>NC_142612.1:35634422-37053328 GCF_059453375.1 Lepisosteus platostomus
AACTTATGGGGCAGTAACAGCACCCTTTTCAAAACGTGTTTTTCAGCACGAAATAAACGCGTTTTTTCAAACTGCTGAATCCCTATGTAGCTGTAAGGCTCAGAGGAGCCCACACACTCAGCTCTTAACCCCAGTGTGCAAAAAGTGTCAAAACGTGTTTTTCAGCAGAAATAAACATGTTTCTGCAAGTTTGGTCACCCCCATGCAACTGATGGGGCAGTAACAGCACCCTTTTCAAAACGTGTTTTTCAGCCCGAAATAAACGCGTTTTTTCAGACCGCTGAATCCCTATGTAACTGCAAGGCTCAGAAGAGTCCACACACTCAGCTCTTAACCCCAGTGTGCAGAAAGTGTCAAAACGTGTTTTTCAGCAGAAATAAACATGTTTCTTCAAGTTTGGTCACCCCCATGCAACTTATGGGGCAGTAACAGCATCCTTTTCAAAACGTGTTTTTCAGCACGAAATAAACGCGTTTTTTCAGACCGCTGAATCCCTATGTAACTGCAAGGCTCAGAAGAGCCCACACACTCAGCTCTTAACCCCAGTGTGCAGAAAGTGTCAAAACGTGTTTTTCAGCAGAAATAAACATGTTTCTGCAAGTTTGGTCACCCCCATGCAACTTATGGGGCAGTAACAGCACTCTTTTCAAAACGTGTTTTTCAGCTCGAAATAAACGCGTTTTTTCAGACCGCTGAATACCTATGTAACTGCAAGGCTCTGAAGAGCCCACACACTCAGCTCTTAACCCCAGTGTGCAGAAAGTGTCAAAACGTGTTTTTCAGCAGAAAAAAACATGTTTCTGCAAGTTTGGTCACCCCCATGCAACTTATGGGGCAGTAACAGCACCCTTTTCAAAACGTGTTTTTCAGCCCGAAATAAACACGTTTTTTCAGACCGCTGAATCCCTATGTAACTGCAAGGCTCAGAAGAGCCCACACACTCAGCTCTTAACTCCAGTGTGCAGAAAGTGTCAAAACGTGTTTTTCAGCAGAAATAAACATGTTTCTGCAGGTTTGGTCACCCCCATGCAACTTATGGGGCAGCAACAGCACACTTCTCAAAACGTGTTTTTCAGCCCGAAATAAACGCGTTTTTTCAGACCGCTGAATCCCTATGTAACTGCAAGGCTCAGAAGAGACCACACACTCAGCTCTTAACCCCAGTGTGCAGAAAGTGTCAAAACGTGTTTTTCAGCAGAAATAAACATGTTTCTGCAAGTTTGGTCACCCCCATGCAACTTATGGGGCAGTAACAGCACCCTTTTCAAAACGTGTTTTTCAACCCGAAATAAACGCGTTTTTTCAGACCGCTGAAGAGCCCACACACTCAGTTCTTAACCCCAGTGTGCAGAAAGTATCAAAACGTGTTTTTCAGCAGAAATAAACATGTTTCTGAAAGTTTGGTCACCCCCATGCAACTTATGGGGCAGTAACAGCACACTTCTCAAAACGTGTTTTTCAGCCCGAAATAAACGCGTTTTTTCAGACCGCTGTATCCCTATGTAACTGCAAGGCTCAGAAGAGCCCACACACTCAGCTCTTAACCCCAGTGTGCAGAAAGTGTCAAAACGTGTTTTTCAGCAGAAATAAACATGTTTCTGCAAGTTTGGTCACCCCCATGCAACTTATGGGGCAGTAACAGCACTCTTTTCAAAACGTGTTTTTCAGCTCGAAATAAACGCGTATTTTCAGACCGCTGAATCCCAATGTAGCTGCAAGGCTCAGAAGAGCCCACACACTCAGCTCTTAACCCCAGTGTGCAGAAAGTGTCAAAACGTGTTTTTCAGCAGAAATAAACATGTTTCTGCAAGTTTGGTCACACCCATGCAACTTATGGGGCAGCAACAGCACACTTTTCAAAACGTGTTTTTCAGCCCGAAATAAACGCGTTTTTTCAGACCGCTGAATCCCTATGTAACTGCAAGGCTCAGAAGAGCCCACACACTCAGCTCTTAACCCCAGTGTGCAGAAAGTGTCAAAACGTGTTTTTCAGCAGAAATAAACATGTTTCTGCAAGTTTGGTCACCCCCATGCAACTTATGGGGCAGTAACAGCACCCTTTTCAAAACGTGTTTTTCAACCCGAAATAAACGCGTTTTTTCAGACCGCTGAAGAGCCCACACACTCAGTTCTTAACCCCAGTGTGCAGAAAGTATCAAAACGTGTTTTTCAGCAGAAATAAACATGTTTCTGAAAGTTTGGTCACCCCCATGCAACTTATGGGGCAGTAACAGCACACTTCTCAAAACGTGTTTTTCAGCCCGAAATAAACGCGTTTTTTCAGATCGCTGTATCCCTATGTAACTGCAAGGCTCAGAAGAGCCCACACACTCAGCTCTTAACCCCAGTGTGCAGAAAGTGTCAAAACGTGTTTTTCAGCAGAAATAAACATGTTTCTGCAAGTTTGGTCACCCCCATGCAACTTATGGGGCAGTAACAGCACTCTTTTCAAAACGTGTTTTTCAGCTCGAAATAAACGCGTATTTTCAGTCCGCTGAATCCCAATGTAGCTGCAAGGCTCAGAAGAGCCCACACATTCAGCTCTTAACCCCAGTGTGCAGAAAGTGTCAAAACGTGTTTTTCAGCAGAAATAAACATGTTTCTGCAAGTTTGGTCACACCCATGCAACTTATGGGGCAGCAACAGCACACTTTTCAAAACGTGTTTTTCAGCCCGAAATAAACGCGTTTTTTCAGACCGCTGAATCCCTATGTAACTGCAAGGCTCAGAAGAGCCCACACACTCAGCTCTTAACCCCAGTGTGCAGAAAGTGTCAAAACGTGTTTTTCAGCAGAAATAAACATGTTTCTGCAAGTTTGGTCACCCCCATGCAACTTATGGGGCAGTAACAGCACCCTTTTCAAAACGTGTTTTTCAGCCCGAAATAAACGCGTTTTTTCAGACCGCTGAAGAGCCCACACACTCAGCTCTTAACCCCAGTGTGCAGAAAGTGTCAAAACGTGTTTTTCAGCAGAAAAAAACATGTTTCTGCAAGTTTGGTCACCCTCATGCAACTTATGGGGCGGTAACAGCACTCTTTTCAAAACGTGTTTTTCAGCTCGAAATAAACGCGTATTTTCAGACCGCTGAATCCCAATGTAGCTGCAAGGCTCAGAAGAGCCCACACACTCAGCTCTTAACCCCAGTGTGCAGAAAGTGTCAATACGTGTTTTTCAGCAGAAATAAACATGTTTCTGCAAGTTTGGTCACCCACATGCAACTTATGGGGCAGTAACAGCACCCTTTTCAAAACGTGTTTTTCAGCCCGAAATAAACGCGTTTTTTCAGACCGCTGAATCCCTATGTAACTGCAAGGCTCAGAAGAGCCCACACACTCAGCTCTTAACCCCAGTGTGCAGAAAGTGTCAAAACGTGTTTTTCAGCAGAAAAAAACATGTTTCTGCAAGTTTGGTCACCCCCATGCAACTTATGGGGCAGTAACAGCACTCTTTTCAAAACGTGTTTTTCAGCTCGAAATAAACACGTATTTTCAGATCGCTGAATCCCAATGTAGCTGCAAGGCTCAGAAGAGCCCACACACTCAGCTCTTAACCCCAGTGTGCAGAAAGTGTCAAAACGTGTTTTTCAGCAGAAATAAACATGTTTCTGCAAGTTTGGTCACCCACATGCAACTTATGGGGCAGTAACAGCACCCTTTTCAAAACGTGTTTTTCAGCCCGAAATAAACGCGTTTTTTCAGACCGCTGAATCCCTATGTAACTGCAAGGCTCAGAAGAGCCCACACACTCAGCTCTTAACCCCAGTGTGCAGAAAGTGTCAAAACGTGTTTTTCAGCAGAAATAAACATGTTTCTGCAAGTTTGGTCACCCCCATGCAACTTATGGGGCAGTAACAGTACCCTTTTCAAAACATGTTTTTCAGCTCGAAATAAACGCGTTTTTTCAGACCGCTGAATACCTATGTAACTGCAAGGCTCTGAAGAGCCCACACACTCAGCTCTTAACCCCAGTGTGCAGAAAGTGTCAAAACGTGTTTTTCAGCAGAAATAAATATGTTTTTGCAAGTTTGGTTACCGCCATGCAACTTATGGGGCAGTAACAGCACCCTTTTCAAAACGTGTTTTTCAGCACGAAATAAACGCGTTTTTTCAAACTGCTGAATCCCTATGTAGCTGTAAGGCTCAGAGGAGCCCACACACTCAGCTCTTAACCCCAGTGTGCAAAAAGTGTCAAAACGTGTTTTTCAGCAGAAATAAACATGTTTCTGCAAGTTTGGTCACCCCCATGCAACTTATGGGGCAGTAACAGCACTCTTTTCAAAACGTGTTTTTCAGCTCGAAATAAACGCGTTTTTTCAGACCGCTGAATACCTATGTAACTGCAAGGCTCTGAAGAGCCCACACACTCAGCTCTTAACCCCAGTGTGCAGAAAGTGTCAAAACGTGTTTTTCAGCAGAAAAAAACATGTTTCTGCAAGTTTGGTCACCCCCATGCAACTTATGGGGCAGTAACAGCACCCTTTTCAAAACTTGTTTTTCAGCCCGAAATAAACACGTTTTTTCAGACCGCTGAATCCCTATGTAACTGCAAGGCTCAGAAGAGCCCACACACTCAGCTCTTAACTCCAGTGTGCAGAAAGTGTCAAAACGTGTTTTTCAACAGAAATAAACATGTTTCTGCAGGTTTGGTCACCCCCATGCAACTTATGGGGCAGCAACAGCACACTTCTCAAAACGTGTTTTTCAGCCCGAAATAAACGCGTTTTTTCAGACTGCTGAATCCCTATGTAACTGCAAGGCTCAGAAGAGCCCACACACTCAGCTCTTAACCCCAGTGTTCAGAAAGTGTCAAAACGTATTTTTCAGCAGAAATAAACATGTTTCTGCAAGTTTGGTCACCCCCATGCAACTTATGGGGCAGTACAGCACACTTTTCAAAACGTGTTGTTCAGCACGAAATAAACGCGTTTTTTCAGACCGCTGAATTCCTATGTAGCTGCAAGGCTCAGAAGAGACCACACACTCAGCTCTTAACCCCAGTGTGCAGAAAGTGTCAAAACGTGTTTTTCAGCAGAAATAAACATGTTTCTGCAAGTTTGGTCACCCCCATGCAACTTATGGGGCAGTAACAGCACCCTTTTCAAAACGTGTTTTTCAACGCGAAATAAACGCGTTTTTTCAGACCGCTGAAGAGCCCACACACTCAGTTCTTAACCCCAGTGTGCAGAAAGTATCAAAACGTGTTTTTCAGCAGAAATAAACATGTTTCTGAAAGTTTGGTCACCCCCATGCAACTTATGGGGCAGTAACAGCACACTTCTCAAAACGTGTTTTTCAGCCCGAAATAAACGCGTTTTTTCAGACCGCTGTATCCCTATGTAACTGCAAGGCTCAGAAGAGCCCACACACTCAGCTCTTAACCCCAGTGTGCAGAAAGTGTCAAAACGTGTTTTTCAGCAGAAATAAACATGTTTCTGCAAGTTTGGTCACCCCCATGCAACTTATGGGGCAGTAACAGCACTCTTTTCAAAACGTGTTTTTCAGCTCGAAATAAACGCGTATTTTCAGACCGCTGAATCCCAATGTAGCTGCAAGGCTCAGAAGAGCCCACACACTCAACTCTTAACCCCAGTGTGCAGAAAGTGTCAAAACGTGTTTTTCAGCAGAAATAAACATGTTTCTGCAAGTTTGGTCACACCCATGCAACTTATGGGGCAGCAACAGCACACTTTTCAAAACGTGTTTTTCAGCCCGAAATAAACGCGTTTTTTCAGACCGCTGAATCCCTATGTAACTGCAAGGCTCAGAAGAGCCCACACACTCAGCTCTTAACCCCAGTGTGCAGAAAGTGTCAAAACGTGTTTTTCAGCAGAAATAAACATGTTTCTGCAAGTTTGGTCACCCCCATGCAACTTATGGGGCAGTAACAGCACCCTTTTCAAAACGTGTTTTTCAGCCCGAAATAAACGCGTTTTTTCAGACCACTGAATCCCTATGTAACTGCAAGGCTCAGAAGAGCCCACACACTCAGCTCTTAACCCCAGTGTGCAGAAAGTGTCAAAACATATATTTCAGCAGAAATAAACATGTTTCTGCAAGTTTGGTCACCCCCATGCAACTTATGGGGCAGTAACAGCACCCTTTTCAAAACGTGTTTTTCAGCCCGAAATAAACGCGTTTTTTCAGACCGCTGAAGAGCCCACACACTCAGCTCTTAACCCCAGTGTGCAGAAAGTGTCAAAACGTGTTTTTCAGCAGAAAAAAACATGTTTCTGCAAGTTTGGTCACCCTCATGCAACTTATGGGGCGGTAACAGCACTCTTTTCAAAACGTGTTTTTCAGCTCGAAATAAACGCGTATTTTCAGACCGCTGAATCCCAATGTAGCTGCAAGGCTCAGAAGAGCCCACACACTCAGCTCTTAACCCCAGTGTGCAGAAAGTGTCAATACGTGTTTTTCAGCAGAAATAAACATGTTTCTGCAAGTTTGGTCACCCACATGCAACTTATGGGGCAGTAACAGCACCCTTTTCAAAACGTGTTTTTCAGCCCGAAATAAACGCGTTTTTTCAGACCGCTGAATCCCTATGTAACTGCAAGGCTCAGAAGAGCCCACACACTCAGCTCTTAACCCCAGTGTGCAGAAAGTGTCAAAACGTGTTTTTCAGCAGAAAAAAACATGTTTCTGCAAGTTTGGTCACCCCCATGCAACTTATGGGGCAGTAACAGCACTCTTTTCAAAACGTGTTTTTCAGCTCGAAATAAACACGTATTTTCAGATCGCTGAATCCCAATGTAGCTGCAAGGCTCAGAAGAGCCCACACACTCAGCTCTTAACCCCAGTGTGCAGAAAGTGTCAAAACGTGTTTTTCAGCAGAAATAAACATGTTTCTGCAAGTTTGGTCACCCCCATGCAACTTATGGGGCAGTAACAGTACCCTTTTCAAAACATGTTTTTCAGCTCGAAATAAACGCGTTTTTTCAGACCGCTGAATACCTATGTAACTGCAAGGCTCTGAAGAGCCCACACACTCAGCTCTTAACCCCAGTGTGCAGAAAGTGTCAAAACGTGTTTTTCAGCAGAAATAAATATGTTTTTGCAAGTTTGGTTACCGCCATGCAACTTATGGGGCAGTAACAGCACCCTTTTCAAAACGTGTTTTTCAGCACGAAATAAACGCGTTTTTTCAAACTGCTGAATCCCTATGTAGCTGTAAGGCTCAGAGGAGCCCACACACTCAGCTCTTAACCCCAGTGTGCAAAAAGTGTCAAAACGTGTTTTTCAGCAGAAATAAACATGTTTCTGCAAGTTTGGTCACCCCCATGCAACTTATGGGGCAGTAACAGCACTCTTTTCAAAACGTGTTTTTCAGCTCGAAATAAACGCGTTTTTTCAGACCGCTGAATACCTATGTAACTGCAAGGCTCTGAAGAGCCCACACACTCAGCTCTTAACCCCAGTGTGCAGAAAGTGTCAAAACGTGTTTTTCAGCAGAAAAAAACATGTTTCTGCAAGTTTGGTCACCCCCATGCAACTTATGGGGCAGTAACAGCACCCTTTTCAAAACTTGTTTTTCAGCCCGAAATAAACACGTTTTTTCAGACCGCTGAATCCCTATGTAACTGCAAGGCTCAGAAGAGCCCACACACTCAGCTCTTAACTCCAGTGTGCAGAAAGTGTCAAAACGTGTTTTTCAACAGAAATAAACATGTTTCTGCAGGTTTGGTCACCCCCATGCAACTTATGGGGCAGCAACAGCACACTTCTCAAAACGTGTTTTTCAGCCCGAAATAAACGCGTTTTTTCAGACTGCTGAATCCCTATGTAACTGCAAGGCTCAGAAGAGCCCACACACTCAGCTCTTAACCCCAGTGTTCAGAAAGTGTCAAAACGTATTTTTCAGCAGAAATAAACATGTTTCTGCAAGTTTGGTCACCCCCATGCAACTTATGGGGCAGTACAGCACACTTTTCAAAACGTGTTGTTCAGCACGAAATAAACGCGTTTTTTCAGACCGCTGAATTCCTATGTAGCTGCAAGGCTCAGAAGAGACCACACACTCAGCTCTTAACCCCAGTGTGCAGAAAGTGTCAAAACGTGTTTTTCAGCAGAAATAAACATGTTTCTGCAAGTTTGGTCACCCCCATGCAACTTATGGGGCAGTAACAGCACCCTTTTCAAAACGTGTTTTTCAACGCGAAATAAACGCGTTTTTTCAGACCGCTGAAGAGCCCACACACTCAGTTCTTAACCCCAGTGTGCAGAAAGTATCAAAACGTGTTTTTCAGCAGAAATAAACATGTTTCTGAAAGTTTGGTCACCCCCATGCAACTTATGGGGCAGTAACAGCACACTTCTCAAAACGTGTTTTTCAGCCCGAAATAAACGCGTTTTTTCAGACCGCTGTATCCCTATGTAACTGCAAGGCTCAGAAGAGCCCACACACTCAGCTCTTAACCCCAGTGTGCAGAAAGTGTCAAAACGTGTTTTTCAGCAGAAATAAACATGTTTCTGCAAGTTTGGTCACCCCCATGCAACTTATGGGGCAGTAACAGCACTCTTTTCAAAACGTGTTTTTCAGCTCGAAATAAACGCGTATTTTCAGACCGCTGAATCCCAATGTAGCTGCAAGGCTCAGAAGAGCCCACACACTCAACTCTTAACCCCAGTGTGCAGAAAGTGTCAAAACGTGTTTTTCAGCAGAAATAAACATGTTTCTGCAAGTTTGGTCACACCCATGCAACTTATGGGGCAGCAACAGCACACTTTTCAAAACGTGTTTTTCAGCCCGAAATAAACGCGTTTTTTCAGACCGCTGAATCCCTATGTAACTGCAAGGCTCAGAAGAGCCCACACACTCAGCTCTTAACCCCAGTGTGCAGAAAGTGTCAAAACGTGTTTTTCAGCAGAAATAAACATGTTTCTGCAAGTTTGGTCACCCCCATGCAACTTATGGGGCAGTAACAGCACCCTTTTCAAAACGTGTTTTTCAGCCCGAAATAAACGCGTTTTTTCAGACCACTGAATCCCTATGTAACTGCAAGGCTCAGAAGAGCCCACACACTCAGCTCTTAACCCCAGTGTGCAGAAAGTGTCAAAACATATATTTCAGCAGAAATAAACGTTTCTGAAAGTTTTGTCACCCCCATGCAACTTATGGGGCAGTAACAGCACTCTTTTCAAAACGTGTTTTTCAGCTCGAAATAAACGCGTATTTTCAGACCGCTGAATCCCAATGTAGCTGCAAGGCTCAGAAGAGCCCACACACTCAGCTCTTAACCCCAGTGTGCAGAAAGTGTCAAAACGTGTTTTTCAGCAGAAATAAACATGTTTCTGCAAGTTTGGTCACCCACATGCAACTTATGGGGCAGTAAAAGCACCCTTTTCAAAACGTGTTTTTCAGCCCGAAATAAACGCGTTTTTTCAGACCGCTGAATCCCTATGTAACTGCAAGGCTCAGAAGAGCCCACACACTCAGCTCTTAACCCCAGTGTGCAGAAAGTGTCAAAACGTGTTTTTCAGCAGAAATAAACATGTTTCTGCAAGTTTGGTCACCCCCATGCAACTTATGGGGCAGTAACAGCACCCTTTTCAAAACGTGTTTTTCAGCCCGAAATAAACGCGTTTTTTCAGACCACTGAAGAGCCCACACACTCAGCTCTTAACCCCAGTGTGCAGAAAGTGTCAAAACGTGTTTTTCAGCAGAAAAAAACATGTTTCTGCAAGTTTGGTCAACCCCATGCAACTTATGGGGCAGTAACAGCACTCTTTTCAAAACGTGTTTTTCAGCTCGAAATAAACGCATATTTTCAAACCGCTGAATCCCAATGTAGCTGCAAGGCTCAGAAGAGCCCACACACTCAGCTCTTAACCCCAGTGTGCAGAAAGTGTCAAAACGTGTTTTTCAGCAGAAATAAACATGTTTCTGCAAGTTTGGTCACCCACATGCAACTTATGGGGCAGTAACAGCACCCTTTACAAAACGTGTTTTTCAGCCCGAAATAAACGCGTTTTTTCAGACCGCTGAATCCCTATGTAACTGCAAGGCTCAGAAGAGCCCACACACTCAGCTCTTAACCCCAGTGTGCAGAAAGTGTCAAAACGTGTTTTTCAGCAGAAATAAACATGTTTCTGCAAGTTTGGTCACCCCTATGCAACTTATGGGGCAGTAACAGCACCCTTTTCAAAACGTGTTTTTCAGCCCGAAATAAACGCGTTTTTTCAGACCGCTGAAGAGCCCACACACTCAGCTCTTAACCCCAGTGTGCAGAAAGTGTCAAAACGTGTTTTTCAGCAGAAAAAAACATGTTTCTGCAAGTTTGGTCACCCCCATGCAACTTATGGGGCAGTAACAGCACCCTTTTCAAAACGTGTTTTTCAGCCCGAAATAAACGCGTTTTTTCAGACCGCTGAAGAGCCCACACACTTAGTTCTTAACCCCAGTGTGCAGAAAGTATCAAAACGTGTTTTTCAGCAGAAATAAACATGTTTCTGAAAGTTTGGTCACCCCCATGCAACTTATGGGGCAGTAACAGCACACTTCTCAAAACGTGTTTTTCAGCCCGAAATAAACGCGTTTTTTCAGACCGCTGTATCCCTATGTAACTGCAAGGCTCAGAAGAGCCCACACACTCAGCTCTTAACCCCAGTGTGCAGAAAGTGTCAAAACGTGTTTTTCAGCAGAAATAAACATGTTTCTGCAAGTTTGGTCACCCCCATGCAACTTATGGGGCAGTACAGCACACTTTTCAAAACGTGTTTTTCAGCCCGAAATAAACGCGTTTTTTCAGACCGCTGTATCCCTATGTAACTGCAAGGCTCAGAAGAGCCCACACACTCAGCTCTTAACCCCAGTGTGCAGAAAGTGTCAAAACGTGTTTTTCAGCAGAAATAAACATGTTTCTGCAAGTTTGGTCACCCCCATGCAACTTATGGGACAGTACAGCACACTTTTCAAAACGTGTTGTTCAGCACGAAATAAACGCGTTTTTTCAGACCGCTGAATTCCTATGTAGCTGCAAGGCTCAGAAGAGACCACACACTCAGCTCTTAACCCCAGTGTGCAGAAAGTGTCAAAACGTGTTTTTCAGCAGAAATAAACATGTTTCTGCAAGTTTGGTCACCCCCATGCAACTTATAGGGCAGTAACAGCACCCTTTTCAAAACGTGTTTTTCAACCCGAAATAAACGCGTTTTTTCAGACCGCTGAAGAGCCCACACACTCAGTTCTTAACCCCAGTGTGCAGAAAGTATCAAAACGTGTTTTTCAGCAGAAATAAACATGTTTCTGAAAGTTTGGTCACCCCCATGCAACTTATGGGGCAGTAACAGCACACTTCTCAAAACGTGTTTTTCAGCCCGAAATAAACGCGTTTTTTCAGACCGCTGTATCCCTATGTAACTGCAAGGCTCAGAAGAGCCCACACACTCAGCTCTTAACCCCAGTGTGCAGAAAGTGTCAAAACGTGTTTTTCAGCAGAAATAAACATGTTTCTGCAAGTTTGGTCACCCCCATGCAACTTATGGGGCAGTAACAGCACTCTTTTCAAAACGTGTTTTTCAGCTCGAAATAAACGCGTATTTTCAGACCGCTGAATCCCAATGTAGCTGCAAGGCTCAGAAGAGCCCACACACTCAGCTCTTAACCCCAGTGTGCAGAAAGTGTCAAAACGTGTTTTTCAGCAGAAATAAACATGTTTCTGCAAGTTTGGTCACACCCATGCAACTTATGGGGCAGCAACAGCACACTTTTCAAAACGTGTTTTTCAGCCCGAAATAAACGCGTTTTTTCAGACCGCTGAATCCCTATGTAACTGCAAGGCTCAGAAGAGCCCACACACTCAGCTCTTAACCCCAGTGTGCAGAAAGTGTCAAAACGTGTTTTTCAGCAGAAATAAACATGTTTCTGCAAGCTTGGTCACCCCCATGCAACTTATGGGGCAGTAACAGCACCCTTTTCAAAACGTGTTTTTCAGCCCGAAATAAACGCGTTTTTTCAGTCCGCTGAATCCCTATGTAACTGCAAGGCTCAGAAGAGCCCACACACTCAGCTCTTAACCCCAGTGTGCAGAAAGTGTCAAAACGTGTTTTTCAGCAGAAATAAACATGTTTCTGCAAGTTTGGTCACCCCCATGCAACTTATGGGGCAGTAACAGCACCCTTTTCAAAACGTGTTTTTCAGCCCGAAATAAACGCGTTTTTTCAGACCGCTGAAGAGCCCACACACTCAGCTCTTAACCCCAGTGTGCAGAAAGTGTCAAAACGTGTTTTTCAGCAGAAAAAAACATGTTTCTGCAAGTTTGGTCACCCCCATGCAACTTATGGGGCAGTAACAGCACACTTCTCAAAACGTGTTTTTCAGCCCGAAATAAACGCGTTTTTTCAGACCGCTGTATCCCTATGTAACTGCAAGGCTCAGAAGAGCCCACACACTCAGCTCTTAACCCCAGTGTGCAGAAAGTGTCAAAACGTGTTTTTCAGCAGAAATAAACATGTTTCTGCAAGTTTGGTCACCCCCATGCAACTTATGGGGCAGTAACAGCACTCTTTTCAAAACGTGTTTTTCAGCTCGAAATAAACGCGTATTTTCAGACCGCTGAATCCCAATGTAGCTGCAAGGCTCAGAAGAGCCCACACACTCAGCTCTTAACCCCAGTGTGCAGAAAGTGTCAAAACGTGTTTTTCAGCAGAAATAAACATGTTTCTGCAAGTTTGGTCACACCCATGCAACTTATGGGGCAGCAACAGCACACTTTTCAAAACGTGTTTTTCAGCCCGAAATAAACGCGTTTTTTCAGACCGCTGAATCCCTATGTAACTGCAAGGCTCAGAAGAGCCCACACACTCAGCTCTTAACCCCAGTGTGCAGAAAGTGTCAAAACGTGTTTTTCAGCAGAAATAAACATGTTTCTGCAAGTTTGGTCACCCCCATGCAACTTATGGGGCAGTAACAGCACCCTTTTCAAAACGTGTTTTTCAGCCCGAAATAAACGCGTTTTTTCAGTCCGCTGAATCCCTATGTAACTGCAAGGCTCAGAAGAGCCCACACACTCAGCTCTTAACCCCAGTGTGCAGAAAGTGTCAAAACGTGTTTTTCAGCAGAAATAAACATGTTTCTGCAAGTTTGGTCACCCCCATGCAACTTATGGGGCAGTAACAGCACCCTTTTCAAAACGTGTTTTTCAGCCCGAAATAAACGCGTTTTTTCAGACCGCTGAAGAGCCCACACACTCAGCTCTTAACCCCAGTGTGCAGAAAGTGTCAAAACGTGTTTTTCAGCAGAAAAAAACATGTTTCTGCAAGTTTGGTCACCCTCATGCAACTTATGGGGCAGTAACAGCACTCTTTTCAAAACGTGTTTTTCAGCTCGAAATAAACGCGTATTTTCAGACCGCTGAATCCCAATGTAGCTGCAAGGCTCAGAAGAGCCCACACACTCAGCTCTTAACCCCAGTGTTCAGAAAGTGTCAAAACGTATTTTTCAGCAGAAATAAACATGTTTCTGCAAGTTTGGTCACCCCCATGCAACTTATGGGGCAGTACAGCACACTTTTCAAAACGTGTTGTTCAGCACGAAATAAACGCGTTTTTTCAGACCGCTGAATTCCTATGTAGCTGCAAGGCTCAGAAGAGACCACACACTCAGCTCTTAACCCCAGTGTGCAGAAAGTGTCAAAACGTGTTTTTCAGCAGAAATAAACATGTTTCTGCAAGTTTGGTCACCCCCATGCAACTTATGGGGCAGTAACAGCACCCTTTTCAAAACGTGTTTTTCAACGCGAAATAAACGCGTTTTTTCAGACCGCTGAAGAGCCCACACACTCAGTTCTTAACCCCAGTGTGCAGAAAGTATCAAAACGTGTTTTTCAGCAGAAATAAACATGTTTCTGAAAGTTTGGTCACCCCCATGCAACTTATGGGGCAGTAACAGCACACTTCTCAAAACGTGTTTTTCAGCCCGAAATAAACGCGTTTTTTCAGACCGCTGTATCCCTATGTAACTGCAAGGCTCAGAAGAGCCCACACACTCAGCTCTTAACCCCAGTGTGCAGAAAGTGTCAAAACGTGTTTTTCAGCAGAAATAAACATGTTTCTGCAAGTTTGGTCACCCCCATGCAACTTATGGGGCAGTAACAGCACTCTTTTCAAAACGTGTTTTTCAGCTCGAAATAAACGCGTATTTTCAGACCGCTGAATCCCAATGTAGCTGCAAGGCTCAGAAGAGCCCACACACTCAACTCTTAACCCCAGTGTGCAGAAAGTGTCAAAACGTGTTTTTCAGCAGAAATAAACATGTTTCTGCAATTTTGGTCACACCCATGCAACTTATGGGGCAGCAACAGCACACTTTTCAAAACGTGTTTTTCAGCCCGAAATAAACGCGTTTTTTCAGACCGCTGAATCCCTATGTAACTGCAAGGCTCAGAAGAGCCCACACACTCAGCTCTTAACCCCAGTGTGCAGAAAGTGTCAAAACGTGTTTTTCAGCAGAAAGAAACATGTTTCTGCAAGTTTGGTCACCCCCATGCAACTTATGGGGCAGTAACAGCACCCTTTTCAAAACGTGTTTTTCAGCCCGAAATAAACGCGTTTTTTCAGACCACTGAATCCCTATGTAACTGCAAGGCTCAGAAGAGCCCACACACTCAGCTCTTAACCCCAGTGTGCAGAAAGTGTCAAAACATATATTTCAGCAGAAATAAACGTTTCTGAAAGTTTTGTCACCCCCATGCAACTTATGGGGCAGTAACAGCACTCTTTTCAAAACGTGTTTTTCAGCTCGAAATAAACGCGTATTTTCAGACCGCTGAATCCCAATGTAGCTGCAAGGCTCAGAAGAGCCCACACACTCAGCTCTTAACCCCAGTGTGCAGAAAGTGTCAAAACGTGTTTTTCAGCAGAAATAAACATGTTTCTGCAAGTTTGGTCACCCACATGCAACTTATGGGGCAGTAAAAGCACCCTTTTCAAAACGTGTTTTTCAGCCCGAAATAAACGCGTTTTTTCAGACCGCTGAATCCCTATGTAACTGCAAGGCTCAGAAGAGCCCACACACTCAGCTCTTAACCCCAGTGTGCAGAAAGTGTCAAAACGTGTTTTTCAGCAGAAATAAACATGTTTCTGCAAGTTTGGTCACCCCCATGCAACTTATGGGGCAGTAACAGCACCCTTTTCAAAACGTGTTTTTCAGCCCGAAATAAACGCGTTTTTTCAGACCGCTGAAGAGCCCACACACTCAGCTCTTAACCCCAGTGTGCAGAAAGTGTCAAAACGTGTTTTTCAGCAGAAAAAAACATGTTTCTGCAAGTTTGGTCACCCCCATGCAACTTATGGGGCAGTAACAGCACTCTTTTCAAAACGTGTTTTTCAGCTCGAAATAAACGCATATTTTCAGACCGCTGAATCCCAATGTAGCTGCAAGGCTCAGAAGAGCCCACACACTCAGCTCTTAACCCCAGTGTGCAGAAAGTGTCAAAACGTGTTTTTCAGCAGAAATAAACATGTTTCTGCAAGTTTGGTCACCCACATGCAACTTATGGGGCAGTAACAGCACCCTTTACAAAACGTGTTTTTCAGCCCGAAATAAACGCGTTTTTTCAGACCGCTGAATCCCTATGTAACTGCAAGGCTCAGAAGAGCCCACACACTCAGCTCTTAACCCCAGTGTGCAGAAAGTGTCAAAACGTGTTTTTCAGCAGAAATAAACATGTTTCTGCAAGTTTGGTCACCCCTATGCAACTTATGGGGCAGTAACAGCACCCTTTTCAAAACGTGTTTTTCAGCCCGAAATAAACGCGTTTTTTCAGACCGCTGAAGAGCCCACACACTCAGCTCTTAACCCCAGTGTGCAGAAAGTGTCAAAACGTGTTTTTCAGCAGAAAAAAACATGTTTCTGCAAGTTTGGTCACCCCCATGCAACTTATGGGGCAGTAACAGCACCCTTTTCAAAACGTGTTTTTCAGCCCGAAATAAACGCGTTTTTTCAGACCGCTGAAGAGCCCACACACTTAGTTCTTAACCCCAGTGTGCAGAAAGTATCAAAACGTGTTTTTCAGCAGAAATAAACATGTTTCTGAAAGTTTGGTCACCCCCATGCAACTTATGGGGCAGTAACAGCACACTTCTCAAAACGTGTTTTTCAGCCCGAAATAAACGCATTTTTTCAGACCGCTGTATCCCTATGTAACTGCAAGGCTCAGAAGAGCCCACACACTCAGCTCTTAACCCCAGTGTGCAGAAAGTGTCAAAACGTGTTTTTCAGCAGAAATAAACATGTTTCTGCAAGTTTGGTCACCCCCATGCAACTTATGGGGCAGTACAGCACACTTTTCAAAACGTGTTTTTCAGCCCGAAATAAACGCGTTTTTTCAGACCGCTGTATCCCTATGTAACTGCAAGGCTCAGAAGAGCCCACACACTCAGCTCTTAACCCCAGTGTGCAGAAAGTGTCAAAACGTGTTTTTCAGCAGAAATAAACATGTTTCTGCAAGTTTGGTCACCCCCATGCAACTTATGGGGCAGTACAGCACACTTTTCAAAACGTGTTGTTCAGCACGAAATAAACGCGTTTTTTCAGACCGCTGAATTCCTATGTAGCTGCAAGGCTCAGAAGAGACCACACACTCAGCTCTTAACCCCAGTGTGCAGAAAGTGTCAAAACGTGTTTTTCAGCAGAAATAAACATGTTTCTGCAAGTTTGGTCACCCCCATGCAACTTATGGGGCAGTAACAGCACTCTTTTCAAAACGTGTTTTTCAGCTCGAAATCAACGCGTATTTTCAGACCGCTGAATCCCAATGTAGCTGCAAGGCTCAGAAGAGCCCACACACTCAGCTCTTAACCCCAGTGTGCAGAAAGTGTCAAAACGTGTTTTTCAGCAGAAATAAACATGTTTCTGCAAGTTTGGTCACACCCATGCAACTTATGGGGCAGCAACAGCACACTTTTCAAAACGTGTTTTTCAGCCCGAAATAAACGCGTTTTTTCAGACCGCTGAATCCCTATGTAACTGCAAGGCTCAGAAGAGCCCACACACTCAGCTCTTAACCCCAGTGTGCAGAAAGTGTCAAAACGTGTTTTTCAGCAGAAATAAACATGTTTCTGCAAGTTTGGTCACCCCCATGCAACTTATGGGGCAGTAACAGCACCCTTTTCAAAACGTGTTTTTCAGCCCGAAATAAACGCGTTTTTTCAGTCCGCTGAATCCCTATGTAACTGCAAGGCTCAGAAGAGCCCACACACTCAGCTCTTAACCCCAGTGTGCAGAAAGTGTCAAAACGTGTTTTTCAGCAGAAATAAACATGTTTCTGCAAGTTTGGTCACCCCCATGCAACTTATGGGGCAGTAACAGCACCCTTTTCAAAACGTGTTTTTCAGCCCGAAATAAACGCGTTTTTTCAGACCGCTGAAGAGCCCACACACTCAGCTCTTAACCCCAGTGTGCAGAAAGTGTCAAAACGTGTTTTTCAGCAGAAAAAAACATGTTTCTGCAAGTTTGGTCACCCTCATGCAACTTATGGGGCAGTAACAGCACTCTTTTCAAAACGTGTTTTTCAGCTCGAAATAAACGCGTATTTTCAGACCGCTGAATCCCAATGTAGCTGCAAGGCTCAGAAGAGCCCACACACTCAGCTCTTAACCCCAGTGTGCAGAAAGTGTCAATACGTGTTTTTCAGCAGAAATAAACATGTTTCTGCAAGTTTGGTCACCCACATGCAATTTATGTTGCAGTAACAGCACCCTTTTCAAAACGTGTTTTTCAGCCCGAAATAAACGCGTTTTTTCAGACCGCTGAATCCCTATGTAACTGCAAGGCTCAGAAGAGCCCACACACTCAGCTCTTAACCCCAGTGTGCAGAAAGTGTCAAAACGTGTTTTTCAGCAGAAAAAAACATGTTTCTGCAAGTTTGGTCACCCCCATGCAACTTATGGGGCAGTAACAGCACTCTTTTCAAAACGTGTTTTTCAGCTCGAAATAAACACGTATTTTCAGATCGCTGAATCCCAATGTAGCTGCAAGGCTCAGAAGAGCCCACACACTCAGCTCTTAACCCCAGTGTGCAGAAAGTGTCAAAACGTGTTTTTCAGCAGAAATAAACATGTTTCTGCAAGTTTGGTCACCCACATGCAACTTATGGGGCAGTAACAGCACCCTTTTCAAAACGTGTTTTTCAGCCCGAAATAAACACGTTTTTTCAGCCCGCTGAATCCCTATGTAACTGCAAGGCTCAGAAGAGCCCACACACTCAGCTCTTAACCCCAGTGTGCAGAAAGTGTCAAAACGTGTTTTTCAGCAGAAATAAACATGTTTCTGCAAGTTTGGTCACCCCCATGCAACTTATGGGGCAGTAACAGTACCCTTTTCAAAACATGTTTTTCAGCTCGAAATAAACGCGTTTTTTCAGACCGCTGAATACCTATGTAACTGCAAGGCTCTGAAGAGCCCACACACTCAGCTCTTAACCCCAGTGTGCAGAAAGTGTCAAAACGTGTTTTTCAGCAGAAATAAATATGTTTCTGCAAGTTTGGTTACCCCCATGCAACTTATGGGGCAGTAACAGCACCCTTTTCAAAACGTGTTTTTCAGCACGAAATAAACGCGTTTTTTCAAACTGCTGAATCCCTATGTAGCTGTAAGGCTCAGAGGAGCCCACACACTCAGCTCTTAACCCCAGTGTGCAAAAAGTGTCAAAACGTGTTTTTCAGCAGAAATAAACATGTTTCTGCAAGTTTGGTCACCCCCATGCAACTTATGGGGCAGTAACAGCACCCTTTTCAAAACGTGTTTTTCAGCCCGAAATAAACGCGTTTTTTCAGACCGCTGAATCCCTATGTAACTGCAAGGCTCAGAAGAGCCCACACACTCAGCTCTTAACCCCAGTGTGCAGAAAGTGTCAAAACATGTTTTTCAGCAGAAATAAACATGTTTCTTCAAGTTTGGTCACCCCCATGCAACTTATGGGGCAGTAACAGCATCCTTTTCAAAACGTGTTTTTCAGCACGAAATAAACGCGTTTTTTCAGACCGCTGAATCCCTATGTAACTGCAAGGCTCAGAAGAGCCCACACACTCAGCTCTTAACTTCAGTGTGCAGAAAGTGTCAAAACGTGTTTTTCAACAGAAATAAACATGTTTCTGCAGGTTTGGTCACCCCAATGCAACTTATGGGGCAGCAACAGCACACTTCTCAAAACGTGTTTTTCAGCCCGAAATAAACGCGTTTTTTCAGACCGCTGAATCCCTATGTAACTGCAAGGCTCAGAAGAGCCCACACACTCAGCTCTTAACCCCAGTGGTCAGAAAGTGTCAAAACGTATTTTTCAGCAGAAATAAACATGTTTCTGCAAGTTTGGTCACCCCCATGCAACTTATGGGGCAGTACAGCACACTTTTCAAAACGTGTTGTTCAGCACGAAATAAACGCGTTTTTTCAGACCGCTGAATTCCTATGTAGCTGCAAGGCTCAGAAGAGACCACACACTCAGCTCTTAACCCCAGTGTGCAGAAAGTGTCAAAACGTGTTTTTCAGCAGAAATAAACATGTTTCTGCAAGTTTGGTCACCCCCATGCAACTTATGGGGCAGTAACAGCACCCTTTTCAAAACGTGTTTTTCAACCCGAAATAAACGCGTTTTTTCAGACCGCTGAAGAGCCCACACACTCAGTTCTTAACCCCAGTGTGCAGAAAGTATCAAAACGTAATTTCAGCAGAAATAAACATGTTTCTGAAAGTTTGGTCACCCCCATGCAACTTATGGGGCAGTAACAGCACCCTTTTCAAAACGTGTTTTTCAGCCCGAAATAAACGCGTTTTTTCAGTCCGCTGAATCC
This sequence comes from Lepisosteus platostomus, assembly GCF_059453375.1. Taxonomy (NCBI): domain Eukaryota; kingdom Metazoa; phylum Chordata; class Actinopteri; order Semionotiformes; family Lepisosteidae; genus Lepisosteus; species Lepisosteus platostomus. Next base: position 35,654,212 of record NC_142612.1, read on the forward strand.
CTATGTAACTGCAAGGCTCAGAAGAGCCCACACACTCAGCTCTTAACCCCAGTGTGCAGAAAGTGTCAAAACGTGTTTTTCAGCAGAAATAAACATGTTTCTGCAAGTTTGGTCACCCCCATGCAACTTATGGGGCAGTAACAGCACCCTTTTCAAAACGTGTTTTTCAGCCCGAAATAAACGCGTTTTTTCAGACCGCTGAAGAGCCCACACACTCAGCTCTTAACCCCAGTGTGCAGAAAGTGTCAAAACGTGTTTTTCAGCAGAAATAAACATGTTTCTGCAAGTTTGGTCACCCACATGCAACTTAGGGGGCAGTAACAGCACCCTTTTCAAAACGTGTTTTTCAGCCCGAAATAAACGCGTTTTTTCAGCCCGCTGAATCCCTATGTAACTGCAAGGCTCAGAAGAGCCCACACACTCAGCTCTTAACCCCAGTGTGCAGAAAGTGTCAAAACGTGTTTTTCAGCAGAAATAAACATGTTTCTGCAAGTTTGGTCACCCCCATGCAACTTATGGGGCAGTAACAGTACCCTTTTCAAAACATGTTTTTCAGCTCGAAATAAACGCGTTTTTTCAGACCGCTGAATACCTATGTAACTGCAAGGCTCTGAAGAGCCCACACACTCAGCTCTTAACCCCAGTGTGCAGAAAGTGTCAAAACGTGTTTTTCAGCAGAAATAAATATGTTTCTGCAAGTTTGGTTACCCCCATGCAACTTATGGGGCAGTAACAGCACCCTTTTCAAAACGTGTTTTTCAGCACGAAATAAACGCGTTTTTTCAAACTGCTGAATCCCTATGTAGCTGTAAGGCTCAGAGGAGCCCACACACTCAGCTCTTAACCCCAGTGTGCAAAAAGTGTCAAAACGTGTTTTTCAGCAGAAATAAACATGTTTCTGCAAGTTTGGTCACCCCCATGCAACTTATGGGGCAGTAACAGCACCCTTTTCAAAACGTGTTTTTCAGCCCGAAATAAACGCGTTTTTTCAGACCGCTGAATCCCTATGTAACTGCAAGGCTCAGAAGAGCCCACACACTCAGCTCTTAACCCCAGTGTGCAGAAAGTGTCAAAACATGTTTTTCAGCAGAAATAAACATGTTTCTTCAAGTTTGGTCACCCCCATGCAACTTATGGGGCAGTAACAGCATCCTTTTCAAAACGTGTTTTTCAGCACGAAATAAACGCGTTTTTTCAGACCGCTGAATCCCTATGTAACTGCAAGGCTCAGAAGAGCCCACACACTCAGCTCTTAACTTCAGTGTGCAGAAAGTGTCAAAACGTGTTTTTCAACAGAAATAAACATGTTTCTGCAGTTTTGGTCACCCCCATGCAACTTATGGGGCAGCAACAGCACACTTCTCAAAACGTGTTTTTCAGCCCGAAATAAACGCGTTTTTTCAGACCGCTGAATCCCTATGTAACTGCAAGGCTCAGAAGAGCCCACACACTCAGCTCTTAACCCCAGTGGTCAGAAAGTGTCAAAACGTATTTTTCAGCAGAAATAAACATGTTTCTGCAAGTTTGGTCACCCCCATGCAACTTATGGGGCAGTACAGCACACTTTTCAAAACGTGTTGTTCAGCACGAAATAAACGCGTTTTTTCAGACCGCTGAATTCCTATGTAGCTGCAAGGCTCAGAAGAGACCACACACTCAGCTCTTAACCCCAGTGTGCAGAAAGTGTCAAAACGTGTTTTTCAGCAGAAATAAACATGTTTCTGCAAGTTTGGTCACCCCCATGCAACTTATGGGGCAGTAACAGCACCCTTTTCAAAACGTGTTTTTCAACCCGAAATAAACGCGTTTTTCCAGACCGCTGAAGAGCCCACACACTCAGTTCTTAACCCCAGTGTGCAGAAAGTATCAAAACGTAATTTCAGCAGAAATAAACATGTTTCTGAAAGTTTGGTCACCCCCATGCAACTTATGGGGCAGTAACAGCACCCTTTTCAAAACGTGTTTTTCAGCCCGAAATAAACGCGTTTTTTCAGTCCGCTGAATCCCTATGTAACTGCAAGGCTCAGAAGAGCCCACACACTCAGCTCTTAACCCCAGTGTGCAGAAAGTGTCAAAACGTGTTTTTCAGCAGAAATAAACATGTTTCTGCAAGTTTGGTCACCCCCATGCAACTTATGGGGCAGTAACAGCACCCTTTTCAAAACGTGTTTTTCAGCCCGAAATAAACGCGTTTTTTCAGACCGCTGAAGAGCCCACACACTCAGCTCTTAACCCCAGTGTGCAGAAAGTGTCAAAACGTGTTTTTCAGCAGAAAAAAACATGTTTCTGCAAGTTTGGTCACCCTCATGCAACTTATGGGGCAGTAACAGCACTCTTTTCAAAACGTGTTTTTCAGCTCGAAATAAACGCGTATTTTCAGACCGCTGAATCCCAATGTAGCTGCAAGGCTCAGAAGAGCCCACACACTCAGCTCTTAACCCCAGTGTTCAGAAAGTGTCAAAACGTATTTTTCAGCAGAAATAAACATGTTTCTGCAAGTTTGGTCACCCCCATGCAACTTATGGGGCAGTACAGCACACTTTTCAAAACGTGTTGTTCAGCACGAAATAAACGCGTTTTTTCAGACCGCTGAATTCCTATGTAGCTGCAAGGCTCAGAAGAGACCACACACTCAGCTCTTAACCCCAGTGTGCAGAAAGTGTCAAAACGTGTTTTTCAGCAGAAAAAAACATGTTTCTGCAAGTTTGGTCACCCTCATGCAACTTATGGGGCAGTAACAGCACTCTTTTCAAAACGTGTTTTTCAGCTCGAAATAAACGCGTATTTTCAGACCGCTGAATCCCAATGTAGCTGCAAGGCTCAGAAGAGCCCACACACTCAGCTCTTAACCCCAGTGTGCAGAAAGTGTCAATACGTGTTTTTCAGCAGAAATAAACATGTTTCTGCAAGTTTGGTCACCCACATGCAACTTATGTTGCAGTAACAGCACCCTTTTCAAAACGTGTTTTTCAGCCCGAAATAAACGCGTTTTTTCAGACCGCTGAATCCCTATGTAACTGCAAGGCTCAGAAGAGCCCACACACTCAGCTCTTAACCCCAGTGTGCAGAAAGTGTCAAAACGTGTTTTTCAGCAGAAAAAAACATGTTTCTGCAAGTTTGGTCACCCCCATGCAACTTATGGGGCAGTAACAGCACTCTTTTCAAAACGTGTTTTTCAGCTCGAAATAAACACGTATTTTCAGATCGCTGAATCCCAATGTAGCTGCAAGGCTCAGAAGAGCCCACACACTCAGCTCTTAACCCCAGTGTGCAGAAAGTGTCAAAACGTGTTTTTCAGCAGAAATAAACATGTTTCTGCAAGTTTGGTCACCCACATGCAACTTATGGGGCAGTAACAGCACCCTTTTCAAAACGTGTTTTTCAGCCCGAAATAAACGCGTTTTTTCAGACCGCTGAATCCCTATGTAACTGCAAGGCTCAGAAGAGCCCACACACTCAGCTCTTAACCCCAGTGTGCAGAAAGTGTCAAAACGTGTTTTTCAGCAGAAATAAACATGTTTCTGCAAGTTTGGTCACCCCCATGCAACTTATGGGGCAGTAACAGTACCCTTTTCAAAACATGTTTTTCAGCTCGAAATAAACGCGTTTTTTCAGACCGCTGAATACCTATGTAACTGCAAGGCTCTGAAGAGCCCACACACTCAGCTCTTAACCCCAGTGTGCAGAAAGTGTCAAAACGTGTTTTTCAGCAGAAATAAATATGTTTCTGCAAGTTTGGTTACCCCCATGCAACTTATGGGGCAGTAACAGCACCCTTTTCAAAACGTGTTTTTCAGCACGAAATAAACGCGTTTTTTCAAACTGCTGAATCCCTATGTAGCTGTAAGGCTCAGAGGAGCCCACACACTCAGCTCTTAACCCCAGTGTGCAAAAAGTGTCAAAACGTGTTTTTCAGCAGAAATAAACATGTTTCTGCAAGTTTGGTCACCCCCATGCAACTTATGGGGCAGTAACAGCACCCTTTTCAAAACGTGTTTTTCAGCCCGAAATAAACGCGTTTTTTCAGACCGCTGAATCCCTATGTAACTGCAAGGCTCAGAAGAGCCCACACACTCAGCTCTTAACCCCAGTGTGCAGAAAGTGTCAAAACATGTTTTTCAGCAGAAATAAACATGTTTCTTCAAGTTTGGTCACCCCCATGCAACTTATGGGGCAGTAACAGCATCCTTTTCAAAACGTGTTTTTCAGCACGAAATAAACGCGTTTTTTCAGACCGCTGAATCCCTATGTAACTGCAAGGCTCAGAAGAGCCCACACACTCAGCTCTTAACCCCAGTGTTCAGAAAGTGTCAAAACGTATTTTTCAGCAGAAATAAACATGTTTCTGCAAGTTTGGTCACCCCCATGCAACTTATGGGGCAGTACAGCACACTTTTCAAAACGTGTTGTTCAGCACGAAATAAACGCGTTTTTTCAGACCGCTGAATTCCTATGTAGCTGCAAGGCTCAGAAGAGACCACACACTCAGCTCTTAACCCCAGTGTGCAGAAAGTGTCAAAACGTGTTTTTCAGCAGAAATAAACATGTTTCTGCAAGTTTGGTCACCCCCATGCAACTTATGGGGCAGTAACAGCACCCTTTTCAAAACGTGTTTTTCAACCCGAAATAAACGCGTTTTTTCAGACCGCTGAAGAGCCCACACACTCAGTTCTTAACCCCAGTGTGCAGAAAGTATCAAAACGTAATTTCAGCAGAAATAAACATGTTTCTGAAAGTTTGGTCACCCCCATGCAACTTATGGGGCAGTAACAGCACACTTCTCAAAACGTGTTTTTCAGCCCGAAATAAACGCGTTTTTTCAGACCGCTGTATCCCTATGTAACTGCAAGGCTCAGAAGAGCCCACACACTCAGCTCTTAACCCCAGTGTGCAGAAAGTGTCAAAACGTGTTTTTCAGCAGAAATAAACATGTTTCTGCAAGTTTGGTCACCCCCATGCAACTTATGGGGCAGTAACAGCACTCTTTTCAAAACGTGTTCTTCAGCTCGAAATAAACGCGTATTTTCAGACCGCTGAATCCCAATGTAGCTGCAAGGCTCAGAAGAGCCCACACACTCAGCTCTTAACCCCAGTGTGCAGAAAGTGTCAAAACGTGTTTTTCAGCAGAAATAAACATGTTTCTGCAAGTTTGGTCACACCCATGCAACTTATGGGGCAGCAACAGCACACTTTTCAAAACGTGTTTTTCAGCCCGAAATAAACGCGTTTTTTCAGACCGCTGAATCCCTATGTAACTGCAAGGCTCAGAAGAGCCCACACACTCAGCTCTTAACCCCAGTGTGCAGAAAGTGTCAAAACGTGTTTTTCAGCAGAAATAAACATGTTTCTGCAAGTTTGGTCACCCCCATGCAACTTATGGGGCAGTAACAGCACCCTTTTCAAAACGTGTTTTTCAGCACGAAATAAACGCGTTTTTTCAGACCACTGAATCCCTATGTAACTGCAAGGCTCAGAAGAGCCCACACACTCAGCTCTTAACCCCAGTGTGCAGAAAGTGTCAAAACATATATTTCAGCAGAAATAAACGTTTCTGAAAGTTTTGTCACCCCCATGCAACTTATGGGGCAGTAACAGCACACTTTTCAAAACGTGTTGTTCAGCACGAAATAAACGCGTTTTTTCAGACCGCTGAATCCCTATGTAGCTGCAAGGCTCAGAAGAGCCCACACACTCAGCTCTTAACCCCAGTGTGCAGAAAGTGTCAAAACGTGTTTTTCAGCAGAAAAAAACATGTTTCTGCAAGTTTGGTCACCCCCATCCAACTTATGGGGCAGTAAAAGCACCCTTTTCAAAACGTGTTTTTCAGCCCGAAATAAACGCGTTTTTTCAGACCGCTGAATCCCTATGTAACTGCAAGGCTCAGAAGAGCCCACACACTCAGCTCTTAACCCCAGTGTGCAGAAAGTGTCAAAACGTGTTTTTCAGCAGAAATAAACATGTTTCTGCAAGTTTGGTCACCCCCATGCAACTTATGGGGCAGTAACAGCACCCTTTTCAAAACGTGTTTTTCAGCCCGAAATAAACGCGTTTTTTCAGACCGCTGAAGAGCCCACACACTCAGCTCTTAACCCCAGTGTGCAGAAAGTGTCAAAACGTGTTTTTCAGCAGAAATAAACATGTTTCTGCAAGTTTGGTCACCCCCATGCAACTTATGGGGCAGTAACAGCACTCTTTTCAAAACGTGTTTTTCAGCTCGAAATAAACGCGTATTTTCAGACCGCTGAATCCCAATGTAGCTGCAAGGCACAGAAGAGCCCACACACTCAGCTCTTAACCCCAGTGTGCAGAAAGTGTCAAAACGTGTTTTTCAGCAGAAATAAACATGTTTCTGCAAGTTTGGTCACCCACATGCAACTTATGGGGCAGTAAAAGCACCCTTTTCAAAACGTGTTTTTCAGCCCGAAATAAACGCGTTTTTTCAGACCGCTGAATCCCTATGTAACTGCAAGGCTCAGAAGAGCCCACACACTCAGCTCTTAACCCCAGTGTGCAGAAAGTGTCAAAACGTGTTTTTCAGCAGAAATAAACATGTTTCTGCAAGTTTGGTCACCCCCATGCAACTTATGGGGCAGTAACAGCACCCTTTTCAAAACGTGTTTTTCAGCCCGAAATAAACGCGTTTTTTCAGACCGCTGAATCCCTATGTAACTGCAAGGCTCAGAAGAGCCCACACACTCAGCTCTTAACCCCAGTGTGCAGAAAGTGTCAAAACGTGTTTTTCAGCAGAAATAAACATGTTTCTTCAAGTTTGGTCACCCCCATGCAACTTATGGGGCAGTAACAGCATCCTTTTCAAAACGTGTTTTTCAGCACGAAATAAACGCGTTTTTTCAGACCGCTGAATCCCTATGTAACTGCAAGGCTCAGAAGAGCCCACACACTCAGCTCTTAACTCCAGTGTGCAGAAAGTGTCAAAACGTGTTTTTCAACAGAAATAAACATGTTTCTGCAGGTTTGGTCACCCCCATGCAACTTATGGGGCAGCAACAGCACACTTCTCAAAACGTGTTTTTCAGCCCGAAATAAACGCGTTTTTTCAGACCGCTGAATCCCTATGTAACTGCAAGGCTCAGAAGAGCCCACACACTCAGCTCTTAACCCCAGTGTTCAGAAAGTGTCAAAACGTATTTTTCAGCAGAAATAAACATGTTTCTGCAAGTTTGGTCACCCCCATGCAACTTATGGGGCAGTACAGCACACTTTTCAAAACGTGTTGTTCAGCACGAAATAAACGCGTTTTTTCAGACCGCTGAATTCCTATGTAGCTGCAAGGCTCAGAAGAGACCACACACTCAGCTCTTAACCCCAGTGTGCAGAAAGTGTCAAAACGTGTTTTTCAGCAGAAATAAACATGTTTCTGCAAGTTTGGTCACCCCCATGCAACTTATGGGGCAGTAACAGCACCCTTTTCAAAACGTGTTTTTCAACCCGAAATAAACGCGTTTTTTCAGACCGCTGAAGAGCCCACACACTCAGTTCTTAACCCCAGTGTGCAGAAAGTATCAAAACGTGTTTTTCAGCAGAAATAAACATGTTTCTGAAAGTTTGGTCACCCCCATGCAACTTATGGGGCAGTAACAGCACACTTCTCAAAACGTGTTTTTCAGCCCGAAATAAACGCGTTTTTTCAGACCGCTGTATCCCTATGTAACTGCAAGGCTCAGAAGAGCCCACACACTCAGCTCTTAACCCCAGTGTGCAGAAAGTATCAAAACGTAATTTCAGCAGAAATAAACATGTTTCTGAAAGTTTGGTCACCCCCATGCAACTTATGGGGCAGTAACAGCACACTTCTCAAAACGTGTTTTTCAGCCCGAAATAAACGCGTTTTTTCAGACCGCTGTATCCCTATGTAACTGCAAGGCTCAGAAGAGCCCACACACTCAGCTCTTAACCCCAGTGTGCAGAAAGTGTCAAAACGTGTTTTTCAGCAGAAATAAACATGTTTCTGCAAGTTTGGTCACCCCCATGCAACTTATGGGGCAGTAACAGCACTCTTTTCAAAACGTGTTCTTCAGCTCGAAATAAACGCGTTTTTTCAGACCGCTGAATCCCAATGTAGCTGCAAGGCTCAGAAGAGCCCACACACTCAGCTCTTAACCCCAGTGTGCAGAAAGTGTCAAAACGTGTTTTTCAGCAGAAATAAACATGTTTCTGCAAGTTTGGTCACACCCATGCAACTTATGGGGCAGCAACAGCACACTTTTCAAAACGTGTTTTTCAGCCCGAAATAAACGCGTTTTTTCAGACCGCTGAATCCCTATGTAACTGCAAGGCTCAGAAGAGCCCACACACTCAGCTCTTAACCCCAGTGTGCAGAAAGTGTCAAAACGTGTTTTTCAGCAGAAATAAACATGTTTCTGCAAGTTTGGTCACCCACATGCAACTTATGGGGCAGTAACAGCACCCTTTTCAAAACGTGTTTTTCAGCCCGAAATAAACGCGTTTTTTCAGCCCGCTGAATCCCTATGTAACTGCAAGGCTCAGAAGAGCCCACACACTCAGCTCTTAACCCCAGTGTGCAGAAAGTGTCAAAACGTGTTTTTCAGCAGAAATAAACATGTTTCTGCAAGTTTGGTCACCCCCATGCAACTTATGGGGCAGTAACAGTACCCTTTTCAAAACATGTTTTTCAGCTCGAAATAAACGCGTTTTTTCAGACCGCTGAATACCTATGTAACTGCAAGGCTCTGAAGAGCCCACACACTCAGCTCTTAACCCCAGTGTGCAGAAAGTGTCAAAACGTGTTTTTCAGCAGAAATAAATATGTTTCTGCAAGTTTGGTTACCCCCATGCAACTTATGGGGCAGTAACAGCACCCTTTTCAAAACGTGTTTTTCAGCACGAAATAAACGCGTTTTTTCAAACTGCTGAATCCCTATGTAGCTGTAAGGCTCAGAGGAGCCCACACACTCAGCTCTTAACCCCAGTGTGCAGAAAGTGTCAAAACGTGTTTTTCAGCAGAAATAAACATGTTTCTGCAAGTTTGGTTACCCCCATGCAACTTATGGGGCAGTAACAGCACCCTTTTCAAAACGTGTTTTTCAGCCCGAAATAAACGCGTTTTTTCAGACCGCTGAATCCCTATGTAACTGCAAGGCTCAGAAGAGCCCACACACTCAGCTCTTAACCCCAGTGTGCAAAAAGTGTCAAAACGTGTTTTTCAGCAGAAATAAACATGTTTCTGCAAGTTTGGTCACCCCCATGCAACTTATGGGGCAGTAACAGCACACTTTGCAAAACGTGTTGTTCAGCACGAAATAAACGCGTTTTTTCAGACCGCTGAATTCCTATGTAGCTGCAAGGCTCAGAAGAGACCACACACTCAGCTCTTAACCCCAGTGTGCAGAAAGTGTCAAAACGTGTTTTTCAGCAGAAATAAACATGTTTCTGCAAGTTTGGTCACCCCCATGCAACTTATGGGGCAGTAACAGCACCCTTTTCAAAACGTGTTTTTCAACCCGAAATAAACGCGTTTTTTCAGACCGCTGAAGAGCCCACACACTCAGTTCTTAACCCCAGTGTGCAGAAAGTATCAAAACGTAATTTCAGCAGAAATAAACATGTTTCTGAAAGTTTGGTCACCCCCATGCAACTTATGGGGCAGTAACAGCACCCTTTTCAAAACGTGTTTTTCAGCCCGAAATAAACGCGTTTTTTCAGCCCGCTGAATCCCTATGTAACTGCAAGGCTCAGAAGAGCCCACACACTCAGCTCTTAACCCCAGTGTGCAGAAAGTGTCAAAACGTGTTTTTCAGCAGAAATAAACATGTTTCTGCAAGTTTGGTCACCCCCATGCAACTTATGGGGCAGTAACAGTACCCTTTTCAAAACATGTTTTTCAGCTCGAAATAAACGCGTTTTTTCAGACCGCTGAATACCTATGTAACTGCAAGGCTCTGAAGAGCCCACACACTCAGCTCTTAACCCCAGTGTGCAGAAAGTGTCAAAACGTGTTTTTCAGCAGAAATAAATATGTTTCTGCAAGTTTGGTTACCCCCATGCAACTTATGGGGCAGTAACAGCACCCTTTTCAAAACGTGTTTTTCAGCACGAAATAAACGCGTTTTTTCAAACTGCTGAATCCCTATGTAGCTGTAAGGCTCAGAGGAGCCCACACACTCAGCTCTTAACCCCAGTGTGCAAAAAGTGTCAAAACGTGTTTTTCAGCAGAAATAAACATGTTTCTGCAAGTTTGGTCACCCCCATGCAACTTATGGGGCAGTAACAGCACCCTTTTCAAAACGTGTTTTTCAGCCCGAAATAAACGCGTTTTTTCAGACCGCTGAATCCCTATGTAACTGCAAGGCTCAGAAGAGCCCACACACTCAGCTCTTAACCCCAGTGTGCAGAAAGTGTCAAAACATGTTTTTCAGCAGAAATAAACATGTTTCTTCAAGTTTGGTCACCCCCATGCAACTTATGGGGCAGTAACAGCATCCTTTTCAAAACGTGTTTTTCAGCACGAAATAAACGCGTTTTTTCAGACCGCTGAATCCCTATGTAACTGCAAGGCTCAGAAGAGCCCACACACTCAGCTCTTAACTTCAGTGTGCAGAAAGTGTCAAAACGTGTTTTTCAACAGAAATAAACATGTTTCTGCAGGTTTGGTCACCCCCATGCAACTTATGGGGCAGCAACAGCACACTTCTCAAAACGTGTTTTTCAGCCCGAAATAAACGCGTTTTTTCAGACCGCTGAATCCCTATGTAACTGCAAGGCTCAGAAGAGCCCACACACTCAGCTCTTAACCCCAGTGGTCAGAAAGTGTCAAAACGTATTTTTCAGCAGAAATAAACATGTTTCTGCAAGTTTGGTCACCCCCATGCAACTTATGGGGCAGTACAGCACACTTTTCAAAACGTGTTGTTCAGCACGAAATAAACGCGTTTTTTCAGACCGCTGAATTCCTATGTAGCTGCAAGGCTCAGAAGAGACCACACACTCAGCTCTTAACCCCAGTGTGCAGAAAGTGTCAAAACGTGTTTTTCAGCAGAAATAAACATGTTTCTGCAAGTTTGGTCACCCCCATGCAACTTATGGGGCAGTAACAGCACCCTTTTCAAAACGTGTTTTTCAACCCGAAATAAACGCGTTTTTTCAGACCGCTGAAGAGCCCACACACTCAGTTCTTAACCCCAGTGTGCAGAAAGTATCAAAACGTAATTTCAGCAGAAATAAACATGTTTCTGAAAGTTTGGTCACCCCCATGCAACTTATGGGGCAGTAACAGCACCCTTTTCAAAACGTGTTTTTCAGCCCGAAATAAACGCGTTTTTTCAGTCCGCTGAATCCCTATGTAACTGCAAGGCTCAGAAGAGCCCACACACTCAGCTCTTAACCCCAGTGTGCAGAAAGTGTCAAAACGTGTTTTTCAGCAGAAATAAACATGTTTCTGCAAGTTTGGTCACCCCCATGCAACTTATGGGGCAGTAACAGCACCCTTTTCAAAACGTGTTTTTCAGCCCGAAATAAACGCGTTTTTTCAGACCGCTGAAGAGCCCACACACTCAGCTCTTAACCCCAGTGTGCAGAAAGTGTCAAAACGTGTTTTTCAGCAGAAAAAAACATGTTTCTGCAAGTTTGGTCACCCTCATGCAACTTATGGGGCAGTAACAGCACTCTTTTCAAAACGTGTTTTTCAGCTCGAAATAAACGCGTATTTTCAGACCGCTGAATCCCAATGTAGCTGCAAGGCTCAGAAGAGCCCACACACTCAGCTCTTAACCCCAGTGTGCAGAAAGTGTCAATACGTGTTTTTCAGCAGAAATAAACATGTTTCTGCAAGTTTGGTCACCCACATGCAACTTATGTTGCAGTAACAGCACCCTTTTCAAAACGTGTTTTTCAGCCCGAAATAAACGCGTTTTTTCAGACCGCTGAATCCCTATGTAACTGCAAGGCTCAGAAGAGCCCACACACTCAGCTCTTAACCCCAGTGTGCAGAAAGTGTCAAAACGTGTTTTTCAGCAGAAAAAAACATGTTTCTGCAAGTTTGGTCACCCCCATGCAACTTATGGGGCAGTAACAGCACTCTTTTCAAAACGTGTTTTTCAGCTCGAAATAAACACGTATTTTCAGATCGCTGAATCCCAATGTAGCTGCAAGGCTCAGAAGAGCCCACACACTCAGCTCTTAACCCCAGTGTGCAGAAAGTGTCAAAACGTGTTTTTCAGCAGAAATAAACATGTTTCTGCAAGTTTGGTCACCCACATGCAACTTATGGGGCAGTAACAGCACCCTTTTCAAAACGTGTTTTTCAGCCCGAAATAAACGCGTTTTTTCAGACCGCTGAATCCCTATGTAACTGCAAGGCTCAGAAGAGCCCACACACTCAGCTCTTAACCCCAGTGTGCAGAAAGTGTCAAAACGTGTTTTTCAGCAGAAATAAACATGTTTCTGCAAGTTTGGTCACCCAAATGCAACTTATGGGGCAGTAACAGTACCCTTTTCAAAACATGTTTTTCAGCTCGAAATAAACGCGTTTTTTCAGACCGCTGAATACCTATGTAACTGCAAGGCTCTGAAGAGCCCACACACTCAGCTCTTAACCCCAGTGTGCAGAAAGTGTCAAAACGTGTTTTTCAGCAGAAATAAATATGTTTCTGCAAGTTTGGTTACCCCCATGCAACTTATGGGGCAGTAACAGCACCCTTTTCAAAACGTGTTTTTCAGCACGAAATAAACGCGTTTTTTCAAACTGCTGAATCCCTATGTAGCTGTAAGGCTCAGAGGAGCCCACACACTCAGCTCTTAACCCCAGTGTGCAAAAAGTGTCAAAACGTGTTTTTCAGCAGAAATAAACATGTTTCTGCAAGTTTGGTCACCCCCATGCAACTTATGGGGCAGTAACAGCACCCTTTTCAAAACGTGTTTTTCAGCCCGAAATAAACGCGTTTTTTCAGACCGCTGAATCCCTATGTAACTGCAAGGCTCAGAAGAGCCCACACACTCAGCTCTTAACCCCAGTGTGCAGAAAGTGTCAAAACATGTTTTTCAGCAGAAATAAACATGTTTCTTCAAGTTTGGTCACCCCCATGCAACTTATGGGGCAGTAACAGCATCCTTTTCAAAACGTGTTTTTCAGCACGAAATAAACGCGTTTTTTCAGACCGCTGAATCCCTATGTAACTGCAAGGCTCAGAAGAGCCCACACACTCAGCTCTTAACTTCAGTGTGCAGAAAGTGTCAAAACGTGTTTTTCAACAGAAATAAACATGTTTCTGCAGGTTTGGTCACCCCCATGCAACTTATGGGGCAGCAACAGCACACTTCTCAAAACGTGTTTTTCAGCCCGAAATAAACGCGTTTTTTCAGACCGCTGAATCCCTATGTAACTGCAAGGCTCAGAAGAGCCCACACACTCAGCTCTTAACCCCAGTGTTCAGAAAGTGTCAAAACGTATTTTTCAGCAGAAATAAACATGTTTCTGCAAGTTTGGTCACCCCCATGCAACTTATGGGGCAGTACAGCACACTTTTCAAAACGTGTTGTTCAGCACGAAATAAACGCGTTTTTTCAGACCGCTGAATTCCTATGTAGCTGCAAGGCTCAGAAGAGACCACACACTCAGCTCTTAACCCCAGTGTGCAGAAAGTGTCAAAACGTGTTTTTCAGCAGAAATAAACATGTTTCTGCAAGTTTGGTCACCCCCATGCAACTTATGGGGCAGTAACAGCACCCTTTTCAAAACGTGTTTTTCAACCCGAAATAAACGCGTTTTTTCAGACCGCTGAAGAGCCCACACACTCAGTTCTTAACCCCAGTGTGCAGAAAGTATCAAAACGTAATTTCAGCAGAAATAAACATGTTTCTGAAAGTTTGGTCACCCCCATGCAACTTATGGGGCAGTAACAGCACACTTCTCAAAACGTGTTTTTCAGCCCGAAATAAACGCGTTTTTTCAGACCGCTGTATCCCTATGTAACTGCAAGGCTCAGAAGAGCCCACACACTCAGCTCTTAACCCCAGTGTGCAGAAAGTGTCAAAACGTGTTTTTCAGCAGAAATAAACATGTTTCTGCAAGTTTGGTCACCCCCATGCAACTTATGGGGCAGTAACAGCACTCTTTTCAAAACGTGTTCTTCAGCTCGAAATAAACGCGTATTTTCAGACCGCTGAATCCCAATGTAGCTGCAAGGCTCAGAAGAGCCCACACACTCAGCTCTTAACCCCAGTGTGCAGAAAGTGTCAAAACGTGTTTTTCAGCAGAAATAAACATGTTTCTGCAAGTTTGGTCACACCCATGCAACTTATGGGGCAGCAACAGCACACTTTTCAAAACGTGTTTTTCAGCCCGAAATAAACGCGTTTTTTCAGACCGCTGAATCCCTATGTAACTGCAAGGCTCAGAAGAGCCCACACACTCAGCTCTTAACCCCAGTGTGCAGAAAGTGTCAAAACGTGTTTTTCAGCAGAAATAAACATGTTTCTGCAAGTTTGGTCACCCCCATGCAACTTATGGGGCAGTAACAGCACCCTTTTCAAAACGTGTTTTTCAGCACGAAATAAACGCGTTTTTTCAGACCACTGAATCCCTATGTAACTGCAAGGCTCAGAAGAGCCCACACACTCAGCTCTTAACCCCAGTGTGCAGAAAGTGTCAAAACATATATTTCAGCAGAAATAAACGTTTCTGAAAGTTTTGTCACCCCCATGCAACTTATGGGGCAGTAACAGCACACTTTTCAAAACGTGTTGTTCAGCACGAAATAAACGCGTTTTTTCAGACCGCTGAATCCCTATGTAGCTGCAAGGCTCAGAAGAGCCCACACACTCAGCTCTTAACCCCAGTGTGCAGAAAGTGTCAAAACGTGTTTTTCAGCAGAAAAAAACATGTTTCTGCAAGTTTGGTCACCCCCATCCAACTTATGGGGCAGTAAAAGCACCCTTTTCAAAACGTGTTTTTCAGCCCGAAATAAACGCGTTTTTTCAGACCGCTGAATCCCTATGTAACTGCAAGGCTCAGAAGAGCCCACACACTCAGCTCTTAACCCCAGTGTGCAGAAAGTGTCAAAACGTGTTTTTCAGCAGAAATAAACATGTTTCTGCAAGTTTGGTCACCCCCATGCAACTTATGGGGCAGTAACAGCACCCTTTTCAAAACGTGTTTTTCAGCCCGAAATAAACGCGTTTTTTCAGACCGCTGAAGAGCCCACACACTCAGCTCTTAACCCCAGTGTGCAGAAAGTGTCAAAACGTGTTTTTCAGCAGAAATAAACATGTTTCTGCAAGTTTGGTCACCCCCATGCAACTTATGGGGCAGTAACAGCACTCTTTTCAAAACGTGTTCTTCAGCTCGAAATAAACGCATATTTTCAGACCGCTGAATCCCAATGTAGCTGCAAGGCACAGAAGAGCCCACACACTCAGCTCTTAACCCCAGTGTGCAGAAAGTGTCAAAACGTGTTTTTCAGCAGAAATAAACATGTTTCTGCAAGTTTGGTCACCCACATGCAACTTATGGGGCAGTAAAAGCACCCTTTTCAAAACGTGTTTTTCAGCCCGAAATAAACGCGTTTTTTCAGACCGCTGAATCCCTATGTAACTGCAAGGCTCAGAAGAGCCCACACACTCAGCTCTTAACCCCAGTGTGCAGAAAGTGTCAAAACGTGTTTTTCAGCAGAAATAAACATGTTTCTGCAAGTTTGGTCACCCCCATGCAACTTATGGGGCAGTAACAGCACCCTTTTCAAAACGTGTTTTTCAGCCCGAAATAAACGCGTTTTTTCAGACCGCTGAATCCCTATGTAACTGCAAGGCTCAGAAGAGCCCACACACTCAGCTCTTAACCCCAGTGTGCAGAAAGTGTCAAAACGTGTTTTTCAGCAGAAATAAACATGTTTCTTCAAGTTTGGTCACCCCCATGCAACTTATGGGGCAGTAACAGCATCCTTTTCAAAACGTGTTTTTCAGCACGAAATAAACGCGTTTTTTCAGACCGCTGAATCCCTATGTAACTGCAAGGCTCAGAAGAGCCCACACACTCAGCTCTTAACTCCAGTGTGCAGAAAGTGTCAAAACGTGATTTTCAACAGAAATAAACATGTTTCTGCAGGTTTGGTCACCCCCATGCAACTTATGGGGCAGCAACAGCACACTTCTCAAAACGTGTTTTTCAGCCCGAAATAAACGCGTTTTTTCAGACCGCTGAATCCCTATGTAACTGCAAGGCTCAGAAGAGCCCACACACTCAGCTCTTAACCCCAGTGTTCAGAAAGTGTCAAAACGTATTTTTCAGCAGAAATAAACATGTTTCTGCAAGTTTGGTCACCCCCATGCAACTTATGGGGCAGTACAGCACACTTTTCAAAACGTGTTGTTCAGCACGAAATAAACGCGTTTTTTCAGACCGCTGAATTCCTATGTAGCTGCAAGGCTCAGAAGAGACCACACACTCAGCTCTTAACCCCAGTGTGCAGAAAGTGTCAAAACGTGTTTTTCAGCAGAAATAAACATGTTTCTGCAAGTTTGGTCACCCCCATGCAACTTATGGGGCAGTAACAGCACCCTTTTCAAAACGTGTTTTTCAACCCGAAATAAACGCGTTTTTTCAGACCGCTGAAGAGCCCACACACTCAGTTCTTAACCCCAGTGTGCAGAAAGTATCAAAACGTGTTTTTCAGCAGAAATAAACATGTTTCTGAAAGTTTGGTCACCCCCATGCAACTTATGGGGCAGTAACAGCACACTTCTCAAAACGTGTTTTTCAGCCCGAAATAAACGCGTTTTTTCAGACCGCTGTATCCCTATGTAACTGCAAGGCTCAGAAGAGCCCACACACTCAGCTCTTAACCCCAGTGTGCAGAAAGTGTCAAAACGTGTTTTTCAGCAGAAATAAACATGTTTCTGCAAGTTTGGTCACCCCCATGCAACTTATGGGGCAGTAACAGCACTCTTTTCAAAACGTGTTTTTCAGCTCGAAATAAACGCGTATTTTCAGACCGCTGAATCCCAATGTAGCTGCAAGGCTCAGAAGAGCCCACACACTCAGCTCTTAACCCCAGTGTGCAGAAAGTGTCAAAACGTGTTTTTCAGCAGAAATAAACATGTTTCTGCAAGTTTGGTCACACCCATGCAACTTATGGGGCAGCAACAGCACACTTTTCAAAACGTGTTTTTCAGCCCGAAATAAACGCGTTTTTTCAGACCGCTGAATCCCTATGTAACTGCAAGGCTCAGAAGAGCCCACACACTCAGCTCTTAACCCCAGTGTGCAGAAAGTGTCAAAACGTGTTTTTCAGCAGAAATAAACATGTTTCTGCAAGTTTGGTCACCCCCATGCAACTTATGGGGCAGTAACAGTACCCTTTTCAAAACATGTTTTTCAGCTCGAAATAAACGCGTTTTTTCAGACCGCTGAATACCTATGTAACTGCAAGGCTCTGAAGAGCCCACACACTCAGCTCTTAACCCCAGTGTGCAGAAAGTGTCAAAACGTGTTTTTCAGCAGAAATAAATATGTTTCTGCAAGTTTGGTTACCCCCATGCAACTTATGGGGCAGTAACAGCACCCTTTTCAAAACGTGTTTTTCAGCACGAAATAAACGCGTTTTTTCAAACTGCTGAATCCCTATGTAGCTGTAAGGCTCAGAGGAGCCCACACACTCAGCTCTTAACCCCAGTGTGCAAAAAGTGTCAAAACGTGTTTTTCAGCAGAAATAAACATGTTTCTGCAAGTTTGGTCACCCCCATGCAACTTATGGGGCAGTAACAGCACCCTTTTCAAAACGTGTTTTTCAGCCCGAAATAAACGCGTTTTTTCAGACCGCTGAATCCCTATGTAACTGCAAGGCTCAGAAGAGCCCACACACTCAGCTCTTAACCCCAGTGTGCAGAAAGTGTCAAAACATGTTTTTCAGCAGAAATAAACATGTTTCTTCAAGTTTGGTCACCCCCATGCAACTTATGGGGCAGTAACAGCATCCTTTTCAAAACGTGTTTTTCAGCACGAAATAAACGCGTTTTTTCAGACCGCTGAATCCCTATGTAACTGCAAGGCTCAGAAGAGCCCACACACTCAGCTCTTAACTTCAGTGTGCAGAAAGTGTCAAAACGTGTTTTTCAACAGAAATAAACATGTTTCTGCAGGTTTGGTCACCCCCATGCAACTTATGGGGCAGCAACAGCACACTTCTCAAAACGTGTTTTTCAGCCCGAAATAAACGCGTTTTTTCAGACCGCTGAATCCCTATGTAACTGCAAGGCTCAGAAGAGCCCACACACTCAGCTCTTAACCCCAGTGTTCAGAAAGTGTCAAAACGTATTTTTCAGCAGAAATAAACATGTTTCTGCAAGTTTGGTCACCCCCATGCAACTTATGGGGCAGTACAGCACACTTTTCAAAACGTGTTGTTCAGCACGAAATAAACGCGTTTTTTCAGACCGCTGAATTCCTATGTAGCTGCAAGGCTCAGAAGAGACCACACACTCAGCTCTTAACCCCAGTGTGCAGAAAGTGTCAAAACGTGTTTTTCAGCAGAAATAAACATGTTTCTGCAAATTTGGTCACCCCCATGCAACTTATGGGGCAGTAACAGCACCCTTTTCAAAACGTGTTTTTCAACCCGAAATAAACGCGTTTTTTCAGACCGCTGAAGAGCCCACACACTCAGTTCTTAACCCCAGTGTGCAGAAAGTATCAAAACGTAATTTCAGCAGAAATAAACATGTTTCTGAAAGTTTGGTCACCCCCATGCAACTTATGGGGCAGTAACAGCACACTTCTCAAAACGTGTTTTTCAGCCCGAAATAAACGCGTTTTTTCAGACCGCTGTATCCCTATGTAACTGCAAGGCTCAGAAGAGCCCACACACTCAGCTCTTAACCCCAGTGTGCAGAAAGTGTCAAAACGTGTTTTTCAGCAGAAATAAACATGTTTCTGCAAGTTTGGTCACCCCCATGCAACTTATGGGGCAGTAACAGCACTCTTTTCAAAACGTGTTCTTCAGCTCGAAATAAACGCGTATTTTCAGACCGCTGAATCCCAATGTAGCTGCAAGGCTCAGAAGAGCCCACACACTCAGCTCTTAACCCCAGTGTGCAGAAAGTGTCAAAACGTGTTTTTCAGCAGAAATAAACATGTTTCTGCAAGTTTGGTCACACCCATGCAACTTATGGGGCAGCAACAGCACACTTTTCAAAACGTGTTTTTCAGCCCGAAATAAACGCGTTTTTTCAGACCGCTGAATCCCTATGTAACTGCAAGGCTCAGAAGAGCCCACACACTCAGCTCTTAACCCCAGTGTGCAGAAAGTGTCAAAACGTGTTTTTCAGCAGAAATAAACATGTTTCTGCAAGTTTGGTCACCCACATGCAACTTATGGGGCAGTAACAGCACCCTTTTCAAAACGTGTTTTTCAGCCCGAAATAAACGCGTTTTTTCAGCCCGCTGAATCCCTATGTAACTGCAAGGCTCAGAAGAGCCCACACACTCAGCTCTTAACCCCAGTGTGCAGAAAGTGTCAAAACGTGTTTTTCAGCAGAAATAAACATGTTTCTGCAAGTTTGGTCACCCCCATGCAACTTATGGGGCAGTAACAGTACCCTTTTCAAAACATGTTTTTCAGCTCGAAATAAACGCGTTTTTTCAGACCGCTGAATACCTATGTAACTGCAAGGCTCTGAAGAGCCCACACACTCAGCTCTTAACCCCAGTGTGCAGAAAGTGTCAAAACGTGTTTTTCAGCAGAAATAAATATGTTTCTGCAAGTTTGGTTACCCCCATGCAACTTATGGGGCAGTAACAGCACCCTTTTCAAAACGTGTTTTTCAGCACGAAATAAACGCGTTTTTTCAAACTGCTGAATCCCTATGTAGCTGTAAGGCTCAGAGGAGCCCACACACTCAGCTCTTAACCCCAGTGTGCAAAAAGTGTCAAAACGTGTTTTTCAGCAGAAATAAACATGTTTCTGCAAGTTTGGTCACCCCCATGCAACTTATGGGGCAGTAACAGCACCCTTTTCAAAACGTGTTTTTCAGCCCGAAATAAACGCGTTTTTTCAGACCGCTGAATCCCTATGTAACTGCAAGGCTCAGAAGAGCCCACACACTCAGCTCTTAACCCCAGTGTGCAGAAAGTGTCAAAACATGTTTTTCAGCAGAAATAAACATGTTTCTTCAAGTTTGGTCACCCCCATGCAACTTATGGGGCAGTAACAGCATCCTTTTCAAAACGTGTTTTTCAGCACGAAATAAACGCGTTTTTTCAGACCGCTGAATCCCTATGTAACTGCAAGGCTCAGAAGAGCCCACACACTCAGCTCTTAACTTCAGTGTGCAGAAAGTGTCAAAACGTGTTTTTCAACAGAAATAAACATGTTTCTGCAGGTTTGGTCACCCCCATGCAACTTATGGGGCAGCAACAGCACACTTCTCAAAACGTGTTTTTCAGCCCGAAATAAACGCGTTTTTTCAGACCGCTGAATCCCTATGTAACTGCAAGGCTCAGAAGAGCCCACACACTCAGCTCTTAACCCCAGTGGTCAGAAAGTGTCAAAACGTATTTTTCAGCAGAAATAAACATGTTTCTGCAAGTTTGGTCACCCCCATGCAACTTATGGGGCAGTACAGCACACTTTTCAAAACGTGTTGTTCAGCACGAAATAAACGCGTTTTTTCAGACCGCTGAATTCCTATGTAGCTGCAAGGCTCAGAAGAGACCACACACTCAGCTCTTAACCCCAGTGTGCAGAAAGTGTCAAAACGTGTTTTTCAGCAGAAATAAACATGTTTCTGCAAGTTTGGTCACCCCCATGCAACTTATGGGGCAGTAACAGCACCCTTTTCAAAACGTGTTTTTCAACCCGAAATAAACGCGTTTTTTCAGACCGCTGAAGAGCCCACACACTCAGTTCTTAACCCCAGTGTGCAGAAAGTATCAAAACGTAATTTCAGCAGAAATAAACATGTTTCTGAAAGTTTGGTCACCCCCATGCAACTTATGGGGCAGTAACAGCACCCTTTTCAAAACGTGTTTTTCAGCCCGAAATAAACGCGTTTTTTCAGTCCGCTGAATCCCTATGTAACTGCAAGGCTCAGAAGAGCCCACACACTCAGCTCTTAACCCCAGTGTGCAGAAAGTGTCAAAACGTGTTTTTCAGCAGAAATAAACATGTTTCTGCAAGTTTGGTCACCCCCATGCAACTTATGGGGCAGTAACAGCACCCTTTTCAAAACGTGTTTTTCAGCCCGAAATAAACGCGTTTTTTCAGACCGCTGAAGAGCCCACACACTCAGCTCTTAACCCCAGTGTGCAGAAAGTGTCAAAACGTGTTTTTCAGCAGAAAAAAACATGTTTCTGCAAGTTTGGTCACCCTCATGCAACTTATGGGGCAGTAACAGCACTCTTTTCAAAACGTGTTTTTCAGCTCGAAATAAACGCGTATTTTCAGACCGCTGAATCCCAATGTAGCTGCAAGGCTCAGAAGAGCCCACACACTCAGCTCTTAACCCCAGTGTGCAGAAAGTGTCAATACGTGTTTTTCAGCAGAAATAAACATGTTTCTGCAAGTTTGGTCACCCACATGCAACTTATGTTGCAGTAACAGCACCCTTTTCAAAACGTGTTTTTCAGCCCGAAATAAACGCGTTTTTTCAGACCGCTGAATCCCTATGTAACTGCAAGGCTCAGAAGAGCCCACACACTCAGCTCTTAACCCCAGTGTGCAGAAAGTGTCAAAACGTGTTTTTCAGCAGAAAAAAACATGTTTCTGCAAGTTTGGTCACCCCCATGCAACTTATGGGGCAGTAACAGCACTCTTTTCAAAACGTGTTTTTCAGCTCGAAATAAACACGTATTTTCAGATCGCTGAATCCCAATGTAGCTGCAAGGCTCAGAAGAGCCCACACACTCAGCTCTTAACCCCAGTGTGCAGAAAGTGTCAAAACGTGTTTTTCAGCAGAAATAAACATGTTTCTGCAAGTTTGGTCACCCACATGCAACTTATGGGGCAGTAACAGCACCCTTTTCAAAACGTGTTTTTCAGCCCGAAATAAACGCGTTTTTTCAGACCGCTGAATCCCTATGTAACTGCAAGGCTCAGAAGAGCCCACACACTCAGCTCTTAACCCCAGTGTGCAGAAAGTGTCAAAACGTGTTTTTCAGCAGAAATAAATATGTTTCTGCAAGTTTGGTTACCCCCATGCAACTTATGGGGCAGTAACAGCACCCTTTTCAAAACGTGTTTTTCAGCACGAAATAAACGCGTTTTTTCAAACTGCTGAATCCCTATGTAGCTGTAAGGCTCAGAGGAGCCCACACACTCAGCTCTTAACCCCAGTGTGCAAAAAGTGTCAAAACGTGTTTTTCAGCAGAAATAAACATGTTTCTGCAAGTTTGGTCACCCCCATGCAACTTATGGGGCAGTAACAGCACCCTTTTCAAAACGTGTTTTTCAGCCCGAAATAAACGCGTTTTTTCAGACCGCTGAATCCCTATGTAACTGCAAGGCTCAGAAGAGCCCACACACTCAGCTCTTAACCCCAGTGTGCAGAAAGTGTCAAAACATGTTTTTCAGCAGAAATAAACATGTTTCTTCAAGTTTGGTCACCCCCATGCAACTTATGGGGCAGTAACAGCATCCTTTTCAAAACGTGTTTTTCAGCACGAAATAAACGCGTTTTTTCAGACCGCTGAATCCCTATGTAACTGCAAGGCTCAGAAGAGCCCACACACTCAGCTCTTAACTTCAGTGTGCAGAAAGTGTCAAAACGTGTTTTTCAACAGAAATAAACATGTTTCTGCAGGTTTGGTCACCCCCATGCAACTTATGGGGCAGCAACAGCACACTTCTCAAAACGTGTTTTTCAGCCCGAAATAAACGCGTTTTTTCAGACCGCTGAATCCCTATGTAACTGCAAGGCTCAGAAGAGCCCACACACTCAGCTCTTAACCCCAGTGTTCAGAAAGTGTCAAAACGTATTTTTCAGCAGAAATAAACATGTTTCTGCAAGTTTGGTCACCCCCATGCAACTTATGGGGCAGTACAGCACACTTTTCAAAACGTGTTGTTCAGCACGAAATAAACGCGTTTTTTCAGACCGCTGAATTCCTATGTAGCTGCAAGGCTCAGAAGAGACCACACACTCAGCTCTTAACCCCAGTGTGCAGAAAGTGTCAAAACGTGTTTTTCAGCAGAAATAAACATGTTTCTGCAAATTTGGTCACCCCCATGCAACTTATGGGGCAGTAACAGCACCCTTTTCAAAACGTGTTTTTCAACCCGAAATAAACGCGTTTTTTCAGACCGCTGAAGAGCCCACACACTCAGTTCTTAACCCCAGTGTGCAGAAAGTATCAAAACGTAATTTCAGCAGAAATAAACATGTTTCTGAAAGTTTGGTCACCCCCATGCAACTTATGGGGCAGTAACAGCACACTTCTCAAAACGTGTTTTTCAGCCCGAAATAAACGCGTTTTTTCAGACCGCTGTATCCCTATGTAACTGCAAGGCTCAGAAGAGCCCACACACTCAGCTCTTAACCCCAGTGTGCAGAAAGTGTCAAAACGTGTTTTTCAGCAGAAATAAACATGTTTCTGCAAGTTTGGTCACCCCCATGCAACTTATGGGGCAGTAACAGCACTCTTTTCAAAACGTGTTCTTCAGCTCGAAATAAACGCGTATTTTCAGACCGCTGAATCCCAATGTAGCTGCAAGGCTCAGAAGAGCCCACACACTCAGCTCTTAACCCCAGTGTGCAGAAAGTGTCAAAACGTGTTTTTCAGCAGAAATAAACATGTTTCTGCAAGTTTGGTCACACCCATGCAACTTATGGGGCAGCAACAGCACACTTTTCAAAACGTGTTTTTCAGCCCGAAATAAACGCGTTTTTTCAGACCGCTGAATCCCTATGTAACTGCAAGGCTCAGAAGAGCCCACACACTCAGCTCTTAACCCCAGTGTGCAGAAAGTGTCAAAACGTGTTTTTCAGCAGAAATAAACATGTTTCTGCAAGTTTGGTCACCCACATGCAACTTATGGGGCAGTAACAGCACCCTTTTCAAAACGTGTTTTTCAGCCCGAAATAAACGCGTTTTTTCAGCCCGCTGAATCCCTATGTAACTGCAAGGCTCAGAAGAGCCCACACACTCAGCTCTTAACCCCAGTGTGCAGAAAGTGTCAAAACGTGTTTTTCAGCAGAAATAAACATGTTTCTGCAAGTTTGGTCACCCCCATGCAACTTATGGGGCAGTAACAGTACCCTTTTCAAAACATGTTTTTCAGCTCGAAATAAACGCGTTTTTTCAGACCGCTGAATACCTATGTAACTGCAAGGCTCTGAAGAGCCCACACACTCAGCTCTTAACCCCAGTGTGCAGAAAGTGTCAAAACGTGTTTTTCAGCAGAAATAAATATGTTTCTGCAAGTTTGGTTACCCCCATGCAACTTATGGGGCAGTAACAGCACCCTTTTCAAAACGTGTTTTTCAGCACGAAATAAACGCGTTTTTTCAAACTGCTGAATCCCTATGTAGCTGTAAGGCTCAGAGGAGCCCACACACTCAGCTCTTAACCCCAGTGTGCAAAAAGTGTCAAAACGTGTTTTTCAGCAGAAATAAACATGTTTCTGCAAGTTTGGTCACCCCCATGCAACTTATGGGGCAGTAACAGCACCCTTTTCAAAACGTGTTTTTCAGCCCGAAATAAACGCGTTTTTTCAGACCGCTGAATCCCTATGTAACTGCAAGGCTCAGAAGAGCCCACACACTCAGCTCTTAACCCCAGTGTGCAGAAAGTGTCAAAACATGTTTTTCAGCAGAAATAAACATGTTTCTTCAAGTTTGGTCACCCCCATGCAACTTATGGGGCAGTAACAGCATCCTTTTCAAAACGTGTTTTTCAGCACGAAATAAACGCGTTTTTTCAGACCGCTGAATCCCTATGTAACTGCAAGGCTCAGAAGAGCCCACACACTCAGCTCTTAACTTCAGTGTGCAGAAAGTGTCAAAACGTGTTTTTCAACAGAAATAAACATGTTTCTGCAGGTTTGGTCACCCCCATGCAACTTATGGGGCAGCAACAGCACACTTCTCAAAACGTGTTTTTCAGCCCGAAATAAACGCGTTTTTTCAGACCGCTGAATCCCTATGTAACTGCAAGGCTCAGAAGAGCCCACACACTCAGCTCTTAACCCCAGTGGTCAGAAAGTGTCAAAACGTATTTTTCAGCAGAAATAAACATGTTTCTGCAAGTTTGGTCACCCCCATGCAACTTATGGGGCAGTACAGCACACTTTTCAAAACGTGTTGTTCAGCAGAAATAAACATGTTTCTGCAAGTTTGGTCACCCACATGCAACTTATGTTGCAGTAACAGCACCCTTTTCAAAACGTGTTTTTCAGCCCGAAATAAACGCGTTTTTTCAGACCGCTGAATCCCTATGTAGCTGCAAGGCTCAGAAGAGACCACACACTCAGCTCTTAACCCCAGTGTGCAGAAAGTGTCAAAACGTGTTTTTCAGCAGAAATAAACATGTTTCTGCAAGTTTGGTCACCCCCATGCAACTTATGGGGCAGTAACAGCACCCTTTTCAAAACGTGTTTTTCAACCCGAAATAAACGCGTTTTTTCAGACCGCTGAAGAGCCCACACACTCAGTTCTTAACCCCAGTGTGCAGAAAGTATCAAAACGTAATTTCAGCAGAAATAAACATGTTTCTGAAAGTTTGGTCACCCCCATGCAACTTATGGGGCAGTAACAGCACCCTTTTCAAAACGTGTTTTTCAGCCCGAAATAAACGCGTTTTTTCAGTCCGCTGAATCCCTATGTAACTGCAAGGCTCAGAAGAGCCCACACACTCAGCTCTTAACCCCAGTGTGCAGAAAGTGTCAAAACGTGTTTTTCAGCAGAAATAAACATGTTTCTGCAAGTTTGGTCACCCCCATGCAACTTATGGGGCAGTAACAGCACCCTTTTCAAAACGTGTTTTTCAGCCCGAAATAAACGCGTTTTTTCAGACCGCTGAAGAGCCCACACACTCAGCTCTTAACCCCAGTGTGCAGAAAGTGTCAAAACGTGTTTTTCAGCAGAAAAAAACATGTTTCTGCAAGTTTGGTCACCCTCATGCAACTTATGGGGCAGTAACAGCACTCTTTTCAAAACGTGTTTTTCAGCTCGAAATAAACGCGTATTTTCAGACCGCTGAATCCCAATGTAGCTGCAAGGCTCAGAAGAGCCCACACACTCAGCTCTTAACCCCAGTGTGCAGAAAGTGTCAATACGTGTTTTTCAGCAGAAATAAACATGTTTCTGCAAGTTTGGTCACCCACATGCAACTTATGTTGCAGTAACAGCACCCTTTTCAAAACGTGTTTTTCAGCCCGAAATAAACGCGTTTTTTCAGACCGCTGAATCCCTATGTAACTGCAAGGCTCAGAAGAGCCCACACACTCAGCTCTTAACCCCAGTGTGCAGAAAGTGTCAAAACGTGTTTTTCAGCAGAAAAAAACATGTTTCTGCAAGTTTGGTCACCCCCATGCAACTTATGGGGCAGTAACAGCACTCTTTTCAAAACGTGTTTTTCAGCTCGAAATAAACACGTATTTTCAGATCGCTGAATCCCAATGTAGCTGCAAGGCTCAGAAGAGCCCACACACTCAGCTCTTAACCCCAGTGTGCAGAAAGTGTCAAAACGTGTTTTTCAGCAGAAATAAACATGTTTCTGCAAGTTTGGTCACCCACATGCAACTTATGGGGCAGTAACAGCACCCTTTTCAAAACGTGTTTTTCAGCCCGAAATAAACGCGTTTTTTCAGACCGCTGAATCCCTATGTAACTGCAAGGCTCAGAAGAGCCCACACACTCAGCTCTTAACCCCAGTGTGCAGAAAGTGTCAAAACGTGTTTTTCAGCAGAAATAAACATGTTTCTGCAAGTTTGGTCACCCCCATGCAACTTATGGGGCAGTAACAGTACCCTTTTCAAAACATGTTTTTCAGCTCGAAATAAACGCGTTTTTTCAGACCGCTGAATACCTATGTAACTGCAAGGCTCTGAAGAGCCCACACACTCAGCTCTTAACCCCAGTGTGCAGAAAGTGTCAAAACGTGTTTTTCAGCAGAAATAAATATGTTTCTGCAAGTTTGGTTACCCCCATGCAACTTATGGGGCAGTAACAGCACCCTTTTCAAAACGTGTTTTTCAGCACGAAATAAACGCGTTTTTTCAAACTGCTGAATCCCTATGTAGCTGTAAGGCTCAGAGGAGCCCACACACTCAGCTCTTAACCCCAGTGTGCAAAAAGTGTCAAAACGTGTTTTTCAGCAGAAATAAACATGTTTCTGCAAGTTTGGTCACCCCCATGCAACTTATGGGGCAGTAACAGCACCCTTTTCAAAACGTGTTTTTCAGCCCGAAATAAACGCGTTTTTTCAGACCGCTGAATCCCTATGTAACTGCAAGGCTCAGAAGAGCCCACACACTCAGCTCTTAACCCCAGTGTGCAGAAAGTGTCAAAACATGTTTTTCAGCAGAAATAAACATGTTTCTTCAAGTTTGGTCACCCCCATGCAACTTATGGGGCAGTAACAGCATCCTTTTCAAAACGTGTTTTTCAGCACGAAATAAACGCGTTTTTTCAGACCGCTGAATCCCTATGTAACTGCAAGGCTCAGAAGAGCCCACACACTCAGCTCTTAACTTCAGTGTGCAGAAAGTGTCAAAACGTGTTTTTCAACAGAAATAAACATGTTTCTGCAGGTTTGGTCACCCCCATGCAACTTATGGGGCAGCAACAGCACACTTCTCAAAACGTGTTTTTCAGCCCGAAATAAACGCGTTTTTTCAGACCGCTGAATCCCTATGTAACTGCAAGGCTCAGAAGAGCCCACACACTCAGCTCTTAACCCCAGTGTTCAGAAAGTGTCAAAACGTATTTTTCAGCAGAAATAAACATGTTTCTGCAAGTTTGGTCACCCCCATGCAACTTATGGGGCAGTACAGCACACTTTTCAAAACGTGTTGTTCAGCACGAAATAAACGCGTTTTTTCAGACCGCTGAATTCCTATGTAGCTGCAAGGCTCAGAAGAGACCACACACTCAGCTCTTAACCCCAGTGTGCAGAAAGTGTCAAAACGTGTTTTTCAGCAGAAATAAACATGTTTCTGCAAGTTTGGTCACCCCCATGCAACTTATGGGGCAGTAACAGCACCCTTTTCAAAACGTGTTTTTCAACCCGAAATAAACGCGTTTTTTCAGACCGCTGAAGAGCCCACACACTCAGTTCTTAACCCCAGTGTGCAGAAAGTATCAAAACGTAATTTCAGCAGAAATAAACATGTTTCTGAAAGTTTGGTCACCCCCATGCAACTTATGGGGCAGTAACAGCACACTTCTCAAAACGTGTTTTTCAGCCCGAAATAAACGCGTTTTTTCAGACCGCTGTATCCCTATGTAACTGCAAGGCTCAGAAGAGCCCACACACTCAGCTCTTAACCCCAGTGTGCAGAAAGTGTCAAAACGTGTTTTTCAGCAGAAATAAACATGTTTCTGCAAGTTTGGTCACCCCCATGCAACTTATGGGGCAGTAACAGCACTCTTTTCAAAACGTGTTCTTCAGCTCGAAATAAACGCGTATTTTCAGACCGCTGAATCCCAATGTAGCTGCAAGGCTCAGAAGAGCCCACACACTCAGCTCTTAACCCCAGTGTGCAGAAAGTGTCAAAACGTGTTTTTCAGCAGAAATAAACATGTTTCTGCAAGTTTGGTCACACCCATGCAACTTATGGGGCAGCAACAGTACACTTTTCAAAACGTGTTTTTCAGCCCGAAATAAACGCGTTTTTTCAGACCGCTGAATCCCTATGTAACTGCAAGGCTCAGAAGAGCCCACACACTCAGCTCTTAACCCCAGTGTGCAGAAAGTGTCAAAACGTGTTTTTCAGCAGAAATAAACATGTTTCTGCAAGTTTGGTCACCCCCATGCAACTTATGGGGCAGTAACAGCACCCTTTTCAAAACGTGTTTTTCAGCACGAAATAAACGCGTTTTTTCAGACCACTGAATCCCTATGTAACTGCAAGGCTCAGAAGAGCCCACACACTCAGCTCTTAACCCCAGTGTGCAGAAAGTGTCAAAACATATATTTCAGCAGAAATAAACGTTTCTGAAAGTTTTGTCACCCCCATGCAACTTATGGGGCAGTAACAGCACACTTTTCAAAACGTGTTGTTCAGCACGAAATAAACGCGTTTTTTCAGACCGCTGAATCCCTATGTAGCTGCAAGGCTCAGAAGAGCCCACACACTCAGCTCTTAACCCCAGTGTGCAGAAAGTGTCAAAACGTGTTTTTCAGCAGAAAAAAACATGTTTCTGCAAGTTTGGTCACCCCCATCCAACTTATGGGGCAGTAAAAGCACCCTTTTCAAAACGTGTTTTTCAGCCCGAAATAAACGCGTTTTTTCAGACCGCTGAATCCCTATGTAACTGCAAGGCTCAGAAGAGCCCACACACTCAGCTCTTAACCCCAGTGTGCAGAAAGTGTCAAAACGTGTTTTTCAGCAGAAATAAACATGTTTCTGCAAGTTTGGTCACCCCCATGCAACTTATGGGGCAGTAACAGCACCCTTTTCAAAACGTGTTTTTCAGCCCGAAATAAACGCGTTTTTTCAGACCGCTGAAGAGCCCACACACTCAGCTCTTAACCCCAGTGTGCAGAAAGTGTCAAAACGTGTTTTTCAGCAGAAATAAACATGTTTCTGCAAGTTTGGTCACCCCCATGCAACTTATGGGGCAGTAACAGCACTCTTTTCAAAACGTGTTTTTCAGCTCGAAATAAACGCGTATTTTCAGACCGCTGAATCCCAATGTAGCTGCAAGGCACAGAAGAGCCCACACACTCAGCTCTTAACCCCAGTGTGCAGAAAGTGTCAAAACGTGTTTTTCAGCAGAAATAAACATGTTTCTGCAAGTTTGGTCACCCACATGCAACTTATGGGGCAGTAAAAGCACCCTTTTCAAAACGTGTTTTTCAGCCCGAAATAAACGCGTTTTTTCAGACCGCTGAATCCCTATGTAACTGCAAGGCTCAGAAGAGCCCACACACTCAGCTCTTAACCCCAGTGTGCAGAAAGTGTCAAAACGTGTTTTTCAGCAGAAATAAACATGTTTCTGCAAGTTTGGTCACCCCCATGCAACTTATGGGGCAGTAACAGCACCCTTTTCAAAACGTGTTTTTCAGCCCGAAATAAACGCGTTTTTTCAGACCGCTGAATCCCTATGTAACTGCAAGGCTCAGAAGAGCCCACACACTCAGCTCTTAACCCCAGTGTGCAGAAAGTGTCAAAACGTGTTTTTCAGCAGAAATAAACATGTTTCTTCAAGTTTGGTCACCCCCATGCAACTTATGGGGCAGTAACAGCATCCTTTTCAAAACGTGTTTTTCAGCACGAAATAAACGCGTTTTTTCAGACCGCTGAATCCCTATGTAACTGCAAGGCTCAGAAGAGCCCACACACTCAGCTCTTAACTCCAGTGTGCAGAAAGTGTCAAAACGTGTTTTTCAACAGAAATAAACATGTTTCTGCAGGTTTGGTCACCCCCATGCAACTTATGGGGCAGAAACAGCACACTTCTCAAAACGTGTTTTTCAGCCCGAAATAAACGCGTTTTTTCAGACCGCTGAATCCCTATGTAACTGCAAGGCTCAGAAGAGCCCACACACTCAGCTCTTAACCCCAGTGTTCAGAAAGTGTCAAAACGTATTTTTCAGCAGAAATAAACATGTTTCTGCAAGTTTGGTCACCCCCATGCAACTTATGGGGCAGTACAGCACACTTTTCAAAACGTGTTGTTCAGCACGAAATAAACGCGTTTTTTCAGACCGCTGAATTCCTATGTAGCTGCAAGGCTCAGAAGAGACCACACACTCAGCTCTTAACCCCAGTGTGCAGAAAGTGTCAAAACGTGTTTTTCAGCAGAAATAAACATGTTTCTGCAAGTTTGGTCACCCCCATGCAACTTATGGGGCAGTAACAGCACCCTTTTCAAAACGTGTTTTTCAACCCGAAATAAACGCGTTTTTTCAGACCGCTGAAGAGCCCACACACTCAGTTCTTAACCCCAGTGTGCAGAAAGTATCAAAACGTGTTTTTCAGCAGAAATAAACATGTTTCTGAAAGTTTGGTCACCCCCATGCAACTTATGGGGCAGTAACAGCACACTTCTCAAAACGTGTTTTTCAGCCCGAAATAAACGCGTTTTTTCAGACCGCTGTATCCCTATGTAACTGCAAGGCTCAGAAGAGCCCACACACTCAGCTCTTAACCCCAGTGTGCAGAAAGTGTCAAAACGTGTTTTTCAGCAGAAATAAACATGTTTCTGCAAGTTTGGTCACCCCCATGCAACTTATGGGGCAGTAACAGCACTCTTTTCAAAACGTGTTTTTCAGCTCGAAATAAACGCGTATTTTCAGACCGCTGAATCCCAATGTAGCTGCAAGGCTCAGAAGAGCCCACACACTCAGCTCTTAACCCCAGTGTGCAGAAAGTGTCAAAACGTGTTTTTCAGCAGAAATAAACATGTTTCTGCAAGTTTGGTCACACCCATGCAACTTATGGGGCAGCAACAGCACACTTTTCAAAACGTGTTTTTCAGCTCGAAATAAACGCGTTTTTTCAGACCGCTGAATACCTATGTAACTGCAAGGCTCTGAAGAGCCCACACACTCAGCTCTTAACCCCAGTGTGCAGAAAGTGTCAAAACGTGTTTTTCAGCAGAAATAAATATGTTTCTGCAAGTTTGGTTACCCCCATGCAACTTATGGGGCAGTAACAGCACCCTTTTCAAAACGTGTTTTTCAGCACGAAATAAACGCGTTTTTTCAAACTGCTGAATCCCTATGTAGCTGTAAGGCTCAGAGGAGCCCACACACTCAGCTCTTAACCCCAGTGTGCAAAAAGTGTCAAAACGTGTTTTTCAGCAGAAATAAACATGTTTCTGCAAGTTTGGTCACCCCCATGCAACTTATGGGGCAGTAACAGCACCCTTTTCAAAACGTGTTTTTCAGCCCGAAATAAACGCGTTTTTTCAGACCGCTGAATCCCTATGTAACTGCAAGGCTCAGAAGAGCCCACACACTCAGCTCTTAACCCCAGTGTGCAGAAAGTGTCAAAACATGTTTTTCAGCAGAAATAAACATGTTTCTGCAGGTTTGGTCACCCCCATGCAACTTATGGGGCAGCAACAGCACACTTCTCAAAACGTGTTTTTCAGCCCGAAATAAACGCGTTTTTTCAGACCGCTGAATCCCTATGTAACTGCAAGGCTCAGAAGAGCCCACACACTCAGCTCTTAACCCCAGTGTTCAGAAAGTGTCAAAACGTATTTTTCAGCAGAAATAAACATGTTTCTGCAAGTTTGGTCACCCCCATGCAACTTATGGGGCAGTACAGCACACTTTTCAAAACGTGTTGTTCAGCACGAAATAAACGCGTTTTTTCAGACCGCTGAATTCCTATGTAGCTGCAAGGCTCAGAAGAGACCACACACTCAGCTCTTAACCCCAGTGTGCAGAAAGTGTCAAAACGTGTTTTTCAGCAGAAATAAACATGTTTCTGCAAATTTGGTCACCCCCATGCAACTTATGGGGCAGTAACAGCACCCTTTTCAAAACGTGTTTTTCAACCCGAAATAAACGCGTTTTTTCAGACCGCTGAAGAGCCCACACACTCAGTTCTTAACCCCAGTGTGCAGAAAGTATCAAAACGTAATTTCAGCAGAAATAAACATGTTTCTGAAAGTTTGGTCACCCCCATGCAACTTATGGGGCAGTAACAGCACACTTCTCAAAACGTGTTTTTCAGCCCGAAATAAACGCGTTTTTTCAGACCGCTGTATCCCTATGTAACTGCAAGGCTCAGAAGAGCCCACACACTCAGCTCTTAACCCCAGTGTGCAGAAAGTGTCAAAACGTGTTTTTCAGCAGAAATAAACATGTTTCTGCAAGTTTGGTCACCCCCATGCAACTTATGGGAAAGTAACAGCACTCTTTTCAAAACGTGTTCTTCAGCTCGAAATAAACGCGTATTTTCAGACCGCTGAATCCCAATGTAGCTGCAAGGCTCAGAAGAGCCCACACACTCAGCTCTTAACCCCAGTGTGCAGAAAGTGTCAAAACGTGTTTTTCAGCAGAAATAAACATGTTTCTGCAAGTTTGGTCACACCCATGCAACTTATGGGGCAGCAACAGCACACTTTTCAAAACGTGTTTTTCAGCCCGAAATAAACGCGTTTTTTCAGACCGCTGAATCCCTATGTAACTGCAAGGCTCAGAAGAGCCCACACACTCAGCTCTTAACCCCAGTGTGCAGAAAGTGTCAAAACGTGTTTTTCAGCAGAAATAAACATGTTTCTGCAAGTTTGGTCACCCCCATGCAACTTATGGGGCAGTAACAGCACCCTTTTCAAAACGTGTTTTTCAGCACGAAATAAACGCGTTTTTTCAGACCACTGAATCCCTATGTAACTGCAAGGCTCAGAAGAGCCCACACACTCAGCTCTTAACCCCAGTGTGCAGAAAGTGTCAAAACATATATTTCAGCAGAAATAAACGTTTCTGAAAGTTTTGTCACCCCCATGCAACTTATGGGGCAGTAACAGCACACTTTTCAAAACGTGTTGTTCAGCACGAAATAAACGCGTTTTTTCAGACCGCTGAATCCCTATGTAGCTGCAAGGCTCAGAAGAGCCCACACACTCAGCTCTTAACCCCAGTGTGCAGAAAGTGTCAAAACGTGTTTTTCAGCAGAAAAAAACATGTTTCTGCAAGTTTGGTCACCCCCATCCAACTTATGGGGCAGTAAAAGCACCCTTTTCAAAACGTGTTTTTCAGCCCGAAATAAACGCGTTTTTTCAGACCGCTGAATCCCTATGTAACTGCAAGGCTCAGAAGAGCCCACACACTCAGCTCTTAACCCCAGTGTGCAGAAAGTGTCAAAACGTGTTTTTCAGCAGAAATAAACATGTTTCTGCAAGTTTGGTCACCCCCATGCAACTTATGGGGCAGTAACAGCACCCTTTTCAAAACGTGTTTTTCAGCCCGAAATAAACGCGTTTTTTCAGACCGCTGAAGAGCCCACACACTCAGCTCTTAACCCCAGTGTGCAGAAAGTGTCAAAACGTGTTTTTCAGCAGAAATAAACATGTTTCTGCAAGTTTGGTCACCCCCATGCAACTTATGGGGCAGTAACAGCACTCTTTTCAAAACGTGTTTTTCAGCTCGAAATAAACGCGTATTTTCAGA
The DNA here is from genome assembly GCF_059453375.1 of Lepisosteus platostomus. Classification (NCBI taxonomy): domain Eukaryota; kingdom Metazoa; phylum Chordata; class Actinopteri; order Semionotiformes; family Lepisosteidae; genus Lepisosteus; species Lepisosteus platostomus. Next base: position 35,688,470 of record NC_142612.1, read on the forward strand.
CCGCTGAATCCCAATGTAGCTGCAAGGCACAGAAGAGCCCACACACTCAGCTCTTAACCCCAGTGTGCAGAAAGTGTCAAAACGTGTTTTTCAGCAGAAATAAACATGTTTCTGCAAGTTTGGTCACCCACATGCAACTTATGGGGCAGTAAAAGCACCCTTTTCAAAACGTGTTTTTCAGCCCGAAATAAACGCGTTTTTTCAGACCGCTGAATCCCTATGTAACTGCAAGGCTCAGAAGAGCCCACACACTCAGCTCTTAACCCCAGTGTGCAGAAAGTGTCAAAACGTGTTTTTCAGCAGAAATAAACATGTTTCTGCACGTTTGGTCACCCCCATGCAACTTATGGGGCAGTAACAGCACCCTTTTCAAAACGTGTTTTTCAGCCCGAAATAAACGCGTTTTTTCAGACCGCTGAATCCCTATGTAACTGCAAGGCTCAGAAGAGCCCACACACTCAGCTCTTAACCCCAGTGTTCAGAAAGTGTCAAAACGTATTTTTCAGCAGAAATAAACATGTTTCTGCAAGTTTGGTCACCCCCATGCAACTTATGGGGCAGTACAGCACACTTTTCAAAACGTGTTGTTCAGCACGAAATAAACGCGTTTTTTCAGACCGCTGAATTCCTATGTAGCTGCAAGGCTCAGAAGAGACCACACACTCAGCTCTTAACCCCAGTGTGCAGAAAGTGTCAAAACGTGTTTTTCAGCAGAAATAAACATGTTTCTGCAAGTTTGGTCACCCCCATGCAACTTATGGGGCAGTAACAGCACCCTTTTCAAAACGTGTTTTTCAACCCGAAATAAACGCGTTTTTTCAGACCGCTGAAGAGCCCACACACTCAGCTCTTAACCCCAGTGTGCAGAAAGTGTCAAAACGTGTTTTTCAGCAGAAATAAACATGTTTCTGCAAGTTTGGTCACCCCCATGCAACTTATGGGGCAGTAACAGCACTCTTTTCAAAACGTGTTCTTCAGCTCGAAATAAACGCGTATTTTCAGACCGCTGAATCCCAATGTAGCTGCAAGGCTCAGAAGAGCCCACACACTCAGCTCTTAACCCCAGTGTGCAGAAAGTGTCAAAACGTGTTTTTCAGCAGAAAAAAACATGTTTCTGCAAGTTTGGTCACCCCCATGCAACTTATGGGGCAGTAACAGCACTCTTTTCAAAACGTGTTTTTCAGCTCGAAATAAACGCATATTTTCAGACCGCTGAATCCCAATGTAGCTGCAAGGCTCAGAAGAGCCCACACACTCAGCTCTTAACCCCAGTGTGCAGAAAGTGTCAAAACGTGTTTTTCAGCAGAAATAAACATGTTTCTGCAAGTTTGGTCACCCACATGCAACTTATGGGGCAGTAACAGCACCCTTTACAAAACGTGTTTTTCAGCCCGAAATAAACGCGTTTTTTCAGACCGCTGAATCCCTATGTAACTGCAAGGCTCAGAAGAGCCCACACACTCAGCTCTTAACCCCAGTGTGCAGAAAGTGTCAAAACGTGTTTTTCAGCAGAAATAAACATGTTTCTGCAAGTTTGGTCACCCCTATGCAACTTATGGGGCAGTAACAGCACCCTTTTCAAAACGTGTTTTTCAGCCCGAAATAAACGCGTTTTTTCAGACCGCTGAAGAGCCCACACACTCAGCTCTTAACCCCAGTGTGCAGAAAGTGTCAAAACGTGTTTTTCAGCAGAAAAAAACATGTTTCTGCAAGTTTGGTCACCCCCATGCAACTTATGGGGCAGTAACAGCACCCTTTTCAAAACGTGTTTTTCAGCCCGAAATAAACGCGTTTTTTCAGACCGCTGAAGAGCCCACACACTTAGTTCTTAACCCCAGTGTGCAGAAAGTATCAAAACGTGTTTTTCAGCAGAAATAAACATGTTTCTGAAAGTTTGGTCACCCCCATGCAACTTATGGGGCAGTAACAGCACACTTCTCAAAACGTGTTTTTCAGCCCGAAATAAACGCGTTTTTTCAGACCGCTGTATCCCTATGTAACTGCAAGGCTCAGAAGAGCCCACACACTCAGCTCTTAACCCCAGTGTGCAGAAAGTGTCAAAACGTGTTTTTCAGCAGAAATAAACATGTTTCTGCAAGTTTGGTCACCCCCATGCAACTTATGGGGCAGTACAGCACACTTTTCAAAACGTGTTTTTCAGCCCGAAATAAACGCGTTTTTTCAGACCGCTGTATCCCTATGTAACTGCAAGGCTCAGAAGAGCCCACACACTCAGCTCTTAACCCCAGTGTGCAGAAAGTGTCAATACGTGTTTTTCAGCAGAAATAAACATGTTTCTGCAAGTTTGGTCACCCCCATGCAACTTATGGGGCAGTACAGCACACTTTTCAAAACGTGTTGTTCAGCACGAAATAAACGCGTTTTTTCAGACCGCTGAATTCCTATGTAGCTGCAAGGCTCAGAAGAGACCACACACTCAGCTCTTAACCCCAGTGTGCAGAAAGTGTCAAAACGTGTTTTTCAGCAGAAATAAACATGTTTCTGCAAGTTTGGTCACCCCCATGCAACTTATAGGGCAGTAACAGCACCCTTTTCAAAACGTGTTTTTCAACCCGAAATAAACGCGTTTTTTCAGACCGCTGAAGAGCCCACACACTCAGTTCTTAACCCCAGTGTGCAGAAAGTATCAAAACGTGTTTTTCAGCAGAAATAAACATGTTTCTGAAAGTTTGGTCACCCCCATGCAACTTATGGGGCAGTAACAGCACACTTCTCAAAACGTGTTTTTCAGCCCGAAATAAACGCGTTTTTTCAGACCGCTGTATCCCTATGTAACTGCAAGGCTCAGAAGAGCCCACACACTCAGCTCTTAACCCCAGTGTGCAGAAAGTGTCAAAACGTGTTTTTCAGCAGAAATAAACATGTTTCTGCAAGTTTGGTCACACCCATGCAACTTATGGGGCAGCAACAGCACACTTTTCAAAACGTGTTTTTCAGCCCGAAATAAACGCGTTTTTTCAGACCGCTGAATCCCTATGTAACTGCAAGGCTCAGAAGAGCCCACACACTCAGCTCTTAACCCCAGTGTGCAGAAAGTGTCAAAACGTGTTTTTCAGCAGAAATAAACATGTTTCTGCAAGTTTGGTCACCCCCATGCAACTTATGGGGCAGTAACAGCACCCTTTTCAAAACGTGTTTTTCAGCCCGAAATAAACGCGTTTTTTCAGACCGCTGAATCCCTATGTAACTGCAAGGCTCAGAAGAGCCCACACACTCAGCTCTTAACCCCAGTGTGCAGAAAGTGTCAAAACGTGTTTTTCAGCAGAAATAAACATGTTTCTGCAAGTTTGGTCACCCCCATGCAACTTATGGGGCAGTAACAGCACCCTTTTCAAAACGTGTTTTTCAGCCCGAAATAAACGCGTTTTTTCAGACCGCTGAAGAGCCCACACACTCAGCTCTTAACCCCAGTGTGCAGAAAGTGTCAAAACGTGTTTTTCAGCAGAAAAAAACATGTTTCTGCAAGTTTGGTCACCCTCATGCAACTTATGGGGCAGTAACAGCACTCTTTTCAAAACGTGTTTTTCAGCTCGAAATAAACGCGTATTTTCAGACCGCTGAATCCCAATGTAGCTGCAAGGCTCAGAAGAGCCCACACACTCAGCTCTTAACCCCAGTGTGCAGAAAGTGTCAATACGTGTTTTTCAGCAGAAATAAACATGTTTCTGCAAGTTTGGTCACCCACATGCAACTTATGGGGCAGTAACAGCACCCTTTTCAAAACGTGTTTTTCAGCCCGAAATAAACGCGTTTTTTCAGACCGCTGAATCCCTATGTAACTGCAAGGCTCAGAAGAGCCCACACACTCAGCTCTTAACCCCAGTGTGCAGAAAGTGTCAAAACGTGTTTTTCAGCAGAAAAAAACATGTTTCTGCAAGTTTGGTCACCCCCATGCAACTTATGGGGCAGTAACAGCACTCTTTTCAAAACGTGTTTTTCAGCTCGAAATAAACACGTATTTTCAGATCGCTGAATCCCAATGTAGCTGCAAGGCTCAGAAGAGCCCACACACTCAGCTCTTAACCCCAGTGTGCAGAAAGTGTCAAAACGTGTTTTTCAGCAGAAATAAACATGTTTCTGCAAGTTTGGTCACCCACATGCAACTTATGGGGCAGTAACAGCACCCTTTTCAAAACGTGTTTTTCAGCCCGAAATAAACGCGTTTTTTCAGACCGCTGAATCCCTATGTAACTGCAAGGCTCAGAAGAGCCCACACACTCAGCTCTTAACCCCAGTGTGCAGAAAGTGTCAAAACGTGTTTTTCAGCAGAAATAAACATGTTTCTGCAAGTTTGGTCACCCCCATGCAACTTATGGGGCAGTAACAGTACCCTTTTCAAAACATGTTTTTCAGCTCGAAATAAACGCGTTTTTTCAGACCGCTGAATACCTATGTAACTGCAAGGCTCTGAAGAGCCCACACACTCAGCTCTTAACCCCAGTGTGCAGAAAGTGTCAAAACGTGTTTTTCAGCAGAAATAAATATGTTTCTGCAAGTTTGGTTACCCCCATGCAACTTATGGGGCAGTAACAGCACCCTTTTCAAAACGTGTTTTTCAGCACGAAATAAACGCGTTTTTTCAAACTGCTGAATCCCTATGTAGCTGTAAGGCTCAGAGGAGCCCACACACTCAGCTCTTAACCCCAGTGTGCAAAAAGTGTCAAAACGTGTTTTTCAGCAGAAATAAACATGTTTCTGCAAGTTTGGTCACCCCCATGCAACTTATGGGGCAGTAACAGCACCCTTTTCAAAACGTGTTTTTCAGCCCGAAATAAACGCGTTTTTTCAGACCGCTGAATCCCTATGTAACTGCAAGGCTCAGAAGAGCCCACACACTCAGCTCTTAACCCCAGTGTGCAGAAAGTGTCAAAACGTGTTTTTCAGCAGAAATAAACATGTTTCTTCAAGTTTGGTCACCCCCATGCAACTTATGGGGCAGTAACAGCATCCTTTTCAAAACGTGTTTTTCAGCACGAAATAAACGCGTTTTTTCAGACCGCTGAATCCCTATGTAACTGCAAGGCTCAGAAGAGCCCACACACTCAGCTCTTAACTCCAGTGTGCAGAAAGTGTCAAAACGTGTTTTTCAACAGAAATAAACATGTTTCTGCAGGTTTGGTCACCCCCATGCAACTTATGGGGCAGCAACAGCACACTTCTCAAAACGTGTTTTTCAGCCCGAAATAAACGCGTTTTTTCAGACCGCTGAATCCCTATGTAACTGCAAGGCTCAGAAGAGCCCACACACTCAGCTCTTAACCCCAGTGTTCAGAAAGTGTCAAAACGTATTTTTCAGCAGAAATAAACATGTTTCTGCAAGTTTGGTCACCCCCATGCAACTTATGGGGCAGTACAGCACACTTTTCAAAACGTGTTGTTCAGCACGAAATAAACGCGTTTTTTCAGACCGCTGAATTCCTATGTAGCTGCAAGGCTCAGAAGAGACCACACACTCAGCTCTTAACCCCAGTGTGCAGAAAGTGTCAAAACGTGTTTTTCAGCAGAAATAAACATGTTTCTGCAAGTTTGGTCACCCCCATGCAACTTATGGGGCAGTAACAGCACCCTTTTCAAAACGTGTTTTTCAACCCGAAATAAACGCGTTTTTTCAGACCGCTGAAGAGCCCACACACTCAGCTCTTAACCCCAGTGTGCAGAAAGTGTCAAAACGTGTTTTTCAGCAGAAATAAACATGTTTCTGCAAGTTTGGTCACCCCCATGCAACTTATGGGGCAGTAACAGCACTCTTTTCAAAACGTGTTCTTCAGCTCGAAATAAACGCGTATTTTCAGACCGCTGAATCCCAATGTAGCTGCAAGGCTCAGAAGAGCCCACACACTCAGCTCTTAACCCCAGTGTGCAGAAAGTGTCAAAACGTGTTTTTCAGCAGAAAAAAACATGTTTCTGCAAGTTTGGTCACCCCCATGCAACTTATGGGGCAGTAAAAGCACCCTTTTCAAAACGTGTTTTTCAGCCCGAAATAAACGCGTTTTTTCAGACCGCTGAATCCCTATGTAACTGCAAGGCTCAGAAGAGCCCACACACTCAGCTCTTAACCCCAGTGTGCAGAAAGTGTCAAAACGTGTTTTTCAGCAGAAATAAACATGTTTCTGCAAGTTTGGTCACCCCCATGCAACTTATGGGGCAGTAACAGCACCCTTTTCAAAACGTGTTTTTCAGCCCGAAATAAACGCGTTTTTTCAGACCGCTGAAGAGCCCACACACTCAGCTCTTAACCCCAGTGTGCAGAAAGTGTCAAAACGTGTTTTTCAGCAGAAAAAAACATGTTTCTGCAAGTTTGGTCACCCCCATGCAACTTATGGGGCAGTAACAGCACTCTTTTCAAAACGTGTTTTTCAGCTCGAAATAAACGCATATTTTCAGACCGCTGAATCCCAATGTAGCTGCAAGGCTCAGAAGAGCCCACACACTCAGCTCTTAACCCCAGTGTGCAGAAAGTGTCAAAACGTGTTTTTCAGCAGAAATAAACATGTTTCTGCAAGTTTGGTCACCCACATGCAACTTATGGGGCAGTAACAGCACCCTTTACAAAACGTGTTTTTCAGCCCGAAATAAACGCGTTTTTTCAGACCGCTGAATCCCTATGTAACTGCAAGGCTCAGAAGAGCCCACACACTCAGCTCTTAACCCCAGTGTGCAGAAAGTGTCAAAACGTGTTTTTCAGCAGAAATAAACATGTTTCTGCAAGTTTGGTCACCCCTATGCAACTTATGGGGCAGTAACAGCACCCTTTTCAAAACGTGTTTTTCAGCCCGAAATAAACGCGTTTTTTCAGACCGCTGAAGAGCCCACACACTCAGCTCTTAACCCCAGTGTGCAGAAAGTGTCAAAACGTGTTTTTCAGCAGAAAAAAACATGTTTCTGCAAGTTTGGTCACCCCCATGCAACTTATGGGGCAGTAACAGCACCCTTTTCAAAACGTGTTTTTCAGCCCGAAATAAACGCGTTTTTTCAGACCGCTGAAGAGCCCACACACTTAGTTCTTAACCCCAGTGTGCAGAAAGTATCAAAACGTGTTTTTCAGCAGAAATAAACATGTTTCTGAAAGTTTGGTCACCCCCATGCAACTTATGGGGCAGTAACAGCACACTTCTCAAAACGTGTTTTTCAGCCCGAAATAAACGCGTTTTTTCAGACCGCTGTATCCCTATGTAACTGCAAGGCTCAGAAGAGCCCACACACTCAGCTCTTAACCCCAGTGTGCAGAAAGTGTCAAAACGTGTTTTTCAGCAGAAATAAACATGTTTCTGCAAGTTTGGTCACCCCCATGCAACTTATGGGGCAGTACAGCACACTTTTCAAAACGTGTTTTTCAGCCCGAAATAAACGCGTTTTTTCAGACCGCTGTATCCCTATGTAACTGCAAGGCTCAGAAGAGCCCACACACTCAGCTCTTAACCCCAGTGTGCAGAAAGTGTCAATACGTGTTTTTCAGCAGAAATAAACATGTTTCTGCAAGTTTGGTCACCCCCATGCAACTTATGGGGCAGTACAGCACACTTTTCAAAACGTGTTGTTCAGCACGAAATAAACGCGTTTTTTCAGACCGCTGAATTCCTATGTAGCTGCAAGGCTCAGAAGAGACCACACACTCAGCTCTTAACCCCAGTGTGCAGAAAGTGTCAAAACGTGTTTTTCAGCAGAAATAAACATGTTTCTGCAAGTTTGGTCACCCCCATGCAACTTATAGGGCAGTAACAGCACCCTTTTCAAAACGTGTTTTTCAACCCGAAATAAACGCGTTTTTTCAGACCGCTGAAGAGCCCACACACTCAGTTCTTAACCCCAGTGTGCAGAAAGTATCAAAACGTGTTTTTCAGCAGAAATAAACATGTTTCTGAAAGTTTGGTCACCCCCATGCAACTTATGGGGCAGTAACAGCACACTTCTCAAAACGTGTTTTTCAGCCCGAAATAAACGCGTTTTTTCAGACCGCTGTATCCCTATGTAACTGCAAGGCTCAGAAGAGCCCACACACTCAGCTCTTAACCCCAGTGTGCAGAAAGTGTCAAAACGTGTTTTTCAGCAGAAATAAACATGTTTCTGCAAGTTTGGTCACCCCCATGCAACTTATGGGGCAGTAACAGCACTCTTTTCAAAACGTGTTTTTCAGCTCGAAATAAACGCGTATTTTCAGACCGCTGAATCCCAATGTAGCTGCAAGGCTCAGAAGAGCCCACACACTCAGCTCTTAACCCCAGTGTGCAGAAAGTGTCAAAACGTGTTTTTCAGCAGAAATAAACATGTTTCTGCAAGTTTGGTCACACCCATGCAACTTATGGGGCAGCAACAGCACACTTTTCAAAACGTGTTTTTCAGCCCGAAATAAACGCGTTTTTTCAGACCGCTGAATCCCTATGTAACTGCAAGGCTCAGAAGAGCCCACACACTCAGCTCTTAACCCCAGTGTGCAGAAAGTGTCAAAACGTGTTTTTCAGCAGAAATAAACATGTTTCTGCAAGTTTGGTCACCCCCATGCAACTTATGGGGCAGTAACAGCACCCTTTTCAAAACGTGTTTTTCAGCCCGAAATAAACGCGTTTTTTCAGACCGCTGAATCCCTATGTAACTGCAAGGCTCAGAAGAGCCCACACACTCAGCTCTTAACCCCAGTGTGCAGAAAGTGTCAAAACGTGTTTTTCAGCAGAAATAAACATGTTTCTGCAAGTTTGGTCACCCCCATGCAACTTATGGGGCAGTAACAGCACCCTTTTCAAAACGTGTTTTTCAGCCCGAAATAAACGCGTTTTTTCAGACCGCTGAAGAGCCCACACACTCAGCTCTTAACCCCAGTGTGCAGAAAGTGTCAAAACGTGTTTTTCAGCAGAAAAAAACATGTTTCTGCAAGTTTGGTCACCCTCATGCAACTTATGGGGCAGTAACAGCACTCTTTTCAAAACGTGTTTTTCAGCTCGAAATAAACGCGTATTTTCAGACCGCTGAATCCCAATGTAGCTGCAAGGCTCAGAAGAGCCCACACACTCAGCTCTTAACCCCAGTGTGCAGAAAGTGTCAATACGTGTTTTTCAGCAGAAATAAACATGTTTCTGCAAGTTTGGTCACCCACATGCAACTTATGGGGCAGTAACAGCACCCTTTTCAAAACGTGTTTTTCAGCCCGAAATAAACGCGTTTTTTCAGACCGCTGAATCCCTATGTAACTGCAAGGCTCAGAAGAGCCCACACACTCAGCTCTTAACCCCAGTGTGCAGAAAGTGTCAAAACGTGTTTTTCAGCAGAAAAAAACATGTTTCTGCAAGTTTGGTCACCCCCATGCAACTTATGGGGCAGTAACAGCACTCTTTTCAAAACGTGTTTTTCAGCTCGAAATAAACACGTATTTTCAGATCGCTGAATCCCAATGTAGCTGCAAGGCTCAGAAGAGCCCACACACTCAGCTCTTAACCCCAGTGTGCAGAAAGTGTCAAAACGTGTTTTTCAGCAGAAATAAACATGTTTCTGCAAGTTTGGTCACCCACATGCAACTTATGGGGCAGTAACAGCACCCTTTTCAAAACGTGTTTTTCAGCCCGAAATAAACGCGTTTTTTCAGACCGCTGAATCCCTATGTAACTGCAAGGCTCAGAAGAGCCCACACACTCAGCTCTTAACCCCAGTGTGCAGAAAGTGTCAAAACGTGTTTTTCAGCAGAAATAAACATGTTTCTGCAAGTTTGGTCACCCCCATGCAACTTATGGGGCAGTAACAGTACCCTTTTCAAAACATGTTTTTCAGCTCGAAATAAACGCGTTTTTTCAGACCGCTGAATACCTATGTAACTGCAAGGCTCTGAAGAGCCCACACACTCAGCTCTTAACCCCAGTGTGCAGAAAGTGTCAAAACGTGTTTTTCAGCAGAAATAAATATGTTTCTGCAAGTTTGGTTACCCCCATGCAACTTATGGGGCAGTAACAGCACCCTTTTCAAAACGTGTTTTTCAGCACGAAATAAACGCGTTTTTTCAAACTGCTGAATCCCTATGTAGCTGTAAGGCTCAGAGGAGCCCACACACTCAGCTCTTAACCCCAGTGTGCAAAAAGTGTCAAAACGTGTTTTTCAGCAGAAATAAACATGTTTCTGCAAGTTTGGTCACCCCCATGCAACTTATGGGGCAGTAACAGCACCCTTTTCAAAACGTGTTTTTCAGCCCGAAATAAACGCGTTTTTTCAGACCGCTGAATCCCTATGTAACTGCAAGGCTCAGAAGAGCCCACACACTCAGCTCTTAACCCCAGTGTGCAGAAAGTGTCAAAACGTGTTTTTCAGCAGAAATAAACATGTTTCTTCAAGTTTGGTCACCCCCATGCAACTTATGGGGCAGTAACAGCATCCTTTTCAAAACGTGTTTTTCAGCACGAAATAAACGCGTTTTTTCAGACCGCTGAATCCCTATGTAACTGCAAGGCTCAGAAGAGCCCACACACTCAGCTCTTAACTCCAGTGTGCAGAAAGTGTCAAAACGTGTTTTTCAACAGAAATAAACATGTTTCTGCAGGTTTGGTCACCCCCATGCAACTTATGGGGCAGCAACAGCACACTTCTCAAAACGTGTTTTTCAGCCCGAAATAAACGCGTTTTTTCAGACCGCTGAATCCCTATGTAACTGCAAGGCTCAGAAGAGCCCACACACTCAGCTCTTAACCCCAGTGTTCAGAAAGTGTCAAAACGTATTTTTCAGCAGAAATAAACATGTTTCTGCAAGTTTGGTCACCCCCATGCAACTTATGGGGCAGTACAGCACACTTTTCAAAACGTGTTGTTCAGCACGAAATAAACGCGTTTTTTCAGACCGCTGAATTCCTATGTAGCTGCAAGGCTCAGAAGAGACCACACACTCAGCTCTTAACCCCAGTGTGCAGAAAGTGTCAAAACGTGTTTTTCAGCAGAAATAAACATGTTTCTGCAAGTTTGGTCACCCCCATGCAACTTATGGGGCAGTAACAGCACCCTTTTCAAAACGTGTTTTTCAACCCGAAATAAACGCGTTTTTTCAGACCGCTGAAGAGCCCACACACTCAGCTCTTAACCCCAGTGTGCAGAAAGTGTCAAAACGTGTTTTTCAGCAGAAATAAACATGTTTCTGCAAGTTTGGTCACCCCCATGCAACTTATGGGGCAGTAACAGCACTCTTTTCAAAACGTGTTCTTCAGCTCGAAATAAACGCGTATTTTCAGACCGCTGAATCCCAATGTAGCTGCAAGGCTCAGAAGAGCCCACACACTCAGCTCTTAACCCCAGTGTGCAGAAAGTGTCAAAACGTGTTTTTCAGCAGAAAAAAACATGTTTCTGCAAGTTTGGTCACCCCCATGCAACTTATGGGGCAGTAAAAGCACCCTTTTCAAAACGTGTTTTTCAGCCCGAAATAAACGCGTTTTTTCAGACCGCTGAATCCCTATGTAACTGCAAGGCTCAGAAGAGCCCACACACTCAGCTCTTAACCCCAGTGTGCAGAAAGTGTCAAAACGTGTTTTTCAGCAGAAATAAACATGTTTCTGCAAGTTTGGTCACCCCCATGCAACTTATGGGGCAGTAACAGCACCCTTTTCAAAACGTGTTTTTCAGCCCGAAATAAACGCGTTTTTTCAGACCGCTGAATCCCTATGTAACTGCAAGGCTCAGAAGAGCCCACACACTCAGCTCTTAACCCCAGTGTGCAGAAAGTGTCAAAACGTGTTTTTCAGCAGAAATAAACATGTTTCTTCAAGTTTGGTCACCCCCATGCAACTTATGGGGCAGTAACAGCATCCTTTTCAAAACGTGTTTTTCAGCACGAAATAAACGCGTTTTTTCAGACCGCTGAATCCCTATGTAACTGCAAGGCTCAGAAGAGCCCACACACTCAGCTCTTAACTCCAGTGTGCAGAAAGTGTCAAAACGTGTTTTTCAACAGAAATAAACATGTTTCTGCAGGTTTGGTCACCCCCATGCAACTTATGGGGCAGCAACAGCACACTTCTCAAAACGTGTTTTTCAGCCCGAAATAAACGCGTTTTTTCAGACCGCTGAATCCCTATGTAACTGCAAGGCTCAGAAGAGCCCACACACTCAGCTCTTAACCCCAGTGTTCAGAAAGTGTCAAAACGTATTTTTCAGCAGAAATAAACATGTTTCTGCAAGTTTGGTCACCCCCATGCAACTTATGGGGCAGTACAGCACACTTTTCAAAACGTGTTGTTCAGCACGAAATAAACGCGTTTTTTCAGACCGCTGAATTCCTATGTAGCTGCAAGGCTCAGAAGAGACCACACACTCAGCTCTTAACCCCAGTGTGCAGAAAGTGTCAAAACGTGTTTTTCAGCAGAAATAAACATGTTTCTGCAAGTTTGGTCACCCCCATGCAACTTATGGGGCAGTAACAGCACCCTTTTCAAAACGTGTTTTTCAACCCGAAATAAACGCGTTTTTTCAGACCGCTGAAGAGCCCACACACTCAGCTCTTAACCCCAGTGTGCAGAAAGTGTCAAAACGTGTTTTTCAGCAGAAATAAACATGTTTCTGCAAGTTTGGTCACCCCCATGCAACTTATGGGGCAGTAACAGCACTCTTTTCAAAACGTGTTCTTCAGCTCGAAATAAACGCGTATTTTCAGACCGCTGAATCCCAATGTAGCTGCAAGGCTCAGAAGAGCCCACACACTCAGCTCTTAACCCCAGTGTGCAGAAAGTGTCAAAACGTGTTTTTCAGCAGAAAAAAACATGTTTCTGCAAGTTTGGTCACCCCCATGCAACTTATGGGGCAGTAAAAGCACCCTTTTCAAAACGTGTTTTTCAGCCCGAAATAAACGCGTTTTTTCAGACCGCTGAATCCCTATGTAACTGCAAGGCTCAGAAGAGCCCACACACTCAGCTCTTAACCCCAGTGTGCAGAAAGTGTCAAAACGTGTTTTTCAGCAGAAATAAACATGTTTCTGCAAGTTTGGTCACCCCCATGCAACTTATGGGGCAGTAACAGCACCCTTTTCAAAACGTGTTTTTCAGCCCGAAATAAACGCGTTTTTTCAGACCGCTGAAGAGCCCACACACTCAGCTCTTAACCCCAGTGTGCAGAAAGTGTCAAAACGTGTTTTTCAGCAGAAAAAAACATGTTTCTGCAAGTTTGGTCACCCCCATGCAACTTATGGGGCAGTAACAGCACTCTTTTCAAAACGTGTTTTTCAGCTCGAAATAAACGCATATTTTCAGACCGCTGAATCCCAATGTAGCTGCAAGGCTCAGAAGAGCCCACACACTCAGCTCTTAACCCCAGTGTGCAGAAAGTGTCAAAACGTGTTTTTCAGCAGAAATAAACATGTTTCTGCAAGTTTGGTCACCCACATGCAACTTATGGGGCAGTAACAGCACCCTTTACAAAACGTGTTTTTCAGCCCGAAATAAACGCGTTTTTTCAGACCGCTGAATCCCTATGTAACTGCAAGGCTCAGAAGAGCCCACACACTCAGCTCTTAACCCCAGTGTGCAGAAAGTGTCAAAACGTGTTTTTCAGCAGAAATAAACATGTTTCTGCAAGTTTGGTCACCCCTATGCAACTTATGGGGCAGTAACAGCACCCTTTTCAAAACGTGTTTTTCAGCCCGAAATAAACGCGTTTTTTCAGACCGCTGAAGAGCCCACACACTCAGCTCTTAACCCCAGTGTGCAGAAAGTGTCAAAACGTGTTTTTCAGCAGAAAAAAACATGTTTCTGCAAGTTTGGTCACCCCCATGCAACTTATGGGGCAGTAACAGCACCCTTTTCAAAACGTGTTTTTCAGCCCGAAATAAACGCGTTTTTTCAGACCGCTGAAGAGCCCACACACTTAGTTCTTAACCCCAGTGTGCAGAAAGTATCAAAACGTGTTTTTCAGCAGAAATAAACATGTTTCTGAAAGTTTGGTCACCCCCATGCAACTTATGGGGCAGTAACAGCACACTTCTCAAAACGTGTTTTTCAGCCCGAAATAAACGCGTTTTTTCAGACCGCTGTATCCCTATGTAACTGCAAGGCTCAGAAGAGCCCACAGACTCAGCTCTTAACCCCAGTGTGCAGAAAGTGTCAAAACGTGTTTTTCAGCAGAAATAAACATGTTTCTGCAAGTTTGGTCACCCCCATGCAACTTATGGGGCAGTACAGCACACTTTTCAAAACGTGTTTTTCAGCCCGAAATAAACGCGTTTTTTCAGACCGCTGTATCCCTATGTAACTGCAAGGCTCAGAAGAGCCCACACACTCAGCTCTTAACCCCAGTGTGCAGAAAGTGTCAATACGTGTTTTTCAGCAGAAATAAACATGTTTCTGCAAGTTTGGTCACCCCCATGCAACTTATGGGGCAGTACAGCACACTTTTCAAAACGTGTTGTTCAGCACGAAATAAACGCGTTTTTTCAGACCGCTGAATTCCTATGTAGCTGCAAGGCTCAGAAGAGACCACACACTCAGCTCTTAACCCCAGTGTGCAGAAAGTGTCAAAACGTGTTTTTCAGCAGAAATAAACATGTTTCTGCAAGTTTGGTCACCCCCATGCAACTTATAGGGCAGTAACAGCACCCTTTTCAAAACGTGTTTTTCAACCCGAAATAAACGCGTTTTTTCAGACCGCTGAAGAGCCCACACACTCAGTTCTTAACCCCAGTGTGCAGAAAGTATCAAAACGTGTTTTTCAGCAGAAATAAACATGTTTCTGAAAGTTTGGTCACCCCCATGCAACTTATGGGGCAGTAACAGCACACTTCTCAAAACGTGTTTTTCAGCCCGAAATAAACGCGTTTTTTCAGACCGCTGTATCCCTATGTAACTGCAAGGCTCAGAAGAGCCCACACACTCAGCTCTTAACCCCAGTGTGCAGAAAGTGTCAAAACGTGTTTTTCAGCAGAAATAAACATGTTTCTGCAAGTTTGGTCACCCCCATGCAACTTATGGGGCAGTAACAGCACTCTTTTCAAAACGTGTTTTTCAGCTCGAAATAAACGCGTATTTTCAGACCGCTGAATCCCAATGTAGCTGCAAGGCTCAGAAGAGCCCACACACTCAGCTCTTAACCCCAGTGTGCAGAAAGTGTCAAAACGTGTTTTTCAGCAGAAATAAACATGTTTCTGCAAGTTTGGTCACACCCATGCAACTTATGGGGCAGCAACAGCACACTTTTCAAAACGTGTTTTTCAGCCCGAAATAAACGCGTTTTTTCAGACCGCTGAATCCCTATGTAACTGCAAGGCTCAGAAGAGCCCACACACTCAGCTCTTAACCCCAGTGTGCAGAAAGTGTCAAAACGTGTTTTTCAGCAGAAATAAACATGTTTCTGCAAGTTTGGTCACCCCCATGCAACTTATGGGGCAGTAACAGCACCCTTTTCAAAACGTGTTTTTCAGCCCGAAATAAACGCGTTTTTTCAGACCGCTGAATCCCTATGTAACTGCAAGGCTCAGAAGAGCCCACACACTCAGCTCTTAACCCCAGTGTGCAGAAAGTGTCAAAACGTGTTTTTCAGCAGAAATAAACATGTTTCTGCAAGTTTGGTCACCCCCATGCAACTTATGGGGCAGTAACAGCACCCTTTTCAAAACGTGTTTTTCAGCCCGAAATAAACGCGTTTTTTCAGACCGCTGAAGAGCCCACACACTCAGCTCTTAACCCCAGTGTGCAGAAAGTGTCAAAACGTGTTTTTCAGCAGAAAAAAACATGTTTCTGCAAGTTTGGTCACCCTCATGCAACTTATGGGGCAGTAACAGCACTCTTTTCAAAACGTGTTTTTCAGCTCGAAATAAACGCGTATTTTCAGACCGCTGAATCCCAATGTAGCTGCAAGGCTCAGAAGAGCCCACACACTCAGCTCTTAACCCCAGTGTGCAGAAAGTGTCAATACGTGTTTTTCAGCAGAAATAAACATGTTTCTGCAAGTTTGGTCACCCACATGCAACTTATGGGGCAGTAACAGCACCCTTTTCAAAACGTGTTTTTCAGCCCGAAATAAACGCGTTTTTTCAGACCGCTGAATCCCTATGTAACTGCAAGGCTCAGAAGAGCCCACACACTCAGCTCTTAACCCCAGTGTGCAGAAAGTGTCAAAACGTGTTTTTCAGCAGAAAAAAACATGTTTCTGCAAGTTTGGTCACCCCCATGCAACTTATGGGGCAGTAACAGCACCCTTTTCAAAACGTGTTTTTCAGCCCGAAATAAACGCGTTTTTTCAGACCGCTGAATCCCTATGTAACTGCAAGGCTCAGAAGAGCCCACACACTCAGCTCTTAACCCCAGTGTGCAGAAAGTGTCAAAACGTGTTTTTCAGCAGAAATAAACATGTTTCTGCAAGTTTGGTCACCCCCATGCAACTTATGGGGCAGTAACAGTACCCTTTTCAAAACATGTTTTTCAGCTCGAAATAAACGCGTTTTTTCAGACCGCTGAATACCTATGTAACTGCAAGGCTCTGAAGAGCCCACACACTCAGCTCTTAACCCCAGTGTGCAGAAAGTGTCAAAACGTGTTTTTCAGCAGAAATAAATATGTTTCTGCAAGTTTGGTTACCCCCATGCAACTTATGGGGCAGTAACAGCACCCTTTTCAAAACGTGTTTTTCAGCACGAAATAAACGCGTTTTTTCAAACTGCTGAATCCCTATGTAGCTGTAAGGCTCAGAGGAGCCCACACACTCAGCTCTTAACCCCAGTGTGCAAAAAGTGTCAAAACGTGTTTTTCAGCAGAAATAAACATGTTTCTGCAAGTTTGGTCACCCCCATGCAACTTATGGGGCAGTAACAGCACCCTTTTCAAAACGTGTTTTTCAGCCCGAAATAAACGCGTTTTTTCAGACCGCTGAATCCCTATGTAACTGCAAGGCTCAGAAGAGCCCACACACTCAGCTCTTAACCCCAGTGTGCAGAAAGTGTCAAAACGTGTTTTTCAGCAGAAATAAACATGTTTCTTCAAGTTTGGTCACCCCCATGCAACTTATGGGGCAGTAACAGCATCCTTTTCAAAACGTGTTTTTCAGCACGAAATAAACGCGTTTTTTCAGACCGCTGAATCCCTATGTAACTGCAAGGCTCAGAAGAGCCCACACACTCAGCTCTTAACTCCAGTGTGCAGAAAGTGTCAAAACGTGTTTTTCAACAGAAATAAACATGTTTCTGCAGGTTTGGTCACCCCCATGCAACTTATGGGGCAGCAACAGCACACTTCTCAAAACGTGTTTTTCAGCCCGAAATAAACGCGTTTTTTCAGACCGCTGAATCCCTATGTAACTGCAAGGCTCAGAAGAGCCCACACACTCAGCTCTTAACCCCAGTGTTCAGAAAGTGTCAAAACGTATTTTTCAGCAGAAATAAACATGTTTCTGCAAGTTTGGTCACCCCCATGCAACTTATGGGGCAGTACAGCACACTTTTCAAAACGTGTTGTTCAGCACGAAATAAACGCGTTTTTTCAGACCGCTGAATTCCTATGTAGCTGCAAGGCTCAGAAGAGACCACACACTCAGCTCTTAACCCCAGTGTGCAGAAAGTGTCAAAACGTGTTTTTCAGCAGAAATAAACATGTTTCTGCAAGTTTGGTCACCCCCATGCAACTTATGGGGCAGTAACAGCACCCTTTTCAAAACGTGTTTTTCAACCCGAAATAAACGCGTTTTTTCAGACCGCTGAAGAGCCCACACACTCAGCTCTTAACCCCAGTGTGCAGAAAGTGTCAAAACGTGTTTTTCAGCAGAAATAAACATGTTTCTGCAAGTTTGGTCACCCCCATGCAACTTATGGGGCAGTAACAGCACTCTTTTCAAAACGTGTTCTTCAGCTC
Organism: Lepisosteus platostomus; assembly: GCF_059453375.1. NCBI lineage: Eukaryota > Metazoa > Chordata > Actinopteri > Semionotiformes > Lepisosteidae > Lepisosteus > Lepisosteus platostomus. Next base: position 35,706,277 of record NC_142612.1, read on the forward strand.
GAAATAAACGCGTATTTTCAGACCGCTGAATCCCAATGTAGCTGCAAGGCTCAGAAGAGCCCACACACTCAGCTCTTAACCCCAGTGTGCAGAAAGTGTCAAAACGTGTTTTTCAGCAGAAAAAAACATGTTTCTGCAAGTTTGGTCACCCCCATGCAACTTATGTGGCAGTAAAAGCACCCTTTTCAAAACGTGTTTTTCAGCCCGAAATAAACGCGTTTTTTCAGACCGCTGAATCCCTATGTAACTGCAAGGCTCAGAAGAGCCCACACACTCAGCTCTTAACCCCAGTGTGCAGAAAGTGTCAAAACGTGTTTTTCAGCAGAAATAAACATGTTTCTGCAAGTTTGGTCACCCCCATGCAACTTATGGGGCAGTAACAGCACCCTTTTCAAAACGTGTTTTTCAGCCCGAAATAAACGCGTTTTTTCAGACCGCTGAAGAGCCCACACACTCAGCTCTTAACCCCAGTGTGCAGAAAGTGTCAAAACGTGTTTTTCAGCAGAAAAAAACATGTTTCTGCAAGTTTGGTCACCCCCATGCAACTTATGGGGCAGTAACAGCACTCTTTTCAAAACGTGTTTTTCAGCTCGAAATAAACGCATATTTTCAGACCGCTGAATCCCAATGTAGCTGCAAGGCTCAGAAGAGCCCACACACTCAGCTCTTAACCCCAGTGTGCAGAAAGTGTCAAAACGTGTTTTTCAGCAGAAATAAACATGTTTCTGCAAGTTTGGTCACCCACATGCAACTTATGGGGCAGTAACAGCACCCTTTACAAAACGTGTTTTTCAGCCCGAAATAAACGCGTTTTTTCAGACCGCTGAATCCCTATGTAACTGCAAGGCTCAGAAGAGCCCACACACTCAGCTCTTAACCCCAGTGTGCAGAAAGTGTCAAAACGTGTTTTTCAGCAGAAATAAACATGTTTCTGCAAGTTTGGTCACCCCTATGCAACTTATGGGGCAGTAACAGCACCCTTTTCAAAACGTGTTTTTCAGCCCGAAATAAACGCGTTTTTTCAGACCGCTGAAGAGCCCACACACTCAGCTCTTAACCCCAGTGTGCAGAAAGTGTCAAAACGTGTTTTTCAGCAGAAAAAAACATGTTTCTGCAAGTTTGGTCACCCCCATGCAACTTATGGGGCAGTAACAGCACCCTTTTCAAAACGTGTTTTTCAGCCCGAAATAAACGCGTTTTTTCAGACCGCTGAAGAGCCCACACACTTAGTTCTTAACCCCAGTGTGCAGAAAGTATCAAAACGTGTTTTTCAGCAGAAATAAACATGTTTCTGAAAGTTTGGTCACCCCCATGCAACTTATGGGGCAGTAACAGCACACTTCTCAAAACGTGTTTTTCAGCCCGAAATAAACGCGTTTTTTCAGACCGCTGTATCCCTATGTAACTGCAAGGCTCAGAAGAGCCCACACACTCAGCTCTTAACCCCAGTGTGCAGAAAGTGTCAAAACGTGTTTTTCAGCAGAAATAAACATGTTTCTGCAAGTTTGGTCACCCACATGCAACTTATGGGGCAGTAACAGCACCCTTTTCAAAACGTGTTTTTCAGCCCGAAATAAACGCGTTTTTTCAGACCGCTGAATCCCTATGTAACTGCAAGGCTCAGAAGAGCCCACACACTCAGCTCTTAACCCCAGTGTGCAGAAAGTGTCAAAACGTGTTTTTCAGCAGAAATAAACATGTTTCTGCAAGTTTGGTCACCCCCATGCAACTTATGGGGCAGTAACAGTACCCTTTTCAAAACATGTTTTTCAGCTCGAAATAAACGCGTTTTTTCAGACCGCTGAATACCTATGTAACTGCAAGGCTCTGAAGAGCCCACACACTCAGCTCTTAACCCCAGTGTGCAGAAAGTGTCAAAACGTGTTTTTCAGCAGAAATAAATATGTTTCTGCAAGTTTGGTTACCCCCATGCAACTTATGGGGCAGTAACAGCACCCTTTTCAAAACGTGTTTTTCAGCACGAAATAAACGCGTTTTTTCAAACTGCTGAATCCCTATGTAGCTGTAAGGCTCAGAGGAGCCCACACACTCAGCTCTTAACCCCAGTGTGCAAAAAGTGTCAAAACGTGTTTTTCAGCAGAAATAAACATGTTTCTGCAAGTTTGGTCACCCCCATGCAACTTATGGGGCAGTAACAGCACCCTTTTCAAAACGTGTTTTTCAGCCCGAAATAAACGCGTTTTTTCAGACCGCTGAATCCCTATGTAACTGCAAGGCTCAGAAGAGCCCACACACTCAGCTCTTAACCCCAGTGTGCAGAAAGTGTCAAAACGTGTTTTTCAGCAGAAATAAACATGTTTCTTCAAGTTTGGTCACCCCCATGCAACTTATGGGGCAGTAACAGCATCCTTTTCAAAACGTGTTTTTCAGCACGAAATAAACGCGTTTTTTCAGACCGCTGAATCCCTATGTAACTGCAAGGCTCAGAAGAGCCCACACACTCAGCTCTTAACTCCAGTGTGCAGAAAGTGTCAAAACGTGTTTTTCAACAGAAATAAACATGTTTCTGCAGGTTTGGTCACCCCCATGCAACTTATGGGGCAGCAACAGCACACTTCTCAAAACGTGTTTTTCAGCCCGAAATAAACGCGTTTTTTCAGACCGCTGAATCCCTATGTAACTGCAAGGCTCAGAAGAGCCCACACACTCAGCTCTTAACCCCAGTGTTCAGAAAGTGTCAAAACGTATTTTTCAGCAGAAATAAACATGTTTCTGCAAGTTTGGTCACCCCCATGCAACTTATGGGGCAGTACAGCACACTTTTCAAAACGTGTTGTTCAGCACGAAATAAACGCGTTTTTTCAGACCGCTGAATTCCTATGTAGCTGCAAGGCTCAGAAGAGACCACACACTCAGCTCTTAACCCCAGTGTGCAGAAAGTGTCAAAACGTGTTTTTCAGCAGAAATAAACATGTTTCTGCAAGTTTGGTCACCCCCATGCAACTTATGGGGCAGTAACAGCACCCTTTTCAAAACGTGTTTTTCAACCCGAAATAAACGCGTTTTTTCAGACCGCTGAAGAGCCCACACACTCAGCTCTTAACCCCAGTGTGCAGAAAGTGTCAAAACGTGTTTTTCAGCAGAAATAAACATGTTTCTGCAAGTTTGGTCACCCCCATGCAACTTATGGGGCAGTAACAGCACTCTTTTCAAAACGTGTTCTTCAGCTCGAAATAAACGCGTATTTTCAGACCGCTGAATCCCAATGTAGCTGCAAGGCTCAGAAGAGCCCACACACTCAGCTCTTAACCCCAGTGTGCAGAAAGTGTCAAAACGTGTTTTTCAGCAGAAAAAAACATGTTTCTGCAAGTTTGGTCACCCCCATGCAACTTATGGGGCAGTAAAAGCACCCTTTTCAAAACGTGTTTTTCAGCCCGAAATAAACGCGTTTTTTCAGACCGCTGAATCCCTATGTAACTGCAAGGCTCAGAAGAGCCCACACACTCAGCTCTTAACCCCAGTGTGCAGAAAGTGTCAAAACGTGTTTTTCAGCAGAAATAAACATGTTTCTGCAAGTTTGGTCACCCCCATGCAACTTATGGGGCAGTAACAGCACCCTTTTCAAAACGTGTTTTTCAGCCCGAAATAAACGCGTTTTTTCAGACCGCTGAAGAGCCCACACACTCAGCTCTTAACCCCAGTGTGCAGAAAGTGTCAAAACGTGTTTTTCAGCAGAAAAAAACATGTTTCTGCAAGTTTGGTCACCCCCATGCAACTTATGGGGCAGCAACAGCACACTTTTCAAAACGTGTTTTTCAGCCCGAAATAAACGCGTTTTTTCAGACCGCTGAAGAGCCCACACACTCAGCTCTTAACCCCAGTGTGCAGAAAGTGTCAAAACGTGTTTTTCAGCAGAAAAAAACATGTTTCTGCAAGTTTGGTCACCCCCATGCAACTTATGGGGCAGTAACAGCACCCTTTTCAAAACGTGTTTTTCAGCCCGAAATAAACGCGTTTTTTCAGACCGCTGAAGAGCCCACACACTTAGTTCTTAACCCCAGTGTGCAGAAAGTATCAAAACGTGTTTTTCAGCAGAAATAAACATGTTTCTGAAAGTTTGGTCACCCCCATGCAACTTATGGGGCAGTAACAGCACACTTCTCAAAACGTGTTTTTCAGCCCGAAATAAACGCGTTTTTTCAGACCGCTGTATCCCTATGTAACTGCAAGGCTCAGAAGAGCCCACACACTCAGCTCTTAACCCCAGTGTGCAGAAAGTGTCAAAACGTGTTTTTCAGCAGAAATAAACATGTTTCTGCAAGTTTGGTCACCCCCATGCAACTTATGGGGCAGTACAGCACACTTTTCAAAACGTGTTTTTCAGCCCGAAATAAACGCGTTTTTTCAGACCGCTGTATCCCTATGTAACTGCAAGGCTCAGAAGAGCCCACACACTCAGCTCTTAACCCCAGTGTGCAGAAAGTGTCAATACGTGTTTTTCAGCAGAAATAAACATGTTTCTGCAAGTTTGGTCACCCCCATGCAACTTATGGGGCAGTACAGCACACTTTTCAAAACGTGTTGTTCAGCACGAAATAAACGCGTTTTTTCAGACCGCTGAATTCCTATGTAGCTGCAAGGCTCAGAAGAGACCACACACTCAGCTCTTAACCCCAGTGTGCAGAAAGTGTCAAAACGTGTTTTTCAGCAGAAAAAAACATGTTTCTGCAAGTTTGGTCACCCCCATGCAACTTATAGGGCAGTAACAGCGCCCTTTTCAAAACGTGTTTTTCAACCCGAAATAAACGCGTTTTTTCAGACCGCTGAAGAGCCCACACACTCAGTTCTTAACCCCAGTGTGCAGAAAGTATCAAAACGTGTTTTTCAGCAGAAATAAACATGTTTCTGAAAGTTTGGTCACCCCCATGCAACTTATGGGGCAGTAACAGCACACTTCTCAAAACGTGTTTTTCAGCCCGAAATAAACGCGTTTTTTCAGACCGCTGTATCCCTATGTAACTGCAAGGCTCAGAAGAGCCCACACACTCAGCTCTTAACCCCAGTGTGCAGAAAGTGTCAAAACGTGTTTTTCAGCAGAAATAAACATGTTTCTGCAAGTTTGGTCACCCCCATGCAACTTATGGGGCAGTAACAGCACTCTTTTCAAAACGTGTTTTTCAGCTCGAAATAAACGCGTATTTTCAGACCGCTGAATCCCAATGTAGCTGCAAGGCTCAGAAGAGCCCACACACTCAGCTCTTAACCCCAGTGTGCAGAAAGTGTCAAAACGTGTTTTTCAGCAGAAATAAACATGTTTCTGCAAGTTTGGTCACACCCATGCAACTTATGGGGCAGCAACAGCACACTTTTCAAAACATGTTTTTCAGCCCGAAATAAACGCGTTTTTTCAGACCGCTGAATCCCTATGTAACTGCAAGGCTCAGAAGAGCCCACACACTCAGCTCTTAACCCCAGTGTGCAGAAAGTGTCAAAACGTGTTTTTCAGCAGAAATAAACATGTTTCTGCAAGTTTGGTCACCCCCATGCAACTTATGGGGCAGTAACAGCACCCTTTTCAAAACGTGTTTTTCAGCCCGAAATAAACGCGTTTTTTCAGACCGCTGAATCCCTATGTAACTGCAAGGCTCAGAAGAGCCCACACACTCAGCTCTTAACCCCAGTGTGCAGAAAGTGTCAAAACGTGTTTTTCAGCAGAAATAAACATGTTTCTGCAAGTTTGGTCACCCCCATGCAACTTATGGGGCAGTAACAGCACCCTTTTCAAAACGTGTTTTTCAGCCCGAAATAAACGCGTTTTTTCAGACCGCTGAAGAGCCCACACACTCAGCTCTTAACCCCAGTGTGCAGAAAGTGTCAAAACGTGTTTTTCAGCAGAAAAAAACATGTTTCTGCAAGTTTGGTCACCCTCATGCAACTTATGGGGCAGTAACAGCACTCTTTTCAAAACGTGTTTTTCAGCTCGAAATAAACGCGTATTTTCAGACCGCTGAATCCCAATGTAGCTGCAAGGCTCAGAAGAGCCCACACACTCAGCTCTTAACCCCAGTGTGCAGAAAGTGTCAATACGTGTTTTTCAGCAGAAATAAACATGTTTCTGCAAGTTTGGTCACCCACATGCAACTTATGGGGCAGTAACAGCACCCTTTTCAAAACGTGTTTTTCAGCCCGAAATAAACGCGTTTTTTCAGACCGCTGAATCCCTATGTAACTGCAAGGCTCAGAAGAGCCCACACACTCAGCTCTTAACCCCAGTGTGCAGAAAGTGTCAAAACGTGTTTTTCAGCAGAAAAAAACATGTTTCTGCAAGTTTGGTCACCCCCATGCAACTTATGGGGCAGTAACAGCACTCTTTTCAAAACGTGTTTTTCAGCTCGAAATAAACACGTATTTTCAGATCGCTGAATCCCAATGTAGCTGCAAGGCTCAGAAGAGCCCACACACTCAGCTCTTAACCCCAGTGTGCAGAAAGTGTCAAAACGTGTTTTTCAGCAGAAATAAACATGTTTCTGCAAGTTTGGTCACCCACATGCAACTTATGGGGCAGTAACAGCACCCTTTTCAAAACGTGTTTTTCAGCCCGAAATAAACGCGTTTTTTCAGACCGCTGAATCCCTATGTAACTGCAAGGCTCAGAAGAGCCCACACACTCAGCTCTTAACCCCAGTGTGCAGAAAGTGTCAAAACGTGTTTTTCAGCAGAAATAAACATGTTTCTGCAAGTTTGGTCACCCCCATGCAACTTATGGGGCAGTAACAGTTCCCTTTTCAAAACATGTTTTTCAGCTCGAAATAAACGCGTTTTTTCAGACCGCTGAATACCTATGTAACTGCAAGGCTCTGAAGAGCCCACACACTCAGCTCTTAACCCCAGTGTGCAGAAAGTGTCAAAACGTGTTTTTCAGCAGAAATAAATATGTTTCTGCAAGTTTGGTTACCCCCATGCAACTTATGGGGCAGTAACAGCACCCTTTTCAAAACGTGTTTTTCAGCACGAAATAAACGCGTTTTTTCAAACTGCTGAATCCCTATGTAGCTGTAAGGCTCAGAGGAGCCCACACACTCAGCTCTTAACCCCAGTGTGCAAAAAGTGTCAAAACGTGTTTTTCAGCAGAAATAAACATGTTTCTGCAAGTTTGGTCACCCCCATGCAACTTATGGGGCAGTAACAGCACCCTTTTCAAAACGTGTTTTTCAGCCCGAAATAAACGCGTTTTTTCAGACCGCTGAATCCCTATGTAACTGCAAGGCTCAGAAGAGCCCACACACTCAGCTCTTAACCCCAGTGTGCAGAAAGTGTCAAAACGTGTTTTTCAGCAGAAATAAACATGTTTCTTCAAGTTTGGTCACCCCCATGCAACTTATGGGGCAGTAACAGCATCCTTTTCAAAACGTGTTTTTCAGCACGAAATAAACGCGTTTTTTCAGACCGCTGAATCCCTATGTAACTGCAAGGCTCAGAAGAGCCCACACACTCAGCTCTTAACTCCAGTGTGCAGAAAGTGTCAAAACGTGTTTTTCAACAGAAATAAACATGTTTCTGCAGGTTTGGTCACCCCCATGCAACTTATGGGGCAGCAACAGCACACTTCTCAAAACGTGTTTTTCAGCCCGAAATAAACGCGTTTTTTCAGACCGCTGAATCCCTATGTAACTGCAAGGCTCAGAAGAGCCCACACACTCAGCTCTTAACCCCAGTGTTCAGAAAGTGTCAAAACGTATTTTTCAGCAGAAATAAACATGTTTCTGCAAGTTTGGTCACCCCCATGCAACTTATGGGGCAGTACAGCACACTTTTCAAAACGTGTTGTTCAGCACGAAATAAACGCGTTTTTTCAGACCGCTGAATTCCTATGTAGCTGCAAGGCTCAGAAGAGACCACACACTCAGCTCTTAACCCCAGTGTGCAGAAAGTGTCAAAACGTGTTTTTCAGCAGAAATAAACATGTTTCTGCAAGTTTGGTCACCCCCATGCAACTTATGGGGCAGTAACAGCACCCTTTTCAAAACGTGTTTTTCAACCCGAAATAAACGCGTTTTTTCAGACCGCTGAAGAGCCCACACACTCAGCTCTTAACCCCAGTGTGCAGAAAGTGTCAAAACGTGTTTTTCAGCAGAAATAAACATGTTTCTGCAAGTTTGGTCACCCCCATGCAACTTATGGGGCAGTAACAGCACTCTTTTCAAAACGTGTTCTTCAGCTCGAAATAAACGCGTATTTTCAGACCGCTGAATCCCAATGTAGCTGCAAGGCTCAGAAGAGCCCACACACTCAGCTCTTAACCCCAGTGTGCAGAAAGTGTCAAAACGTGTTTTTCAGCAGAAAAAAACATGTTTCTGCAAGTTTGGTCACCCCCATGCAACTTATGGGGCAGTAAAAGCACCCTTTTCAAAACGTGTTTTTCAGCCCGAAATAAACGCGTTTTTTCAGACCGCTGAATCCCTATGTAACTGCAAGGCTCAGAAGAGCCCACACACTCAGCTCTTAACCCCAGTGTGCAGAAAGTGTCAAAACGTGTTTTTCAGCAGAAATAAACATGTTTCTGCAAGTTTGGTCACCCCCATGCAACTTATGGGGCAGTAACAGCACCCTTTTCAAAACGTGTTTTTCAGCCCGAAATAAACGCGTTTTTTCAGACCGCTGAAGAGCCCACACACTCAGCTCTTAACCCCAGTGTGCAGAAAGTGTCAAAACGTGTTTTTCAGCAGAAAAAAACATGTTTCTGCAAGTTTGGTCACCCCCATGCAACTTATGGGGCAGTAACAGCACTCTTTTCAAAACGTGTTTTTCAGCTCGAAATAAACGCATATTTTCAGACCGCTGAATCCCAATGTAGCTGCAAGGCTCAGAAGAGCCCACACACTCAGCTCTTAACCCCAGTGTGCAGAAAGTGTCAAAACGTGTTTTTCAACAGAAATAAACATGTTTCTGCAGGTTTGGTCACCCCCATGCAACTTATGGGGCAGCAACAGCACACTTCTCAAAACGTGTTTTTCAGCCCGAAATAAACGCGTTTTTTCAGACCGCTGAATCCCTATGTAACTGCAAGGCTCAGAAGAGCCCACACACTCAGCTCTTAACCCCAGTGTTCAGAAAGTGTCAAAACGTATTTTTCAGCAGAAATAAACATGTTTCTGCAAGTTTGGTCACCCCCATGCAACTTATGGGGCAGTACAGCACACTTTTCAAAACGTGTTGTTCAGCACGAAATAAACGCGTTTTTTCAGACCGCTGAATTCCTATGTAGCTGCAAGGCTCAGAAGAGACCACACACTCAGCTCTTAACCCCAGTGTGCAGAAAGTGTCAAAACGTGTTTTTCAGCAGAAATAAACATGTTTCTGCAAGTTTGGTCACCCCCATGCAACTTATGGGGCAGTAACAGCACCCTTTTCAAAACGTGTTTTTCAACCCGAAATAAACGCGTTTTTTCAGACCGCTGAAGAGCCCACACACTCAGCTCTTAACCCCAGTGTGCAGAAAGTGTCAAAACGTGTTTTTCAGCAGAAATAAACATGTTTCTGCAAGTTTGGTCACCCCCATGCAACTTATGGGGCAGTAACAGCACTCTTTTCAAAACGTGTTCTTCAGCTCGAAATAAACGCGTATTTTCAGACCGCTGAATCCCAATGTAGCTGCAAGGCTCAGAAGAGCCCACACACTCAGCTCTTAACCCCAGTGTGCAGAAAGTGTCAAAACGTGTTTTTCAGCAGAAAAAAACATGTTTCTGCAAGTTTGGTCACCCCCATGCAACTTATGGGGCAGTAAAAGCACCCTTTTCAAAACGTGTTTTTCAGCCCGAAATAAACGCGTTTTTTCAGACCGCTGAATCCCTATGTAACTGCAAGGCTCAGAAGAGCCCACACACTCAGCTCTTAACCCCAGTGTGCAGAAAGTGTCAAAACATATATTTCAGCAGAAATAAACGTTTCTGAAAGTTTTGTCACCCCCATGCAACTTATGGGGCAGTAACAGCACACTTTTCAAAACGTGTTGTTCAGCACGAAATAAACGCGTTTTTTCAGACCGCTGAATCCCTATGTAGCTGCAAGGCTCAGAAGAGCCCACACACTCAGCTCTTAACCCCAGTGTGCAGAAAGTGTCAAAACGTGTTTTTCAGCAGAAAAAAACATGTTTCTGCAAGTTTGGTCACCCCCATCCAACTTATGGGGCAGTAAAAGCACCCTTTTCAAAACGTGTTTTTCAGCCCGAAATAAACGCGTTTTTTCAGACCGCTGAATCCCTATGTAACTGCAAGGCTCAGAAGAGCCCACACACTCAGCTCTTAACCCCAGTGTGCAGAAAGTGTCAAAACGTGTTTTTCAGCAGAAATAAACATGTTTCTGCAAGTTTGGTCACCCCCATGCAACTTATGGGGCAGTAACAGCACCCTTTTCAAAACGTGTTTTTCAGCCCGAAATAAACGCGTTTTTTCAGACCGCTGAAGAGCCCACACACTCAGCTCTTAACCCCAGTGTGCAGAAAGTGTCAAAACGTGTTTTTCAGCAGAAATAAACATGTTTCTGCAAGTTTGGTCACCCCCATGCAACTTATGGGGCAGTAACAGCACTCTTTTCAAAACGTGTTTTTCAGCTCGAAATAAACGCGTATTTTCAGACCGCTGAATCCCAATGTAGCTGCAAGGCACAGAAGAGCCCACACACTCAGCTCTTAACCCCAGTGTGCAGAAAGTGTCAAAACGTGTTTTTCAGCAGAAATAAACATGTTTCTGCAAGTTTGGTCACCCACATGCAACTTATGGGGCAGTAAAAGCACCCTTTTCAAAACGTGTTTTTCAGCCCGAAATAAACGCGTTTTTTCAGACCGCTGAATCCCTATGTAACTGCAAGGCTCAGAAGAGCCCACACACTCAGCTCTTAACCCCAGTGTGCAGAAAGTGTCAAAACGTGTTTTTCAGCAGAAATAAACATGTTTCTGCACGTTTGGTCACCCCCATGCAACTTATGGGGCAGTAACAGCACCCTTTTCAAAACGTGTTTTTCAGCCCGAAATAAACGCGTTTTTTCAGACCGCTGAATCCCTATGTAACTGCAAGGCTCAGAAGAGCCCACACACTCAGCTCTTAACCCCAGTGTGCAGAAAGTGTCAAAACGTGTTTTTCAGCAGAAATAAACATGTTTCTTCAAGTTTGGTCACCCCCATGCAACTTATGGGGCAGTAACAGCATCCTTTTCAAAACGTGTTTTTCAGCACGAAATAAACGCGTTTTTTCAGACCGCTGAATCCCTATGTAACTGCAAGGCTCAGAAGAGCCCACACACTCAGCTCTTAACTCCAGTGTGCAGAAAGTGTCAAAACGTGTTTTTCAACAGAAATAAACATGTTTCTGCAGGTTTGGTCACCCCCATGCAACTTATGGGGCAGCAACAGCACACTTCTCAAAACGTGTTTTTCAGCCCGAAATAAACGCGTTTTTTCAGACCGCTGAATCCCTATGTAACTGCAAGGCTCAGAAGAGCCCACACACTCAGCTCTTAACCCCAGTGTTCAGAAAGTGTCAAAACGTATTTTTCAGCAGAAATAAACATGTTTCTGCAAGTTTGGTCACCCCCATGCAACTTATGGGGCAGTACAGCACACTTTTCAAAACGTGTTGTTCAGCACGAAATAAACGCGTTTTTTCAGACCGCTGAATTCCTATGTAGCTGCAAGGCTCAGAAGAGACCACACACTCAGCTCTTAACCCCAGTGTGCAGAAAGTGTCAAAACGTGTTTTTCAGCAGAAATAAACATGTTTCTGCAAGTTTGGTCACCCCCATGCAACTTATGGGGCAGTAACAGCACCCTTTTCAAAACGTGTTTTTCAACCCGAAATAAACGCGTTTTTTCAGACCGCTGAAGAGCCCACACACTCAGCTCTTAACCCCAGTGTGCAGAAAGTGTCAAAACGTGTTTTTCAGCAGAAATAAACATGTTTCTGCAAGTTTGGTCACCCCCATGCAACTTATGGGGCAGTAACAGCACTCTTTTCAAAACGTGTTCTTCAGCTCGAAATAAACGCGTATTTTCAGACCGCTGAATCCCAATGTAGCTGCAAGGCTCAGAAGAGCCCACACACTCAGCTCTTAACCCCAGTGTGCAGAAAGTGTCAAAACGTGTTTTTCAGCAGAAATAAACATGTTTCTGCAAGTTTGGTCACCCCCATGCAACTTATGGGGCAGTAACAGCACCCTTTTCAAAACGTGTTTTTCAGCCCGAAATAAACGCGTTTTTTCAGACCGCTGAAGAGCCCACACACTCAGCTCTTAACCCCAGTGTGCAGAAAGTGTCAAAACGTGTTTTTCAGCAGAAAAAAACATGTTTCTGCAAGTTTGGTCACCCCCATGCAACTTATGGGGCAGTAACAGCACTCTTTTCAAAACGTGTTTTTCAGCTCGAAATAAACGCATATTTTCAGACCGCTGAATCCCAATGTAGCTGCAAGGCTCAGAAGAGCCCACACACTCAGCTCTTAACCCCAGTGTGCAGAAAGTGTCAAAACGTGTTTTTCAGCAGAAATAAACATGTTTCTGCAAGTTTGGTCACCCACATGCAACTTATGGGGCAGTAACAGCACCCTTTTCAAAACGTGTTTTTCAACCCGAAATAAACGCGTTTTTTCAGACCGCTGAAGAGCCCACACACTCAGCTCTTAACCCCAGTGTGCAGAAAGTGTCAAAACGTGTTTTTCAGCAGAAATAAACATGTTTCTGCAAGTTTGGTCACCCACATCCAACTTATGGGGCAGTAAAAGCACCCTTTTCAAAACGTGTTTTTCAGCCCGAAATAAACGCGTTTTTTCAGACCGCTGAAGAGCCCACACACTCAGTTCTTAACCCCAGTGTGCAGAAAGTATCAAAACGTGTTTTTCAGCAGAAATAAACATGTTTCTGAAAGTTTGGTCACCCCCATGCAACTTATGGGGCAGTAACAGCACACTTCTCAAAACGTGTTTTTCAGCCCGAAATAAACGCGTTTTTTCAGACCGCTGTATCCCTATGTAACTGCAAGGCTCAGAAGAGCCCACACACTCAGCTCTTAACCCCAGTGTGCAGAAAGTGTCAAAACGTGTTTTTCAGCAGAAATAAACATGTTTCTGCAAGTTTGGTCACCCCCATGCAACTTATGGGGCAGTAACAGCACTCTTTTCAAAACGTGTTTTTCAGCTCGAAATAAACGCGTATTTTCAGACCGCTGAATCCCAATGTAGCTGCAAGGCTCAGAAGAGCCCACACACTCAGCTCTTAACCCCAGTGTGCAGAAAGTGTCAAAACGTGTTTTTCAGCAGAAATAAACATGTTTCTGCAAGTTTGGTCACACCCATGCAACTTATGGGGCAGCAACAGCACACTTTTCAAAACATGTTTTTCAGCCCGAAATAAACGCGTTTTTTCAGACCGCTGAATCCCTATGTAACTGCAAGGCTCAGAAGAGCCCACACACTCAGCTCTTAACCCCAGTGTGCAGAAAGTGTCAAAACGTGTTTTTCAGCAGAAATAAACATGTTTCTGCAAGTTTGGTCACCCCCATGCAACTTATGGGGCAGTAACAGCACCCTTTTCAAAACGTGTTTTTCAGCCCGAAATAAACGCGTTTTTTCAGACCGCTGAATCCCTATGTAACTGCAAGGCTCAGAAGAGCCCACACACTCAGCTCTTAACCCCAGTGTGCAGAAAGTGTCAAAACGTGTTTTTCAGCAGAAATAAACATGTTTCTGCAAGTTTGGTCACCCCCATGCAACTTATGGGGCAGTAACAGCACCCTTTTCAAAACGTGTTTTTCAGCCCGAAATAAACGCGTTTTTTCAGACCGCTGAAGAGCCCACACACTCAGCTCTTAACCCCAGTGTGCAGAAAGTGTCAAAACGTGTTTTTCAGCAGAAAAAAACATGTTTCTGCAAGTTTGGTCACCCTCATGCAACTTATGGGGCAGTAACAGCACTCTTTTCAAAACGTGTTTTTCAGCTCGAAATAAACGCGTATTTTCAGACCGCTGAATCCCAATGTAGCTGCAAGGCTCAGAAGAGCCCACACACTCAGCTCTTAACCCCAGTGTGCAGAAAGTGTCAATACGTGTTTTTCAGCAGAAATAAACATGTTTCTGCAAGTTTGGTCACCCACATGCAACTTATGGGGCAGTAACAGCACCCTTTTCAAAACGTGTTTTTCAGCCCGAAATAAACGCGTTTTTTCAGACCGCTGAATCCCTATGTAACTGCAAGGCTCAGAAGAGCCCACACACTCAGCTCTTAACCCCAGTGTGCAGAAAGTGTCAAAACGTGTTTTTCAGCAGAAAAAAACATGTTTCTGCAAGTTTGGTCACCCCCATGCAACTTATGGGGCAGTAACAGCACTCTTTTCAAAACGTGTTTTTCAGCTCGAAATAAACACGTATTTTCAGATCGCTGAATCCCAATGTAGCTGCAAGGCTCAGAAGAGCCCACACACTCAGCTCTTAACCCCAGTGTGCAGAAAGTGTCAAAACGTGTTTTTCAGCAGAAATAAACATGTTTCTGCAAGTTTGGTCACCCACATGCAACTTATGGGGCAGTAACAGCACCCTTTTCAAAACGTGTTTTTCAGCCCGAAATAAACGCGTTTTTTCAGACCGCTGAATCCCTATGTAACTGCAAGGCTCAGAAGAGCCCACACACTCAGCTCTTAACCCCAGTGTGCAGAAAGTGTCAAAACGTGTTTTTCAGCAGAAATAAACATGTTTCTGCAAGTTTGGTCACCCCCATGCAACTTATGGGGCAGTAACAGTTCCCTTTTCAAAACATGTTTTTCAGCTCGAAATAAACGCGTTTTTTCAGACCGCTGAATACCTATGTAACTGCAAGGCTCTGAAGAGCCCACACACTCAGCTCTTAACCCCAGTGTGCAGAAAGTGTCAAAACGTGTTTTTCAGCAGAAATAAATATGTTTCTGCAAGTTTGGTTACCCCCATGCAACTTATGGGGCAGTAACAGCACCCTTTTCAAAACGTGTTTTTCAGCACGAAATAAACGCGTTTTTTCAAACTGCTGAATCCCTATGTAGCTGTAAGGCTCAGAGGAGCCCACACACTCAGCTCTTAACCCCAGTGTGCAAAAAGTGTCAAAACGTGTTTTTCAGCAGAAATAAACATGTTTCTGCAAGTTTGGTCACCCCCATGCAACTTATGGGGCAGTAACAGCACCCTTTTCAAAACGTGTTTTTCAGCCCGAAATAAACGCGTTTTTTCAGACCGCTGAATCCCTATGTAACTGCAAGGCTCAGAAGAGCCCACACACTCAGCTCTTAACCCCAGTGTGCAGAAAGTGTCAAAACGTGTTTTTCAGCAGAAATAAACATGTTTCTTCAAGTTTGGTCACCCCCATGCAACTTATGGGGCAGTAACAGCATCCTTTTCAAAACGTGTTTTTCAGCACGAAATAAACGCGTTTTTTCAGACCGCTGAATCCCTATGTAACTGCAAGGCTCAGAAGAGCCCACACACTCAGCTCTTAACTCCAGTGTGCAGAAAGTGTCAAAACGTGTTTTTCAACAGAAATAAACATGTTTCTGCAGGTTTGGTCACCCCCATGCAACTTATGGGGCAGCAACAGCACACTTCTCAAAACGTGTTTTTCAGCCCGAAATAAACGCGTTTTTTCAGACCGCTGAATCCCTATGTAACTGCAAGGCTCAGAAGAGCCCACACACTCAGCTCTTAACCCCAGTGTTCAGAAAGTGTCAAAACGTATTTTTCAGCAGAAATAAACATGTTTCTGCAAGTTTGGTCACCCCCATGCAACTTATGGGGCAGTACAGCACACTTTTCAAAACGTGTTGTTCAGCACGAAATAAACGCGTTTTTTCAGACCGCTGAATTCCTATGTAGCTGCAAGGCTCAGAAGAGACCACACACTCAGCTCTTAACCCCAGTGTGCAGAAAGTGTCAAAACGTGTTTTTCAGCAGAAATAAACATGTTTCTGCAAGTTTGGTCACCCCCATGCAACTTATGGGGCAGTAACAGCACCCTTTTCAAAACGTGTTTTTCAACCCGAAATAAACGCGTTTTTTCAGACCGCTGAAGAGCCCACACACTCAGCTCTTAACCCCAGTGTGCAGAAAGTGTCAAAACGTGTTTTTCAGCAGAAATAAACATGTTTCTGCAAGTTTGGTCACCCCCATGCAACTTATGGGGCAGTAACAGCACTCTTTTCAAAACGTGTTCTTCAGCTCGAAATAAACGCGTATTTTCAGACCGCTGAATCCCAATGTAGCTGCAAGGCTCAGAAGAGCCCACACACTCAGCTCTTAACCCCAGTGTGCAGAAAGTGTCAAAACGTGTTTTTCAGCAGAAAAAAACATGTTTCTGCAAGTTTGGTCACCCCCATGCAACTTATGGGGCAGTAAAAGCACCCTTTTCAAAACGTGTTTTTCAGCCCGAAATAAACGCGTTTTTTCAGACCGCTGAATCCCTATGTAACTGCAAGGCTCAGAAGAGCCCACACACTCAGCTCTTAACCCCAGTGTGCAGAAAGTGTCAAAACGTGTTTTTCAGCAGAAATAAACATGTTTCTGCAAGTTTGGTCACCCCCATGCAACTTATGGGGCAGTAACAGCACCCTTTTCAAAACGTGTTTTTCAGCCCGAAATAAACGCGTTTTTTCAGACCGCTGAAGAGCCCACACACTCAGCTCTTAACCCCAGTGTGCAGAAAGTGTCAAAACGTGTTTTTCAGCAGAAAAAAACATGTTTCTGCAAGTTTGGTCACCCCCATGCAACTTATGGGGCAGTAACAGCACTCTTTTCAAAACGTGTTTTTCAGCTCGAAATAAACGCATATTTTCAGACCGCTGAATCCCAATGTAGCTGCAAGGCTCAGAAGAGCCCACACACTCAGCTCTTAACCCCAGTGTGCAGAAAGTGTCAAAACGTGTTTTTCAACAGAAATAAACATGTTTCTGCAGGTTTGGTCACCCCCATGCAACTTATGGGGCAGCAACAGCACACTTCTCAAAACGTGTTTTTCAGCCCGAAATAAACGCGTTTTTTCAGACCGCTGAATCCCTATGTAACTGCAAGGCTCAGAAGAGCCCACACACTCAGCTCTTAACCCCAGTGTTCAGAAAGTGTCAAAACGTATTTTTCAGCAGAAATAAACATGTTTCTGCAAGTTTGGTCACCCCCATGCAACTTATGGGGCAGTACAGCACACTTTTCAAAACGTGTTGTTCAGCACGAAATAAACGCGTTTTTTCAGACCGCTGAATTCCTATGTAGCTGCAAGGCTCAGAAGAGACCACACACTCAGCTCTTAACCCCAGTGTGCAGAAAGTGTCAAAACGTGTTTTTCAGCAGAAATAAACATGTTTCTGCAAGTTTGGTCACCCCCATGCAACTTATGGGGCAGTAACAGCACCCTTTTCAAAACGTGTTTTTCAACCCGAAATAAACGCGTTTTTTCAGACCGCTGAAGAGCCCACACACTCAGCTCTTAACCCCAGTGTGCAGAAAGTGTCAAAACGTGTTTTTCAGCAGAAATAAACATGTTTCTGCAAGTTTGGTCACCCCCATGCAACTTATGGGGCAGTAACAGCACTCTTTTCAAAACGTGTTCTTCAGCTCGAAATAAACGCGTATTTTCAGACCGCTGAATCCCAATGTAGCTGCAAGGCTCAGAAGAGCCCACACACTCAGCTCTTAACCCCAGTGTGCAGAAAGTGTCAAAACGTGTTTTTCAGCAGAAAAAAACATGTTTCTGCAAGTTTGGTCACCCCCATGCAACTTATGGGGCAGTAAAAGCACCCTTTTCAAAACGTGTTTTTCAGCCCGAAATAAACGCGTTTTTTCAGACCGCTGAATCCCTATGTAACTGCAAGGCTCAGAAGAGCCCACACACTCAGCTCTTAACCCCAGTGTGCAGAAAGTGTCAAAACATATATTTCAGCAGAAATAAACGTTTCTGAAAGTTTTGTCACCCCCATGCAACTTATGGGGCAGTAACAGCACACTTTTCAAAACGTGTTGTTCAGCACGAAATAAACGCGTTTTTTCAGACCGCTGAATCCCTATGTAGCTGCAAGGCTCAGAAGAGCCCACACACTCAGCTCTTAACCCCAGTGTGCAGAAAGTGTCAAAACGTGTTTTTCAGCAGAAAAAAACATGTTTCTGCAAGTTTGGTCACCCCCATCCAACTTATGGGGCAGTAAAAGCACCCTTTTCAAAACGTGTTTTTCAGCCCGAAATAAACGCGTTTTTTCAGACCGCTGAATCCCTATGTAACTGCAAGGCTCAGAAGAGCCCACACACTCAGCTCTTAACCCCAGTGTGCAGAAAGTGTCAAAACGTGTTTTTCAGCAGAAATAAACATGTTTCTGCAAGTTTGGTCACCCCCATGCAACTTATGGGGCAGTAACAGCACCCTTTTCAAAACGTGTTTTTCAGCCCGAAATAAACGCGTTTTTTCAGACCGCTGAAGAGCCCACACACTCAGCTCTTAACCCCAGTGTGCAGAAAGTGTCAAAACGTGTTTTTCAGCAGAAATAAACATGTTTCTGCAAGTTTGGTCACCCCCATGCAACTTATGGGGCAGTAACAGCACTCTTTTCAAAACGTGTTTTTCAGCTCGAAATAAACGCGTATTTTCAGACCGCTGAATCCCAATGTAGCTGCAAGGCACAGAAGAGCCCACACACTCAGCTCTTAACCCCAGTGTGCAGAAAGTGTCAAAACGTGTTTTTCAGCAGAAATAAACATGTTTCTGCAAGTTTGGTCACCCACATGCAACTTATGGGGCAGTAAAAGCACCCTTTTCAAAACGTGTTTTTCAGCCCGAAATAAACGCGTTTTTTCAGACCGCTGAATCCCTATGTAACTGCAAGGCTCAGAAGAGCCCACACACTCAGCTCTTAACCCCAGTGTGCAGAAAGTGTCAAAACGTGTTTTTCAGCAGAAATAAACATGTTTCTGCACGTTTGGTCACCCCCATGCAACTTATGGGGCAGTAACAGCACCCTTTTCAAAACGTGTTTTTCAGCCCGAAATAAACGCGTTTTTTCAGACCGCTGAATCCCTATGTAACTGCAAGGCTCAGAAGAGCCCACACACTCAGCTCTTAACCCCAGTGTGCAGAAAGTGTCAAAACGTGTTTTTCAGCAGAAATAAACATGTTTCTTCAAGTTTGGTCACCCCCATGCAACTTATGGGGCAGTAACAGCATCCTTTTCAAAACGTGTTTTTCAGCACGAAATAAACGCGTTTTTTCAGACCGCTGAATCCCTATGTAACTGCAAGGCTCAGAAGAGCCCACACACTCAGCTCTTAACTCCAGTGTGCAGAAAGTGTCAAAACGTGTTTTTCAACAGAAATAAACATGTTTCTGCAGGTTTGGTCACCCCCATGCAACTTATGGGGCAGCAACAGCACACTTCTCAAAACGTGTTTTTCAGCCCGAAATAAACGCGTTTTTTCAGACCGCTGAATCCCTATGTAACTGCAAGGCTCAGAAGAGCCCACACACTCAGCTCTTAACCCCAGTGTTCAGAAAGTGTCAAAACGTATTTTTCAGCAGAAATAAACATGTTTCTGCAAGTTTGGTCACCCCCATGCAACTTATGGGGCAGTACAGCACACTTTTCAAAACGTGTTGTTCAGCACGAAATAAACGCGTTTTTTCAGACCGCTGAATTCCTATGTAGCTGCAAGGCTCAGAAGAGACCACACACTCAGCTCTTAACCCCAGTGTGCAGAAAGTGTCAAAACGTGTTTTTCAGCAGAAATAAACATGTTTCTGCAAGTTTGGTCACCCCCATGCAACTTATGGGGCAGTAACAGCACCCTTTTCAAAACGTGTTTTTCAACCCGAAATAAACGCGTTTTTTCAGACCGCTGAAGAGCCCACACACTCAGCTCTTAACCCCAGTGTGCAGAAAGTGTCAAAACGTGTTTTTCAGCAGAAATAAACATGTTTCTGCAAGTTTGGTCACCCCCATGCAACTTATGGGGCAGTAACAGCACTCTTTTCAAAACGTGTTCTTCAGCTCGAAATAAACGCGTATTTTCAGACCGCTGAATCCCAATGTAGCTGCAAGGCTCAGAAGAGCCCACACACTCAGCTCTTAACCCCAGTGTGCAGAAAGTGTCAAAACGTGTTTTTCAGCAGAAAAAAAACATGTTTCTGCAAGTTTGGTCACCCCCATGCAACTTATGGGGCAGTAAAAGCACCCTTTTCAAAACGTGTTTTTCAGCCCGAAATAAACGCGTTTTTTCAGACCGCTGAATCCCTATGTAACTGCAAGGCTCAGAAGAGCCCACACACTCAGCTCTTAACCCCAGTGTGCAGAAAGTGTCAAAACGTGTTTTTCAGCAGAAATAAACATGTTTCTGCAAGTTTGGTCACCCCCATGCAACTTATGGGGCAGTAACAGCACCCTTTTCAAAACGTGTTTTTCAGCCCGAAATAAACGCGTTTTTTCAGACCGCTGAAGAGCCCACACACTCAGCTCTTAACCCCAGTGTGCAGAAAGTGTCAAAACGTGTTTTTCAGCAGAAATAAACATGTTTCTGCAAGTTTGGTCACCCCCATGCAACTTATGGGGCAGTAACAGCACTCTTTTCAAAACGTGTTTTTCAGCTCGAAATAAACGCGTATTTTCAGACCGCTGAATCCCAATGTAGCTGCAAGGCACAGAAGAGCCCACACACTCAGCTCTTAACCCCAGTGTGCAGAAAGTGTCAAAACGTGTTTTTCAGCAGAAATAAACATGTTTCTGCAAGTTTGGTCACCCACATGCAACTTATGGGGCAGTAAAAGCACCCTTTTCAAAACGTGTTTTTCAGCCCGAAATAAACGCGTTTTTTCAGACCGCTGAATCCCTATGTAACTGCAAGGCTCAGAAGAGCCCACACACTCAGCTCTTAACCCCAGTGTGCAGAAAGTGTCAAAACGTGTTTTTCAGCAGAAATAAACATGTTTCTGCACGTTTGGTCACCCCCATGCAACTTATGGGGCAGTAACAGCACCCTTTTCAAAACGTGTTTTTCAGCCCGAAATAAACGCGTTTTTTCAGACCGCTGAATCCCTATGTAACTGCAAGGCTCAGAAGAGCCCACACACTCAGCTCTTAACCCCAGTGTGCAGAAAGTGTCAAAACGTGTTTTTCAGCAGAAATAAACATGTTTCTTCAAGTTTGGTCACCCCCATGCAACTTATGGGGCAGTAACAGCATCCTTTTCAAAACGTGTTTTTCAGCACGAAATAAACGCGTTTTTTCAGACCGCTGAATCCCTATGTAACTGCAAGGCTCAGAAGAGCCCACACACTCAGCTCTTAACTCCAGTGTGCAGAAAGTGTCAAAACGTGTTTTTCAACAGAAATAAACATGTTTCTGCAGGTTTGGTCACCCCCATGCAACTTATGGGGCAGCAACAGCACACTTCTCAAAACGTGTTTTTCAGCCCGAAATAAACGCGTTTTTTCAGACCGCTGAATCCCTATGTAACTGCAAGGCTCAGAAGAGCCCACACACTCAGCTCTTAACCCCAGTGTTCAGAAAGTGTCAAAACGTATTTTTCAGCAGAAATAAACATGTTTCTGCAAGTTTGGTCACCCCCATGCAACTTATGGGGCAGTACAGCACACTTTTCAAAACGTGTTGTTCAGCACGAAATAAACGCGTTTTTTCAGACCGCTGAATTCCTATGTAGCTGCAAGGCTCAGAAGAGACCACACACTCAGCTCTTAACCCCAGTGTGCAGAAAGTGTCAAAACGTGTTTTTCAGCAGAAATAAACATGTTTCTGCAAGTTTGGTCACCCCCATGCAACTTATGGGGCAGTAACAGCACCCTTTTCAAAACGTGTTTTTCAACCCGAAATAAACGCGTTTTTTCAGACCGCTGAAGAGCCCACACACTCAGCTCTTAACCCCAGTGTGCAGAAAGTGTCAAAACGTGTTTTTCAGCAGAAATAAACATGTTTCTGCAAGTTTGGTCACCCCCATGCAACTTATGGGGCAGTAACAGCACTCTTTTCAAAACGTGTTCTTCAGCTCGAAATAAACGCGTATTTTCAGACCGCTGAATCCCAATGTAGCTGCAAGGCTCAGAAGAGCCCACACACTCAGCTCTTAACCCCAGTGTGCAGAAAGTGTCAAAACGTGTTTTTCAGCAGAAAAAAAACATGTTTCTGCAAGTTTGGTCACCCCCATGCAACTTATGGGGCAGTAAAAGCACCCTTTTCAAAACGTGTTTTTCAGCCCGAAATAAACGCGTTTTTTCAGACCGCTGAATCCCTATGTAACTGCAAGGCTCAGAAGAGCCCACACACTCAGCTCTTAACCCCAGTGTGCAGAAAGTGTCAAAACGTGTTTTTCAGCAGAAATAAACATGTTTCTGCAAGTTTGGTCACCCCCATGCAACTTATGGGGCAGTAACAGCACCCTTTTCAAAACGTGTTTTTCAGCCCGAAATAAACGCGTTTTTTCAGACCGCTGAAGAGCCCACACACTCAGCTCTTAACCCCAGTGTGCAGAAAGTGTCAAAACGTGTTTTTCAGCAGAAAAAAACATGTTTCTGCAAGTTTGGTCACCCCCATGCAACTTATGGGGCAGTAACAGCACTCTTTTCAAAACGTGTTTTTCAGCTCGAAATAAACGCATATTTTCAGACCGCTGAATCCCAATGTAGCTGCAAGGCTCAGAAGAGCCCACACACTCAGCTCTTAACCCCAGTGTGCAGAAAGTGTCAAAACGTGTTTTTCAGCAGAAATAAACATGTTTCTGCAAGTTTGGTCACCCACATGCAACTTATGGGGCAGTAACAGCACCCTTTTCAAAACGTGTTTTTCAACCCGAAATAAACGCGTTTTTTCAGACCGCTGAAGAGCCCACACACTCAGCTCTTAACCCCAGTGTGCAGAAAGTGTCAAAACGTGTTTTTCAGCAGAAATAAACATGTTTCTGCAAGTTTGGTCACCCACATCCAACTTATGGGGCAGTAAAAGCACCCTTTTCAAAACGTGTTTTTCAGCCCGAAATAAACGCGTTTTTTCAGACCGCTGAAGAGCCCACACACTCAGTTCTTAACCCCAGTGTGCAGAAAGTATCAAAACGTGTTTTTCAGCAGAAATAAACATGTTTCTGAAAGTTTGGTCACCCCCATGCAACTTATGGGGCAGTAACAGCACACTTCTCAAAACGTGTTTTTCAGCCCGAAATAAACGCGTTTTTTCAGACCGCTGTATCCCTATGTAACTGCAAGGCTCAGAAGAGCCCACACACTCAGCTCTTAACCCCAGTGTGCAGAAAGTGTCAAAACGTGTTTTTCAGCAGAAATAAACATGTTTCTGCAAGTTTGGTCACCCCCATGCAACTTATGGGGCAGTAACAGCACTCTTTTCAAAACGTGTTTTTCAGCTCGAAATAAACGCGTATTTTCAGACCGCTGAATCCCAATGTAGCTGCAAGGCTCAGAAGAGCCCACACACTCAGCTCTTAACCCCAGTGTGCAGAAAGTGTCAAAACGTGTTTTTCAGCAGAAATAAACATGTTTCTGCAAGTTTGGTCACACCCATGCAACTTATGGGGCAGCAACAGCACACTTTTCAAAACATGTTTTTCAGCCCGAAATAAACGCGTTTTTTCAGACCGCTGAATCCCTATGTAACTGCAAGGCTCAGAAGAGCCCACACACTCAGCTCTTAACCCCAGTGTGCAGAAAGTGTCAAAACGTGTTTTTCAGCAGAAATAAACATGTTTCTGCAAGTTTGGTCACCCCCATGCAACTTATGGGGCAGTAACAGCACCCTTTTCAAAACGTGTTTTTCAGCCCGAAATAAACGCGTTTTTTCAGACCGCTGAATCCCTATGTAACTGCAAGGCTCAGAAGAGCCCACACACTCAGCTCTTAACCCCAGTGTGCAGAAAGTGTCAAAACGTGTTTTTCAGCAGAAATAAACATGTTTCTGCAAGTTTGGTCACCCCCATGCAACTTATGGGGCAGTAACAGCACCCTTTTCAAAACGTGTTTTTCAGCCCGAAATAAACGCGTTTTTTCAGACCGCTGAAGAGCCCACACACTCAGCTCTTAACCCCAGTGTGCAGAAAGTGTCAAAACGTGTTTTTCAGCAGAAAAAAACATGTTTCTGCAAGTTTGGTCACCCTCATGCAACTTATGGGGCAGTAACAGCACTCTTTTCAAAACGTGTTTTTCAGCTCGAAATAAACGCGTATTTTCAGACCGCTGAATCCCAATGTAGCTGCAAGGCTCAGAAGAGCCCACACACTCAGCTCTTAACCCCAGTGTGCAGAAAGTGTCAATACGTGTTTTTCAGCAGAAATAAACATGTTTCTGCAAGTTTGGTCACCCACATGCAACTTATGGGGCAGTAACAGCACCCTTTTCAAAACGTGTTTTTCAGCCCGAAATAAACGCGTTTTTTCAGACCGCTGAATCCCTATGTAACTGCAAGGCTCAGAAGAGCCCACACACTCAGCTCTTAACCCCAGTGTGCAGAAAGTGTCAAAACGTGTTTTTCAGCAGAAAAAAACATGTTTCTGCAAGTTTGGTCACCCCCATGCAACTTATGGGGCAGTAACAGCACTCTTTTCAAAACGTGTTTTTCAGCTCGAAATAAACACGTATTTTCAGATCGCTGAATCCCAATGTAGCTGCAAGGCTCAGAAGAGCCCACACACTCAGCTCTTAACCCCAGTGTGCAGAAAGTGTCAAAACGTGTTTTTCAGCAGAAATAAACATGTTTCTGCAAGTTTGGTCACCCACATGCAACTTATGGGGCAGTAACAGCACCCTTTTCAAAACGTGTTTTTCAGCCCGAAATAAACGCGTTTTTTCAGACCGCTGAATCCCTATGTAACTGCAAGGCTCAGAAGAGCCCACACACTCAGCTCTTAACCCCAGTGTGCAGAAAGTGTCAAAACGTGTTTTTCAGCAGAAATAAACATGTTTCTGCAAGTTTGGTCACCCCCATGCAACTTATGGGGCAGTAACAGTTCCCTTTTCAAAACATGTTTTTCAGCTCGAAATAAACGCGTTTTTTCAGACCGCTGAATACCTATGTAACTGCAAGGCTCTGAAGAGCCCACACACTCAGCTCTTAACCCCAGTGTGCAGAAAGTGTCAAAACGTGTTTTTCAGCAGAAATAAATATGTTTCTGCAAGTTTGGTTACCCCCATGCAACTTATGGGGCAGTAACAGCACCCTTTTCAAAACGTGTTTTTCAGCACGAAATAAACGCGTTTTTTCAAACTGCTGAATCCCTATGTAGCTGTAAGGCTCAGAGGAGCCCACACACTCAGCTCTTAACCCCAGTGTGCAAAAAGTGTCAAAACGTGTTTTTCAGCAGAAATAAACATGTTTCTGCAAGTTTGGTCACCCCCATGCAACTTATGGGGCAGTAACAGCACCCTTTTCAAAACGTGTTTTTCAGCCCGAAATAAACGCGTTTTTTCAGACCGCTGAATCCCTATGTAACTGCAAGGCTCAGAAGAGCCCACACACTCAGCTCTTAACCCCAGTGTGCAGAAAGTGTCAAAACGTGTTTTTCAGCAGAAATAAACATGTTTCTTCAAGTTTGGTCACCCCCATGCAACTTATGGGGCAGTAACAGCATCCTTTTCAAAACGTGTTTTTCAGCACGAAATAAACGCGTTTTTTCAGACCGCTGAATCCCTATGTAACTGCAAGGCTCAGAAGAGCCCACACACTCAGCTCTTAACTCCAGTGTGCAGAAAGTGTCAAAACGTGTTTTTCAACAGAAATAAACATGTTTCTGCAGGTTTGGTCACCCCCATGCAACTTATGGGGCAGCAACAGCACACTTCTCAAAACGTGTTTTTCAGCCCGAAATAAACGCGTTTTTTCAGACCGCTGAATCCCTATGTAACTGCAAGGCTCAGAAGAGCCCACACACTCAGCTCTTAACCCCAGTGTTCAGAAAGTGTCAAAACGTATTTTTCAGCAGAAATAAACATGTTTCTGCAAGTTTGGTCACCCCCATGCAACTTATGGGGCAGTACAGCACACTTTTCAAAACGTGTTGTTCAGCACGAAATAAACGCGTTTTTTCAGACCGCTGAATTCCTATGTAGCTGCAAGGCTCAGAAGAGACCACACACTCAGCTCTTAACCCCAGTGTGCAGAAAGTGTCAAAACGTGTTTTTCAGCAGAAATAAACATGTTTCTGCAAGTTTGGTCACCCCCATGCAACTTATGGGGCAGTAACAGCACCCTTTTCAAAACGTGTTTTTCAACCCGAAATAAACGCGTTTTTTCAGACCGCTGAAGAGCCCACACACTCAGCTCTTAACCCCAGTGTGCAGAAAGTGTCAAAACGTGTTTTTCAGCAGAAATAAACATGTTTCTGCAAGTTTGGTCACCCCCATGCAACTTATGGGGCAGTAACAGCACTCTTTTCAAAACGTGTTCTTCAGCTCGAAATAAACGCGTATTTTCAGACCGCTGAATCCCAATGTAGCTGCAAGGCTCAGAAGAGCCCACACACTCAGCTCTTAACCCCAGTGTGCAGAAAGTGTCAAAACGTGTTTTTCAGCAGAAAAAAACATGTTTCTGCAAGTTTGGTCACCCCCATGCAACTTATGGGGCAGTAAAAGCACCCTTTTCAAAACGTGTTTTTCAGCCCGAAATAAACGCGTTTTTTCAGACCGCTGAATCCCTATGTAACTGCAAGGCTCAGAAGAGCCCACACACTCAGCTCTTAACCCCAGTGTGCAGAAAGTGTCAAAACGTGTTTTTCAGCAGAAATAAACATGTTTCTGCAAGTTTGGTCACCCCCATGCAACTTATGGGGCAGTAACAGCACCCTTTTCAAAACGTGTTTTTCAGCCCGAAATAAACGCGTTTTTTCAGACCGCTGAAGAGCCCACACACTCAGCTCTTAACCCCAGTGTGCAGAAAGTGTCAAAACGTGTTTTTCAGCAGAAAAAAACATGTTTCTGCAAGTTTGGTCACCCCCATGCAACTTATGGGGCAGTAACAGCACTCTTTTCAAAACGTGTTTTTCAGCTCGAAATAAACGCATATTTTCAGACCGCTGAATCCCAATGTAGCTGCAAGGCTCAGAAGAGCCCACACACTCAGCTCTTAACCCCAGTGTGCAGAAAGTGTCAAAACGTGTTTTTCAACAGAAATAAACATGTTTCTGCAGGTTTGGTCACCCCCATGCAACTTATGGGGCAGCAACAGCACACTTCTCAAAACGTGTTTTTCAGCCCGAAATAAACGCGTTTTTTCAGACCGCTGAATCCCTATGTAACTGCAAGGCTCAGAAGAGCCCACACACTCAGCTCTTAACCCCAGTGTTCAGAAAGTGTCAAAACGTATTTTTCAGCAGAAATAAACATGTTTCTGCAAGTTTGGTCACCCCCATGCAACTTATGGGGCAGTACAGCACACTTTTCAAAACGTGTTGTTCAGCACGAAATAAACGCGTTTTTTCAGACCGCTGAATTCCTATGTAGCTGCAAGGCTCAGAAGAGACCACACACTCAGCTCTTAACCCCAGTGTGCAGAAAGTGTCAAAACGTGTTTTTCAGCAGAAATAAACATGTTTCTGCAAGTTTGGTCACCCCCATGCAACTTATGGGGCAGTAACAGCACCCTTTTCAAAACGTGTTTTTCAACCCGAAATAAACGCGTTTTTTCAGACCGCTGAAGAGCCCACACACTCAGCTCTTAACCCCAGTGTGCAGAAAGTGTCAAAACGTGTTTTTCAGCAGAAATAAACATGTTTCTGCAAGTTTGGTCACCCCCATGCAACTTATGGGGCAGTAACAGCACTCTTTTCAAAACGTGTTCTTCAGCTCGAAATAAACGCGTATTTTCAGACCGCTGAATCCCAATGTAGCTGCAAGGCTCAGAAGAGCCCACACACTCAGCTCTTAACCCCAGTGTGCAGAAAGTGTCAAAACGTGTTTTTCAGCAGAAAAAAACATGTTTCTGCAAGTTTGGTCACCCCCATGCAACTTATGGGGCAGTAAAAGCACCCTTTTCAAAACGTGTTTTTCAGCCCGAAATAAACGCGTTTTTTCAGACCGCTGAATCCCTATGTAACTGCAAGGCTCAGAAGAGCCCACACACTCAGCTCTTAACCCCAGTGTGCAGAAAGTGTCAAAACATATATTTCAGCAGAAATAAACGTTTCTGAAAGTTTTGTCACCCCCATGCAACTTATGGGGCAGTAACAGCACACTTTTCAAAACGTGTTGTTCAGCACGAAATAAACGCGTTTTTTCAGACCGCTGAATCCCTATGTAGCTGCAAGGCTCAGAAGAGCCCACACACTCAGCTCTTAACCCCAGTGTGCAGAAAGTGTCAAAACGTGTTTTTCAGCAGAAAAAAACATGTTTCTGCAAGTTTGGTCACCCCCATCCAACTTATGGGGCAGTAAAAGCACCCTTTTCAAAACGTGTTTTTCAGCCCGAAATAAACGCGTTTTTTCAGACCGCTGAATCCCTATGTAACTGCAAGGCTCAGAAGAGCCCACACACTCAGCTCTTAACCCCAGTGTGCAGAAAGTGTCAAAACGTGTTTTTCAGCAGAAATAAACATGTTTCTGCAAGTTTGGTCACCCCCATGCAACTTATGGGGCAGTAACAGCACCCTTTTCAAAACGTGTTTTTCAGCCCGAAATAAACGCGTTTTTTCAGACCGCTGAAGAGCCCACACACTCAGCTCTTAACCCCAGTGTGCAGAAAGTGTCAAAACGTGTTTTTCAGCAGAAATAAACATGTTTCTGCAAGTTTGGTCACCCCCATGCAACTTATGGGGCAGTAACAGCACTCTTTTCAAAACGTGTTTTTCAGCTCGAAATAAACGCGTATTTTCAGACCGCTGAATCCCAATGTAGCTGCAAGGCACAGAAGAGCCCACACACTCAGCTCTTAACCCCAGTGTGCAGAAAGTGTCAAAACGTGTTTTTCAGCAGAAATAAACATGTTTCTGCAAGTTTGGTCACCCACATGCAACTTATGGGGCAGTAAAAGCACCCTTTTCAAAACGTGTTTTTCAGCCCGAAATAAACGCGTTTTTTCAGACCGCTGAATCCCTATGTAACTGCAAGGCTCAGAAGAGCCCACACACTCAGCTCTTAACCCCAGTGTGCAGAAAGTGTCAAAACGTGTTTTTCAGCAGAAATAAACATGTTTCTGCACGTTTGGTCACCCCCATGCAACTTATGGGGCAGTAACAGCACCCTTTTCAAAACGTGTTTTTCAGCCCGAAATAAACGCGTTTTTTCAGACCGCTGAATCCCTATGTAACTGCAAGGCTCAGAAGAGCCCACACACTCAGCTCTTAACCCCAGTGTGCAGAAAGTGTCAAAACGTGTTTTTCAGCAGAAATAAACATGTTTCTTCAAGTTTGGTCACCCCCATGCAACTTATGGGGCAGTAACAGCATCCTTTTCAAAACGTGTTTTTCAGCACGAAATAAACGCGTTTTTTCAGACCGCTGAATCCCTATGTAACTGCAAGGCTCAGAAGAGCCCACACACTCAGCTCTTAACTCCAGTGTGCAGAAAGTGTCAAAACGTGTTTTTCAACAGAAATAAACATGTTTCTGCAGGTTTGGTCACCCCCATGCAACTTATGGGGCAGCAACAGCACACTTCTCAAAACGTGTTTTTCAGCCCGAAATAAACGCGTTTTTTCAGACCGCTGAATCCCTATGTAACTGCAAGGCTCAGAAGAGCCCACACACTCAGCTCTTAACCCCAGTGTTCAGAAAGTGTCAAAACGTATTTTTCAGCAGAAATAAACATGTTTCTGCAAGTTTGGTCACCCCCATGCAACTTATGGGGCAGTACAGCACACTTTTCAAAACGTGTTGTTCAGCACGAAATAAACGCGTTTTTTCAGACCGCTGAATTCCTATGTAGCTGCAAGGCTCAGAAGAGACCACACACTCAGCTCTTAACCCCAGTGTGCAGAAAGTGTCAAAACGTGTTTTTCAGCAGAAATAAACATGTTTCTGCAAGTTTGGTCACCCCCATGCAACTTATGGGGCAGTAACAGCACCCTTTTCAAAACGTGTTTTTCAACCCGAAATAAACGCGTTTTTTCAGACCGCTGAAGAGCCCACACACTCAGCTCTTAACCCCAGTGTGCAGAAAGTGTCAAAACGTGTTTTTCAGCAGAAATAAACATGTTTCTGCAAGTTTGGTCACCCCCATGCAACTTATGGGGCAGTAACAGCACTCTTTTCAAAACGTGTTCTTCAGCTCGAAATAAACGCGTATTTTCAGACCGCTGAATCCCAATGTAGCTGCAAGGCTCAGAAGAGCCCACACACTCAGCTCTTAACCCCAGTGTGCAGAAAGTGTCAAAACGTGTTTTTCAGCAGAAAAAAAACATGTTTCTGCAAGTTTGGTCACCCCCATGCAACTTATGGGGCAGTAAAAGCACCCTTTTCAAAACGTGTTTTTCAGCCCGAAATAAACGCGTTTTTTCAGACCGCTGAATCCCTATGTAACTGCAAGGCTCAGAAGAGCCCACACACTCAGCTCTTAACCCCAGTGTGCAGAAAGTGTCAAAACGTGTTTTTCAGCAGAAATAAACATGTTTCTGCAAGTTTGGTCACCCCCATGCAACTTATGGGGCAGTAACAGCACCCTTTTCAAAACGTGTTTTTCAGCCCGAAATAAACGCGTTTTTTCAGACCGCTGAAGAGCCCACACACTCAGCTCTTAACCCCAGTGTGCAGAAAGTGTCAAAACGTGTTTTTCAGCAGAAAAAAACATGTTTCTGCAAGTTTGGTCACCCCCATGCAACTTATGGGGCAGTAACAGCACTCTTTTCAAAACGTGTTTTTCAGCTCGAAATAAACGCATATTTTCAGACCGCTGAATCCCAATGTAGCTGCAAGGCTCAGAAGAGCCCACACACTCAGCTCTTAACCCCAGTGTGCAGAAAGTGTCAAAACGTGTTTTTCAGCAGAAATAAACATGTTTCTGCAAGTTTGGTCACCCACATGCAACTTATGGGGCAGTAACAGCACCCTTTTCAAAACGTGTTTTTCAACCCGAAATAAACGCGTTTTTTCAGACCGCTGAAGAGCCCACACACTCAGCTCTTAACCCCAGTGTGCAGAAAGTGTCAAAACGTGTTTTTCAGCAGAAATAAACATGTTTCTGCAAGTTTGGTCACCCACATCCAACTTATGGGGCAGTAAAAGCACCCTTTTCAAAACGTGTTTTTCAGCCCGAAATAAACGCGTTTTTTCAGACCGCTGAATCCCTATGTAACTGCAAGGCTCAGAAGAGCCCACACACTCAGCTCTTAACCCCAGTGTGCAGAAAGTGTCAAAACGTGTTTTTCAGCAGAAATAAACATGTTTCTGCAAGTTTGGTCACCCCCATGCAACTTATGGGGCAGTAACAGCACCCTTTTCAAAACGTGTTTTTCAGCCCGAAATAAACGCGTTTTTTCAGACCGCTGAATCCCTATGTAACTGCAAGGCTCAGAAGAGCCCACACACTCAGCTCTTAACCCCAGTGTGCAGAAAGTGTCAAAACGTGTTTTTCAGCAGAAATAAACATGTTTCTTCAAGTTTGGTCACCCCCATGCAACTTATGGGGCAGTAACAGCATCCTTTTCAAAACGTGTTTTTCAGCACGAAATAAACGCGTTTTTTCAGACCGCTGAATCCCTATGTAGCTGCAAGGCTCAGAAGAGACCACACACTCAGCTCTTAACCCCAGTGAGCAGAAAGTGTCAAAACGTGTTTTTCAGCAGAAATAAACATGTTTCTGCAAGTTTGGTCACCCCCATGCAACTTATGGGGCAGTAACAGCACCCTTTTCAAAACGTGTTTTTCAACCCGAAATAAACGCGTTTTTTCAGACCGCTGTATCCCTATGTAACTGCAAGGCTCAGAAGAGCCCACACACTCAGCTCTTAACCCCAGTGTGCAGAAAGTGTCAAAACGTGTTTTTCAGCAGAAATAAACATGTTTCTGAAAGTTTGGTCACCCCCATGCAACTTATGGGGCAGTAACAGCACACTTCTCAAAACGTGTTTTTCAGCCCGAAATAAACGCGTTTTTTCAGACCGCTGTATCCCTATGTAACTGCAAGGCTCAGAAGAGCCCACACACTCAGCTCTTAACCCCAGTGTGCAGAAAGTGTCAAAACGTGTTTTTCAGCAGAAATAAACATGTTTCTGCAAGTTTGGTCACCCCCATGCAACTTATGGGGCAGTAACAGCACTCTTTTCAAAACGTGTTCTTCAGCTCGAAATAAACGCGTATTTTCAGACCGCTGAATCCCAATGTAGCTGCAAGGCTCAGAAGAGCCCACACACTCAGCTCTTAACCCCAGTGTGCAGAAAGTGTCAAAACGTGTTTTTCAGCAGAAATAAACATGTTTCTGCAAGTTTGGTCACACCCATGCAACTTATGGGGCAGCAACAGCACACTTTTCAAAACGTGTTTTTCAGCCCGAAATAAACGCGTTTTTTCAGACCGCTGAATCCCTATGTAACTGCAAGGCTCAGAAGAGCCCACACACTCAGTTCTTAACCCCAGTGTGCAGAAAGTGTCAAAACGTGTTTTTCAGCAGAAATAAACATGTTTCTGCAAGTTTGGTCACCCCCATGCAACTTATGGGGCAGTAACAGCACCCTTTTCAAAACGTGTTTTTCAGCCCGAAATAAACGCGTTTTTTCAGACCACTGAATCCCTATGTAACTGCAAGGCTCAGAAGAGCCCACACACTCAGCTCTTAACCCCAGTGTGCAGAAAGTGTCAAAACATATATTTCAGCAGAAATAAACGTTTCTGAAAGTTTTGTCACCCCCATGCAACTTATGGGGCAGTAACAGCACACTTTTCAAAACGTGTTGTTCAGCACGAAATAAACGCGTTTTTTCAGACCGCTGAATCCCTATGTAGCTGCAAGGCTCAGAAGAGCCCACACACTCAGCTCTTAACCCCAGTGTGCAGAAAGTGTCAAAACGTGTTTTTCAGCAGAAAAAAACATGTTTCTGCAAGTTTGGTCACCCCCATGCAACTTATGGGGCAGTAAAAGCACCCTTTTCAAAACGTGTTTTTCAGCCCGAAATAAACGCGTTTTTTCAGACCGCTGAATCCCTATGTAACTGCAAGGCTCAGAAGAGCCCACACACTCAGCTCTTAACCCCAGTGTGCAGAAAGTGTCAAAACGTGTTTTTCAGCAGAAATAAACATGTTTCTGCAAGTTTGGTCACCCCCATGCAACTTATGGGGCAGTAACAGCACCCTTTTCAAAACGTGTTTTTCAGCCCGAAATAAACGCGTTTTTTCAGACCGCTGAAGAGCCCACACACTCAGCTCTTAACCCCAGTGTGCAGAAAGTGTCAAAACGTGTTTTTCAGCAGAAATAAACATGTTTCTGCAAGTTTGGTCACCCCCATGCAACTTATGGGGCAGTAACAGCACTCTTTTCAAAACGTGTTTTTCAGCTCGAAATAAACGCGTATTTTCAGACCGCTGAATCCCAATGTAGCTGCAAGGCACAGAAGAGCCCACACACTCAGCTCTTAACCCCAGTGTGCAGAAAGTGTCAAAACGTGTTTTTCAGCAGAAATAAACATGTTTCTGCAAGTTTGGTCACCCACATGCAACTTATGGGGCAGTAAAAGCACCCTTTTCAAAACGTGTTTTTCAGCCCGAAATAAACGCGTTTTTTCAGACCGCTGAATCCCTATGTAACTGCAAGGCTCAGAAGAGCCCACACACTCAGCTCTTAACCCCAGTGTGCAGAAAGTGTCAAAACGTGTTTTTCAGCAGAAATAAACATGTTTCTGCAAGTTTGGTCACCCCCATGCAAGTTATGGGGCAGTAACAGCACCCTTTTCAAAACGTGTTTTTCAGCCCGAAATAAACGCGTTTTTTCAGACCGCTGAAGAGCCCACACACTCAGCTCTTAACCCCAGTGTGCAGAAAGTGTCAAAACGTGTTTTTCAGCAGAAAAAAACATGTTTCTGCAAGTTTGGTCACCCCCATGCAACTTATGGGGCAGTAACAGCACTCTTTTCAAAACGTGTTTTTCAGCTCGAAATAAACGCATATTTTCAGACCGCTGAATCCCAATGTAGCTGCAAGGCTCAGAAGAGCCCACACACTCAGCTCTTAACCCCAGTGTGCAGAAAGTGTCAAAACGTGTTTTTCAGCAGAAATAAACATGTTTCTGCAAGTTTGGTCACCCCCATGCAACTTATGGGGCAGTAACAGCACCCTTTTCAAAACGTGTTTTTCAGCCCGAAATAAACGCGTTTTTTCAGACCACTGAATCCCTATGTAACTGCAAGGCTCAGAAGAGCCCACACACTCAGCTCTTAACCCCAGTGTGCAGAAAGTGTCAAAACATATATTTCAGCAGAAATAAACGTTTCTGAAAGTTTTGTCACCCCCATGCAACTTATGGGGCAGTAACAGCACACTTTTCAAAACGTGTTGTTCAGCACGAAATAAACGCGTTTTTTCAGACCGCTGAATCCCTATGTAGCTGCAAGGCTCAGAAGAGCCCACACACTCAGCTCTTAACCCCAGTGTGCAGAAAGTGTCAAAACGTGTTTTTCAGCAGAAAAAAACATGTTTCTGCAAGTTTGGTCACCCCCATGCAACTTATGGGGCAGTAAAAGCACCCTTTTCAAAACGTGTTTTTCAGCCCGAAATAAACGCGTTTTTTCAGACCGCTGAATCCCTATGTAACTGCAAGGCTCAGAAGAGCCCACACACTCAGCTCTTAACCCCAGTGTGCAGAAAGTGTCAAAACGTGTTTTTCAGCAGAAATAAACATGTTTCTGCAAGTTTGGTCACCCCCATGCAACTTATGGGGCAGTAACAGCACCCTTTTCAAAACGTGTTTTTCAGCCCGAAATAAACGCGTTTTTTCAGACCGCTGAAGAGCCCACACACTCAGCTCTTAACCCCAGTGTGCAGAAAGTGTCAAAACGTGTTTTTCAGCAGAAATAAACATGTTTCTGCAAGTTTGGTCACCCCCATGCAACTTATGGGGCAGTAACAGCACTCTTTTCAAAACGTGTTTTTCAGCTCGAAATAAACGCGTATTTTCAGACCGCTGAATCCCAATGTAGCTGCAAGGCACAGAAGAGCCCACACACTCAGCTCTTAACCCCAGTGTGCAGAAAGTGTCAAAACGTGTTTTTCAGCAGAAATAAACATGTTTCTGCAAGTTTGGTCACCCACATGCAACTTATGGGGCAGTAAAAGCACCCTTTTCAAAACGTGTTTTTCAGCCCGAAATAAACGCGTTTTTTCAGACCGCTGAATCCCTATGTAACTGCAAGGCTCAGAAGAGCCCACACACTCAGCTCTTAACCCCAGTGTGCAGAAAGTGTCAAAACGTGTTTTTCAGCAGAAATAAACATGTTTCTGCAAGTTTGGTCACCCCCATGCAACTTATGGGGCAGTAACAGCACCCTTTTCAAAACGTGTTTTTCAGCCCGAAATAAACGCGTTTTTTCAGACCGCTGAAGAGCCCACACACTCAGCTCTTAACCCCAGTGTGCAGAAAGTGTCAAAACGTGTTTTTCAGCAGAAAAAAACATGTTTCTGCAAGTTTGGTCACCCCCATGCAACTTATGGGGCAGTAACAGCACTCTTTTCAAAACGTGTTTTTCAGCTCGAAATAAACGCATATTTTCAGACCGCTGAATCCCAATGTAGCTGCAAGGCTCAGAAGAGCCCACACACTCAGCTCTTAACCCCAGTGTGCAGAAAGTGTCAAAACGTGTTTTTCAGCAGAAATAAACATGTTTCTGCAAGTTTGGTCACCCACATGCAACTTATGGGGCAGTAAAAGCACCCTTTTCAAAACGTGTTTTTCAGCCCGAAATAAACGCGTTTTTTCAGACCGCTGAATCCCTATATAACTGCAAGGCTCAGAAGAGCCCACACACTCAGCTCTTAACCCCAGTGTGCAGAAAGTGTCAAAACGTGTTTTTCAGCAGAAATAAACATGTTTCTGCAAGTTTGGTCACCCCCATGCAACTTATGGGGCAGTAACAGTACCCTTTTCAAAACGTGTTTTTCAGCTCGAAATAAACGCGTTTTTTCAGACCGCTGAATACCTATGTAACTGCAAGGCTCTGAAGAGCCCACACACTCAGCTCTTAACCCCAGTGTGCAGAAAGTGTCAAAACATATATTTCAGCAGAAATAAACGTTTCTGAAAGTTTTGTCACCCCCATGCAACTTATGGGGCAGTAACAGCACACTTTTCAAAACGTGTTGTTCAGCACGAAATAAACACGTTTTTTCAGACCGCTGAATCCCTATGTAGCTGCAAGGCTCAGAAAAGCCCACACACTCAGCTCTTAACCCCAGTGTGCAGAAAGTGTCAAAACGTGTTTTTCAGCAGAAATAAACATGTTTCTGCAAGTTTGGTCACCCCCATGCAACTTATGGGGCAGTAACAGCACCCTTTTCAAAACGTGTTTTTCAGCCCGAAATAAACGCGTTTTTTCAGACCACTGAATCCCTATGTAACTGCAAGGCTCAGAAGAGCCCACACACTCAGCTCTTAACCCCAGTGTGCAGAAAGTGTCAAAACATATATTTCAGCAGAAATAAACGTTTCTGAAAGTTTTGTCACCCCCATGCAACTTATGGGGCAGTAACAGCACACTTTTCAAAACGTGTTGTTCAGCACGAAATAAACGCGTTTTTTCAGACCGCTGAATCCCTATGTAGCTGCAAGGCTCAGAAGAGCCCACACACTCAGCTCTTAACCCCAGTGTGCAGAAAGTGTCAAAACGTGTTTTTCAGCAGAAAAAAACATGTTTCTGCAAGTTTGGTCACCCCCATGCAACTTATGGGGCAGTAAAAGCACCCTTTTCAAAACGTGTTTTTCAGCCCGAAATAAACGCGTTGTTTCAGACCGCTGAATCCCTATGTAACTGCAAGGCTCAGAAGAGCCCACACACTCAGCTCTTAACCCCAGTGTGCAGAAAGTGTCAAAACGTGTTTTTCAGCAGAAATAAACATGTTTCTGCAAGTTTGGTCACCCCCATGCAACTTATGGGGCAGTAACAGTACCCTTTTCAAAACGTGTTTTTCAGCTCGAAATAAACGCGTTTTTTCAGACCGCTGAATACCTATGTAACTGCAAGGCTCTGAAGAGCCCACACACTCAGCTCTTAACCCCAGTGTGCAGAAAGTGTCAAAACATATATTTCAGCAGAAATAAACGTTTCTGAAAGTTTTGTCACCCCCATACAACTTATGGGGCAGTAACAGCACACTTTTCAAAACGTGTTGTTCAGCACGAAATAAACACGTTTTTTCAGACCGCTGAATCCCTATGTAGCTGCAAGGCTCAGAAAAGCCCACACACTCAGCTCTTAACCCCAGTGTGCAGAAAGTGTCAAAACGTGTTTTTCAGCAGAAATAAACATGTTTCTGCAAGTTTGGTCACCCCCATGCAACTTATGGGGCAGTAACAGCACCCTTTTCAAAACGTGTTTTTCAGCCCGAAATAAACGCGTTTTTTCAGACCACTGAATCCCTATGTAACTGCAAGGCTCAGAAGAGCCCACACACTCAGCTCTTAACCCCAGTGTGCAGAAAGTGTCAAAACATATATTTCAGCAGAAATAAACGTTTCTGAAAGTTTTGTCACCCCCATGCAACTTATGGGGCAGTAACAGCACACTTTTCAAAACGTGTTGTTCAGCACGAAATAAACGCGTTTTTTCAGACCGCTGAATCCCTATGTAGCTGCAAGGCTCAGAAGAGCCCACACACTCAGCTCTTAACCCCAGTGTGCAGAAAGTGTCAAAACGTGTTTTTCAGCAGAAAAAAACATGTTTCTGCAAGTTTGGTCACCCCCATGCAACTTATGGGGCAGTAAAAGCACCCTTTTCAAAACGTGTTTTTCAGCCCGAAATAAACGCGTTGTTTCAGACCGCTGAATCCCTATGTAACTGCAAGGCTCAGAAGAGCCCACACACTCAGCTCTTAACCCCAGTGTGCAGAAAGTGTCAAAACGTGTTTTTCAGCAGAAATAAACATGTTTCTGCAAGTTTGGTCACCCCCATGCAACTTATGGGGCAGTAACAGCACCCTTTTCAAAACGTGTTTTTCAGCCCGAAATAAACGCGTTTTTTCAGACCGCTGAAGAGCCCACACACTCAGCTCTTAACCCCAGTGTGCAGAAAGTGTCAAAACGTGTTTTTCAGCAGAAATAAACATGTTTCTGCAAGTTTGGTCACCCCCATGCAACTTATGGGGCAGTAACAGCACTCTTTTCAAAACGTGTTTTTCAGCTCGAAATAAACACGTATTTTCAGACCGCTGAATCCCAATGTAGCTGCAAGGCACAGAAGAGCCCACACACTCAGCTCTTAACCCCAGTGTGCAGAAAGTGTCAAAACGTGTTTTTCAGCAGAAATAAACATGTTTCTGCAAGTTTGGTCACCCACATGCAACTTATGGGGCAGTAAAAGCACCCTTTTCAAAACGTGTTTTTCAGCCCGAAATAAACGCGTTTTTTCAGACCGCTGAATCCCTATGTAACTGCAAGGCTCAGAAGAGCCCACACACTCAGCTCTTAACCCCAGTGTGCAGAAAGTGTCAAAACGTGTTTTTCAGCAGAAATAAACATGTTTCTGCAAGTTTGGTCACCCCCATGCAACTTATGGGGCAGTAACAGCACCCTTTTCAAAACGTGTTTTTCAGCCCGAAATAAACGCGTTTTTTCAGACCGCTGAAGAGCCCACACACTCAGCTCTTAACCCCAGTGTGCAGAAAGTGTCAAAACGTGTTTTTCAGCAGAAAAAAACATGTTTCTGCAAGTTTGGTCACCCCCATGCAACTTATGGGGCAGTAACAGCACTCTTTTCAAAACGTGTTTTTCAGCTCGAAATAAACGCATATTTTCAGACCGCTGAATCCCAATGTAGCTGCAAGGCTCAGAAGAGCCCACACACTCAGCTCTTAACCCCAGTGTGCAGAAAGTGTCAAAACGTGTTTTTCAGCAGAAATAAACATGTTTCTGCAAGTTTGGTCACCCACATGCAACTTATGGGGCAGTAAAAGCACCCTTTTCAAAACGTGTTTTTCAGCCCGAAATAAACGCGTTTTTTCAGACCGCTGAATCCCTATGTAGCTGCAAGGCTCAGAAGAGCCCACACACTCAGCTCTTAACCCCAGTGTGCAGAAAGTGTCAAAACGTGTTTTTCAGCAGAAATAAACATGTTTCTGCAAGTTTGGTCACCCCCATGCAACTTATGGGGCAGTAACAGCACCCTTTTCAAAACGTGTTTTTCAGCCCGAAATAAACGCGTTTTTTCAGACCACTGAATCCCTATGTAACTGCAAGGCTCAGAAGAGCCCACACACTCAGCTCTTAACCCCAGTGTGCAGAAAGTGTCAAAACATATATTTCAGCAGAAATAAACGTTTCTGAAAGTTTTGTCACCCCCATGCAACTTATGGGGCAGTAACAGCACACTTTTCAAAACGTGTTGTTCAGCACGAAATAAACGCGTTTTTTCAGACCGCTGAATCCCTATGTAGCTGCAAGGCTCAGAAGAGCCCACACACTCAGCTCTTAACCCCAGTGTGCAGAAAGTGTCAAAACGTGTTTTTCAGCAGAAAAAAACATGTTTCTGCAAGTTTGGTCACCCCCATGCAACTTATGGGGCAGTAAAAGCACCCTTTTCAAAACGTGTTTTTCAGCCCGAAATAAACGCGTTTTTTCAGACCGCTGAATCCCTATGTAACTGCAAGGCTCAGAAGAGCCCACACACTCAGCTCTTAACCCCAGTGTGCAGAAAGTGTCAAAACGTGTTTTTCAGCAGAAATAAACATGTTTCTGCAAGTTTGGTCACCCCCATGCAACTTATGGGGCAGTAACAGCACCCTTTTCAAAACGTGTTTTTCAGCCCGAAATAAACGCTTTTTTTCAGACCGCTGAAGAGCCCACACACTCAGCTCTTAACCCCAGTGTGCAGAAAGTGTCAAAACGTGTTTTTCAGCAGAAATAAACATGTTTCTGCAAGTTTGGTCACCCCCATGCAACTTATGGGGCAGTAACAGCACTCTTTTCAAAACGTGTTTTTCAGCTCGAAATAAACGCGTATTTTCAGACCGCTGAATCCCAATGTAGCTGCAAGGCACAGAAGAGCCCACACACTCAGCTCTTAACCCCAGTGTGCAGAAAGTGTCAAAACGTGTTTTTCAGCAGAAATAAACATGTTTCTGCAAGTTTGGTCACCCACATGCAACTTATGGGGCAGTAAAAGCACCCTTTTCAAAACGTGTTTTTCAGCCCGAAATAAACGCGTTTTTTCAGACCGCTGAATCCCTATGTAACTGCAAGGCTCAGAAGAGCCCACACACTCAGCTCTTAACCCCAGTGTGCAGAAAGTGTCAAAACGTGTTTTTCAGCAGAAATAAACATGTTTCTGCAAGTTTGGTCACCCCCATGCAACTTATGGGGCAGTAACAGCACCCTTTTCAAAACGTGTTTTTCAGCCCGAAATAAACGCGTTTTTTCAGACCGCTGAAGAGCCCACACACTCAGCTCTTAACCCCAGTGTGCAGAAAGTGTCAAAACGTGTTTTTCAGCAGAAAAAAACATGTTTCTGCAAGTTTGGTCACCCCCATGCAACTTATGGGGCAGTAACAGCACTCTTTTCAAAACGTGTTTTTCAGCTCGAAATAAACGCATATTTTCAGACCGCTGAATCCCAATGTAGCTGCAAGGCTCAGAAGAGCCCACACACTCAGCTCTTAACCCCAGTGTGCAGAAAGTGTCAAAACGTGTTTTTCAGCAGAAATAAACATGTTTCTGCAAGTTTGGTCACCCACATGCAACTTATGGGGCAGTAAAAGCACCCTTTTCAAAACGTGTTTTTCAGCCCGAAATAAACGCGTTTTTTCAGTCCGCTGAATCCCTATGTAACTGCAAGGCTCAGAAGAGCCCACACACTCAGCTCTTAACCCCAGTGTGCAGAAAGTGTCAAAACGTGTTTTTCAGCAGAAATAAACATGTTTCTGCAAGTTTGGTCACCCCCATGCAACTTATGGGGCAGTAACAGTACCCTTTTCAAAACGTGTTTTTCAGCTCGAAATAAACGCGTTTTTTCAGACCGCTGAATACCTATGTAACTGCAAGGCTCTGAAGAGCCCACACACTCAGCTCTTAACCCCAGTGTGCAGAAAGTGTCAAAACATATATTTCAGCAGAAATAAACGTTTCTGAAAGTTTTGTCACCCCCATGCAACTTATGGGGCAGTAACAGCACACTTTTCAAAACGTGTTGTTCAGCACGAAATAAACACGTTTTTTCAGACCGCTGAATCCCTATGTAGCTGCAAGGCTCAGAAAAGCCCACACACTCAGCTCTTAACCCCAGTGTGCAGAAAGTGTCAAAACGTGTTTTTCAGCAGAAAAAAACATGTTTCTGCAAGTTTGGTCACCCCCATGCAACTTATGGGGCAGTAACAGCACCCTTTTCAAAACGTGTTTTTCAGCCCGAAATAAACGCGTTTTTTCAGACCGCTGAAGAGCCCACACACTCAGTTCTTAACCCCAGTGTGCAGAAAGTATCAAAACGTGTTTTTCAGCAGAAATAAACATGTTTCTGAAAGTTTGGTCACCCCCATGCAACTTATGGGGCAGTAACAGGACACTTTTCAAAACGTGTTTTTCAGCCTGAAATAAACGCGTTTTTTCAGACCGCTGTATCCCTATGTAACTGCAAGGCTCAGAAGAGCCCACACACTCAGCTCTTAACCCCAGTGTGCAGAATGTGTCAAAACGTGTTTTTCAGCAGAAAAAAACATGTTTCTGCAAGTTTGGTCACCCCCATGCAACTTATGGGGCAGTAACAGCACTCTTTTCAAAACGTGTTTTTCAGCTCGAAATAAACGCGTATTTTCAGACCGCTGAATCCCAATGTAGCTGCAAGGCTCAGAAGAGCCCACACACTCAGCTCTTAACCCCAGTGTGCAGAAAGTGTCAAAACGTGTTTTTCAGCAGAAATAAACATGTTTCTGCAAGTTTGATCACCCCCATGCAACTTAAGGGGCAGTAACAGCACCCTTTTCAAAACGTGTTTTTCAGCACGAAATAAACGCGTTTTTTCAAACCGCTGAATCCCTATGTAGCTGCAAGGCTCAGAGGAGCCCACACACTCAGCTCTTAACCATAGTGTGCAGAAAGTGTCAAAACGTGTTTTTCAGCAGAAATAAACATGTTTCTGCAAGTTTGGTCACCCCCATGCAACTTATCGGGCAGTAACAGCACCCTTTTCAAAACGTGTTTTTCAGCCCGAAATAAACGCGTTTTTTCAGACCGCTGAATCCCTATGTAACTGCAAGGCTCAGAAGAGCCCACACACTCAGCTCTTAACCCCAGTGTGCAGAAAGTGTCAAAACGTGTTTTTCAGCAGAAATAAACATGTTTCTGCAAGTTTGATCACCCCCATGCAACTTATGGGGCAGTAACAGCACCGTTTTCAAAACGTGTTTTTCAGCCCGAAATAAACGCGTTTTTTCAGACCGCTGAAGAGCCCACACACTCAGTTCTTAACCCCAGTGTGCAGAAAGTGTCAAAACGTGTTTTTCAGCAGAAATAAACATGTTTCTGCAAGTTTGGTCACCCCCATGCAATTTATGGGGCAGTA
Organism: Lepisosteus platostomus; assembly: GCF_059453375.1. Classification (NCBI taxonomy): domain Eukaryota; kingdom Metazoa; phylum Chordata; class Actinopteri; order Semionotiformes; family Lepisosteidae; genus Lepisosteus; species Lepisosteus platostomus. Next base: position 35,748,894 of record NC_142612.1, read on the forward strand.
ACAGCACCCTTTTCAAAACGTGTTTTTCAGCCCGAAATAAACGCGTTTTTTCAGACCGCTGAAGAGCCCACACACTCAGCTCTTAACCCCAGTGTGCAGAAAGTGTCAAAACGTGTTTTTCAGCAGAAAAAAACATGTTTCTGCAAGTTTGGTCACCCCCATGCAACTTATGGGGCAGTAACAGCACTCTTTTCAAAACGTGTTTTTCAGCTCGAAATAAACGCGTATTTTCAGACCGCTGAATCCCAATGTAGCTGCAAGGCTCAGAAGAGCCCACACACTCAGCTCTTAACCCCAGTGTGCAGAAAGTGTCAAAACGTGTTTTTCAGCAGAAATAAACATGTTTCTGCAAGTTTGGTCACCCACATGCAACTTATGGGGCAGTAACAGTACCCTTTTCAAAACGTGTTTTTCAGCTCGAAATAAACGCGTTTTTTCATACCGCTGAATCCCTATGTAACTGCAAGGCTCAGAAGAGCCCACACACTCAGCTCTTAACCCCAGTGTGCAGAAAGTGTCAAAACGTGTTTTTCAGCAGAAATAAACATGTTTCTGCAAGTTTGATCACCCCCATGCAACTTATGGGGCAGTAACAGCACCCTTTTCAAAACATGTTTTTCAGCCTGAAATAAACGCGTTTTTTCAGGCCGCTGAAGAGCCCACACACTCAGTTCTTAACCCCAGTGTGCAGAAAGTGTCAAAACGTGTTTTTCAGCAGAAATAAACATGTTTCTGCAAGTTTGGTCACCCCCATGCAACTTATGGGGCAGTAACAGCACACTTTGCAAAACGTGTTGTTCAGCACGAAATAAACGCGTTTTTTCAGACCGCTGAATCCCTATGTAGCTACAAGGCTCAGAAAAGCCCACACACTCAGCTCTTAACCCCAGTGTGCAGAAAGTGTCAAAACGTGTTTTTCAGCAGAAAAAAACATGTTTCTGCAAGTTTGGTCACACCCATGCAACTTATGGGGCAGCAACAGCACACTTTTCAAAACGTGTTTTTCAGCCCGAAATAAACGCGTTTTTTCAGACCGCTGAATCCCTATGTAACTGCAAGGCTCAGAAGAGCCCACACACTCAGCTCTTAACCCCAGTGTGCAGAAAGTGTCAAAACGGGTTTTTCAGCAGAAATAAACATGTTTCTGCAAGTTTGGTCACCCCCATGCAACTTATGGGGCAGTAACAGCAGCCTTTTCAAAACGTGTTTTTCAGCCCGAAATAAACGCGTTTTTTCATACCGCTGAATCCCTATGTAACTGCAAGGCTCAGAAGAGCCCACACACTCAGCTCTTAACCCCAGTGTGCAGAAAGTGTCAAAACGTGTTTTTCAGCAGAAATAAACATGTTTCTGCAAGTTTGATCACCCCCATGCAACTTATGGGGCAGTAACAGCACCCTTTTCAAAACATGTTTTTCAGCCTGAAATAAACGCGTTTTTTCAGACCGCTGAAGAGCCCACACACTCAGTTCTTAACCCCAGTGTGCAGAAAGTGTCAAAACGTGTTTTTCAGCAGAAATAAACATGTTTCTGCAAGTTTGGTCACCCCCATGCAACTTATGGGGCAGTAACAGCACACTTTGCAAAACGTGTTGTTCAGCACGAAATAAACGCGTTTTTTCAGACCGCTGAATCCCTATGTAGCTACAAGGCTCAGAAAAGCCCACACACTCAGCTCTTAACCCCAGTGTGCAGAAAGTGTCAAAACGTGTTTTTCAGCAGAAAAAAACATGTTTCTGCAAGTTTGGTCACACCCATGCAACTTATGGGGCAGCAACAGCACACTTTTCAAAACGTGTTTTTCAGCCCGAAATAAACGCGTTTTTTCAGACCGCTGAATCCCTATGTAACTGCAAGGCTCAGAAGAGCCCACACACTCAGCTCTTAACCCCAGTGTGCAGAAAGTGTCAAAACGTGTTTTTCAGCAGAAATAAACATGTTTCTGCAAGTTTGGTCACACCCCATGCAACTTATGGGGCAGTAACAGCACCCTTTTCAAAACGTGTTTTTCAGCACGAAATAAACGCGTTTTTTCAGACCGCTGAATCCCTATGTAACTGCAAGGCTCAGAAGAGCCCACACACTCAGCTCTTAACCCCAGTGTGCAGAAAGTGTCAAAACGGGTTTTTCAGCAGAAATAAACATGTTTCTGCAAGTTTGGTCACCCCCATGCAACTTATGGGGCAGTAACAGCAGCCTTTTCAAAACGTGTTTTTCAGCTCGAAATAAACGCGTTTTTTCAGACCGCTGAATCCCTATGTAACTGCAAGGCTCAGAAGAGCCCACACACTCAGCTCTTAACCCCAGTGTGCAGAAAGTGTCAAAACATATATTTCAGCAGAAATAAACGTTTCTGAAAGTTTTGTCACCCCCATGCAACTTATGGGGCAGTAACAGCACACTTTTCAAAACGTGTTGTTCAGCACGAAATAAACGCGTTTTTTCAGACCGCTGAATCCCTATGTAGCTGCAAGGCTCAGAAGAGCCCACACACTCAGCTCTTAACCCCAGTGTGCAGAAAGTGTCAAAACGTGTTTTTCAGCAGAAAAAAACATGTTTCTGCAAGTTTGGTCACCCCCATGCAACTTATGGGGCAGTAAAAGCACCCTTTTCAAAACGTGTTTTTCAGCCCGAAATAAACGCGTTTTTTCAGACCGCTGAATCCCTATGTAGCTGCAAGGCTCAGAAGAGCCCACACACTCAGCTCTTAACCCCAGTGTGCAGAAAGTGTCAAAACGTGTTTTTCAGCAGAAATAAACATGTTTCTGCAAGTTTGGTCACCCCCATGCAACTTATGGGGCAGTAACAGCACCCTTTTCAAAACGTGTTTTTCAGCCCGAAATAAACGCGTTTTTTCAGACCGCTGAAGAGCCCACACACTCAGCTCTTAACCCCAGTGTGCAGAAAGTGTCAAAACGTGTTTTTCAGCAGAAAAAAAACATGTTTCTGCAAGTTTGGTCACCCCCATGCAACTTATGGGGCAGTAACAGCACACTTTGCAAAACGTGTTGTTCAGCACGAAATAAACGCGTTTTTTCAGACCGCTGAATCCCTATGTAGCTGCAAGGCTCAGAAAAGCCCACACACTCAGCTCTTAACCCCAGTGTGCAGAAAGTGTCAAAACGTGTTTTTCAGCAGAAAAAAACATGTTTCTGCAAGTTTGGTGACACCCATGCAACTTATGGGGCAGCAACGGCACACTTTTCAAAACGTGTTTTTCAGCCCGAAATAAACGCGTTTTTTCAGACCGCTGAATCCCTATGTAACTGCAAGGCTCAGAAGAGCCCACACACTCAGCTCTTAACCCCAGTGTGCAGAAAGTGTCAAAACGTGTTTTTCAGCAGAAATAAACATGTTTCTGCAAGTTTGGTCACCCCCATGCAACTTATGGGGCAGTAACAGCACCCTTTTCAAAACGTGTTTTTCAGCCCGAAATAAACGCGTTTTTTCAGACCGCTGAAGAGCCCACACACTCAGCTCTTAACCCCAGTGTGCAGAAAGTGTCAAAACGTGTTTTTCAGCAGAAATAAACATGTTTCTGCAAGTTTGGTCACCCCCATGCAACTTATGGGGCAGTAACAGCACCCTTTTCAAAACGTGTTTTTCAGCCCGAAATAAACGCGTTTTTTCAGACCGCTGAATCCCTATGTAACTGCAAGGCTCAGAAGAGCCCACACACTCAGCTCTTAACCCCAGTGTGCAGAAAGTGTCAAAACGTGTTTTTCAGCAGAAATAAACATGTTTCTGCAAGTTTGGTCACCCCCATGCAACTTATGGGTTAGTAACAGCACTCTTTTCAAAACGTGTTCTTCAGCTCGAAATAAACGCGTATTTTCAGACCGCTGAATCCCAATGTAGCTGCAAGGCTCAGAAGAGCCCACACACTCAGCTCTTAACCCCAGTGTGCAGAAAGTGTCAAAACGTGTTTTTCAGCAGAAATAAACATGTTTCTGCAAGTTTGGTCACCCCCATGCAACTTATGGGGCAGTAACAGCACTCTTTTCAAAACGTGTTCTTCAGCTCGAAATAAACGCGTATTTTCAGACCGCTGAATCCCAATGTAGCTGCAAGGCTCAGAAGAGCCCACACACTCAGCTCTTAACCCCAGTGTGCAGAAAGTGTCAAAACGTGTTTTTCAGCAGAAATAAACATGTTTCTGCAAGTTTGGTCACACCCATGCAACTTATGGGGCAGCAACAGCACACTTTTCAAAACGTGTTTTTCAGCCCGAAATAAACGCGTTTTTTCAGACCGCTGAATCCCTATGTAACTGCAAGGCTCAGAAGAGCCCACACACTCAGCTCTTAACCCCAGTGTGCAGAAAGTGTCAAAACGTGTTTTTCAGCAGAAATAAACATGTTTCTGCAAGTTTGGTCACCCCCATGCAACTTATGGGGCAGTAACAGCACCCTTTTCAAAACGTGTTTTTCAGCCCGAAATAAACGCGTTTTTTCAGACCACTGAATCCCTATGTAAATGCAAGGCTCAGAAGAGCCCACACACTCAGCTCTTAACCCCAGTGTGCAGAAAGTGTCAAAACATATATTTCAGCAGAAATAAACGTTTCTGAAAGTTTTGTCACCCCCATGCAACTTATGGGGCAGTAACAGCACACTTTTCAAAACGTGTTGTTCAGCACGAAATAAACGCGTTTTTTCAGACCGCTGAATCCCTATGTAGCTGCAAGGCTCAGAAGAGCCCACACACTCAGCTCTTAACCCCAGTGTGCAGAAAGTGTCAAAACGTGTTTTTCAGCAGAAAAAAACATGTTTCTGCAAGTTTGGTCACCCCCATGCAACTTATGGGGCAGTAAAAGCACTCTTTTCAAAACGTGTTTTTCAGCCCGAAATAAACGCGTTTTTTCAGACCGCTGAATCCCTATGTAACTGCAAGGCTCAGAAGAGCCCACACACTCAGCTCTTAACCCCAGTGTGCAGAAAGTGTCAAAACGTGTTTTTCAGCAGAAATAAACATGTTTCTGCAAGTTTGGTCACCCCCATGCAACTTATGGGGCAGTAACAGCACCCTTTTCAAAACGTGTTTTTCAGCCCGAAATAAACGCGTTTTTTCAGACCGCTGAATCCCTATGTAACTGCAAGGCTCAGAAGAGCCCACACACTCAGCTCTTAACCCCAGTGTGCAGAAAGTGTCAAAACGTGTTTTTCAGCAGAAATAAACATGTTTCTTCAAGTTTGGTCACCCCCATGCAACTTATGGGGCAGTAACAGCATCCTTTTCAAAACGTGTTTTTCAGCACGAAATAAACGCGTTTTTTCAGACCGCTGAATCCCTATGTAACTGCAAGGCTCAGAAGAGCCCACACACTCAGCTCTTAACTCCAGTGTGCAGAAAGTGTCAAAACGTGTTTTTCAACAGAAATAAACATGTTTCTGCAGGTTTGGTCACCCCCATGCAACTTATGGGGCAGCAACAGCACACTTCTCAAAACGTGTTTTTCAGCCCGAAATAAACGCGTTTTTTCAGACCGCTGAATCCCTATGTAACTGCAAGGCTCAGAAGAGCCCACACACTCAGCTCTTAACCCCAGTGTTCAGAAAGTGTCAAAACGTATTTTTCAGCAGAAATAAACATGTTTCTGCAAGTTTGGTCACCCCCATGCAACTTATGGGGCAGTACAGCACACTTTTCAAAACGTGTTGTTCAGCACGAAATAAACGCGTTTTTTCAGACCGCTGAATTCCTATGTAGCTGCAAGGCTCAGAAGAGACCACACACTCAGCTCTTAACCCCAGTGTGCAGAAAGTATCAAAACGTGTTTTTCAGCAGAAATAAATATGTTTCTGCAAGTTTGGTCACCCCCATGCAACTTATGGGGCAGTAAAAGCACCCTTTTCAAAACGTGTTTTTCAGCCCGAAATAAACGCGTTTTTTCAGACCGCTGAATCCCTATGTAACTGCAAGGCTCAGAAGAGCCCACACACTCAGCTCTTAACCCCAGTGTGCAGAAAGTGTCAAAACGTGTTTTTCAGCAGAAATAAACATGTTTCTGCAAGTTTGGTCACCCACATGCAACTTATGGGGCAGTAAAAGCACCCTTTTCAAAACGTGTTTTTCAGCCCGAAATAAACGCGTTTTTTCAGACCGCTGAATCCCTATGTAACTGCAAGGCTCAGAAGAGCCCACACACTCAGCTCTTAACCCCAGTGTGCAGAAAGTGTCAAAACGTGTTTTTCAGCAGAAATAAACATGTTTCTGCAAGTTTGGTCACCCCCATGCAACTTATGGGGCAGTAACAGCACCCTTTTCAAAACGTGTTTTTCAGCCCGAAATAAACGCGTTTTTTCAGACCGCTGAAGAGCCCACACACTCAGCTCTTAACCCCAGTGTGCAGAAAGTGTCAAAACGTGTTTTTCAGCAGAAAAAAACATGTTTCTGCAAGTTTGGTCACCCCCATGCAACTTATGGGGCCGTAACAGCACTCTTTTCAAAACGTGTTTTTCAGCTCGAAATAAACGCATATTTTCAGACCGCTGAATCCCAATGTAGCTGCAAGGCTCAGAAGAGCCCACACACTCAGCTCTTAACCCCAGTGTGCAGAAAGTGTCAAAACGTGTTTTTCAGCAGAAATAAACATGTTTCTGCAAGTTTGGTCACCCACATGCAACTTATGGGGCAGTAAAAGCACCCTTTTCAAAACGTGTTTTTCAGCCCGAAATAAACGCGTTTTTTCAGACCGCTGAATCCCTATGTAGCTGCAAGGCTCAGAAGAGCCCACACACTCAGCTCTTAACCCCAGTGTGCAGAAAGTGTCAAAACGTGTTTTTCAGCAGAAATAAACATGTTTCTGCAAGTTTGGTCACCCCCATGCAACTTATGGGGCAGTAACAGCACCCTTTTCAAAACGTGTTTTTCAGCCCGAAATAAACGCGTTTTTTCAGACCACTGAATCCCTATGTAACTGCAAGGCTCAGAAGAGCCCACACACTCAGCTCTTAACCCCAGTGTGCAGAAAGTGTCAAAACATATATTTCAGCAGAAATAAACGTTTCTGAAAGTTTTGTCACCCCCATGCAACTTATGGGGCAGTAACAGCACACTTTTCAAAACGTGTTGTTCAGCACGAAATAAACGCGTTTTTTCAGACCGCTGAATCCCTATGTAGCTGCAAGGCTCAGAAGAGCCCACACACTCAGCTCTTAACCCCAGTGTGCAGAAAGTGTCAAAACGTGTTTTTCAGCAGAAAAAAACATGTTTCTGCAAGTTTGGTCACCCCCATGCAACTTATGGGGCAGTAAAAGCACCCTTTTCAAAACGTGTTTTTCAGCCCGAAATAAACGCGTTTTTTCAGACCGCTGAATCCCTATGTAACTGCAAGGCTCAGAAGAGCCCACACACTCAGCTCTTAACCCCAGTGTGCAGAAAGTGTCAAAACGTGTTTTTCAGCAGAAATAAACATGTTTCTGCAAGTTTGGTCACCCCCATGCAACTTATGGGGCAGTAACAGCACCCTTTTCAAAACGTGTTTTTCAGCCCGAAATAAACGCGTTTTTTCAGACCGCTGAAGAGCCCACACACTCAGCTCTTAACCCCAGTGTGCAGAAAGTGTCAAAACGTGTTTTTCAGCAGAAATAAACATGTTTCTGCAAGTTTGGTCACCCCCATGGAACTTATGGGGCAGTAACAGCACTCTTTTCAAAACGTGTTTTTCAGCTCGAAATAAACGCGTATTTTCAGACCGCTGAATCCCAATGTAGCTGCAAGGCACAGAAGAGCCCACACACTCAGCTCTTAACCCCAGTGTGCAGAAAGTGTCAAAACGTATTTTTCAGCAGAAATAAACATGTTTCTGCAAGTTTGGTCACCCCCATGCAACTTATGGGGCAGTACAGCACACTTTTCAAAACGTGTTGTTCAGCACGAAATAAACGCGTTTTTTCAGACCGCTGAATTCCTATGTAGCTGCAAGGCTCAGAAGAGACCACACACTCAGCTCTTAACCCCAGTGTGCAGAAAGTATCAAAACGTGTTTTTCAGCAGAAATAAATATGTTTCTGCAAGTTTGGTCACCCCCATGCAACTTATGGGGCAGTAAAAGCACCCTTTTCAAAACGTGTTTTTCAGCCCGAAATAAACGCGTTTTTTCAGACCGCTGAATCCCTATGTAACTGCAAGGCTCAGAAGAGCCCACACACTCAGCTCTTAACCCCAGTGTGCAGAAAGTGTCAAAACGTGTTTTTCAGCAGAAATAAACATGTTTCTGCAAGTTTGGTCACCCACATGCAACTTATGGGGCAGTAAAAGCACCCTTTTCAAAACGTGTTTTTCAGCCCGAAATAAACGCGTTTTTTCAGACCGCTGAATCCCTATGTAACTGCAAGGCTCAGAAGAGCCCACACACTCAGCTCTTAACCCCAGTGTGCAGAAAGTGTCAAAACGTGTTTTTCAGCAGAAATAAACATGTTTCTGCAAGTTTGGTCACCCCCATGCAACTTATGGGGCAGTAACAGCACCCTTTTCAAAACGTGTTTTTCAGCCCGAAATAAACGCGTTTTTTCAGACCGCTGAAGAGCCCACACACTCAGCTCTTAACCCCAGTGTGCAGAAAGTGTCAAAACGTGTTTTTCAGCAGAAAAAAACATGTTTCTGCAAGTTTGGTCACCCCCATGCAACTTATGGGGCCGTAACAGCACTCTTTTCAAAACGTGTTTTTCAGCTCGAAATAAACGCATATTTTCAGACCGCTGAATCCCAATGTAGCTGCAAGGCTCAGAAGAGCCCACACACTCAGCTCTTAACCCCAGTGTGCAGAAAGTGTCAAAACGTGTTTTTCAGCAGAAATAAACATGTTTCTGCAAGTTTGGTCACCCACATGCAACTTATGGGGCAGTAAAAGCACCCTTTTCAAAACGTGTTTTTCAGCCCGAAATAAACGCGTTTTTTCAGACCGCTGAATCCCTATGTAGCTGCAAGGCTCAGAAGAGCCCACACACTCAGCTCTTAACCCCAGTGTGCAGAAAGTGTCAAAACGTGTTTTTCAGCAGAAATAAACATGTTTCTGCAAGTTTGGTCACCCCCATGCAACTTATGGGGCAGTAACAGCACCCTTTTCAAAACGTGTTTTTCAGCCCGAAATAAACGCGTTTTTTCAGACCACTGAATCCCTATGTAACTGCAAGGCTCAGAAGAGCCCACACACTCAGCTCTTAACCCCAGTGTGCAGAAAGTGTCAAAACATATATTTCAGCAGAAATAAACGTTTCTGAAAGTTTTGTCACCCCCATGCAACTTATGGGGCAGTAACAGCACACTTTTCAAAACGTGTTGTTCAGCACGAAATAAACGCGTTTTTTCAGACCGCTGAATCCCTATGTAGCTGCAAGGCTCAGAAGAGCCCACACACTCAGCTCTTAACCCCAGTGTGCAGAAAGTGTCAAAACGTGTTTTTCAGCAGAAAAAAACATGTTTCTGCAAGTTTGGTCACCCCCATGCAACTTATGGGGCAGTAAAAGCACCCTTTTCAAAACGTGTTTTTCAGCCCGAAATAAACGCGTTTTTTCAGACCGCTGAATCCCTATGTAACTGCAAGGCTCAGAAGAGCCCACACACTCAGCTCTTAACCCCAGTGTGCAGAAAGTGTCAAAACGTGTTTTTCAGCAGAAATAAACATGTTTCTGCAAGTTTGGTCACCCCCATGCAACTTATGGGGCAGTAACAGCACCCTTTTCAAAACGTGTTTTTCAGCCCGAAATAAACGCGTTTTTTCAGACCGCTGAAGAGCCCACACACTCAGCTCTTAACCCCAGTGTGCAGAAAGTGTCAAAACGTGTTTTTCAGCAGAAATAAACATGTTTCTGCAAGTTTGGTCACCCCCATGCAACTTATGGGGCAGTAACAGCACTCTTTTCAAAACGTGTTTTTCAGCTCGAAATAAACGCGTATTTTCAGACCGCTGAATCCCAATGTAGCTGCAAGGCACAGAAGAGCCCACACACTCAGCTCTTAACCCCAGTGTGCAGAAAGTGTCAAAACGTGTTTTTCAGCAGAAATAAACATGTTTCTGCAAGTTTGGTCACCCACATGCAACTTATGGGGCAGTAAAAGCACCCTTTTCAAAACGTGTTTTTCAGCCCGAAATAAACGCGTTTTTTCAGACCGCTGAATCCCTATGTAACTGCAAGGCTCAGAAGAGCCCACACACTCAGCTCTTAACCCCAGTGTGCAGAAAGTGTCAAAACGTGTTTTTCAGCAGAAATAAACATGTTTCTGCAAGTTTGGTCACCCCCATGCAACTTATGGGGCAGTAACAGCACCCTTTTCAAAACGTGTTTTTCAGCCCGAAATAAACGCGTTTTTTCAGACCGCTGAAGAGCCCACACACTCAGCTCTTAACCCCAGTGTGCAGAAAGTGTCAAAACGTGTTTTTCAGCAGAAAAAAACATGTTTCTGCAAGTTTGGTCACCCCCATGCAACTTATGGGGCAGTAACAGCACTCTTTTCAAAACGTGTTTTTCAGCTCGAAATAAACGCATATTTTCAGACCGCTGAATCCCAATGTAGCTGCAAGGCTCAGAAGAGCCCACACACTCAGCTCTTAACCCCAGTGTGCAGAAAGTGTCAAAACGTGTTTTTCAGCAGAAATAAACATGTTTCTGCAAGTTTGGTCACCCACATGCAACTTATGGGGCAGTAAAAGCACCCTTTTCAAAACGTGTTTTTCAGCCCGAAATAAACGCGTTTTTTCAGACCGCTGAATCCCTATGTAACTGCAAGGCTCAGAAGAGCCCACACACTCAGCTCTTAACCCCAGTGTGCAGAAAGTGTCAAAACGTGTTTTTCAGCAGAAATAAACATGTTTCTGCAAGTTTGGTCACCCCCATGCAACTTATGGGGCAGTAACAGTACCCTTTTCAAAACGTGTTTTTCAGCTCGAAATAAACGCGTTTTTTCAGACCGCTGAATACCTATGTAACTGCAAGGCTCTGAAGAGCCCACACACTCAGCTCTTAACCCCAGTGTGCAGAAAGTGTCAAAACATATATTTCAGCAGAAATAAACGTTTCTGAAAGTTTTGTCACCCCCATGCAACTTATGGGGCAGTAACAGCACACTTTTCAAAACGTGTTTTTCAGCACGAAATAAACGCGTTTTTTCAGACCGCTGAATCCCTATGTAACTGCAAGGCTCAGAAGAGCCCACACACTCAGCTCTTAACCCCAGTGTGCAGAAAGTGTCAAAACGTGTTTTTCAGCAGAAATAAACATGTTTCTGAAATTTGGTCACCCCCATGCAACTTATGGGGCAGTAACAGCACCCTTTTCAAAACGTGTTTTTCAGCCCGAAATAAACGCGTTTTTTCAGACCGCTGAAGAGCCCACACACTCAGTTCTTAACCCCAGTGTGCAGAAAGTATCAAAACGTGTTTTTCAGCAGAAATAAACATGTTTCTGAAAGTTTGGTCACCCCCATGCAACTTATGGGGCAGTAACAGGACACTTTTCAAAACGTGTTTTTCAGCTCGAAATAAACGCGTATTTTCAGACCGCTGAATCCCAATGTAGCTGCAAGGCACAGAAGAGCCCACACACTCAGCTCTTAACCCCAGTGTGCAGAAAGTGTCAAAACGTGTTTTTCAGCAGAAATAAACATGTTTCTGCAAGTTTGGTCACCCACATGCAACTTATGGGGCAGTAAAAGCACCCTTTTCAAAACGTGTTTTTCAGCCCGAAATAAACGCGTTTTTTCAGACCGCTGAATCCCTATGTAACTGCAAGGCTCAGAAGAGCCCACACACTCAGCTCTTAACCCCAGTGTGCAGAAAGTGTCAAAACGTGTTTTTCAGCAGAAATAAACATGTTTCTGCAAGTTTGGTCACCCCCATGCAACTTATGGGGCAGTAACAGCACCCTTTTCAAAACGTGTTTTTCAGCCCGAAATAAACGCGTTTTTTCAGACCGCTGAAGAGCCCACACACTCAGCTCTTAACCCCAGTGTGCAGAAAGTGTCAAAACGTGTTTTTCAGCAGAAAAAAACATGTTTCTGCAAGTTTGGTCACCCCCATGCAACTTATGGGGCAGTAACAGCACTCTTTTCAAAACGTGTTTTTCAGCTCGAAATAAACGCATATTTTCAGACCGCTGAATCCCAATGTAGCTGCAAGGCTCAGAAGAGCCCACACACTCAGCTCTTAACCCCAGTGTGCAGAAAGTGTCAAAACGTGTTTTTCAGCAGAAATAAACATGTTTCTGCAAGTTTGGTCACCCACATGCAACTTATGGGGCAGTAAAAGCACCCTTTTCAAAACGTGTTTTTCAGCCCGAAATAAACGCGTTTTTTCAGACCGCTGAATCCCTATGTAACTGCAAGGCTCAGAAGAGCCCACACACTCAGCTCTTAACCCCAGTGTGCAGAAAGTGTCAAAACGTGTTTTTCAGCAGAAATAAACATGTTTCTGCAAGTTTGGTCACCCCCATGCAACTTATGGGGCAGTAACAGTACCCTTTTCAAAACGTGTTTTTCAGCTCGAAATAAACGCGTTTTTTCAGACCGCTGAATACCTATGTAACTGCAAGGCTCTGAAGAGCCCACACACTCAGCTCTTAACCCCAGTGTGCAGAAAGTGTCAAAACATATATTTCAGCAGAAATAAACGTTTCTGAAAGTTTTGTCACCCCCATGCAACTTATGGGGCAGTAACAGCACACTTTTCAAAACGTGTTGTTCAGCACGAAATAAACACGTTTTTTCAGACCGCTGAATCCCTATGTAGCTGCAAGGCTCAGAAAAGCCCACACACTCAGCTCTTAACCCCAGTGTGCAGAAAGTGTCAAAACGTGTTTTTCAGCAGAAAAAAACATGTTTCTGCAAGTTTGGTCACCCCCATGCAACTTATGGGGCAGTAACAGCACCATTTTCAAAACGTGTTTTTCAGCCCGAAATAAACGCGTTTTTTCAGACCGCTGAATACCTATGTAACTGCAAGGCTCTGAAGAGCCCACACACTCAGCTCTTAACCCCAGTGTGCAGAAAGTGTCAAAACGTGTTTTTCAGCAGAAAAAAACATGTTTCTGCAAGTTTTGTCACCCCCATGCAACTTATGGGGCAGTAACAACACCCTTTTCAAAACGTGTTTTTCAGCACGAAATAAACGCGTTTTTTCAGACCGCTGAATCCCTATGTAACTGCAAGGCTCAGAAGAGCCCACACACTCAGCTCTTAACCCCAGTGTGCAGAAAGTGTAAAAACGTGTTTTTCAGCAGAAATAAACGTTTCTGAAATTTGGTCACCCCCATGCAACTTATGGGGCAGTAACAGCACCCTTTTCAAAACGTGTTTTTCAGCCCGAAATAAACGCGTTTTTTCAGACCGCTGAAGAGCCCACACACTCAGTTCTTAACCCCAGTGTGCAGAAAGTATCAAAACGTGTTTTTCAGCAGAAATAAACATGTTTCTGAAAGTTTGGTCACCCCCATGCAACTTATGGGGCAGTAACAGGACACTTTTCAAAACGTGTTTTTCAGCTCGAAATAAACGCGTATTTTCAGACCGCTGAATCCCAATGTAGCTGCAAGGCTCAGAAGAGCCCACACACTCAGCTCTTAACCCCAGTGTGCAGAAAGTGTCAAAACGTGTTTTTCAGCAGAAATAAACATGTTTCTGCAAGTTTGATCACCCCCATGCAACTTATGGGGCAGTAACAGCACCGTTTTCAAAACGTGTTTTTCAGCCCGAAATAAACGCGTTTTTTCAGACCGCTGAAGAGCCCACACACTCAGTTCTTAACCCCAGTGTGCAGAAAGTGTCAAAACGTGTTTTTCAGCAGAAATAAACATGTTTCTGCAAGTTTGGTCACCCCCATGCAACTTATGGGGCAGTAACAGCACCCTTTTCAAAACGTGTTTTTCAGCCCGAAATAAACGCGTTTTTTCAGACCGCTGAATCCCTATGTAACTGCAAGGCTCAGAAGAGCCCACACACCCAGCTCTTAACCCCAGTGTGCAGAAAGTGTCAAAATGTGTTTTTCAGCAGAAATAAACATGTTTCTGCAAGTTTGGTCACCCCCATGCAATTTATGGGGCAGTAACAGCACCCTTTTCAAAACGTGTTTTTCAGCCCGAAATAAACGCGTTTTTTCAGACCGCTGAAGAGCCCACACACTCAGCTCTTAACCCCAGTGTGCAGAAAGTGTCAAAACGTGTTTTTCAGCAGAAAAAAACATGTTTCTGCAAGTTTGGTCACCCCCATGCAACTTATGGGGCAGTAACAGCACTCTTTTCAAAACGTGTTTTTCAGCTCGAAATAAACGCGTATTTTCAGACCGCTGAATCCCAATGTAGCTGCAAGGCTCAGAAGAGCCCACACACTCAGCTCTTAACCCCAGTGTGCAGAAAGTGTCAAAACGTGTTTTTCAGCAGAAATAAACATGTTTCTGCAAGTTTGATCACCCCCATGCAACTTATGGGGCAGTAACAGCACCCTTTTCAAAACATGTTTTTCAGCCTGAAATAAACGCGTTTTTTCAGACCGCTGAAGAGCCCACACACTCAGTTCTTAACCCCAGTGTGCAGAAAGTGTCAAAACGTGTTTTTCAGCAGAAATAAACATGTTTCTGCAAGTTTGGTCACCCCCATGCAACTTATGGGGCAGTAACAGCACACTTTGCAAAACGTGTTGTTCAGCACGAAATAAACGCGTTTTTTCAGACCGCTGAATCCCTATGTAGCTACAAGGCTCAGAAAAGCCCACACACTCAGCTCTTAACCCCAGTGTGCAGAAAGTGTCAAAACGTGTTTTTCAGCAGAAAAAAACATGTTTCTGCAAGTTTGGTCACACCCATGCAACTTATGGGGCAGCAACAGCACACTTTTCAAAACGTGTTTTTCAGCCCGAAATAAACGCGTTTTTTCAGACCGCTGAATCCCTATGTAACTGCAAGGCTCAGAAGAGCCCACACACTCAGCTCTTAACCCCAGTGTGCAGAAAGTGTCAAAACGGGTTTTTCAGCAGAAATAAACATGTTTCTGCAAGTTTGGTCACCCCCATGCAACTTATGGGGCAGTAACAGCAGCCTTTTCAAAACGTGTTTTTCAGCCCGAAATAAACGCGTTTTTTCAGACCGCTGAATCCCTATGTAACTGCAAGGCTCAGAAGAGCCCACACACTCAGCTCTTAACCCCAGTGTGCAGAAAGTGTCAAAACATATATTTCAGCAGAAATAAACGTTTCTGAAAGTTTTGTCACCCCCATGCAACTTATGGGGCAGTAACAGCACACTTTTCAAAACGTGTTGTTCAGCACGAAATAAACGCGTTTTTTCAGACCGCTGAATCCCTATGTAGCTGCAAGGCTCAGAAGAGCCCACACACTCAGCTCTTAACCCCAGTGTGCAGAAAGTGTCAAAACGTGTTTTTCAGCAGAAAAAAACATGTTTCTGCAAGTTTGGTCACCCCCATGCAACTTATGGGGCAGTAAAAGCACCCTTTTCAAAACGTGTTTTTCAGCCCGAAATAAACGCGTTTTTTCATACCGCTGAATCCCTATGTAACTGCAAGGCTCAGAAGAGCCCACACACTCAGCTCTTAACCCCAGTGTGCAGAAAGTGTCAAAACGTGTTTTTCAGCAGAAATAAACATGTTTCTGCAAGTTTGATCACCCCCATGCAACTTATGGGGCAGTAACAGCACCCTTTTCAAAACATGTTTTTCAGCCTGAAATAAACGCGTTTTTTCAGACCGCTGAAGAGCCCACACACTCAGTTCTTAACCCCAGTGTGCAGAAAGTGTCAAAACGTGTTTTTCAGCAGAAATAAACATGTTTCTGCAAGTTTGGTCACCCCCATGCAACTTATGGGGCAGTAACAGCACACTTTGCAAAACGTGTTGTTCAGCACGAGATAAACGCGTTTTTTCAGACCGCTGAATCCCTATGTAGCTACAAGGCTCAGAAAAGCCCACACACTCAGCTCTTAACCCCAGTGTGCAGAAAGTGTCAAAACGTGTTTTTCAGCAGAAAAAAACATGTTTCTGCAAGTTTGGTCACACCCATGCAACTTATGGGGCAGCAACAGCACACTTTTCAAAACGTGTTTTTCAGCCCGAAATAAACGCGTTTTTTCAGACCGCTGAATCCCTATGTAACTGCAAGGCTCAGAAGAGCCCACACACTCAGCTCTTAACCCCAGTGTGCAGAAAGTGTCAAAACGTGTTTTTCAGCAGAAATAAACATGTTTCTGCAAGTTTGGTCACACCCCATGCAACTTATGGGGCAGTAACAGCACCCTTTTCAAAACGTGTTTTTCAGCACGAAATAAACGCGTTTTTTCAGACCGCTGAATCCCTATGTAACTGCAAGGCTCAGAAGAGCCCACACACTCAGCTCTTAACCCCAGTGTGCAGAAAGTGTCAAAACGGGTTTTTCAGCAGAAATAAACATGTTTCTGCAAGTTTGGTCACCCCCATGCAACTTATGGGGCAGTAACAGCAGCCTTTTCAAAACGTGTTTTTCAGCCCGAAATAAACGCGTTTTTTCAGACCGCTGAATCCCTATGTAACTGCAAGGCTCAGAAGAGCCCACACACTCAGCTCTTAACCCCAGTGTGCAGAAAGTGTCAAAACATATATTTCAGCAGAAATAAACGTTTCTGAAAGTTTTGTCACCCCCATGCAACTTATGGGGCAGTAACAGCACACTTTTCAAAACGTGTTGTTCAGCACGAAATAAACGCGTTTTTTCAGACCGCTGAATCCCTATGTAGCTGCAAGGCTCAGAAGAGCCCACACACTCAGCTCTTAACCCCAGTGTGCAGAAAGTGTCAAAACGTGTTTTTCAGCAGAAAAAAACATGTTTCTGCAAGTTTGGTCACCCCCATGCAACTTATGGGGCAGTAAAAGCACCCTTTTCAAAACGTGTTTTTCAGCCCGAAATAAACGCGTTTTTTCAGACCGCTGAATCCCTATGTAACTGCAAGGCTCAGAAGAGCCCACACACTCAGCTCTTAACCCCAGTGTGCAGAAAGTGTCAAAACGTGTTTTTCAGCAGAAATAAACATGTTTCTGCAAGTTTGGTCACCCCCATGCAACTTATGGGGCAGTAACAGCACCCTTTTCAAAACGTGTTTTTCAGCCCGAAATAAACGCGTTTTTTCAGACCGCTGAAGAGCCCACACACTCAGCTCTTAACCCCAGTGTGCAGAAAGTGTCAAAACGTGTTTTTCAGCAGAAAAAAACATGTTTCTGCAAGTTTGGTCACCCCCATGCAACTTATGGGGCAGTAACAGCACTCTTTTCAAAACGTGTTTTTCAGCTCGAAATAAACGCATATTTTCAGACCGCTGAATCCCAATGTAGCTGCAAGGCTCAGAAGAGCCCACACACTCAGCTCTTAACCCCAGTGTGCAGAAAGTGTCAAAACGTGTTTTTCAGCAGAAATAAACATGTTTCTGCAAGTTTGGTCACCCACATGCAACTTATGGGGCAGTAAAAGCACCCTTTTCAAAACGTGTTTTTCAGCCCGAAATAAACGCGTTTTTTCAGACCGCTGAATCCCTATGTAGCTGCAAGGCTCAGAAGAGCCCACACACTCAGCTCTTAACCCCAGTGTGCAGAAAGTGTCAAAACGTGTTTTTCAGCAGAAATAAACATGTTTCTGCAAGTTTGGTCACCCCCATGCAACTTATGGGGCAGTAACAGCACCCTTTTCAAAACGTGTTTTTCAGCCCGAAATAAACGCGTTTTTTCAGACCACTGAATCCCTATGTAACTGCAAGGCTCAGAAGAGCCCACACACTCAGCTCTTAACCCCAGTGTGCAGAAAGTGTCAAAACATATATTTCAGCAGAAATAAACGTTTCTGAAAGTTTTGTCACCCCCATGCAACTTATGGGGCAGTAACAGCACACTTTTAAAAACGTGTTGTTCAGCACGAAATAAACGCGTTTTTTCAGACCGCTGAATCCCTATGTAGCTGCAAGGCTCAGAAGAGCCCACACACTCAGCTCTTAACCCCAGTGTGCAGAAAGTGTCAAAACGTGTTTTTCAGCAGAAAAAAACATGTTTCTGCAAGTTTGGTCACCCCCATGCAACTTATGGGGCAGTAAAAGCACCCTTTTCAAAACGTGTTTTTCAGCCCGAAATAAACGCGTTTTTTCAGACCGCTGAATCCCTATGTAACTGCAAGGCTCAGAAGAGCCCACACACTCAGCTCTTAACCCCAGTGTGCAGAAAGTGTCAAAACGTGTTTTTCAGCAGAAATAAACATGTTTCTGCAAGTTTGGTCACCCCCATGCAACTTATGGGGCAGTAACAGCACCCTTTTCAAAACGTGTTTTTCAGCCCGAAATAAACGCGTTTTTTCAGACCGCTGAAGAGCCCACACACTCAGCTCTTAACCCCAGTGTGCAGAAAGTGTCAAAACGTGTTTTTCAGCAGAAATAAACATGTTTCTGCAAGTTTGGTCACCCCCATGCAACTTATGGGGCAGTAACAGCACTCTTTTCAAAACGTGTTTTTCAGCTCGAAATAAACGCGTATTTTCAGACCGCTGAATCCCAATGTAGCTGCAAGGCACAGAAGAGCCCACACACTCAGCTCTTAACCCCAGTGTGCAGAAAGTGTCAAAACGTGTTTTTCAGCAGAAATAAACATGTTTCTGCAAGTTTGGTCACCCACATGCAACTTATGGGGCAGTAAAAGCACCCTTTTCAAAACGTGTTTTTCAGCCCGAAATAAACGCGTTTTTTCAGACCTCTGAATCCCTATGTAACTGCAAGGCTCAGAAGAGCCCACACACTCAGCTCTTAACCCCAGTGTGCAGAAAGTGTCAAAACGTGTTTTTCAGCAGAAATAAACATGTTTCTGCAAGTTTGGTCACCCCCATGCAACTTATGGGGCAGTAACAGCACCCTTTTCAAAACGTGTTTTTCAGCCCGAAATAAACGCGTTTTTTCAGACCGCTGAAGAGCCCACACACTCAGCTCTTAACCCCAGTGTGCAGAAAGTGTCAAAACGTGTTTTTCAGCAGAAAAAAACATGTTTCTGCAAGTTTGGTCACCCCCATGCAACTTATGGGGCAGTAACAGCACTCTTTTCAAAACGTGTTTTTCAGCTCGAAATAAACGCATATTTTCAGACCGCTGAATCCCAATGTAGCTGCAAGGCTCAGAAGAGCCCACACACTCAGCTCTTAACCCCAGTGTGCAGAAAGTGTCAAAACGTGTTTTTCAGCAGAAATAAACATGTTTCTGCAAGTTTGGTCACCCACATGCAACTTATGGGGCAGTAAAAGCACCCTTTTCAAAACGTGTTTTTCAGCCCGAAATAAACGCGTTTTTTCAGACCGCTGAATCCCTATGTAACTGCAAGGCTCAGAAGAGCCCACACACTCAGCTCTTAACCCCAGTGTGCAGAAAGTGTCAAAACGTGTTTTTCAGCAGAAATAAACATGTTTCTGCAAGTTTGGTCACCCCCATGCAACTTATGGGGCAGTAACAGTACCCTTTTCAAAACGTGTTTTTCAGCTCGAAATAAACGCGTTTTTTCAGACCGCTGAATACCTATGTAACTGCAAGGCTCTGAAGAGCCCACACACTCAGCTCTTAACCCCAGTGTGCAGAAAGTGTCAAAACATATATTTCAGCAGAAATAAACGTTTCTGAAAGTTTTGTCACCCCCATGCAACTTATGGGGCAGTAACAGCACACTTTTCAAAACGTGTTTTTCAGCACGAAATAAACGCGTTTTTTCAGACCGCTGAATCCCTATGTAACTGCAAGGCTCAGAAGAGCCCACACACTCAGCTCTTAACCCCAGTGTGCAGAAAGTGTCAAAACGTGTTTTTCAGCAGAAATAAACATGTTTCTGAAATTTGGTCACCCCCATGCAACTTATGGGGCAGTAACAGCACCCTTTTCAAAACGTGTTTTTCAGCCCGAAATAAACGCGTTTTTTCAGACCGCTGAAGAGCCCACACACTCAGTTCTTAACCCCAGTGTGCAGAAAGTATCAAAACGTGTTTTTCAGCAGAAATAAACATGTTTCTGAAAGTTTGGTCACCCCCATGCAACTTATGGGGCAGTAACAGGACACTTTTCAAAACGTGTTTTTCAGCTCGAAATAAACGCGTATTTTCAGACCGCTGAATCCCAATGTAGCTGCAAGGCACAGAAGAGCCCACACACTCAGCTCTTAACCCCAGTGTGCAGAAAGTGTCAAAACGTGTTTTTCAGCAGAAATAAACATGTTTCTGCAAGTTTGGTCACCCACATGCAACTTATGGGGCAGTAAAAGCACCCTTTTCAAAACGTGTTTTTCAGCCCGAAATAAACGCGTTTTTTCAGACCGCTGAATCCCTATGTAACTGCAAGGCTCAGAAGAGCCCACACACTCAGCTCTTAACCCCAGTGTGCAGAAAGTGTCAAAACGTGTTTTTCAGCAGAAATAAACATGTTTCTGCAAGTTTGGTCACCCCCATGCAACTTATGGGGCAGTAACAGCACCCTTTTCAAAACGTGTTTTTCAGCCCGAAATAAACGCGTTTTTTCAGACCGCTGAAGAGCCCACACACTCAGCTCTTAACCCCAGTGTGCAGAAAGTGTCAAAACGTGTTTTTCAGCAGAAAAAAACATGTTTCTGCAAGTTTGGTCACCCCCATGCAACTTATGGGGCAGTAACAGCACTCTTTTCAAAACGTGTTTTTCAGCTCGAAATAAACGCATATTTTCAGACCGCTGAATCCCAATGTAGCTGCAAGGCTCAGAAGAGCCCACACACTCAGCTCTTAACCCCAGTGTGCAGAAAGTGTCAAAACGTGTTTTTCAGCAGAAATAAACATGTTTCTGCAAGTTTGGTCACCCACATGCAACTTATGGGGCAGTAAAAGCACCCTTTTCAAAACGTGTTTTTCAGCCCGAAATAAACGCGTTTTTTCAGACCGCTGAATCCCTATGTAACTGCAAGGCTCAGAAGAGCCCACACACTCAGCTCTTAACCCCAGTGTGCAGAAAGTGTCAAAACGTGTTTTTCAGCAGAAATAAACATGTTTCTGCAAGTTTGGTCACCCCCATGCAACTTATGGGGCAGTAACAGTACCCTTTTCAAAACGTGTTTTTCAGCTCGAAATAAACGCGTTTTTTTCAGACCGCTGAATACCTATGTAACTGCAAGGCTCTGAAGAGCCCACACACTCAGCTCTTAACCCCAGTGTGCAGAAAGTGTCAAAACATATATTTCAGCAGAAATAAACGTTTCTGAAAGTTTTGTCACCCCCATGCAACTTATGGGGCAGTAACAGCACACTTTTCAAAACGTGTTGTTCAGCACGAAATAAACACGTTTTTTCAGACCGCTGAATCCCTATGTAGCTGCAAGGCTCAGAAAAGCCCACACACTCAGCTCTTAACCCCAGTGTGCAGAAAGTGTCAAAACGTGTTTTTCAGCAGAAAAAAACATGTTTCTGCAAGTTTGGTCACCCCCATGCAACTTATGGGGCAGTAACAGCACCATTTTCAAAACGTGTTTTTCAGCCCGAAATAAACGCGTTTTTTCAGACCGCTGAATACCTATGTAACTGCAAGGCTCTGAAGAGCCCACACACTCAGCTCTTAACCCCAGTGTGCAGAAAGTGTCAAAACGTGTTTTTCAGCAGAAAAAAACATGTTTCTGCAAGTTTTGTCACCCCCATGCAACTTATGGGGCAGTAACAACACCCTTTTCAAAACGTGTTTTTCAGCACGAAATAAACGCGTTTTTTCAGACCGCTGAATCCCTATGTAACTGCAAGGCTCAGAAGAGCCCACACACTCAGCTCTTAACCCCAGTGTGCAGAAAGTGTAAAAACGTGTTTTTCAGCAGAAATAAACGTTTCTGAAATTTGGTCACCCCCATGCAACTTATGGGGCAGTAACAGCACCCTTTTCAAAACGTGTTTTTCAGCCCGAAATAAACGCGTTTTTTCAGACCGCTGAAGAGCCCACACACTCAGTTCTTAACCCCAGTGTGCAGAAAGTATCAAAACGTGTTTTTCAGCAGAAATAAACATGTTTCTGAAAGTTTGGTCACCCCCATGCAACTTATGGGGCAGTAACAGGACACTTTTCAAAACGTGTTTTTCAGCTCGAAATAAACGCGTATTTTCAGACCGCTGAATCCCAATGTAGCTGCAAGGCTCAGAAGAGCCCACACACTCAGCTCTTAACCCCAGTGTGCAGAAAGTGTCAAAACGTGTTTTTCAGCAGAAATAAACATGTTTCTGCAAGTTTGATCACCCCCATGCAACTTATGGGGCAGTAACAGCACCGTTTTCAAAACGTGTTTTTCAGCCCGAAATAAACGCGTTTTTTCAGACCGCTGAAGAGCCCACACACTCAGTTCTTAACCCCAGTGTGCAGAAAGTGTCAAAACGTGTTTTTCAGCAGAAATAAACATGTTTCTGCAAGTTTGGTCACCCCCATGCAACTTATGGGGCAGTAACAGCACCCTTTTCAAAACGTGTTTTTCAGCCCGAAATAAACGCGTTTTTTCAGACCGCTGAATCCCTATGTAACTGCAAGGCTCAGAAGAGCCCACACACCCAGCTCTTAACCCCAGTGTGCAGAAAGTGTCAAAATGTGTTTTTCAGCAGAAATAAACATGTTTCTGCAAGTTTGGTCACCCCCATGCAATTTATGGGGCAGTAACAGCACCCTTTTCAAAACGTGTTTTTCAGCCCGAAATAAACGTGTTTTTTCAGACCGCTGAAGAGCCCACACACTCAGCTCTTAACCCCAGTGTGCAGAAAGTGTCAAAACGTGTTTTTCAGCAGAAAAAAACATGTTTCTGCAAGTTTGGTCACCCCCATGCAACTTATGGGGCAGTAACAGCACTCTTTTCAAAACGTGTTTTTCAGCTCGAAATAAACGCGTATTTTCAGACCGCTGAATCCCAATGTAGCTGCAAGGCTCAGAAGAGCCCACACACTCAGCTCTTAACCCCAGTGTGCAGAAAGTGTCAAAACGTGTTTTTCAGCAGAAATAAACATGTTTCTGCAAGTTTGGTCACCCACATGCAACTTATGGGGCAGTAACAGTACCCTTTTCAAAACGTGTTTTTCAGCTCGAAATAAACGCGTTTTTTCATACCGCTGAATCCCTATGTAACTGCAAGGCTCAGAAGAGCCCACACACTCAGCTCTTAACCCCAGTGTGCAGAAAGTGTCAAAACGTGTTTTTCAGCAGAAATAAACATGTTTCTGCAAGTTTGATCACCCCCATGCAACTTATGGGGCAGTAACAGCACCCTTTTCAAAACATGTTTTTCAGCCTGAAATAAACGCGTTTTTTCAGACCGCTGAAGAGCCCACACACTCAGTTCTTAACCCCAGTGTGCAGAAAGTGTCAAAACGTGTTTTTCAGCAGAAATAAACATGTTTCTGCAAGTTTGGTCACCCCCATGCAACTTATGGGGCAGTAACAGCACACTTTGCAAAACGTGTTGTTCAGCACGAAATAAACGCGTTTTTTCAGACCGCTGAATCCCTATGTAGCTACAAGGCTCAGAAAAGCCCACACACTCAGCTCTTAACCCCAGTGTGCAGAAAGTGTCAAAACGTGTTTTTCAGCAGAAAAAAACATGTTTCTGCAAGTTTGGTCACACCCATGCAACTTATGGGGCAGCAACAGCACACTTTTCAAAACGTGTTTTTCAGCCCGAAATAAACGCGTTTTTTCAGACCGCTGAATCCCTATGTAACTGCAAGGCTCAGAAGAGCCCACACACTCAGCTCTTAACCCCAGTGTGCAGAAAGTGTCAAAACGGGTTTTTCAGCAGAAATAAACATGTTTCTGCAAGTTTGGTCACCCCCATGCAACTTATGGGGCAGTAACAGCAGCCTTTTCAAAACGTGTTTTTCAGCCCGAAATAAACGCGTTTTTTCAGACCGCTGAATCCCTATGTAACTGCAAGGCTCAGAAGAGCCCACACACTCAGCTCTTAACCCCAGTGTGCAGAAAGTGTCAAAACATATATTTCAGCAGAAATAAACGTTTCTGAAAGTTTTGTCACCCCCATGCAACTTATGGGGCAGTAACAGCACACTTTTCAAAACGTGTTGTTCAGCACGAAATAAACGCGTTTTTTCAGACCGCTGAATCCCTATGTAGCTGCAAGGCTCAGAAGAGCCCACACACTCAGCTCTTAACCCCAGTGTGCAGAAAGTGTCAAAACGTGTTTTTCAGCAGAAAAAAACATGTTTCTGCAAGTTTGGTCACCCCCATGCAACTTATGGGGCAGTAAAAGCACCCTTTTCAAAACGTGTTTTTCAGCCCGAAATAAACGCGTTTTTTCATACCGCTGAATCCCTATGTAACTGCAAGGCTCAGAAGAGCCCACACACTCAGCTCTTAACCCCAGTGTGCAGAAAGTGTCAAAACGTGTTTTTCAGCAGAAATAAACATGTTTCTGCAAGTTTGATCACCCCCATGCAACTTATGGGGCAGTAACAGCACCCTTTTCAAAACATGTTTTTCAGCCTGAAATAAACGCGTTTTTTCAGACCGCTGAAGAGCCCACACACTCAGTTCTTAACCCCAGTGTGCAGAAAGTGTCAAAACGTGTTTTTCAGCAGAAATAAACATGTTTCTGCAAGTTTGGTCACCCCCATGCAACTTATGGGGCAGTAACAGCACACTTTGCAAAACGTGTTGTTCAGCACGAGATAAACGCGTTTTTTCAGACCGCTGAATCCCTATGTAGCTACAAGGCTCAGAAAAGCCCACACACTCAGCTCTTAACCCCAGTGTGCAGAAAGTGTCAAAACGTGTTTTTCAGCAGAAAAAAACATGTTTCTGCAAGTTTGGTCACACCCATGCAACTTATGGGGCAGCAACAGCACACTTTTCAAAACGTGTTTTTCAGCCCGAAATAAACGCGTTTTTTCAGACCGCTGAATCCCTATGTAACTGCAAGGCTCAGAAGAGCCCACACACTCAGCTCTTAACCCCAGTGTGCAGAAAGTGTCAAAACGTGTTTTTCAGCAGAAATAAACATGTTTCTGCAAGTTTGGTCACACCCCATGCAACTTATGGGGCAGTAACAGCACCCTTTTCAAAACGTGTTTTTCAGCACGAAATAAACGCGTTTTTTCAGACCGCTGAATCCCTATGTAACTGCAAGGCTCAGAAGAGCCCACACACTCAGCTCTTAACCCCAGTGTGCAGAAAGTGTCAAAACGGGTTTTTCAGCAGAAATAAACATGTTTCTGCAAGTTTGGTCACCCCCATGCAACTTATGGGGCAGTAACAGCAGCCTTTTCAAAACGTGTTTTTCAGCCCGAAATAAACGCGTTTTTTCAGACCGCTGAATCCCTATGTAACTGCAAGGCTCAGAAGAGCCCACACACTCAGCTCTTAACCCCAGTGTGCAGAAAGTGTCAAAACATATATTTCAGCAGAAATAAACGTTTCTGAAAGTTTTGTCACCCCCATGCAACTTATGGGGCAGTAACAGCACACTTTTCAAAACGTGTTGTTCAGCACGAAATAAACGCGTTTTTTCAGACCGCTGAATCCCTATGTAGCTGCAAGGCTCAGAAGAGCCCACACACTCAGCTCTTAACCCCAGTGTGCAGAAAGTGTCAAAACGTGTTTTTCAGCAGAAAAAAACATGTTTCTGCAAGTTTGGTCACCCCCATGCAACTTATGGGGCAGTAAAAGCACCCTTTTCAAAACGTGTTTTTCAGCCCGAAATAAACGCGTTTTTTCAGACCGCTGAAGAGCCCACACACTCAGCTCTTAACCCCAGTGTGCAGAAAGTGTCAAAACGTGTTTTTCAGCAGAAAAAAAACATGTTTCTGCAAGTTTGGTCACCCCCATGCAACTTATGGGGCAGTAACAGCACACTTTGCAAAACGTGTTGTTCAGCACGAAATAAACGCGTTTTTTCAGACCGCTGAATCCCTATGTAGCTGCAAGGCTCAGAAAAGCCCACACACTCAGCTCTTAACCCCAGTGTGCAGAAAGTGTCAAAACGTGTTTTTCAGCAGAAAAAAACATGTTTCTGCAAGTTTGGTGACACCCATGCAACTTATGGGGCAGCAACGGCACACTTTTCAAAACGTGTTTTTCAGCCCGAAATAAACGCGTTTTTTCAGACCGCTGAAGAGCCCACACACTCAGCTCTTAACCCCAGTGTGCAGAAAGTGTCAAAACGTGTTTTTCAGCAGAAAAAAAACATGTTTCTGCAAGTTTGGTCACCCCCATGCAACTTATGGGGCAGTAACAGCACACTTTGCAAAACGTGTTGTTCAGCACGAAATAAACGCGTTTTTTCAGACCGCTGAATCCCTATGTAGCTGCAAGGCTCAGAAAAGCCCACACACTCAGCTCTTAACCCCAGTGTGCAGAAAGTGTCAAAACGTGTTTTTCAGCAGAAAAAAACATGTTTCTGCAAGTTTGGTGACACCCATGCAACTTATGGGGCAGCAACGGCACACTTTTCAAAACGTGTTTTTCAGCCCGAAATAAACGCGTTTTTTCAGACCGCTGAATCCCTATGTAACTGCAAGGCTCAGAAGAGCCCACACACTCAGCTCTTAACCCCAGTGTGCAGAAAGTGTCAAAACGTGTTTTTCAGCAGAAATAAACATGTTTCTGCAAGTTTGGTCACCCCCATGCAACTTATGGGGCAGTAACAGCACCCTTTTCAAAACGTGTTTTTCAGCCCGAAATAAACGCGTTTTTTCAGACCGCTGAAGAGCCCACACACTCAGCTCTTAACCCCAGTGTGCAGAAAGTGTCAAAACGTGTTTTTCAGCAGAAATAAACATGTTTCTGCAAGTTTGGTCACCCCCATGCAACTTATGGGGCAGTAACAGCACCCTTTTCAAAACGTGTTTTTCAGCCCGAAATAAACGCGTTTTTTCAGACCGCTGAATCCCTATGTAACTGCAAGGCTCAGAAGAGCCCACACACTCAGCTCTTAACCCCAGTGTGCAGAAAGTGTCAAAACGTGTTTTTCAGCAGAAATAAACGTTTCTGCAAGTTTGGTCACCCCCATGCAACTTATGGGGCAGTAACAGCACCCTTTTCAAAACGTGTTTTTCAGCCCGAAATAAACGCGTTTTTTCATACCGCTGAAGAGCCCACACACTCAGCTCTTAACCCCAGTGTGCAGAAAGTGTCAAAATGTGTTTTTCAGCAGAAAAAAACATGTTTCTGCAAGTTTGGTCACCCCCATGCAACTTATGGGGCAGTAACAGCACCATTTTCAAAACGTGTTTTTCAGCCCGAAATAAACGCGTTTTTTCAGACCGCTGAAGAGCCCACACACTCAGTTCTTAACCCCAGTGTGCAGAAAGTATCAAAACGTGTTTTTCAGAAGAAATAAACATGTTTCTGAAAGTTTGGTCACCCCCATGCAACTTATGGGGCAGTAACAGCACACTTTTCAAAACGTGTTTTTCAGCCCGAAATAAACGCGTTTTTTCAGACCGCTGTATCCCTATGTAACTGCAAGGCTCAGAAGAGCCCACACACTCAGCTCTTAACCCCAGTGTGCAGAAAGTGTCAAAACGTGTTTTTCAGCAGAAATAAACATGTTTCTGCAAGTTTGGTCACCCCCATGCAACTTATGGGGCAGTAACAGCACCCTTTTCAAAACGTGTTTTTCAGCCCGAAATAAACGCGTTTTTTCAGACCGCTGAAGCCCTATGTAACTGCAAGGCTCAGAAGAGCCCACACACTCAGCTCTTAACCCCAGTGTGCAGAAAGTGTCAAAACATATATTTCAGCAGAAATAAACGTTTCTGAAAGTTTTGTCACCCCCATGCAACTTATGGGGCAGTAACAGCACACTTTTCAAAACGTGTTGTTCAGCACGAAATAAACGCGTTTTTTCAGACCGCTGAATCCCTATGTAGCTGCAAGGCTCAGAAGAGCCCACACACTCAGCTCTTAACCCCAGTGTGCAGAAAGTGTCAAAACGTGTTTTTCAGCAGAAATAAACGTTTCTGCAAGTTTGGTCACCCCCATGCAACTTATGGGGCAGTAACAGCACCCTTTTCAAAACGTGTTTTTCAGCCCGAAATAAACGCGTTTTTTCATACCGCTGAAGAGCCCACACACTCAGCTCTTAACCCCAGTGTGCAGAAAGTGTCAAAATGTGTTTTTCAGCAGAAAAAAACATGTTTCTGCAAGTTTGGTCACCCCCATGCAACTTATGGGGCAGTAACAGCACCATTTTCAAAACGTGTTTTTCAGCCCGAAATAAACGCGTTTTTTCAGACCGCTGAAGAGCCCACACACTCAGTTCTTAACCCCAGTGTGCAGAAAGTATCAAAACGTGTTTTTCAGAAGAAATAAACATGTTTCTGAAAGTTTGGTCACCCCCATGCAACTTATGGGGCAGTAACAGCACACTTTTCAAAACGTGTTTTTCAGCCCGAAATAAACGCGTTTTTTCAGACCGCTGTATCCCTATGTAACTGCAAGGCTCAGAAGAGCCCACACACTCAGCTCTTAACCCCAGTGTGCAGAAAGTGTCAAAACGTGTTTTTCAGCAGAAATAAACATGTTTCTGCAAGTTTGGTCACCCCCATGCAACTTATGGGGCAGTAACAGCACCCTTTTCAAAACGTGTTTTTCAGCCCGAAATAAACGCGTTTTTTCAGACCGCTGAAGCCCTATGTAACTGCAAGGCTCAGAAGAGCCCACACACTCAGCTCTTAACCCCAGTGTGCAGAAAGTGTCAAAACATATATTTCAGCAGAAATAAACGTTTCTGAAAGTTTTGTCACCCCCATGCAACTTATGGGGCAGTAACAGCACACTTTTCAAAACGTGTTGTTCAGCACGAAATAAACGCGTTTTTTCAGACCGCTGAATCCCTATGTAGCTGCAAGGCTCAGAAGAGCCCACACACTCAGCTCTTAACCCCAGTGTGCAGAAAGTGTCAAAACGTGTTTTTCAGCAGAAAAAAACATGTTTCTGCAAGTTTGGTCACCCCCATGCAACTTATGGGGCAGTAAAAGCACCCTTTTCAAAACGTGTTTTTCAGCCCGAAAAAAAAGCGTTTTTTCAGACCGCTGAATCCCTATGTAACTGCAAGGCTCAGAAGAGCCCACACACTCAGCTCTTAACCCCAGTGTGCAGAAAGTGTCAAAACGTGTTTTTCAGCAGAAATAAACATGTTTCTGCAAGTTTGGTCACCCCCATGCAACTTATGGGGCAGTAACAGCACCCTTTTCAAAACGTGTTTTTCAGCCCGAAATAAACGCGTTTTTTCAGACCGCTGAAGAGCCCACACACTCAGCTCTTAACCCCAGTGTGCAGAAAGTGTCAAAACGTGTTTTTCAGCAGAAATAAACATGTTTCTGCAAGTTTGGTCACCCCCATGCAACTTATGGGGCAGTAACAGCACTCTTTTCAAAACGTGTTTTTCAGCCCGAAATAAACGCGTTTTTTCAGACCGCTGAAGAGCCCACACACTCAGCTCTTAACCCCAGTGTGCAGAAAGAGTCAAAACGTGTTTTTCAGCAGAAAAAAACATGTTTCTGCAAGTTTGGTCACCCCCATGCAACTTATGGGGCAGTAACAGCACCCTTTTCAAAACGTGTTTTTCAGCCCGAAATAAACGCGTTTTTTCAGACCGCTGAATCCCTATGTAACTGCAAGGCTCAGAAGAGCCCACACACTCAGCTCTTAACCCCAGTGTGCAGAAAGTGTCAAAACGTGTTTTTCAGCAGAAATAAACATGTTTCTGCAAGTTTGGTCACCCCCATGCAACTTATGGGGCAGTAACAGCACCCTTTTCAAAACGTGTTTTTCAGCCCGAAATAAACGCGTTTTTTCAGACCGCTGAAGAGCCCACACACTCAGCTCTTAACCCCAGTGTGCAGAAAGTGTCAAAACGTGTTTTTCAGCAGAAAAAAACATGTTTCTGCAAGTTTGGTCACCCCCATGCAACTTATGGGGCAGTAACAGCACCATTTTCAAAACGTGTTTTTCAGCCCGAAATAAACGCGTTTTTTCAGACCGCTGAAGAGCCCACACACTCAGTTCTTAACCCCAGTGTGCAGAAAGTATCAAAACGTGTTTTTCAGAAGAAATAAACATGTTTCTGAAAGTTTGGTTACCCCCATGCAACTTATGGGGCAGTAACAGCACACTTTTCAAAACGTGTTGTTCAGCACGAAATAAACGCGTTTTTTCAGACCGCTGAATCCCTATGTAGCTGCAAGGCTCAGAAGAGCCCACACACTCAGCTCTTAACCCCAGTGTGCAGAAAGTGTCAAAACGTGTTTTTCAGCAGAAAAAAACATGTTTCTGCAAGTTTGGTCACCCCCATGCAACTTATGGGGCAGTAAAAGCACCCTTTTCAAAACGTGTTTTTCAGCCCGAAATAAACGCGTTTTTTCAGTCCGCTGAATCCCTATGTAACTGCAAGGCTCAGAAGAGCCCACACACTCAGCTCTTAACCCCAGTGTGCAGAAAGTGTCAAAACGTGTTTTTCAGCAGAAATAAACATGTTTCTGCAAGTTTGGTCACCCCCATGCAACTTATGGGGCAGTAACAGCACCCTTTTCAAAACGTGTTTTTCAGCCCGAAATAAACGCGTTTTTTCAGACCGCTGAAGAGCCCACACACAATCAGCTCTTAACCCCAGTGTGCAGAAAGTGTCAAAACGTGTTTTTCAGCAGAAATAAACATGTTTCTGCAAGTTTGGTCACCCCCATGCAACTTATGGGGCAGTAACAGCACTCTTTTCAAAACGTGTTTTTCAGCTCGAAATAAACGCGTATTTTCAGACCGCTGAATCCCAATGTAGCTGCAAGGCACAGAAGAGCTCACACACTCAGCTCTTAACCCCAGTGTGCAGA
Organism: Lepisosteus platostomus; assembly: GCF_059453375.1. Lineage (NCBI taxonomy): Eukaryota > Metazoa > Chordata > Actinopteri > Semionotiformes > Lepisosteidae > Lepisosteus > Lepisosteus platostomus. The sequence goes on from NC_142612.1 coordinate 35,779,695, forward strand.
AAGTGTCAAAACGTGTTTTTCAGCAGAAATAAACATGTTTCTGCAAGTTTGGTCACCCCCATGCAACTTATGGGGCAGTAACAGCACCCTTTTCAAAACGTGTTTTTCAGCCCGAAATAAACGCGTTTTTTCAGACCGCTGAAGAGCCCACACACTCAGCTCTTAACCCCAGTGTGCAGAAAGTGTCAAAACGTGTTTTTCAGCAGAAAAAAACATGTTTCTGCAAGTTTGGTCACCCCCATGCAACTTATGGGGCAGTAACAGCACTCTTTTCAAAACGTGTTTTTCAGCTCGAAATAAACGCATATTTTCAGACCGCTGAATCCCAATGTAGCTGCAAGGCTCAGAAGAGCCCACACACTCAGCTCTTAACCCCAGTGTGCAGAAAGTGTCAAAACGTGTTTTTCAGCAGAAATAAACATGTTTCTGCAAGTTTGGTCACCCACATGCAACTTATGGGGCAGTAACAGCACCCTTTTCAAAACGTGTTTTTCAGCCCGAAATAAACGCGTTTTTTCAGACCGCTGAATCCCTATGTAACTGCAAGGCTCAGAAGAGCCCACACACTCAGCTCTTAACCCCAGTGTGCAGAAAGTGTCAAAACGTGTTTTTCAGCAGAAATAAACATGTTTCTGCAAGTTTGGTCACCCACATGCAACTTATGGGGCAGTAACAGCACCCTTTTCAAAACGTGTTTTTCAGCCCGAAATAAACGCGTTTTTTCAGTCCGCTGAATCCCTATGTAACTGCAAGGCTCAGAAGAGCCCACACACTCAGCTCTTAACCCCAGTGTGCAGAAAGTGTCAAAACGTGTTTTTCAGCAGAAATAAACATGTTTCTGCAAGTTTGGTCACCCCCATGCAACTTATGGGGCAGTAACAGCACCCTTTTCAAAACGTGTTTTTCAGCCCGAAATAAACGCGTTTTTTCAGACCGCTGAAGAGCCCACACACTCAGCTCTTAACCCCAGTGTGCAGAAAGTGTCAAAACGTGTTTTTCAGCAGAAAAAAACATGTTTCTGCAAGTTTGGTCACCCCCATGCAACTTTTGGGGCAGTAACAGCACCATTTTCAAAACGTGTTTTTCAGCCCGAAATAAACGCGTTTTTTCAGACCGCTGAAGAGCCCACACACTCAGTTCTTAACCCCAGTGTGCAGAAAGTATCAAAACGTGTTTTTCAGAAGAAATAAACATGTTTCTGAAAGTTTGGTCACCCCCATGCAACTTATGGGGCAGTAACAGCACACTTTTCAAAACGTGTTTTTCAGCCCGAAATAAACGCTTTTTTTCAGACCGCTGTATCCCTATGTAACTGCAAGGCTCAGAAGAGCCCACACACTCAGCTCTTAACCCCAGTGTGCAGAAAGTGTCAAAACGTGTTTTTCAGCAGAAAAAAACATGTTTCTGCAAGTTTGGTGACACCCATGCAACTTATGGGGCAGCAACGGCACACTTTTCAAAACGTGTTTTTCAGCCCGAAATAAACGCGTTTTTTCAGACCGCTGAATCCCTATGTAACTGCAAGGCTCAGAAGAGCCCACACACTCAGCTCTTAACCCCAGTGTGCAGAAAGTGTCAAAACGTGTTTTTCAGCAGAAATAAACATGTTTCTGCAAGTTTGGTCACCCCCATGCAACTTATGGGGCAGTAACAGCACCCTTTTCAAAACGTGTTTTTCAGCCCGAAATAAACGCGTTTTTTCAGACCGCTGAAGAGCCCACACACTCAGCTCTTAACCCCAGTGTGCAGAAAGTGTCAAAACGTGTTTTTCAGCAGAAATAAACATGTTTCTGCAAGTTTGGTCACCCCCATGCAACTTATGGGGCAGTAACAGCACCCTTTTCAAAACGTGTTTTTCAGCCCGAAATAAACGCGTTTTTTCAGACCGCTGAAGAGCCCACACACTCAGTTCTTAACCCCAGTGTGCAGAAAGTATCAAAACGTGTTTTTCAGAAGAAATAAACATGTTTCTGAAAGTTTGGTTACCCCCATGCAACTTATGGGGCAGTAACAGCACACTTTTCAAAACGTGTTGTTCAGCACGAAATAAACGCGTTTTTTCAGACCGCTGAATCCCTATGTAGCTGCAAGGCTCAGAAGAGCCCACACACTCAGCTCTTAACCCCAGTGTGCAGAAAGTGTCAAAACGTGTTTTTCAGCAGAAAAAAACATGTTTCTGCAAGTTTGGTCACCCCCATGCAACTTATGGGGCAGTAAAAGCACCCTTTTCAAAACGTGTTTTTCAGCCCGAAATAAACGCGTTTTTTCAGTCCGCTGAATCCCTATGTAACTGCAAGGCTCAGAAGAGCCCACACACTCAGCTCTTAACCCCAGTGTGCAGAAAGTGTCAAAACGTGTTTTTCAGCAGAAATAAACATGTTTCTGCAAGTTTGGTCACCCCCATGCAACTTATGGGGCAGTAACAGCACCCTTTTCAAAACGTGTTTTTCAGCCCGAAATAAACGCGTTTTTTCAGACCGCTGAAGAGCCCACACACAATCAGCTCTTAACCCCAGTGTGCAGAAAGTGTCAAAACGTGTTTTTCAGCAGAAATAAACATGTTTCTGCAAGTTTGGTCACCCCCATGCAACTTATGGGGCAGTAACAGCACTCTTTTCAAAACGTGTTTTTCAGCTCGAAATAAACGCGTATTTTCAGACCGCTGAATCCCAATGTAGCTGCAAGGCACAGAAGAGCTCACACACTCAGCTCTTAACCCCAGTGTGCAGAAAGTGTCAAAACGTGTTTTTCAGCAGAAATAAACATGTTTCTGCAAGTTTGGTCACCCCCATGCAACTTATGGGGCAGTAACAGCACCCTTTTCAAAACGTGTTTTTCAGCCCGAAATAAACGCGTTTTTTCAGACCGCTGAAGAGCCCACACACTCAGCTCTTAACCCCAGTGTGCAGAAAGTGTCAAAACGTGTTTTTCAGCAGAAAAAAACATGTTTCTGCAAGTTTGGTCACCCCCATGCAACTTATGGGGCAGTAACAGCACTCTTTTCAAAACGTGTTTTTCAGCTCGAAATAAACGCATATTTTCAGACCGCTGAATCCCAATGTAGCTGCAAGGCTCAGAAGAGCCCACACACTCAGCTCTTAACCCCAGTGTGCAGAAAGTGTCAAAACGTGTTTTTCAGCAGAAATAAACATGTTTCTGCAAGTTTGGTCACCCACATGCAACTTATGGGGCAGTAACAGCACCCTTTTCAAAACGTGTTTTTCAGCCCGAAATAAACGCGTTTTTTCAGACCGCTGAATCCCTATGTAACTGCAAGGCTCAGAAGAGCCCACACACTCAGCTCTTAACCCCAGTGTGCAGAAAGTGTCAAAACGTGTTTTTCAGCAGAAATAAACATGTTTCTGCAAGTTTGGTCACCCACATGCAACTTATGGGGCAGTAACAGCACCCTTTTCAAAACGTGTTTTTCAGCCCGAAATAAACGCGTTTTTTCAGTCCGCTGAATCCCTATGTAACTGCAAGGCTCAGAAGAGCCCACACACTCAGCTCTTAACCCCAGTGTGCAGAAAGTGTCAAAACGTGTTTTTCAGCAGAAATAAACATGTTTCTGCAAGTTTGGTCACCCCCATGCAACTTATGGGGCAGTAACAGCACCCTTTTCAAAACGTGTTTTTCAGCCCGAAATAAACGCGTTTTTTCAGACCGCTGAAGAGCCCACACACTCAGCTCTTAACCCCAGTGTGCAGAAAGTGTCAAAACGTGTTTTTCAGCAGAAAAAAACATGTTTCTGCAAGTTTGGTCACCCCCATGCAACTTTTGGGGCAGTAACAGCACCATTTTCAAAACGTGTTTTTCAGCCCGAAATAAACGCGTTTTTTCAGACCGCTGAAGAGCCCACACACTCAGTTCTTAACCCCAGTGTGCAGAAAGTATCAAAACGTGTTTTTCAGAAGAAATAAACATGTTTCTGAAAGTTTGGTCACCCCCATGCAACTTATGGGGCAGTAACAGCACACTTTTCAAAACGTGTTTTTCAGCCCGAAATAAACGCTTTTTTTCAGACCGCTGTATCCCTATGTAACTGCAAGGCTCAGAAGAGCCCACACACTCAGCTCTTAACCCCAGTGTGCAGAAAGTGTCAAAACGTGTTTTTCAGCAGAAAAAAACATGTTTCTGCAAGTTTGGTGACACCCATGCAACTTATGGGGCAGCAACGGCACACTTTTCAAAACGTGTTTTTCAGCCCGAAATAAACGCGTTTTTTCAGACCGCTGAATCCCTATGTAACTGCAAGGCTCAGAAGAGCCCACACACTCAGCTCTTAACCCCAGTGTGCAGAAAGTGTCAAAACGTGTTTTTCAGCAGAAATAAACATGTTTCTGCAAGTTTGGTCACCCCCATGCAACTTATGGGGCAGTAACAGCACCCTTTTCAAAACGTGTTTTTCAGCCCGAAATAAACGCGTTTTTTCAGACCGCTGAAGAGCCCACACACTCAGCTCTTAACCCCAGTGTGCAGAAAGTGTCAAAACGTGTTTTTCAGCAGAAATAAACATGTTTCTGCAAGTTTGGTCACCCCCATGCAACTTATGGGGCAGTAACAGCACCCTTTTCAAAACGTGTTTTTCAGCCCGAAATAAACGCGTTTTTTCAGACCGCTGAATCCCTATGTAACTGCAAGGCTCAGAAGAGCCCACACACTCAGCTCTTAACCCCAGTGTGCAGAAAGTGTCAAAACGTGTTTTTCAGCAGAAATAAACGTTTCTGCAAGTTTGGTCACCCCCATGCAACTTATGGGGCAGTAACAGCACCCTTTTCAAAACGTGTTTTTCAGCCCGAAATAAACGCGTTTTTTCAGACCGCTGAAGAGCCCACACACTCAGCTCTTAACCCCAGTGTGCAGAAAGTGTCAAAATGTGTTTTTCAGCAGAAAAAAACATGTTTCTGCAAGTTTGGTCACCCCCATGCAACTTATGGGGCAGTAACAGCACCATTTTCAAAACGTGTTTTTCAGCCCGAAATAAACGCGTTTTTTCAGACCGCTGAAGAGCCCACACACTCAGTTCTTAACCCCAGTGTGCAGAAAGTATCAAAACGTGTTTTTCAGAAGAAATAAACATGTTTCTGAAAGTTTGGTCACCCCCATGCAACTTATGGGGCAGTAACAGCACACTTTTCAAAACGTGTTTTTCAGCCCGAAATAAACGCGTTTTTTCAGACCGCTGAATCCCTATGTAACTGCAAGGCTCAGAAGAGCCCACACACTCAGCTCTTAACCCCAGTGTGCAGAAAGTGTCAAAACGTGTTTTTCAGCAGAAATAAACGTTTCTGCAAGTTTGGTCACCCCCATGCAACTTATGGGGCAGTAACAGCACCCTTTTCAAAACGTGTTTTTCAGCCCGAAATAAACGCGTTTTTTCAGACCGCTGAAGAGCCCACACACTCAGCTCTTAACCCCAGTGTGCAGAAAGTGTCAAAATGTGTTTTTCAGCAGAAAAAAACATGTTTCTGCAAGTTTGGTCACCCCCATGCAACTTATGGGGCAGTAACAGCACCATTTTCAAAACGTGTTTTTCAGCCCGAAATAAACGCGTTTTTTCAGACCGCTGAAGAGCCCACACACTCAGTTCTTAACCCCAGTGTGCAGAAAGTATCAAAACGTGTTTTTCAGAAGAAATAAACATGTTTCTGAAAGTTTGGTCACCCCCATGCAACTTATGGGGCAGTAACAGCACACTTTTCAAAACGTGTTTTTCAGCCCGAAATAAACGCGTTTTTTCAGACCGCTGTATCCCTATGTAACTGCAAGGCTCAGAAGAGCCCACACACTCAGCTCTTAACCCCAGTGTGCAGAAAGTGTCAAAACGTGTTTTTCAGCAGAAATAAACATGTTTCTGCAAGTTTGGTCACCCCCATGCAACTTATGGGGCAGTAACAGCACCCTTTTCAAAACGTGTTTTTCAGCCCGAAATAAACGCGTTTTTTCAGACCGCTGAAGCCCTATGTAACTGCAAGGCTCAGAAGAGCCCACACACTCAGCTCTTAACCCCAGTGTGCAGAAAGTGTCAAAACATATATTTCAGCAGAAATAAACGTTTCTGAAAGTTTTGTCACCCCCATGCAACTTATGGGGCAGTAACAGCACACTTTTCAAAACGTGTTGTTCAGCACGAAATAAACGCGTTTTTTCAGACCGCTGAATCCCTATGTAGCTGCAAGGCTCAGAAGAGCCCACACACTCAGCTCTTAACCCCAGTGTGCAGAAAGTGTCAAAACGTGTTTTTCAGCAGAAAAAAACATGTTTCTGCAAGTTTGGTCACCCCCATGCAACTTATGGGGCAGTAAAAGCACCCTTTTCAAAACGTGTTTTTCAGCCCGAAAAAAAAGCGTTTTTTCAGACCGCTGAATCCCTATGTAACTGCAAGGCTCAGAAGAGCCCACACACTCAGCTCTTAACCCCAGTGTGCAGAAAGTGTCAAAACGTGTTTTTCAGCAGAAATAAACATGTTTCTGCAAGTTTGGTCACCCCCATGCAACTTATGGGGCAGTAACAGCACCCTTTTCAAAACGTGTTTTTCAGCCCGAAATAAACGCGTTTTTTCAGACCGCTGAAGAGCCCACACACTCAGCTCTTAACCCCAGTGTGCAGAAAGTGTCAAAACGTGTTTTTCAGCAGAAATAAACATGTTTCTGCAAGTTTGGTCACCCCCATGCAACTTATGGGGCAGTAACAGCACTCTTTTCAAAACGTGTTTTTCAGCCCGAAATAAACGCGTTTTTTCAGACCGCTGAAGAGCCCACACACTCAGCTCTTAACCCCAGTGTGCAGAAAGAGTCAAAACATGTTTTTCAGCAGAAAAAAACATGTTTCTGCAAGTTTGGTCACCCCCATGCAACTTATGGGGCAGTAACAGCACCCTTTTCAAAACGTGTTTTTCAGCCCGAAATAAACGCGTTTTTTCAGACCGCTGAATCCCTATGTAACTGCAAGGCTCAGAAGAGCCCACACACTCAGCTCTTAACCCCAGTGTGCAGAAAGTGTCAAAACGTGTTTTTCAGCAGAAATAAACATGTTTCTGCAAGTTTGGTCACCCCCATGCAACTTATGGGGCAGTAACAGCACCCTTTTCAAAACGTGTTTTTCAGCCCGAAATAAACGCGTTTTTTCAGACCGCTGAAGAGCCCACACACTCAGCTCTTAACCCCAGTGTGCAGAAAGTGTCAAAACGTGTTTTTCAGCAGAAAAAAACATGTTTCTGCAAGTTTGGTCACCCCCATGCAACTTATGGGGCAGTAACAGCACCATTTTCAAAACGTGTTTTTCAGCCCGAAATAAACGCGTTTTTTCAGACCGCTGAAGAGCCCACACACTCAGTTCTTAACCCCAGTGTGCAGAAAGTATCAAAACGTGTTTTTCAGAAGAAATAAACATGTTTCTGAAAGTTTGGTTACCCCCATGCAACTTATGGGGCAGTAACAGCACACTTTTCAAAACGTGTTGTTCAGCACGAAATAAACGCGTTTTTTCAGACCGCTGAATCCCTATGTAGCTGCAAGGCTCAGAAGAGCCCACACACTCAGCTCTTAACCCCAGTGTGCAGAAAGTGTCAAAACGTGTTTTTCAGCAGAAAAAAACATGTTTCTGCAAGTTTGGTCACCCCCATGCAACTTATGGGGCAGTAAAAGCACCCTTTTCAAAACGTGTTTTTCAGCCCGAAATAAACGCGTTTTTTCAGTCCGCTGAATCCCTATGTAACTGCAAGGCTCAGAAGAGCCCACACACTCAGCTCTTAACCCCAGTGTGCAGAAAGTGTCAAAACGTGTTTTTCAGCAGAAATAAACATGTTTCTGCAAGTTTGGTCACCCCCATGCAACTTATGGGGCAGTAACAGCACCCTTTTCAAAACGTGTTTTTCAGCCCGAAATAAACGCGTTTTTTCAGACCGCTGAAGAGCCCACACACAATCAGCTCTTAACCCCAGTGTGCAGAAAGTGTCAAAACGTGTTTTTCAGCAGAAATAAACATGTTTCTGCAAGTTTGGTCACCCCCATGCAACTTATGGGGCAGTAACAGCACTCTTTTCAAAACGTGTTTTTCAGCTCGAAATAAACGCGTATTTTCAGACCGCTGAATCCCAATGTAGCTGCAAGGCACAGAAGAGCCCACACACTCAGCTCTTAACCCCAGTGTGCAGAAAGTGTCAAAACGTGTTTTTCAGCAGAAATAAACATGTTTCTGCAAGTTTGGTCACCCACATGCAACTTATGGGGCAGTAAAAGCACCCTTTTCAAAACGTGTTTTTCAGCCCGAAATAAACGCGTTTTTTCAGACCGCTGAATCCCTATGTAACTGCAAGGCTCAGAAGAGCCCACACACTCAGCTCTTAACCCCAGTGTGCAGAAAGTGTCAAAACGTGTTTTTCAGCAGAAATAAACATGTTTCTGCAAGTTTGGTCACCCCCATGCAACTTATGGGGCAGTAACAGCACCCTTTTCAAAACGTGTTTTTCAGCCCGAAATAAACGCGTTTTTTCAGACCGCTGAAGAGCCCACACACTCAGCTCTTAACCCCAGTGTGCAGAAAGTGTCAAAACGTGTTTTTCAGCAGAAAAAAACATGTTTCTGCAAGTTTGGTCACCCCCATGCAACTTATGGGGCAGTAACAGCACTCTTTTCAAAACGTGTTTTTCAGCTCGAAATAAACGCATATTTTCAGACCGCTGAATCCCAATGTAGCTGCAAGGCTCAGAAGAGCCCACACACTCAGCTCTTAACCCCAGTGTGCAGAAAGTGTCAAAACGTGTTTTTCAGCAGAAATAAACATGTTTCTGCAAGTTTGGTCACCCACATGCAACTTATGGGGCAGTAACAGCACCCTTTTCAAAACGTGTTTTTCAGCCCGAAATAAACGCGTTTTTTCAGACCGCTGAATCCCTATGTAACTGCAAGGCTCAGAAGAGCCCACACACTCAGCTCTTAACCCCAGTGTGCAGAAAGTGTCAAAACGTGTTTTTCAGCAGAAATAAACATGTTTCTGCAAGTTTGGTCACCCACATGCAACTTATGGGGCAGTAACAGCACCCTTTTCAAAACGTGTTTTTCAGCCCGAAATAAACGCGTTTTTTCAGTCCGCTGAATCCCTATGTAACTGCAAGGCTCAGAAGAGCCCACACACTCAGCTCTTAACCCCAGTGTGCAGAAAGTGTCAAAACGTGTTTTTCAGCAGAAATAAACATGTTTCTGCAAGTTTGGTCACCCCCATGCAACTTATGGGGCAGTAACAGCACCCTTTTCAAAACGTGTTTTTCAGCCCGAAATAAACGCGTTTTTTCAGACCGCTGAAGAGCCCACACACTCAGCTCTTAACCCCAGTGTGCAGAAAGTGTCAAAACGTGTTTTTCAGCAGAAAAAAACATGTTTCTGCAAGTTTGGTCACCCCCATGCAACTTTTGGGGCAGTAACAGCACCATTTTCAAAACGTGTTTTTCAGCCCGAAATAAACGCGTTTTTTCAGACCGCTGAAGAGCCCACACACTCAGTTCTTAACCCCAGTGTGCAGAAAGTATCAAAACGTGTTTTTCAGAAGAAATAAACATGTTTCTGAAAGTTTGGTCACCCCCATGCAACTTATGGGGCAGTAACAGCACACTTTTCAAAACGTGTTTTTCAGCCCGAAATAAACGCTTTTTTTCAGACCGCTGTATCCCTATGTAACTGCAAGGCTCAGAAGAGCCCACACACTCAGCTCTTAACCCCAGTGTGCAGAAAGTGTCAAAACGTGTTTTTCAGCAGAAATAAACATGTTTCTGCAAGTTTGGTCACCCCCATGCAACTTATGGGGCAGTAACAGCACCCTTTTCAAAACGTGTTTTTCAGCCCGAAATAAACGCGTTTTTTCAGACCGCTGAAGCCCTATGTAACTGCAAGGCTCAGAAGAGCCCACACACTCAGCTCTTAACCCCAGTGTGCAGAAAGTGTCAAAACATATATTTCAGCAGAAATAAACGTTTCTGAAAGTTTTGTCACCCCCATGCAACTTATGGGGCAGTAACAGCACACTTTTAAAAACGTGTTGTTCAGCACGAAATAAACGCGTTTTTTCAGACCGCTGAATCCCTATGTAGCTGCAAGGCTCAGAAGAGCCCACACACTCAGCTCTTAACCCCAGTGTGCAGAAAGTGTCAAAACGTGTTTTTCAGCAGAAATAAACATGTTTCTGCAAGTTTGGTCACCCCCATGCAACTTATGGGGCAGTAACAGCACCCTTTTCAAAACGTGTTTTTCAGCCCGAAATAAACGCGTTTTTTCAGACCGCTGAAGAGCCCACACACTCAGCTCTTAACCCCAGTGTGCAGAAAGTGTCAAAACGTGTTTTTCAGCAGAAATAAACATGTTTCTGCAAGTTTGGTCACCCCCATGCAACTTATGGGGCAGTAACAGCACTCTTTTCAAAACGTGTTTTTCAGCCCGAAATAAACGCGTTTTTTCAGACCGCTGAAGAGCCCACACACTCAGCTCTTAACCCCAGTGTGCAGAAAGTGTCAAAACGTGTTTTTCAGCAGAAAAAAACATGTTTCTGCAAGTTTGGTCACCCCCATGCAACTTATGGGGCAGTAACAGCACCCTTTTCAAAACGTGTTTTTCAGCCCGAAATAAACGCGTTTTTTCAGACCGCTGAAGCCCTATGTAACTGCAAGGCTCAGAAGAGCCCACACACTCAGCTCTTAACCCCAGTGTGCAGAAAGTGTCAAAACATATATTTCAGCAGAAATAAACGTTTCTGAAAGTTTTGTCACCCCCATGCAACTTATGGGGCAGTAACAGCACACTTTTCAAAACGTGTTGTTCAGCACGAAATAAACGCGTTTTTTCAGACCGCTGAATCCCTATGTAGCTGCAAGGCTCAGAAGAGCCCACACACTCAGCTCTTAACCCCAGTGTGCAGAAAGTGTCAAAACGTGTTTTTCAGCAGAAAAAAACATGTTTCTGCAAGTTTGGTCACCCCCATGCAACTTATGGGGCAGTAAAAGCACCCTTTTCAAAACGTGTTTTTCAGCCCGAAAAAAAAGCGTTTTTTCAGACCGCTGAATCCCTATGTAACTGCAAGGCTCAGAAGAGCCCACACACTCAGCTCTTAACCCCAGTGTGCAGAAAGTGTCAAAACGTGTTTTTCAGCAGAAATAAACATGTTTCTGCAAGTTTGGTCACCCCCATGCAACTTATGGGGCAGTAACAGCACCCTTTTCAAAACGTGTTTTTCAGCCCGAAATAAACGCGTTTTTTCAGACCGCTGAAGAGCCCACACACTCAGCTCTTAACCCCAGTGTGCAGAAAGTGTCAAAACGTGTTTTTCAGCAGAAATAAACATGTTTCTGCAAGTTTGGTCACCCCCATGCAACTTATGGGGCAGTAACAGCACTCTTTTCAAAACGTGTTTTTCAGCCCGAAATAAACGCGTTTTTTCAGACCGCTGAAGAGCCCACACACTCAGCTCTTAACCCCAGTGTGCAGAAAGAGTCAAAACATGTTTTTCAGCAGAAAAAAACATGTTTCTGCAAGTTTGGTCACCCCCATGCAACTTATGGGGCAGTAACAGCACCCTTTTCAAAACGTGTTTTTCAGCCCGAAATAAACGCGTTTTTTCAGACCGCTGAATCCCTATGTAACTGCAAGGCTCAGAAGAGCCCACACACTCAGCTCTTAACCCCAGTGTGCAGAAAGTGTCAAAACGTGTTTTTCAGCAGAAATAAACATGTTTCTGCAAGTTTGGTCACCCCCATGCAACTTATGGGGCAGTAACAGCACCCTTTTCAAAACGTGTTTTTCAGCCCGAAATAAACGCGTTTTTTCAGACCGCTGAAGAGCCCACACACTCAGCTCTTAACCCCAGTGTGCAGAAAGTGTCAAAACGTGTTTTTCAGCAGAAAAAAACATGTTTCTGCAAGTTTGGTCACCCCCATGCAACTTATGGGGCAGTAACAGCACCATTTTCAAAACGTGTTTTTCAGCCCGAAATAAACGCGTTTTTTCAGACCGCTGAAGAGCCCACACACTCAGTTCTTAACCCCAGTGTGCAGAAAGTATCAAAACGTGTTTTTCAGAAGAAATAAACATGTTTCTGAAAGTTTGGTTACCCCCATGCAACTTATGGGGCAGTAACAGCACACTTTTCAAAACGTGTTGTTCAGCACGAAATAAACGCGTTTTTTCAGACCGCTGAATCCCTATGTAGCTGCAAGGCTCAGAAGAGCCCACACACTCAGCTCTTAACCCCAGTGTGCAGAAAGTGTCAAAACGTGTTTTTCAGCAGAAAAAAACATGTTTCTGCAAGTTTGGTCACCCCCATGCAACTTATGGGGCAGTAAAAGCACCCTTTTCAAAACGTGTTTTTCAGCCCGAAATAAACGCGTTTTTTCAGTCCGCTGAATCCCTATGTAACTGCAAGGCTCAGAAGAGCCCACACACTCAGCTCTTAACCCCAGTGTGCAGAAAGTGTCAAAACGTGTTTTTCAGCAGAAATAAACATGTTTCTGCAAGTTTGGTCACCCCCATGCAACTTATGGGGCAGTAACAGCACCCTTTTCAAAACGTGTTTTTCAGCCCGAAATAAACGCGTTTTTTCAGACCGCTGAAGAGCCCACACACAATCAGCTCTTAACCCCAGTGTGCAGAAAGTGTCAAAACGTGTTTTTCAGCAGAAATAAACATGTTTCTGCAAGTTTGGTCACCCCCATGCAACTTATGGGGCAGTAACAGCACTCTTTTCAAAACGTGTTTTTCAGCTCGAAATAAACGCGTATTTTCAGACCGCTGAATCCCAATGTAGCTGCAAGGCACAGAAGAGCCCACACACTCAGCTCTTAACCCCAGTGTGCAGAAAGTGTCAAAACGTGTTTTTCAGCAGAAATAAACATGTTTCTGCAAGTTTGGTCACCCACATGCAACTTATGGGGCAGTAAAAGCACCCTTTTCAAAACGTGTTTTTCAGCCCGAAATAAACGCGTTTTTTCAGTCCGCTGAATCCCTATGTAACTGCAAGGCTCAGAAGAGCCCACACACTCAGCTCTTAACCCCAGTGTGCAGAAAGTGTCAAAACGTGTTTTTCAGCAGAAATAAACATGTTTCTGCAAGTTTGGTCACCCCCATGCAACTTATGGGGCAGTAACAGCACCCTTTTCAAAACGTGTTTTTCAGCCCGAAATAAACGCGTTTTTTCAGACCGCTGAAGAGCCCACACACTCAGCTCTTAACCCCAGTGTGCAGAAAGTGTCAAAACGTGTTTTTCAGCAGAAAAAAACATGTTTCTGCAAGTTTGGTCACCCCCATGCAACTTATGGGGCAGTAACAGCACTCTTTTCAAAACGTGTTTTTCAGCTCGAAATAAACGCATATTTTCAGACCGCTGAATCCCAATGTAGCTGCAAGGCTCAGAAGAGCCCACACACTCAGCTCTTAACCCCAGTGTGCAGAAAGTGTCAAAACGTGTTTTTCAGCAGAAATAAACATGTTTCTGCAAGTTTGGTCACCCACATGCAACTTATGGGGCAGTAACAGCACCCTTTTCAAAACGTGTTTTTCAGCCCGAAATAAACGCGTTTTTTCAGACCGCTGAATCCCTATGTAACTGCAAGGCTCAGAAGAGCCCACACACTCAGCTCTTAACCCCAGTGTGCAGAAAGTGTCAAAACGTGTTTTTCAGCAGAAATAAACATGTTTCTGCAAGTTTGGTCACCCACATGCAACTTATGGGGCAGTAACAGCACCCTTTTCAAAACGTGTTTTTCAGCCCGAAATAAACGCGTTTTTTCAGTCCGCTGAATCCCTATGTAACTGCAAGGCTCAGAAGAGCCCACACACTCAGCTCTTAACCCCAGTGTGCAGAAAGTGTCAAAACGTGTTTTTCAGCAGAAATAAACATGTTTCTGCAAGTTTGGTCACCCCCATGCAACTTATGGGGCAGTAACAGCACCCTTTTCAAAACGTGTTTTTCAGCCCGAAATAAACGCGTTTTTTCAGACCGCTGAAGAGCCCACACACTCAGCTCTTAACCCCAGTGTGCAGAAAGTGTCAAAACGTGTTTTTCAGCAGAAAAAAACATGTTTCTGCAAGTTTGGTCACCCCCATGCAACTTTTGGGGCAGTAACAGCACCATTTTCAAAACGTGTTTTTCAGCCCGAAATAAACGCGTTTTTTCAGACCGCTGAAGAGCCCACACACTCAGTTCTTAACCCCAGTGTGCAGAAAGTATCAAAACGTGTTTTTCAGAAGAAATAAACATGTTTCTGAAAGTTTGGTCACCCCCATGCAACTTATGGGGCAGTAACAGCACACTTTTCAAAACGTGTTTTTCAGCCCGAAATAAACGCTTTTTTTCAGACCGCTGTATCCCTATGTAACTGCAAGGCTCAGAAGAGCCCACACACTCAGCTCTTAACCCCAGTGTGCAGAAAGTGTCAAAACGTGTTTTTCAGCAGAAATAAACATGTTTCTGCAAGTTTGGTCACCCCCATGCAACTTATGGGGCAGTAACAGCACCCTTTTCAAAACGTGTTTTTCAGCCCGAAATAAACGCGTTTTTTCAGACCGCTGAAGCCCTATGTAACTGCAAGGCTCAGAAGAGCCCACACACTCAGCTCTTAACCCCAGTGTGCAGAAAGTGTCAAAACATATATTTCAGCAGAAATAAACGTTTCTGAAAGTTTTGTCACCCCCATGCAACTTATGGGGCAGTAACAGCACACTTTTAAAAACGTGTTGTTCAGCACGAAATAAACGCGTTTTTTCAGACCGCTGAATCCCTATGTAGCTGCAAGGCTCAGAAGAGCCCACACACTCAGCTCTTAACCCCAGTGTGCAGAAAGTGTCAAAACGTGTTTTTCAGCAGAAATAAACATGTTTCTGCAAGTTTGGTCACCCCCATGCAACTTATGGGGCAGTAACAGCACCCTTTTCAAAACGTGTTTTTCAGCCCGAAATAAACGCGTTTTTTCAGACCGCTGAAGAGCCCACACACTCAGCTCTTAACCCCAGTGTGCAGAAAGTGTCAAAACGTGTTTTTCAGCAGAAATAAACATGTTTCTGCAAGTTTGGTCACCCCCATGCAACTTATGGGGCAGTAACAGCACTCTTTTCAAAACGTGTTTTTCAGCCCGAAATAAACGCGTTTTTTCAGACCGCTGAAGAGCCCACACACTCAGCTCTTAACCCCAGTGTGCAGAAAGTGTCAAAACGTGTTTTTCAGCAGAAAAAAACATGTTTCTGCAAGTTTGGTCACCCCCATGCAACTTATGGGGCAGTAACAGCACCCTTTTCAAAACGTGTTTTTCAGCCCGAAATAAACGCGTTTTTTCAGACCGCTGAATCCCTATGTAACTGCAAGGCTCAGAAGAGCCCACACACTCAGCTCTTAACCCCAGTGTTCAGAAAGTGTCAAAACGTGTTTTTCAGCAGAAATAAACATGTTTCTGCAAGTTTGGTCACCCCCATGCAACTTATGGGGCAGTAACAGCACCCTTTTCAAAACGTGTTTTTCAGCCCGAAATAAACGCGTTTTTTCAGACCGCTGAAGAGCCCACACACTCAGCTCTTAACCCCAGTGTGCAGAAAGTGTCAAAACGTGTTTTTCAGCAGAAAAAAACATGTTTCTGCAAGTTTGGTCACCCCCATGCAACTTATGGGGCAGTAACAGCACTCTTTTCAAAACGTGTTTTTCAGCTCGAAATAAACGCATATTTTCAGACCGCTGAATCCCAATGTAGCTGCAAGGCTCAGAAGAGCCCACACACTCAGCTCTTAACCCCAGTGTGCAGAAAGTGTCAAAACGTGTTTTTCAGCAGAAATAAACATGTTTCTGCAAGTTTGGTCACCCACATGCAACTTATGGGGCAGTAACAGCACCCTTTTCAAAACGTGTTTTTCAGCCCGAAATAAACGCGTTTTTTCAGACCGCTGAATCCCTATGTAACTGCAAGGCTCAGAAGAGCCCACACACTCAGCTCTTAACCCCAGTGTGCAGAAAGTGTCAAAACGTGTTTTTCAGCAGAAATAAACATGTTTCTGCAAGTTTGGTCACCCACATGCAACTTATGGGGCAGTAACAGCACCCTTTTCAAAACGTGTTTTTCAGCCCGAAATAAACGCGTTTTTTCAGTCCGCTGAATCCCTATGTAACTGCAAGGCTCAGAAGAGCCCACACACTCAGCTCTTAACCCCAGTGTGCAGAAAGTGTCAAAACGTGTTTTTCAGCAGAAATAAACATGTTTCTGCAAGTTTGGTCACCCCCATGCAACTTATGGGGCAGTAACAGCACCCTTTTCAAAACGTGTTTTTCAGCCCGAAATAAACGCGTTTTTTCAGACCGCTGAAGAGCCCACACACTCAGCTCTTAACCCCAGTGTGCAGAAAGTGTCAAAACGTGTTTTTCAGCAGAAAAAAACATGTTTCTGCAAGTTTGGTCACCCCCATGCAACTTTTGGGGCAGTAACAGCACCATTTTCAAAACGTGTTTTTCAGCCCGAAATAAACGCGTTTTTTCAGACCGCTGAAGCCCTATGTAACTGCAAGGCTCAGAAGAGCCCACACACTCAGCTCTTAACCCCAGTGTGCAGAAAGTGTCAAAACATATATTTCAGCAGAAATAAACGTTTCTGAAAGTTTTGTCACCCCCATGCAACTTATGGGGCAGTAACAGCACACTTTTCAAAACGTGTTGTTCAGCACGAAATAAACGCGTTTTTTCAGACCGCTGAATCCCTATGTAGCTGCAAGGCTCAGAAGAGCCCACACACTCAGCTCTTAACCCCAGTGTGCAGAAAGTGTCAAAACGTGTTTTTCAGCAGAAAAAAACATGTTTCTGCAAGTTTGGTCACCCCCATGCAACTTATGGGGCAGTAAAAGCACCCTTTTCAAAACGTGTTTTTCAGCCCGAAAAAAAAGCGTTTTTTCAGACCGCTGAATCCCTATGTAACTGCAAGGCTCAGAAGAGCCCACACACTCAGCTCTTAACCCCAGTGTGCAGAAAGTGTCAAAACGTGTTTTTCAGCAGAAATAAACATGTTTCTGCAAGTTTGGTCACCCCCATGCAACTTATGGGGCAGTAACAGCACCCTTTTCAAAACGTGTTTTTCAGCCCGAAATAAACGCGTTTTTTCAGACCGCTGAAGAGCCCACACACTCAGCTCTTAACCCCAGTGTGCAGAAAGTGTCAAAACGTGTTTTTCAGCAGAAATAAACATGTTTCTGCAAGTTTGGTCACCCCCATGCAACTTATGGGGCAGTAACAGCACTCTTTTCAAAACGTGTTTTTCAGCCCGAAATAAACGCGTTTTTTCAGACCGCTGAAGAGCCCACACACTCAGCTCTTAACCCCAGTGTGCAGAAAGTGTCAAAACGTGTTTTTCAGCAGAAAAAAACATGTTTCTGCAAGTTTGGTCACCCCCATGCAACTTATGGGGCAGTAACAGCACCCTTTTCAAAACGTGTTTTTCAGCCCGAAATAAACGCGTTTTTTCAGACCGCTGAATCCCTATGTAACTGCAAGGCTCAGAAGAGCCCACACACTCAGCTCTTAACCCCAGTGTGCAGAAAGTGTCAAAACGTGTTTTTCAGCAGAAATAAACATGTTTCTGCAAGTTTGGTCACCCCCATGCAACTTATGGGGCAGTAACAGCACCCTTTTCAAAACGTGTTTTTCAGCCCGAAATAAACGCGTTTTTTCAGACCGCTGAAGAGCCCACACACTCAGCTCTTAACCCCAGTGTGCAGAAAGTGTCAAAACGTGTTTTTCAGCAGAAAAAAACATGTTTCTGCAAGTTTGGTCACCCCCATGCAACTTATGGGGCAGTAACAGCACCATTTTCAAAACGTGTTTTTCAGCCCGAAATAAACGCGTTTTTTCAGACCGCTGAAGAGCCCACACACTCAGTTCTTAACCCCAGTGTGCAGAAAGTATCAAAACGTGTTTTTCAGAAGAAATAAACATGTTTCTGAAAGTTTGGTCACCCCCATGCAACTTATGGGGCAGTAACAGCACACTTTTCAAAACGTGTTTTTCAGCCCGAAATAAACGCGTTTTTTCAGACCGCTGTATCCCTATGTAACTGCAAGGCTCAGAAGAGCCCACACACTCAGCTCTTAACCCCAGTGTGCAGAAAGTGTCAAAACGTGTTTTTCAGCAGAAATAAACATGTTTCTGCAAGTTTGGTCACCTCCATGCAACTTATGGGGCAGTAACAGCACCCTTTTCAAAACGTGTTTTTCAGCCCGAAATAAACGCGTTTTTTCAGACCGCTGAAGCCCTATGTAACTGCAAGGCTCAGAAGAGCCCACACACTCAGCTCTTAACCCCAGTGTGCAGAAAGTGTCAAAACATATATTTCAGCAGAAATAAACGTTTCTGAAAGTTTTGTCACCCCCATGCAACTTATGGGGCAGTAACAGCACACTTTTCAAAACGTGTTTTTCAGCCCGAAATAAACGCGTTTTTTCAGACCGCTGAATCCCTATGTAACTGCAAGGCTCAGAAGAGCCCACACACTCAGCTCTTAACCCCAGTGTGCAGAAAGTGTCAAAACGTGTTTTTCAGCAGAAATAAACATGTTTCTGCAAGTTTGGTCACCCCCATGCAACTTATGGGGCAGTAACAGCACCCTTTTCAAAACGTGTTTTTCAGCCCGAAATAAACGCGTTTTTTCAGACCGCTGAAGAGCCCACACACTCAGCTCTTAACCCCAGTGTGCAGAAAGTGTCAAAACGTGTTTTTCAGCAGAAAAAAACATGTTTCTGCAAGTTTGGTCACCCCCATGCAACTTATGGGGCAGTAACAGCACCATTTTCAAAACGTGTTTTTCAGCCCGAAATAAACGCGTTTTTTCAGACCGCTGAAGAGCCCACACACTCAGTTCTTAACCCCAGTGTGCAGAAAGTATCAAAACGTGTTTTTCAGAAGAAATAAACATGTTTCTGAAAGTTTGGTCACCCCCATGCAACTTATGGGGCAGTAACAGCACACTTTTCAAAACGTGTTTTTCAGCCCGAAATAAACGCGTTTTTTCAGACCGCTGTATCCCTATGTAACTGCAAGGCTCAGAAGAGCCCACACACTCAGCTCTTAACCCCAGTGTGCAGAAAGTGTCAAAACGTGTTTTTCAGCAGAAATAAACATGTTTCTGCAAGTTTGGTCACCCCCATGCAACTTATGGGGCAGTAACAGCACCCTTTTCAAAACGTGTTTTTCAGCCCGAAATAAACGCGTTTTTTCAGACCGCTGAAGCCCTATGTAACTGCAAGGCTCAGAAGAGCCCACACACTCAGCTCTTAACCCCAGTGTGCAGAAAGTGTCAAAACATATATTTCAGCAGAAATAAACGTTTCTGAAAGTTTTGTCACCCCCATGCAACTTATGGGGCAGTAACAGCACACTTCTCAAAACGTGTTTTTCAGCCCGAAATAAACGCGTTTTTTCAGACCGCTGTATCCCTATGTAACTGCAAGGCTCAGAAGAGCCCACACACTCAGCTCTTAACCCCAGTGTGCAGAAAGTGTCAAAACGTGTTTTTCAGCAGAAATAAACATGTTTCTGCAAGTTTGGTCACCCCCATGCAACTTATGGGGCAGTAACAGCACTCTTTTCAAAACGTGTTTTTCAGCTCGAAATAAACGCGTATTTTCAGACCGCTGAATCCCAATGTAGCTGCAAGGCTCAGAAGAGCCCACACACTCAGCTCTTAACCCCAGTGTGCAGAAAGTGTCAAAACGTGTTTTTCAGCAGAAATAAACATGTTTCTGCAAGTTTGGTCAAACCCATGCAACTTATGGGGCAGCAACAGCACACTTTTCAAAACGTGTTTTTCAGCCCGAAATAAACGCGTTTTTTCAGACCGCTGAATCCCTATGTAACTGCAAGGCTCAGAAGAGCCCACACACTCAGCTCTTAACCCCAGTGTGCAGAAAGTGTCAAAACGTGTTTTTCAGCAGAAATAAACATGTTTCTGCAAGTTTGGTCACCCCCATGCAACTTATGGGGCAGTAACAGCACCCTTTTCAAAACGTGTTTTTCAGCCCGAAATAAACGCGTTTTTTCAGACCGCTGAAGAGCCCACACACTCAGCTCTTAACCCCAGTGTGCAGAAAGTGTCAAAACATATATTTCAGCAGAAATAAACGTTTCTGAAAGTTTTGTCACCCCCATGCAACTTATGGGGCAGTAACAGCACACTTTTCAAAACGTGTTGTTCAGTACGAAATAAACGCGTTTTTTCAGACCGCTGAATCCCTATGTAGCTGCAAGGCTCAGAAGAGCCCACACACTCAGCTCTTAACCCCAGTGTGCAGAAAGTGTCAAAACGTGTTTTTCAGCAGAAAAAAACATGTTTCTGCAAGTTTGGTCACCCCCATGCAACTTATGGGGCAGTAAAAGCACCCTTTTCAAAACGTGTTTTTCAGCCCGAAATAAACGCGTTTTTTCAGTCCGCTGAATCCCTATGTAACTGCAAGGCTCAGAAGAGCCCACACACTCAGCTCTTAACCCCAGTGTGCAGAAAGTGTCAAAACGTGTTTTTCAGCAGAAATAAACATGTTTCTGCAAGTTTGGTCACCCCCATGCAACTTATGGGGCAGTAACAGCACCCTTTTCAAAACGTGTTTTTCAGCCCGAAATAAACGCGTTTTTTCAGACCGCTGAAGAGCCCACACACTCAGCTCTTAACCCCAGTGTGCAGAAAGTGTCAAAACGTGTTTTTCAGCAGAAATAAACATGTTTCTGCAAGTTTGGTCACCCCCATGCAACTTATGGGGCAGTAACAGCACTCTTTTCAAAACGTGTTTTTCAGCCCGAAATAAACGCGTTTTTTCAGACCGCTGAAGAGCCCACACACTCAGCTCTTAACCCCAGTGTGCAGAAAGTGTCAAAACGTGTTTTTCAGCAGAAATAAACATGTTTCTGCAAGTTTGGTCACCCCCATGCAACTTATGGGGCAGTAACAGCACTCTTTTCAAAACGTGTTTTTCAGCCCGAAATAAACGCGTTTTTTCAGTCCGCTGAATCCCTATGTAACTGCAAGGCTCAGAAGAGCCCACACACTCAGCTCTTAACCCCAGTGTGCAGAAAGTGTCAAAACGTGTTTTTCAGCAGAAATAAACATGTTTCTGCAAGTTTGGTCACCCCCATGCAACTTATGGGGCAGTAACAGCACCCTTTTCAAAACGTGTTTTTCAGCCCGAAATAAACGCGTTTTTTCAGACCGCTGAAGAGCCCACACACTCAGCTCTTAACCCCAGTGTGCAGAAAGTGTCAAAACGTGTTTTTCAGCAGAAAAAAACATGTTTCTGCAAGTTTGGTCACCCCCATGCAACTTTTGGGGCAGTAACAGCACCATTTTCAAAACGTGTTTTTCAGCCCGAAATAAACGCGTTTTTTCAGACCGCTGAAGAGCCCACACACTCAGTTCTTAACCCCAGTGTGCAGAAAGTATCAAAACGTGTTTTTCAGAAGAAATAAACATGTTTCTGAAAGTTTGGTCACCCCCATGCAACTTATGGGGCAGTAACAGCACACTTTTCAAAACGTGTTTTTCAGCCCGAAATAAACGCGTTTTTTCAGACCGCTGTATCCCTATGTAACTGCAAGGCTCAGAAGAGCCCACACACTCAGCTCTTAACCCCAGTGTGCAGAAAGTGTCAAAACGTGTTTTTCAGCAGAAATAAACATGTTTCTGCAAGTTTGGTCACCCCCATGCAACTTATGGGGCAGTAACAGCACCCTTTTCAAAACGTGTTTTTCAGCCCGAAATAAACGCGTTTTTTCAGACCGCTGAAGCCCTATGTAACTGCAAGGCTCAGAAGAGCCCACACACTCAGCTCTTAACCCCAGTGTGCAGAAAGTGTCAAAACATATATTTCAGCAGAAATAAACGTTTCTGAAAGTTTTGTCACCCCCATGCAACTTATGGGGCAGTAACAGCACACTTTTCAAAACGTGTTGTTCAGCACGAAATAAACGCGTTTTTTCAGACCGCTGAATCCCTATGTAGCTGCAAGGCTCAGAAGAGCCCACACACTCAGCTCTTAACCCCAGTGTGCAGAAAGTGTCAAAACGTGTTTTTCAGCAGAAAAAAACATGTTTCTGCAAGTTTGGTCACCCCCATGCAACTTATGGGGCAGTAAAAGCACCCTTTTCAAAACGTGTTTTTCAGCCCGAAAAAAAAGCGTTTTTTCAGACCGCTGAATCCCTATGTAACTGCAAGGCTCAGAAGAGCCCACACACTCAGCTCTTAACCCCAGTGTGCAGAAAGTGTCAAAACGTGTTTTTCAGCAGAAATAAACATGTTTCTGCAAGTTTGGTCACCCCCATGCAACTTATGGGGCAGTAACAGCACCCTTTTCAAAACGTGTTTTTCAGCCCGAAATAAACGCGTTTTTTCAGACCGCTGAAGAGCCCACACACTCAGCTCTTAACCCCAGTGTGCAGAAAGTGTCAAAACGTGTTTTTCAGCAGAAATAAACATGTTTCTGCAAGTTTGGTCACCCCCATGCAACTTATGGGGCAGTAACAGCACTCTTTTCAAAACGTGTTTTTCAGCCCGAAATAAACGCGTTTTTTCAGACCGCTGAAGAGCCCACACACTCAGCTCTTAACCCCAGTGTGCAGAAAGTGTCAAAACGTGTTTTTCAGCAGAAAAAAACATGTTTCTGCAAGTTTGGTCACCCCCATGCAACTTATGGGGCAGTAACAGCACCCTTTTCAAAACGTGTTTTTCAGCCCGAAATAAACGCGTTTTTTCAGACCGCTGAATCCCTATGTAACTGCAAGGCTCAGAAGAGCCCACACACTCAGCTCTTAACCCCAGTGTGCAGAAAGTGTCAAAACGTGTTTTTCAGCAGAAATAAACATGTTTCTGCAAGTTTGGTCACCCCCATGCAACTTATGGGGCAGTAACAGCACCCTTTTCAAAACGTGTTTTTCAGCCCGAAATAAACGCGTTTTTTCAGACCGCTGAAGAGCCCACACACTCAGCTCTTAACCCCAGTGTGCAGAAAGTGTCAAAACGTGTTTTTCAGCAGAAAAAAACATGTTTCTGCAAGTTTGGTCACCCCCATGCAACTTATGGGGCAGTAACAGCACCATTTTCAAAACGTGTTTTTCAGCCCGAAATAAACGCGTTTTTTCAGACCGCTGAAGAGCCCACACACTCAGTTCTTAACCCCAGTGTGCAGAAAGTATCAAAACGTGTTTTTCAGAAGAAATAAACATGTTTCTGAAAGTTTGGTCACCCCCATGCAACTTATGGGGCAGTAACAGCACACTTTTCAAAACGTGTTTTTCAGCCCGAAATAAACGCGTTTTTTCAGACCGCTGTATCCCTATGTAACTGCAAGGCTCAGAAGAGCCCACACACTCAGCTCTTAACCCCAGTGTGCAGAAAGTGTCAAAACGTGTTTTTCAGCAGAAATAAACATGTTTCTGCAAGTTTGGTCACCTCCATGCAACTTATGGGGCAGTAACAGCACCCTTTTCAAAACGTGTTTTTCAGCCCGAAATAAACGCGTTTTTTCAGACCGCTGAAGCCCTATGTAACTGCAAGGCTCAGAAGAGCCCACACACTCAGCTCTTAACCCCAGTGTGCAGAAAGTGTCAAAACATATATTTCAGCAGAAATAAACGTTTCTGAAAGTTTTGTCACCCCCATGCAACTTATGGGGCAGTAACAGCACACTTTTCAAAACGTGTTTTTCAGCCCGAAATAAACGCGTTTTTTCAGACCGCTGAATCCCTATGTAACTGCAAGGCTCAGAAGAGCCCACACACTCAGCTCTTAACCCCAGTGTGCAGAAAGTGTCAAAACGTGTTTTTCAGCAGAAATAAACATGTTTCTGCAAGTTTGGTCACCCCCATGCAACTTATGGGGCAGTAACAGCACCCTTTTCAAAACGTGTTTTTCAGCCCGAAATAAACGCGTTTTTTCAGACCGCTGAAGAGCCCACACACTCAGCTCTTAACCCCAGTGTGCAGAAAGTGTCAAAACGTGTTTTTCAGCAGAAAAAAACATGTTTCTGCAAGTTTGGTCACCCCCATGCAACTTATGGGGCAGTAACAGCACCATTTTCAAAACGTGTTTTTCAGCCCGAAATAAACGCGTTTTTTCAGACCGCTGAAGAGCCCACACACTCAGTTCTTAACCCCAGTGTGCAGAAAGTATCAAAACGTGTTTTTCAGAAGAAATAAACATGTTTCTGAAAGTTTGGTCACCCCCATGCAACTTATGGGGCAGTAACAGCACACTTTTCAAAACGTGTTTTTCAGCCCGAAATAAACGCGTTTTTTCAGACCGCTGTATCCCTATGTAACTGCAAGGCTCAGAAGAGCCCACACACTCAGCTCTTAACCCCAGTGTGCAGAAAGTGTCAAAACGTGTTTTTCAGCAGAAATAAACATGTTTCTGCAAGTTTGGTCACCCCCATGCAACTTATGGGGCAGTAACAGCACCCTTTTCAAAACGTGTTTTTCAGCCCGAAATAAACGCGTTTTTTCAGACCGCTGAAGCCCTATGTAACTGCAAGGCTCAGAAGAGCCCACACACTCAGCTCTTAACCCCAGTGTGCAGAAAGTGTCAAAACATATATTTCAGCAGAAATAAACGTTTCTGAAAGTTTTGTCACCCCCATGCAACTTATGGGGCAGTAACAGCACACTTCTCAAAACGTGTTTTTCAGCCCGAAATAAACGCGTTTTTTCAGACCGCTGTATCCCTATGTAACTGCAAGGCTCAGAAGAGCCCACACACTCAGCTCTTAACCCCAGTGTGCAGAAAGTGTCAAAACGTGTTTTTCAGCAGAAATAAACATGTTTCTGCAAGTTTGGTCACCCCCATGCAACTTATGGGGCAGTAACAGCACTCTTTTCAAAACGTGTTTTTCAGCTCGAAATAAACGCGTATTTTCAGACCGCTGAATCCCAATGTAGCTGCAAGGCTCAGAAGAGCCCACACACTCAGCTCTTAACCCCAGTGTGCAGAAAGTGTCAAAACGTGTTTTTCAGCAGAAATAAACATGTTTCTGCAAGTTTGGTCAAACCCATGCAACTTATGGGGCAGCAACAGCACACTTTTCAAAACGTGTTTTTCAGCCCGAAATAAACGCGTTTTTTCAGACCGCTGAATCCCTATGTAACTGCAAGGCTCAGAAGAGCCCACACACTCAGCTCTTAACCCCAGTGTGCAGAAAGTGTCAAAACGTGTTTTTCAGCAGAAATAAACATGTTTCTGCAAGTTTGGTCACCCCCATGCAACTTATGGGGCAGTAACAGCACCCTTTTCAAAACGTGTTTTTCAGCCCGAAATAAACGCGTTTTTTCAGACCGCTGAAGCCCTATGTAACTGCAAGGCTCAGAAGAGCCCACACACTCAGCTCTTAACCCCAGTGTGCAGAAAGTGTCAAAACATATATTTCAGCAGAAATAAACGTTTCTGAAAGTTTTGTCACCCCCATGCAACTTATGGGGCAGTAACAGCACACTTTTCAAAACGTGTTGTTCAGTACGAAATAAACGCGTTTTTTCAGACCGCTGAATCCCTATGTAGCTGCAAGGCTCAGAAGAGCCCACACACTCAGCTCTTAACCCCAGTGTGCAGAAAGTGTCAAAACGTGTTTTTCAGCAGAAAAAAACATGTTTCTGCAAGTTTGGTCACCCCCATGCAACTTATGGGGCAGTAAAAGCACCCTTTTCAAAACGTGTTTTTCAGCCCGAAATAAACGCGTTTTTTCAGTCCGCTGAATCCCTATGTAACTGCAAGGCTCAGAAGAGCCCACACACTCAGCTCTTAACCCCAGTGTGCAGAAAGTGTCAAAACGTGTTTTTCAGCAGAAATAAACATGTTTCTGCAAGTTTGGTCACCCCCATGCAACTTATGGGGCAGTAACAGCACCCTTTTCAAAACGTGTTTTTCAGCCCGAAATAAACGCGTTTTTTCAGACCGCTGAAGAGCCCACACACTCAGCTCTTAACCCCAGTGTGCAGAAAGTGTCAAAACGTGTTTTTCAGCAGAAATAAACATGTTTCTGCAAGTTTGGTCACCCCCATGCAACTTATGGGGCAGTAACAGCACTCTTTTCAAAACGTGTTTTTCAGCCCGAAATAAACGCGTTTTTTCAGACCGCTGAAGAGCCCACACACTCAGCTCTTAACCCCAGTGTGCAGAAAGTGTCAAAACGTGTTTTTCAGCAGAAATAAACATGTTTCTGCAAGTTTGGTCACCCCCATGCAACTT
This sequence comes from Lepisosteus platostomus, assembly GCF_059453375.1. Lineage (NCBI taxonomy): Eukaryota > Metazoa > Chordata > Actinopteri > Semionotiformes > Lepisosteidae > Lepisosteus > Lepisosteus platostomus. Next base: position 35,805,916 of record NC_142612.1, read on the forward strand.
ATGGGGCAGTAACAGCACTCTTTTCAAAACGTGTTTTTCAGCCCGAAATAAACGCGTTTTTTCAGACCGCTGAAGAGCCCACACACTCAGCTCTTAACCCCAGTGTGCAGAAAGTGTCAAAACGTGTTTTTCAGCAGAAAAAAACATGTTTCTGCAAGTTTGGTCACCTCCATGCAACTTATGGGGCAGTAACAGCACCATTTTCAAAACGTGTTTTTCAGCCCGAAATAAACGCGTTTTTTCAGACCGCTGAATCCCTATGTAACTGCAAGGCTCAGAAGAGCCCACACACTCAGTTCTTAACCCCAGTGTGCAGAAAGTATCAAAACGTGTTTTTCAGAAGAAATAAACATGTTTCTGAAAGTTTGGTCACCCCCATGCAACTTATGGGGCAGTAACAGCACACTTTTCAAAACGTGTTTTTCAGCCCGAAATAAACGCGTTTTTTCAGACCGCTGTATCCCTATGTAACTGCAAGGCTCAGAAGAGCCCACACACTCAGCTCTTAACCCCAGTGTGCAGAAAGTGTCAAAACGTGTTTTTCAGCAGAAAAAAACATGTTTCTGCAAGTTTGGTCACCCCCATGCAACTTATGGGGCAGTAACAGCATTCTTTTCAAAACGTGTTTTTCAGCTCGAAATAAACGCGTATTTTCAGACCGCTGAATCCCAATGTAGCTGCAAGGCTCAGAAGAGACCACACACTCAGCTCTTAACCCCAGTGTGCAGAAAGTGTCAAAACGTGTTTTTCAGCAGAAATAAACATGTTTCTGCAAGTTTGGTCACCCCCATGCAACTTATGGGGCAGTAACAGCACCCTTTTCAAAACGTGTTTTTCAGCCCGAAATAAACGCGTTTTTTCAGACCGCTGAATCCCTATGTAACTGCAAGGCTCAGAAGAGCCCACACACTCAGCTCTTAACCCCAGTGTGCAGAAAGTATCAAAACGTGTTTTTCAGCAGAAATAAACATGTTTCTGAAAGTTTGGTCACCCCCATGCAACTTATGGGGCAGTAACAGCACACTTTTCAAAACGTATTTTTCAGCCCGAAATAAACGCGTTTTTTCAGACCGCTGTATCCCTATGTAACTGCAAGGCTCAGAAGAGCCCACACACTGAGCTCTTAACCCCAGTGTGCAGAAAGTGTCAAAACGTGTTTTTCAGCAGAAATAAACATGTTTCTGCAAGTTTGGTCACCCCCATGCAACTTATGGGGCAGTAACAGCACTCTTTTCAAAACTTGTTTTTCAGCTCGAAATAAACGCGTATTTTCAGACCGCTGAATCCCAATGTAGCTGCAAGGCTCAGAAGAGCCCACACACTCAGCTCTTAACCCCAGTGTGCAGAAAGTGTCAAAACGTGTTTTTCAGCAGAAATAAACATGTTTCTGCAAGTTTGGTCACACCCCATGCAACTTATGGGGCAGTAACAGCACCCTTTTCAAAACGTGTTTTTCAGCACGAAATAAACGCGTTTTTTCAGACCGCTGAAGAGCCCACACACTCAGCTCTTAACCCCAGTGTGCAGAAAGTGTCAAAACGTGTTTTTCAGCAGAAAAAAACATGTTTCTGCAAGTTTGGTCACCCTCATGCAACTTATGGGGCAGTAACAGCACTCTTTTCAAAACGTGTTTTTCAGCTCGAAATAAACGCGTATTTTCAGACCGCTGAATCCCAATGTAGCTGCAAGGCTCAGAAGAGCCCACACACTCAGCTCTTAACCCCAGTGTGCAGAAAGTGTCAATACGTGTTTTTCAGCAGAAATAAACATGTTTCTGCAAGTTTGGTCACCCACATGCAACTTATGGGGCAGTAACAGCACCCTTTTCAAAACGTGTTTTTCAGCCCGAAATAAACGCGTTTTTTCAGACCGCTGAATCCCTATGTAACTGCAAGGCTCAGAAGAGCCCACACACTCAGCTCTTAACCCCAGTGTGCAGAAAGTGTCAAAACGTGTTTTTCAGCAGAAAAAAACATGTTTCTGCAAGTTTGGTCACCCCCATGCAAATTATGGGGCAGTAACAGCACTCTTTTCAAAACGTGTTTTTCAGCTCGAAATAAACACGTATTTACAGATCGCTGAATCCCAATGTAGCTGCAAGGCTCAGAAGAGCCCACACACTCAGCTCTTAACCCCAGTGTGCAGAAAGTGTCAAAACGTGTTTTTCAGCAGAAATAAACATGTTTCTGCAAGTTTGGTCACCCACATGCAACTTATGGGGCAGTAACAGCACCCTTTTCAAAACGTGTTTTTCAGCCCGAAATAAACGCGTTTTTTCAGACCGCTGAATCCCTATGTAACTGCAAGGCTCAGAAGAGCCCACACACTCAGCTCTTAACCCCAGTGTGCAGAAAGGTTCAAAACGTGTTTTTCAGCAGAAATAAACATGTTTCTGCAAGTTTGGTCACCCCCATGCAACTTATGGGGCAGTAACAGTACCCTTTTCAAAACGTGTTTTTCAGCCCGAAATAAACGCGTTTTTTCAGACCGCTGAATACCTATGTAACTGCAAGGCTCTGAAGAGCCCACACACTCAGCTCTTAACCCCAGTGTGCAGAAAGTGTCAAAACGTGTTTTTCAGCAGAAAAAAACATGTTTCTGCAAGTTTTGTCACCCCCATGCAACTTATGGGGCAGTAACAGCACCCTTTTCAAAACGTGTTTTTCAGCCCGAAATAAACGCGTTTTTTCAGACCGCTGAATCCCTATGTAGCTGCAAGGCTCAGAAGAGCCCACACACTCAGCTCTTAACCCCAGTGTGCAGAAAGTGTCAAAAGGTTTTTTTCAGCAGAAAAAAACATGTTTCTGCAAGTTTGGTCACCCCCATGCAACTTATGGGGCAGTAAAAGCACCCTTTTCAAAACGTGTTTTTCAGCCCGAAAAAAAAGCGTTTTTTCAGACCGCTGAATCCCTGTGTAACTGCAAGGCTCAGAAGAGCCCACACACTCAGCTCTTAACCCCAGTGTGCAGAAAGTGTCAAAACGTGTTTTTCAGCAGAAATAAACATGTTTCTGCAAGTTTGGTCACCCCCATGCAACTTATGGGGCAGTAACAGCACCCTTTTCAAAACGTGTTTTTCAGCCCGAAATAAACGCGTTTTTTCAGACCGCTGAAGAGCCCACACACTCAGCTCTTAACCCCAGTGTGCAGAAAGTGTCAAAACGTGTTTTTCAGCAGAAATAAACATGTTTCTGCAAGTTTGGTCACCCCCATGCAACTTATGGGGCAGTAACAGCACCATTTTCAAAACGTGTTTTTCAGCCCGAAATAAACGCGTTTTTTCAGACCGCTGAAGAGCCCACACACTCAGTTCTTAACCCCAGTGTGCAGAAAGTATCAAAACGTGTTTTTCAGAAGAAATAAACATGTTTCTGAAAGTTTGGTCACCCCCATGCAACTTATGGGGCAGTAACAGCACACTTTTCAAAACGTGTTTTTCAGCCCGAAATAAACGCGTTTTTTCAGACCGCTGTATCCCTATGTAACTGCAAGGCTCAGAAGAGCCCACACACTCAGCTCTTAACCCCAGTGTGCAGAAAGTGTCAAAACGTGTTTTTCAGCAGAAATAAACATGTTTCTGCAAGTTTGGTCACCCCCATGCAACTTATGGGGCAGTAACAGCACCCTTTTCAAAACGTGTTTTTCAGCCCGAAATAAACGCGTTTTTTCAGACCGCTGAAGCCCTATGTAACTGCAAGGCTCAGAAGAGCCCACACACTCAGCTCTTAACCCCAGTGTGCAGAAAGTGTCAAAACGTGTTTTTCAGCAGAAATAAACATGTTTCTGCAAGTTTGGTCACCCCCATGCAACTTATGGGGCAGTAACAGCACTCTTTTCAAAACTTGTTTTTCAGCTCGAAATAAACGCGTATTTTCAGACCGCTGAATCCCAATGTAGCTGCAAGGCTCAGAAGAGCCCACACACTCAGCTCTTAACCCCAGTGTGCAGAAAGTGTCAAAACGTGTTTTTCAGCAGAAATAAACATGTTTCTGCAAGTTTGGTCACACCCCATGCAACTTATGGGGCAGTAACAGCACCCTTTTCAAAACGTGTTTTTCAGCACGAAATAAACGCGTTTTTTCAGACCGCTGAATCCCTATGTAACTGCAAGGCTCAGAAGAGCCCACACACTCAGCTCTTAACCCCAGTGTGCAGAAAGTGTCAAAACGTGTTTTTCAGCAGAAATAAACATGTTTCTGCAAGTTTGGTCACCCCCATGCAACTTATGGGGCAGTAACAGCACTCTTTTCAAAACGTGTTTTTCAGCTCGAAATAAACGCATATTTTCAGACCGCTGAATCCCAATGTAGCTGCAAGGCTCAGAAGAGCCCACACACTCAGCTCTTAACCCCAGTGTGCAGAAAGTGTCAAAACGTGTTTTTCAGCAGAAATAAACATGTTTCTGCAAGTTTGGTCACCCCCATGCAACTTATGGGGCAGTAACAGCACTCTTTTCAAAACGTGTTTTTCAGCCCGAAATAAACGCGTTTTTTCAGACCGCTGAAGAGCCCACACACTCAGCTCTTAACCCCAGTGTGCAGAAAGTGTCAAAACGTGTTTTTCAGCAGAAAAAAACATGTTTCTGCAAGTTTGGTCACCCCCATGCAACTTATGGGGCAGTAACAGCACCATTTTCAAAACGTGTTTTTCAGCCCGAAATAAACGCGTTTTTTCAGACCGCTGAAGAGCCCACACACTCAGTTCTTAACCCCAGTGTGCAGAAAGTATCAAAACGTGTTTTTCAGAAGAAATAAACATGTTTCTGAAAGTTTTGTCACCCCCATGCAACTTATGGGGCAGTAACAGCACACTTTTCAAAACGTGTTTTTCAGCCCGAAATAAACGCGTTTTTTCAGACCGCTGTATCCCTATGTAACTGCAAGGCTCAGAAGAGCCCACACACTCAGCTCTTAACCCCAGTGTGCAGAAAGTGTCAAAACGTGTTTTTCAGCAGAAAAAAACATGTTTCTGCAAGTTTGGTCACCCCCATGCAACTTATGGGGCAGTAACAGCATTCTTTTCAAAACGTGTTTTTCAGCTCGAAATAAACGCGTATTTTCAGACCGCTGAATCCCAATGTAGCTGCAAGGCTCAGAAGAGACCACACACTCAGCTCTTAACCCCAGTGTGCAGAAAGTGTCAAAACGTGTTTTTCAGCAGAAATAAACATGTTTCTGCAAGTTTGGTCACCCCCATGCAACTTATGGGGCAGTAACAGCACCCTTTTCAAAACGTGTTTTTCAGCCCGAAATAAACGCGTTTTTTCAGACCGCTGAATACCTATGTAACTGCAAGGCTCTGAAGAGCCCACACACTCAGCTCTTAACCCCAGTGTGCAGAAAGTGTCAAAACGTGTTTTTCAGCAGAAAAAAACATGTTTCTGCAAGTTTTGTCACCCCCATGCAACTTATGGGGCAGTAACAGCACTCTTTTCAAAACGTGTTTTTCAGCCCGAAATAAACGCGTTTTTTCAGACCGCTGAATCCCTATGTAGCTGCAAGGCTCAGAAGAGCCCACACACTCAGCTCTTAACCCCAGTGTGCAGAAAGTGTCAAAACGTGTTTTTCAGCAGAAATAAACATGTTTCTGCAAGTTTGGTCACCCCCATGCAACTTATGGGGCAGTAACAGCACCCTTTTCAAAACGTGTTTTTCAGCCCGAAATAAACGCGTTTTTTCAGACCGCTGAAGAGCCCACACACTCAGCTCTTAACCCCAGTGTGCAGAAAGTGTCAAAACGTGTTTTTCAGCAGAAATAAACATGTTTCTGCAAGTTTGGTCACCCCCATGCAACTTATGGGGCAGTAACAGCACCCTTTTCAAAACGTGTTTTTCAGCCCGAAATAAACGCGTTTTTTCAGACCGCTGAAGAGCCCACACACTCAGCTCTTAACCCCAGTGTGCAGAAAGTGTCAAAACGTGTTTTTCAGCAGAAATAAACATGTTTCTGCAAGTTTGGTCACCCCCATGCAACTTATGGGGCAGTAACAGCATTCTTTTCAAAACGTGTTTTTCAGTTCGAAATAAACGCGTATTTTCAGACCGCTGAATCCCAATGTAGCTGCAAGGCTCAGAAGAGACCACACACTCAGCTCTTAACCCCAGTGTGCAGAAAGTGTCAAAACGTGTTTTTCAGCAGAAATAAACATGTTTCTGCAAGTTTGGTCACCCCCATGCAACTTATGGGGCAGTAACAGCACCCTTTTCAAAACGTGTTTTTCAGCCCGAAATAAACGCGTTTTTTCAGACCGCTGAATCCCTATGTAACTGCAAGGCTCAGAAGAGCCCACACACTCAGCTCTTAACCCCAGTGTGCAGAAAGTGTCAAAACGTGTTTTTCAGCAGAAAAAAACATGTTTCTGCAAGTTTGGTCACCCCCATGCAACTTATGGGGCAGTAACAGCACCCTTTTCAAAACGTGTTTTTCAGCCCGAAATAAACGCGTTTTTTCAGACCGCTGAAGAGCCCACACACTCAGTTCTTAACCCCAGTGTGCAGAAAGTATCAAAACGTGTTTTTCAGCAGAAATAAACATGTTTCTGAAAGTTTGGTCACCCCCATGCAACTTATGGGGCAGTAACAGCACACTTTTCAAAACGTGTTTTTCAGCCCGAAATAAACGCGTTTTTTCAGACCGCTGTATCCCTATGTAACTGCAAGGCTCAGAAGAGCCCACACACTGAGCTCTTAACCCCAGTGTGCAGAAAGTGTCAAAACGTGTTTTTCAGCAGAAATAAACATGTTTCTGCAAGTTTGGTCACCCCCATGCAACTTATGGGGCAGTAACAGCACTCTTTTCAAAACTTGTTTTTCAGCTCGAAATAAACGCGTATTTTCAGACCGCTGAATCCCAATGTAGCTGCAAGGCTCAGAAGAGCCCACACACTCAGCTCTTAACCCCAGTGTGCAGAAAGTGTCAAAACGTGTTTTTCAGCAGAAATAAACATGTTTCTGCAAGTTTGGTCACACCCCATGCAACTTATGGGGCAGTAACAGCACCCTTTTCAAAACGTGTTTTTCAGCACGAAATAAACGCGTTTTTTCAGACCGCTGAATCCCTATGTAACTGCAAGGCTCAGAAGAGCCCACACACTCAGCTCTTAACCCCAGTGTGCAGAAAGTGTCAAAACGTGTTTTTCAGCAGAAAAAAACATGTTTCTGCAAGTTTGGTCACCCCCATGCAACTTATGGGGCAGTAAAAGCACCCTTTTCAAAACGTGTTTTTCAGCCCGAAAAAAAAGCGTTTTTTCAGACCGCTGAATCCCTGTGTAACTGCAAGGCTCTGAAGAGCCCACACACTCAGCTCTTAACCCCAGTGTGCAGAAAGTGTCAAAACGTGTTTTTCAGCAGAAAAAAACATGTTTCTGCAAGTTTTGTCACCCCCATGCAACTTATGGGGCAGTAACAGCACTCTTTTCAAAACGTGTTTTTCAGCCCGAAATAAACGCGTTTTTTCAGACCGCTGAATCCCTATGTAGCTGCAAGGCTCAGAAGAGCCCACACACTCAGCTCTTAACCCCAGTGTGCAGAAAGTGTCAAAACGTGTTTTTCAGCAGAAAAAAACATGTTTCTGCAAGTTTGGTCACCCCCATGCAACTTATGGGGCAGTAAAAGCACCCTTTTCAAAACGTGTTTTTCAGCCCGAAAAAAAAGCGTTTTTTCAGACCGCTGAATCCCTGTGTAACTGCAAGGCTCAGAAGAGCCCACACACTCAGCTCTTAACCCCAGTGTGCAGAAAGTGTCAAAACGTGTTTTTCAGCAGAAATAAACATGTTTCTGCAAGTTTGGTCACCCCCATGCAACTTATGGGGCAGTAACAGCACCCTTTTCAAAACGTGTTTTTCAGCCCGAAATAAACGCGTTTTTTCAGACCGCTGAAGAGCCCACACACTCAGCTCTTAACCCCAGTGTGCAGAAAGTGTCAAAACGTGTTTTTCAGCAGAAATAAACATGTTTCTGCAAGTTTGGTCACCCCCATGCAACTTATGGGGCAGTAACAGCACTCTTTTCAAAACGTGTTTTTCAGCCCGAAATAAACGCGTTTTTTCAGACCGCTGAAGAGCCCACACACTCAGCTCTTAACCCCAGTGTGCAGAAAGTGTCAAAACGTGTTTTTCAGCAGAAATAAACATGTTTCTGCAAGTTTGGTCACCCCCATGCAACTTATGGGGCAGTAACAGCATTCTTTTCAAAACGTGTTTTTCAGTTCGAAATAAACGCGTATTTTCAGACCGCTGAATCCCAATGTAGCTGCAAGGCTCAGAAGAGACCACACACTCAGCTCTTAACCCCAGTGTGCAGAAAGTGTCAAAACGTGTTTTTCAGCAGAAATAAACATGTTTCTGCAAGTTTGGTCACCCCCATGCAACTTATGGGGCAGTAACAGCACCCTTTTCAAAACGTGTTTTTCAGCCCGAAATAAACGCGTTTTTTCAGACCGCTGAATCCCTATGTAACTGCAAGGCTCAGAAGAGCCCACACACTCAGCTCTTAACCCCAGTGTGCAGAAAGTGTCAAAACGTGTTTTTCAGCAGAAAAAAACATGTTTCTGCAAGTTTGGTCACCCCCATGCAACTTATGGGGCAGTAACAGCACCCTTTTCAAAACGTGTTTTTCAGCCCGAAATAAACGCGTTTTTTCAGACCGCTGAAGAGCCCACACACTCAGTTCTTAACCCCAGTGTGCAGAAAGTATCAAAACGTGTTTTTCAGCAGAAATAAACATGTTTCTGAAAGTTTGGTCACCCCCATGCAACTTATGGGGCAGTAACAGCACACTTTTCAAAACGTGTTTTTCAGCCCGAAATAAACGCGTTTTTTCAGACCGCTGTATCCCTATGTAACTGCAAGGCTCAGAAGAGCCCACAAACTGAGCTCTTAACCCCAGTGTGCAGAAAGTGTCAAAACGTGTTTTTCAGCAGAAATAAACATGTTTCTGCAAGTTTGGTCACCCCCATGCAACTTATGGGGCAGTAACAGCACTCTTTTCAAAACTTGTTTTTCAGCTCGAAATAAACGCGTATTTTCAGACCGCTGAATCCCAATGTAGCTGCAAGGCTCAGAAGAGCCCACACACTCAGCTCTTAACCCCAGTGTGCAGAAAGTGTCAAAACGTGTTTTTCAGCAGAAATAAACATGTTTCTGCAAGTTTGGTCACACCCCATGCAACTTATGGGGCAGTAACAGCACCCTTTTCAAAACGTGTTTTTCAGCACGAAATAAACGCGTTTTTTCAGACCGCTGAATCCCTATGTAACTGCAAGGCTCAGAAGAGCCCACACACTCAGCTCTTAACCCCAGTGTGCAGAAAGTGTCAAAACGTGTTTTTCAGCAGAAATAAACATGTTTCTGCAAGTTTGGTCACCCCCATGCAACTTATGGGGCAGTAACAGCACTCTTTTCAAAACGTGTTTTTCAGCTCGAAATAAACGCATATTTTCAGACCGCTGAATCCCAATGTAGCTGCAAGGCTCAGAAGAGCCCACACACTCAGCTCTTAACCCCAGTGTGCAGAAAGTGTCAAAACGTGTTTTTCAGCAGAAATAAACATGTTTCTGCAAGTTTGGTCACCCCCATGCAACTTATGGGGCAGTAACAGCACTCTTTTCAAAACGTGTTTTTCAGCCCGAAATAAACGCGTTTTTTCAGACCGCTGAAGAGCCCACACACTCAGCTCTTAACCCCAGTGTGCAGAAAGTGTCAAAACGTGTTTTTCAGCAGAAAAAAACATGTTTCTGCAAGTTTGGTCACCCCCATGCAACTTATGGGGCAGTAACAGCACCATTTTCAAAACGTGTTTTTCAGCCCGAAATAAACGCGTTTTTTCAGACCGCTGAAGAGCCCACACACTCAGTTCTTAACCCCAGTGTGCAGAAAGTATCAAAACGTGTTTTTCAGAAGAAATAAACATGTTTCTGAAAGTTTTGTCACCCCCATGCAACTTATGGGGCAGTAACAGCACACTTTTCAAAACGTGTTTTTCAGCCCGAAATAAACGCGTTTTTTCAGACCGCTGTATCCCTATGTAACTGCAAGGCTCAGAAGAGCCCACACACTCAGCTCTTAACCCCAGTGTGCAGAAAGTGTCAAAACGTGTTTTTCAGCAGAAAAAAACATGTTTCTGCAAGTTTGGTCACCCCCATGCAACTTATGGGGCAGTAACAGCATTCTTTTCAAAACGTGTTTTTCAGCTCGAAATAAACGCGTATTTTCAGACCGCTGAATCCCAATGTAGCTGCAAGGCTCAGAAGAGACCACACACTCAGCTCTTAACCCCAGTGTGCAGAAAGTGTCAAAACGTGTTTTTCAGCAGAAATAAACATGTTTCTGCAAGTTTGGTCACCCCCATGCAACTTATGGGGCAGTAACAGCACCCTTTTCAAAACGTGTTTTTCAGCCCGAAATAAACGCGTTTTTTCAGACCGCTGAATCCCTATGTAACTGCAAGGCTCAGAAGAGCCCACACACTCAGCTCTTAACCCCAGTGTGCAGAAAGTGTCAAAACGTGTTTTTCAGCAGAAAAAAACATGTTTCTGCAAGTTTGGTCACCCCCATGCAACTTATGGGGCAGTAACAGCACCCTTTTCAAAACGTGTTTTTCAGCCCGAAATAAACGCGTTTTTTCAGACCGCTGAATACCTATGTAACTGCAAGGCTCTGAAGAGCCCACACACTCAGCTCTTAACCCCAGTGTGCAGAAAGTGTCAAAACGTGTTTTTCAGCAGAAAAAAACATGTTTCTGCAAGTTTTGTCACCCCCATGCAACTTATGGGGCAGTAACAGCACTCTTTTCAAAACGTGTTTTTCAGCCCGAAATAAACGCGTTTTTTCAGACCGCTGAATCCCTATGTAGCTGCAAGGCTCAGAAGAGCCCACACACTCAGCTCTTAACCCCAGTGTGCAGAAAGTGTCAAAACGTGTTTTTCAGCAGAAAAAAACATGTTTCTGCAAGTTTGGTCACCCCCATGCAACTTATGGGGCAGTAAAAGCACCCTTTTCAAAACGTGTTTTTCAGCCCGAAAAAAAAGCGTTTTTTCAGACCGCTGAATCCCTGTGTAACTGCAAGGCTCAGAAGAGCCCACACACTCAGCTCTTAACCCCAGTGTGCAGAAAGTGTCAAAACGTGTTTTTCAGCAGAAATAAACATGTTTCTGCAAGTTTGGTCACCCCCATGCAACTTATGGGGCAGTAACAGCACCCTTTTCAAAACGTGTTTTTCAGCCCGAAATAAACGCGTTTTTTCAGACCGCTGAAGAGCCCACACACTCAGCTCTTAACCCCAGTGTGCAGAAAGTGTCAAAACGTGTTTTTCAGCAGAAATAAACATGTTTCTGCAAGTTTGGTCACCCCCATGCAACTTATGGGGCAGTAACAGCACTCTTTTCAAAACGTGTTTTTCAGCCCGAAATAAACGCGTTTTTTCAGACCGCTGAAGAGCCCACACACTCAGCTCTTAACCCCAGTGTGCAGAAAGTGTCAAAACGTGTTTTTCAGCAGAAAAAAACATGTTTCTGCAAGTTTGGTCACCCCCATGCAACTTATGGGGCAGTAACAGCACCATTTTCAAAACGTGTTTTTCAGCCCGAAATAAACGCGTTTTTTCAGACCGCTGAAGAGCCCACACACTCAGCTCTTAACCCCAGTGTGCAGAAAGTATCAAAACGTGTTTTTCAGAAGAAATAAACATGTTTCTGAAAGTTTGGTCACCCCCATGCAACTTATGGGGCAGTAACAGCACACTTTTCAAAACGTGTTTTTCAGCCCGAAATAAACGCGTTTTTTCAGACCGCTGTATCCCTATGTAACTGCAAGGCTCAGAAGAGCCCACACACTCAGCTCTTAACCCCAGTGTGCAGAAAGTGTCAAAACGTGTTTTTCAGCAGAAATAAACATGTTTCTGCAAGTTTGGTCACCCCCATGCAACTTATGGGGCAGTAACAGCACCCTTTTCAAAACGTGTTTTTCAGCCCGAAATAAACGCGTTTTTTCAGACCGCTGAAGCCCTATGTAACTGCAAGGCTCAGAAGAGCCCACACACTCAGCTCTTAACCCCAGTGTGCAGAAAGTGTCAAAACATATATTTCAGCAGAAATAAACGTTTCTGAAAGTTTTGTCACCCCCATGCAACTTATGGGGCAGTAACAGCACACTTTTCAAAACGTGTTGTTCAGCACGAAATAAACGCGTTTTTTCAGACCGCTGAATCCCTATGTAGCTGCAAGGCTCAGAAGAGCCCACACACTCAGCTCTTAACCCCAGTGTGCAGAAAGTGTCAAAACGTGTTTTTCAGCAGAAAAAAACATGTTTCTGCAAGTTTGGTCACCCCCATGCAACTTATGGGGCAGTAAAAGCACCCTTTTCAAAACGTGTTTTTCAGCCCGAAAAAAAAGCGTTTTTTCAGACCGCTGAATCCCTATGTAACTGCAAGGCTCAGAAGAGCCCACACACTCAGCTCTTAACCCCAGTGTGCAGAAAGTGTCAAAACGTGTTTTTCAGCAGAAATAAACATGTTTCTGCAAGTTTGGTCACCCCCATGCAACTTATGGGGCAGTAACAGCACCCTTTTCAAAACGTGTTTTTCAGCCCGAAATAAACGCGTTTTTTCAGACCGCTGAAGAGCCCACACACTCAGCTCTTAACCCCAGTGTGCAGAAAGTGTCAAAACGTGTTTTTCAGCAGAAATAAACATGTTTCTGCAAGTTTGGTCACCCCCATGCAACTTATGGGGCAGTAACAGCACCCTTTTCAAAACGTGTTTTTCAGCCCGAAATAAACGCGTTTTTTCAGACCGCTGAAGAGCCCACACACTCAGCTCTTAACCCCAGTGTGCAGAAAGTGTCAAAACGTGTTTTTCAGCAGAAATAAACATGTTTCTGCAAGTTTGGTCACCCCCATGCAACTTATGGGGCAGTAACAGCATTCTTTTCAAAACGTGTTTTTCAGTTCGAAATAAACGCGTATTTTCAGACCGCTGAATCCCAATGTAGCTGCAAGGCTCAGAAGAGACCACACACTCAGCTCTTAACCCCAGTGTGCAGAAAGTGTCAAAACGTGTTTTTCAGCAGAAATAAACATGTTTCTGCAAGTTTGGTCACCCCCATGCAACTTATGGGGCAGTAACAGCACCCTTTTCAAAACGTGTTTTTCAGCCCGAAATAAACGCGTTTTTTCAGACCGCTGAATCCCTATGTAACTGCAAGGCTCAGAAGAGCCCACACACTCAGCTCTTAACCCCAGTGTGCAGAAAGTGTCAAAACGTGTTTTTCAGCAGAAAAAAACATGTTTCTGCAAGTTTGGTCACCCCCATGCAACTTATGGGGCAGTAACAGCACCCTTTTCAAAACGTGTTTTTCAGCCCGAAATAAACGCGTTTTTTCAGACCGCTGAAGAGCCCACACACTCAGTTCTTAACCCCAGTGTGCAGAAAGTATCAAAACGTGTTTTTCAGCAGAAATAAACATGTTTCTGAAAGTTTGGTCACCCCCATGCAACTTATGGGGCAGTAACAGCACACTTTTCAAAACGTGTTTTTCAGCCCGAAATAAACGCGTTTTTTCAGACCGCTGTATCCCTATGTAACTGCAAGGCTCAGAAGAGCCCACACACTGAGCTCTTAACCCCAGTGTGCAGAAAGTGTCAAAACGTGTTTTTCAGCAGAAATAAACATGTTTCTGCAAGTTTGGTCACCCCCATGCAACTTATGGGGCAGTAACAGCACTCTTTTCAAAACTTGTTTTTCAGCTCGAAATAAACGCGTATTTTCAGACCGCTGAATCCCAATGTAGCTGCAAGGCTCAGAAGAGCCCACACACTCAGCTCTTAACCCCAGTGTGCAGAAAGTGTCAAAACGTGTTTTTCAGCAGAAATAAACATGTTTCTGCAAGTTTGGTCACACCCCATGCAACTTATGGGGCAGTAACAGCACCCTTTTCAAAACGTGTTTTTCAGCACGAAATAAACGCGTTTTTTCAGACCGCTGAATCCCTATGTAACTGCAAGGCTCAGAAGAGCCCACACACTCAGCTCTTAACCCCAGTGTGCAGAAAGTGTCAAAACGTGTTTTTCAGCAGAAATAAACATGTTTCTGCAAGTTTGGTCACCCCCATGCAACTTATGGGGCAGTAACAGCACTCTTTTCAAAACGTGTTTTTCAGCTCGAAATAAACGCATATTTTCAGACCGCTGAATCCCAATGTAGCTGCAAGGCTCAGAAGAGACCACACACTCAGCTCTTAACCCCAGTGTGCAGAAAGTGTCAAAACGTGTTTTTCAGCAGAAAAAAACATGTTTCTGCAAGTTTGGTCACCCCCATGCAACTTATGGGGCAGTAAAAGCACCCTTTTCAAAACGTGTTTTTCAGCCCGAAAAAAAAGCGTTTTTTCAGACCGCTGAATCCCTGTGTAACTGCAAGGCTCTGAAGAGCCCACACACTCAGCTCTTAACCCCAGTGTGCAGAAAGTGTCAAAACGTGTTTTTCAGCAGAAAAAAACATGTTTCTGCAAGTTTTGTCACCCCCATGCAACTTATGGGGCAGTAACAGCACTCTTTTCAAAACGTGTTTTTCAGCCCGAAATAAACGCGTTTTTTCAGACCGCTGAATCCCTATGTAGCTGCAAGGCTCAGAAGAGCCCACACACTCAGCTCTTAACCCCAGTGTGCAGAAAGTGTCAAAACGTGTTTTTCAGCAGAAAAAAAACATGTTTCTGCAAGTTTGGTCACCCCCATGCAACTTATGGGGCAGTAAAAGCACCCTTTTCAAAACGTGTTTTTCAGCCCGAAAAAAAAGCGTTTTTTCAGACCGCTGAATCCCTGTGTAACTGCAAGGCTCAGAAGAGCCCACACACTCAGCTCTTAACCCCAGTGTGCAGAAAGTGTCAAAACGTGTTTTTCAGCAGAAATAAACATGTTTCTGCAAGTTTGGTCACCCCCATGCAACTTATGGGGCAGTAACAGCACCCTTTTCAAAACGTGTTTTTCAGCCCGAAATAAACGCGTTTTTTCAGACCGCTGAAGAGCCCACACACTCAGCTCTTAACCCCAGTGTGCAGAAAGTGTCAAAACGTGTTTTTCAGCAGAAATAAACATGTTTCTGCAAGTTTGGTCACCCCCATGCAACTTATGGGGCAGTAACAGCACTCTTTTCAAAACGTGTTTTTCAGCCCGAAATAAACGCGTTTTTTCAGACCGCTGAAGAGCCCACACACTCAGCTCTTAACCCCAGTGTGCAGAAAGTGTCAAAACGTGTTTTTCAGCAGAAATAAACATGTTTCTGCAAGTTTGGTCACCCCCATGCAACTTATGGGGCAGTAACAGCATTCTTTTCAAAACGTGTTTTTCAGTTCGAAATAAACGCGTATTTTCAGACCGCTGAATCCCAATGTAGCTGCAAGGCTCAGAAGAGACCACACACTCAGCTCTTAACCCCAGTGTGCAGAAAGTGTCAAAACGTGTTTTTCAGCAGAAATAAACATGTTTCTGCAAGTTTGGTCACCCCCATGCAACTTATGGGGCAGTAACAGCACCCTTTTCAAAACGTGTTTTTCAGCCCGAAATAAACGCGTTTTTTCAGACCGCTGAATCCCTATGTAACTGCAAGGCTCAGAAGAGCCCACACACTCAGCTCTTAACCCCAGTGTGCAGAAAGTGTCAAAACGTGTTTTTCAGCAGAAAAAAACATGTTTCTGCAAGTTTGGTCACCCCCATGCAACTTATGGGGCAGTAACAGCACCCTTTTCAAAACGTGTTTTTCAGCCCGAAATAAACGCGTTTTTTCAGACCGCTGAAGAGCCCACACACTCAGTTCTTAACCCCAGTGTGCAGAAAGTATCAAAACGTGTTTTTCAGCAGAAATAAACATGTTTCTGAAAGTTTGGTCACCCCCATGCAACTTATGGGGCAGTAACAGCACACTTTTCAAAACGTGTTTTTCAGCCCGAAATAAACGCGTTTTTTCAGACCGCTGTATCCCTATGTAACTGCAAGGCTCAGAAGAGCCCACACACTGAGCTCTTAACCCCAGTGTGCAGAAAGTGTCAAAACGTGTTTTTCAGCAGAAATAAACATGTTTCTGCAAGTTTGGTCACCCCCATGCAACTTATGGGGCAGTAACAGCACTCTTTTCAAAACTTGTTTTTCAGCTCGAAATAAACGCGTATTTTCAGACCGCTGAATCCCAATGTAGCTGCAAGGCTCAGAAGAGCCCACACACTCAGCTCTTAACCCCAGTGTGCAGAAAGTGTCAAAACGTGTTTTTCAGCAGAAATAAACATGTTTCTGCAAGTTTGGTCACACCCCATGCAACTTATGGGGCAGTAACAGCACCCTTTTCAAAACGTGTTTTTCAGCACGAAATAAACGCGTTTTTTCAGACCGCTGAATCCCTATGTAACTGCAAGGCTCAGAAGAGCCCACACACTCAGCTCTTAACCCCAGTGTGCAGAAAGTGTCAAAACGTGTTTTTCAGCAGAAATAAACATGTTTCTGCAAGTTTGGTCACCCCCATGCAACTTATGGGGCAGTAACAGCACTCTTTTCAAAACGTGTTTTTCAGCTCGAAATAAACGCATATTTTCAGACCGCTGAATCCCAATGTAGCTGCAAGGCTCAGAAGAGCCCACACACTCAGCTCTTAACCCCAGTGTGCAGAAAGTGTCAAAACGTGTTTTTCAGCAGAAATAAACATGTTTCTGCAAGTTTGGTCACCCCCATGCAACTTATGGGGCAGTAACAGCACTCTTTTCAAAACGTGTTTTTCAGCCCGAAATAAACGCGTTTTTTCAGACCGCTGAAGAGCCCACACACTCAGCTCTTAACCCCAGTGTGCAGAAAGTGTCAAAACGTGTTTTTCAGCAGAAAAAAACATGTTTCTGCAAGTTTGGTCACCCCCATGCAACTTATGGGGCAGTAACAGCACCATTTTCAAAACGTGTTTTTCAGCCCGAAATAAACGCGTTTTTTCAGACCGCTGAAGAGCCCACACACTCAGTTCTTAACCCCAGTGTGCAGAAAGTATCAAAACGTGTTTTTCAGAAGAAATAAACATGTTTCTGAAAGTTTTGTCACCCCCATGCAACTTATGGGGCAGTAACAGCACACTTTTCAAAACGTGTTTTTCAGCCCGAAATAAACGCGTTTTTTCAGACCGCTGTATCCCTATGTAACTGCAAGGCTCAGAAGAGCCCACACACTCAGCTCTTAACCCCAGTGTGCAGAAAGTGTCAAAACGTGTTTTTCAGCAGAAAAAAACATGTTTCTGCAAGTTTGGTCACCCCCATGCAACTTATGGGGCAGTAACAGCATTCTTTTCAAAACGTGTTTTTCAGCTCGAAATAAACGCGTATTTTCAGACCGCTGAATCCCAATGTAGCTGCAAGGCTCAGAAGAGACCACACACTCAGCTCTTAACCCCAGTGTGCAGAAAGTGTCAAAACGTGTTTTTCAGCAGAAATAAACATGTTTCTGCAAGTTTGGTCACCCCCATGCAACTTATGGGGCAGTAACAGCACCCTTTTCAAAACGTGTTTTTCAGCCCGAAATAAACGCGTTTTTTCAGACCGCTGAATCCCTATGTAACTGCAAGGCTCAGAAGAGCCCACACACTCAGCTCTTAACCCCAGTGTGCAGAAAGTGTCAAAACGTGTTTTTCAGCAGAAAAAAACATGTTTCTGCAAGTTTGGTCACCCCCATGCAACTTATGGGGCAGTAACAGCACCCTTTTCAAAACGTGTTTTTCAGCCCGAAATAAACGCGTTTTTTCAGACCGCTGAATACCTATGTAACTGCAAGGCTCTGAAGAGCCCACACACTCAGCTCTTAACCCCAGTGTGCAGAAAGTGTCAAAACGTGTTTTTCAGCAGAAAAAAACATGTTTCTGCAAGTTTTGTCACCCCCATGCAACTTATGGGGCAGTAACAGCACTCTTTTCAAAACGTGTTTTTCAGCCCGAAATAAACGCGTTTTTTCAGACCGCTGAATCCCTATGTAGCTGCAAGGCTCAGAAGAGCCCACACACTCAGCTCTTAACCCCAGTGTGCAGAAAGTGTCAAAACGTGTTTTTCAGCAGAAAAAAACATGTTTCTGCAAGTTTGGTCACCCCCATGCAACTTATGGGGCAGTAAAAGCACCCTTTTCAAAACGTGTTTTTCAGCCCGAAAAAAAAGCGTTTTTTCAGACCGCTGAATCCCTGTGTAACTGCAAGGCTCAGAAGAGCCCACACACTCAGCTCTTAACCCCAGTGTGCAGAAAGTGTCAAAACGTGTTTTTCAGCAGAAATAAACATGTTTCTGCAAGTTTGGTCACCCCCATGCAACTTATGGGGCAGTAACAGCACCCTTTTCAAAACGTGTTTTTCAGCCCGAAATAAACGCGTTTTTTCAGACCGCTGAAGAGCCCACACACTCAGCTCTTAACCCCAGTGTGCAGAAAGTGTCAAAACGTGTTTTTCAGCAGAAATAAACATGTTTCTGCAAGTTTGGTCACCCCCATGCAACTTATGGGGCAGTAACAGCACTCTTTTCAAAACGTGTTTTTCAGCCCGAAATAAACGCGTTTTTTCAGACCGCTGAAGAGCCCACACACTCAGCTCTTAACCCCAGTGTGCAGAAAGTGTCAAAACGTGTTTTTCAGCAGAAAAAAACATGTTTCTGCAAGTTTGGTCACCCCCATGCAACTTATGGGGCAGTAACAGCACCATTTTCAAAACGTGTTTTTCAGCCCGAAATAAACGCGTTTTTTCAGACCGCTGAAGAGCCCACACACTCAGCTCTTAACCCCAGTGTGCAGAAAGTATCAAAACGTGTTTTTCAGAAGAAATAAACATGTTTCTGAAAGTTTGGTCACCCCCATGCAACTTATGGGGCAGTAACAGCACACTTTTCAAAACGTGTTTTTCAGCCCGAAATAAACGCGTTTTTTCAGACCGCTGTATCCCTATGTAACTGCAAGGCTCAGAAGAGCCCACACACTCAGCTCTTAACCCCAGTGTGCAGAAAGTGTCAAAACGTGTTTTTCAGCAGAAATAAACATGTTTCTGCAAGTTTGGTCACCCCCATGCAACTTATGGGGCAGTAACAGCACCCTTTTCAAAACGTGTTTTTCAGCCCGAAATAAACGCGTTTTTTCAGACCGCTGAAGCCCTATGTAACTGCAAGGCTCAGAAGAGCCCACACACTCAGCTCTTAACCCCAGTGTGCAGAAAGTGTCAAAACATATATTTCAGCAGAAATAAACGTTTCTGAAAGTTTTGTCACCCCCATGCAACTTATGGGGCAGTAACAGCACACTTTTCAAAACGTGTTGTTCAGCACGAAATAAACGCGTTTTTTCAGACCGCTGAATCCCTATGTAGCTGCAAGGCTCAGAAGAGCCCACACACTCAGCTCTTAACCCCAGTGTGCAGAAAGTGTCAAAACGTGTTTTTCAGCAGAAAAAAACATGTTTCTGCAAGTTTGGTCACCCCCATGCAACTTATGGGGCAGTAAAAGCACCCTTTTCAAAACGTGTTTTTCAGCCCGAAAAAAAAGCGTTTTTTCAGACCGCTGAATCCCTATGTAACTGCAAGGCTCAGAAGAGCCCACACACTCAGCTCTTAACCCCAGTGTGCAGAAAGTGTCAAAACGTGTTTTTCAGCAGAAATAAACATGTTTCTGCAAGTTTGGTCACCCCCATGCAACTTATGGGGCAGTAACAGCACCCTTTTCAAAACGTGTTTTTCAGCCCGAAATAAACGCGTTTTTTCAGACCGCTGAAGAGCCCACACACTCAGCTCTTAACCCCAGTGTGCAGAAAGTGTCAAAACGTGTTTTTCAGCAGAAATAAACATGTTTCTGCAAGTTTGGTCACCCCCATGCAACTTATGGGGCAGTAACAGCACTCTTTTCAAAACGTGTTTTTCAGCCCGAAATAAACGCGTTTTTTCAGACCGCTGAAGAGCCCACACACTCAGCTCTTAACCCCAGTGTGCAGAAAGTGTCAAAACGTGTTTTTCAGCAGAAATAAACATGTTTCTGCAAGTTTGGTCACCCCCATGCAACTTATGGGGCAGTAACAGCACTCTTTTCAAAACGTGTTTTTCAGCCCGAAATAAACGCGTTTTTTCAGATCGCTGAAGAGCCCACACACTCAGCTCTTAACCCCAGTGTGCAGAAAGTGTCAAAACGTGTTTTTCAGCAGAAATAAACATGTTTCTGCAAGTTTGGTCACCCCCATGCAACTTATGGGGCAGTAACAGCATTCTTTTCAAAACGTGTTTTTCAGTTCGAAATAAACGCGTATTTTCAGACCGCTGAATCCCAATGTAGCTGCAAGGCTCAGAAGAGACCACACACTCAGCTCTTAACCCCAGTGTGCAGAAAGTGTCAAAACGTGTTTTTCAGCAGAAATAAACATGTTTCTGCAAGTTTGGTCACCCCCATGCAACTTATGGGGCAGTAACAGCACCCTTTTCAAAACGTGTTTTTCAGCCCGAAATAAACGCGTTTTTTCAGACCGCTGAATCCCTATGTAACTGCAAGGCTCAGAAGAGCCCACACACTCAGCTCTTAACCCCAGTGTGCAGAAAGTGTCAAAACGTGTTTTTCAGCAGAAAAAAACATGTTTCTGCAAGTTTGGTCACCCCCATGCAACTTATGGGGCAGTAACAGCACCCTTTTCAAAACGTGTTTTTCAGCCCGAAATAAACGCGTTTTTTCAGACCGCTGAAGAGCCCACACACTCAGTTCTTAACCCCAGTGTGCAGAAAGTATCAAAACGTGTTTTTCAGCAGAAATAAACATGTTTCTGAAAGTTTGGTCACCCCCATGCAACTTATGGGGCAGTAACAGCACACTTTTCAAAACGTGTTTTTCAGCCCGAAATAAACGCGTTTTTTCAGACCGCTGTATCCCTATGTAACTGCAAGGCTCAGAAGAGCCCACACACTGAGCTCTTAACCCCAGTGTGCAGAAAGTGTCAAAACGTGTTTTTCAGCAGAAATAAACATGTTTCTGCAAGTTTGGTCACCCCCATGCAACTTATGGGGCAGTAACAGCACTCTTTTCAAAACTTGTTTTTCAGCTCGAAATAAACGCGTATTTTCAGACCGCTGAATCCCAATGTAGCTGCAAGGCTCAGAAGAGCCCACACACTCAGCTCTTAACCCCAGTGTGCAGAAAGTGTCAAAACGTGTTTTTCAGCAGAAATAAACATGTTTCTGCAAGTTTGGTCACACCCCATGCAACTTATGGGGCAGTAACAGCACCCTTTTCAAAACGTGTTTTTCAGCACGAAATAAACGCGTTTTTTCAGACCGCTGAATCCCTATGTAACTGCAAGGCTCAGAAGAGCCCACACACTCAGCTCTTAACCCCAGTGTGCAGAAAGTGTCAAAACGTGTTTTTCAGCAGAAATAAACATGTTTCTGCAAGTTTGGTCACCCCCATGCAACTTATGGGGCAGTAACAGCACCCTTTTCAAAACGTGTTTTTCAGCCCGAAATAAACGCGTTTTTTCAGACCGCTGAAGAGCCCACACACTCAGCTCTTAACCCCAGTGTGCAGAAAGTGTCAAAACGTGTTTTTCAGCAGAAAAAAAACATGTTTCTGCAAGTTTGGTCACCCTCATGCAACTTATGGGGCAGTAACAGCACTCTTTTCAAAACGTGTTTTTCAGCTCGAAATAAACGCGTATTTTCAGACCGCTGAATCCCAATGTAGCTGCAAGGCTCAGAAGAGCCCACACACTCAGCTCTTAACCCCAGTGTGCAGAAAGTGTCAATACGTGTTTTTCAGCAGAAATAAACATGTTTCTGCAAGTTTGGTCACCCCCATGCAACTTATGGGGCAGTAACAGCACCCTTTTCAAAACGTGTTTTTCAGCCCGAAATAAACGCGTTTTTTCAGACCGCTGAATCCCTATGTAACTGCAAGGCTCAGAAGAGCCCACACACTCAGCTCTTAACCCCAGTGTGCAGAAAGTGTCAAAACGTGTTTTTCAGCAGAAAAAAACATGTTTCTGCAAGTTTGGTCACCCCCATGCAACTTATGGGGCAGTAACAGCACCCTTTTCAAAACGTGTTTTTCAGCCCGAAATAAACGCGTTTTTTCAGACCGCTGAATACCTATGTAACTGCAAGGCTCTGAAGAGCCCACACACTCAGCTCTTAACCCCAGTGTGCAGAAAGTGTCAAAACGTGTTTTTCAGCAGAAAAAAACATGTTTCTGCAAGTTTTGTCACCCCCATGCAACTTATGGGGCAGTAACAGCACTCTTTTCAAAACGTGTTTTTCAGCCCGAAATAAACGCGTTTTTTCAGACCGCTGAATCCCTATGTAGCTGCAAGGCTCAGAAGAGCCCACACACTCAGCTCTTAACCCCAGTGTGCAGAAAGTGTCAAAACGTGTTTTTCAGCAGAAAAAAACATGTTTCTGCAAGTTTGGTCACCCCCATGCAACTTATGGGGCAGTAAAAGCACCCTTTTCAAAACGTGTTTTTCAGCCCGAAAAAAAAGCGTTTTTTCAGACCGCTGAATCCCTGTGTAACTGCAAGGCTCAGAAGAGCCCACACACTCAGCTCTTAACCCCAGTGTGCAGAAAGTGTCAAAACGTGTTTTTCAGCAGAAATAAACATGTTTCTGCAAGTTTGGTCACCCCCATGCAACTTATGGGGCAGTAACAGCACCCTTTTCAAAACGTGTTTTTCAGCCCGAAATAAACGCGTTTTTTCAGACCGCTGAAGAGCCCACACACTCAGCTCTTAACCCCAGTGTGCAGAAAGTGTCAAAACGTGTTTTTCAGCAGAAATAAACATGTTTCTGCAAGTTTGGTCACCCCCATGCAACTTATGGGGCAGTAACAGCACTCTTTTCAAAACGTGTTTTTCAGCCCGAAATAAACGCGTTTTTTCAGACCGCTGAAGAGCCCACACACTCAGCTCTTAACCCCAGTGTGCAGAAAGTGTCAAAACGTGTTTTTCAGCAGAAATAAACATGTTTCTGCAAGTTTGGTCACCCCCATGCAACTTATGGGGCAGTAACAGCATTCTTTTCAAAACGTGTTTTTCAGTTCGAAATAAACGCGTATTTTCAGACCGCTGAATCCCAATGTAGCTGCAAGGCTCAGAAGAGACCACACACTCAGCTCTTAACCCCAGTGTGCAGAAAGTGTCAAAACGTGTTTTTCAGCAGAAATAAACATGTTTCTGCAAGTTTGGTCACCCCCATGCAACTTATGGGGCAGTAACAGCACCCTTTTCAAAACGTGTTTTTCAGCCCGAAATAAACGCGTTTTTTCAGACCGCTGAATCCCTATGTAACTGCAAGGCTCAGAAGAGCCCACACACTCAGCTCTTAACCCCAGTGTGCAGAAAGTGTCAAAACGTGTTTTTCAGCAGAAAAAAACATGTTTCTGCAAGTTTGGTCACCCCCATGCAACTTATGGGGCAGTAACAGCACCCTTTTCAAAACGTGTTTTTCAGCCCGAAATAAACGCGTTTTTTCAGACCGCTGAAGAGCCCACACACTCAGTTCTTAACCCCAGTGTGCAGAAAGTATCAAAACGTGTTTTTCAGCAGAAATAAACATGTTTCTGAAAGTTTGGTCACCCCCATGCAACTTATGGGGCAGTAACAGCACACTTTTCAAAACGTGTTTTTCAGCCCGAAATAAACGCGTTTTTTCAGACCGCTGTATCCCTATGTAACTGCAAGGCTCAGAAGAGCCCACACACTGAGCTCTTAACCCCAGTGTGCAGAAAGTGTCAAAACGTGTTTTTCAGCAGAAATAAACATGTTTCTGCAAGTTTGGTCACCCCCATGCAACTTATGGGGCAGTAACAGCACTCTTTTCAAAACTTGTTTTTCAGCTCGAAATAAACGCGTATTTTCAGACCGCTGAATCCCAATGTAGCTGCAAGGCTCAGAAGAGCCCACACACTCAGCTCTTAACCCCAGTGTGCAGAAAGTGTCAAAACGTGTTTTTCAGCAGAAATAAACATGTTTCTGCAAGTTTGGTCACACCCCATGCAACTTATGGGGCAGTAACAGCACCCTTTTCAAAACGTGTTTTTCAGCACGAAATAAACGCGTTTTTTCAGACCGCTGAATCCCTATGTAACTGCAAGGCTCAGAAGAGCCCACACACTCAGCTCTTAACCCCAGTGTGCAGAAAGTGTCAAAACGTGTTTTTCAGCAGAAATAAACATGTTTCTGCAAGTTTGGTCACCCCCATGCAACTTATGGGGCAGTAACAGCACTCTTTTCAAAACGTGTTTTTCAGCTCGAAATAAACGCATATTTTCAGACCGCTGAATCCCAATGTAGCTGCAAGGCTCAGAAGAGACCACACACTCAGCTCTTAACCCCAGTGTGCAGAAAGTGTCAAAACGTGTTTTTCAGCAGAAAAAAACATGTTTCTGCAAGTTTGGTCACCCCCATGCAACTTATGGGGCAGTAAAAGCACCCTTTTCAAAACGTGTTTTTCAGCCCGAAAAAAAAGCGTTTTTTCAGACCGCTGAATCCCTGTGTAACTGCAAGGCTCTGAAGAGCCCACACACTCAGCTCTTAACCCCAGTGTGCAGAAAGTGTCAAAACGTGTTTTTCAGCAGAAAAAAACATGTTTCTGCAAGTTTTGTCACCCCCATGCAACTTATGGGGCAGTAACAGCACTCTTTTCAAAACGTGTTTTTCAGCCCGAAATAAACGCGTTTTTTCAGACCGCTGAATCCCTATGTAGCTGCAAGGCTCAGAAGAGCCCACACACTCAGCTCTTAACCCCAGTGTGCAGAAAGTGTCAAAACGTGTTTTTCAGCAGAAAAAAACATGTTTCTGCAAGTTTGGTCACCCCCATGCAACTTATGGGGCAGTAAAAGCACCCTTTTCAAAACGTGTTTTTCAGCCCGAAAAAAAAGCGTTTTTTCAGACCGCTGAATCCCTGTGTAACTGCAAGGCTCAGAAGAGCCCACACACTCAGCTCTTAACCCCAGTGTGCAGAAAGTGTCAAAACGTGTTTTTCAGCAGAAATAAACATGTTTCTGCAAGTTTGGTCACCCCCATGCAACTTATGGGGCAGTAACAGCACCCTTTTCAAAACGTGTTTTTCAGCCCGAAATAAACGCGTTTTTTCAGACCGCTGAAGAGCCCACACACTCAGCTCTTAACCCCAGTGTGCAGAAAGTGTCAAAACGTGTTTTTCAGCAGAAATAAACATGTTTCTGCAAGTTTGGTCACCCCCATGCAACTTATGGGGCAGTAACAGCACTCTTTTCAAAACGTGTTTTTCAGCCCGAAATAAACGCGTTTTTTCAGACCGCTGAAGAGCCCACACACTCAGCTCTTAACCCCAGTGTGCAGAAAGTGTCAAAACGTGTTTTTCAGCAGAAATAAACATGTTTCTGCAAGTTTGGTCACCCCCATGCAACTTATGGGGCAGTAACAGCATTCTTTTCAAAACGTGTTTTTCAGTTCGAAATAAACGCGTATTTTCAGACCGCTGAATCCCAATGTAGCTGCAAGGCTCAGAAGAGACCACACACTCAGCTCTTAACCCCAGTGTGCAGAAAGTGTCAAAACGTGTTTTTCAGCAGAAATAAACATGTTTCTGCAAGTTTGGTCACCCCCATGCAACTTATGGGGCAGTAACAGCACCCTTTTCAAAACGTGTTTTTCAGCCCGAAATAAACGCGTTTTTTCAGACCGCTGAATCCCTATGTAACTGCAAGGCTCAGAAGAGCCCACACACTCAGCTCTTAACCCCAGTGTGCAGAAAGTGTCAAAACGTGTTTTTCAGCAGAAAAAAACATGTTTCTGCAAGTTTGGTCACCCCCATGCAACTTATGGGGCAGTAACAGCACCCTTTTCAAAACGTGTTTTTCAGCCCGAAATAAACGCGTTTTTTCAGACCGCTGAAGAGCCCACACACTCAGTTCTTAACCCCAGTGTGCAGAAAGTATCAAAACGTGTTTTTCAGCAGAAATAAACATGTTTCTGAAAGTTTGGTCACCCCCATGCAACTTATGGGGCAGTAACAGCACACTTTTCAAAACGTGTTTTTCAGCCCGAAATAAACGCGTTTTTTCAGACCGCTGTATCCCTATGTAACTGCAAGGCTCAGAAGAGCCCACACACTGAGCTCTTAACCCCAGTGTGCAGAAAGTGTCAAAACGTGTTTTTCAGCAGAAATAAACATGTTTCTGCAAGTTTGGTCACCCCCATGCAACTTATGGGGCAGTAACAGCACTCTTTTCAAAACTTGTTTTTCAGCTCGAAATAAACGCGTATTTTCAGACCGCTGAATCCCAATGTAGCTGCAAGGCTCAGAAGAGCCCACACACTCAGCTCTTAACCCCAGTGTGCAGAAAGTGTCAAAACGTGTTTTTCAGCAGAAATAAACATGTTTCTGCAAGTTTGGTCACACCCCATGCAACTTATGGGGCAGTAACAGCACCCTTTTCAAAACGTGTTTTTCAGCACGAAATAAACGCGTTTTTTCAGACCGCTGAATCCCTATGTAACTGCAAGGCTCAGAAGAGCCCACACACTCAGCTCTTAACCCCAGTGTGCAGAAAGTGTCAAAACGTGTTTTTCAGCAGAAATAAACATGTTTCTGCAAGTTTGGTCACCCCCATGCAACTTATGGGGCAGTAACAGCACTCTTTTCAAAACGTGTTTTTCAGCTCGAAATAAACGCATATTTTCAGACCGCTGAATCCCAATGTAGCTGCAAGGCTCAGAAGAGCCCACACACTCAGCTCTTAACCCCAGTGTGCAGAAAGTGTCAAAACGTGTTTTTCAGCAGAAATAAACATGTTTCTGCAAGTTTGGTCACCCCCATGCAACTTATGGGGCAGTAACAGCACTCTTTTCAAAACGTGTTTTTCAGCCCGAAATAAACGCGTTTTTTCAGACCGCTGAAGAGCCCACACACTCAGCTCTTAACCCCAGTGTGCAGAAAGTGTCAAAACGTGTTTTTCAGCAGAAAAAAACATGTTTCTGCAAGTTTGGTCACCCCCATGCAACTTATGGGGCAGTAACAGCACCATTTTCAAAACGTGTTTTTCAGCCCGAAATAAACGCGTTTTTTCAGACCGCTGAAGAGCCCACACACTCAGTTCTTAACCCCAGTGTGCAGAAAGTATCAAAACGTGTTTTTCAGAAGAAATAAACATGTTTCTGAAAGTTTTGTCACCCCCATGCAACTTATGGGGCAGTAACAGCACACTTTTCAAAACGTGTTTTTCAGCCCGAAATAAACGCGTTTTTTCAGACCGCTGTATCCCTATGTAACTGCAAGGCTCAGAAGAGCCCACACACTCAGCTCTTAACCCCAGTGTGCAGAAAGTGTCAAAACGTGTTTTTCAGCAGAAAAAAACATGTTTCTGCAAGTTTGGTTACCCCCATGCAACTTATGGGGCAGTAACAGCATTCTTTTCAAAACGTGTTTTTCAGCTCGAAATAAACGCGTATTTTCAGACCGCTGAATCCCAATGTAGCTGCAAGGCTCAGAAGAGACCACACACTCAGCTCTTAACCCCAGTGTGCAGAAAGTGTCAAAACGTGTTTTTCAGCAGAAATAAACATGTTTCTGCAAGTTTGGTCACCCCCATGCAACTTATGGGGCAGTAACAGCACCCTTTTCAAAACGTGTTTTTCAGCCCGAAATAAACGCGTTTTTTCAGACCGCTGAATCCCTATGTAACTGCAAGGCTCAGAAGAGCCCACACACTCAGCTCTTAACCCCAGTGTGCAGAAAGTGTCAAAACGTGTTTTTCAGCAGAAAAAAACATGTTTCTGCAAGTTTGGTCACCCCCATGCAACTTATGGGGCAGTAACAGCACCCTTTTCAAAACGTGTTTTTCAGCCCGAAATAAACGCGTTTTTTCAGACCGCTGAATACCTATGTAACTGCAAGGCTCTGAAGAGCCCACACACTCAGCTCTTAACCCCAGTGTGCAGAAAGTGTCAAAACGTGTTTTTCAGCAGAAAAAAACATGTTTCTGCAAGTTTTGTCACCCCCATGCAACTTATGGGGCAGTAACAGCACTCTTTTCAAAACGTGTTTTTCAGCCCGAAATAAACGCGTTTTTTCAGACCGCTGAATCCCTATGTAGCTGCAAGGCTCAGAAGAGCCCACACACTCAGCTCTTAACCCCAGTGTGCAGAAAGTGTCAAAACGTGTTTTTCAGCAGAAAAAAACATGTTTCTGCAAGTTTGGTCACCCCCATGCAACTTATGGGGCAGTAAAAGCACCCTTTTCAAAACGTGTTTTTCAGCCCGAAAAAAAAGCGTTTTTTCAGACCGCTGAATCCCTGTGTAACTGCAAGGCTCAGAAGAGCCCACACACTCAGCTCTTAACCCCAGTGTGCAGAAAGTGTCAAAACGTGTTTTTCAGCAGAAATAAACATGTTTCTGCAAGTTTGGTCACCCCCATGCAACTTATGGGGCAGTAACAGCACCCTTTTCAAAACGTGTTTTTCAGCCCGAAATAAACGCGTTTTTTCAGACCGCTGAAGAGCCCACACACTCAGCTCTTAACCCCAGTGTGCAGAAAGTGTCAAAACGTGTTTTTCAGCAGAAATAAACATGTTTCTGCAAGTTTGGTCACCCCCATGCAACTTATGGGGCAGTAACAGCACTCTTTTCAAAACGTGTTTTTCAGCCCGAAATAAACGCGTTTTTTCAGACCGCTGAAGAGCCCACACACTCAGCTCTTAACCCCAGTGTGCAGAAAGTGTCAAAACGTGTTTTTCAGCAGAAAAAAACATGTTTCTGCAAGTTTGGTCACCCCCATGCAACTTATGGGGCAGTAACAGCACCATTTTCAAAACGTGTTTTTCAGCCCGAAATAAACGCGTTTTTTCAGACCGCTGAAGAGCCCACACACTCAGCTCTTAACCCCAGTGTGCAGAAAGTATCAAAACGTGTTTTTCAGAAGAAATAAACATGTTTCTGAAAGTTTGGTCACCCCCATGCAACTTATGGGGCAGTAACAGCACACTTTTCAAAACGTGTTTTTCAGCCCGAAATAAACGCGTTTTTTCAGACCGCTGTATCCCTATGTAACTGCAAGGCTCAGAAGAGCCCACACACTCAGCTCTTAACCCCAGTGTGCAGAAAGTGTCAAAACGTGTTTTTCAGCAGAAATAAACATGTTTCTGCAAGTTTGGTCACCCCCATGCAACTTATGGGGCAGTAACAGCACCCTTTTCAAAACGTGTTTTTCAGCCCGAAATAAACGCGTTTTTTCAGACCGCTGAAGCCCTATGTAACTGCAAGGCTCAGAAGAGCCCACACACTCAGCTCTTAACCCCAGTGTGCAGAAAGTGTCAAAACATATATTTCAGCAGAAATAAACGTTTCTGAAAGTTTTGTCACCCCCATGCAACTTATGGGGCAGTAACAGCACACTTTTCAAAACGTGTTGTTCAGCACGAAATAAACGCGTTTTTTCAGACCGCTGAATCCCTATGTAGCTGCAAGGCTCAGAAGAGCCCACACACTCAGCTCTTAACCCCAGTGTGCAGAAAGTGTCAAAACGTGTTTTTCAGCAGAAAAAAACATGTTTCTGCAAGTTTGGTCACCCCCATGCAACTTATGGGGCAGTAAAAGCACCCTTTTCAAAACGTGTTTTTCAGCCCGAAAAAAAAGCGTTTTTTCAGACCGCTGAATCCCTATGTAACTGCAAGGCTCAGAAGAGCCCACACACTCAGCTCTTAACCCCAGTGTGCAGAAAGTGTCAAAACGTGTTTTTCAGCAGAAATAAACATGTTTCTGCAAGTTTGGTCACCCCCATGCAACTTATGGGGCAGTAACAGCACCCTTTTCAAAACGTGTTTTTCAGCCCGAAATAAACGCGTTTTTTCAGACCGCTGAAGAGCCCACACACTCAGCTCTTAACCCCAGTGTGCAGAAAGTGTCAAAACGTGTTTTTCAGCAGAAATAAACATGTTTCTGCAAGTTTGGTCACCCCCATGCAACTTATGGGGCAGTAACAGCACTCTTTTCAAAACGTGTTTTTCAGCCCGAAATAAACGCGTTTTTTCAGACCGCTGAAGAGCCCACACACTCAGCTCTTAACCCCAGTGTGCAGAAAGTGTCAAAACGTGTTTTTCAGCAGAAATAAACATGTTTCTGCAAGTTTGGTCACCCCCATGCAACTTATGGGGCAGTAACAGCACTCTTTTCAAAACGTGTTTTTCAGCCCGAAATAAACGCGTTTTTTCAGACCGCTGAAGAGCCCACACACTCAGCTCTTAACCCCAGTGTGCAGAAAGTGTCAAAACGTGTTTTTCAGCAGAAATAAACATGTTTCTGCAAGTTTGGTCACCCCCATGCAACTTATGGGGCAGTAACAGCATTCTTTTCAAAACGTGTTTTTCAGTTCGAAATAAACGCGTATTTTCAGACCGCTGAATCCCAATGTAGCTGCAAGGCTCAGAAGAGACCACACACTCAGCTCTTAACCCCAGTGTGCAGAAAGTGTCAAAACGTGTTTTTCAGCAGAAATAAACATGTTTCTGCAAGTTTGGTCACCCCCATGCAACTTATGGGGCAGTAACAGCACCCTTTTCAAAACGTGTTTTTCAGCCCGAAATAAACGCGTTTTTTCAGACCGCTGAATCCCTATGTAACTGCAAGGCTCAGAAGAGCCCACACACTCAGCTCTTAACCCCAGTGTGCAGAAAGTGTCAAAACGTGTTTTTCAGCAGAAAAAAACATGTTTCTGCAAGTTTGGTCACCCCCATGCAACTTATGGGGCAGTAACAGCACCCTTTTCAAAACGTGTTTTTCAGCCCGAAATAAACGCGTTTTTTCAGACCGCTGAAGAGCCCACACACTCAGTTCTTAACCCCAGTGTGCAGAAAGTGTCAAAACGTGTTTTTCAGCAGAAATAAACATGTTTCTGCAAGTTTGGTCACCCCCATGCAACTTATGGGGCAGTAACAGCACTCTTTTCAAAACTTGTTTTTCAGCTCGAAATAAACGCGTATTTTCAGACCGCTGAATCCCAATGTAGCTGCAAGGCTCAGAAGAGCCCACACACTCAGCTCTTAACCCCAGTGTGCAGAAAGTGTCAAAACGTGTTTTTCAGCAGAAATAAACATGTTTCTGCAAGTTTGGTCACACCCCATGCAACTTATGGGGCAGTAACAGCACCCTTTTCAAAACGTGTTTTTCAGCACGAAATAAACGCGTTTTTTCAGACCGCTGAATCCCTATGTAACTGCAAGGCTCAGAAGAGCCCACACACTCAGCTCTTAACCCCAGTGTGCAGAAAGTGTCAAAACGTGTTTTTCAGCAGAAATAAACATGTTTCTGCAAGTTTGGTCACCCCCATGCAACTTATGGGGCAGTAACAGCACCCTTTTCAAAACGTGTTTTTCAGCCCGAAATAAACGCGTTTTTTCAGACCGCTGAAGAGCCCACACACTCAGCTCTTAACCCCAGTGTGCAGAAAGTGTCAAAACGTGTTTTTCAGCAGAAAAAAAACATGTTTCTGCAAGTTTGGTCACCCTCATGCAACTTATGGGGCAGTAACAGCACTCTTTTCAAAACGTGTTTTTCAGCTCGAAATAAACGCGTATTTTCAGACCGCTGAATCCCAATGTAGCTGCAAGGCTCAGAAGAGCCCACACACTCAGCTCTTAACCCCAGTGTGCAGAAAGTGTCAATACGTGTTTTTCAGCAGAAATAAACATGTTTCTGCAAGTTTGGTCACCCCCATGCAACTTATGGGGCAGTAACAGCATTCTTTTCAAAACGTGTTTTTCAGTTCGAAATAAACGCGTATTTTCAGACCGCTGAATCCCAATGTAGCTGCAAGGCTCAGAAGAGCCCACACACTCAGCTCTTAACCCCAGTGTGCAGAAAGTGTCAAAACGTGTTTTTCAGCAGAAATAAACATGTTTCTGCAAGTTTGGTCACACCCCATGCAACTTATGGGGCAGTAACAGCACACTTTTCAAAACGTGTTTTTCAGCACGAAATAAACGCGTTTTTTCAGACCGCTGAATCCCTATGTAACTGCAAGGCTCAGAAGAGCCCACACACTCAGCTCTTAACCCCAGTGTGCAGAAAGTGTCAAAACGTGTTTTTCAGCAGAAATAAACATGTTTCTGCAAGTTTGGTCACCCCCATGCAACTTATGGGGCAGTAACAGCACCCTTTTCAAAACGTGTTTTTCAGCCCGAAATAAACGCGTTTTTTCAGACCGCTGAAGAGCCCACACACTCAGCTCTTAACCCCAGTGTGCAGAAAGTGTCAAAACGTGTTTTTCAGCAGAAAAAAAACATGTTTCTGCAAGTTTGGTCACCCTCATGCAACTTATGGGGCAGTAACAGCACTCTTTTCAAAACGTGTTTTTCAGCTCGAAATAAACGCGTATTTTCAGACCGCTGAATCCCAATGTAGCTGCAAGGCTCAGAAGAGCCCACACACTCAGCTCTTAACCCCAGTGTGCAGAAAGTGTCAATACGTGTTTTTCAGCAGAAATAAACATGTTTCTGCAAGTTTGGTCACCCACATGCAACTTATGGGGCAGTAACAGCACCCTTTTCAAAACGTGTTTTTCAGCCCGAAATAAACGCGTTTTTTCAGACCGCTGAATCCCTATGTAACTGCAAGGCTCAGAAGAGCCCACACACTCAGCTCTTAACCCCAGTGTGCAGAAAGTGTCAAAACGTGTTTTTCAGCAGAAAAAAACATGTTTCTGCAAGTTTGGTCACCCCCATGCAACTTATGGGGCAGTAACAGCACTCTTTTCAAAACGTGTTTTTCAGCTCGAAATAAACACGTATTTACAGATCGCTGAATCCCAATGTAGCTGCAAGGCTCAGAAGAGCCCACACACTCAGCTCTTAACCCCAGTGTGCAGAAAGTGTCAAAACGTGTTTTTCAGCAGAAATAAACATGTTTCTGCAAGTTTGGTCACCCACATGCAACTTATGGGGCAGTAACAGCACCCTTTTCAAAACGTGTTTTTCAGCCCGAAATAAACGCGTTTTTTCAGACCGCTGAATCCCTATGTAACTGCAAGGCTCAGAAGAGCCCACACACTCAGCTCTTAACCCCAGTGTGCAGAAAGGTTCAAAACGTGTTTTTCAGCAGAAATAAACATGTTTCTGCAAGTTTGGTCACCCCCATGCAACTTATGGGGCAGTAACAGTACCCTTTTCAAAACGTGTTTTTCAGCTCGAAATAAACGCGTATTTTCAGACCGCTGAATCCCAATGTAGCTGCAAGGCTCAGAAGAGCCCACACACTCAGCTCTTAACCCCAGTGTGCAGAAAGTGTCAAAACGTGTTTTTCAGCAGAAATAAATATGTTTCTGCAAGTTTGGTTACCCCCATGCAACTTATGGGGCAGTAACAGCACCCTTTTCAAAACGTGTTTTTCAGCACGAAATAAACGCGTTTTTTCAAACTGCTGAATCCCTATGTAGCTGTAAGGCTCAGAGGAGCCCACACACTCAGCTCTTAACCCCAGTGTGCAAAAAGTGTCAAAACGTGTTTTTCAGCAGAAATAAACATGTTTCTGCAAGTTTGGTCACCCCCATGCAACTTATGGGGCAGTAACAGCACCCTTTTCAAAACGTGTTTTTCAGCCCGAAATAAACGCGTTTTTTCAGACCGCTGAATCCCTATGTAACTGCAAGGCTCAGAAGAGCCCACACACTCAGCTCTTAACCCCAGTGTGCAGAAAGTGTCAAAACGTGTTTTTCAGCAGAAATAAACATGTTTCTTCAAGTTTGGTCACCCCCATGCAACTTATGGGGCAGTAACAGCATCCTTTTCAAAACGTGTTTTTCAGCACGAAATAAACGCGTTTTTTCAGACCGCTGAATCCCTATGTAACTGCAAGGCTCAGAAGAGCCCACACACTCAGCTCTTAACCCCAGTGTGCAGAAAGTGTCAAAACGTGTTTTTCAGCAGAAATAAACATGTTTCTGCAAGTTTGGTCACCCCCATGCAACTTATGGGGCAGTAACAGCACTCTTTTCAAAACGTGTTTTTCAGCTCGAAATAAACGCGTTTTTTCAGACCGCTGAATACCTATGTAACTGCAAGGCTCTGAAGAGCCCACACACTCAGCTCTTAACCCCAGTGTGCAGAAAGTGTCAAAACGTGTTTTTCAGCAGAAAAAAACATGTTTCTGCAAGTTTTGTCACCCCCATGCAACTTATGGGGCAGTAACAGCACCCTTTTCAAAACGTGTTTTTCAGCCCGAAATAAACACGTTTTTTCAGACCGCTGAATCCCTATGTAACTGCAAGGCTCAGAAGAGCCCACACACTCAGCTCTTAACTCCAGTGTGCAGAAAGTGTCAAAACGTGTTTTTCAGCAGAAATAAACATGTTTCTGCAGGTTTGGTCACCCCCATGCAACTTATGGGGCAGCAACAGCACACTTCTCAAAACGTGTTTTTCAGCCCGAAATAAACGCGTTTTTTCAGACCGCTGAATCCCTATGTAACTGCAAGGCTCAGAAGAGCCCACACACTCAGCTCTTAACCCCAGTGTTCAGAAAGTGTCAAAACGTATTTTTCAGCAGAAATAAACATGTTTCTGCAAGTTTGGTCACCCCCATGCAACTTATGGGGCAGTACAGCACACTTTTCAAAACGTGTTGTTCAGCACGAAATAAACGCGTTTTTTCAGACCGCTGAATTCCCATGTAGCTGCAAGGCTCAGAAGAGACAACACACTCACCTCTTAACCCCAGTGTGCAGAAAGTGTCAAAACGTGTTTTTCAGCAGAAATAAACATGTTTCTGCAAGTTTGGTCACCCACATGCAACTTATGGGGCAGTAAAAGCACCCTTTTCAAAACGTGTTTTTCAGCCCGAAATAAACGCGTTTTTTCAGACCGCTGAATCCCTATGTAACTGCAAGGCTCAGAAGAGCCCACACACTCAGCTCTTAACCCCAGTGTGCAGAAAGTGTCAAAACGTGTTTTTCAGCAGAAATAAACATGTTTCTGCAAGTTTGGTCACCCCCATGCAACTTATGGGGCAGTAACAGCACCCTTTTCAAAACGTGTTTTTCAGCCCGAAATAAACGCGTTTTTTCAGACCGCTGAAGAGCCCACACACTCAGCTCTTAACCCCAGTGTGCAGAAAGTGTCAAAACGTGTTTTTCAGCAGAAAAAAACATGTTTCTGCAAGTTTGGTCACCCCCATGCAACTTATGGGGCAGTAACAGCACTCTTTTCAAAACGTGTTTTTCAGCTCGAAATAAACGCATATTTTCAGACCGCTGAATCCCAATGTAGCTGCAAGGCTCAGAAGAGCCCACACACTCAGCTCTTAACCCCAGTGTGCAGAAAGTGTCAAAACGTGTTTTTCAGCAGAAATAAACATGTTTCTGCAAGTTTGGTCACCCCCATGCAACTTATGGGGCAGTAACAGCACTCTTTTCAAAACGTGTTTTTCAGCCCGAAATAAACGCGTTTTTTCAGACCGCTGAAGAGCCCACCCACTCAGCTCTTAACCCCAGTGTGCAGAAAGTGTCAAAACGTGTTTTTCAGCAGAAAAAAACATGTTTCTGCAAGTTTGGTCACCCCCATGCAACTTATGGGGCAGTAACAGCACCATTTTCAAAACGTGTTTTTCAGCCCGAAATAAACGCGTTTTTTCAGACCGCTGAAGAGCCCACACACTCAGTTCTTAACCCCAGTGTGCAGAAAGTATCAAAACGTGTTTTTCAGAAGAAATAAACATGTTTCTGAAAGTTTTGTCACCCCCATGCAACTTATGGGGCAGTAACAGCACACTTTTCAAAACGTGTTTTTCAGCCCGAAATAAACGCGTTTTTTCAGACCGCTGTATCCCTATGTAACTGCAAGGCTCAGAAGAGCCCACACACTCAGCTCTTAACCCCAGTGTGCAGAAAGTGTCAAAACGTGTTTTTCAGCAGAAAAAAACATGTTTCTGCAAGTTTGGTCACCCCCATGCAACTTATGGGGCAGTAACAGCATTCTTTTCAAAACGTGTTTTTCAGCTCGAAATAAACGCGTATTTTCAGACCGCTGAATCCCAATGTAGCTGCAAGGCTCAGAAGAGACCACACACTCAGCTCTTAACCCCAGTGTGCAGAAAGTGTCAAAACGTGTTTTTCAGCAGAAATAAACATGTTTCTGCAAGTTTGGTCACCCCCATGCAACTTATGGGGCAGTAACAGCACCCTTTTCAAAACGTGTTTTTCAGCCCGAAATAAACGCGTTTTTTCAGACCGCTGAATCCCTATGTAACTGCAAGGCTCAGAAGAGCCCACACACTCAGCTCTTAACCCCAGTGTGCAGAAAGTGTCAAAACGTGTTTTTCAGCAGAAAAAAACATGTTTCTGCAAGTTTGGTCACCCCCATGCAACTTATGGGGCAGTAACAGCACCCTTTTCAAAACGTGTTTTTCAGCCCGAAATAAACGCGTTTTTTCAGACCGCTGAATACCTATGTAACTGCAAGGCTCTGAAGAGCCCACACACTCAGCTCTTAACCCCAGTGTGCAGAA
Source organism: Lepisosteus platostomus (assembly GCF_059453375.1). Taxonomy (NCBI): domain Eukaryota; kingdom Metazoa; phylum Chordata; class Actinopteri; order Semionotiformes; family Lepisosteidae; genus Lepisosteus; species Lepisosteus platostomus. The sequence continues at coordinate 35,842,382 of NC_142612.1, forward strand.
AGTGTCAAAACGTGTTTTTCAGCAGAAAAAAACATGTTTCTGCAAGTTTTGTCACCCCCATGCAACTTATGGGGCAGTAACAGCACTCTTTTCAAAACGTGTTTTTCAGCCCGAAATAAACGCGTTTTTTCAGACCGCTGAATCCCTATGTAGCTGCAAGGCTCAGAAGAGCCCACACACTCAGCTCTTAACCCCAGTGTGCAGAAAGTGTCAAAACGTGTTTTTCAGCAGAAAAAAACATGTTTCTGCAAGTTTGGTCACCCCCATGCAACTTATGGGGCAGTAAAAGCACCCTTTTCAAAACGTGTTTTTCAGCCCGAAAAAAAAGCGTTTTTTCAGACCGCTGAATCCCTGTGTAACTGCAAGGCTCAGAAGAGCCCACACACTCAGCTCTTAACCCCAGTGTGCAGAAAGTGTCAAAACGTGTTTTTCAGCAGAAATAAACATGTTTCTGCAAGTTTGGTCACCCCCATGCAACTTATGGGGCAGTAACAGCACCCTTTTCAAAACGTGTTTTTCAGCCCGAAATAAACGCGTTTTTTCAGACCGCTGAAGAGCCCACACACTCAGCTCTTAACCCCAGTGTGCAGAAAGTGTCAAAACGTGTTTTTCAGCAGAAATAAACATGTTTCTGCAAGTTTGGTCACCCCCATGCAACTTATGGGGCAGTAACAGCACTCTTTTCAAAACGTGTTTTTCAGCCCGAAATAAACGCGTTTTTTCAGACCGCTGAAGAGCCCACACACTCAGCTCTTAACCCCAGTGTGCAGAAAGTGTCAAAACGTGTTTTTCAGCAGAAAAAAACATGTTTCTGCAAGTTTTGTCACCCCCATGCAACTTATGGGGCAGTAACAGCACCCTTTTCAAAACGTGTTTTTCAGCCCGAAATAAACACGTTTTTTCAGACCGCTGAATCCCTATGTAACTGCAAGGCTCAGAAGAGCCCACACACTCAGCTCTTAACTCCAGTGTGAAGAAAGTGTCAAAACGTGTTTTTCAGCAGAAATAAACATGTTTCTGCAGGTTTGGTCACCCCCATGCAACTTATGGGGCAGCAACAGCACACTTCTCAAAACGTGTTTTTCAGCCCGAAATAAACGCGTTTTTTCAGACCGCTGAATCCCTATGTAACTGCAAGGCTCAGAAGAGCCCACACACTCAGCTCTTAACCCCAGTGTTCAGAAAGTGTCAAAACGTATTTTTCAGCAGAAATAAACATGTTTCTGCAAGTTTGGTCACCCCCATGCAACTTATGGGGCAGTACAGCACACTTTTCAAAACGTGTTGTTCAGCACGAAATAAACGCGTTTTTTCAGACCGCTGAATTCCCATGTAGCTGCAAGGCTCAGAAGAGACCACACACTCAGCTCTTAACCCCAGTGTGCAGAAAGTGTCAAAACGTGTTTTTCAGCAGAAATAAACATGTTTCTGCAAGTTTGGTCACCCACATGCAACTTATGGGGCAGTAAAAGCACCCTTTTCAAAACGTGTTTTTCAGCCCGAAATAAACGCGTTTTTTCAGACCGCTGAATCCCTATGTAACTGCAAGGCTCAGAAGAGCCCACACACTCAGCTCTTAACCCCAGTGTGCAGAAAGTGTCAAAACGTGTTTTTCAGCAGAAATAAACATGTTTCTGCAAGTTTGGTCACCCCCATGCAACTTATGGGGCAGTAACAGCACCCTTTTCAAAACGTGTTTTTCAGCCCGAAATAAACGCGTTTTTTCAGACCGCTGAAGAGCCCACACACTCAGCTCTTAACCCCAGTGTGCAGAAAGTGTCAAAACGTGTTTATCAGCAGAAAAAAACATGTTTCTGCAAGTTTGGTCACCCCCATGCAACTTATGGGGCAGTAACAGCACTCTTTTCAAAACGTGTTTTTCAGCTCGAAATAAACGCATATTTTCAGACCGCTGAATCCCAATGTAGCTGCAAGGCTCAGAAGAGCCCACACACTCAGCTCTTAACCCCAGTGTGCAGAAAGTGTCAAAACGTGTTTTTCAGCAGAAATAAACATGTTTCTGCAAGTTTGGTCACCCCCATGCAACTTATGGGGCAGTAACAGCACTCTTTTCAAAACGTGTTTTTCAGCCCGAAATAAACGCGTTTTTTCAGACCGCTGAAGAGCCCACACACTCAGCTCTTAACCCCAGTGTGCAGAAAGTGTCAAAACGTGTTTTTCAGCAGAAATAAACATGTTTCTGCAAGTTTGGTCACCCCCATGCAACTTATGGGGCAGTAACAGCACTCTTTTCAAAACGTGTTTTTCAGCCCGAAATAAACGCGTTTTTTCAGACCGCTGAAGAGCCCACACACTCAGCTCTTAACCCCAGTGTGCAGAAAGTGTCAAAACGTGTTTTTCAGCAGAAATAAACATGTTTCTGCAAGTTTGGTCACCCCCATGCAACTTATGGGGCAGTAACAGCACACTTTTCAAAACGTGTTTTTCAGCCCGAAATAAACGCGTTTTTTCAGACCGCTGTATCCCTATGTAACTGCAAGGCTCAGAAGAGCCCACACACTCAGCTCTTAACCCCAGTGTGCAGAAAGTGTCAAAACGTGTTTTTCAGCAGAAAAAAACATGTTTCTGCAAGTTTGGTCACCCCCATGCAACTTATGGGGCAGTAACAGCATTCTTTTCAAAACGTGTTTTTCAGCTCGAAATAAACGCGTATTTTCAGACCGCTGAATCCCAATGTAGCTGCAAGGCTCAGAAGAGACCACACACTCAGCTCTTAACCCCAGTGTGCAGAAAGTGTCAAAACGTGTTTTTCAGCAGAAATAAACATGTTTCTGCAAGTTTGGTCACCCCCATGCAACTTATGGGGCAGTAACAGCACCCTTTTCAAAACGTGTTTTTCAGCCCGAAATAAACGCGTTTTTTCAGACCGCTGAATCCCTATGTAACTGCAAGGCTCAGAAGAGCCCACACACTCAGCTCTTAACCCCAGTGTGCAGAAAGTGTCAAAACGTGTTTTTCAGCAGAAAAAAACATGTTTCTGCAAGTTTGGTCACCCCCATGCAACTTATGGGGCAGTAACAGCACCCTTTTCAAAACGTGTTTTTCAGCCCGAAATAAACGCGTTTTTTCAGACCGCTGAATACCTATGTAACTGCAAGGCTCTGAAGAGCCCACACACTCAGCTCTTAACCCCAGTGTGCAGAAAGTGTCAAAACGTGTTTTTCAGCAGAAAAAAACATGTTTCTGCAAGTTTTGTCACCCCCATGCAACTTATGGGGCAGTAACAGCACCCTTTTCAAAACGTGTTTTTCAGCCCGAAATAAACGCGTTTTTTCAGACCGCTGAATCCCTATGTAACTGCAAGGCTCAGAAGAGCCCACACACTCAGCTCTTAACCCCAGTGTGCAGAAAGTGTCAAAACGTGTTTTTCAGCAGAAATAAACATGTTTCTGCAAGTTTGGTCACCCCCATGCAACTTATGGGGCAGTAACAGCATCCTTTTCAAAACGTGTTTTTCAGCTCGAAATAAACGCGTTTTTTCAGACCGCTGAATACCTATGTAACTGCAAGGCTCAGAAGAGCCCACACACTCAGCTCTTAACCCCAGTGTGCAGAAAGTGTCAAAACGTGTTTTTCAGCAGAAAAAAACATGTTTCTGCAGGTTTGGTCACCCCCATGCAACTTATGGGGCAGCAACAGCACACTTCTCAAAACGTGTTTTTCAGCCCGAAATAAACGCGTTTTTTCAGACCGCTGAATCCCTATGTAACTGCAAGGCTCAGAAGAGCCCACACACTCAGCTCTTAACCCCAGTGTTCAGAAAGTGTCAAAACGTATTTTTCAGCAGAAATAAACATGTTTCTGCAAGTTTGGTCACCCCCATGCAACTTATGGGGCAGTACAGCACACTTTTCAAAACGTGTTGTTCAGCACGAAATAAACGCGTTTTTTCAGACCGCTGAATTCCCATGTAGCTGCAAGGCTCAGAAGAGCCCACACACTCAGCTCTTAACCCCAGTGTGCAGAAAGTGTCAAAACGTGTTTTTCAGCAGAAATAAACATGTTTCTGCAAGTTTGGTCACCCCCATGCAACTTATGGGGCAGTAACAGCATCCTTTTCAAAACGTGTTTTTCAGCTCGAAATAAACGCGTTTTTTCAGACCGCTGAATACCTATGTAACTGCAAGGCTCAGAAGAGCCCACACACTCAGCTCTTAACCCCAGTGTGCAGAAAGTGTCAAAACGTGTTTTTCAGCAGAAAAAAACATGTTTCTGCAGGTTTGGTCACCCCCATGCAACTTATGGGGCAGCAACAGCACACTTCTCAAAACGTGTTTTTCAGCCCGAAATAAACGCGTTTTTTCAGACCGCTGAATCCCTATGTAACTGCAAGGCTCAGAAGAGCCCACACACTCAGCTCTTAACCCCAGTGTTCAGAAAGTGTCAAAACGTATTTTTCAGCAGAAATAAACATGTTTCTGCAAGTTTGGTCACCCCCATGCAACTTATGGGGCAGTACAGCACACTTTTCAAAACGTGTTGTTCAGCACGAAATAAACGCGTTTTTTCAGACCGCTGAATACCTATGTAACTGCAAGGCTCAGAAGAGCCCACACACTCAGCTCTTAACCCCAGTGTGCAGAAAGTGTCAAAACGTGTTTTTCAGCAGAAAAAAACATGTTTCTGCAGGTTTGGTCACCCCCATGCAACTTATGGGGCAGCAACAGCACACTTCTCAAAACGTGTTTTTCAGCCCGAAATAAACGCGTTTTTTCAGACCGCTGAATCCCTATGTAACTGCAAGGCTCAGAAGAGCCCACACACTCAGCTCTTAACCCCAGTGTTCAGAAAGTGTCAAAACGTATTTTTCAGCAGAAATAAACATGTTTCTGCAAGTTTGGTCACCCCCATGCAACTTATGGGGCAGTACAGCACACTTTTCAAAACGTGTTGTTCAGCACGAAATAAACGCGTTTTTTCAGACCGCTGAATTCCCATGTAGCTGCAAGGCTCAGAAGAGACCACACACTCAGCTCTTAACCCCAGTGTGCAGAAAGTGTCAAAACGTGTTTTTCAGCAGAAATAAACATGTTTCTGCAAGTTTGGTCACCCACATGCAACTTATGGGGCAGTAAAAGCACCCTTTTCAAAACGTGTTTTTCAGCCCGAAATAAACGCGTTTTTTCAGACCGCTGAATCCCTATGTAACTGCAAGGCTCAGAAGAGCCCACACACTCAGCTCTTAACCCCAGTGTGCAGAAAGTGTCAAAACGTGTTTTTCAGCAGAAATAAACATGTTTCTGCAAGTTTGGTCACCCCCATGCAACTTATGGGGCAGTAACAGCACCCTTTTCAAAACGTGTTTTTCAGCCCGAAATAAACGCGTTTTTTCAGACCGCTGAAGAGCCCACACACTCAGCTCTTAACCCCAGTGTGCAGAAAGTGTCAAAACGTGTTTTTCAGCAGAACAAAACATGTTTCTGCAAGTTTGGTCACCCCCATGCAACTTATGGGGCAGTAACAGCACTCTTTTCAAAACGTGTTTTTCAGCTCGAAATAAACGCATATTTTCAGACCGCTGAATCCCAATGTAGCTGCAAGGCTCAGAAGAGCCCACACACTCAGCTCTTAACCCCAGTGTGCAGAAAGTGTCAAAACATATATTTCAGCAGAAATAAACGTTTCTGAAAGTTTTGTCACCCCCATGCAACTTATGGGGCAGTAACAGCACACTTTTCAAAACGTGTTGTTCAGCACGAAATAAACGCGTTTTTTCAGACCGCTGAATCCCTATGTAGCTGCAAGGCTCAGAAGAGCCCACACACTCAGCTCTTAACCCCAGTGTGCAGAAAGTGTCAAAACGTGTTTTTCAGCAGAAATAAACATGTTTCTTCAAGTTTGGTCACCCCCATGCAACTTATGGGGCAGTAACAGCATCCTTTTCAAAACGTGTTTTTCAGCACGAAATAAACGCGTTTTTTCAGACCGCTGAATCCCTATGTAACTGCAAGGCTCTGAAGAGCCCACACACTCAGCTCTTAACCCCAGTGTGCAGAAAGTGTCAAAACGTGTTTTTCAGCAGAAATAAACATGTTTCTGCAAGTTTGGTCACCCCCATGCAACTTATGGGGCAGTAACAGCACTCTTTTCAAAACGTGTTTTTCAGCTCGAAATAAACGCGTTTTTTCAGACCGCTGAATACCTATGTAACTGCAAGGCTCTGAAGAGCCCACACACTCAGCTCTTAACCCCAGTGTGCAGAAAGTGTCAAAACGTGTTTTTCAGCAGAAAAAAACATGTTTCTGCAAGTTTTGTCACCCCCATGCAACTTATGGGGCAGTAACAGCACCCTTTTCAAAACGTGTTTTAAAGCCCGAAATAAACACGTTTTTTCAGACCGCTGAATCCCTATGTAACTGCAAGGCTCAGAAGAGCCCACACACTCAGCTCTTAACTCCAGTGTGCAGAAAGTGTCAAAACGTGTTTTTCAGCAGAAATAAACATGTTTCTGCAGGTTTGGTCACCCCCATGCAACTTATGGGGCAGCAACAGCACACTTCTCAAAACGTGTTTTTCAGCCCGAAATAAACGCGTTTTTTCAGACCGCTGAATCCCTATGTAACTGCAAGGCTCAGAAGAGCCCACACACTCAGCTCTTAACCCCAGTGTTCAGAAAGTGTCAAAACGTATTTTTCAGCAGAAATAAACATGTTTCTGCAAGTTTGGTCACCCCCATGCAACTTATGGGGCAGTACAGCACACTTTTCAAAACGTGTTGTTCAGCACGAAATAAACGCGTTTTTTCAGACCGCTGAATTCCCATGTAGCTGCAAGGCTCAGAAGAGACCACACACTCAGCTCTTAACCCCAGTGTGCAGAAAGTGTCAAAACGTGTTTTTCAGCAGAAATAAACATGTTTCTGCAAGTTTGGTCACCCACATGCAACTTATGGGGCAGTAAAAGCACCCTTTTCAAAACGTGTTTTTCAGCCCGAAATAAACGCGTTTTTTCAGACCGCTGAATCCCTATGTAACTGCAAGGCTCAGAAGAGCCCACACACTCAGCTCTTAACCCCAGTGTGCAGAAAGTGTCAAAACGTGTTTTTCAGCAGAAATAAACATGTTTCTGCAAGTTTGGTCACCCCCATGCAACTTATGGGGCAGTAACAGCACCCTTTTCAAAACGTGTTTTTCAGCCCGAAATAAACGCGTTTTTTCAGACCGCTGAAGAGCCCACACACTCAGCTCTTAACCCCAGTGTGCAGAAAGTGTCAAAACGTGTTTTTCAGCAGAAAAAAACATGTTTCTGCAAGTTTGGTCACCCCCATGCAACTTATGGGGCAGTAACAGCACTCTTTTCAAAACGTGTTTTTCAGCTCGAAATAAACGCATATTTTCAGACCGCTGAATCCCAATGTAGCTGCAAGGCTCAGAAGAGCCCACACACTCAGCTCTTAACCCCAGTGTGCAGAAAGTGTCAAAACGTGTTTTTCAGCAGAAATAAACATGTTTCTGCAAGTTTGGTCACCCCCATGCAACTTATGGGGCAGTAACAGCACTCTTTTCAAAACGTGTTTTTCAGCCCGAAATAAACACGTTTTTTCAGACCGCTGAAGAGCCCACACACTCAGCTCTTAACCCCAGTGTGCAGAAAGTGTCAAAACGTGTTTTTCAGCAGAAATAAACATGTTTCTGCAAGTTTGGTCACCCCCATGCAACTTATGGGGCAGTAACAGCACTCTTTTCAAAACGTGTTTTTCAGCCCGAAATAAACGCGTTTTTTCAGACCGCTGAAGAGCCCACACACTCAGCTCTTAACCCCAGTGTGCAGGAAGTGTCAAAACGTGTTTTTCAGCAGAAAAAAACATGTTTCTGCAAGTTTGGTCACCCCCATGCAACTTATGGGGCAGTAACAGCACCATTTTCAAAACGTGTTTTTCAGCCCGAAATAAACGCGTTTTTTCAGACCGCTGAAGAGCCCACACACTCAGTTCTTAACCCCAGTGTGCAGAAAGTATCAAAACGTGTTTTTCAGAAGAAATAAACATGTTTCTGAAAGTTTTGTCACCCCCATGCAACTTATGGGGCAGTAACAGCACACTTTTCAAAACGTGTTTTTCAGCCCGAAATAAACGCGTTTTTTCAGACCGCTGTATCCCTATGTAACTGCAAGGCTCAGAAGAGCCCACACACTCAGCTCTTAACCCCAGTGTGCAGAAAGTGTCAAAACGTGTTTTTCAGCAGAAAAAAACATGTTTCTGCAAGTTTGGTCACCCCCATGCAACTTATGGGGCAGTAACAGCATTCTTTTCAAAACGTGTTTTTCAGCTCGAAATAAACGCGTATTTTCAGACCGCTGAATCCCAATGTAGCTGCAAGGCTCAGAAGAGACCACACACTCAGCTCTTAACCCCAGTGTGCAGAAAGTGTCAAAACGTGTTTTTCAGCAGAAATAAACATGTTTCTGCAAGTTTGGTCACCCCCATGCAACTTATGGGGCAGTAACAGCACCCTTTTCAAAACGTGTTTTTCAGCCCGAAATAAACGCGTTTTTTCAGACCGATGAATCCCTATGTAACTGCAAGGCTCAGAAGAGCCCACACACTCAGCTCTTAACCCCAGTGTGCAGAAAGTGTCAAAACGTGTTTTTCAGCAGAAAAAAACATGTTTCTGCAAGTTTGGTCACCCCCATGCAACTTATGGGGCAGTAACAGCACCCTTTTCAAAACGTGTTTTTCAGCCCGAAATAAACGCGTTTTTTCAGACCGCTGAATACCTATGTAACTGCAAGGCTCTGAAGAGCCCACACACTCAGCTCTTAACCCCAGTGTGCAGAAAGTGTCAAAACGTGTTTTTCAGCAGAAAAAAACATGTTTCTGCAAGTTTTGTCACCCCCATGCAACTTATGGGGCAGTAACAGCACCTTTTTCAAAACGTGTTTTTCAGCCCGAAATAAACGCGTTTTTTCAGACCGCTGAATCCCTATGTAACTGCAAGGCTCAGAAGAGCCCACACACTCAGCTCTTAACCCCAGTGTGCAGAAAGTGTCAAAACGTGTTTTTCAGCAGAAATAAACATGTTTCTTCAAGTTTGGTCACCCCCATGCAACTTATGGGGCAGTAACAGCATCCTTTTCAAAACGTGTTTTTCAGCACGAAATAAACGCGTTTTTTCAGACCGCTGAATCCCAATGTAACTGCAAGGCTCAGAAGAGCCCACACACTCAGCTCTTAACCCCAGTGTGCAGAAAGTGTCAAAACGTGTTTTTCAGCAGAAATAAACATGTTTCTGCAAGTTTGGTCACCCCCATGCAACTTATGGGGCAGTAACAGCACTCTTTTCAAAACGTGTTTTTCAGCTCGAAATAAACGCGTTTTTTCAGACCGCTGAATACCTATGTAACTGCAAGGCTCTGAAGAGCCCACACACTCAGCTCTTAACCCCAGTGTGCAGAAAGTGTCAAAACGTGTTTTTCAGCAGAAAAAAACATGTTTCTGCAAGTTTTGTCACCCCCATGCAACTTATGGGGCAGTAACAGCACCCTTTTCAAAACGTGTTTTTCAGCCCGAAATAAACACGTTTTTTCAGACCGCTGAATCCCTATGTAACTGCAAGGCTCAGAAGAGCCCACACACTCAGCTCTTAACTCCAGTGTGCAGAAAGTGTCAAAACGTGTTTTTCAGCAGAAATAAACATGTTTCTGCAGGTTTGGTCACCCCCATGCAACTTATGGGGCAGCAACAGCACACTTCTCAAAACGTGTTTTTCAGCCCGAAATAAACGCGTTTTTTCAGACCGCTGAATCCCTATGTAACTGCAAGGCTCAGAAGAGCCCACACACTCAGCTCTTAACCCCAGTGTTCAGAAAGTGTCAAAACGTATTTTTCAGCAGAAATAAACATGTTTCTGCAAGTTTGGTCACCCCCATGCAACTTATGGGGCAGTACAGCACACTTTTCAAAACGTGTTGTTCAGCACGAAATAAACGCGTTTTTTCAGACCGCTGAATTCCCATGTAGCTGCAAGGCTCAGAAGAGACCACACACTCAGCTCTTAACCCCAGTGTGCAGAAAGTGTCAAAACGTGTTTTTCAGCAGAAATAAACATGTTTCTGCAAGTTTGGTCACCCACATGCAACTTATGGGGCAGTAAAAGCACCCTTTTCAAAACGTGTTTTTCAGCCCGAAATAAACGCGTTTTTTCAGACCGCTGAATCCCTATGTAACTGCAAGGCTCAGAAGAGCCCACACACTCAGCTCTTAACCCCAGTGTGCAGAAAGTGTCAAAACGTGTTTTTCAGCAGAAATAAACATGTTTCTGCAAGTTTGGTCACCCCCATGCAACTTATGGGGCAGTAACAGCACCCTTTTCAAAACGTGTTTTTCAGCCCGAAATAAACGCGTTTTTTCAGACCGCTGAAGAGCCCACACACTCAGCTCTTAACCCCAGTGTGCAGAAAGTGTCAAAACGTGTTTTTCAGCAGAAAAAAACATGTTTCTGCAAGTTTGGTCACCCCCATGCAACTTATGGGGCAGTAACAGCACTCTTTTCAAAACGTGTTTTTCAGCTCGAAATAAACGCATATTTTCAGACCGCTGAATCCCAATGTAGCTGCAAGGCTCAGAAGAGCCCACACACTCAGCTCTTAACCCCAGTGTGCAGAAAGTGTCAAAACGTGTTTTTCAGCAGAAATAAACATGTTTCTTCAAGTTTGGTCACCCCCATGCAACTTATGGGGCAGTAACAGCATCCTTTTCAAAACGTGTTTTTCAGCACGAAATAAACGCGTTTTTTCAGACCGCTGAATCCCTATGTAACTGCAAGGCTCAGAAGAGCCCACACACTCAGCTCTTAACCCCAGTGTGCAGAAAGTGTCAAAACGTGTTTTTCAGCAGAAATAAACATGTTTCTGCAAGTTTGGTCACCCCCATGCAACTTATGGGGCAGTAACAGCACTCTTTTCAAAACGTGTTTTTCAGCTCGAAATAAACGCGTTTTTTTCAGACCGCTGAATACCTATGTAACTGCAAGGCTCTGAAGAGCCCACACACTCAGCTCTTAACCCCAGTGTGCAGAAAGTGTCAAAACGTGTTTTTCAGCAGAAAAAAACATGTTTCTGCAAGTTTTGTCACCCCCATGCAACTTATGGGGCAGTAACAGCACCCTTTTCAAAACGTGTTTTAAAGCCCGAAATAAACACGTTTTTTCAGACCGCTGAATCCCTATGTAACTGCAAGGCTCAGAAGAGCCCACACACTCAGCTCTTAACTCCAGTGTGCAGAAAGTGTCAAAACGTGTTTTTCAGCAGAAATAAACATGTTTCTGCAGGTTTGGTCACCCCCATGCAACTTATGGGGCAGCAACAGCACACTTCTCAAAACGTGTTTTTCAGCCCGAAATAAACGCGTTTTTTCAGACCGCTGAATCCCTATGTAACTGCAAGGCTCAGAAGAGCCCACACACTCAGCTCTTAACCCCAGTGTTCAGAAAGTGTCAAAACGTATTTTTCAGCAGAAATAAACATGTTTCTGCAAGTTTGGTCACCCCCATGCAACTTATGGGGCAGTACAGCACACTTTTCAAAACGTGTTGTTCAGCACGAAATAAACGCGTTTTTTCAGACCGCTGAATTCCCATGTAGCTGCAAGGCTCAGAAGAGACCACACACTCAGCTCTTAACCCCAGTGTGCAGAAAGTGTCAAAACGTGTTTTTCAGCAGAAATAAACATGTTTCTGCAAGTTTGGTCACCCACATGCAACTTATGGGGCAGTAAAAGCACCCTTTTCAAAACGTGTTTTTCAGCCCGAAATAAACGCGTTTTTTCAGACCGCTGAATCCCTATGTAACTGCAAGGCTCAGAAGAGCCCACACACTCAGCTCTTAACCCCAGTGTGCAGAAAGTGTCAAAACGTGTTTTTCAGCAGAAATAAACATGTTTCTGCAAGTTTGGTCACCCCCATGCAACTTATGGGGCAGTAACAGCACCCTTTTCAAAACGTGTTTTTCAGCCCGAAATAAACGCGTTTTTTCAGACCGCTGAAGAGCCCACACACTCAGCTCTTAACCCCAGTGTGCAGAAAGTGTCAAAACGTGTTTTTCAGCAGAAAAAAACATGTTTCTGCAAGTTTGGTCACCCCCATGCAACTTATGGGGCAGTAACAGCACTCTTTTCAAAACGTGTTTTTCAGCTCGAAATAAACGCATATTTTCAGTCCGCTGAATCCCAATGTAGCTGCAAGGCTCAGAAGAGCCCACACACTCAGCTCTTAACCCCAGTGTGCAGAAAGTGTCAAAACGTGTTTTTCAGCAGAAATAAACATGTTTCTGCAAGTTTGGTCACCCCCATGCAACTTATGGGGCAGTAACAGCACTCTTTTCAAAACGTGTTTTTCAGCCCGAAATAAACGCGTTTTTTCAGACCGCTGAAGAGCCCACACACTCAGCTCTTAACCCCAGTGTGCAGGAAGTGTCAAAACGTGTTTTTCAGCAGAAAAAAACATGTTTCTGCAAGTTTGGTCACCCCCATGCAACTTATGGGGCAGTAACAGCACCATTTTCAAAACGTGTTTTTCAGCCCGAAATAAACGCGTTTTTTCAGACCGCTGAAGAGCCCACACACTCAGTTCTTAACCCCAGTGTGCAGAAAGTATCAAAACGTGTTTTTCAGAAGAAATAAACATGTTTCTGAAAGTTTTGTCACCCCCATGCAACTTATGGGGCAGTAACAGCACACTTTTCAAAACGTGTTTTTCAGCCCGAAATAAACGCGTTTTTTCAGACCGCTGTATCCCTATGTAACTGCAAGGCTCAGAAGAGCCCACACACTCAGCTCTTAACCCCAGTGTGCAGAAAGTGTCAAAACGTGTTTTTCAGCAGAAAAAAACATGTTTCTGCAAGTTTGGTCACCCCCATGCAACTTATGGGGCAGTAACAGCATTCTTTTCAAAACGTGTTTTTCAGCTCGAAATAAACGCGTATTTTCAGACCGCTGAATCCCAATGTAGCTGCAAGGCTCAGAAGAGACCACACACTCAGCTCTTAACCCCAGTGTGCAGAAAGTGTCAAAACGTGTTTTTCAGCAGAAATAAACATGTTTCTGCAAGTTTGGTCACCCCCATGCAACTTATGGGGCAGTAACAGCACCCTTTTCAAAACGTGTTTTTCAGCCCGAAATAAACGCGTTTTTTCAGACCGATGAATCCCTATGTAACTGCAAGGCTCAGAAGAGCCCACACACTCAGCTCTTAACCCCAGTGTGCAGAAAGTGTCAAAACGTGTTTTTCAGCAGAAAAAAACATGTTTCTGCAAGTTTGGTCACCCCCATGCAACTTATGGGGCAGTAACAGCACCCTTTTCAAAACGTGTTTTTCAGCCCGAAATAAACGCGTTTTTTCAGACCGCTGAATACCTATGTAACTGCAAGGCTCTGAAGAGCCCACACACTCAGCTCTTAACCCCAGTGTGCAGAAAGTGTCAAAACGTGTTTTTCAGCAGAAAAAAACATGTTTCTGCAAGTTTTGTCACCCCCATGCAACTTATGGGGCAGTAACAGCACCTTTTTCAAAACGTGTTTTTCAGCCCGAAATAAACGCGTTTTTTCAGACCGCTGAATCCCTATGTAACTGCAAGGCTCAGAAGAGCCCACACACTCAGCTCTTAACCCCAGTGTGCAGAAAGTGTCAAAACGTGTTTTTCAGCAGAAATAAACATGTTTCTTCAAGTTTGGTCACCCCCATGCAACTTATGGGGCAGTAACAGCATCCTTTTCAAAACGTGTTTTTCAGCACGAAATAAACGCGTTTTTTCAGACCGCTGAATCCCAATGTAACTGCAAGGCTCAGAAGAGCCCACACACTCAGCTCTTAACCCCAGTGTGCAGAAAGTGTCAAAACGTGTTTTTCAGCAGAAATAAACATGTTTCTGCAAGTTTGGTCACCCCCATGCAACTTATGGGGCAGTAACAGCACTCTTTTCAAAACGTGTTTTTCAGCTCGAAATAAACGCGTTTTTTCAGACCGCTGAATACCTATGTAACTGCAAGGCTCTGAAGAGCCCACACACTCAGCTCTTAACCCCAGTGTGCAGAAAGTGTCAAAACGTGTTTTTCAGCAGAAAAAAACATGTTTCTGCAAGTTTTGTCACCCCCATGCAACTTATGGGGCAGTAACAGCACCCTTTTCAAAACGTGTTTTTCAGCCCGAAATAAACACGTTTTTTCAGACCGCTGAATCCCTATGTAACTGCAAGGCTCAGAAGAGCCCACACACTCAGCTCTTAACTCCAGTGTGCAGAAAGTGTCAAAACGTGTTTTTCAGCAGAAATAAACATGTTTCTGCAGGTTTGGTCACCCCCATGCAACTTATGGGGCAGCAACAGCACACTTCTCAAAACGTGTTTTTCAGCCCGAAATAAACGCGTTTTTTCAGACCGCTGAATCCCTATGTAACTGCAAGGCTCAGAAGAGCCCACACACTCAGCTCTTAACCCCAGTGTTCAGAAAGTGTCAAAACGTATTTTTCAGCAGAAATAAACATGTTTCTGCAAGTTTGGTCACCCCCATGCAACTTATGGGGCAGTACAGCACACTTTTCAAAACGTGTTGTTCAGCACGAAATAAACGCGTTTTTTCAGACCGCTGAATTCCCATGTAGCTGCAAGGCTCAGAAGAGACCACACACTCAGCTCTTAACCCCAGTGTGCAGAAAGTGTCAAAACGTGTTTTTCAGCAGAAATAAACATGTTTCTGCAAGTTTGGTCACCCACATGCAACTTATGGGGCAGTAAAAGCACCCTTTTCAAAACGTGTTTTTCAGCCCGAAATAAACGCGTTTTTTCAGACCGCTGAATCCCTATGTAACTGCAAGGCTCAGAAGAGCCCACACACTCAGCTCTTAACCCCAGTGTGCAGAAAGTGTCAAAACGTGTTTTTCAGCAGAAATAAACATGTTTCTGCAAGTTTGGTCACCCCCATGCAACTTATGGGGCAGTAACAGCACCCTTTTCAAAACGTGTTTTTCAGCCCGAAATAAACGCGTTTTTTCAGACCGCTGAAGAGCCCACACACTCAGCTCTTAACCCCAGTGTGCAGAAAGTGTCAAAACGTGTTTTTCAGCAGAAAAAAACATGTTTCTGCAAGTTTGGTCACCCCCATGCAACTTATGGGGCAGTAACAGCACTCTTTTCAAAACGTGTTTTTCAGCTCGAAATAAACGCATATTTTCAGACCGCTGAATCCCAATGTAGCTGCAAGGCTCAGAAGAGCCCACACACTCAGCTCTTAACCCCAGTGTGCAGAAAGTGTCAAAACGTGTTTTTCAGCAGAAATAAACATGTTTCTTCAAGTTTGGTCACCCCCATGCAACTTATGGGGCAGTAACAGCATCCTTTTCAAAACGTGTTTTTCAGCACGAAATAAACGCGTTTTTTCAGACCGCTGAATCCCTATGTAACTGCAAGGCTCAGAAGAGCCCACACACTCAGCTCTTAACCCCAGTGTGCAGAAAGTGTCAAAACGTGTTTTTCAGCAGAAATAAACATGTTTCTGCAAGTTTGGTCACCCCCATGCAACTTATGGGGCAGTAACAGCACTCTTTTCAAAACGTGTTTTTCAGCTCGAAATAAACGCGTTTTTTTCAGACCGCTGAATACCTATGTAACTGCAAGGCTCTGAAGAGCCCACACACTCAGCTCTTAACCCCAGTGTGCAGAAAGTGTCAAAACGTGTTTTTCAGCAGAAAAAAACATGTTTCTGCAAGTTTTGTCACCCCCATGCAACTTATGGGGCAGTAACAGCACCCTTTTCAAAACGTGTTTTAAAGCCCGAAATAAACACGTTTTTTCAGACCGCTGAATCCCTATGTAACTGCAAGGCTCAGAAGAGCCCACACACTCAGCTCTTAACTCCAGTGTGCAGAAAGTGTCAAAACGTGTTTTTCAGCAGAAATAAACATGTTTCTGCAGGTTTGGTCACCCCCATGCAACTTATGGGGCAGCAACAGCACACTTCTCAAAACGTGTTTTTCAGCCCGAAATAAACGCGTTTTTTCAGACCGCTGAATCCCTATGTAACTGCAAGGCTCAGAAGAGCCCACACACTCAGCTCTTAACCCCAGTGTTCAGAAAGTGTCAAAACGTATTTTTCAGCAGAAATAAACATGTTTCTGCAAGTTTGGTCACCCCCATGCAACTTATGGGGCAGTACAGCACACTTTTCAAAACGTGTTGTTCAGCACGAAATAAACGCGTTTTTTCAGACCGCTGAATTCCCATGTAGCTGCAAGGCTCAGAAGAGACCACACACTCAGCTCTTAACCCCAGTGTGCAGAAAGTGTCAAAACGTGTTTTTCAGCAGAAATAAACATGTTTCTGCAAGTTTGGTCACCCACATGCAACTTATGGGGCAGTAAAAGCACCCTTTTCAAAACGTGTTTTTCAGCCCGAAATAAACGCGTTTTTTCAGACCGCTGAATCCCTATGTAACTGCAAGGCTCAGAAGAGCCCACACACTCAGCTCTTAACCCCAGTGTGCAGAAAGTGTCAAAACGTGTTTTTCAGCAGAAATAAACATGTTTCTGCAAGTTTGGTCACCCCCATGCAACTTATGGGGCAGTAACAGCACCCTTTTCAAAACGTGTTTTTCAGCCCGAAATAAACGCGTTTTTTCAGACCGCTGAAGAGCCCACACACTCAGCTCTTAACCCCAGTGTGCAGAAAGTGTCAAAACGTGTTTTTCAGCAGAAAAAAACATGTTTCTGCAAGTTTGGTCACCCCCATGCAACTTATGGGGCAGTAACAGCACTCTTTTCAAAACGTGTTTTTCAGCTCGAAATAAACGCATATTTTCAGTCCGCTGAATCCCAATGTAGCTGCAAGGCTCAGAAGAGCCCACACACTCAGCTCTTAACCCCAGTGTGCAGAAAGTGTCAAAACGTGTTTTTCAGCAGAAATAAACATGTTTCTGCAAGTTTTGTCACCCCCATGCAACTTATGGGGCAGTAACAGCACCCTTTTCAAAACGTGTTTTTCAGCCCGAAATAAACGCGTTTTTTCAGACCGCTGAATCCCTATGTAACTGCAAGGCTCAGAAGAGCCCACACACTCAGCTCTTAACCCCAGTGTGCAGAAAGTGTCAAAACGTGTTTTTCAGCAGAAAAAAACATGTTTCTGCAAGTTTTGTCACCCCCATGCAACTTATGGGGCAGTAACAGCACCCTTTTCAAAACGTGTTTTTCAGCCCGAAATAAACACGTTTTTTCAGACCGCTGAATCCCTATGTAACTGCAAGGCTCAGAAGAGCCCACACACTCAGCTCTTAACTCCAGTGTGCAGAAAGTGTCAAAACGTGTTTTTCAGCAGAAATAAACATGTTTCTGCAGGTTTGGTCACCCCCATGCAACTTATGGGGCAGCAACAGCACACTTCTCAAAACGTGTTTTTCAGCCCGAAATAAACGCGTTTTTTCAGACCGCTGAATCCCTATGTAACTGCAAGGCTCAGAAGAGCCCACACACTCAGCTCTTAACCCCAGTGTTCAGAAAGTGTCAAAACGTATTTTTCAGCAGAAATAAACATGTTTCTGCAAGTTTGGTCACCCCCATGCAACTTATGGGGCAGTACAGCACACTTTTCAAAACGTGTTGTTCAGCACGAAATAAACGCGTTTTTTCAGACCGCTGAATTCCCATGTAGCTGCAAGGCTCAGAAGAGACCACACACTCAGCTCTTAACCCCAGTGTGCAGAAAGTGTCAAAACGTGTTTTTCAGCAGAAATAAACATGTTTCTGCAAGTTTGGTCACCCACATGCAACTTATGGGGC
Organism: Lepisosteus platostomus; assembly: GCF_059453375.1. Taxonomy (NCBI): domain Eukaryota; kingdom Metazoa; phylum Chordata; class Actinopteri; order Semionotiformes; family Lepisosteidae; genus Lepisosteus; species Lepisosteus platostomus. Next base: position 35,860,159 of record NC_142612.1, read on the forward strand.
AGTAAAAGCACCCTTTTCAAAACGTGTTTTTCAGCCCGAAATAAACGCGTTTTTTCAGACCGCTGAATCCCTATGTAACTGCAAGGCTCAGAAGAGCCCACACACTCAGCTCTTAACCCCAGTGTGCAGAAAGTGTCAAAACGTGTTTTTCAGCAGAAATAAACATGTTTCTGCAAGTTTGGTCACCCCCATGCAACTTATGGGGCAGTAACAGCACCCTTTTCAAAACGTGTTTTTCAGCCCGAAATAAACGCGTTTTTTCAGACCGCTGAAGAGCCCACACACTCAGCTCTTAACCCCAGTGTGCAGAAAGTGTCAAAACGTGTTTTTCAGCAGAAAAAAACATGTTTCTGCAAGTTTGGTCACCCCCATGCAACTTATGGGGCAGTAACAGCACTCTTTTCAAAACGTGTTTTTCAGCTCGAAATAAACGCATATTTTCAGACCGCTGAATCCCAATGTAGCTGCAAGGCTCAGAAGAGCCCACACACTCAGCTCTTAACCCCAGTGTGCAGAAAGTGTCAAAACATATATTTCAGCAGAAATAAACGTTTCTGAAAGTTTTGTCACCCCCATGCAACTTATGGGGCAGTAACAGCACACTTTTCAAAACGTGTTGTTCAGCCCGAAATAAACGCGTTTTTTCAGACCGCTGAATCCCTATGTAACTGCAAGGCTCAGAAGAGCCCACACACTCAGCTCTTAACCCCAGTGTGCAGAAAGTGTCAAAACGTGTTTTTCAGCAGAAATAAACATGTTTCTTCAAGTTTGGTCACCCCCATGCAACTTATGGGGCAGTAACAGCATCCTTTTCAAAACGTGTTTTTCAGCACGAAATAAACGCGTTTTTTCAGACCGCTGAATCCCTATGTAACTGCAAGGCTCAGAAGAGCCCACACACTCAGCTCTTAACCCCAGTGTGCAGAAAGTGTCAAAACGTGTTTTTCAGCAGAAATAAACATGTTTCTGCAAGTTTGGTCACCCCCATGCAACTTATGGGGCAGTAACAGCACTCTTTTCAAAACGTGTTTTTCAGCTCGAAATAAACGCGTTTTTTCAGACCGCTGAATACCTATGTAACTGCAAGGCTCAGAAGAGCCCACACACTCAGCTCTTAACCCCAGTGTGCAGAAAGTGTCAAAACGTGTTTTTCAGCAGAAAAAAACATGTTTCTGCAGGTTTGGTCACCCCCATGCAACTTATGGGGCAGCAACAGCACACTTCTCAAAACGTGTTTTTCAGCCCGAAATAAACGCGTTTTTTCAGACCGCTGAATCCCTATGTAACTGCAAGGCTCAGAAGAGCCCACACACTCAGCTCTTAACCCCAGTGTTCAGAAAGTGTCAAAACGTATTTTTCAGCAGAAATAAACATGTTTCTGCAAGTTTGGTCACCCCCATGCAACTTATGGGGCAGTACAGCACACTTTTCAAAACGTGTTGTTCAGCACGAAATAAACGCGTTTTTTCAGACCGCTGAATTCCCATGTAGCTGCAAGGCTCAGAAGAGACCACACACTCAGCTCTTAACCCCAGTGTGCAGAAAGTGTCAAAACGTGTTTTTCAGCAGAAATAAACATGTTTCTGCAAGTTTGGTCACCCACATGCAACTTATGGGGCAGTAAAAGCACCCTTTTCAAAACGTGTTTTTCAGCCCGAAATAAACGCGTTTTTTCAGACCGCTGAATCCCTATGTAACTGCAAGGCTCAGAAGAGCCCACACACTCAGCTCTTAACCCCAGTGTGCAGAAAGTGTCAAAACGTGTTTTTCAGCAGAAATAAACATGTTTCTGCAAGTTTGGTCACCCCCATGCAACTTATGGGGCAGTAACAGCACCCTTTTCAAAACGTGTTTTTCAGCCCGAAATAAACGCGTTTTTTCAGACCGCTGAAGAGCCCACACACTCAGCTCTTAACCCCAGTGTGCAGAAAGTGTCAAAACGTGTTTTTCAGCAGAAAAAAACATGTTTCTGCAAGTTTGGTCACCCCCATGCAACTTATGGGGCAGTAACAGCACTCTTTTCAAAACGTGTTTTTCAGCTCGAAATAAACGCATATTTTCAGACCGCTGAATCCCAATGTAGCTGCAAGGCTCAGAAGAGCCCACACACTCAGCTCTTAACCCCAGTGTGCAGAAAGTGTCAAAACATATATTTCAGCAGAAATAAACGTTTCTGAAAGTTTTGTCACCCCCATGCAACTTATGGGGCAGTAACAGCACACTTTTCAAAACGTGTTGTTCAGCACGAAATAAACGCGTTTTTTCAGACCGCTGAATCCCTATGTAGCTGCAAGGCTCAGAAGAGCCCACACACTCAGCTCTTAACCCCAGTGTGCAGAAAGTGTCAAAACGTGTTTTTCAGCAGAAATAAACATGTTTCTTCAAGTTTGGTCACCCCCATGCAACTTATGGGGCAGTAACAGCATCCTTTTCAAAACGTGTTTTTCAGCACGAAATAAACGCGTTTTTTCAGACCGCTGAATCCCTATGTAACTGCAAGGCTCTGAAGAGCCCACACACTCAGCTCTTAACCCCAGTGTGCAGAAAGTGTCAAAACGTGTTTTTCAGCAGAAATAAACATGTTTCTGCAAGTTTGGTCACCCCCATGCAACTTATGGGGCAGTAACAGCACTCTTTTCAAAACGTGTTTTTCAGCTCGAAATAAACGCGTTTTTTCAGACCGCTGAATACCTATGTAACTGCAAGGCTCTGAAGAGCCCACACACTCAGCTCTTAACCCCAGTGTGCAGAAAGTGTCAAAACGTGTTTTTCAGCAGAAAAAAACATGTTTCTGCAAGTTTTGTCACCCCCATGCAACTTATGGGGCAGTAACAGCACCCTTTTCAAAACGTGTTTTAAAGCCCGAAATAAACACGTTTTTTCAGACCGCTGAATCCCTATGTAACTGCAAGGCTCAGAAGAGCCCACACACTCAGCTCTTAACTCCAGTGTGCAGAAAGTGTCAAAACGTGTTTTTCAGCAGAAATAAACATGTTTCTGCAGGTTTGGTCACCCCCATGCAACTTATGGGGCAGCAACAGCACACTTCTCAAAACGTGTTTTTCAGCCCGAAATAAACGCGTTTTTTCAGACCGCTGAATCCCTATGTAACTGCAAGGCTCAGAAGAGCCCACACACTCAGCTCTTAACCCCAGTGTTCAGAAAGTGTCAAAACGTATTTTTCAGCAGAAATAAACATGTTTCTGCAAGTTTGGTCACCCCCATGCAACTTATGGGGCAGTACAGCACACTTTTCAAAACGTGTTGTTCAGCACGAAATAAACGCGTTTTTTCAGACCGCTGAATTCCCATGTAGCTGCAAGGCTCAGAAGAGACCACACACTCAGCTCTTAACCCCAGTGTGCAGAAAGTGTCGAAACGTGTTTTTCAGCAGAAATAAACATGTTTCTGCAAGTTTGGTCACCCACATGCAACTTATGGGGCAGTAAAAGCACCCTTTTCAAAACGTGTTTTTCAGCCCGAAATAAACGCGTTTTTTCAGACCGCTGAATCCCTATGTAACTGCAAGGCTCAGAAGAGCCCACACACTCAGCTCTTAACCCCAGTGTGCAGAAAGTGTCAAAACGTGTTTTTCAGCAGAAATAAACATGTTTCTGCAAGTTTGGTCACCCCCATGCAACTTATGGGGCAGTAACAGCACCCTTTTCAAAACGTGTTTTTCAGCCCGAAATAAACGCGTTTTTTCAGACCGCTGAAGAGCCCACACACTCAGCTCTTAACCCCAGTGTGCAGAAAGTGTCAAAACGTGTTTTTCAGCAGAAAAAAACATGTTTCTGCAAGTTTGGTCACCCCCATGCAACTTATGGGGCAGTAACAGCACTCTTTTCAAAACGTGTTTTTCAGCTCGAAATAAACGCATATTTTCAGACCGCTGAATCCCAATGTAGCTGCAAGGCTCAGAAGAGCCCACACACTCAGCTCTTAACCCCAGTGTGCAGAAAGTGTCAAAACGTGTTTTTCAGCAGAAATAAACATGTTTCTGCAAGTTTGGTCACCCCCATGCAACTTATGGGGCAGTAACAGCACTCTTTTCAAAACGTGTTTTTCAGCCCGAAATAAACGCGTTTTTTCAGACCGCTGAAGAGCCCACACACTCAGCTCTTAACCCCAGTGTGCAGAAAGTGTCAAAACGTGTTTTTCAGCAGAAAAAAACATGTTTCTGCAAGTTTGGTCACCCCCATGCAACTTATGGGGCAGTAACAGCACTCTTTTCAAAACGTGTTTTTCAGCCCGAAATAAACGCGTTTTTTCAGACCGCTGAAGAGCCCACACACTCAGCTCTTAACCCCAGTGTGCAGAAAGTGTCAAAACGTGTTTTTCAGCAGAAAAAAACATGTTTCTGCAAGTTTGGTCACCCCCATGCAACTTATGGGGCAGTAACAGCACCATTTTCAAAACGTGTTTTTCAGCCCGAAATAAACGCGTTTTTTCAGACCGCTGAAGAGCCCACACACTCAGTTCTTAACCCCAGTGTGCAGAAAGTATCAAAACGTGTTTTTCAGAAGAAATAAACATGTTTCTGAAAGTTTGGTCACCCCCATGCAACTTATGGGGCAGTAACAGTACCCTTTTCAAAACGTGTTTTTCAGCTCGAAATAAACGCGTATTTTCAGACCGCTGAATCCCAATGTAGCTGCAAGGCTCAGAAGAGCCCACACACTCAGCTCTTAACCCCAGTGTGCAGAAAGTGTCAAAACGTGTTTTTCAGCAGAAATAAATATGTTTCTGCAAGTTTGGTTACCCCCATGCAACTTATGGGGCAGTAACAGCACCCTTTTCAAAACGTGTTTTTCAGTACGAAATAAACGCGTTTTTTCAAACTGCTGAATCCCTATGTAGCTGTAAGGCTCAGAGGAGCCCACACACTCAGCTCTTAACCCCAGTGTGCAAAAAGTGTCAAAACGTGTTTTTCAGCAGAAATAAACATGTTTCTGCAAGTTTGGTCACCCCCATGCAACTTATGGGGCAGTAACAGCACCCTTTTCAAAACGTGTTTTTCAGCCCGAAATAAACGCGTTTTTTCAGACCGCTGAATCCCTATGTAACTGCAAGGCTCAGAAGAGCCCACACACTCAGCTCTTAACCCCAGTGTGCAGAAAGTGTCAAAACGTGTTTTTCAGCAGAAATAAACATGTTTCTTCAAGTTTGGTCACCCCCATGCAACTTATGGGGCAGTAACAGCATCCTTTTCAAAACGTGTTTTTCAGCACGAAATAAACGCGTTTTTTCAGACCGCTGAATCCCTATGTAACTGCAAGGCTCAGAAGAGCCCACACACTCAGCTCTTAACCCCAGTGTGCAGAAAGTGTCAAAACGTGTTTTTCAGCAGAAATAAACATGTTTCTGCAAGTTTGGTCACCCCCATGCAACTTATGGGGCAGTAACAGCACTCTTTTCAAAACGTGTTTTTCAGCTCGAAATAAACGCGTTTTTTCAGACCGCTGAATACCTATGTAACTGCAAGGCTCTGAAGAGCCCACACACTCAGCTCTTAACCCCAGTGTGCAGAAAGTGTCAAAACGTGTTTTTCAGCAGAAAAAAACATGTTTCTGCAAGTTTTGTCACCCCCATGCAACTTATGGGGCAGTAACAGCACCCTTTTCAAAACGTGTTTTTCAGCCCGAAATAAACACGTTTTTTCAGACCGCTGAATCCCTATGTAACTGCAAGGCTCAGAAGAGCCCACACACTCAGCTCTTAACTCCAGTGTGCAGAAAGTGTCAAAACGTGTTTTTCAGCAGAAATAAACATGTTTCTGCAGGTTTGGTCACCCCCATGCAACTTATGGGGCAGCAACAGCACACTTCTCAAAACGTGTTTTTCAGCCCGAAATAAACGCGTTTTTTCAGACCGCTGAATCCCTATGTAACTGCAAGGCTCAGAAGAGCCCACACACTCAGCTCTTAACCCCAGTGTTCAGAAAGTGTCAAAACGTATTTTTCAGCAGAAATAAACATGTTTCTGCAAGTTTGGTCACCCCCATGCAACTTATGGGGCAGTACAGCACACTTTTCAAAACGTGTTGTTCAGCACGAAATAAACGCGTTTTTTCAGACCGCTGAATTCCCATGTAGCTGCAAGGCTCAGAAGAGACCACACACTCAGCTCTTAACCCCAGTGTGCAGAAAGTGTCAAAACGTGTTTTTCAGCAGAAATAAACATGTTTCTGCAAGTTTGGTCACCCACATGCAACTTATGGGGCAGTAAAAGCACCCTTTTCAAAACGTGTTTTTCAGCCCGAAATAAACGCGTTTTTTCAGACCGCTGAATCCCTATGTAACTGCAAGGCTCAGAAGAGCCCACACACTCAGCTCTTAACCCCAGTGTGCAGAAAGTGTCAAAACGTGTTTTTCAGCAGAAATAAACATGTTTCTGCAAGTTTGGTCACCCCCATGCAACTTATGGGGCAGTAACAGCACCCTTTTCAAAACGTGTTTTTCAGCCCGAAATAAACGCGTTTTTTCAGACCGCTGAAGAGCCCACACACTCAGCTCTTAACCCCAGTGTGCAGAAAGTGTCAAAACGTGTTTTTCAGCAGAAAAAAACATGTTTCTGCAAGTTTGGTCACCCCCATGCAACTTATGGGGCAGTAACAGCACTCTTTTCAAAACGTGTTTTTCAGCTCGAAATAAACGCATATTTTCAGACCGCTGAATCCCAATGTAGCTGCAAGGCTCAGAAGAGCCCACACACTCAGCTCTTAACCCCAGTGTGCAGAAAGTGTCAAAACGTGTTTTTCAGCAGAAATAAACATGTTTCTGCAAGTTTGGTCACCCCCATGCAACTTATGGGGCAGTAACAGCACTCTTTTCAAAACGTGTTTTTCAGCCCGAAATAAACACGTTTTTTCAGACCGCTGAAGAGCCCACACACTCAGCTCTTAACCCCAGTGTGCAGAAAGTGTCAAAACGTGTTTTTCAGCAGAAATAAACATGTTTCTGCAAGTTTGGTCACCCCCATGCAACTTATGGGGCAGTAACAGCACTCTTTTCAAAACGTGTTTTTCAGCCCGAAATAAACGCGTTTTTTCAGACCGCTGAAGAGCCCACACACTCAGCTCTTAACCCCAGTGTGCAGGAAGTGTCAAAACGTGTTTTTCAGCAGAAAAAAACATGTTTCTGCAAGTTTGGTCACCCCCATGCAACTTATGGGGCAGTAACAGCACCATTTTCAAAACGTGTTTTTCAGCCCGAAATAAACGCGTTTTTTCAGACCGCTGAAGAGCCCACACACTCAGTTCTTAACCCCAGTGTGCAGAAAGTATCAAAACGTGTTTTTCAGAAGAAATAAACATGTTTCTGAAAGTTTTGTCACCCCCATGCAACTTATGGGGCAGTAACAGCACACTTTTCAAAACGTGTTTTTCAGCCCGAAATAAACGCGTTTTTTCAGACCGCTGTATCCCTATGTAACTGCAAGGCTCAGAAGAGCCCACACACTCAGCTCTTAACCCCAGTGTGCAGAAAGTGTCAAAACGTGTTTTTCAGCAGAAAAAAACATGTTTCTGCAAGTTTGGTCACCCCCATGCAACTTATGGGGCAGTAACAGCATTCTTTTCAAAACGTGTTTTTCAGCTCGAAATAAACGCGTATTTTCAGACCGCTGAATCCCAATGTAGCTGCAAGGCTCAGAAGAGACCACACACTCAGCTCTTAACCCCAGTGTGCAGAAAGTGTCAAAACGTGTTTTTCAGCAGAAATAAACATGTTTCTGCAAGTTTGGTCACCCCCATGCAACTTATGGGGCAGTAACAGCACCCTTTTCAAAACGTGTTTTTCAGCCCGAAATAAACGCGTTTTTTCAGACCGATGAATCCCTATGTAACTGCAAGGCTCAGAAGAGCCCACACACTCAGCTCTTAACCCCAGTGTGCAGAAAGTGTCAAAACGTGTTTTTCAGCAGAAAAAAACATGTTTCTGCAAGTTTGGTCACCCCCATGCAACTTATGGGGCAGTAACAGCACCCTTTTCAAAACGTGTTTTTCAGCCCGAAATAAACGCGTTTTTTCAGACCGCTGAATACCTATGTAACTGCAAGGCTCTGAAGAGCCCACACACTCAGCTCTTAACCCCAGTGTGCAGAAAGTGTCAAAACGTGTTTTTCAGCAGAAAAAAACATGTTTCTGCAAGTTTTGTCACCCCCATGCAACTTATGGGGCAGTAACAGCACCCTTTTCAAAACGTGTTTTTCAGCCCGAAATAAACGCGTTTTTTCAGACCGCTGAATCCCTATGTAACTGCAAGGCTCAGAAGAGCCCACACACTCAGCTCTTAACCCCAGTGTGCAGAAAGTGTCAAAACGTGTTTTTCAGCAGAAATAAACATGTTTCTTCAAGTTTGGTCACCCCCATGCAACTTATGGGGCAGTAACAGCATCCTTTTCAAAACGTGTTTTTCAGCACGAAATAAACGCGTTTTTTCAGACCGCTGAATCCCTATGTAACTGCAAGGCTCAGAAGAGCCCACACACTCAGCTCTTAACCCCAGTGTGCAGAAAGTGTCAAAACGTGTTTTTCAGCAGAAATAAACATGTTTCTGCAAGTTTGGTCACCCCCATGCAACTTATGGGGCAGTAACAGCACTCTTTTCAAAACGTGTTTTTCAGCTCGAAATAAACGCGTTTTTTCAGACCGCTGAATACCTATGTAACTGCAAGGCTCTGAAGAGCCCACACACTCAGCTCTTAACCCCAGTGTGCAGAAAGTGTCAAAACGTGTTTTTCAGCAGAAAAAAACATGTTTCTGCAAGTTTTGTCACCCCCATGCAACTTATGGGGCAGTAACAGCACCCTTTTCAAAACGTGTTTTTCAGCCCGAAATAAACACGTTTTTTCAGACCGCTGAATCCCTATGTAACTGCAAGGCTCAGAAGAGCCCACACACTCAGCTCTTAACTCCAGTGTGCAGAAAGTGTCAAAACGTGTTTTTCAGCAGAAATAAACATGTTTCTGCAGGTTTGGTCACCCCCATGCAACTTATGGGGCAGCAACAGCACACTTCTCAAAACGTGTTTTTCAGCCCGAAATAAACGCGTTTTTTCAGACCGCTGAATCCCTATGTAACTGCAAGGCTCAGAAGAGCCCACACACTCAGCTCTTAACCCCAGTGTTCAGAAAGTGTCAAAACGTATTTTTCAGCAGAAATAAACATGTTTCTGCAAGTTTGGTCACCCCCATGCAACTTATGGGGCAGTACAGCACACTTTTCAAAACGTGTTGTTCAGCACGAAATAAACGCGTTTTTTCAGACCGCTGAATTCCCATGTAGCTGCAAGGCTCAGAAGAGACCACACACTCAGCTCTTAACCCCAGTGTGCAGAAAGTGTCAAAACGTGTTTTTCAGCAGAAATAAACATGTTTCTGCAAGTTTGGTCACCCACATGCAACTTATGGGGCAGTAAAAGCAGCCTTTTCAAAACGTGTTTTTCAGCCCGAAATAAACGCGTTTTTTCAGACCGCTGAATCCCTATGTAACTGCAAGGCTCAGAAGAGCCCACACACTCAGCTCTTAACCCCAGTGTGCAGAAAGTGTCAAAACGTGTTTTTCAGCAGAAATAAACATGTTTCTGCAAGTTTGGTCACCCCCATGCAACTTATGGGGCAGTAACAGCACCCTTTTCAAAACGTGTTTTTCAGCCCGAAATAAACGCGTTTTTTCAGACCGCTGAAGAGCCCACACACTCAGCTCTTAACCCCAGTGTGCAGAAAGTGTCAAAACGTGTTTTTCAGCAGAAAAAAACATGTTTCTGCAAGTTTGGTCACCCCCATGCAACTTATGGGGCAGTAACAGCACTCTTTTCAAAACGTGTTTTTCAGCTCGAAATAAACGCATATTTTCAGACCGCTGAATCCCAATGTAGCTGCAAGGCTCAGAAGAGCCCACACACTCAGCTCTTAACCCCAGTGTGCAGAAAGTGTCAAAACGTGTTTTTCAGCAGAAATAAACATGTTTCTTCAAGTTTGGTCACCCCCATGCAACTTATGGGGCAGTAACAGCATCCTTTTCAAAACGTGTTTTTCAGCACGAAATAAACGCGTTTTTTCAGACCGCTGAATCCCTATGTAACTGCAAGGCTCAGAAGAGCCCACACACTCAGCTCTTAACCCCAGTGTGCAGAAAGTGTCAAAACGTGTTTTTCAGCAGAAATAAACATGTTTCTGCAAGTTTGGTCACCCCCATGCAACTTATGGGGCAGTAACAGCACTCTTTTCAAAACGTGTTTTTCAGCTCGAAATAAACGCGTTTTTTTCAGACCGCTGAATACCTATGTAACTGCAAGGCTCTGAAGAGCCCACACACTCAGCTCTTAACCCCAGTGTGCAGAAAGTGTCAAAACGTGTTTTTCAGCAGAAAAAAACATGTTTCTGCAAGTTTTGTCACCCCCATGCAACTTATGGGGCAGTAACAGCACCCTTTTCAAAACGTGTTTTAAAGCCCGAAATAAACACGTTTTTTCAGACCGCTGAATCCCTATGTAACTGCAAGGCTCAGAAGAGCCCACACACTCAGCTCTTAACTCCAGTGTGCAGAAAGTGTCAAAACGTGTTTTTCAGCAGAAATAAACATGTTTCTGCAGGTTTGGTCACCCCCATGCAACTTATGGGGCAGCAACAGCACACTTCTCAAAACGTGTTTTTCAGCCCGAAATAAACGCGTTTTTTCAGACCGCTGAATCCCTATGTAACTGCAAGGCTCAGAAGAGCCCACACACTCAGCTCTTAACCCCAGTGTTCAGAAAGTGTCAAAACGTATTTTTCAGCAGAAATAAACATGTTTCTGCAAGTTTGGTCACCCCCATGCAACTTATGGGGCAGTACAGCACACTTTTCAAAACGTGTTGTTCAGCACGAAATAAACGCGTTTTTTCAGACCGCTGAATTCCCATGTAGCTGCAAGGCTCAGAAGAGACCACACACTCAGCTCTTAACCCCAGTGTGCAGAAAGTGTCAAAACGTGTTTTTCAGCAGAAATAAACATGTTTCTGCAAGTTTGGTCACCCACATGCAACTTATGGGGCAGTAAAAGCACCCTTTTCAAAACGTGTTTTTCAGCCCGAAATAAACGCGTTTTTTCAGACCGCTGAATCCCTATGTAACTGCAAGGCTCAGAAGAGCCCACACACTCAGCTCTTAACCCCAGTGTGCAGAAAGTGTCAAAACGTGTTTTTCAGCAGAAATAAACATGTTTCTGCAAGTTTGGTCACCCCCATGCAACTTATGGGGCAGTAACAGCACCCTTTTCAAAACGTGTTTTTCAGCCCGAAATAAACGCGTTTTTTCAGACCGCTGAAGAGCCCACACACTCAGCTCTTAACCCCAGTGTGCAGAAAGTGTCAAAACGTGTTTTTCAGCCGAAAAAAACATGTTTCTGCAAGTTTGGTCACCCCCATGCAACTTATGGGGCAGTAACAGCACTCTTTTCAAAACGTGTTTTTCAGCTCGAAATAAACGCATATTTTCAGACCGCTGAATCCCAATGTAGCTGCAAGGCTCAGAAGAGCCCACACACTCAGCTCTTAACCCCAGTGTGCAGAAAGTGTCAAAACGTGTTTTTCAGCAGAAATAAACATGTTTCTGCAAGTTTTGTCACCCCCATGCAACTTATGGGGCAGTAACAGCACCCTTTTCAAAACGTGTTTTTCAGCCCGAAATAAACGCGTTTTTTCAGACCGCTGAATCCCTATGTAACTGCAAGGCTCAGAAGAGCCCACACACTCAGCTCTTAACCCCAGTGTGCAGAAAGTGTCAAAACGTGTTTTTCAGCAGAAAAAAACATGTTTCTGCAAGTTTTGTCACCCCCATGCAACTTATGGGGCAGTAACAGCACCCTTTTCAAAACGTGTTTTTCAGCCCGAAATAAACACGTTTTTTCAGACCGCTGAATCCCTATGTAACTGCAAGGCTCAGAAGAGCCCACACACTCAGCTCTTAACTCCAGTGTGCAGAAAGTGTCAAAACGTGTTTTTCAGCAGAAATAAACATGTTTCTGCAGGTTTGGTCACCCCCATGCAACTTATGGGGCAGCAACAGCACACTTCTCAAAACGTGTTTTTCAGCCCGAAATAAACGCGTTTTTTCAGACCGCTGAATCCCTATGTAACTGCAAGGCTCAGAAGAGCCCACACACTCAGCTCTTAACCCCAGTGTTCAGAAAGTGTCAAAACGTATTTTTCAGCAGAAATAAACATGTTTCTGCAAGTTTGGTCACCCCCATGCAACTTATGGGGCAGTACAGCACACTTTTCAAAACGTGTTGTTCAGCACGAAATAAACGCGTTTTTTCAGACCGCTGAATTCCCATGTAGCTGCAAGGCTCAGAAGAGACCACACACTCAGCTCTTAACCCCAGTGTGCAGAAAGTGTCAAAACGTGTTTTTCAGCAGAAATAAACATGTTTCTGCAAGTTTGGTCACCCACATGCAACTTATGGGGCAGTAAAAGCACCCTTTTCAAAACGTGTTTTTCAGCCCGAAATAAACGCGTTTTTTCAGACCGCTGAATCCCTATGTAACTGCAAGGCTCAGAAGAGCCCACACACTCAGCTCTTAACCCCAGTGTGCAGAAAGTGTCAAAACGTGTTTTTCAGCAGAAATAAACATGTTTCTGCAAGTTTGGTCACCCCCATGCAACTTATGGGGCAGTAACAGCACCCTTTTCAAAACGTGTTTTTCAGCCCGAAATAAACGCGTTTTTTCAGACCGCTGAAGAGCCCACACACTCAGCTCTTAACCCCAGTGTGCAGAAAGTGTCAAAACGTGTTTTTCAGCAGAAAAAAACATGTTTCTGCAAGTTTGGTCACCCCCATGCAACTTATGGGGCAGTAACAGCACTCTTTTCAAAACGTGTTTTTCAGCTCGAAATAAACGCATATTTTCAGACCGCTGAATCCCAATGTAGCTGCAAGGCTCAGAAGAGCCCACACACTCAGCTCTTAACCCCAGTGTGCAGAAAGTGTCAAAACATATATTTCAGCAGAAATAAACGTTTCTGAAAGTTTTGTCACCCCCATGCAACTTATGGGGCAGTAACAGCACACTTTTCAAAACGTGTTGTTCAGCACGAAATAAACGCGTTTTTTCAGACCGCTGAATCCCTATGTAGCTGCAAGGCTCAGAAGAGCCCACACACTCAGCTCTTAACCCCAGTGTGCAGAAAGTGTCAAAACGTGTTTTTCAGCAGAAATAAACATGTTTCTTCAAGTTTGGTCACCCCCATGCAACTTATGGGGCAGTAACAGCATCCTTTTCAAAACCTGTTTTTCAGCACGAAATAAACGCGTTTTTTCAGACCGCTGAATCCCTATGTAACTGCAAGGCTCAGAAGAGCCCACACACTCAGCTCTTAACCCCAGTGTGCAGAAAGTGTCAAAACGTGTTTTTCAGCAGAAATAAACATGTTTCTGCAAGTTTGGTCACCCCCATGCAACTTATGGGGCAGTAACAGCACTCTTTTCAAAACGTGTTTTTCAGCTCGAAATAAACGCGTTTTTTTCAGACCGCTGAATACCTATGTAACTGCAAGGCTCTGAAGAGCCCACACACTCAGCTCTTAACCCCAGTGTGCAGAAAGTGTCAAAACGTGTTTTTCAGCAGAAAAAAACATGTTTCTGCAAGTTTTGTCACCCCCATGCAACTTATGGGGCAGTAACAGCACCCTTTTCAAAACGTGTTTTAAAGCCCGAAATAAACACGTTTTTTCAGACCGCTGAATCCCTATGTAACTGCAAGGCTCAGAAGAGCCCACACACTCAGCTCTTAACTCCAGTGTGCAGAAAGTGTCAAAACGTGTTTTTCAGCAGAAATAAACATGTTTCTGCAGGTTTGGTCACCCCCATGCAACTTATGGGGCAGCAACAGCACACTTCTCAAAACGTGTTTTTCAGCCCGAAATAAACGCGTTTTTTCAGACCGCTGAATCCCTATGTAACTGCAAGGCTCAGAAGAGCCCACACACTCAGCTCTTAACCCCAGTGTTCAGAAAGTGTCAAAACGTATTTTTCAGCAGAAATAAACATGTTTCTGCAAGTTTGGTCACCCCCATGCAACTTATGGGGCAGTACAGCACACTTTTCAAAACGTGTTGTTCAGCACGAAATAAACGCGTTTTTTCAGACCGCTGAATTCCCATGTAGCTGCAAGGCTCAGAAGAGACCACACACTCAGCTCTTAACCCCAGTGTGCAGAAAGTGTCAAAACGTGTTTTTCAGCAGAAATAAACATGTTTCTGCAAGTTTGGTCACCCACATGCAACTTATGGGGCAGTAAAAGCACCCTTTTCAAAACGTGTTTTTCAGCCCGAAATAAACGCGTTTTTTCAGACCGCTGAATCCCTATGTAACTGCAAGGCTCAGAAGAGCCCACACACTCAGCTCTTAACCCCAGTGTGCAGAAAGTGTCAAAACGTGTTTTTCAGCAGAAATAAACATGTTTCTGCAAGTTTGGTCACCCCCATGCAACTTATGGGGCAGTAACAGCACCCTTTTCAAAACGTGTTTTTCAGCCCGAAATAAACGCGTTTTTTCAGACCGCTGAAGAGCCCACACACTCAGCTCTTAACCCCAGTGTGCAGAAAGTGTCAAAACGTGTTTTTCAGCAGAAAAAAACATGTTTCTGCAAGTTTGGTCACCCCCATGCAACTTATGGGGCAGTAACAGCACTCTTTTCAAAACGTGTTTTTCAGCTCGAAATAAACGCATATTTTCAGACCGCTGAATCCCAATGTAGCTGCAAGGCTCAGAAGAGCCCACACACTCAGCTCTTAACCCCAGTGTGCAGAAAGTGTCAAAACGTGTTTTTCAGCAGAAATAAACATGTTTCTGCAAGTTTGGTCACCCCCATGCAACTTATGGGGCAGTAACAGCACTCTTTTCAAAACGTGTTTTTCAGCCCGAAATAAACGCGTTTTTTCAGACCGCTGAAGAGCCCACACACTCAGCTCTTAACCCCAGTGTGCAGAAAGTGTCAAAACGTATTTTTCAGCAGAAAAAAACATGTTTCTGCAAGTTTGGTCACCCCCATGCAACTTATGGGGCAGTAACAGCACTCTTTTCAAAACGTGTTTTTCAGCCCGAAATAAACGCGTTTTTTCAGACCGCTGAAGAGCCCACACACTCAGCTCTTAACCCCAGTGTGCAGAAAGTGTCAAAACGTGTTTTTCAGCAGAAAAAAACATGTTTCTGCAAGTTTGGTCACCCCCATGCAACTTATGGGGCAGTAACAGCACCATTTTCAAAACGTGTTTTTCAGCCCGAAATAAACGCGTTTTTTCAGACCGCTGAAGAGCCCACACACTCAGTTCTTAACCCCAGTGTGCAGAAAGTATCAAAACGTGTTTTTCAGAAGAAATAAACATGTTTCTGAAAGTTTGGTCACCCCCATGCAACTTATGGGGCAGTAACAGCACACTTTTCAAAACGTGTTTTTCAGCCCGAAATAAACGCGTTTTTTCAGACCGCTGTATCCCTATGTAACTGCAAGGCTCAGAAGAGCCCACACACTCAGCTCTTAACCCCAGTGTGCAGAAAGTGTCAAAACGTGTTTTTCAGCAGAAAAAAACATGTTTCTGCAAGTTTGGTCACCCCCATGCAACTTATGGGGCAGTAACAGCATTCTTTTCAAAACGTGTTTTTCAGCTCGAAATAAACGCGTATTTTCAGACCGCTGAATCCCAATGTAGCTGCAAGGCTCAGAAGAGACCACACACTCAGCTCTTAACCCCAGTGTGCAGAAAGTGTCAAAACGTGTTTTTCAGCAGAAATAAACATGTTTCTGCAAGTTTGGTCACCCCCATGCAACTTATGGGGCAGTAACAGCACCCTTTTCAAAACGTGTTTTTCAGCCCGAAATAAACGCGTTTTTTCAGACCGCTGAATCCCTATGTAACTGCAAGGCTCAGAAGAGCCCACACACTCAGCTCTTAACCCCAGTGTGCAGAAAGTGTCAAAACGTGTTTTTCAGCAGAAAAAAACATGTTTCTGCAAGTTTGGTCACCCCCATGCAACTTATGGGGCAGTAACAGCACCCTTTTCAAAACGTGTTTTTCAGCCCGAAATAAACGCGTTTTTTCAGACCGCTGAATACCTATGTAACTGCAAGGCTCTGAAGAGCCCACACACTCAGCTCTTAACCCCAGTGTGCAGAAAGTGTCAAAACGTGTTTTTCAGCAGAAAAAAACATGTTTCTGCAAGTTTTGTCACCCCCATGCAACTTATGGGGCAGTAACAGCACCCTTTTCAAAACGTGTTTTTCAGCCCGAAATAAACGCGTTTTTTCAGACCGCTGAATCCCTATGTAACTGCAAGGCTCAGAAGAGCCCACACACTCAGCTCTTAACCCCAGTGTGCAGAAAGTGTCAAAACGTGTTTTTCAGCAGAAAAAAACATGTTTCTGCAAGTTTGGTCACCCCCATGCAACTTATGGGGCAGTAACAGCACCCTTTTCAAAACGTGTTTTTCAGCCCGAAATAAACGCGTTTTTTCAGACCGCTGAAGAGCCCACACACTCAGCTCTTAACCCCAGTGTGCAGAAAGTGTCAAAACGTGTTTTTCAGCAGAAAAAAACATGTTTCTGCAAGTTTGGTCACCCCCATGCAACTTATGGGGCAGTAACAGCACTCTTTTCAAAACGTGTTTTTCAGCTCGAAATAAACGCATATTTTCAGACCGCTGAATCCCAATGTAGCTGCAAGGCTCAGAAGAGCCCACACACTCAGCTCTTAACCCCAGTGTGCAGAAAGTGTCAAAACATATATTTCAGCAGAAATAAACGTTTCTGAAAGTTTTGTCACCCCCATGCAAATTATGGGGCAGTAACAGCACACTTTTCAAAACGTGTTGTTCAGCACGAAATAAACGCGTTTTTTCAGACCGCTGAATCCCAATGTAGCTGCAAGGCTCAGAAGAGCCCAAACACTCAGCTCTTAACCCCAGTGTGCAGAAAGTGTCAAAACATATATTTCAGCAGAAATAAACGTTTCTGAAAGTTTTGTCACCCCCATGCAACTTATGGGGCAGTAACAGCACACTTTTCAAAACGTGTTGTTCAGCACGAAATAAACGCGTTTTTTCAGACCGCTGAATCCCTATGTAGCTGCAAGGCTCAGAAGAGCCCACACACTCAGTTCTTAACCCCAGTGTGCAGAAAGTGTCAAAACGTGTTTTTCAGCAGAAATAAACATGTTTCTTCAAGTTTGGTCACCCCCATGCAACTTATGGGGCAGTAACAGCATCCTTTTCAAAACGTGTTTTTCAGCACGAAATAAACGCGTTTTTTCAGACCGCTGAATCCCTATGTAACTGCAAGGCTCAGAAGAGCCCACACACTCAGCTCTTAACCCCAGTGTGCAGAAAGTGTCAAAACGTGTTTTTCAGCAGAAATAAACATGTTTCTGCAAGTTTGGTCACCCCCATGCAACTTATGGGGCAGTAACAGCACTCTTTTCAAAACGTGTTTTTCAGCTCGAAATAAACGCGTTTTTTCAGACCGCTGAATACCTATGTAACTGCAAGGCTCAGAAGAGCCCACACACTCAGCTCTTAACCCCAGTGTGCAGAAAGTGTCAAAACGTGTTTTTCAGCAGAAATAAACATGTTTCTGCAAGTTTGGTCACCCCCATGCAACTTATGGGGCAGTAACAGCACCCTTTTCAAAACGTGTTTTTCAGCCCGAAATAAACGCGTTTTTTCAGACCGCTGAAGAGCCCACACACTCAGCTCTTAACCCCAGTGTGCAGAAAGTGTCAAAACGTGTTTTTCAGCAGAAAAAAACATGTTTCTGCAAGTTTGGTCACCCCCATGCAACTTATGGGGCAGTAACAGCACTCTTTTCAAAACGTGTTTTTCAGCTCGAAATAAACGCATATTTTCAGACCGCTGAATCCCAATGTAGCTGCAAGGCTCAGAAGAGCCCACACACTCAGCTCTTAACCCCAGTGTGCAGAAAGTGTCAAAACGTGTTTTTCAGCAGAAATAAACATGTTTCTTCAAGTTTGGTCACCCCCATGCAACTTATGGGGCAGTAACAGCATCCTTTTCAAAACGTGTTTTTCAGCACGAAATAAACGCGTTTTTTCAGACCGCTGAATCCCTATGTAACTGCAAGGCTCAGAAGAGCTCACACACTCAGCTCTTAACCCCAGTGTGCAGAAAGTGTCAAAACGTGTTTTTCAGCAGAAATAAACATGTTTCTGCAAGTTTGGTCACCCCCATGCAACTTATGGGGCAGTAACAGCACCCTTTTCAAAACGTGTTTTAAAGCCCGAAATAAACACGTTTTTTCAGACCGCTGAATCCCTATGTAACTGCAAGGCTCAGAAGAGCCCACACACTCAGCTCTTAACTCCAGTGTGCAGAAAGTGTCAAAACGTGTTTTTCAGCAGAAATAAACATGTTTCTGCAGGTTTGGTCACCCCCATGCAACTTATGGGGCAGCAACAGCACACTTCTCAAAACGTGTTTTTCAGCCCGAAATAAACGCGTTTTTTCAGACCGCTGAATCCCTATGTAACTGCAAGGCTCAGAAGAGCCCACACACTCAGCTCTTAACCCCAGTGTTCAGAAAGTGTCAAAACGTATTTTTCAGCAGAAATAAACATGTTTCTGCAAGTTTGGTCACCCCCATGCAACTTATGGGGCAGTACAGCACACTTTTCAAAACGTGTTGTTCAGCACGAAATAAACGCGTTTTTTCAGACCGCTGAATTCCCATGTAGCTGCAAGGCTCAGAAGAGACCACACACTCAGCTCTTAACCCCAGTGTGCAGAAAGTGTCAAAACGTGTTTTTCAGCAGAAATAAACATGTTTCTGCAAGTTTGGTCACCCACATGCAACTTATGGGGCAGTAAAAGCACCCTTTTCAAAACGTGTTTTTCAGCCCGAAATAAACGCGTTTTTTCAGACCGCTGAATCCCTATGTAACTGCAAGGCTCAGAAGAGCCCACACACTCAGCTCTTAACCCCAGTGTGCAGAAAGTGTCAAAACGTGTTTTTCAGCAGAAATAAACATGTTTCTGCAAGTTTGGTCACCCCCATGCAACTTATGGGGCAGTAACAGCACCCTTTTCAAAACGTGTTTTTCAGCCCGAAATAAACGCGTTTTTTCAGACCGCTGAAGAGCCCACACACTCAGCTCTTAACCCCAGTGTGCAGAAAGTGTCAAAACGTGTTTTTCAGCAGAAAAAAACATGTTTCTGCAAGTTTGGTCACCCCCATGCAACTTATGGGGCAGTAACAGCACTCTTTTCAAAACGTGTTTTTCAGCTCGAAATAAACGCATATTTTCAGACCGCTGAATCCCAATGTAGCTGCAAGGCTCAGAAGAGCCCACACACTCAGCTCTTAACCCCAGTGTGCAGAAAGTGTCAAAACGTGTTTTTCAGCAGAAATAAACATGTTTCTGCAAGTTTTGTCACCCCCATGCAACTTATGGGGCAGTAACAGCACCCTTTTCAAAACGTGTTTTTCAGCCCGAAATAAACGCGTTTTTTCAGACCGCTGAATCCCTATGTAACTGCAAGGCTCAGAAGAGCCCACACACTCAGCTCTTAACCCCAGTGTGCAGAAAGTGTCAAAACGTGTTTTTCAGCAGAAATAAACATGTTTCTTCAAGTTTGGTCACCCCCATGCAACTTATGGGGCAGTAACAGCATCCTTTTCAAAACGTGTTTTTCAGCACGAAATAAACGCGTTTTTTCAGACCGCTGAATCCCTATGTAACTGCAAGGCTCAGAAGAGCCCACACACTCAGCTCTTAACCCCAGTGTGCAGAAAGTGTCAAAACGTGTTTTTCAGCAGAAATAAACATGTTTCTGCAAGTTTGGTCACCCCCATGCAACTTATGGGGCAGTAACAGCACTCTTTTCAAAACGTGTTTTTCAGCTCGAAATAAACGCGTTTTTTCAGACCGCTGAATACCTATGTAACTGCAAGGCTCTGAAGAGCCCACACACTCAGCTCTTAACCCCAGTGTGCAGAAAGTGTCAAAACGTGTTTTTCAGCAGAAAAAAACATGTTTCTGCAAGTTTTGTCACCCCCATGCAACTTATGGGGCAGTAACAGCACCCTTTTCAAAACGTGTTTTTCAGCCCGAAATAAACACGTTTTTTCAGACCGCTGAATCCCTATGTAACTGCAAGGCTCAGAAGAGCCCACACACTCAGCTCTTAACTCCAGTGTGCAGAAAGTGTCAAAACGTGTTTTTCAGCAGAAATAAACATGTTTCTGCAGGTTTGGTCACCCCCATGCAACTTATGGGGCAGCAACAGCACACTTCTCAAAACGTGTTTTTCAGCCCGAAATAAACGCGTTTTTTCAGACCGCTGAATCCCTATGTAACTGCAAGGCTCAGAAGAGCCCACACACTCAGCTCTTAACCCCAGTGTTCAGAAAGTGTCAAAACGTATTTTTCAGCAGAAATAAACATGTTTCTGCAAGTTTGGTCACCCCCATGCAACTTATGGGGCAGTACAGCACACTTTTCAAAACGTGTTGTTCAGCACGAAATAAACGCGTTTTTTCAGACCGCTGAATTCCCATGTAGCTGCAAGGCTCAGAAGAGACCACACACTCAGCTCTTAACCCCAGTGTGCAGAAAGTGTCAAAACGTGTTTTTCAGCAGAAATAAACATGTTTCTGCAAGTTTGGTCACCCACATGCAACTTATGGGGCAGTAAAAGCACCCTTTTCAAAACGTGTTTTTCAGCCCGAAATAAACGCGTTTTTTCAGTCCGCTGAATCCCTATGTAACTGCAAGGCTCAGAAGAGCCCACACACTCAGCTCTTAACCCCAGTGTGCAGAAAGTGTCAAAACGTGTTTTTCAGCAGAAATAAACATGTTTCTGCAAGTTTGGTCACCCCCATGCAACTTATGGGGCAGTAACAGCACCCTTTTCAAAACGTGTTTTTCAGCCCGAAATAAACGCGTTTTTTCAGACCGCTGAAGAGCCCACACACTCAGCTCTTAACCCCAGTGTGCAGAAAGTGTCAAAACGTGTTTTTCAGCAGAAAAAAACATGTTTCTGCAAGTTTGGTCACCCCCATGCAACTTATGGGGCAGTAACAGCACTCTTTTCAAAACGTGTTTTTCAGCTCGAAATAAACGCATATTTTCAGACCGCTGAATCCCAATGTAGCTGCAAGGCTCAGAAGAGCCCACACACTCAGCTCTTAACCCCAGTGTGCAGAAAGTGTCAAAACATATATTTCAGCAGAAATAAACGTTTCTGAAAGTTTTGTCACCCCCATGCAACTTATGGGGCAGTAACAGCACACTTTTCAAAACGTGTTGTTCAGCACGAAATAAACGCGTTTTTTCAGACCGCTGAATCCCTATGTAGCTGCAAGGCTCAGAAGAGCCCACACACTCAGCTCTTAACCCCAGTGTGCAGAAAGTGTCAAAACGTGTTTTTCAGCAGAAATAAACATGTTTCTTCAAGTTTGGTCACCCCCATGCAACTTATGGGGCAGTAACAGCATCCTTTTCAAAACGTGTTTTTCAGCACGAAATAAACGCGTTTTTTCAGACCGCTGAATCCCTATGTAACTGCAAGGCTCAGAAGAGCCCACACACTCAGCTCTTAACCCCAGTGTGCAGAAAGTGTCAAAACGTGTTTTTCAGCAGAAATAAACATGTTTCTGCAAGTTTGGTCACCCCCATGCAACTTATGGGGCAGTAACAGCACTCTTTTCAAAACGTGTTTTTCAGCTCGAAATAAACGCGTTTTTTTCAGACCGCTGAATACCTATGTAACTGCAAGGCTCTGAAGAGCCCACACACTCAGCTCTTAACCCCAGTGTGCAGAAAGTGTCAAAACGTGTTTTTCAGCAGAAAAAAACATGTTTCTGCAAGTTTTGTCACCCCCATGCAACTTATGGGGCAGTAACAGCACCCTTTTCAAAACGTGTTTTAAAGCCCGAAATAAACACGTTTTTTCAGACCGCTGAATCCCTATGTAACTGCAAGGCTCAGAAGAGCCCACACACTCAGCTCTTAACTCCAGTGTGCAGAAAGTGTCAAAACGTGTTTTTCAGCAGAAATAAACATGTTTCTGCAGGTTTGGTCACCCCCATGCAACTTATGGGGCAGCAACAGCACACTTCTCAAAACGTGTTTTTCAGCCCGAAATAAACGCGTTTTTTCAGACCGCTGAATCCCTATGTAACTGCAAGGCTCAGAAGAGCCCACACACTCAGCTCTTAACCCCAGTGTTCAGAAAGTGTCAAAACGTATTTTTCAGCAGAAATAAACATGTTTCTGCAAGTTTGGTCACCCCCATGCAACTTATGGGGCAGTACAGCACACTTTTCAAAACGTGTTGTTCAGCACGAAATAAACGCGTTTTTTCAGACCGCTGAATTCCCATGTAGCTGCAAGGCTCAGAAGAGACCACACACTCAGCTCTTAACCCCAGTGTGCAGAAAGTGTCAAAACGTGTTTTTCAGCAGAAATAAACATGTTTCTGCAAGTTTGGTCACCCACATGCAACTTATGGGGCAGTAAAAGCACCCTTTTCAAAACGTGTTTTTCAGCCCGAAATAAACGCGTTTTTTCAGACCGCTGAATCCCTATGTAACTGCAAGGCTCAGAAGAGCCCACACACTCAGCTCTTAACCCCAGTGTGCAGAAAGTGTCAAAACGTGTTTTTCAGCAGAAATAAACATGTTTCTGCAAGTTTGGTCACCCCCATGCAACTTATGGGGCAGTAACAGCACCCTTTTCAAAACGTGTTTTTCAGCCCGAAATAAACGCGTTTTTTCAGACCGCTGAAGAGCCCACACACTCAGCTCTTAACCCCAGTGTGCAGAAAGTGTCAAAACGTGTTTTTCAGCAGAAAAAAACATGTTTCTGCAAGTTTGGTCACCCCCATGCAACTTATGGGGAAGTAACAGCACTCTTTTCAAAACGTGTTTTTCAGCTCGAAATAAACGCATATTTTCAGACCGCTGAATCCCAATGTAGCTGCAAGGCTCAGAAGAGCCCACACACTCAGCTCTTAACCCCAGTGTGCAGAAAGTGTCAAAACGTGTTTTTCAGCAGAAATAAACATGTTTCTGCAAGTTTGGTCACCCCCATGCAACTTATGGGGCAGTAACAGCACTCTTTTCAAAACGTGTTTTTCAGCCCGAAATAAACGCGTTTTTTCAGACCGCTGAAGAGCCCACACACTCAGCTCTTAACCCCAGTGTGCAGAAAGTGTCAAAACGTGTTTTTCAGCAGAAAAAAACATGTTTCTGCAAGTTTGGTCACCCCCATGCAACTTATGGGGCAGTAACAGCACCATTTTCAAAACGTGTTTTTCAGCCCGAAATAAACGCGTTTTTTCAGACCGCTGAAGAGCCCACACACTCAGTTCTTAACCCCAGTGTGCAGAAAGTATCAAAACGTGTTTTTCAGAAGAAATAAACATGTTTCTGAAAGTTTGGTCACCCCCATGCAACTTATGGGGCAGTAACAGCACACTTTTCAAAACGTGTTTTTCAGCCCGAAATAAACGCGTTTTTTCAGACCGCTGTATCCCTATGTAACTGCAAGGCTCAGAAGAGCCCACACACTCAGCTCTTAACCCCAGTGTGCAGAAAGTGTCAAAACGTGTTTTTCAGCAGAAAAAAACATGTTTCTGCAAGTTTGGTCACCCCCATGCAACTTATGGGGCAGTAACAGCATTCTTTTCAAAACGTGTTTTTCAGCTCGAAATAAACGCGTATTTTCAGACCGCTGAATCCCAATGTAGCTGCAAGGCTCAGAAGAGACCACACACTCAGCTCTTAACCCCAGTGTGCAGAAAGTGTCAAAACGTGTTTTTCAGCAGAAATAAACATGTTTCTGCAAGTTTGGTCACCCCCATGCAACTTATGGGGCAGTAACAGCACCCTTTTCAAAACGTGTTTTTCAGCCCGAAATAAACGCGTTTTTTCAGACCGCTGAATCCCTATGTAACTGCAAGGCTCAGAAGAGCCCACACACTCAGCTCTTAACCCCAGTGTGCAGAAAGTGTCAAAACGTGTTTTTCAGCAGAAAAAAACATGTTTCTGCAAGTTTGGTCACCCCCATGCAACTTATGGGGCAGTAACAGCACCCTTTTCAAAACGTGTTTTTCAGCCCGAAATAAACGCGTTTTTTCAGACCGCTGAATACCTATGTAACTGCAAGGCTCTGAAGAGCCCACACACTCAGCTCTTAACCCCAGTGTGCAGAAAGTGTCAAAACGTGTTTTTCAGCAGAAAAAAACATGTTTCTGCAAGTTTTGTCACCCCCATGCAACTTATGGGGCAGTAACAGCACCCTTTTCAAAACGTGTTTTTCAGCCCGAAATAAACGCGTTTTTTCAGACCGCTGAATCCCTATGTAACTGCAAGGCTCAGAAGAGCCCACACACTCAGCTCTTAACCCCAGTGTGCAGAAAGTGTCAAAACGTGTTTTTCAGCAGAAAAAAACATGTTTCTGCAAGTTTGGTCACCCCCATGCAACTTATGGGGCAGTAACAGCACCCTTTTCAAAACGTGTTTTTCAGCCCGAAATAAACGCGTTTTTTCAGACCGCTGAAGAGCCCACACACTCAGTTCTTAACCCCAGTGTGCAGAAAGTGTCAAAACGTGTTTTTCAGCAGAAAAAAACATGTTTCTGCAAGTTTGGTCACCCCCATGCAACTTATGGGGCAGTAACAGCACTCTTTTCAAAACGTGTTTTTCAGCTCGAAATAAACGCATATTTTCAGACCGCTGAATCCCAATGTAGCTGCAAGGCTCAGAAGAGCCCACACACTCAGCTCTTAACCCCAGTGTGCAGAAAGTGTCAAAACATATATTTCAGCAGAAATAAACGTTTCTGAAAGTTTTGTCACCCCCATGCAAATTATGGGGCAGTAACAGCACACTTTTCAAAACGTGTTGTTCAGCACGAAATAAACGCGTTTTTTCAGACCGCTGAATCCCAATGTAGCTGCAAGGCTCAGAAGAGCCCAAACACTCAGCTCTTAACCCCAGTGTGCAGAAAGTGTCAAAACATATATTTCAGCAGAAATAAACGTTTCTGAAAGTTTTGTCACCCCCATGCAACTTATGGGGCAGTAACAGCACACTTTTCAAAACGTGTTGTTCAGCACGAAATAAACGCGTTTTTTCAGACCGCTGAATCCCTATGTAGCTGCAAGGCTCAGAAGAGCCCACACACTCAGTTCTTAACCCCAGTGTGCAGAAAGTGTCAAAACGTGTTTTTCAGCAGAAATAAACATGTTTCTTCAAGTTTGGTCACCCCCATGCAACTTATGGGGCAGTAACAGCATCCTTTTCAAAACGTGTTTTTCAGCACGAAATAAACGCGTTTTTTCAGACCGCTGAATCCCTATGTAACTGCAAGGCTCAGAAGAGCCCACACACTCAGCTCTTAACCCCAGTGTGCAGAAAGTGTCAAAACGTGTTTTTCAGCAGAAATAAACATGTTTCTGCAAGTTTGGTCACCCCCATGCAACTTATGGGGCAGTAACAGCACTCTTTTCAAAACGTGTTTTTCAGCTCGAAATAAACGCGTTTTTTCAGACCGCTGAATACCTATGTAACTGCAAGGCTCTGAAGAGCCCACACACTCAGCTCTTAACCCCAGTGTGCAGAAAGTGTCAAAACGTGTTTTTCAGCAGAAAAAAACATGTTTCTGCAAGTTTTGTCACCCCCATGCAACTTATGGGGCAGTAACAGCACCCTTTTCAAAACGTGTTTTTCAGCCCGAAATAAACACGTTTTTTCAGACCGCTGAATCCCTATGTAACTGCAAGGCTCAGAAGAGCCCACACACTCAGCTCTTAACTCCAGTGTGCAGAAAGTGTCAAAACGTGTTTTTCAGCAGAAATAAACATGTTTCTGCAGGTTTGGTCACCCCCATGCAACTTATGGGGCAGCAACAGCACACTTCTCAAAACGTGTTTTTCAGCCCGAAATAAACGCGTTTTTTCAGACCGCTGAATCCCTATGTAACTGCAAGGCTCAGAAGAGCCCACACACTCAGCTCTTAACCCCAGTGTTCAGAAAGTGTCAAAACGTATTTTTCAGCAGAAATAAACATGTTTCTGCAAGTTTGGTCACCCCCATGCAACTTATGGGGCAGTACAGCACACTTTTCAAAACGTGTTGTTCAGCACGAAATAAACGCGTTTTTTCAGACCGCTGAATTCCCATGTAGCTGCAAGGCTCAGAAGAGACCACACACTCAGCTCTTAACCCCAGTGTGCAGAAAGTGTCAAAACGTGTTTTTCAGCAGAAATAAACATGTTTCTGCAAGTTTGGTCACCCACATGCAACTTATGGGGCAGTAAAAGCACCCTTTTCAAAACGTGTTTTTCAGCCCGAAATAAACGCGTTTTTTCAGACCGCTGAATCCCTATGTAACTGCAAGGCTCAGAAGAGCCCACACACTCAGCTCTTAACCCCAGTGTGCAGAAAGTGTCAAAACGTGTTTTTCAGCAGAAATAAACATGTTTCTGCAAGTTTGGTCACCCCCATGCAACTTATGGGGCAGTAACAGCACCCTTTTCAAAACGTGTTTTTCAGCCCGAAATAAACGCGTTTTTTCAGACCGCTGAAGAGCCCACACACTCAGCTCTTAACCCCAGTGTGCAGAAAGTGTCAAAACGTGTTTTTCAGCAGAAAAAAACATGTTTCTGCAAGTTTGGTCACCCCCATGCAACTTATGGGGCAGTAACAGCACTCTTTTCAAAACGTGTTTTTCAGCTCGAAATAAACGCATATTTTCAGACCGCTGAATCCCAATGTAGCTGCAAGGCTCAGAAGAGCCCACACACTCAGCTCTTAACCCCAGTGTGCAGAAAGTGTCAAAACGTGTTTTTCAGCAGAAATAAACATGTTTCTGCAAGTTTGGTCACCCCCATGCAACTTATGGGGCAGTAACAGCACTCTTTTCAAAACGTGTTTTTCAGCCCGAAATAAACGCGTTTTTTCAGACCGCTGAAGAGCCCACACACTCAGCTCTTAACCCCAGTGCGCAGAAAGTGTCAAAACGTGTTTTTCAGCAGAAATAAACATGTTTCTGCAAGTTTGGTCACCCCCATGCAACTTATGGGGCAGTAACAGCACTCTTTTCAAAACGTGTTTTTCAGCCCGAAATAAACGCGTTTTTTCAGACCGCTGAAGAGCCCACACACTCAGCTCTTAACCCCAGTGTGCAGAAAGTGTCAAAACGTGTTTTTCAGCAGAAAAAAACATGTTTCTGCAAGTTTGGTCACCCCCATGCAACTTATGGGGCAGTAACAGCACTCTTTTCAAAACGTGTTTTTCAGCCCGAAATAAACGCGTTTTTTCAGACCGCTGAAGAGCCCACACACTCAGCTCTTAACCCCAGTGTGCAGAAAGTGTCAAAACGTGTTTTTCAGCAGAAATAAACATGTTTCTGCAAGTTTGGTCACCCCCATGCAACTTATGGGGCAGTAACAGCACTCTTTTCAAAACGTGTTTTTCAGCCCGAAATAAACGCGTTTTTTCAGACCGCTGAAGAGCCCACACACTCAGCTCTTAACCCCAGTGTGCAGAAAGTGTCAAAACGTGTTTTTCAGCAGAAAAAAACATGTTTCTGCAAGTTTGGTCACCCCCATGCAACTTATGGGGCAGTAACAGCACCATTTTCAAAACGTGTTTTTCAGCCCGAAATAAACGCGTTTTTTCAGACCGCTGAAGAGCCCACACACTCAGTTCTTAACCCCAGTGTGCAGAAAGCATCAAAACGTGTTTTTCAGAAGAAATAAACATGTTTCTGAAAGTTTGGTCACCCCCATGCAACTTATGGGGCAGTAACAGCACACTTTTCAAAACGTGTTTTTCAGCCCGAAATAAACGCGTTTTTTCAGACCGCTGTATCCCTATGTAACTGCAAGGCTCAGAAGAGCCCACACACTCAGCTCTTAACCCCAGTGTGCAGAAAGTGTCAAAACGTGTTTTTCAGCAGAAAAAAACATGTTTCTGCAAGTTTGGTCACCCCCATGCAACTTATGGGGCAGTAACAGCATTCTTTTCAAAACGTGTTTTTCAGCTCGAAATAAACGCGTTTTTTCAGACCGCTGAAGAGCCCACACACTCAGTTCTTAACCCCAGTGTGCAGAAAGTATCAAAACGTGTTTTTCAGCAGAAATAAACATGTTTCTGAAAGTTTGGTCACCCCCATGCAACTTATGGGGCAGTAACAGCACACTTTTCAAAACGTGTTTTTCAGCCCGAAATAAACGCGTTTTTTCAGACCGCTGTATCCCTATGTAACTGCAAGGCTCAGAAGAGCCCACACACTGAGCTCTTAACCCCAGTGTGCAGAAAGTGTCAAAACGTGTTTTTCAGCAGAAATAAACATGTTTCTGCAAGTTTGGTCACCCCCATGCAACTTATGGGGCAGTAACAGCACTCTTTTCAAAACGTGTTTTTCAGCTCGAAATAAACGCGTATTTTCAGACCGCTGAATTCCAATGTAGCTGCAAGGCTCAGAAGAGCCCACACACTCAGCTCTTAACCCCAGTGTGTAGAAAGTGTCAAAACGTGTTTTTCAGCAGAAATAAACATGTTTCTGCAAGTTTGGTCACACCCCATGCAACTTATGGGGCAGTAACAGCACCCTTTTCAAAACGTGTTTTTCAGCACGAAATAAACGCGTTTTTTCAGACCGCTGAATCCCTATGTAACTGCAAGGCTCAGAAGAGCCCACACACTCAGCTCTTAACCCCAGTGTGCAGAAAGTGTCAAAACGTGTTTTTCAGCAGAAATAAACATGTTTCTGCAAGTTTGGTCACCCCCATGCAACTTATGGGGCAGTAACAGCACCCTTTTCAAAACGTGTTTTTCAGCCCGAAATAAACGCGTTTTTTCAGACTGCTGAAGAGCCCACACACTCAGCTCTTAACCCCAGTGTGCAGAAAGTGTCAAAACGTGTTTTTCAGCAGAAAAAAACATGTTTCTGCAAGTTTGGTCACCCTCATGCAACTTATGGGGCAGTAACAGCACTCTTTTCAAAACGTGTTTTTCAGCTCGAAATAAACGCGTATTTTCAGACCGCTGAATCCCAATGTAGCTGCAAGGCTCAGAAGAGACCACACACTCAGCTCTTAACCCCAGTGTGCAGAAAGTGTCAAAACGTGTTTTTCAGCAGAAAAAAACATGTTTCTGCAAGTTTGGTCACCCCCATGCAACTTATGGGGCAGTAACAGCACTCTTTTCAAAACGTGTTTTTCAGCTCGAAATAAACACGTATTTACAGATCGCTGAATCCCAATGTAGCTGCAAGGCTCAGAAGAGCCCACACACTCAGCTCTTAACCCCAGTGTGCAGAAAGTGTCAAAACGTGTTTTTCAGCAGAAATAAACATGTTTCTGCAAGTTTGGTCACCCACATGCAACTTATGGGGCAGTAACAGCACCCTTTTCAAAACGTGTTTTTCAGCCCGAAATAAACGCGTTTTTTCAGACCGCTGAATCCCTATGTAACTGCAAGGCTCAGAAGAGCCCACACACTCAGCTCTTAACCCCAGTGTGCAGAAAGGTTCAAAACGTGTTTTTCAGCAGAAATAAACATGTTTCTGCAAGTTTGGTCACCCCCATGCAACTTATGGGGCAGTAACAGTACCCTTTTCAAAACGTGTTTTTCAGCTCGAAATAAACGCGTATTTTCAGACCGCTGAATCCCAATGTAGCTGCAAGGCTCAGAAGAGCCCACACACTCAGCTCTTAACCCCAGTGTGCAGAAAGTGTCAAAACGTGTTTTTCAGCAGAAATAAATATGTTTCTGCAAGTTTGGTTACCCCCATGCAACTTATGGGGCAGTAACAGCACCCTTTTCAAAACGTGTTTTTCAGCACGAAATAAACGCGTTTTTTCAAACTGCTGAATCCCTATGTAGCTGTAAGGCTCAGAGGAGCCCACACACTCAGCTCTTAACCCCAGTGTGCAAAAAGTGTCAAAACGTGTTTTTCAGCAGAAATAAACATGTTTCTGCAAGTTTGGTCACCCCCATGCAACTTATGGGGCAGTAACAGCACCCTTTTCAAAACGTGTTTTTCAGCCCGAAATAAACGCGTTTTTTCAGACCGCTGAATCCCTATGTAACTGCAAGGCTCAGAAGAGCCCACACACTCAGCTCTTAACCCCAGTGTGCAGAAAGTGTCAAAACGTGTTTTTCAGCAGAAATAAACATGTTTCTTCAAGTTTGGTCACCCCCATGCAACTTATGGGGCAGTAACAGCATCCTTTTCAAAACGTGTTTTTCAGCACGAAATAAACGCGTTTTTTCAGACCGCTGTATCCCTATGTAACTGCAAGGCTCAGAAGAGCCCACACACTCAGCTCTTAACCCCAGTGTGCAGAAAGTGTCAAAACGTGTTTTTCAGCAGAAAAAAACATGTTTCTGCAAGTTTGGTCACCCCCATGCAACTTATGGGGCAGTAACAGCATTCTTTTCAAAACGTGTTTTTCAGCTCGAAATAAACGCGTATTTTCAGACCGCTGAATCCCAATGTAGCTGCAAGGCTCAGAAGAGACCACACACTCAGCTCTTAACCCCAGTGTGCAGAAAGTGTCAAAACGTGTTTTTCAGCAGAAATAAACATGTTTCTGCAAGTTTGGTCACCCCCATGCAACTTATGGGGCAGTAACAGCACCCTTTTCAAAACGTGTTTTTCAGCCCGAAATAAACGCGTTTTTTCAGACCGCTGAATCCCTATGTAACTGCAAGGCTCAGAAGAGCCCACACACTCAGCTCTTAACCCCAGTGTGCAGAAAGTGTCAAAACGTGTTTTTCAGCAGAAAAAAACATGTTTCTGCAAGTTTGGTCACCCCCATGCAACTTATGGGGCAGTAACAGCACCCTTTTCAAAACGTGTTTTTCAGCCCGAAATAAACGCGTTTTTTCAGACCGCTGAAGAGCCCACACACTCAGTTCTTAACCCCAGTGTGCAGAAAGTATCAAAACGTGTTTTTCAGCAGAAATAAACATGTTTCTGAAAGTTTGGTCACCCCCATGCAACTTATGGGGCAGTAACAGCACACTTTTCAAAACGTGTTTTTCAGCCCGAAATAAACGCGTTTTTTCAGACCGCTGTATCCCTATGTAACTGCAAGGCTCAGAAGAGCCCACACACTGAGCTCTTAACCCCAGTGTGCAGAAAGTGTCAAAACGTGTTTTTCAGCAGAAATAAACATGTTTCTGCAAGTTTGGTCACCCCCATGCAACTTATGGGGCAGTAACAGCACTCTTTTCAAAACGTGTTTTTCAGCTCGAAATAAACGCGTATTTTCAGACCGCTGAATTCCAATGTAGCTGCAAGGCTCAGAAGAGCCCACACACTCAGCTCTTAACCCCAGTGTGTAGAAAGTGTCAAAACGTGTTTTTCAGCAGAAATAAACATGTTTCTGCAAGTTTGGTCACACCCCATGCAACTTATGGGGCAGTAACAGCACCCTTTTCAAAACGTGTTTTTCAGCACGAAATAAACGCGTTTTTTCAGACCGCTGAATCCCTATGTAACTGCAAGGCTCAGAAGAGCCCACACACTCAGCTCTTAACCCCAGTGTGCAGAAAGTGTCAAAACGTGTTTTTCAGCAGAAATAAACATGTTTCTGCAAGTTTGGTCACCCCCATGCAACTTATGGGGCAGTAACAGCACCCTTTTCAAAACGTGTTTTTCAGCCCGAAATAAACGCGTTTTTTCAGACTGCTGAAGAGCCCACACACTCAGCTCTTAACCCCAGTGTGCAGAAAGTGTCAAAACGTGTTTTTCAGCAGAAAAAAACATGTTTCTGCAAGTTTGGTCACCCTCATGCAACTTATGGGGCAGTAACAGCACTCTTTTCAAAACGTGTTTTTCAGCTCGAAATAAACGCGTATTTTCAGGCCGCTGAATCCCAATGTAGCTGCAAGGCTCAGAAGAGCCCACGCACTCAGCTCTTAACCCCAGTGTGCAGAAAGTGTCAATACGTGTTTTTCAGCAGAAATAAACATGTTTCTGCAAGTTTGGTCACCCACATGCAACTTATGGGGCAGTAACAGCACCCTTTTCAAAACGTGTTTTTCAGCCCGAAATAAACGCGTTTTTTCAGACCGCTGAATCCCTATGTAACTGCAAGGCTCAGAAGAGCCCACACACTCAGCTCTTAACCCCAGTGTGCAGAAAGTGTCAAAACGTGTTTTTCAGCAGAAAAAAACATGTTTCTGCAAGTTTGGTCACCCCCATGCAACTTATGGGGCAGTAACAGCACTCTTTTCAAAACGTGTTTTTCAGCTCGAAATAAACACGTATTTACAGATCGCTGAATCCCAATGTAGCTGCAAGGCTCAGAAGAGCCCACACACTCAGCTCTTAACCCCAGTGTGCAGAAAGTGTCAAAACGTGTTTTTCAGCAGAAATAAACATGTTTCTGCAAGTTTGGTCACCCACATGCAACTTATGGGGCAGTAACAGCACCCTTTTCAAAACGTGTTTTTCAGCCCGAAATAAACGCGTTTTTTCAGACCGCTGAATCCCTATGTAACTGCAAGGCTCAGAAGAGCCCACACACTCAGCTCTTAACCCCAGTGTGCAGAAAGGTTCAAAACGTGTTTTTCAGCAGAAATAAACATGTTTCTGCAAGTTTGGTCACCCCCATGCAACTTATGGGGCAGTAACAGTACCCTTTTCAAAACGTGTTTTTCAGCTCGAAATAAACGCGTATTTTCAGACCGCTGAATCCCAATGTAGCTGCAAGGCTCAGAAGAGCCCACACACTCAGCTCTTAACCCCAGTGTGCAGAAAGTGTCAAAACGTGTTTTTCAGCAGAAATAAATATGTTTCTGCAAGTTTGGTTACCCCCATGCAACTTATGGGGCAGTAACAGCACCCTTTTCAAAACGTGTTTTTCAGCACGAAATAAACGCGTTTTTTCAAACTGCTGAATCCCTATGTAGCTGTAAGGCTCAGAGGAGCCCACACACTCAGCTCTTAACCCCAGTGTGCAAAAAGTGTCAAAACGTGTTTTTCAGCAGAAATAAACATGTTTCTGCAAGTTTGGTCACCCCCATGCAACTTATGGGGCAGTAACAGCACCCTTTTCAAAACGTGTTTTTCAGCCCGAAATAAACGCGTTTTTTCAGACCGCTGAATCCCTATGTAACTGCAAGGCTCAGAAGAGCCCACACACTCAGCTCTTAACCCCAGTGTGCAGAAAGTGTCAAAACGTGTTTTTCAGCAGAAATAAACATGTTTCTTCAAGTTTGGTCACCCCCATGCAACTTATGGGGCAGTAACAGCATCCTTTTCAAAACGTGTTTTTCAGCACGAAATAAACGCGTTTTTTCAGACCGCTGAATCCCTATGTAACTGCAAGGCTCAGAAGAGCCCACACACTCAGCTCTTAACCCCAGTGTGCAGAAAGTGTCAAAACGTGTTTTTCAGCAGAAATAAACATGTTTCTGCAAGTTTGGTCACCCCCATGCAACTTATGGGGCAGTAACAGCACTCTTTTCAAAACGTGTTTTTCAGCTCGAAATAAACGCGTTTTTTCAGACCGCTGAATACCTATGTAACTGCAAGGCTCTGAAGAGCCCACACACTCAGCTCTTAACCCCAGTGTGCAGAAAGTGTCAAAACGTGTTTTTCAGCAGAAAAAAACATGTTTCTGCAAGTTTTGTCACCCCCATGCAACTTATGGGGCAGTAACAGCACCCTTTTCAAAACGTGTTTTTCAGCCCGAAATAAACACGTTTTTTCAGACCGCTGAATCCCTATGTAACTGCAAGGCTCAGAAGAGCCCACACACTCAGCACTTAACCCCAGTGTGCAGAAAGTGTCAAAACGTGTTTTTCAGCAGAAATAAACATGTTTCTGCAAGTTTGGTCACCCACATGCAACTTATGGGGCAGTAAAAGCACCCTTTTCAAAACGTGTTTTTCAGCCCGAAATAAACGCGTTTTTTCAGACCGCTGAATCCCTATGTAACTGCAAGGCTCAGAAGAGCCCACACACTCAGCTCTTAACCCCAGTGTGCAGAAAGTGTCAAAACGTGTTTTTCAGCAGAAATAAACATGTTTCTGCAAGTTTGGTCACCCCCATGCAACTTATGGGGCAGTAACAGCACCCTTTTCAAAACGTGTTTTTCAGCCCGAAATAAACGCGTTTTTTCAGACCGCTGAAGAGCCCACACACTCAGCTCTTAACCCCAGTGTGCAGAAAGTGTCAAAACGTGTTTTTCAGCAGAAAAAAACATGTTTCTGCAAGTTTGGTGACCCCCATGCAACTTATGGGGCAGTAACAGCACTCTTTTCAAAACGTGTTTTTCAGCTCGAAATAAACGCATATTTTCAGACCGCTGAATCCCAATGTAGCTGCAAGGCTCAGAAGAGCCCACACACTCAGCTCTTAACCCCAGTGTGCAGAAAGTGTCAAAACGTGTTTTTCAGCAGAAATAAACATGTTTCTGCAAGTTTGGTCACCCCCATGCAACTTATGGGGCAGTAACAGCACCCTTTTCAAAACGTGTTTTTCAGCCCGAAATAAACGCGTTTTTTCAGACCGCTGAAGAGCCCACACACTCAGCTCTTAACCCCAGTGTGCAGAAAGTGTCAAAACGTGTTTTTCAGCAGAAAAAAACATGTTTCTGCAAGTTTGGTCTCCCCATGCAACTTATGGGGCAGTAACAGCACCATTTTCAAAACGTGTTTTTCAGCCCGAAATAAACGCGTTTTTTCAGACCGCTGAAGAGCCCACACACTCAGTTCTTAACCCCAGTGTGCAGAAAGTATCAAAACGTGTTTTTCAGAAGAAATAAACATGTTTCTGAAAGTTTGGTCACCCCCATGCAACTTATGGGGCAGTAACAGCACACTTTTCAAAACGTGTTTTTCAGCCCGAAATAAACGCGTTTTTTCAGACCGCTGTATCCCTATGTAACTGCAAGGCTCAGAAGAGCCCACACACTCAGCTCTTAACCCCAGTGTGCAGAAAGTGTCAAAACGTGTTTTTCAGCAGAAAAAAACATGTTTCTGCAAGTTTGGTCACCCCCATGCAACTTATGGGGCAGTAACAGCATTCTTTTCAAAACGTGTTTTTCAGCTCGAAATAAACGCGTATTTTCAGACCGCTGAATCCCAATGTAGCTGCAAGGCTCAGAAGAGCCCACACACTCAGCTCTTAACCCCAGTGTGCAGAAAGTGTCAAAACGTGTTTTTCAGCAGAAATAAACATGTTTCTGCAAGTTTGGTCACCCCCATGCAACTTATGGGGCAGTAACAGCACCCTTTTCAAAACGTGTTTTTCAGCCCGAAATAAACGCGTTTTTTCAGACAGCTGAATCCCTATGTAACTGCAAGGCTCAGAAGAGCCCACACACTCAGCTCTTAACCCCAGTGTGCAGAAAGTGTCAAAACGTGTTTTTCAGCAGAAAAAAACATGTTTCTGCAAGTTTGGTCACCCCCATGCAACTTATGGGGCAGTAACAGCACCCTTTTCAAAACGTGTTTTTCAGCCCGAAATAAACGCGTTTTTTCAGACCGCTGAAGAGCCCACACACTCAGTTCTTAACCCCAGTGTGCAGAAAGTATCAAAACGTGTTTTTCAGCAGAAATAAACATGTTTCTGAAAGTTTGGTCACCCCCATGCAACTTATGGGGCAGTAACAGCACACTTTTCAAAACGTGTTTTTCAGCCCGAAATAAACGCGTTTTTTCAGACCGCTGTATCCCTATGTAACTGCAAGGCTCAGAAGAGCCCACACACTGAGCTCTTAACCCCAGTGTGCAGAAAGTGTCAAAACGTGTTTTTCAGCAGAAATAAACATGTTTCTGCAAGTTTGGTCACCCCCATGCAACTTATGGGGCAGTAACAGCACTCTTTTCAAAACGTGTTTTTCAGCTCGAAATAAACGCGTATTTTCAGACCGCTGAATCCCAATGTAGCTGCAAGGCTCAGAAGAGCCCACACACTCAGCTCTTAACCCCAGTGTGCAGAAAGTGTCAAAACGTGTTTTTCAGCAGAAATAAACATGTTTCTGCAAGTTTGGTCACACCCATGCAACTTATGGGGCAGCAACAGCACACTTTTCAAAACGTGTTTTTCAGCCCGAAATAAACGCGTTTTTTCAGACCGCTGAATCCCTATGTAACTGCAAGGCTCAGAAGAGCCCACACACTCAGCTCTTAACCCCAGTGTGCAGAAAGTGTCAAAACGTGTTTTTCAGCAGAAATAAACATGTTTCTGCAAGTTTGGTCACACCCCATGCAACTTATGGGGCAGTAACAGCACCCTTTTCAAAACGTGTTTTTCAGCACGAAATAAACGCGTTTTTTCAGACCGCTGAATCCCTATGTAACTGCAAGGCTCAGAAGAGCCCACACACTCAGCTCTTAACCCCAGTGTGCAGAAAGTGTCAAAACGTGTTTTTCAGCAGAAAAAAACATGTTTCTGCAAGTTTGGTCACCCTCATGCAACTTATGGGGCAGTAACAGCACTCTTTTCAAAACGTGTTTTTCAGCTCGAAATAAACGCGTATTTTCAGACCGCTGAATCCCAATGTAGCTGCAAGGCTCAGAAGAGCCCACACACTCAGCTCTTAACCCCAGTGTGCAGAAAGTGTCAATACGTGTTTTTCAGCAGAAATAAACATGTTTCTGCAAGTTTGGTCACCCACATGCAACTTATGGGGCAGTAACAGCACCCTTTTCAAAACGTGTTTTTCAGCCCGAAATAAACGCGTTTTTTCAGACCGCTGAATCCCTATGTAACTGCAAGGCTCAGAAGAGCCCACACACTCAGCTCTTAACCCCAGTGTGCAGAAAGTGTCAAAACGTGTTTTTCAGCAGAAAAAAACATGTTTCTGCAAGTTTGGTCACCCCCATGCAACTTATGGGGCAGTAACAGCACTCTTTTCAAAACGTGTTTTTCAGCTCGAAATAAACACGTATTTACAGATCGCTGAATCCCAATGTAGCTGCAAGGCTCAGAAGAGCCCACACACTCAGCTCTTAACCCCAGTGTGCAGAAAGTGTCAAAACGTGTTTTTCAGCAGAAATAAACATGTTTCTGCAAGTTTGGTCACCCACATGCAACTTATGGGGCAGTAACAGCACCCTTTTCAAAACGTGTTTTTCAGCCCGAAATAAACGCGTTTTTTCAGACCGCTGAATCCCTATGTAACTGCAAGGCTCAGAAGAGCCCACACACTCAGCTCTTAACCCCAGTGTGCAGAAAGTGTCAAAACGTGTTTTTCAGCAGAAATAAACATGTTTCTGCAGGTTTGGTCACCCCCATGCAACTTATGGGGCAGTAACAGTACCCTTTTCAAAACGTGTTTTTCAGCTCGAAATAAACGCGTTTTTTCAGACCGCTGAATACCTATGTAACTGCAAGGCTCTGAAGAGCCCACACACTCAGCTCTTAACCCCAGTGTGCAGAAAGTGTCAAAACGTGTTTTTCAGCAGAAATAAATATGTTTCTGCAAGTTTGGTTACCCCCATGCAACTTATGGGGCAGTAACAGCACCCTTTTCAAAACGTGTTTTTCAGCACGAAATAAACGTGTTTTTTCAAACTGCTGAATCCCTATGTAGCTGTAAGGCTCAGAGGAGCCCACACACTCAGCTCTTAACCCCAGTGTGCAAAAAGTGTCAAAACGTGTTTTTCAGCAGAAATAAACATGTTTCTGCAAGTTTGGTCACCCCCATGCAACTTATGGGGCAGTAACAGCACCCTTTTCAAAACGTGTTTTTCAGCTCGAAATAAACGCGTATTTTCAGACCGCTGAATCCCAATGTAGCTGCAAGGCTCAGAAGAGCCCACACACTCAGCTCTTAACCCCAGTGTGCAGAAAGTGTCAAAACGTGTTTTTCAGCAGAAATAAACATGTTTCTGCAAGTTTGGTCACACCCATGCAACTTATGGGGCAGCAACAGCACACTTTTCAAAACGTGTTTTTCAGCCCGAAATAAACGCGTTTTTTCAGACCGCTGAATCCCTATGTAACTGCAAGGCTCAGAAGAGCCCACACACTCAGCTCTTAACCCCAGTGTGCAGAAAGTGTCA
Source organism: Lepisosteus platostomus (assembly GCF_059453375.1). NCBI lineage: Eukaryota > Metazoa > Chordata > Actinopteri > Semionotiformes > Lepisosteidae > Lepisosteus > Lepisosteus platostomus. The sequence goes on from NC_142612.1 coordinate 35,898,195, forward strand.
AAACGTGTTTTTCAGCAGAAATAAACATGTTTCTGCAAGTTTGGTCACACCCCATGCAACTTATGGGGCAGTAACAGCACCCTTTTCAAAACGTGTTTTTCAGCACGAAATAAACGCGTTTTTTCAGACCGCTGAATCCCTATGTAACTGCAAGGCTCAGAAGAGCCCACACACTCAGCTCTTAACCCCAGTGTGGAGAAAGTGTCAAAACGTGTTTTTCAGCAGAAATAAACATGTTTCTGCAAGTTTGGTCACCCCCATGCAACTTATGGGGCAGTAACAGCACCCTTTTCAAAACGTGTTTTTCAGCCCGAAATAAACGCGTTTTTTCAGACCGCTGAAGAGCCCACAAACTCAGCTCTTAACCCCAGTGTGCAGAAAGTGTCAAAACGTGTTTTTCAGCAGAAAAAAACATGTTTCTGCAAGTTTGGTCACCCTCATGCAACTTATGGGGCAGTAACAGCACCCTTTTCAAAACGTGTTTTTCAGCTCGAAATAAACGCGTATTTTCAGACCGCTGAATCCCAATGTAGCTGCAAGGCTCAGAAGAGCCCACACACTCAGCTCTTAACCCCAGTGTGCAGAAAGTGTCAATACGTGTTTTTCAGCAGAAATAAACATGTTTCTGCAAGTTTGGTCACCCACATGCAACTTATGGGGCAGTAACAGCACCCTTTTCAAAACGTGTTTTTCAGCCCGAAATAAACGCGTTTTTTCAGACCGCTGAATCCCTATGTAACTGCAAGGCTCAGAAGAGCCCACACACTCAGCTCTTAACCCCAGTGTGCAGAAAGTGTCAAAACGTGTTTTTCAGCAGAAAAAAACATGTTTCTGCAAGTTTGGTCACCCCCATGCAACTTATGGGGCAGTAACAGCACTCTTTTCAAAACGTGTTTTTCAGCTCGAAATAAACACGTATTTACAGATCGCTGAATCCCAATGTAGCTGCAAGGCTCAGAAGAGCCCACACACTCAGCTCTTAACCCCAGTGTGCAGAAAGTGTCAAAACGTGTTTTTCAGCAGAAATAAACATGTTTCTGCAAGTTTGGTCACCCACATGCAACTTATGGGGCAGTAACAGCACCCTTTTCAAAACGTGTTTTTCAGCCCGAAATAAACGCGTTTTTTCAGACCGCTGAATCCCTATGTAACTGCAAGGCTCAGAAGAGCCCACACACTCAGCTCTTAACCCCAGTGTGCAGAAAGTGTCAAAACGTGTTTTTCAGCAGAAATAAACATGTTTCTGCAGGTTTGGTCACCCCCATGCAACTTATGGGGCAGTAACAGTACCCTTTTCAAAACGTGTTTTTCAGCTCGAAATAAACGCGTTTTTTCAGACCGCTGAATACCTATGTAACTGCAAGGCTCTGAAGAGCCCACACACTCAGCTCTTAACCCCAGTGTGCAGAAAGTGTCAAAACGTGTTTTTCAGCAGAAATAAATATGTTTCTGCAAGTTTGGTTACCCCCATGCAACTTATGGGGCAGTAACAGCACCCTTTTCAAAACGTGTTTTTCAGCACGAAATAAACGCGTTTTTTCAAACTGCTGAATCCCTATGTAGCTGTAAGGCTCAGAGGAGCCCACACACTCAGCTCTTAACCCCAGTGTGCAAAAAGTGTCAAAACGTGTTTTTCAGCAGAAATAAACATGTTTCTGCAAGTTTGGTCACCCCCATGCAACTTATGGGGCAGTAACAGCACCCTTTTCAAAACGTGTTTTTCAGCCCGAAATAAACGCGTTTTTTCAGACCGCTGAATCCCTATGTAACTGCAAGGCTCAGAAGAGCCCACACACTCAGCTCTTAACCCCAGTGTGCAGAAAGTGTCAAAACGTGTTTTTCAGCAGAAATAAACATGTTTCTTCAAGTTTGGTCACCCCCATGCAACTTATGGGGCAGTAACAGCATCCTTTTCAAAACGTGTTTTTCAGCACGAAATAAACGCGTTTTTTCAGACCGCTGAATCCCTATGTAACTGCAAGGCTCAGAAGAGCCCACACACTCAGCTCTTAACCCAAGTGTGCAGAAAGTGTCAAAACGTGTTTTTCAGCAGAAATAAACATGTTTCTGCAAGTTTGGTCACCCCCATGCAACTTATGGGACAGTAACAGCACTCTTTTCAAAACGTGTTTTTCAGCTCGAAGTAAACGTGTTTTTTCAGACCGCTGAATACCTATGTAACTGCAAGGCTCTGAAGAGCCCACACACTCAGCTCTTAACCCCAGTGTGCAGAAAGTGTCAAAACGTGTTTTTCAGCAGAAAAAAACATGTTTCTGCAAGTTTGGTCACCCCCATGCAACTTATGGGGCAGTAACAGCACCCTTTTCAAAACGTGTTTTTCAGCTCGAAATAAACGCGTATTTTCAGACCGCTGAATCCCAATGTAGCTGCAAGGCTCAGAAGAGCCCACACACTCAGCTCTTAACCCCAGTGTGCAGAAAGTGTCAAAACGTGTTTTTCAGCAGAAATAAACATGTTTCTGCAAGTTTGGTCACACCCATGCAACTTATGGGGCAGCAACAGCACACTTTTCAAAACGTGTTTTTCAGCCCGAAATAAACGCGTTTTTTCAGACCGCTGAATCCCTATGTAACTGCAAGGCTCAGAAGAGCCCACACACTCAGCTCTTAACCCCAGTGTGCAGAAAGTGTCAAAACGTGTTTTTCAGCAGAAATAAACATGTTTCTGCAAGTTTGGTCACACCCCATGCAACTTATGGGGCAGTAACAGCACCCTTTTCAAAACGTGTTTTTCAGCACGAAATAAACGCGTTTTTTCAGACCGCTGAATCCCTATGTAACTGCAAGGCTCAGAAGAGCCCACACACTCAGCTCTTAACCCCAGTGTGGAGAAAGTGTCAAAACGTGTTTTTCAGCAGAAATAAACATGTTTCTGCAAGTTTGGTCACCCCCATGCAACTTATGGGGCAGTAACAGCACCCTTTTCAAAACGTGTTTTTCAGCCCGAAATAAACGCGTTTTTTCAGACCGCTGAAGAGCCCACAAACTCAGCTCTTAACCCCAGTGTGCAGAAAGTGTCAAAACGTGTTTTTCAGCAGAAAAAAACATGTTTCTGCAAGTTTGGTCACCCTCATGCAACTTATGGGGCAGTAACAGCACCCTTTTCAAAACGTGTTTTTCAGCTCGAAATAAACGCGTATTTTCAGACCGCTGAATCCCAATGTAGCTGCAAGGCTCAGAAGAGCCCACACACTCAGCTCTTAACCCCAGTGTGCAGAAAGTGTCAATACGTGTTTTTCAGCAGAAATAAACATGTTTCTGCAAGTTTGGTCACCCACATGCAACTTATGGGGCAGTAACAGCACCCTTTTCAAAACGTGTTTTTCAGCCCGAAATAAACGCGTTTTTTCAGACCGCTGAATCCCTATGTAACTGCAAGGCTCAGAAGAGCCCACACACTCAGCTCTTAACCCCAGTGTGCAGAAAGTGTCAAAACGTGTTTTTCAGCAGAAAAAAACATGTTTCTGCAAGTTTGGTCACCCCCATGCAACTTATGGGGCAGTAACAGCACTCTTTTCAAAACGTGTTTTTCAGCTCGAAATAAACACGTATTTACAGATCGCTGAATCCCAATGTAGCTGCAAGGCTCAGAAGAGCCCACACACTCAGCTCTTAACCCCAGTGTGCAGAAAGTGTCAAAACGTGTTTTTCAGCAGAAATAAACATGTTTCTGCAAGTTTGGTCACCCACATGCAACTTATGGGGCAGTAACAGCACCCTTTTCAAAACGTGTTTTTCAGCCCGAAATAAACGCGTTTTTTCAGACCGCTGAATCCCTATGTAACTGCAAGGCTCAGAAGAGCCCACACACTCAGCTCTTAACCCCAGTGTGCAGAAAGTGTCAAAACGTGTTTTTCAGCAGAAATAAACATGTTTCTGCAGGTTTGGTCACCCCCATGCAACTTATGGGGCAGTAACAGTACCCTTTTCAAAACGTGTTTTTCAGCTCGAAATAAACGCGTTTTTTCAGACCGCTGAATACCTATGTAACTGCAAGGCTCTGAAGAGCCCACACACTCAGCTCTTAACCCCAGTGTGCAGAAAGTGTCAAAACGTGTTTTTCAGCAGAAATAAATATGTTTCTGCAAGTTTGGTTACCCCCATGCAACTTATGGGGCAGTAACAGCACCCTTTTCAAAACGTGTTTTTCAGCACGAAATAAACGCGTTTTTTCAAACTGCTGAATCCCTATGTAGCTGTAAGGCTCAGAGGAGCCCACACACTCAGCTCTTAACCCCAGTGTGCAAAAAGTGTCAAAACGTGTTTTTCAGCAGAAATAAACATGTTTCTTCAAGTTTGGTCACCCCCATGCAACTTATGGGGCAGTAACAGCATCCTTTTCAAAACGTGTTTTTCAGCACGAAATAAACGCGTTTTTTCAGTCCGCTGAATCCCTATGTAACTGCAAGGCTCAGAAGAGCCCACACACTCAGCTCTTAACCCCAGTGTGCAGAAAGTGTCAAAACGTGTTTTTCAGCAGAAATAAACATGTTTCTGCAAGTTTGGTCACCCCCATGCAACTTATGGGACAGTAACAGCACTCTTTTCAAAACGTGTTTTTCAGCTCGAAGTAAACGTGTTTTTTCAGACCGCTGAATACCTATGTAACTGCAAGGCTCTGAAGAGCCCACACACTCAGCTCTTAACCCCAGTGTGCAGAAAGTGTCAAAACGTGTTTTTCAGCAGAAAAAAACATGTTTCTGCAAGTTTGGTCACCCCCATGCAACTTATGGGGCAGTAACAGCACCCTTTTCAAAACGTGTTTTTCAGCCCGAAATAAACACGTTTTTTCAGACCGCTGAATCCCTATGTAACTGCAAGGCTCAGAAGAGCCCACACACTCAGCTCTTAACTCCAGTGTGCAGAAAGTGTCAAAACGTGTTTTTCAGCAGAAATAAACATGTTTCTGCAGGTTTGGTCACCCCCATGCAACTTATGGGGCAGCAACAGCACACTTCTCAAAACGTGTTTTTCAGCCCGAAATAAACGCGTTTTTTCAGACCGCTGAATCCCTATGTAACTGCAAGGCTCAGAAGAGCCCACACACTCAGCTCTTAACCCCAGTGTTCAGAAAGTGTCAAAACGTATTTTTCAGCAGAAATAAACATGTTTCTGCAAGTTTGGTCACCCCCATGCAACTTATGGGGCAGTACAGCACACTTTTCAAAACGTGTTGTTCAGCACGAAATAAACGCGTTTTTTCAGACCGCTGAATTCCTATGTAGCTGCAAGGCTCAGAAGAGACCACACACTCAGCTCTTAACCCCAGTGTGCAGAAAGTGTCAAAACGTGTTTTTCAGCAGAAATAAACATGTTTCTGCAAGTTTGGTCACCCCCATGCAACTTATGGGGCAGTAACAGCACCCTTTTCAAAACGTGTTTTTCAACCCGAAATAAACGCGTTTTTTCAGACCGCTGAAGAGCCCACACACTCAGTTCTTAACCCCAGTGTGCAGAAAGTATCAAAACGTGTTTTTCAGCAGAAATAAACATGTTTCTGAAAGTTTGGTCACCCCCATGCAACTTATGGGGCAGTAACAGCACACTTCTCAAAACGTGTTTTTCAGCCCGAAATAAACGCGTTTTTTCAGACCGCTGTATCCCTATGTAACTGCAAGGCTCAGAAGAGCCCACACACTCAGCTCTTAACCCCAGTGTGCAGAAAGTGTCAAAACGTGTTTTTCAGCAGAAATAAACATGTTTCTGCAAGTTTGGTCACCCCCATGCAACTTATGGGGCAGTAACAGCACTCTTTTCAAAACGTGTTTTTCAGCTCGAAATAAACGCTTATTTTCAGACCGCTGAATCCCAATGTAGCTGCAAGGCTCAGAAGAGCCCACACACTCAGCTCTTAACCCCAGTGTGCAGAAAGTGTCAAAACGTGTTTTTCAGCAGAAATAAACATGTTTCTGCAAGTTTGGTCACACCCATGCAACTTATGGGGCAGTAAAAGCACCCTTTTCAAAACGTGTTTTTCAGCCCGAAATAAACGCGTTTTTTCAGACCGCTGAATCCCTATGTAACTGCAAGGCTCAGAAGAGCCCACACACTCAGCTCTTAACCCCAGTGTGCAGAAAGTGTCAAAACGTGTTTTTCAGCAGAAATAAACATGTTTCTGCAAGTTTGGTCACCCCCATGCAACTTATGGGGCAGTAACAGCACCCTTTTCAAAACGTGTTTTTCGGCCCGAAATAAACGCGTTTTTTCAGACCGCTGAAGAGCCCACACACTCAGCTCTTAACCCCAGTGTGCAGAAAGTGTCAAAACGTGTTTTTCAGCAGAAAAAAACATGTTTCTGCAAGTTTGGTCACCCTCATGCAACTTATGGGGCAGTAACAGCACTCTTTTCAAAACGTGTTTTTCAGCTCGAAATAAACGCGTATTTTCAGACCGCTGAATCCCAATGTAGCTGCAAGGCTCAGAAGAGCCCACACACTCAGCTCTTAACCCCAGTGTGCAGAAAGTGTCAATACGTGTTTTTCAGCAGAAATAAACATGTTTCTGCAAGTTTGGTCACCCACATGCAACTTATGGGGCAGTAACAGCACCCTTTTCAAAACGTGTTTTTCAGCCCGAAATAAACGCGTTTTTTCAGACCGCTGAATCCCTATGTAACTGCAAGGCTCAGAAGAGCCCACACACTCAGCTCTTAACCCCAGTGTGCAGAAAGTGTCAAAACGTGTTTTTCAGCAGAAAAAAACATGTTTCTGCAAGTTTGGTCACCCCCATGCAACTTATGGGGCAGTAACAGCACTCTTTTCAAAACGTGTTTTTCAGCTCGAAATAAACACGTATTTTCAGATCGCTGAATCCCAATGTAGCTGCAAGGCTCAGAAGAGCCCACACACTCAGCTCTTAACCCCAGTGTGCAGAAAGTGTCAAAACGTGTTTTTCAGCAGAAATAAACATGTTTCTGCAAGTTTGGTCACCCACATGCAACTTATGGGGCAGTAACAGCACCCTTTTCAAAACGTGTTTTTCAGCCCGAAATAAACGCGTTTTTTCAGACCGCTGAATCCCTATGTAACTGCAAGGCTCAGAAGAGCCCACACACTCAGCTCTTAACCCCAGTGTGCAGAAAGTGTCAAAACGTGTTTTTCAGCAGAAATAAACATGTTTCTGCAAGTTTGGTCACCCCCATGCAACTTATGGGGCAGTAACAGTACTCTTTTCAAAACGTGTTTTTCAGCTCGAAATAAACGCGTTTTTTCAGACCGCTGAATACCTATGTAACTGCAAGGCTCTGAAGAGCCCACACACTCAGCTCTTAACCCCAGTGTGCAGAAAGTGTCAAAACGTGTTTTTCAGCAGAAATAAATATGTTTCTGCAAGTTTGGTTACCCCCATGCAACTTATGGGGCAGTAACAGCACCCTTTTCAAAACGTGTTTTTCAGCACGAAATAAACGCGTTTTTTCAAACTGCTGAATCCCTATGTAGCTGTAAGGCTCAGAGGAGCCCACACACTCAGCTCTTAACCCCAGTGTGCAAAAAGTGTCAAAACGTGTTTTTCAGCAGAAATAAACATGTTTCTGCAAGTTTGGTCACCCCCAGGCAACTTATGGGGCAGTAACAGCACCCTTTTCAAAACGTGTTTTTCAGCCCGAAATAAACGCGTTTTTTCAGACCGCTGAATCCCTATGTAACTGCAAGGCTCAGAAGAGCCCACACACTCAGCTCTTAACCGCAGTGTGCAGAAAGTGTCAAAACGTGTTTTTCAGCAGAAATAAACGTTTCTTCAAGTTTGGTCACCCCCATGAAACTTATGGGGCAGTAACAGCATCCTTTTCAAAACGTGTTTTTCAGCACGAAATAAACGCGTTTTTTCAGACCGCTGAATCCCTATGTAACTGCAAGGCTCAGAAGAGCCCACACACTCAGCTCTTAACCCCAGTGTGCAGAAAGTGTCAAAACGTGTTTTTCAGCAGAAATAAACATGTTTCTTCAAGTTTGGTCACCCCCATGCAACTTATGGGGCAGTAACAGCATCCTTTTCAAAACGTGTTTTTCAGCACGAAATAAACGCGTTTTTTCAGACCGCTGAATCCCTATGTAACTGCAAGGCTCAGAAGAGCCCACACACTCAGCTCTTAACCCCAGTGTGCAGAAAGTGTCAAAACGTGTTTTTCAGCAGAAACAAAACATGTTTCTGCAAGTTTGGTCACCCCCATGCAACTTATGGGGCAGTACAGCACACTTTTCAAAACGTGTTGTTCAGCACGAAATAAACGCGTTTTTTCAGACCGCTGAATTCCTATGTAGCTGCAAGGCTCAGAAGAGACCACACACTCAGCTCTTAACCCCAGTGTGCAGAAAGTGTCAAAACGTGTTTTTCAGCAGAAATAAACATGTTTCTGCAAGTTTGGTCACCCCCATGCAACTTATGGGGCAGTAACAGCACCCTTTTCAAAACGTGTTTTTCAACCCGAAATAAACGCGTTTTTTCAGACCGCTGAAGAGCCCACACACTCAGTTCTTAACCCCAGTGTGCAGAAAGTATCAAAACGTGTTTTTCAGCAGAAATAAACATGTTTCTGAAAGTTTGGTCACCCCCATGCAACTTATGGGGCAGTAACAGCACACTTCTCAAAACGTGTTTTTCAGCCCGAAATAAACGCGTTTTTTCAGACCGCTGTATCCCTATGTAACTGCAAGGCTCAGAAGAGCCCACACACTCAGCTCTTAACCCCAGTGTGCAGAAAGTGTCAAAACGTGTTTTTCAGCAGAAATAAACATGTTTCTGCAAGTTTGGTCACACCCATGCAACTTATGGGGCAGCAACAGCACACTTTTCAAAACGTGTTTTTCAGCCCGAAATAAACACGTTTTTTCAGACCGCTGAATCCCTATGTAACTGCAAGGCTCAGAAGAGCCCACACACTCAGCTCTTAACCCCAGTGTGCAGAAAGTGTCAAAACGTGTTTTTCAGCAGAAATAAACATGTTTCTGCAAGTTTGGTCACCCCCATGCAACTTATGGGGCAGTAACAGCACCCTTTTCAAAACGTGTTTTTCAGCCCGAAATAAACGCGTTTTTTCAGACCGCTGAATCCCTATGTAACTGCAAGGCTCAGAAGAGCCCACACACTCAGCTCTTAACCCCAGTGTGCAGAAAGTGTCAAAACGTGTTTTTCAGCAGAAATAAACATGTTTCTGCAAGTTTGGTCACCCCCATGCAACTTATGGGGCAGTAACAGCACCCTTTTCAAAACGTGTTTTTCAGCCCGAAATAAACGCGTTTTTTCAGAACGCTGAAGAGCCCACACACTCAGCTCTCAACCCCAGAGTGCAGAAAGTGTCAAAACGTGTTTTTCAGCAGAAAAAAACATGTTTCTGCAAGTTTGGTCACCCTCATGCAACTTATGGGGCAGTAACAGCACTCTTTTCAAAACGTGTTTTTCAGCTCGAAATAAACGCGTATTTTCAGACCGCTGAATCCCAATGTAGCTGCAAGGCTCAGAAGAGCCCACACACTCAGCTCTTAACCCCAGTGTGCAGAAAGTGTCAATACGTGTTTTTCAGCAGAAATAAACATGTTTCTGCAAGTTTGGTCACCCACATGCAACTTATGGGGCAGTAACAGCACCCTTTTCAAAACGTGTTTTTCAGCCCGAAATAAACGCGTTTTTTCAGACCGCTGAATCCCTATGTAACTGCAAGGCTCAGAAGAGCCCACACACTCAGCTCTTAACCCCAGTGTGCAGAAAGTGTCAAAACGTGTTTTTCAGCAGAAAAAAACATGTTTCTGCAAGTTTGGTCACCCTCATGCAACTTATGGGGCAGTAACAGCACTCTTTTCAAAACGTGTTTTTCAGCTCGAAATAAACGCGTATTTTCAGACCGCTGAATCCCAATGTAGCTGCAAGGCTCAGAAGAGCCCACACACTCAGCTCTTAACCCCAGTGTGCAGAAAGTGTCAATACGTGTTTTTCAGCAGAAATAAACATGTTTCTGCAAGTTTGGTCACCCACATGCAACTTATGGGGCAGTAACAGCACCCTTTTCAAAACGTGTTTTTCAGCCCGAAATAAACGCGTTTTTTCAGACCGCTGAATCCCTATGTAACTGCAAGGCTCAGAAGAGCCCACACACTCAGCTCTTAACCCCAGTGTGCAGAAAGTGTCAAAACGTGTTTTTCAGCAGAAAAAAACATGTTTCTGCAAGTTTGGTCACCCTCATGCAACTTATGGGGCAGTAACAGCACTCTTTTCAAAACGTGTTTTTCAGCTCGAAATAAACGCGTATTTTCAGACCGCTGAATCCCAATGTAGCTGCAAGGCTCAGAAGAGCCCACACACTCAGCTCTTAACCCCAGTGTGCAGAAAGTGTCAATACGTGTTTTTCAGCAGAAATAAACATGTTTCTGCAAGTTTGGTCACCCACATGCAACTTATGGGGCAGTAACAGCACCCTTTTCAAAACGTGTTTTTCAGCCCGAAATAAACGCGTTTTTTCAGACCGCTGAATCCCTATGTAACTGCAAGGCTCAGAAGAGCCCACACACTCAGCTCTTAACCCCAGTGTGCAGAAAGTGTCAAAACGTGTTTTTCAGCAGAAAAAAACATGTTTCTGCAAGTTTGGTCACCCCATGCAACTTATGGGGCAGTAACAGCACTCTTTTCAAAACGTGTTTTTCAGCTCGAAATAAACACGTATTTTCAGATCGCTGAATCCCAATGTAGCTGCAAGGCTCAGAAGAGCCCACACACTCAGCTCTTAACCCCAGTGTGCAGAAAGTGTCAAAACGTGTTTTTCAGCAGAAATAAACATGTTTCTGCAAGTTTGGTCACCCACATGCAACTTATGGGGCAGTAACAGCACCCTTTTCAAAACGTGTTTTTCAGCCCGAAATAAACGCGTTTTTTCAGACCGCTGAATCCCTATGTAACTGCAAGGCTCAGAAGAGCCCACACACTCAGCTCTTAACCCCAGTGTGCAGAAAGTGTCAAAACGTGTTTTTCAGCAGAAATAAACATGTTTCTGCAAGTTTGGTCACCCCCATGCAACTTATGGGGCAGTAACAGTACCCTTTTCAAAACGTGTTTTTCAGCTCGAAATAAACGCGTTTTTTCAGACCGCTGAATACCTATGTAACTGCAAGGCTCTGAAGAGCCCACACACTCAGCTCTTAACCCCAGTGTGCAGAAAGTGTCAAAACGTGTTTTTCAGCAGAAATAAATATGTTTCTGCAAGTTTGGTTACCCCCATGCAACTTATGGGGCAGTAACAGCACCCTTTTCAAAACGTGTTTTTCAGCACGAAATAAACGCGTTTTTTCAAACTGCTGAATCCCTATGTAGCTGTAAGGCTCAGAGGAGCCCACACACTCAGCTCTTAACCCCAGTGTGCAAAAAGTGTCAAAACGTGTTTTTCAGCAGAAATAAACATGTTTCTGCAAGTTTGGTCACCCCCAGGCAACTTATGGGGCAGTAACAGCACCCTTTTCAAAACGTGTTTTTCAGCCCGAAATAAACGCGTTTTTTCAGACCGCTGAATCCCTATGTAACTGCAAGGCTCAGAAGAGCCCACACACTCAGCTCTTAACCGCAGTGTGCAGAAAGTGTCAAAACGTGTTTTTCAGCAGAAATAAACGTTTCTTCAAGTTTGGTCACCCCCATGAAACTTATGGGGCAGTAACAGCATCCTTTTCAAAACGTGTTTTTCAGCACGAAATAAACGCGTTTTTTCAGACCGCTGAATCCCTATGTAACTGCAAGGCTCAGAAGAGCCCACACACTCAGCTCTTAACCCCAGTGTGCAGAAAGTGTCAAAACGTGTTTTTCAGCAGAAATAAACATGTTTCTGCAAGTTTGGTCACCCCCATGCAACTTATGGGGCAGTACAGCACACTTTTCAAAACGTGTTGTTCAGCACGAAATAAACGCGTTTTTTCAGACCGCTGAATTCCTATGTAGCTGCAAGGCTCAGAAGAGACCACACACTCAGCTCTTAACCCCAGTGTGCAGAAAGTGTCAAAACGTGTTTTTCAGCAGAAATAAACATGTTTCTGCAAGTTTGGTCACCCCCATGCAACTTATGGGGCAGTAACAGCACCCTTTTCAAAACGTGTTTTTCAACCCGAAATAAACGCGTTTTTTCAGACCGCTGAAGAGCCCACACACTCAGTTCTTAACCCCAGTGTGCAGAAAGTATCAAAACGTGTTTTTCAGCAGAAATAAACATGTTTCTGAAAGTTTGGTCACCCCCATGCAACTTATGGGGCAGTAACAGCACACTTCTCAAAACGTGTTTTTCAGCCCGAAATAAACGCGTTTTTTCAGACCGCTGTATCCCTATGTAACTGCAAGGCTCAGAAGAGCCCACACACTCAGCTCTTAACCCCAGTGTGCAGAAAGTGTCAAAACGTGTTTTTCAGCAGAAATAAACATGTTTCTGCAAGTTTGGTCACACCCATGCAACTTATGGGGCAGCAACAGCACACTTTTCAAAACGTGTTTTTCAGCCCGAAATAAACACGTTTTTTCAGACCGCTGAATCCCTATGTAACTGCAAGGCTCAGAAGAGCCCACACACTCAGCTCTTAACCCCAGTGTGCAGAAAGTGTCAAAACGTGTTTTTCAGCAGAAATAAACATGTTTCTGCAAGTTTGGTCACCCCCATGCAACTTATGGGGCAGTAACAGCACCCTTTTCAAAACGTGTTTTTCAGCCCGAAATAAACGCGTTTTTTCAGACCGCTGAATCCCTATGTAACTGCAAGGCTCAGAAGAGCCCACACACTCAGCTCTTAACCCCAGTGTGCAGAAAGTGTCAAAACGTGTTTTTCAGCAGAAATAAACATGTTTCTGCAAGTTTGGTCACCCCCATGCAACTTATGGGGCAGTAACAGCACCCTTTTCAAAACGTGTTTTTCAGCCCGAAATAAACGCGTTTTTTCAGACCGCTGAATCCCTATGTAACTGCAAGGCTCAGAAGAGCCCACACACTCAGCTCTTAACCCCAGTGTGCAGAAAGTGTCAAAACGTGTTTTTCAGCAGAAAAAAACATGTTTCTGCAAGTTTGGTCACCCCCATGCAACTTATGGGGCAGTAACAGCACTCTTTTCAAAACGTGTTTTTCAGCTCGAAATAAACACGTATTTTCAGATCGCTGAATCCCAATGTAGCTGCAAGGCTCAGAAGAGCCCACACACTCAGCTCTTAACCCCAGTGTGCAGAAAGTGTCAAAACGTGTTTTTCAGCAGAAATAAACATGTTTCTGCAAGTTTGGTCACCCACATGCAACTTATGGGGCAGTAACAGCACCCTTTTCAAAACGTGTTTTTCAGCCCGAAATAAACGCGTTTTTTCAGACCGCTGAATCCCTATGTAACTGCAAGGCTCAGAAGAGCCCACACACTCAGCTCTTAACCCCAGTGTGCAGAAAGTGTCAAAACGTGTTTTTCAGCAGAAATAAACATGTTTCTGCAAGTTTGGTCACCCCCATGCAACTTATGGGGCAGTAACAGTACCCTTTTCAAAACGTGTTTTTCAGCTCGAAATAAACGCGTTTTTTCAGACCGCTGAATACCTATGTAACTGCAAGGCTCTGAAGAGCCCACACACTCAGCTCTTAACCCCAGTGTGCAGAAAGTGTCAAAACGTGTTTTTCAGCAGAAATAAATATGTTTCTGCAAGTTTGGTTACCCCCATGCAACTTATGGGGCAGTAACAGCACCCTTTTCAAAACGTGTTTTTCAGCACGAAATAAACGCGTTTTTTCAAACTGCTGAATCCCTATGTAGCTGTAAGGCTCAGAGGAGCCCACACACTCAGCTCTTAACCCCAGTGTGCAAAAAGTGTCAAAACGTGTTTTTCAGCAGAAATAAACATGTTTCTGCAAGTTTGGTCACCCCCAGGCAACTTATGGGGCAGTAACAGCACCCTTTTCAAAACGTGTTTTTCAGCCCGAAATAAACGCGTTTTTTCAGACCGCTGAATCCCTATGTAACTGCAAGGCTCAGAAGAGCCCACACACTCAGCTCTTAACCGCAGTGTGCAGAAAGTGTCAAAACGTGTTTTTCAGCAGAAATAAACGTTTCTTCAAGTTTGGTCACCCCCATGAAACTTATGGGGCAGTAACAGCATCCTTTTCAAAACGTGTTTTTCAGCACGAAATAAACGCGTTTTTTCAGACCGCTGAATCCCTATGTAACTGCAAGGCTCAGAAGAGCCCACACACTCAGCTCTTAACCCCAGTGTGCAGAAAGTGTCAAAACGTGTTTTTCAGCAGAAATAAACATGTTTCTGCAAGTTTGGTCACCCCCATGCAACTTATGGGGCAGTACAGCACACTTTTCAAAACGTGTTGTTCAGCACGAAATAAACGCGTTTTTTCAGACCGCTGAATTCCTATGTAGCTGCAAGGCTCAGAAGAGACCACACACTCAGCTCTTAACCCCAGTGTGCAGAAAGTGTCAAAACGTGTTTTTCAGCAGAAATAAACATGTTTCTGCAAGTTTGGTCACCCCCATGCAACTTATGGGGCAGTAACAGCACCCTTTTCAAAACGTGTTTTTCAACCCGAAATAAACGCGTTTTTTCAGACCGCTGAAGAGCCCACACACTCAGTTCTTAACCCCAGTGTGCAGAAAGTATCAAAACGTGTTTTTCAGCAGAAATAAACATGTTTCTGAAAGTTTGGTCACCCCCATGCAACTTATGGGGCAGTAACAGCACACTTCTCAAAACGTGTTTTTCAGCCCGAAATAAACGCGTTTTTTCAGACCGCTGTATCCCTATGTAACTGCAAGGCTCAGAAGAGCCCACACACTCAGCTCTTAACCCCAGTGTGCAGAAAGTGTCAAAACGTGTTTTTCAGCAGAAATAAACATGTTTCTGCAAGTTTGGTCACACCCATGCAACTTATGGGGCAGCAACAGCACACTTTTCAAAACGTGTTTTTCAGCCCGAAATAAACACGTTTTTTCAGACCGCTGAATCCCTATGTAACTGCAAGGCTCAGAAGAGCCCACACACTCAGCTCTTAACCCCAGTGTGCAGAAAGTGTCAAAACGTGTTTTTCAGCAGAAATAAACATGTTTCTGCAAGTTTGGTCACCCCCATGCAACTTATGGGGCAGTAACAGCACCCTTTTCAAAACGTGTTTTTCAGCCCGAAATAAACGCGTTTTTTCAGACCGCTGAATCCCTATGTAACTGCAAGGCTCAGAAGAGCCCACACACTCAGCTCTTAACCCCAGTGTGCAGAAAGTGTCAAAACGTGTTTTTCAGCAGAAATAAACATGTTTCTGCAAGTTTGGTCACCCCCATGCAACTTATGGGGCAGTAACAGCACCCTTTTCAAAACGTGTTTTTCAGCCCGAAATAAACGCGTTTTTTCAGACCGCTGAATCCCTATGTAACTGCAAGGCTCAGAAGAGCCCACACACTCAGCTCTTAACCCCAGTGTGCAGAAAGTGTCAAAACGTGTTTTTCAGCAGAAAAAAACATGTTTCTGCAAGTTTGGTCACCCCCATGCAACTTATGGGGCAGTAACAGCACTCTTTTCAAAACGTGTTTTTCAGCTCGAAATAAACACGTATTTTCAGATCGCTGAATCCCAATGTAGCTGCAAGGCTCAGAAGAGCCCACACACTCAGCTCTTAACCCCAGTGTGCAGAAAGTGTCAAAACGTGTTTTTCAGCAGAAATAAACATGTTTCTGCAAGTTTGGTCACCCACATGCAACTTATGGGGCAGTAACAGCACCCTTTTCAAAACGTGTTTTTCAGCCCGAAATAAACGCGTTTTTTCAGACCGCTGAATCCCTATGTAACTGCAAGGCTCAGAAGAGCCCACACACTCAGCTCTTAACCCCAGTGTGCAGAAAGTGTCAAAACGTGTTTTTCAGCAGAAATAAACATGTTTCTGCAAGTTTGGTCACCCCCATGCAACTTATGGGGCAGTAACAGTACCCTTTTCAAAACGTGTTTTTCAGCTCGAAATAAACGCGTTTTTTCAGACCGCTGAATACCTATGTAACTGCAAGGCTCTGAAGAGCCCACACACTCAGCTCTTAACCCCAGTGTGCAGAAAGTGTCAAAACGTGTTTTTCAGCAGAAATAAATATGTTTCTGCAAGTTTGGTTACCCCCATGCAACTTATGGGGCAGTAACAGCACCCTTTTCAAAACGTGTTTTTCAGCACGAAATAAACGCGTTTTTTCAAACTGCTGAATCCCTATGTAGCTGTAAGGCTCAGAGGAGCCCACACACTCAGCTCTTAACCCCAGTGTGCAAAAAGTGTCAAAACGTGTTTTTCAGCAGAAATAAACATGTTTCTGCAAGTTTGGTCACCCCCAGGCAACTTATGGGGCAGTAACAGCACCCTTTTCAAAACGTGTTTTTCAGCCCGAAATAAACGCGTTTTTTCAGACCGCTGAATCCCTATGTAACTGCAAGGCTCAGAAGAGCCCACACACTCAGCTCTTAACCGCAGTGTGCAGAAAGTGTCAAAACGTGTTTTTCAGCAGAAATAAACGTTTCTTCAAGTTTGGTCACCCCCATGAAACTTATGGGGCAGTAACAGCATCCTTTTCAAAACGTGTTTTTCAGCACGAAATAAACGCGTTTTTTCAGACCGCTGAATCCCTATGTAACTGCAAGGCTCAGAAGAGCCCACACACTCAGCTCTTAACCCCAGTGTGCAGAAAGTGTCAAAACGTGTTTTTCAGCAGAAATAAACATGTTTCTTCAAGTTTGGTCACCCCCATGCAACTTATGGGGCAGTAACAGCATCCTTTTCAAAACGTGTTTTTCAGCACGAAATAAACGCGTTTTTTCAGTCCGCTGAATCCCTATGTAACTGCAAGGCTCAGATGAGCCCACACACTCAGCTCTTAACCCCAGTGTGCAGAAAGTGTCAAAACGTGTTTTTCAGCAGAAATAAACATGTTTCTGCAAGTTTGGTCACCCCCATGCAACTTATGGGGCAGTACAGCACACTTTTCAAAACGTGTTGTTCAGCACGAAATAAACGCGTTTTTTCAGACCGCTGAATTCCTATGTAGCTGCAAGGCTCAGAAGAGACCACACACTCAGCTCTTAACCCCAGTGTGCAGAAAGTGTCAAAACGTGTTTTTCAGCAGAAATAAACATGTTTCTGCAAGTTTGGTCACCCCCATGCAACTTATGGGGCAGTAACAGCACCCTTTTCAAAACGTGTTTTTCAACCCGAAATAAACGCGTTTTTTCAGACCGCTGAAGAGCCCACACACTCAGTTCTTAACCCCAGTGTGCAGAAAGTATCAAAACGTGTTTTTCAGCAGAAATAAACATGTTTCTGAAAGTTTGGTCACCCCCATGCAACTTATGGGGCAGTAACAGCACACTTCTCAAAACGTGTTTTTCAGCCCGAAATAAACGCGTTTTTTCAGACCGCTGTATCCCTATGTAACTGCAAGGCTCAGAAGAGCCCACACACTCAGCTCTTAACCCCAGTGTGCAGAAAGTGTCAAAACGTGTTTTTCAGCAGAAATAAACATGTTTCTGCAAGTTTGGTCACACCCATGCAACTTATGGGGCAGCAACAGCACACTTTTCAAAACGTGTTTTTCAGCCCGAAATAAACACGTTTTTTCAGACCGCTGAATCCCTATGTAACTGCAAGGCTCAGAAGAGCCCACACACTCAGCTCTTAACCCCAGTGTGCAGAAAGTGTCAAAACGTGTTTTTCAGCAGAAATAAACATGTTTCTGCAAGTTTGGTCACACCCATGCAACTTATGGGGCAGCAACAGCACACTTTTCAAAACGTGTTTTTCAGCCCGAAATAAACACGTTTTTTCAGACCGCTGAATCCCTATGTAACTGCAAGGCTCAGAAGAGCCCACACACTCAGCTCTTAACCCCAGTGTGCAAAAAGTGTCAATACGTGTTTTTCAGCAGAAATAAACATGTTTCTGCAAGTTTGGTCACCCACAAGCAACTTATGGGGCAGTAACAGCACCCTTTTCAAAACGTGTTTTTCAGCCCGAAATAAACGCGTTTTTTCAGTCCGCTGAATCCCTATGTAACTGCAAGGCTCAGAAGAGCCCACACACTCAGCTCTTAACCCCAGTGTGCAGAAAGTGTCAAAACGTGTTTTTCAGCAGAAAAAAACATGTTTCTGCAAGTTTGGTCACCCCCATGCAACTTATGGGGCAGTAACAGCACTCTTTTCAAAACGTGTTTTTCAGCTCGAAATAAACACGTATTTTCAGATCGCTGAATCCCAATGTAGCTGCAAGGCTCAGAAGAGCCCACACACTCAGCTCTTAACCCCAGTGTGCAGAAAGTGTCAAAACGTGTTTTTCAGCAGAAATAAACATGTTTCTGCAAGTTTGGTCACCCACATGCAACTTATGGGGCAGTAACAGCACCCTTTTCAAAACGTGTTTTTCAGCCCGAAATAAACGCGTTTTTTCAGACCGCTGAATCCCTATGTAACTGCAAGGCTCAGAAGAGCCCACACACTCAGCTCTTAACCCCAGTGTGCAGAAAGTGTCAAAACGTGTTTTTCAGCAGAAATAAATATGTTTCTGCAAGTTTGGTCACCCCCATGCAACTTATGGGGCAGTAACAGTACCCTTTTCAAAACATGTTTTTCAGCTCGAAATAAACGCGTTTTTTCAGACCGCTGAATACCTATGTAACTGCAAGGCTCTGAAGAGCCCACACACTCAGCTCTTAACCCCAGTGTGCAGAAAGTGTCAAAACGTGTTTTTCAGCAGAAATAAATATGTTTCTGCAAGTTTGGTTACCCCCATGCAACTTATGGGACAGTAACAGCACCCTTTTCAAAACGTGTTTTTCAGCACGAAATAAACGCGTTTTTTCAAACTGCTGAATCCCTATGTAGCTGTAAGGCTCAGAGGAGCCCACACACTCAGCTCTTAACCCCAGTGTGCAAAAAGTGTCAAAACGTGTTTTTCAGCAGAAATAAACATGTTTCTGCAAGTTTGGTCACCCCCATGCAACTTATGGGGCAGTAACAGCACCCTTTTCAAAACGTGTTTTTCAGCCCGAAATAAACGCGTTTTTTCAGACCGCTGAATCCCTATGTAACTGCAAGGCTCAGAAGAGCCCACACACTCAGCTCTTAACCCCAGTGTGCAGAAAGTGTCAAAACGTGTTTTTCAGCAGAAATAAACATGTTTCTTCAAGTTTGGTCACCCCCATGCAACTTATGGGGCAGTAACAGCATCCTTTTCAAAACGTGTTTTTCAGCACGAAATAAACGCGTTTTTTCAGACCGCTGAATCCCTATGTAACTGCAAGGCTCAGAAGAGCCCACACACTCAGCTCTTAACCCCAGTGTGCAGAAAGTGTCAAAACTTGTTTTTCAGCAGAAATAAACATGTTTCTGCAAGTTTGGTCACCCCCATGCAACTTATGGGGCAGTAACAGCACCCTTTTCAAAACGTGTTTTTCAGCCCGAAATAAACGCGTTTTTTCAGACCGCTGAAGAGCCCACACACTCAGCTCTTAACCCCAGTGTGCAGAAAGTGTCAAAACGTGTTTTTCAGCAGAAATAAACATGTTTCTGCAAGTTTGGTCACCCCCATGCAACTTATGGGGCAGTAACAGCACCCTTTTCAAAACGTGTTTTTCAGCCCGAAATAAACGCGTTTTTTCAGACCGCTGAAGAGCCCACACACTCAGCTCTTAACCCCAGTGTGCAGAAAGTGTCAAAACGTGTTTTTCAGCAGAAAAAAACATGTTTCTGCAAGTTTGGTCACCCCCATGCAACTTATGGGGCAGTAACAGCACTCTTTTCAAAACGTGTTTTTCAGCTCGAAATAAACACGTATTTTCAGATCGCTGAATCCCAATGTAGCTGCAAGGCTCAGAAGAGCCCACACACTCAGCTCTTAACCCCAGTGTGCAGAAAGTGTCAAAACGTGTTTTTCAGCAGAAATAAACATGTTTCTGCAAGTTTGGTCACCCCCATGCAACTTATGGGGCAGTAACAGTACCCTTTTCAAAACGTGTTTTTCAGCTCGAAATAAACGCGTTTTTTCAGACCGCTGAATACCTATGTAACTGCAAGGCTCTGAAGAGCCCACACACTCAGCTCTTAACCCCAGTGTGCAGAAAGTGTCAAAACGTGTTTTTCAGCAGAAATAAATATGTTTCTGCAAGTTTGGTTACCCCCATGCAACTTATGGGGCAGTAACAGCACCCTTTTCAAAACGTGTTTTTCAGCACGAAATAAACGCGTTTTTTCAAACTGCTGAATCCCTATGTAGCTGTAAGGCTCAGAGGAGCCCACACACTCAGCTCTTAACCCCAGTGTGCAAAAAGTGTCAAAACGTGTTTTTCAGCAGAAATAAACATGTTTCTGCAAGTTTGGTCACCCCCAGGCAACTTATGGGGCAGTAACAGCACCCTTTTCAAAACGTGTTTTTCAGCCCGAAATAAACGCGTTTTTTCAGACCGCTGAATCCCTATGTAACTGCAAGGCTCAGAAGAGCCCACACACTCAGCTCTTAACCGCAGTGTGCAGAAAGTGTCAAAACGTGTTTTTCAGCAGAAATAAACGTTTCTTCAAGTTTGGTCACCCCCATGAAACTTATGGGGCAGTAACAGCATCCTTTTCAAAACGTGTTTTTCAGCACGAAATAAACGCGTTTTTTCAGACCGCTGAATCCCTATGTAACTGCAAGGCTCAGAAGAGCCCACACACTCAGCTCTTAACCCCAGTGTGCAGAAAGTGTCAAAACTTGTTTTTCAGCAGAAATAAACATGTTTCTTCAAGTTTGGTCACCCCCATGCAACTTATGGGGCAGTAACAGCATCCTTTTCAAAACGTGTTTTTCAGCACGAAATAAACGCGTTTTTTCAGACCGCTGAATCCCTATGTAACTGCAAGGCTCAGAAGAGCCCACACACTCAGCTCTTAACCCCAGTGTGCAGAAAGTGTCAAAACGTGTTTTTCAGCAGAAATAAACATGTTTCTGCAAGTTTGGTCACCCCCATGCAACTTATGGGGCAGTACAGCACACTTTTCAAAACGTGTTGTTCAGCACGAAATAAACGCGTTTTTTCAGACCGCTGAATTCCTATGTAGCTGCAAGGCTCAGAAGAGACCACACACTCAGCTCTTAACCCCAGTGTGCAGAAAGTGTCAAAACGTGTTTTTCAGCAGAAATAAACATGTTTCTGCAAGTTTGGTCACCCCCATGCAACTTATGGGGCAGTAACAGCACCCTTTTCAAAACGTGTTTTTCAACCCGAAATAAACGCGTTTTTTCAGACCGCTGAAGAGCCCACACACTCAGTTCTTAACCCCAGTGTGCAGAAAGTATCAAAACGTGTTTTTCAGCAGAAATAAACATGTTTCTGAAAGTTTGGTCACCCCCATGCAACTTATGGGGCAGTAACAGCACACTTCTCAAAACGTGTTTTTCAGCCCGAAATAAACGCGTTTTTTCAGACCGCTGTATCCCTATGTAACTGCAAGGCTCAGAAGAGCCCACACACTCAGCTCTTAACCCCAGTGTGCAGAAAGTGTCAAAACGTGTTTTTCAGCAGAAATAAACATGTTTCTGCAAGTTTGGTCACACCCATGCAACTTATGGGGCAGCAACAGCACACTTTTCAAAACGTGTTTTTCAGCCCGAAATAAACACGTTTTTTCAGACCGCTGAATCCCTATGTAACTGCAAGGCTCAGAAGAGCCCACACACTCAGCTCTTAACCCCAGTGTGCAGAAAGTGTCAAAACGTGTTTTTCAGCAGAAATAAACATGTTTCTGCAAGTTTGGTCACCCCCATGCAACTTATGGGGCAGTAACAGCACCCTTTTCAAAACGTGTTTTTCAGCCCGAAATAAACGCGTTTTTTCAGACCGCTGAATCCCTATGTAACTGCAAGGCTCAGAAGAGCCCACACACTCAGCTCTTAACCCCAGTGTGCAGAAAGTGTCAAAACGTGTTTTTCAGCAGAAATAAACATGTTTCTGCAAGTTTGGTCACCCCCATGCAACTTATGGGGCAGTAACAGCACCCTTTTCAAAACGTGTTTTTCAGCCCGAAATAAACGCGTTTTTTCAGAACGCTGAAGAGCCCACACACTCAGCTCTTAACCCCAGTGTGCAGAAAGTGTCAAAACGTGTTTTTCAGCAGAAAAAAACATGTTTCTGCAAGTTTGGTCACCCTCATGCAACTTATGGGGCAGTAACAGCACTCTTTTCAAAACGTGTTTTTCAGCTCGAAATAAACGCGTATTTTCAGACCGCTGAATCCCAATGTAGCTGCAAGGCTCAGAAGAGCCCACACACTCAGCTCTTAACCCCAGTGTGCAGAAAGTGTCAATACGTGTTTTTCAGCAGAAATAAACATGTTTCTGCAAGTTTGGTCACCCACATGCAACTTATGGGGCAGTAACAGCACCCTTTTCAAAACGTGTTTTTCAGCCCGAAATAAACGCGTTTTTTCAGACCGCTGAATCCCTATGTAACTGCAAGGCTCAGAAGAGCCCACACACTCAGCTCTTAACCCCAGTGTGCAGAAAGTGTCAAAACGTGTTTTTCAGCAGAAAAAAACATGTTTCTGCAAGTTTGGTCACCCCCATGCAACTTATGGGGCAGTAACAGCACTCTTTTCAAAACGTGTTTTTCAGCTCGAAATAAACACGTATTTTCAGATCGCTGAATCCCAATGTAGCTGCAAGGCTCAGAAGAGCCCACACACTCAGCTCTTAACCCCAGTGTGCAGAAAGTGTCAAAACGTGTTTTTCAGCAGAAATAAACATGTTTCTGCAAGTTTGGTCACCCACATGCAACTTATGGGGCAGTAACAGCACCCTTTTCAAAACGTGTTTTTCAGCCCGAAATAAACGCGTTTTTTCAGTCTGCTGAATCCCTATGTAACTGCAAGGCTCAGAAGAGCCCACACACTCAGCTCTTAACCCCAGTGTGCAGAAAGTGTCAAAACGTGTTTTTCAGCAGAAATAAACATGTTTCTGCAAGTTTGGTCACCCCCATGCAACTTATAGGGCAGTAACAGTACCCTTTTCAAAACATGTTTTTCAGCTCGAAATAAACGCGTTTTTTCAGACCGCTGAATACCTATGTAACTGCAAGGCTCTGAAGAGCCCACACACTCAGCTCTTAACCCCAGTGTGCAGAAAGTGTCAAAACGTGTTTTTCAGCAGAAATAAATATGTTTCTGCAAGTTTGGTTACCCCCATGCAACTTATGGGACAGTAACAGCACCCTTTTCAAAACGTGTTTTTCAGCACGAAATAAACGCGTTTTTTCAAACTGCTGAATCCCTATGTAGCTGTAAGGCTCAGAGGAGCCCACACACTCAGCTCTTAACCCCAGTGTGCAAAAAGTGTCAAAACGTGTTTTTCAGCAGAAATAAACATGTTTCTGCAAGTTTGGTCACCCCCATGCAACTTATGGGGCAGTAACAGCACCCTTTTCAAAACGTGTTTTTCAGCCCGAAATAAACGCGTTTTTTCAGACCGCTGAATCCCTATGTAACTGCAAGGCTCAGAAGAGCCCACACACTCAGCTCTTAACCCCAGTGTGCAGAAAGTGTCAAAACGTGTTTTTCAGCAGAAATAAACATGTTTCTTCAAGTTTGGTCACCCCCATGCAACTTATGGGGCAGTAACAGCATCCTTTTCAAAACGTGTTTTTCAGCACGAAATAAACGCGTTTTTTCAGTCCGCTGAATCCCTATGTAACTGCAAGGCTCAGAAGAGCCCACACACTCAGCTCTTAACCCCAGTGTGCAGAAAGTGTCAAAACTTGTTTTTCAGCAGAAATAAACATGTTTCTGCAAGTTTGGTCACCCCCATGCAACTTATGGGGCAGTAACAGCACCCTTTTCAAAACGTGTTTTTCAGCCCGAAATAAACGCGTTTTTTCAGACCGCTGAAGAGCCCACACACTCAGCTCTTAACCCCAGTGTGCAGAAAGTGTCAAAACGTGTTTTTCAGCAGAAATAAACATGTTTCTGCAAGTTTGGTCACCCCCATGCAACTTATGGGGCAGTAACAGCACCCTTTTCAAAACGTGTTTTTCAGCCCGAAATAAACGCGTTTTTTCAGACCGCTTAAGAGCCCACACACTCAGCTCTTAACCCCAGTGTGCAGAAAGTGTCAATACGTGTTTTTCAGCAGAAATAAACATGTTTCTGCAAGTTTGGTCACCCACATGCAACTTATGGGGCAGTAACAGCACCCTTTTCAAAACGTGTTTTTCAGCCCGAAATAAACGCGTTTTTTCAGACCGCTGAATCCCTATGTAACTGCAAGGCTCAGAAGAGCCCACACACTCAGCTCTTAACCCCAGTGTGCAGAAAGTGTCAAAACGTGTTTTTCAGCAGAAAAAAACATGTTTCTGCAAGTTTGGTCACCCCCATGCAACTTATGGGGCAGTAACAGCACTCTTTTCAAAACGTGTTTTTCAGCTCGAAATAAACACGTATTTTCAGATCGCTGAATCCCAATGTAGCTGCAAGGCTCAGAAGAGCCCACACACTCAGCTCTTAACCCCAGTGTGCAGAAAGTGTCAAAACGTGTTTTTCAGCAGAAATAAACATGTTTCTGCAAGTTTGGTCACCCACATGCAACTTATGGGGCAGTAACAGCACCCTTTTCAAAACGTGTTTTTCAGCCCGAAATAAACGCGTTTTTTCAGACCGCTGAATCCCTATGTAACTGCAAGGCTCAGAAGAGCCCACACACTCAGCTCTTAACCCCAGTGTGCAGAAAGTGTCAAAACGTGTTTTTCAGCAGAAATAAACATGTTTCTGCAAGTTTGGTCACCCCCATGCAACTTATGGGGCAGTAACAGTACCCTTTTCAAAACGTGTTTTTCAGCTCGAAATAAACGCGTTTTTTCAGACCGCTGAATCCCTATGTAGCTGTAAGGCTCAGAGGAGCCCACACACTCAGCTCTTAACCCCAGTGTGCAAAAAGTGTCAAAACGTGTTTTTCAGCAGAAATAAACATGTTTCTGCAAGTTTGGTCACCCCCAGGCAACTTATGGGGCAGTAACAGCACCCTTTTCAAAACGTGTTTTTCAGCCCGAAATAAACGCGTTTTTTCAGACCGCTGAATCCCTATGTAACTGCAAGGCTCAGAAGAGCCCACACACTCAGCTCTTAACCCCAGTGTGCAGAAAGTGTCAAAACGTGTTTTTCAGCAGAAATAAACATGTTTCTGCAAGTTTGGTCACCCCCATGCAACTTATGGGGCAGTAACAGCACCCTTTTCAAAACGTGTTTTTCAGCCCGAAATAAACGCGTTTTTTCAGACCGCTGAAGAGCCCACACACTCAGCTCTTAACCCCAGTGTGCAGAAAGTGTCAAAACGTGTTTTTCAGCAGAAAAAAACATGTTTCTGCAAGTTTGGTCACCCTCATGCAACTTATGGGGCAGTAACAGCACTCTTTTCAAAACGTGTTTTTCAGCTCGAAATAAACGCGTATTTTCAGACCGCTGAATCCCAATGTAGCTGCAAGGCTCAGAAGAGCCCACACACTCAGCTCTTAACCCCAGTGTGCAGAAAGTGTCAAAACGTGTTTTTCAGCAGAAATAAACATGTTTCTTCAAGTTTGGTCACCCCCATGCAACTTATGGGGCAGTAACAGCATCCTTTTCAAAACGTGTTTTTCAGCACGAAATAAACGCGTTTTTTCAGACCGCTGAATCCCTATGTAACTGCAAGGCTCAGAAGAGCCCACACACTCAGCTCTTAACCCCAGTGTGCAGAAAGTGTCAAAACGTGTTTTTCAGCAGAAATAAACATGTTTCTGCAAGTTTGGTCACCCCCATGCAACTTATGGGGCAGTAACAGCACCCTTTTCAAAACGTGTTTTTCAGCCCGAAATAAACACGTTTTTTCAGACCGCTGAAGAGCCCACACACTCAGCTCTTAACCCCAGTGTGCAGAAAGTGTCAAAACGTGTTTTTCAGCAGAAAAAAACATGTTTCTGCAAGTTTGGTCACCCTCATGCAACTTATGGGGCAGTAACAGCACTCTTTTCAAAACGTGTTTTTCAGCTCGAAATAAACGCGTATTTTCAGACCGCTGAATCCCAATGTAGCTGCAAGGCTCAGAAGAGCCCACACACTCAGCTCTTAACCCCAGTGTGCAGAAAGTGTCAATACGTGTTTTTCAGCAGAAATAAACATGTTTCTTCAAGTTTGGTCACCCCCATGCAACTTATGGGGCAGTAACAGCATCCTTTTCAAAACGTGTTTTTCAGCACGAAATAAACGCGTTTTTTCAGTCCGCTGAATCCCTATGTAACTGCAAGGCTCAGAAGAGCCCACACACTCAGCTCTTAACCCCAGTGTGCAGAAAGTGTCAAAACTTGTTTTTCAGCAGAAATAAACATGTTTCTGCAAGTTTGGTCACCCCCATGCAACTTATGGGGCAGTAACAGCACCCTTTTCAAAACGTGTTTTTCAGCCCGAAATAAACGCGTTTTTTCAGACCGCTGAAGAGCCCACACACTCAGCTCTTAACGCCAGTGTGCAGAAAGTGTCAAAACGTGTTTTTCAGCAGAAATAAACATGTTTCTGCAAGTTTGGTCACCCCCATGCAACTTATGGGGCAGTAACAGCACCCTTTTCAAAACGTGTTTTTCAGCCCGAAATAAACGCGTTTTTTCAGACCGCTGAAGAGCCCACACACTCAGCTCTTAACCCCAGTGTGCAGAAAGTGTCAATACGTGTTTTTCAGCAGAAATAAACATGTTTCTGCAAGTTTGGTCACCCACATGCAACTTATGGGGCAGTAACAGCACCCTTTTCAAAACGTGTTTTTCAGCCCGAAATAAACGCGTTTTTTCAGACCGCTGAATCCCTATGTAACTGCAAGGCTCAGAAGAGCCCACACACTCAGCTCTTAACCCCAGTGTGCAGAAAGTGTCAAAACGTGTTTTTCAGCAGAAAAAAACATGTTTCTGCAAGTTTGGTCACCCCCATGCAACTTATGGGGCAGTAACAGCACTCTTTTCAAAACGTGTTTTTCAGCTCGAAATAAACACGTATTTTCAGATCGCTGAATCCCAATGTAGCTGCAAGGCTCAGAAGAGCCCACACACTCAGCTCTTAACCCCAGTGTGCAGAAAGTGTCAAAACGTGTTTTTCAGCAGAAATAAACATGTTTCTGCAAGTTTGGTCACCCACATGCAACTTATGGGGCAGTAACAGCACCCTTTTCAAAACGTGTTTTTCAGCCCGAAATAAACGCGTTTTTTCAGACCGCTGAATCCCTATGTAACTGCAAGGCTCAGAAGAGCCCACACACTCAGCTCTTAACCCCAGTGTGCAGAAAGTGTCAAAACGTGTTTTTCAGCAGAAATAAACATGTTTCTGCAAGTTTGGTCACCCCCATGCAACTTATGGGGCAGTAACAGTACCCTTTTCAAAACGTGTTTTTCAGCTCGAAATAAACGCGTTTTTTCAGACCGCTGAATCCCTATGTAGCTGTAAGGCTCAGAGGAGCCCACACACTCAGCTCTTAACCCCAGTGTGCAAAAAGTGTCAAAACGTGTTTTTCAGCAGAAATAAACATGTTTCTGCAAGTTTGGTCACCCCCAGGCAACTTATGGGGCAGTAACAGCACCCTTTTCAAAACGTGTTTTTCAGCCCGAAATAAACGCGTTTTTTCAGACCGCTGAATCCCTATGTAACTGCAAGGCTCAGAAGAGCCCACACACTCAGCTCTTAACCCCAGTGTGCAGAAAGTGTCAAAACGTGTTTTTCAGCAGAAATAAACATGTTTCTGCAAGTTTGGTCACCCCCATGCAACTTATGGGGCAGTAACAGCACCCTTTTCAAAACGTGTTTTTCAGCCCGAAATAAACGCGTTTTTTCAGACCGCTGAAGAGCCCACACACTCAGCTCTTAACCCCAGTGTGCAGAAAGTGTCAAAACGTGTTTTTCAGCAGAAAAAAACATGTTTCTGCAAGTTTGGTCACCCTCATGCAACTTATGGGGCAGTAACAGCACTCTTTTCAAAACGTGTTTTTCAGCTCGAAATAAACGCGTATTTTCAGACCGCTGAATCCCAATGTAGCTGCAAGGCTCAGAAGAGCCCACACACTCAGCTCTTAACCCCAGTGTGCAGAAAGTGTCAAAACGTGTTTTTCAGCAGAAAAAAACATGTTTCTGCAAGTTTGGTCACCCCCATGCAACTTATGGGGCAGTAACAGCACTCTTTTCAAAACGTGTTTTTCAGCTCGAAATAAACACGTATTTTCAGATCGCTGAATCCCAATGTAGCTGCAAGGCTCAGAAGAGCCCACACACTCAGCTCTTAACCCCAGTGTGCAGAAAGTGTCAAAACGTGTTTTTCAGCAGAAATAAACATGTTTCTGCAAGTTTGGTCACCCACATGCAACTTATGGGGCAGTAACAGCACCCTTTTCAAAACGTGTTTTTCAGCCCGAAATAAACGCGTTTTTTCAGACCGCTGAATCCCTATGTAACTGCAAGGCTCAGAAGAGCCCACACACTCAGCTCTTAACCCCAGTGTGCAGAAAGTGTCAAAACGTGTTTTTCAGCAGAAATAAATATGTTTCTGCAAGTTTGGTCACCCCCATGCAACTTATGGGGCAGTAACAGTACCCTTTTCAAAACATGTTTTTCAGCTCGAAATAAACGCGTTTTTTCAGACCGCTGAATACCTATGTAACTGCAAGGCTCTGAAGAGCCCACACACTCAGCTCTTAACCCCAGTGTGCAGAAAGTGTCAAAACGTGTTTTTCAGCAGAAATAAATATGTTTCTGCAAGTTTGGTTACCCCCATGCAACTTATGGGACAGTAACAGCACCCTTTTCAAAACGTGTTTTTCAGCCCGAAATAAACGCGTTTTTTCAGACCGCTGAATCCCTATGTAACTGCAAGGCTCAGAAGAGCCCACACACTCAGCTCTTAACCCCAGTGTGCAGAAAGTGTCAAAACGTGTTTTTCAGCAGAAATAAACATGTTTCTGCAAGTTTGGTCACCCCCATGCAACTTATGGGGCAGTAACAGCACCCTTTTCAAAACGTGTTTTTCAGCCCGAAATAAACGCGTTTTTTCAGACCGCTGAATCCCTATGTAACTGCAAGGCTCAGAAGAGCCCACACACTCAGCTCTTAACCCCAGTGTGCAGAAAGTGTCAAAACGTGTTTTTCAGCAGAAATAAACATGTTTCTTCAAGTTTGGTCACCCCCATGCAACTTATGGGGCAGTAACAGCATCCTTTTCAAAACGTGTTTTTCAGCACGAAATAAACGCGTTTTTTCAGACCGCTGAATCCCTATGTAACTGCAAGGCTCAGAAGAGCCCACACACTCAGCTCTTAACCCCAGTGTGCAGAAAGTGTCAAAACTTGTTTTTCAGCAGAAATAAACATGTTTCTGCAAGTTTGGTCACCCCCATGCAACTTATGGGGCAGTAACAGCACCCTTTTCAAAACGTGTTTTTCAGCCCGAAATAAACGCGTTTTTTCAGACCGCTGAAGAGCCCACACACTCAGCTCTTAACCCCAGTGTGCAGAAAGTGTCAAAACGTGTTTTTCAGCAGAAATAAACATGTTTCTGCAAGTTTGGTCACCCCCATGCAACTTATGGGGCAGTAACAGCACCCTTTTCAAAACGTGTTTTTCAGCCCGAAATAAACGCGTTTTTTCAGACCGCTGAAGAGCCCACACACTCAGCTCTTAACCCCAGTGTGCAGAAAGTGTCAAAACGTGTTTTTCAGCAGAAAAAAACATGTTTCTGCAAGTTTGGTCACCCCCATGCAACTTATGGGGCAGTAACAGCACTCTTTTCAAAACGTGTTTTTCAGCTCGAAATAAACACGTATTTTCAGATCGCTGAATCCCAATGTAGCTGCAAGGCTCAGAAGAGCCCACACACTCAGCTCTTAACCCCAGTGTGCAGAAAGTGTCAAAACGTGTTTTTCAGCAGAAATAAACATGTTTCTGCAAGTTTGGTCACCCCCATGCAACTTATGGGGCAGTAACAGTACCCTTTTCAAAACGTGTTTTTCAGCTCGAAATAAACGCGTTTTTTCAGACCGCTGAATACCTATGTAACTGCAAGGCTCTGAAGAGCCCACACACTCAGCTCTTAACCCCAGTGTGCAGAAAGTGTCAAAACGTGTTTTTCAGCAGAAATAAATATGTTTCTGCAAGTTTGGTTACCCCCATGCAACTTATGGGGCAGTAACAGCACCCTTTTCAAAACGTGTTTTTCAGCACGAAATAAACGCGTTTTTTCAAACTGCTGAATCCCTATGTAGCTGTAAGGCTCAGAGGAGCCCACACACTCAGCTCTTAACCCCAGTGTGCAAAAAGTGTCAAAACGTGTTTTTCAGCAGAAATAAACATGTTTCTGCAAGTTTGGTCACCCCCAGGCAACTTATGGGGCAGTAACAGCACCCTTTTCAAAACGTGTTTTTCAGCCCGAAATAAACGCGTTTTTTCAGACCGCTGAATCCCTATGTAACTGCAAGGCTCAGAAGAGCCCACACACTCAGCTCTTAACCGCAGTGTGCAGAAAGTGTCAAAACGTGTTTTTCAGCAGAAATAAACGTTTCTTCAAGTTTGGTCACCCCCATGAAACTTATGGGGCAGTAACAGCATCCTTTTCAAAACGTGTTTTTCAGCACGAAATAAACGCGTTTTTTCAGACCGCTGAATCCCTATGTAACTGCAAGGCTCAGAAGAGCCCACACACTCAGCTCTTAACCCCAGTGTGCAGAAAGTGTCAAAACGTGTTTTTCAGCAGAAATAAACATGTTTCTTCAAGTTTGGTCACCCCCATGCAACTTATGGGGCAGTAACAGCATCCTTTTCAAAACGTGTTTTTCAGCACGAAATAAACGCGTTTTTTCAGACCGCTGAATCCCTATGTAACTGCAAGGCTCAGAAGAGCCCACACACTCAGCTCTTAACCCCAGTGTGCAGAAAGTGTCAAAACGTGTTTTTCAGCAGAAATAAACATGTTTCTGCAAGTTTGGTCACCCCCATGCAACTTATGGGGCAGTACAGCACACTTTTCAAAACGTGTTGTTCAGCACGAAATAAACGCGTTTTTTCAGACCGCTGAATTCCTATGTAGCTGCAAGGCTCAGAAGAGACCACACACTCAGCTCTTAACCCCAGTGTGCAGAAAGTGTCAAAACGTGTTTTTCAGCAGAAATAAACATGTTTCTGCAAGTTTGGTCACCCCCATGCAACTTATGGGGCAGTAACAGCACCCTTTTCAAAACGTGTTTTTCAACCCGAAATAAACGCGTTTTTTCAGACCGCTGAAGAGCCCACACACTCAGTTCTTAACCCCAGTGTGCAGAAAGTATCAAAACGTGTTTTTCAGCAGAAATAAACATGTTTCTGAAAGTTTGGTCACCCCCATGCAACTTATGGGGCAGTAACAGCACACTTCTCAAAACGTGTTTTTCAGCCCGAAATAAACGCTTTTTTTCAGACCGCTGTATCCCTATGTAACTGCAAGGCTCAGAAGAGCCCACACACTCAGCTCTTAACCCCAGTGTGCAGAAAGTGTCAAAACGTGTTTTTCAGCAGAAATAAACATGTTTCTGCAAGTTTGGTCACACCCATGCAACTTATGGGGCAGCAACAGCACACTTTTCAAAACGTGTTTTTCAGCCCGAAATAAACACGTTTTTTCAGACCGCTGAATCCCTATGTAACTGCAAGGCTCAGAAGAGCCCACACACTCAGCTCTTAACCCCAGTGTGCAGAAAGTGTCAAAACGTGTTTTTCAGCAGAAATAAACATGTTTCTGCAAGTTTGGTCACCCCCATGCAACTTATGGGGCAGTAACAGCACCCTTTTCAAAACGTGTTTTTCAGCCCGAAATAAACGCGTTTTTTCAGACCGCTGAATCCCTATGTAACTGCAAGGCTCAGAAGAGCCCACACACTCAGCTCTTAACCCCAGTGTGCAGAAAGTGTCAAAACGTGTTTTTCAGCAGAAATAAACATGTTTCTGCAAGTTTGGTCACCCCCATGCAACTTATGGGGCAGTAACAGCACCCTTTTCAAAACGTGTTTTTCAGCCCGAAATAAACGCGTTTTTTCAGAACGCTGAAGAGCCCACACACTCAGCTCTTAACCCCAGTGTGCAGAAAGTGTCAAAACGTGTTTTTCAGCAGAAAAAAACATGTTTCTGCAAGTTTGGTCACCCTCATGCAACTTATGGGGCAGTAACAGCACTCTTTTCAAAACGTGTTTTTCAGCTCGAAATAAACGCGTATTTTCAGACCGCTGAATCCCAATGTAGCTGCAAGGCTCAGAAGAGCCCACACACTCAGCTCTTAACCCCAGTGTGCAGAAAGTGTCAATACGTGTTTTTCAGCAGAAATAAACATGTTTCTGCAAGTTTGGTCACCCACATGCAACTTATGGGGCAGTAACAGCACCCTTTTCAAAACGTGTTTTTCAGCCCGAAATAAACGCGTTTTTTCAGACCGCTGAATCCCTATGTAACTGCAAGGCTCAGAAGAGCCCACACACTCAGCTCTTAACCCCAGTGTGCAGAAAGTGTCAAAACGTGTTTTTCAGCAGAAAAAAACATGTTTCTGCAAGTTTGGTCACCCCCATGCAACTTATGGGGCAGTAACAGCACTCTTTTCAAAACGTGTTTTTCAGCTCGAAATAAACACGTATTTTCAGATCGCTGAATCCCAATGTAGCTGCAAGGCTCAGAAGAGCCCACACACTCAGCTCTTAACCCCAGTGTGCAGAAAGTGTCAAAACGTGTTTTTCAGCAGAAATAAACATGTTTCTGCAAGTTTGGTCACCCACATGCAACTTATGGGGCAGTAACAGCACCCTTTTCAAAACGTGTTTTTCAGCCCGAAATAAACGCGTTTTTTCAGTCTGCTGAATCCCTATGTAACTGCAAGGCTCAGAAGAGCCCACACACTCAGCTCTTAACCCCAGTGTGCAGAAAGTGTCAAAACGTGTTTTTCAGCAGAAATAAACATGTTTCTGCAAGTTTGGTCACCCCCATGCAACTTATGGGGCAGTAACAGTACCCTTTTCAAAACATGTTTTTCAGCTCGAAATAAACGCGTTTTTTCAGACCGCTGAATACCTATGTAACTGCAAGGCTCTGAAGAGCCCACACACTCAGCTCTTAACCCCAGTGTGCAGAAAGTGTCAAAACGTGTTTTTCAGCAGAAATAAATATGTTTCTGCAAGTTTGGTTACCCCCATGCAACTTATGGGACAGTAACAGCACCCTTTTCAAAACGTGTTTTTCAGCACGAAATAAACGCGTTTTTTCAAACTGCTGAATCCCTATGTAGCTGTAAGGCTCAGAGGAGCCCACACACTCAGCTCTTAACCCCAGTGTGCAAAAAGTGTCAAAACGTGTTTTTCAGCAGAAATAAACATGTTTCTGCAAGTTTGGTCACCCCCATGCAACTTATGGGGCAGTAACAGCACCCTTTTCAAAACGTGTTTTTCAGCCCGAAATAAACGCGTTTTTTCAGACCGCTGAATCCCTATGTAACTGCAAGGCTCAGAAGAGCCCACACACTCAGCTCTTAACCCCAGTGTGCAGAAAGTGTCAAAACGTGTTTTTCAGCAGAAATAAACATGTTTCTTCAAGTTTGGTCACCCCCATGCAACTTATGGGGCAGTAACAGCATCCTTTTCAAAACGTGTTTTTCAGCACGAAATAAACGCGTTTTTTCAGTCCGCTGAATCCCTATGTAACTGCAAGGCTCAGAAGAGCCCACACACTCAGCTCTTAACCCCAGTGTGCAGAAAGTGTCAAAACTTGTTTTTCAGCAGAAATAAACATGTTTCTGCAAGTTTGGTCACCCCCATGCAACTTATGGGGCAGTAACAGCACCCTTTTCAAAACGTGTTTTTCAGCCCGAAATAAACGCGTTTTTTCAGACCGCTGAAGAGCCCACACACTCAGCTCTTAACCCCAGTGTGCAGAAAGTGTCAAAACGTGTTTTTCAGCAGAAATAAACATGTTTCTGCAAGTTTGGTCACCCCCATGCAACTTATGGGGCAGTAACAGCACCCTTTTCAAAACGTGTTTTTCAGCCCGAAATAAACGCGTTTTTTCAGACCGCTGAAGAGCCCACACACTCAGCTCTTAACCCCAGTGTGCAGAAAGTGTCAATACGTGTTTTTCAGCAGAAATAAACATGTTTCTGCAAGTTTGGTCACCCACATGCAACTTATGGGGCAGTAACAGCACCCTTTTCAAAACGTGTTTTTCAGCCCGAAATAAACGCGTTTTTTCAGACCGCTGAATCCCTATGTAACTGCAAGGCTCAGAAGAGCCCACACACTCAGCTCTTAACCCCAGTGTGCAGAAAGTGTCAAAACGTGTTTTTCAGCAGAAAAAAACATGTTTCTGCAAGTTTGGTCACCCCCATGCAACTTATGGGGCAGTAACAGCACTCTTTTCAAAACGTGTTTTTCAGCTCGAAATAAACACGTATTTTCAGATCGCTGAATCCCAATGTAGCTGCAAGGCTCAGAAGAGCCCACACACTCAGCTCTTAACCCCAGTGTGCAGAAAGTGTCAAAACGTGTTTTTCAGCAGAAATAAACATGTTTCTGCAAGTTTGGTCACCCCCAGGCAACTTATGGGGCAGTAACAGCACCCTTTTCAAAACGTGTTTTTCAGCCCGAAATAAACGCGTTTTTTCAGACCGCTGAATCCCTATGTAACTGCAAGGCTCAGAAGAGCCCACACACTCAGCTCTTAACCCCAGTGTGCAGAAAGTGTCAAAACGTGTTTTTCAGCAGAAATAAACATGTTTCTGCAAGTTTGGTCACCCCCATGCAACTTATGGGGCAGTAACAGCACCCTTTTCAAAACGTGTTTTTCAGCCCGAAATAAACGCGTTTTTTCAGACCGCTGAAGAGCCCACACACTCAGCTCTTAACCCCAGTGTGCAGAAAGTGTCAAAACGTGTTTTTCAGCAGAAAAAAACATGTTTCTGCAAGTTTGGTCACCCTCATGCAACTTATGGGGCAGTAACAGCACTCTTTTCAAAACGTGTTTTTCAGCTCGAAATAAACGCGTATTTTCAGACCGCTGAATCCCAATGTAGCTGCAAGGCTCAGAAGAGCCCACACACTCAGCTCTTAACCCCAGTGTGCAGAAAGTGTCAAAACGTGTTTTTCAGCAGAAATAAACATGTTTCTTCAAGTTTGGTCACCCCCATGCAACTTATGGGGCAGTAACAGCATCCTTTTCAAAACGTGTTTTTCAGCACGAAATAAACGCGTTTTTTCAGACCGCTGAATCCCTATGTAACTGCAAGGCTCAGAAGAGCCCACACACTCAGCTCTTAACCCCAGTGTGCAGAAAGTGTCAAAACGTGTTTTTCAGCAGAAATAAACATGTTTCTGCAAGTTTGGTCACCCCCATGCAACTTATGGGGCAGTAACAGCACCCTTTTCAAAACGTGTTTTTCAGCCCGAAATAAACACGTTTTTTCAGACCGCTGAAGAGCCCACACACTCAGCTCTTAACCCCAGTGTGCAGAAAGTGTCAAAACGTGTTTTTCAGCAGAAAAAAACATGTTTCTGCAAGTTTGGTCACCCTCATGCAACTTATGGGGCAGTAACAGCACTCTTTTCAAAACGTGTTTTTCAGCTCGAAATAAACGCGTATTTTCAGACCGCTGAATCCCAATGTAGCTGCAAGGCTCAGAAGAGCCCACACACTCAGCTCTTAACCCCAGTGTGCAGAAAGTGTCAATACGTGTTTTTCAGCAGAAATAAACATGTTTCTTCAAGTTTGGTCACCCCCATGCAACTTATGGGGCAGTAACAGCATCCTTTTCAAAACGTGTTTTTCAGCACGAAATAAACGCGTTTTTTCAGTCCGCTGAATCCCTATGTAACTGCAAGGCTCAGAAGAGCCCACACACTCAGCTCTTAACCCCAGTGTGCAGAAAGTGTCAAAACTTGTTTTTCAGCAGAAATAAACATGTTTCTGCAAGTTTGGTCACCCCCATGCAACTTATGGGGCAGTAACAGCACCCTTTTCAAAACGTGTTTTTCAGCCCGAAATAAACGCGTTTTTTCAGACCGCTGAAGAGCCCACACACTCAGCTCTTAACGCCAGTGTGCAGAAAGTGTCAAAACGTGTTTTTCAGCAGAAATAAACATGTTTCTGCAAGTTTGGTCACCCCCATGCAACTTATGGGGCAGTAACAGCACCCTTTTCAAAACGTGTTTTTCAGCCCGAAATAAACGCGTTTTTTCAGACCGCTGAAGAGCCCACACACTCAGCTCTTAACCCCAGTGTGCAGAAAGTGTCAATACGTGTTTTTCAGCAGAAATAAACATGTTTCTGCAAGTTTGGTCACCCACATGCAACTTATGGGGCAGTAACAGCACCCTTTTCAAAAC
The DNA here is from genome assembly GCF_059453375.1 of Lepisosteus platostomus. Taxonomy (NCBI): domain Eukaryota; kingdom Metazoa; phylum Chordata; class Actinopteri; order Semionotiformes; family Lepisosteidae; genus Lepisosteus; species Lepisosteus platostomus. The sequence goes on from NC_142612.1 coordinate 35,934,569, forward strand.
GTGTTTTTCAGCCCGAAATAAACGCGTTTTTTCAGACCGCTGAATCCCTATGTAACTGCAAGGCTCAGAAGAGCCCACACACTCAGCTCTTAACCCCAGTGTGCAGAAAGTGTCAAAACGTGTTTTTCAGCAGAAAAAAACATGTTTCTGCAAGTTTGGTCACCCCCATGCAACTTATGGGGCAGTAACAGCACTCTTTTCAAAACGTGTTTTTCAGCTCGAAATAAACACGTATTTTCAGATCGCTGAATCCCAATGTAGCTGCAAGGCTCAGAAGAGCCCACACACTCAGCTCTTAACCCCAGTGTGCAGAAAGTGTCAAAACGTGTTTTTCAGCAGAAATAAACATGTTTCTGCAAGTTTGGTCACCCACATGCAACTTATGGGGCAGTAACAGCACCCTTTTCAAAACGTGTTTTTCAGCCCGAAATAAACGCGTTTTTTCAGACCGCTGAATCCCTATGTAACTGCAAGGCTCAGAAGAGCCCACACACTCAGCTCTTAACCCCAGTGTGCAGAAAGTGTCAAAACGTGTTTTTCAGCAGAAATAAACATGTTTCTGCAAGTTTGGTCACCCCCATGCAACTTATGGGGCAGTAACAGTACCCTTTTCAAAACGTGTTTTTCAGCTCGAAATAAACGCGTTTTTTCAGACCGCTGAATCCCTATGTAGCTGTAAGGCTCAGAGGAGCCCACACACTCAGCTCTTAACCCCAGTGTGCAAAAAGTGTCAAAACGTGTTTTTCAGCAGAAATAAACATGTTTCTGCAAGTTTGGTCACCCCCATGCAACTTATGGGGCAGTAACAGTACCCTTTTCAAAACGTGTTTTTCAGCTCGAAATAAACGCGTTTTTTCAGACCGCTGAATCCCTATGTAGCTGTAAGGCTCAGAGGAGCCCACACACTCAGCTCTTAACCCCAGTGTGCAAAAAGTGTCAAAACGTGTTTTTCAGCAGAAAAAAACATGTTTCTGCAAGTTTGGTCACCCTCATGCAACTTATGGGGCAGTAACAGCACTCTTTTCAAAACGTGTTTTTCAGCTCGAAATAAACGCGTATTTTCAGACCGCTGAATCCCAATGTAGCTGCAAGGCTCAGAAGAGCCCACACACTCAGCTCTTAACCCCAGTGTGCAGAAAGTGTCAAAACGTGTTTTTCAGCAGAAAAAAACATGTTTCTGCAAGTTTGGTCACCCCCATGCAACTTATGGGGCAGTAACAGCACTCTTTTCAAAACGTGTTTTTCAGCTCGAAATAAACACGTATTTTCAGATCGCTGAATCCCAATGTAGCTGCAAGGCTCAGAAGAGCCCACACACTCAGCTCTTAACCCCAGTGTGCAGAAAGTGTCAAAACGTGTTTTTCAGCAGAAATAAACATGTTTCTGCAAGTTTGGTCACCCACATGCAACTTATGGGGCAGTAACAGCACCCTTTTCAAAACGTGTTTTTCAGCCCGAAATAAACGCGTTTTTTCAGACCGCTGAATCCCTATGTAACTGCAAGGCTCAGAAGAGCCCACACACTCAGCTCTTAACCCCAGTGTGCAGAAAGTGTCAAAACGTGTTTTTCAGCAGAAATAAATATGTTTCTGCAAGTTTGGTCACCCCCATGCAACTTATGGGGCAGTAACAGTACCCTTTTCAAAACATGTTTTTCAGCTCGAAATAAACGCGTTTTTTCAGACCGCTGAATACCTATGTAACTGCAAGGCTCTGAAGAGCCCACACACTCAGCTCTTAACCCCAGTGTGCAGAAAGTGTCAAAACGTGTTTTTCAGCAGAAATAAATATGTTTCTGCAAGTTTGGTTACCCCCATGCAACTTATGGGACAGTAACAGCACCCTTTTCAAAACGTGTTTTTCAGCCCGAAATAAACGCGTTTTTTCAGACCGCTGAATCCCTATGTAACTGCAAGGCTCAGAAGAGCCCACACACTCAGCTCTTAACCCCAGTGTGCAGAAAGTGTCAAAACGTGTTTTTCAGCAGAAATAAACATGTTTCTGCAAGTTTGGTCACCCCCATGCAACTTATGGGGCAGTAACAGCACCCTTTTCAAAACGTGTTTTTCAGCCCGAAATAAACGCGTTTTTTCAGACCGCTGAATCCCTATGTAACTGCAAGGCTCAGAAGAGCCCACACACTCAGCTCTTAACCCCAGTGTGCAGAAAGTGTCAAAACGTGTTTTTCAGCAGAAATAAACATGTTTCTTCAAGTTTGGTCACCCCCATGCAACTTATGGGGCAGTAACAGCATCCTTTTCAAAACGTGTTTTTCAGCACGAAATAAACGCGTTTTTTCAGACCGCTGAATCCCTATGTAACTGCAAGGCTCAGAAGAGCCCACACACTCAGCTCTTAACCCCAGTGTGCAGAAAGTGTCAAAACTTGTTTTTCAGCAGAAATAAACATGTTTCTGCAAGTTTGGTCACCCCCATGCAACTTATGGGGCAGTAACAGCACCCTTTTCAAAACGTGTTTTTCAGCCCGAAATAAACGCGTTTTTTCAGACCGCTGAAGAGCCCACACACTCAGCTCTTAACCCCAGTGTGCAGAAAGTGTCAAAACGTGTTTTTCAGCAGAAATAAACATGTTTCTGCAAGTTTGGTCACCCCCATGCAACTTATGGGGCAGTAACAGCACCCTTTTCAAAACGTGTTTTTCAGCCCGAAATAAACGCGTTTTTTCAGACCGCTGAAGAGCCCACACACTCAGCTCTTAACCCCAGTGTGCAGAAAGTGTCAAAACGTGTTTTTCAGCAGAAAAAAACATGTTTCTGCAAGTTTGGTCACCCCCATGCAACTTATGGGGCAGTAACAGCACTCTTTTCAAAACGTGTTTTTCAGCTCGAAATAAACACGTATTTTCAGATCGCTGAATCCCAATGTAGCTGCAAGGCTCAGAAGAGCCCACACACTCAGCTCTTAACCCCAGTGTGCAGAAAGTGTCAAAACGTGTTTTTCAGCAGAAATAAACATGTTTCTGCAAGTTTGGTCACCCCCATGCAACTTATGGGGCAGTAACAGTACCCTTTTCAAAACGTGTTTTTCAGCTCGAAATAAACGCGTTTTTTCAGACCGCTGAATACCTATGTAACTGCAAGGCTCTGAAGAGCCCACACACTCAGCTCTTAACCCCAGTGTGCAGAAAGTGTCAAAACGTGTTTTTCAGCAGAAATAAATATGTTTCTGCAAGTTTGGTTACCCCCATGCAACTTATGGGGCAGTAACAGCACCCTTTTCAAAACGTGTTTTTCAGCACGAAATAAACGCGTTTTTTCAAACTGCTGAATCCCTATGTAGCTGTAAGGCTCAGAGGAGCCCACACACTCAGCTCTTAACCCCAGTGTGCAAAAAGTGTCAAAACGTGTTTTTCAGCAGAAATAAACATGTTTCTGCAAGTTTGGTCACCCCCAGGCAACTTATGGGGCAGTAACAGCACCCTTTTCAAAACGTGTTTTTCAGCCCGAAATAAACGCGTTTTTTCAGACCGCTGAATCCCTATGTAACTGCAAGGCTCAGAAGAGCCCACACACTCAGCTCTTAACCGCAGTGTGCAGAAAGTGTCAAAACGTGTTTTTCAGCAGAAATAAACGTTTCTTCAAGTTTGGTCACCCCCATGAAACTTATGGGGCAGTAACAGCATCCTTTTCAAAACGTGTTTTTCAGCACGAAATAAACGCGTTTTTTCAGACCGCTGAATCCCTATGTAACTGCAAGGCTCAGAAGAGCCCACACACTCAGCTCTTAACCCCAGTGTGCAGAAAGTGTCAAAACGTGTTTTTCAGCAGAAATAAACATGTTTCTTCAAGTTTGGTCACCCCCATGCAACTTATGGGGCAGTAACAGCATCCTTTTCAAAACGTGTTTTTCAGCACGAAATAAACGCGTTTTTTCAGACCGCTGAATCCCTATGTAACTGCAAGGCTCAGAAGAGCCCACACACTCAGCTCTTAACCCCAGTGTGCAGAAAGTGTCAAAACGTGTTTTTCAGCAGAAATAAACATGTTTCTGCAAGTTTGGTCACCCCCATGCAACTTATGGGGCAGTACAGCACACTTTTCAAAACGTGTTGTTCAGCACGAAATAAACGCGTTTTTTCAGACCGCTGAATTCCTATGTAGCTGCAAGGCTCAGAAGAGACCACACACTCAGCTCTTAACCCCAGTGTGCAGAAAGTGTCAAAACGTGTTTTTCAGCAGAAATAAACATGTTTCTGCAAGTTTGGTCACCCCCATGCAACTTATGGGGCAGTAACAGCACCCTTTTCAAAACGTGTTTTTCAACCCGAAATAAACGCGTTTTTTCAGACCGCTGAAGAGCCCACACACTCAGTTCTTAACCCCAGTGTGCAGAAAGTATCAAAACGTGTTTTTCAGCAGAAATAAACATGTTTCTGAAAGTTTGGTCACCCCCATGCAACTTATGGGGCAGTAACAGCACACTTCTCAAAACGTGTTTTTCAGCCCGAAATAAACGCGTTTTTTCAGACCGCTGTATCCCTATGTAACTGCAAGGCTCAGAAGAGCCCACACACTCAGCTCTTAACCCCAGTGTGCAGAAAGTGTCAAAACGTGTTTTTCAGCAGAAATAAACATGTTTCTGCAAGTTTGGTCACACCCATGCAACTTATGGGGCAGCAACAGCACACTTTTCAAAACGTGTTTTTCAGCCCGAAATAAACACGTTTTTTCAGACCGCTGAATCCCTATGTAACTGCAAGGCTCAGAAGAGCCCACACACTCAGCTCTTAACCCCAGTGTGCAGAAAGTGTCAAAACGTGTTTTTCAGCAGAAATAAACATGTTTCTGCAAGTTTGGTCACCCCCATGCAACTTATGGGGCAGTAACAGCACCCTTTTCAAAACGTGTTTTTCAGCCCGAAATAAACGCGTTTTTTCAGACCGCTGAATCCCTATGTAACTGCAAGGCTCAGAAGAGCCCACACACTCAGCTCTTAACCCCAGTGTGCAGAAAGTGTCAAAACGTGTTTTTCAGCAGAAATAAACATGTTTCTGCAAGTTTGGTCACCCCCATGCAACTTATGGGGCAGTAACAGCACCCTTTTCAAAACGTGTTTTTCAGCCCGAAATAAACGCGTTTTTTCAGAACGCTGAAGAGCCCACACACTCAGCTCTTAACCCCAGTGTGCAGAAAGTGTCAAAACGTGTTTTTCAGCAGAAAAAAACATGTTTCTGCAAGTTTGGTCACCCTCATGCAACTTATGGGGCAGTAACAGCACTCTTTTCAAAACGTGTTTTTCAGCTCGAAATAAACGCGTATTTTCAGACCGCTGAATCCCAATGTAGCTGCAAGGCTCAGAAGAGCCCACACACTCAGCTCTTAACCCCAGTGTGCAGAAAGTGTCAATACGTGTTTTTCAGCAGAAATAAACATGTTTCTGCAAGTTTGGTCACCCACATGCAACTTATGGGGCAGTAACAGCACCCTTTTCAAAACGTGTTTTTCAGCCCGAAATAAACGCGTTTTTTCAGACCGCTGAATCCCTATGTAACTGCAAGGCTCAGAAGAGCCCACACACTCAGCTCTTAACCCCAGTGTGCAGAAAGTGTCAAAACGTGTTTTTCAGCAGAAAAAAACATGTTTCTGCAAGTTTGGTCACCCCCATGCAACTTATGGGGCAGTAACAGCACTCTTTTCAAAACGTGTTTTTCAGCTCGAAATAAACACGTATTTTCAGATCGCTGAATCCCAATGTAGCTGCAAGGCTCAGAAGAGCCCACACACTCAGCTCTTAACCCCAGTGTGCAGAAAGTGTCAAAACGTGTTTTTCAGCAGAAATAAACATGTTTCTGCAAGTTTGGTCACCCACATGCAACTTATGGGGCAGTAACAGCACCCTTTTCAAAACGTGTTTTTCAGCCCGAAATAAACGCGTTTTTTCAGTCTGCTGAATCCCTATGTAACTGCAAGGCTCAGAAGAGCCCACACACTCAGCTCTTAACCCCAGTGTGCAGAAAGTGTCAAAACGTGTTTTTCAGCAGAAATAAACATGTTTCTGCAAGTTTGGTCACCCCCATGCAACTTATGGGGCAGTAACAGTACCCTTTTCAAAACATGTTTTTCAGCTCGAAATAAACGCGTTTTTTCAGACCGCTGAATACCTATGTAACTGCAAGGCTCTGAAGAGCCCACACACTCAGCTCTTAACCCCAGTGTGCAGAAAGTGTCAAAACGTGTTTTTCAGCAGAAATAAATATGTTTCTGCAAGTTTGGTTACCCCCATGCAACTTATGGGACAGTAACAGCACCCTTTTCAAAACGTGTTTTTCAGCACGAAATAAACGCGTTTTTTCAAACTGCTGAATCCCTATGTAGCTGTAAGGCTCAGAGGAGCCCACACACTCAGCTCTTAACCCCAGTGTGCAAAAAGTGTCAAAACGTGTTTTTCAGCAGAAATAAACATGTTTCTGCAAGTTTGGTCACCCCCATGCAACTTATGGGGCAGTAACAGCACCCTTTTCAAAACGTGTTTTTCAGCCCGAAATAAACGCGTTTTTTCAGACCGCTGAATCCCTATGTAACTGCAAGGCTCAGAAGAGCCCACACACTCAGCTCTTAACCCCAGTGTGCAGAAAGTGTCAAAACGTGTTTTTCAGCAGAAATAAACATGTTTCTTCAAGTTTGGTCACCCCCATGCAACTTATGGGGCAGTAACAGCATCCTTTTCAAAACGTGTTTTTCAGCACGAAATAAACGCGTTTTTTCAGTCCGCTGAATCCCTATGTAACTGCAAGGCTCAGAAGAGCCCACACACTCAGCTCTTAACCCCAGTGTGCAGAAAGTGTCAAAACTTGTTTTTCAGCAGAAATAAACATGTTTCTGCAAGTTTGGTCACCCCCATGCAACTTATGGGGCAGTAACAGCACCCTTTTCAAAACGTGTTTTTCAGCCCGAAATAAACGCGTTTTTTCAGACCGCTGAAGAGCCCACACACTCAGCTCTTAACCCCAGTGTGCAGAAAGTGTCAAAACGTGTTTTTCAGCAGAAATAAACATGTTTCTGCAAGTTTGGTCACCCCCATGCAACTTATGGGGCAGTAACAGCACCCTTTTCAAAACGTGTTTTTCAGCCCGAAATAAACGCGTTTTTTCAGACCGCTGAAGAGCCCACACACTCAGCTCTTAACCCCAGTGTGCAGAAAGTGTCAATACGTGTTTTTCAGCAGAAATAAACATGTTTCTGCAAGTTTGGTCACCCACATGCAACTTATGGGGCAGTAACAGCACCCTTTTCAAAACGTGTTTTTCAGCCCGAAATAAACGCGTTTTTTCAGACCGCTGAATCCCTATGTAACTGCAAGGCTCAGAAGAGCCCACACACTCAGCTCTTAACCCCAGTGTGCAGAAAGTGTCAAAACGTGTTTTTCAGCAGAAAAAAACATGTTTCTGCAAGTTTGGTCACCCCCATGCAACTTATGGGGCAGTAACAGCACTCTTTTCAAAACGTGTTTTTCAGCTCGAAATAAACACGTATTTTCAGATCGCTGAATCCCAATGTAGCTGCAAGGCTCAGAAGAGCCCACACACTCAGCTCTTAACCCCAGTGTGCAGAAAGTGTCAAAACGTGTTTTTCAGCAGAAATAAACATGTTTCTGCAAGTTTGGTCACCCCCAGGCAACTTATGGGGCAGTAACAGCACCCTTTTCAAAACGTGTTTTTCAGCCCGAAATAAACGCGTTTTTTCAGACCGCTGAATCCCTATGTAACTGCAAGGCTCAGAAGAGCCCACACACTCAGCTCTTAACCCCAGTGTGCAGAAAGTGTCAAAACGTGTTTTTCAGCAGAAATAAACATGTTTCTGCAAGTTTGGTCACCCCCATGCAACTTATGGGGCAGTAACAGCACCCTTTTCAAAACGTGTTTTTCAGCCCGAAATAAACGCGTTTTTTCAGACCGCTGAAGAGCCCACACACTCAGCTCTTAACCCCAGTGTGCAGAAAGTGTCAAAACGTGTTTTTCAGCAGAAAAAAACATGTTTCTGCAAGTTTGGTCACCCTCATGCAACTTATGGGGCAGTAACAGCACTCTTTTCAAAACGTGTTTTTCAGCTCGAAATAAACGCGTATTTTCAGACCGCTGAATCCCAATGTAGCTGCAAGGCTCAGAAGAGCCCACACACTCAGCTCTTAACCCCAGTGTGCAGAAAGTGTCAAAACGTGTTTTTCAGCAGAAATAAACATGTTTCTTCAAGTTTGGTCACCCCCATGCAACTTATGGGGCAGTAACAGCATCCTTTTCAAAACGTGTTTTTCAGCACGAAATAAACGCGTTTTTTCAGACCGCTGAATCCCTATGTAACTGCAAGGCTCAGAAGAGCCCACACACTCAGCTCTTAACCCCAGTGTGCAGAAAGTGTCAAAACGTGTTTTTCAGCAGAAATAAACATGTTTCTGCAAGTTTGGTCACCCCCATGCAACTTATGGGGCAGTAACAGCACCCTTTTCAAAACGTGTTTTTCAGCCCGAAATAAACACGTTTTTTCAGACCGCTGAAGAGCCCACACACTCAGCTCTTAACCCCAGTGTGCAGAAAGTGTCAAAACGTGTTTTTCAGCAGAAAAAAACATGTTTCTGCAAGTTTGGTCACCCTCATGCAACTTATGGGGCAGTAACAGCACTCTTTTCAAAACGTGTTTTTCAGCTCGAAATAAACGCGTATTTTCAGACCGCTGAATCCCAATGTAGCTGCAAGGCTCAGAAGAGCCCACACACTCAGCTCTTAACCCCAGTGTGCAGAAAGTGTCAATACGTGTTTTTCAGCAGAAATAAACATGTTTCTTCAAGTTTGGTCACCCCCATGCAACTTATGGGGCAGTAACAGCATCCTTTTCAAAACGTGTTTTTCAGCACGAAATAAACGCGTTTTTTCAGTCCGCTGAATCCCTATGTAACTGCAAGGCTCAGAAGAGCCCACACACTCAGCTCTTAACCCCAGTGTGCAGAAAGTGTCAAAACTTGTTTTTCAGCAGAAATAAACATGTTTCTGCAAGTTTGGTCACCCCCATGCAACTTATGGGGCAGTAACAGCACCCTTTTCAAAACGTGTTTTTCAGCCCGAAATAAACGCGTTTTTTCAGACCGCTGAAGAGCCCACACACTCAGCTCTTAACGCCAGTGTGCAGAAAGTGTCAAAACGTGTTTTTCAGCAGAAATAAACATGTTTCTGCAAGTTTGGTCACCCCCATGCAACTTATGGGGCAGTAACAGCACCCTTTTCAAAACGTGTTTTTCAGCCCGAAATAAACGCGTTTTTTCAGACCGCTGAAGAGCCCACACACTCAGCTCTTAACCCCAGTGTGCAGAAAGTGTCAATACGTGTTTTTCAGCAGAAATAAACATGTTTCTGCAAGTTTGGTCACCCACATGCAACTTATGGGGCAGTAACAGCACCCTTTTCAAAACGTGTTTTTCAGCCCGAAATAAACGCGTTTTTTCAGACCGCTGAATCCCTATGTAACTGCAAGGCTCAGAAGAGCCCACACACTCAGCTCTTAACCCCAGTGTGCAGAAAGTGTCAAAACGTGTTTTTCAGCAGAAAAAAACATGTTTCTGCAAGTTTGGTCACCCCCATGCAACTTATGGGGCAGTAACAGCACTCTTTTCAAAACGTGTTTTTCAGCTCGAAATAAACACGTATTTTCAGATCGCTGAATCCCAATGTAGCTGCAAGGCTCAGAAGAGCCCACACACTCAGCTCTTAACCCCAGTGTGCAGAAAGTGTCAAAACGTGTTTTTCAGCAGAAATAAACATGTTTCTGCAAGTTTGGTCACCCACATGCAACTTATGGGGCAGTAACAGCACCCTTTTCAAAACGTGTTTTTCAGCCCGAAATAAACGCGTTTTTTCAGACCGCTGAATCCCTATGTAACTGCAAGGCTCAGAAGAGCCCACACACTCAGCTCTTAACCCCAGTGTGCAGAAAGTGTCAAAACGTGTTTTTCAGCAGAAATAAACATGTTTCTGCAAGTTTGGTCACCCCCATGCAACTTATGGGGCAGTAACAGTACCCTTTTCAAAACGTGTTTTTCAGCTCGAAATAAACGCGTTTTTTCAGACCGCTGAATCCCTATGTAGCTGTAAGGCTCAGAGGAGCCCACACACTCAGCTCTTAACCCCAGTGTGCAAAAAGTGTCAAAACGTGTTTTTCAGCAGAAATAAACATGTTTCTGCAAGTTTGGTCACCCCCAGGCAACTTATGGGGCAGTAACAGCACCCTTTTCAAAACGTGTTTTTCAGCCCGAAATAAACGCGTTTTTTCAGACCGCTGAATCCCTATGTAACTGCAAGGCTCAGAAGAGCCCACACACTCAGCTCTTAACCCCAGTGTGCAGAAAGTGTCAAAACGTGTTTTTCAGCAGAAATAAACATGTTTCTGCAAGTTTGGTCACCCCCATGCAACTTATGGGGCAGTAACAGCACCCTTTTCAAAACGTGTTTTTCAGCCCGAAATAAACGCGTTTTTTCAGACCGCTGAAGAGCCCACACACTCAGCTCTTAACCCCAGTGTGCAGAAAGTGTCAAAACGTGTTTTTCAGCAGAAAAAAACATGTTTCTGCAAGTTTGGTCACCCTCATGCAACTTATGGGGCAGTAACAGCACTCTTTTCAAAACGTGTTTTTCAGCTCGAAATAAACGCGTATTTTCAGACCGCTGAATCCCAATGTAGCTGCAAGGCTCAGAAGAGCCCACACACTCAGCTCTTAACCCCAGTGTGCAGAAAGTGTCAAAACGTGTTTTTCAGCAGAAATAAACATGTTTCTGCAAGTTTGGTCACCCACATGCAACTTATGGGGCAGTAACAGCACCCTTTTCAAAACGAGTTTTTCAGCCCGAAATAAACGCGTTTTTTCAGACCGCTGAATCCCTATGTAACTGCAAGGCTCAGAAGAGCCCACACACTCAGCTCTTAACCCCAGTGTGCAGAAAGTGTCAAAACGTGTTTTTCAGCAGAAATAAACATGTTTCTGCAAGTTTGGTCACCCCCAGGCAACTTATGGGGCAGTAACAGCACCCTTTTCAAAACGTGTTTTTCAGCCCGAAATAAACGCGTTTTTTCAGACCGCTGAATCCCTATGTAACTGCAAGGCTCAGAAGAGCCCACACACTCAGCTCTTAACCCCAGTGTGCAGAAAGTGTCAAAACGTGTTTTTCAGCAGAAATAAACATGTTTCTTCAAGTTTGGTCACCCCCATGCAACTTATGGGGCAGTAACAGCATCCTTTTCAAAACGTGTTTTTCAGCACGAAATAAACGCGTTTTTTCAGACCGCTGAATCCCTATGTAACTGCAAGGCTCAGAAGAGCCCACACACTCAGCTCTTAACCCCAGTGTGCAGAAAGTGTCAAAACGTGTTTTTCAGCAGAAATAAACATGTTTCTGCAAGTTTGGTCACCCCCATGCAACTTATGGGGCAGTAACAGCACCCTATTCAAAACGTGTTTTTCAGCCCGAAATAAACACGTTTTTTCAGACCGCTGAAGAGCCCACACACTCAGCTCTTAACCCCAGTGTGCAGAAAGTGTCAAAACGTGTTTTTCAGCAGAAAAAAACATGTTTCTGCAAGTTTGGTCACCCTCATGCAACTTATGGGGCAGTAACAGCACTCTTTTCAAAACGTGTTTTTCAGCTCGAAATAAACGCGTATTTTCAGACCGCTGAATCCCAATGTAGCTGCAAGGCTCAAAAGAGCCCACACACTCAGCTCTTAACCCCAGTGTGCAGAAAGTGTCAATACGTGTTTTTCAGCAGAAATAAACATGTTTCTGCAAGTTTGGTCACCCACATGCAACTTATTGGACAGTAACAGCACCCTTTTCAAAACGTGTTTTTCAGCCCGAAATAAACGCGTTTTTTCAGACCGCTGAATCCCTATGTAACTGCAAGGCTCAGAAGAGCCCACACACTCAGCTCTTAACCCCAGTGTGCAGAAAGTGTCAAAACGTGTTTTTCAGCAGAAAAAAACATGTTTCTGCAAGTTTGGTCACCCCCATGCAACTTATGGGGCAGTAACAGCACTCTTTTCAAAACGTGTTTTTCAGCTCGAAATAAACACGTATTTTCAGATCGCTGAATCCCAATGTAGCTGCAAGGCTCAGAAGAGCCCACACACTCAGCTCTTAACCCCAGTGTGCAGAAAGTGTCAAAACGTGTTTTTCAGCAGAAATAAACATGTTTCTGCAAGTTTGGTCACCCACATGCAACTTATGGGGCAGTAACAGCACCCTTTTCAAAACGTGTTTTTCAGCCCGAAATAAACGCGTTTTTTCAGACCGCTGAATCCCTATGTAACTGCAAGGCTCAGAAGACCCCACACACTCAGCTCTTAACCCCAGTGTGCAGAAAGTGTCAAAACGTGTTTTTCAGCAGAAATAAACATGTTTCTGCAAGTTTGGTCACCCCCATGCAACTTATGGGGCAGTAACAGTACCCTTTTCAAAACGTGTTTTTCAGCTCGAAATAAACGCGTTTTTTCAGACCGCTGAATACCTATGTAACTGCAAGGCTCTGAAGAGCCCACACACTCAGCTCTTAACCCCAGTGTGCAGAAAGTGTCAAAACGTGTTTTTCAGCAGAAATAAATATGTTTCTGCAAGTTTGGTTACCCCCATGCAACATATGGGGCAGTAACAGCACCCTTTTCAAAACGTGTTTTTCAGCACGAAATAAACGCGTTTTTTCAAACTGCTGAATCCCTATGTAGCTGTAAGGCTCAGAGGAGCCCACACACTCAGCTCTTAACCCCAGTGTGCAAAAAGTGTCAAAACGTGTTTTTCAGCAGAAATAAACATGTTTCTGCAAGTTTGGTCACCCCCGGGCAACTTATGGGGCAGTAACAGCACCCTTTTCAAAACGTGTTTTTCAGCCCGAAATAAACGCGTTTTTTCAGACCGCTGAATCCCTATGTAACTGCAAGGCTCAGAAGAGCCCACACACTCAGCTCTTAACCCCAGTGTGCAGAAAGTGTCAAAACGTGTTTTTCAGCAGAAATAAACATGTTTCTGCAAGTTTGGTCACCCCCATGCAACTTATGGGGCAGTAACAGCACTCTTTTCAAAACGTGTTTTTCAGCTCGAAATAACGCGTTTTTTCAGACCGCTGAATACCTATGTAACTGCAAGGCTCTGAAGAGCCCACACACTCAGCTCTTAACCCCAGTGTGCAGAAAGTGTCAAAACGTGTTTTTCAGCAGAAAAAAACATGTTTCTGCAAGTTTGGTCACCCCCATGCAACTTATGGGGCAGTAACAGCACCCTTTTCAAAACGTGTTTTTCAGCCCGAAATAAACACGTTTTTTCAGACCGCTGAATCCCTATGTAACTGCAAGGCTCAGAAGAGCCCACACACTCAGCTCTTAACTCCAGTGTGCAGAAAGTGTCAAAACGTGTTTTTCAGCAGAAATAAACATGTTTCTGCAGGTTTGGTCACCCCCATGCAACTTATGGGGCAGCAACAGCACACTTCTCAAAACGTGTTTTTCAGCCCGAAATAAACGCGTTTTTTCATACCGCTGAATCCCTATGTAACTGCAAGGCTCAGAAGAGCCCACACACTCAGCTCTTAACCCCAGTGTTCAGAAAGTGTCAAAACGTATTTTTCAGCAGAAATAAACATGTTTCTGCAAGTTTGGTCACCCCCATGCAACTTATGGGGCAGTACAGCACACTTTTCAAAACGTGTTGTTCAGCACGAAATAAACGCGTTTTTTCAGACCGCTGAATTCCTATGTAGCTGCAAGGCTCAGAAGAGACCACACACTCAGCTCTTAACCCCAGTGTGCAGAAAGTGTCAAAACGTGTTTTTCAGCAGAAATAAACATGTTTCTGCAAGTTTGGTCACCCCCATGCAACTTATGGGGCAGTAACAGCACCCTTTTCAAAACGTGTTTTTCAACCCGAAATAAACGCGTTTTTTCAGACCGCTGAAGAGCCCACACACTCAGTTCTTAACCCCAGTGTGCAGAAAGTATCAAAACGTGTTTTTCAGCAGAAATAAACATGTTTCTGAAAGTTTGGTCACCCCCATGCAACTTATGGGGCAGTAACAGCACACTTCTCAAAACGTGTTTTTCAGCCCGAAATAAACGCGTTTTTTCAGACCGCTGTATCCCTATGTAACTGCAAGGCTCAGAAGAGCCCACACACTCAGCTCTTAACCCCAGTGTGCAGAAAGTGTCAAAACGTGTTTTTCAGCAGAAATAAACATGTTTCTGCAAGTTTGGTCACCCCCATGCAACTTATGGGGCAGTAACAGCACTCTTTTCAAAACGTGTTTTTCAGCTCGAAATAAACGCGTATTTTCAGACCGCTGAATCCCAATGTAACTGCAAGGCTCTGAAGAGCCCACACACTCAGCTCTTAACCCCAGTGTGCAGAAAGTGTCAAAACGTGTTTTTCAGCAGAAATAAATATGTTTCTGCAAGTTTGGTTACCCCCATGCAACTTATGGGGCAGTAACAGCACCCTTTTCAAAACGTGTTTTTCAGCTCGAAATAAACGCGTATTTTCAGACCGCTGAATCCCAATGTAGCTGCAAGGCTCAGAAGAGCCCACACACTCAGCTCTTAACCCCAGTGTGCAGAAAGTGTCAATACGTGTTTTTCAGCAGAAATAAACATGTTTCTGCAAGTTTGGTCACCCACATGCAACTTATTGGACAGTAACAGCACCCTTTTCAAAACGTGTTTTTCAGCCCGAAATAAACGCGTTTTTTCAGACCGCTGAATCCCTATGTAACTGCAAGGCTCAGAAGAGCCCACACACTCAGCTCTTAACCCCAGTGTGCAGAAAGTGTCAAAACGTGTTTTTCAGCAGAAAAAAACATGTTTCTGCAAGTTTGGTCACCCCCATGCAACTTATGGGGCAGTAACAGCACTCTTTTCAAAACGTGTTTTTCAGCTCGAAATAAACACGTATTTTCAGATCGCTGAATCCCAATGTAGCTGCAAGGCTCAGAAGAGCCCACACACTCAGCTCTTAACCCCAGTGTGCAGAAAGTGTCAAAACGTGTTTTTCAGCAGAAATAAACATGTTTCTGCAAGTTTGGTCACCCACATGCAACTTATGGGGCAGTAACAGCACCCTTTTCAAAACGTGTTTTTCAGCCCGAAATAAACGCGTTTTTTCAGACCGCTGAATCCCTATGTAACTGCAAGGCTCAGAAGACCCCACACACTCAGCTCTTAACCCCAGTGTGCAGAAAGTGTCAAAACGTGTTTTTCAGCAGAAATAAACATGTTTCTGCAAGTTTGGTCACCCCCATGCAACTTATGGGGCAGTAACAGTACCCTTTTCAAAACGTGTTTTTCAGCTCGAAATAAACGCGTTTTTTCAGACCGCTGAATACCTATGTAACTGCAAGGCTCTGAAGAGCCCACACACTCAGCTCTTAACCCCAGTGTGCAGAAAGTGTCAAAACGTGTTTTTCAGCAGAAATAAATATGTTTCTGCAAGTTTGGTTACCCCCATGCAACATATGGGGCAGTAACAGCACCCTTTTCAAAACGTGTTTTTCAGCACGAAATAAACGCGTTTTTTCAAACTGCTGAATCCCTATGTAGCTGTAAGGCTCAGAGGAGCCCACACACTCAGCTCTTAACCCCAGTGTGCAAAAAGTGTCAAAACGTGTTTTTCAGCAGAAATAAACATGTTTCTGCAAGTTTGGTCACCCCCGGGCAACTTATGGGGCAGTAACAGCACCCTTTTCAAAACGTGTTTTTCAGCCCGAAATAAACGCGTTTTTTCAGACCGCTGAATCCCTATGTAACTGCAAGGCTCAGAAGAGCCCACACACTCAGCTCTTAACCCCAGTGTGCAGAAAGTGTCAAAACGTGTTTTTCAGCAGAAATAAACATGTTTCTGCAAGTTTGGTCACCCCCATGCAACTTATGGGGCAGTAACAGCACTCTTTTCAAAACGTGTTTTTCAGCTCGAAATAACGCGTTTTTTCAGACCGCTGAATACCTATGTAACTGCAAGGCTCTGAAGAGCCCACACACTCAGCTCTTAACCCCAGTGTGCAGAAAGTGTCAAAACGTGTTTTTCAGCAGAAAAAAACATGTTTCTGCAAGTTTGGTCACCCCCATGCAACTTATGGGGCAGTAACAGCACCCTTTTCAAAACGTGTTTTTCAGCCCGAAATAAACACGTTTTTTCAGACCGCTGAATCCCTATGTAACTGCAAGGCTCAGAAGAGCCCACACACTCAGCTCTTAACTCCAGTGTGCAGAAAGTGTCAAAACGTGTTTTTCAGCAGAAATAAACATGTTTCTGCAGGTTTGGTCACCCCCATGCAACTTATGGGGCAGCAACAGCACACTTCTCAAAACGTGTTTTTCAGCCCGAAATAAACGCGTTTTTTCAGACCGCTGAATCCCTATGTAACTGCAAGGCTCAGAAGAGCCCACACACTCAGCTCTTAACCCCAGTGTTCAGAAAGTGTCAAAACGTATTTTTCAGCAGAAATAAACATGTTTCTGCAAGTTTGGTCACCCCCATGCAACTTATGGGGCAGTACAGCACACTTTTCAAAACGTGTTGTTCAGCACGAAATAAACGCGTTTTTTCAGACCGCTGAATTCCTATGTAGCTGCAAGGCTCAGAAGAGACCACACACTCAGCTCTTAACCCCAGTGTGCAGAAAGTGTCAAAACGTGTTTTTCAGCAGAAATAAACATGTTTCTGCAAGTTTGGTCACCCCCATGCAACTTATGGGGCAGTAACAGCACCCTTTTCAAAACGTGTTTTTCAACCCGAAATAAACGCGTTTTTTCAGACCGCTGAAGAGCCCACACACTCAGTTCTTAACCCCAGTGTGCAGAAAGTATCAAAACGTGTTTTTCAGCAGAAATAAACATGTTTCTGAAAGTTTGGTCACCCCCATGCAACTTATGGGGCAGTAACAGCACACTTCTCAAAACGTGTTTTTCAGCCCGAAATAAACGCGTTTTTTCAGACCGCTGTATCCCTATGTAACTGCAAGGCTCAGAAGAGCCCACACACTCAGCTCTTAACCCCAGTGTGCAGAAAGTGTCAAAACGTGTTTTTCAGCAGAAATAAACATGTTTCTGCAAGTTTGGTCACCCCCATGCAACTTATGGGGCAGTAACAGCACTCTTTTCAAAACGTGTTTTTCAGCTCGAAATAAACGCGTATTTTCAGACCGCTGAATCCCAATGTAACTGCAAGGCTCTGAAGAGCCCACACACTCAGCTCTTAACCCCAGTGTGCAGAAAGTGTCAAAACGTGTTTTTCAGCAGAAATAAATATGTTTCTGCAAGTTTGGTTACCCCCATGCAACTTATGGGGCAGTAACAGCACCCTTTTCAAAACGTGTTTTTCAGCACTAAATAAACGCGTTTTTTCAAACTGCTGAATCCCTATGTAGCTGTAAGGCTCAGAGGAGCCCACACACTCAGCTCTTAACCCCAGTGTGCAGAAAGTGTCAAAACGTGTTTTTCAGCAGAAATAAACATGTTTCTGCAGGTTTGGTCACCCCCAGGCAACTTATGGGGCAGTAACAGCACCCTTTTCAAAACGTGTTTTTCAGCCCGAAATAAACGCGTTTTTTTCAGACCGCTGAATCCCTATGTAACTGCAAGGCTCAGAAGAGCCCACACACTCAGCTCTTAACCCCAGTGTGCAGAAAGTGTCAAAACGTGTTTTTCAGCAGAAATAAACATGTTTCTTCAAGTTTGGTCACCCCCATGCAACTTATGGGGCAGTAACAGCATCCTTTTCAAAACGTGTTTTTCAGCACGAAATAAACGCGTTTTTTCAGACCGCTGAATCCCTATGTAACTGCAAGGCTCAGAAGAGCCCACACACTCAGCTCTTAACCCCAGTGTGCAGAAAGTGTCAAAACGTGTTTTTCAGCAGAAATAAACATGTTTCTGCAAGTTTGGTCACCCCCATGCAACTTATGGGGCAGTAACAGCACTCTTTTCAAAACGTGTTTTTCAGCTCGAAATAAACGCGTTTTTTCAGACCGCTGAATACCTATGTAACTGCAAGGCTCTGAAGAGCCCACACACTCAGCTCTTAACCCCAGTGTGCAGAAAGTGTCAAAACGTGTTTTTCAGCAGAAAAAAACATGTTTCTGCAAGTTTGGTCACCCCCATGCAACTTATGGGGCAGTAACAGCACCCTTTTCAAAACGTGTTTTTCAGCCCGAAATAAACACGTTTTTTCAGACCGCTGAATCCCTATGTAACTGCAAGGCTCAGAAGAGCCCACACACTCAGCTCTTAACTCCAGTGTGCAGAAAGTGTCAAAACGTGTTTTTCAGCAGAAATAAACATGTTTCTGCAGGTTTGGTCACCCCCATGCAACTTATGGGGCAGCAACAGCACACTTCTCAAAACGTGTTTTTCAGCCCGAAATAAACGCGTTTTTTCAGACCGCTGAATCCCTATGTAACTGCAAGGCTCAGAAGAGCCCACACACTCAGCTCTTAACCCCAGTGTTCAGAAAGTGTCAAAACGTATTTTTCAGCAGAAATAAACATGTTTCTGCAAGTTTGGTCACCCCCATGCAACTTATGGGGCAGTACAGCACACTTTTCAAAACGTGTTGTTCAGCACGAAATAAACGCGTTTTTTCAGACCGCTGAATTCCTATGTAGCTGCAAGGCTCAGAAGAGACCACACACTCAGCTCTTAACCCCAGTGTGCAGAAAGTGTCAAAACGTGTTTTTCAGCAGAAATAAACATGTTTCTGCAAGTTTGGTCACCCCCATGCCACTTATGGGGCAGTAACAGCACCCTTTTCAAAACGTGTTTTTCAACCCGAAATAAACGCGTTTTTTCAGACCGCTGAAGAGCCCACACACTCAGTTCTTAACCCCAGTGTGCAGAAAGTATCAAAACGTGTTTTTCAGCAGAAATAAACATGTTTCTGAAAGTTTGGTCACCCCCATGCAACTTATGGGGCAGTAACAGCACACTTCTCAAAACGTGTTTTTCAGCCCGAAATAAACGCGTTTTTTCAGACCGCTGTATCCCTATGTAACTGCAAGGCTCAGAAGAGCCCACACACTCAGCTCTTAACCCCAGTGTGCAGAAAGTGTCAAAACGTGTTTTTCAGCAGAAATAAACATGTTTCTGCAAGTTTGGTCACACCCATGCAACTTATGGGGCAGCAACAGCACACTTTTCAAAACGTGTTTTTCAGCCCGAAATAAACGCGTTTTTTCAGACCGCTGAATCCCTATGTAACTGCAAGGCTCAGAAGAGCCCACACACTCAGCTCTTAACCCCAGTGTGCAGAAAGTGTCAAAACGTGTTTTTCAGCAGAAATAAACATGTTTCTGCAAGTTTGGTCACCCCCATGCAACTTATGGGGCAGTAACAGCACCCTTTTCAAAACGTGTTTTTCAGCCCGAAATAAACGCGTTTTTTCAGACCGCTGAATCCCTATGTAACTGCAAGGCTCAGAAGAGCCCACACACTCAGCTCTTAACCCCAGTGTGCAGAAAGTGTCAAAACGTGTTTTTCAGCAGAAATAAACATGTTTCTGCAAGTTTGGTCACCCCCATGCAACTTATGGGGCAGTAACAGCACCCTTTTCAAAACGTGTTTTTCAGCCCGAAATAAACGCGTTTTTTCAGACCGCTGAAGAGCCCACACACTCAGCTCTTAACCCCAGTGTGCAGAAAGTGTCAAAACGTGTTTTTCAGCAGAAAAAAACATGTTTCTGCAAGTTTGGTCACCCTCATGCAACTTATGGGGCAGTAACAGCACTCTTTTCAAAACGTGTTTTTCAGCTCGAAATAAACGCGTATTTTCAGACCGCTGAATCCCAATGTAGCTGCAAGGCTCAGAAGAGCCCACACACTCAGCTCTTAACCCCAGTGTGCAGAAAGTGTCAATACGTGTTTTTCAGCAGAAATAAACATGTTTCTGCAAGTTTGGTCACCCACATGCAACTTATGGGGCAGTAACAGCACCCTTTTCAAAACGTGTTTTTCAGCCCGAAATAAACGCGTTTTTTCAGACCGCTGAATCCCTATGTAACTGCAAGGCTCAGAAGAGCCCACACACTCAGCTCTTAACCCCAGTGTGCAGAAAGTGTCAAAACGTGTTTTTCAGCAGAAAAAAACTTGTTTCTGCAAGTTTGGTCACCCCCATGCAACTTATGGGGCAGTAACAGCACTCTTTTCAAAACGTGTTTTTCAGCTCGAAATAAACACGTATTTTCAGATCGCTGAATCCCAATGTAGCTGCAAGGCTCAGAAGAGCCCACACACTCAGCTCTTAACCCCAGTGTTCAGAAAGTGTCAAAACGTGTTTTTCAGCAGAAATAAACATGTTTCTGCAAGTTTGGTCACCCACATGCAACTTATGGGGCAGTAACAGCACCCTTTTCAAAACGTGTTTTTCAGCCCGAAATAAACGCGTTTTTTCAGACCGCTGAATCCCTATGTAACTGCAAGGCTCAGAAGAGCCCACACACTCAGCTCTTAACCCCAGTGTGCAGAAAGTGTCAAAACGTGTTTTTCAGCAGAAATAAACATGTTTCTGCAAGTTTGGTCACCCCCATGCAACTTATGGGGCAGTAACAGTACCCTTTTCAAAACATGTTTTTCAGCTCGAAATAAACGCGTTTTTTCAGACCGCTGAATACCTATGTAACTGCAAGGCTCTGAAGAGCCCACACACTCAGCTCTTAACCCCAGTGTGCAGAAAGTGTCAAAACGTGTTTTTCTGCAGAAATAAATATGTTTCTGCAAGTTTGGTTACCCCCATGCAACTTATGGGGCAGTAACAGCACCCTTTTCAAAACGTGTTTTTCAGCACGAAATAAACGCGTTTTTTCAAACTGCTGAATCCCTATGTAGCTGTAAGGCTCAGAGGAGCCCACACACTCAGCTCTTAACCCCAGTGTGCAAAAAGTGTCAAAACGTGTTTTTCAGCAGAAATAAACATGTTTCTGCAAGTTTGGTCACCCCCATGCAACTTATGGGGCAGTAACAGCACCCTTTTCAAAACGTGTTTTTCAGCCCGAAATAAACGCGTTTTTTCAGACCGCTGAATCCCTATGTAACTGCAAGGCTCAGAAGAGCCCACACACTCAGCTCTTAACCCCAGTGTGCAGAAAGTGTCAAAACGTGTTTTTCAGCAGAAATAAACATGTTTCTTCAAGTTTGGTCACCCCCATGCAACTTATGGGGCAGTAACAGCATCCTTTTCAAAACGTGTTTTTCAGCACGAAATAAACGCGTTTTTTCAGACCGCTGAATCCCTATGTAACTGCAAGGCTCAGAAGAGCCCACACACTCAGCTCTTAACCCCAGTGTGCAGAAAGTGTCAAAACGTGTTTTTCAGCAGAAATAAACATGTTTCTGCAAGTTTGGTCACCCCCATGCAACTTATGGGGCAGTAACAGCACTCTTTTCAAAACGTGTTTTTCAGCTCGAAATAAACGCGTTTTTTCAGACCGCTGAATACCTATGTAACTGCAAGGCTCTGAAGAGCCCACACACTCAGCTCTTAACCCCAGTGTGCAGAAAGTGTCAAAACGTGTTTTTCAGCAGAAAAAAACATGTTTCTGCAAGTTTGGTCACCCCCATGCAACTTATGGGGCAGTAACAGCACCCTTTTCAAAACGTGTTTTTCAGCCCGAAATAAACACGTTTTTTCAGACCGCTGAATCCCTATGTAACTGCAAGGCTCAGAAGAGCCCACACACTCAGCTCTTAACTCCAGTGTGCAGAAAGTGTCAAAACGTGTTTTTCAGCAGAAATAAACATGTTTCTGCAGGTTTGGTCACCCCCATGCAACTTATGGGGCAGCAACAGCACACTTCTCAAAACGTGTTTTTCAGCCCGAAATAAACGCGTTTTTTCAGACCGCTGAATCCCTATGTAACTGCAAGGCTCAGAAGAGCCCACACACTCAGCTCTTAACCCCAGTGTTCAGAAAGTGTCAAAACGTATTTTTCAGCAGAAATAAACATGTTTCTGCAAGTTTGGTCACCCCCATGCAACTTATGGGGCAGTACAGCACACTTTTCAAAACGTGTTGTTCAGCACGAAATAAACGCGTTTTTTCAGACCGCTGAATTCCTATGTAGCTGCAAGGCTCAGAAGAGACCACACACTCAGCTCTTAACCCCAGTGTGCAGAAAGTGTCAAAACGTGTTTTTCAGCAGAAATAAACATGTTTCTGCAAGTTTGGTCACCCCCATGCAACTTATGGGGCAGTAACAGCACCCTTTTCAAAATGTGTTTTTCAACCCGAAATAAACGCGTTTTTTCAGACCTCTGAAGAGCCCACACACTCAGTTCTTAACCCCAGTGTGCAGAAAGTATCAAAACGTGTTTTTCAGCAGAAATAAACATGTTTCTGAAAGTTTGGTCACCCCCATGCAACTTATGGGGCAGTAACAGCACACTTCTCAAAACGTGTTTTTCAGCCCGAAATAAACGCGTTTTTTCAGACCGCTGTATCCCTATGTAACTGCAAGGCTCAGAAGAGCCCACACACTCAGCTCTTAACCCCAGTGTGCAGAAAGTGTCAAAACGTGTTTTTCAGCAGAAATAAACATGTTTCTGCAAGTTTGGTCACCCCCATGCAACTTATGGGGCAGTAACAGCACTCTTTTCAAAACGTGTTTTTCAGCTCGAAATAAACGCGTATTTTCAGACCGCTGAATCCCAATGTAGCTGCAAGGCTCAGAAGAGCCCACACACTCAGCTCTTAACCCCAGTGTGCAGAAAGTGTCAAAACGTGTTTTTCAGCAGAAATAAACATGTTTCTGCAAGTTTGGTCACACCCATGCAACTTATGGGGCAGCAACAGCACACTTTTCAAAACGTGTTTTTCAGCCCGAAATAAACGCGTTTTTTCAGACCGCTGAATCCCTATGTAACTGCAAGGCTCAGAAGAGCCCACACACTCAGCTCTTAACCCCAGTGTGCAGAAAGTGTCAAAACGTGTTTTTCAGCAGAAATAAACATGTTTCTGCAAGTTTGGTCACCCTCATGCAACTTATGGGGCAGTAACAGCACCCTTTTCAAAACGTGTTTTTCAACCCGAAATAAACGCGTTTTTTCAGACCGCTGAAGAGCCCACACACTCAGTTCTTAACCCCAGTGTGCAGAAAGTATCAAAACGTGTTTTTCAGCAGAAATAAACATGTTTCTGAAAGTTTGGTCACCCCCATGCAACTTATGGTGCAGTAACAGCACACTTCTCAAAACTTGTTTTTCAGCCCGAAATAAACGCGTTTTTTCAGACCGCTGTATCCCTATGTAACTGCAAGGCTCAGAAGAGCCCACACACTCAGCTCTTAACCCCAGTGTGCAGAAAGTGTCAAAACGTGTTTTTCAGCAGAAATAAACATGTTTCTGCAAGTTTGGTCACCCCCATGCAACTTATGGGGCAGTAACAGCACTCTTTTCAAAACGTGTTTTTCAGCTCGAAATAAACGCGTATTTTCAGACCGCTGAATCCCAATGTAGCTGCAAGGCTCAGAAGAGCCCACACACTCAGCTCTTAACCCCAGTGTGTAGAAAGTGTCAAAACGTGTTTTTCAGCAGAAATAAACATGTTTCTGCAAGTTTGGTCACACCCATGCAACTTATGGGGCAGCAACAGCACACTTTTCAAAACGTGTTTTTCAGCCCGAAATAAACGCGTTTTTTCAGACCGCTGAATCCCTATGTAACTGCAAGGCTCAGAAGAGCCCACACACTCAGCTCTTAACCCCAGTGTGCAGAAAGTGTCAAAACGTGTTTTTCAGCAGAAATAAACATGTTTCTGCAAGTTTGGTTACCCCCATGCAACTTATGGGGCAGTAACAGCACCCTTTTCAAAACGTGTTTTTCAGCACGAAATAAACGCGTTTTTTCAAACTGCTGAATCCCTATGTAGCTGTAAGGCTCAGAGGAGCCCACACACTCAGCTCTTAACCCCAGTGTGCAAAAAGTGTCAAAACGTGTTTTTCAGCAGAAATAAACATGTTTCTGCAAGTTTGGTCACCCCCATGCAACTGATGGGGCAGTAACAGCACCCTTTTCAAAACGTGTTTTTCAGCCCGAAATAAACGCGTTTTTTCAGACCGCTGAATCCCTATGTAACTGCAAGGCTCAGAAGAGTCCACACACTCAGCTCTTAACCCCAGTGTGCAGAAAGTGTCAAAACGTGTTTTTCAGCAGAAATAAACATGTTTCTTCAAGTTTGGTCACCCCCATGCAACTTATGGGGCAGTAACAGCATCCTTTTCAAAACGTGTTTTTCAGCACGAAATAAACGCGTTTTTTCAGACCGCTGAATCCCTATGTAACTGCAAGGCTCAGAAGAGCCCACACACTCAGCTCTTAACCCCAGTGTGCAGAAAGTGTCAAAACGTGTTTTTCAGCAGAAATAAACATGTTTCTGCAACTTTGGTCACCCCCATGCAACTTATGGGGCAGTAACAGCACTCTTTTCAAAACGTGTTTTTCAGCTCGAAATAAACGCGTTTTTTCAGACCGCTGAATACCTATGTAACTGCAAGGCTCTGAAGAGCCCACACACTCAGCTCTTAACCCCAGTGTGCAGAAAGTGTCAAAACGTGTTTTTCAGCAGAAAAAAACATGTTTCTGCAAGTTTGGTCACCCCCATGCAACTTATGGGGCAGTAACAGCACCCTTTTCAAAACGTGTTTTTCAGCCCGAAATAAACACGTTTTTTCAGACCGCTGAATCCCTATGTAACTGCAAGGCTCAGAAGAGCCCACACACTCAGCTCTTAACTCCAGTGTGCAGTAAGTGTCAAAACGTGTTTTTCAGCAGAAATAAACATGTTTCTGCAGGTTTGGTCACCCCCATGCAACTTATGGGGCAGCAACAGCACACTTCTCAAAACGTGTTTTTCAGCCCGAAATAAACGCGTTTTTTCAGACCGCTGAATCCCTATGTAACTGCAAGGCTCAGAAGAGCCCACACACTCAGCTCTTAACCCCAGTGTTCAGAAAGTGTCAAAACGTATTTTTCAGCAGAAATAAACATGTTTCTGCAAGTTTGGTCACCCCCATGCAACTTATGGGGCAGTAACAGCACCCTTTTCAAAACGTGTTTTTCAACCCGAAATAAACGCGTTTTTTCAGACCGCTGAAGAGCCCACACACTCAGTTCTTAACCCCAGTGTGCAGAAAGTATCAAAACGTGTTTTTCAGCAGAAATAAACATGTTTCTGAAAGTTTGGTCACCCCCATGCAACTTATGGGGCAGTAACAGCACACTTCTCAAAACGTGTTTTTCAGCCCGAAATAAACGCGTTTTTTCAGACCGCTGTATCCCTATGTAACTGCAAGGCTCAGAAGAGCCCACACACTCAGCTCTTAACCCCAGTGTGCAGAAAGTGTCAAAACGTGTTTTTCAGCAGAAATAAACATGTTTCTGCAAGTTTGGTCACCCCCATGCAACTTATGGGGCAGTAACAGCACTCTTTTCAAAACGTGTTTTTCAGCTCGAAATAAACGCGTATTTTCAGACCGCTGAATCCCAATGTAGCTGCAAGGCTCAGAAGAGCCCACACACTCAGCTCTTAACCCCAGTGTGCAGAAAGTGTCAAAACGTGTTTTTCAGCAGAAATAAACATGTTTCTGCAAGTTTGGTCACACCCTGCAACTTATGGGGCAGCAACAGCACACTTTTCAAAACGTGTTTTTCAGCCCGAAATAAACGCGTTTTTTCAGACCGCTGAATCCCTATGTAACTGCAAGGCTCAGAAGAGCCCACACACTCAGTTCTTAACCCCAGTGTGCAGAAAGTATCAAAACGTGTTTTTCAGCAGAAATAAACATGTTTCTGAAAGTTTGGTCACCCCCATGCAACTTATGGGGCAGTAACAGCACACTTCTCAAAACGTGTTTTTCAGCCCGAAATAAACGCGTTTTTTC
Source organism: Lepisosteus platostomus (assembly GCF_059453375.1). Taxonomy (NCBI): domain Eukaryota; kingdom Metazoa; phylum Chordata; class Actinopteri; order Semionotiformes; family Lepisosteidae; genus Lepisosteus; species Lepisosteus platostomus. The sequence goes on from NC_142612.1 coordinate 35,960,467, forward strand.
AGACCGCTGTATCCCTATGTAACTGCAAGGCTCAGAAGAGCCCACACACTCAGCTCTTAACCCCAGTGTGCAGAAAGTGTCAAAACGTGTTTTTCAGCAGAAATAAACATGTTTCTGCAAGTTTGGTCACCCCCATGCAACTTATGGGGCAGTAACAGCACTCTTTTCAAAACGTGTTTTTCAGCTCGAAATAAACGCGTATTTTCAGACCGCTGAATCCCAATGTAGCTGCAAGGCTCAGAAGAGCCCACACACTCAGCTCTTAACCCCAGTGTGCAGAAAGTGTCAAAACGTGTTTTTCAGCAGAAATAAACATGTTTCTGCAAGTTTGGTCACACCCATGCAACTTATGGAGCAGCAACAGCACACTTTTCAAAACGTGTTTTTCAGCCCGAAATAAACGCGTTTTTTCAGACCGCTGAATCCCTATGTAACTGCAAGGCTCAGAAGAGCCCACACACTCAGCTCTTAACCCCAGTGTGCAGAAAGTGTCAAAACGTGTTTTTCAGCAGAAATAAACATGTTTCTGCAAGTTTGGTCACCCCCATGCAACTTATGGGGCAGTAACAGCACCCTTTTCAAAACGTGTTTTTCAGCCCGAAATAAACGCGTTTTTTCAGACCGCTGAAGAGCCCACACACTCAGCTCTTAACCCCAGTGTGCAGAAAGTGTCAAAACGTGTTTTTCAGCAGAAAAAAACATGTTTCTGCAAGTTTGGTCACCCTCATGCAACTTATGGGGCAGTAACAGCACTCTTTTCAAAACGTATTTTTCAGCTCGAAATAAACGCGTATTTTCAGACCGCTGAATCCCAATGTAGCTGCAAGGCTCAGAAGAGCCCACACACTCAGCTCTTAACCCCAGTGTGCAGAAAGTGTCAATACGTGTTTTTCAGCAGAAATAAACATGTTTCTGCAAGTTTGGTCACCCACATGCAACTTATGGGGCAGTAACAGCACCCTTTTCAAAACGTGTTTTTCAGCCCGAAATAAACGCGTTTTTTCAGACCGCTGAATCCCTATGTAACTGCAAGGCTCAGAAGAGCCCACACACTCAGCTCTTAACCCCAGTGTGCAGAAAGTGTCAAAACGTGTTTTTCAGCAGAAAAAAACATGTTTCTGCAAGTTTGGTCACCCCCATGCAACTTATGGGGCAGTAACAGCACTCTTTTCAAAACGTGTTTTTCAGCTCGAAATAAACACGTATTTTCAGATCGCTGAATCCCAATGTAGCTGCAAGGCTCAGAAGAGCCCACACACTCAGCTCTTAACCCCAGTGTGCAGAAAGTGTCAAAACGTGTTTTTCAGCAGAAATAAACATGTTTCTGCAAGTTTGGTCACCCACATGCAACTTATGGGGCAGTAACAGCACCCTTTTCAAAACGTGTTTTTCAGCCCGAAATAAACGCGTTTTTTCAGACCGCTGAATCCCTATGTAACTGCAAGGCTCAGAAGAGCCCACACACTCAGCTCTTAACCCCAGTGTGCAGAAAGTGTCAAAACGTGTTTTTCAGCAGAAATAAACATGTTTCTGCAAGTTTGGTCACCCCCATGCAACTTATGGGGCAGTAACAGTACCCTTTTCAAAACATGTTTTTCAGCTCGAAATAAACGCGTTTTTTCAGACCGCTGAATACCTATGTAACTGCAAGGCTCTGAAGAGCCCACACACTCAGCTCTTAACCCCAGTGTGCAGAAAGTGTCAAAACGTGTTTTTCAGCAGAAATAAATATGTTTTTGCAAGTTTGGTTACCCCCATGCAACTTATGGGGCAGTAACAGCACCCTTTTCAAAACGTGTTTTTCAGCACGAAATAAACGCGTTTTTTCAAACTGCTGAATCCCTATGTAGCTGTAAGGCTCAGAGGAGCCCACACACTCAGCTCTTAACCCCAGTGTGCAAAAAGTGTCAAAACGTGTTTTTCAGCAGAAATAAACATGTTTCTGCAAGTTTGGTCACCCCCATGCAACTTATGGGGCAGTAACAGCACTCTTTTCAAAACGTGTTTTTCAGCTCGAAATAAACGCGTTTTTTCAGACCGCTGAATACCTATGTAACTGCAAGGCTCTGAAGAGCCCACACACTCAGCTCTTAACCCCAGTGTGCAGAAAGTGTCAAAACGTGTTTTTCAGCAGAAAAAAACATGTTTCTGCAAGTTTGGTCACCCCCATGCAACTTACGGGGCAGTAACAGCACCCTTTTCAAAACGTGTTTTTCAGCCCGAAATAAACACGTTTTTTCAGACCGCTGAATCCCTATGTAACTGCAAGGCTCAGAAGAGCCCACACACTCAGCTCTTAACTCCAGTGTGCAGAAAGTGTCAAAACGTGTTTTTCAGCAGAAATAAACATGTTTCTGCAGGTTTGGTCACCCCCATGCAACTTATGGGGCAGCAACAGCACACTTCTCAAAACGTGTTTTTCAGCCCGAAATAAACGCGTTTTTTCAGACCGCTGAATCCCTATGTAACTGCAAGGCTCAGAAGAGCCCACACACTCAGCTCTTAACCCCAGTGTTCAGAAAGTGTCAAAACGTATTTTTCAGCAGAAATAAACATGTTTCTGCAAGTTTGGTCACCCCCATGCAACTTTTGGGGCAGTACAGCACACTTTTCAAAACGTGTTGTTCAGCACGAAATAAACGCGTTTTTTCAGACCGCTGAATTCCTATGTAGCTGCAAGGCTCAGAAGAGACCACACACTCAGCTCTTAACCCCAGTGTGCAGAAAGTGTCAAAACGTGTTTTTCAGCAGAAATAAACATGTTTCTGCAAGTTTGGTCACCCCCATGCAACTTATGGGGCAGTAACAGCACCCTTTTCAAAACGTGTTTTTCAACCCGAAATAAACGCGTTTTTTCAGACCGCTGAAGAGCCCACACACTCAGTTCTTAACCCCAGTGTGCAGAAAGTATCAAAACGTGTTTTTCAGCAGAAATAAACATGTTTCTGAAAGTTTGGTCACCCCCATGCAACTTATGGGGCAGTAACAGCACACTTCTCAAAACGTGTTTTTCAGCCCGAAATAAACGCTTTTTTTCAGACCGCTGTATCCCTATGTAACTGCAAGGCTCAGAAGAGCCCACACACTCAGCTCTTAACCCCAGTGTGCAGAAAGTGTCAAAACGTGTTTTTCAGCAGAAAAAAACATGTTTCTGCAAGTTTGGTCACCCCCATGCAACTTATGGGGCAGTAACAGCACTCTTTTCAAAACGTGTTTTTCAGCTCGAAATAAACGCGTATTTTCAGACCGCTGAATCCCAATGTAACTGCAAGGCTCTGAAGAGCCCACACACTCAGCTCTTAACCCCAGTGTGCAGAAAGTGTCAAAACGTGTTTTTCAGCAGAAATAAATATGTTTCTGCAAGTTTGGTTACCCCCATGCAACTTATGGGGCAGTAACAGCACCCTTTTCAAAACGTGTTTTTCAGCACGAAATAAACGCGTTTTTTCAAACTGCTGAATCCCTATGTAGCTGTAAGGCTCAGAGGAGCCCACACACTCAGCTCTTAACCCCAGTGTGCAGAAAGTGTCAAAACGTGTTTTTCAGCAGAAATAAACATGTTTCTGCAAGTTTGGTCACCCCCAGGCAACTTATGGGGCAGTAACAGCACCCTTTTCAAAACGTGTTTTTCAGCCCGAAATAAACGCGTTTTTTTCAGACCGCTGAATCCCTATGTAACTGCAAGGCTCAGAAGAGCCCTCACACTCAGCTCTTAACCCCAGTGTGCAGAAAGTGTCAAAACGTGTTTTTCAGCAGAAATAAACATGTTTCTTCAAGTTTGGTCACCCCCATGCAACTTATGGGGCAGTAACAGCATCCTTTTCAAAACGTGTTTTTCAGCACGAAATAAACGCGTTTTTTCAGACCGCTGAATCCCTATGTAACTGCAAGGCTCAGAAGAGCCCACACACTCAGCTCTTAACCCCAGTGTGCAGAAAGTGTCAAAACGTGTTTTTCAGCAGAAATAAACATGTTTCTGCAAGTTTGGTCACCCCCATGCAACTTATGGGGCAGTAACAGCACTCTTTTCAAAACGTGTTTTTCAGCTCGAAATAAACGCGTTTTTTCAGACCGCTGAATACCTATGTAACTGCAAGGCTCTGAAGAGCCCACACACTCAGCTCTTAACCCCAGTGTGCAGAAAGTGTCAAAACGTGTTTTTCAGCAGAAAAAAACATGTTTCTGCAAGTTTGGTCACCCCCATGCAACTTATGGGGCAGTAACAGCACCCTTTTCAAAACGTGTTTTTCAGCCCGAAATAAACACGTTTTTTCAGACCGCTGAATCCCTATGTAACTGCAAGGCTCAGAAGAGCCCACACACTCAGCTCTTAACTCCAGTGTGCAGAAAGTGTCAAAACGTGTTTTTCAGCAGAAATAAACATGTTTCTGCAGGTTTGGTCACCCCCATGCAACTTATGGGGCAGCAACAGCACACTTCTCAAAACGTGTTTTTCAGCCCGAAATAAACGCGTTTTTTCAGACCGCTGAATCCCTATGTAACTGCAAGGCTCAGAAGAGCCCACACACTCAGCTCTTAACCCCAGTGTTCAGAAAGTGTCAAAACGTATTTTTCAGCAGAAATAAACATGTTTCTGCAAGTTTGGTCACCCCCATGCAACTTATGGGGCAGTACAGCACACTTTTCAAAACGTGTTGTTCAGCACGAAATAAACGCGTTTTTTCAGACCGCTGAATTCCTATGTAGCTGCAAGGCTCAGAAGAGACCACACACTCAGCTCTTAACCCCAGTGTGCAGAAAGTGTCAAAACGTGTTTTTCAGCAGAAATAAACATGTTTCTGCAAGTTTGGTCACCCCCATGTAACTTATGGGGCAGTAACAGCACCCTTTTCAAAACGTGTTTTTCAACCCGAAATAAACGCGTTTTTTCAGACCGCTGAAGAGCCCACACACTCAGTTCTTAACCCCAGTGTGCAGAAAGTATCAAAACGTGTTTTTCAGCAGAAATAAACATGTTTCTGAAAGTTTGGTCACCCCCATGCAACTTATGGGGCAGTAACAGCACACTTCTCAAAACGTGTTTTTCAGCCCGAAATAAACGCGTTTTTTCAGACCGCTGTATCCCTATGTAACTGCAAGGCTCAGAAGAGCCCACACACTCAGCTCTTAACCCCAGTGTGCAGAAAGTGTCAAAACGTGTTTTTCAGCAGAAATAAACATGTTTCTGCAAGTTTGGTCACCCCCATGCAACTTATGGGGCAGTAACAGCACCCTTTTCAAAACGTGTTTTTCAGCCCGAAATAAACGCGTTTTTTCAGACCGCTGAAGAGCCCACACACTCAGCTCTTAACCCCAGTGTGCAGAAAGTGTCAAAACGTGTTTTTCAGCAGAAAAAAACATGTTTCTGCAAGTTTGGTCACCCTCATGCAACTTATGGGGCAGTAACAGCACTCTTTTCAAAACGTGTTTTTCAGCTCGAAATAAACGCGTATTTTCAGACCGCTGAATCCCAATGTAGCTGCAAGGCTCAGAAGAGCCCACACACTCAGCTCTTAACCCCAGTGTGCAGAAAGTGTCAATACGTGTTTTTCAGCAGAAATAAACATGTTTCTGCAAGTTTGGTCACCCACATGCAACTTATGGGGCAGTAACAGCACCCTTTTCAAAACGTGTTTTTCAGCCCGAAATAAACGCGTTTTTTCAGACCGCTGAATCCCTATGTAACTGCAAGGCTCAGAAGAGCCCACACACTCAGCTCTTAACCCCAGTGTGCAGAAAGTGTCAAAACGTGTTTTTCAGCAGAAATAAACATGTTTCTGCAAGTTTGGTCACCCCCATGCAACTTATGGGGCAGTAACAGCACCCTTTTCAAAACGTGTTTTTCAGCCCGAAATAAACGCGTTTTTTCAGACCGCTGAAGAGCCCACACACTCAGCTCTTAACCCCAGTGTGCAGAAAGTGTCAAAACGTGTTTTTCAGCAGAAAAAAACATGTTTCTGCAAGTTTGGTCACCCTCATGCAACTTATGGGGCAGTAACAGCACTCTTTTCAAAACGTGTTTTTCAGCTCGAAATAAACGCGTATTTTCAGACCGCTGAATCCCAATGTAGCTGCAAGGCTCAGAAGAGCCCACACACTCAGCTCTTAACCCCAGTGTGCAGAAAGTGTCAAAACGTGTTTTTCAGCAGAAAAAAAACTTGTTTCTGCAAGTTTGGTCACCCCCATGCAACTTATGGGGCAGTAACAGCACTCTTTTCAAAACGTGTTTTTCAGCTCGAAATAAACACGTATTTTCAGATCGCTGAATCCCAATGTAGCTGCAAGGCTCAGAAGAGCCCACACACTCAGCTCTTAACCCCAGTGTGCAGAAAGTGTCAAAACGTGTTTTTCAGCAGAAATAAACATGTTTCTGCAAGTTTGGTCACCCACATGCAACTTATGGGGCAGTAACAGCACCCTTTTCAAAACGTGTTTTTCAGCCCGAAATAAACGCGTTTTTTCAGACCGCTGAATCCCTATGTAACTGCAAGGCTCAGAAGAGCCCACACACTCAGCTCTTAACCGCAGTGTGCAGAAAGTGTCAAAACGTGTTTTTCAGCAGAAATAAACATGTTTCTGCAAGTTTGGTCACCCCCATGCAACTTATGGGGCAGTAACAGTACCCTTTTCAAAACATGTTTTTCAGCTCGAAATAAACGCGTTTTTTCAGACCGCTGAATACCTATGTAACTGCAAGGCTCTGAAGAGCCCACACACTCAGCTCTTAACCCCAGTGTGCAGAAAGTGTCAAAACGTGTTTTTCTGCAGAAATAAATATGTTTCTGCAAGTTTGGTTACCCCCATGCAACTTATGGGGCAGTAACAGCACCCTTTTCAAAACGTGTTTTTCAGCACGAAATAAACGCGTTTTTTCAAACTGCTGAATCCCTATGTAGCTGTAAGGCTCAGAGGAGCCCACACACTCAGCTCTTAACCCCAGTGTGCAAAAAGTGTCAAAACGTGTTTTTCAGCAGAAATAAACATGTTTCTGCAAGTTTGGTCACCCCCATGCAACTTATGGGGCAGTAACAGCACCCTTTTCAAAACGTGTTTTTCAGCCCGAAATAAACGCGTTTTTTCAGACCGCTGAATCCCTATGTAACTGCAAGGCTCAGAAGAGCCCACACACTCAGCTCTTAACCCCAGTGTGCAGAAAGTGTCAAAACGTGTTTTTCAGCAGAAATAAACATGTTTCTTCAAGTTTGGTCACCCCCATGCAACTTATGGGGCAGTAACAGCATCCTTTTCAAAACGTGTTTTTCAGCACGAAATAAACGCGTTTTTTCAGACCGCTGAATCCCTATGTAACTGCAAGGCTCAGAAGAGCCCACACACTCAGCTCTTAACCCCAGTGTGCAGAAAGTGTCAAAACGTGTTTTTCAGCAGAAATAAACATGTTTCTGCAAGTTTGGTCACCCCCATGCAACTTATGGGGCAGTAACAGCACTCTTTTCAAAACGTGTTTTTCAGCTCGAAATAAACGCGTTTTTTCAGACCGCTGAATACCTATGTAACTGCAAGGCTCTGAAGAGCCCACACACTCAGCTCTTAACCCCAGTGTGCAGAAAGTGTCAAAACGTGTTTTTCAGCAGAAAAAAACATGTTTCTGCAAGTTTGGTCACCCCCATGCAACTTATGGGGCAGTAACAGCACCCTTTTCAAAACGTGTTTTTCAGCCCGAAATAAACACGTTTTTTCAGACCGCTGAATCCCTATGTAACTGCAAGGCTCAGAAGAGCCCACACACTCAGCTCTTAACTCCAGTGTGCAGAAAGTGTCAAAACGTGTTTTTCAGCAGAAATAAACATGTTTCTGCAGGTTTGGTCACCCCCATGCAACTTATGGGGCAGCAACAGCACACTTCTCAAAACGTGTTTTTCAGCCCGAAATAAACGCGTTTTTTCAGACCGCTGAATCCCTATGTAACTGCAAGGCTCAGAAGAGCCCACACACTCAGCTCTTAACCCCAGTGTTCAGAAAGTGTCAAAACGTATTTTTCAGCAGAAATAAACATGTTTCTGCAAGTTTGGTCACCCCCATGCAACTTATGGGGCAGTACAGCACACTTTTCAAAACGTGTTGTTCAGCACGAAATAAACGCGTTTTTTCAGACCGCTGAATTCCTATGTAGCTGCAAGGCTCAGAAGAGACCACACACTCAGCTCTTAACCCCAGTGTGCAGAAAGTGTCAAAACGTGTTTTTCAGCAGAAATAAACATGTTTCTGCAAGTTTGGTCACCCCCATGTAACTTATGGGGCAGTAACAGCACCCTTTTCAAAACGTGTTTTTCAACCCGAAATAAACGCGTTTTTTCAGACCGCTGAAGAGCCCACACACTCAGTTCTTAACCCCAGTGTGCAGAAAGTATCAAAACGTGTTTTTCAGCAGAAATAAACATGTTTCTGAAAGTTTGGTCACCCCCATGCAACTTATGGGGCAGTAACAGCACACTTCTCAAAACGTGTTTTTCAGCCCGAAATAAACGCGTTTTTTCAGACCGCTGTATCCCTATGTAACTGCAAGGCTCAGAAGAGCCCACACACTCAGCTCTTAACCCCAGTGTGCAGAAAGTGTCAAAACGTGTTTTTCAGCAGAAATAAACATGTTTCTGCAAGTTTGGTCACCCCCATGCAACTTATGGGGCAGTAACAGCACCCTTTTCAAAACGTGTTTTTCAGCCCGAAATAAACGCGTTTTTTCAGACCGCTGAAGAGCCCACACACTCAGCTCTTAACCCCAGTGTGCAGAAAGTGTCAAAACGTGTTTTTCAGCAGAAAAAAACATGTTTCTGCAAGTTTGGTCACCCTCATGCAACTTATGGGGCAGTAACAGCACTCTTTTCAAAACGTGTTTTTCAGCTCGAAATAAACGCGTATTTTCAGACCGCTGAATCCCAATGTAGCTGCAAGGCTCAGAAGAGCCCACACACTCAGCTCTTAACCCCAGTGTGCAGAAAGTGTCAATACGTGTTTTTCAGCAGAAATAAACATGTTTCTGCAAGTTTGGTCACCCACATGCAACTTATGGGGCAGTAACAGCACCCTTTTCAAAACGTGTTTTTCAGCCCGAAATAAACGCGTTTTTTCAGACCGCTGAATCCCTATGTAACTGCAAGGCTCAGAAGAGCCCACACACTCAGCTCTTAACCCCAGTGTGCAGAAAGTGTCAAAACGTGTTTTTCAGCAGAAATAAACATGTTTCTGCAAGTTTGGTCACCCCCATGCAACTTATGGGGCAGTAACAGCACCCTTTTCAAAACGTGTTTTTCAGCCCGAAATAAACGCGTTTTTTCAGACCGCTGAAGAGCCCACACACTCAGCTCTTAACCCCAGTGTGCAGAAAGTGTCAAAACGTGTTTTTCAGCAGAAAAAAACATGTTTCTGCAAGTTTGGTCACCCTCATGCAACTTATGGGGCAGTAACAGCACTCTTTTCAAAACGTGTTTTTCAGCTCGAAATAAACGCGTATTTTCAGACCGCTGAATCCCAATGTAGCTGCAAGGCTCAGAAGAGCCCACACACTCAGCTCTTAACCCCAGTGTGCAGAAAGTGTCAAAACGTGTTTTTCAGCAGAAAAAAAACTTGTTTCTGCAAGTTTGGTCACCCCCATGCAACTTATGGGGCAGTAACAGCACTCTTTTCAAAACGTGTTTTTCAGCTCGAAATAAACACGTATTTTCAGATCGCTGAATCCCAATGTAGCTGCAAGGCTCAGAAGAGCCCACACACTCAGCTCTTAACCCCAGTGTGCAGAAAGTGTCAAAACGTGTTTTTCAGCAGAAATAAACATGTTTCTGCAAGTTTGGTCACCCACATGCAACTTATGGGGCAGTAACAGCACCCTTTTCAAAACGTGTTTTTCAGCCCGAAATAAACGCGTTTTTTCAGACCGCTGAATCCCTATGTAACTGCAAGGCTCAGAAGAGCCCACACACTCAGCTCTTAACCGCAGTGTGCAGAAAGTGTCAAAACGTGTTTTTCAGCAGAAATAAACATGTTTCTGCAAGTTTGGTCACCCCCATGCAACTTATGGGGCAGTAACAGTACCCTTTTCAAAACATGTTTTTCAGCTCGAAATAAACGCGTTTTTTCAGACCGCTGAATACCTATGTAACTGCAAGGCTCTGAAGAGCCCACACACTCAGCTCTTAACCCCAGTGTGCAGAAAGTGTCAAAACGTGTTTTTCTGCAGAAATAAATATGTTTCTGCAAGTTTGGTTACCCCCATGCAACTTATGGGGCAGTAACAGCACCCTTTTCAAAACGTGTTTTTCAGCACGAAATAAACGCGTTTTTTCAAACTGCTGAATCCCTATGTAGCTGTAAGGCTCAGAGGAGCCCACACACTCAGCTCTTAACCCCAGTGTGCAAAAAGTGTCAAAACGTGTTTTTCAGCAGAAATAAACATGTTTCTGCAAGTTTGGTCACCCCCATGCAACTTATGGGGCAGTAACAGCACCCTTTTCAAAACGTGTTTTTCAGCCCGAAATAAACGCGTTTTTTCAGACCGCTGAATCCCTATGTAACTGCAAGGCTCAGAAGAGCCCACACACTCAGCTCTTAACCCCAGTGTGCAGAAAGTGTCAAAACGTGTTTTTCAGCAGAAATAAACATGTTTCTTCAAGTTTGGTCACCCCCATGCAACTTATGGGGCAGTAACAGCATCCTTTTCAAAACGTGTTTTTCAGCACGAAATAAACGCGTTTTTTCAGACCGCTGAATCCCTATGTAACTGCAAGGCTCAGAAGAGCCCACACACTCAGCTCTTAACCCCAGTGTGCAGAAAGTGTCAAAACGTGTTTTTCAGCAGAAATAAACATGTTTCTGCAAGTTTGGTCACCCCCATGCAACTTATGGGGCAGTAACAGCACTCTTTTCAAAACGTGTTTTTCAGCTCGAAATAAACGCGTTTTTTCAGACCGCTGAATACCTATGTAACTGCAAGGCTCTGAAGAGCCCACACACTCAGCTCTTAACCCCAGTGTGCAGAAAGTGTCAAAACGTGTTTTTCAGCAGAAAAAAACATGTTTCTGCAAGTTTGGTCACCCCCATGCAACTTATGGGGCAGTAACAGCACCCTTTTCAAAACGTGTTTTTCAGCCCGAAATAAACACGTTTTTTCAGACCGCTGAATCCCTATGTAACTGCAAGGCTCAGAAGAGCCCACACACTCAGCTCTTAACTCCAGTGTGCAGAAAGTGTCAAAACGTGTTTTTCAGCAGAAATAAACATGTTTCTGCAGGTTTGGTCACCCCCATGCAACTTATGGGGCAGCAACAGCACACTTCTCAAAACGTGTTTTTCAGCCCGAAATAAACGCGTTTTTTCAGACCGCTGAATCCCTATGTAACTGCAAGGCTCAGAAGAGCCCACACACTCAGCTCTTAACCCCAGTGTTCAGAAAGTGTCAAAACGTATTTTTCAGCAGAAATAAACATGTTTCTGCAAGTTTGGTCACCCCCATGCAACTTATGGGGCAGTACAGCACACTTTTCAAAACGTGTTGTTCAGCACGAAATAAACGCGTTTTTTCAGACCGCTGAATTCCTATGTAGCCGCAAGGCTCAGAAGAGACCACACACTCAGCTCTTAACCCCAGTGTGCAGAAAGTGTCAAAACGTGTTTTTCAGCAGAAATAAACATGTTTCTGCAAGTTTGGTCACCCCCATGCAACTTATGGGGCAGTAACAGCACCCTTTTCAAAATGTGTTTTTCAACCCGAAATAAACGCGTTTTTTCAGACCTCTGAAGAGCCCACACACTCAGTTCTTAACCCCAGTGTGCAGAAAGTATCAAAACGTGTTTTTCAGCAGAAATAAACATGTTTCTGAAAGTTTGGTCACCCCCATGCAACTTATGGGGCAGTAACAGCACACTTCTCAAAACGTGTTTTTCAGCCCGAAATAAACGCGTTTTTTCAGACCGCTGTATCCCTATGTAACTGCAAGGCTCAGAAGAGCCCACACACTCAGCTCTTAACCCCAGTGTGCAGAAAGTGTCAAAACGTGTTTTTCAGCAGAAATAAACATGTTTCTGCAAGTTTGGTCACCCCCATGCAACTTATGGGGCAGTAACAGCACTCTTTTCAAAACGTGTTTTTCAGCTCGAAATAAACGCGTATTTTCAGACCGCTGAATCCCAATGTAGCTGCAAGGCTCAGAAGAGCCCACACACTCAGCTCTTAACCCCAGTGTGCAGAAAGTGTCAAAACGTGTTTTTCAGCAGAAATAAACATGTTTCTGCAAGTTTGGTCACACCCATGCAACTTATGGGGCAGCAACAGCACACTTTTCAAAACGTGTTTTTCAGCCCGAAATAAACGCGTTTTTTCAGTCCGCTGAATCCCTATGTAACTGCAAGGCTCAGAAGAGCCCACACACTCAGCTCTTAACCCCAGTGTGCAGAAAGTGTCAAAACGTGTTTTTCAGCAGAAATAAACATGTTTCTGCAAGTTTGGTCACTCTCATGCAACTTATGGGGCAGTAACAGCACCCTTTTCAAAACGTGTTTTTCAGCCCGAAATAAACGCGTTTTTTCAGACCGCTGTATCCCTATGTAACTGCAAGGCTCAGAAGAGCCCACACACTCAGCTCTTAACCCCAGTGTGCAGAAAGTGTCAAAACGTGTTTTTCAGCAGAAATAAACATGTTTCTGCAAGTTTGGTCACCCCCATGCAACTTATGGGGCAGTAACAGCACTCTTTTCAAAACGTGTTTTTCAGCTCGAAATAAACGCGTATTTTCAGACCGCTGAATCCCAATGTAGCTGCAAGGCTCAGAAGAGCCCACACACTCAGCTCTTAACCCCAGTGTGTAGAAAGTGTCAAAACGTGTTTTTCAGCAGAAATAAACATGTTTCTGCAAGTTTGGTCACACCCATGCAACTTATGGGGCAGCAACAGCACACTTTTCAAAACGTGTTTTTCAGCCCGAAATAAACGCGTTTTTTCAGACCGCTGAATCCCTATGTAACTGCAAGGCTCAGAAGAGCCCACACACTCAGCTCTTAACCCCAGTGTGCAGAAAGTGTCAAAACGTGTTTTTCAGCAGAAATAAACATGTTTCTGCAAGTTTGGTTACCCCCATGCAACTGATGGGGCAGTAACAGCACCCTTTTCAAAACGTGTTTTTCAGCCCGAAATAAACGCGTTTTTTCAAACCGCTGAATCCCTATGTAACTGCAAGGCTCAGAAGAGTCCACACACTCAGCTCTTAACCCCAGTGTGCAGAAAGTGTCAAAACGTGTTTTTCAGCAGAAATAAACATGTTTCTTCAAGTTTGGTCACCCCCATGCAACTTATGGGGCAGTAACAGCATCCTTTTCAAAACGTGTTTTTCAGCACGAAATAAACGCGTTTTTTCAGACCGCTGAATCCCTATGTAACTGCAAGGCTCAGAAGAGCCCACACACTCAGCTCTTAACCCCAGTGTGCAGAAAGTGTCAAAACGTGTTTTTCAGCAGAAATAAACATGTTTCTGCAACTTTGGTCACCCCCATGCAACTTATGGGGCAGTAACAGCACTCTTTTCAAAACGGGTTTTTCAGCTCGAAATAAACGCGTTTTTTCAGACCGCTGAATACCTATGTAACTGCAAGGCTCTGAAGAGCCCACACACTCAGCTCTTAACCCCAGTGTGCAGAAAGTGTCAAAACGTGTTTTTCAGCAGAAAAAAACATGTTTCTGCAAGTTTGGTCACCCCCATGCAACTTATGGGGCAGTAACAGCACCCTTTTCAAAACGTGTTTTTCAGCCCGAAATAAACACGTTTTTTCAGACCGCTGAATCCCTATGTAACTGCAAGGCTCAGAAGAGCCCACACACTCAGCTCTTAACTCCAGTGTGCAGAAAGTGTCAAAACGTGTTTTTCAGCAGAAATAAACATGTTTCTGCAGGTTTGGTCACCCCCATGCAACTTATGGGGCAGCAACAGCACACTTCTCAAAACGTGTTTTTCAGCCCGAAATAAACGCGTTTTTTCAGACCGCTGAATCCCTATGTAACTGCAAGGCTCAGAAGAGCCCACACACTCAGCTCTTAACCCCAGTGTTCAGAAAGTGTCAAAACGTATTTTTCAGCAGAAATAAACATGTTTCTGCAAGTTTGGTCACCCCCATGCAACTTATGGGGCAGTACAGCACACTTTTCAAAACGTGTTGTTCAGCACGAAATAAACGCGTTTTTTCAGACCGCTGAATTCCTATGTAGCTGCAAGGCTCAGAAGAGACCACACACTCAGCTCTTAACCCCAGTGTGCAGAAAGTGTCAAAACGTGTTTTTCAGCAGAAATAAACATGTTTCTGCAAGTTTGGTCACCCCCATGCAACTTATGGGGCAGTAACAGCACCCTTTTCAAAACGTGTTTTTCAACCCGAAATAAACGCGTTTTTTCAGACCGCTGAAGAGCCCACACACTCAGTTCTTAACCCCAGTGTGCAGAAAGTATCAAAACGTGTTTTTCAGCAGAAATAAACATGTTTCTGAAAGTTTGGTCACCCCCATGCAACTTATGGGGCAGTAACAGCACACTTCTCAAAACGTGTTTTTCAGCCCGAAATAAACGCGTTTTTTCAGACCGCTGTATCCCTATGTAACTGCAAGGCTCAGAAGAGCCCACACACTCAGCTCTTAACCCCAGTGTGCAGAAAGTGTCAAAACGTGTTTTTCAGCAGAAATAAACATGTTTCTGCAAGTTTGGTCACCCCCATGCAACTTATGGGGCAGTAACAGCACTCTTTTCAAAACGTGTTTTTCAGCTCGAAATAAACGCGTATTTTCAGACCGCTGAATCCCAATGTAGCTGCAAGGCTCAGAAGAGCCCACACACTCAGCTCTTAACCCCAGTGTGCAGAAAGTGTCAAAACGTGTTTTTCAGCAGAAATAAACATGTTTCTGCAAGTTTGGTCACACCCTGCAACTTATGGGGCAGCAACAGCACACTTTTCAAAACGTGTTTTTCAGCCCGAAATAAACGCGTTTTTTCAGACCGCTGAATCCCTATGTAACTGCAAGGCTCAGAAGAGCCCACACACTCAGCTCTTAACCCCAGTGTGCAGAAAGTGTCAAAACGTGTTTTTCAGCAGAAATAAACATGTTTCTGCAAGTTTGGTCACCCCCATGCAACTTATGGGGCAGTAACAGCACCCTTTTCAAAACGTGTTTTTCAACCCGAAATAAACGCGTTTTTTCAGACCGCTGAAGAGCCCACACACTCAGTTCTTAACCCCAGTGTGCAGAAAGTATCAAAACGTGTTTTTCAGCAGAAATAAACATGTTTCTGAAAGTTTGGTCACCCCCATGCAACTTATGGGGCAGTAACAGCACACTTCTCAAAACGTGTTTTTCAGCCCGAAATAAACGCGTTTTTTCAGACCGCTGTATCCCTATGTAACTGCAAGGCTCAGAAGAGCCCACACACTCAGCTCTTAACCCCAGTGTGCAGAAAGTGTCAAAACGTGTTTTTCAGCAGAAATAAACATGTTTCTGCAAGTTTGGTCACCCCCATGCAACTTATGGGGCAGTAACAGCACTCTTTTCAAAACGTGTTTTTCAGCTCGAAATAAACGCGTATTTTCAGACCGCTGAATCCCAATGTAGCTGCAAGGCTCAGAAGAGCCCACACACTCAGCTCTTAACCCCAGTGTGCAGAAAGTGTCAAAACGTGTTTTTCAGCAGAAATAAACATGTTTCTGCAAGTTTGGTCACACCCATGCAACTTATGGAGCAGCAACAGCACACTTTTCAAAACGTGTTTTTCAGCCCGAAATAAACGCGTTTTTTCAGACCGCTGAATCCCTATGTAACTGCAAGGCTCAGAAGAGCCCACACACTCAGCTCTTAACCCCAGTGTGCAGAAAGTGTCAAAACGTGTTTTTCAGCAGAAATAAACATGTTTCTGCAAGTTTGGTCACCCCCATGCAACTTATGGGGCAGTAACAGCACCCTTTTCAAAACGTGTTTTTCAGCCCGAAATAAACGCGTTTTTTCAGACCGCTGAAGAGCCCACACACTCAGCTCTTAACCCCAGTGTGCAGAAAGTGTCAAAACGTGTTTTTCAGCAGAAAAAAACATGTTTCTGCAAGTTTGGTCACCCTCATGCAACTTATGGGGCAGTAACAGCACTCTTTTCAAAACGTGTTTTTCAGCTCGAAATAAACGCGTATTTTCAGACCGCTGAATCCCAATGTAGCTGCAAGGCTCAGAAGAGCCCACACACTCAGCTCTTAACCCCAGTGTGCAGAAAGTGTCAATACGTGTTTTTCAGCAGAAATAAACATGTTTCTGCAAGTTTGGTCACCCACATGCAACTTATGGGGCAGTAACAGCACCCTTTTCAAAACGTGTTTTTCAGCCCGAAATAAACGCGTTTTTTCAGACCGCTGAATCCCTATGTAACTGCAAGGCTCAGAAGAGCCCACACACTCAGCTCTTAACCCCAGTGTGCAGAAAGTGTCAAAACGTGTTTTTCAGCAGAAAAAAACATGTTTCTGCAAGTTTGGTCACCCCCATGCAACTTATGGGGCAGTAACAGCACTCTTTTCAAAACGTGTTTTTCAGCTCGAAATAAACACGTATATTCAGATCGCTGAATCCCAATGTAGCTGCAAGGCTCAGAAGAGCCCACACACTCAGCTCTTAACCCCAGTGTGCAGAAAGTGTCAAAACGTGTTTTTCAGCAGAAATAAACGTTTCTGCAAGTTTGGTCACCCACATGCAACTTATGGGGCAGTAACAGCACCCTTTTCAAAACGTGTTTTTCAGCCCGAAATAAACGCGTTTTTTCAGACCGCTGAATCCCTATGTAACTGCAAGGCTCAGAAGAGCCCACACACTCAGCTCTTAACCCCAGTGTGCAGAAAGTGTCAAAACGTGTTTTTCAGCAGAAATAAACATGTTTCTGCAAGTTTGGTCACCCCCATGCAA
The DNA here is from genome assembly GCF_059453375.1 of Lepisosteus platostomus. Lineage (NCBI taxonomy): Eukaryota > Metazoa > Chordata > Actinopteri > Semionotiformes > Lepisosteidae > Lepisosteus > Lepisosteus platostomus. The sequence goes on from NC_142612.1 coordinate 35,977,388, forward strand.
CTTATGGGGCAGTAACAGCACCCTTTTCAAAACGTGTTTTTCAACCCGAAATAAACGCGTTTTTTCAGACCGCTGAAGAGCCCACACACTCAGTTCTTAACCCCAGTGTGCAGAAAGTATCAAAACGTGTTTTTCAGCAGAAATAAACATGTTTCTGAAAGTTTGGTCACCCCCATGCAACTTATGGGGCAGTAACAGCACACTTCTCAAAACGTGTTTTTCAGCCCGAAATAAACGCTTTTTTTCAGACCGCTGTATCCCTATGTAACTGCAAGGCTCAGAAGAGCCCACACACTCAGCTCTTAACCCCAGTGTGCAGAAAGTGTCAAAACGTGTTTTTCAGCAGAAAAAAAACATGTTTCTGCAAGTTTGGTCACCCCCATGCAACTTATGGGGCAGTAACAGCACTCTTTTCAAAACGTGTTTTTCAGCTCGAAATAAACGCGTATTTTCAGACCGCTGAATCCCAATGTAACTGCAAGGCTCTGAAGAGCCCACACACTCAGCTCTTAACCCCAGTGTGCAGAAAGTGTCAAAACGTGTTTTTCAGCAGAAATAAATATGTTTCTGCAAGTTTGGTTACCCCCATGCAACTTATGGGGCAGTAACAGCACCCTTTTCAAAACGTGTTTTTCAGCACGAAATAAACGCGTTTTTTCAAACTGCTGAATCCCTATGTAGCTGTAAGGCTCAGAGGAGCCCACACACTCAGCTCTTAACCCCAGTGTGCAGAAAGTGTCAAAACGTGTTTTTCAGCAGAAATAAACATGTTTCTGCAAGTTTGGTCACCCCCAGGCAACTTATGGGGCAGTAACAGCACCCTTTTCAAAACGTGTTTTTCAGCCCGAAATAAACGCGTTTTTTTCAGTCCGCTGAATCCCTATGTAACTGCAAGGCTCAGAAGAGCCCACACACTCAGCTCTTAACCCCAGTGTGCAGAAAGTGTCAAAACGTGTTTTTCAGCAGAAATAAACATGTTTCTTCAAGTTTGGTCACCCCCATGCAACTTATGGGGCAGTAACAGCATCCTTTTCAAAACGTGTTTTTCAGCACGAAATAAACGCGTTTTTTCAGACCGCTGAATCCCTATGTAACTGCAAGGCTCAGAAGAGCCCACACACTCAGCTCTTAACCCCAGTGTGCAGAAAGTGTCAAAACGTGTTTTTCAGCAGAAATAAACATGTTTCTGCAAGTTTGGTCACCCCCATGCAACTTATGGGGCAGTAACAGCACTCTTTTCAAAACGTGTTTTTCAGCTCGAAATAAACGCGTTTTTTCAGACCGCTGAATACCTATGTAACTGCAAGGCTCTGAAGAGCCCACACACTCAGCTCTTAACCCCAGTGTGCAGAAAGTGTCAAAACGTGTTTTTCAGCAGAAAAAAACATGTTTCTGCAAGTTTGGTCACCCCCATGCAACTTATGGGGCAGTAACAGCACCCTTTTCAAAACGTGTTTTTCAGCCCGAAATAAACACGTTTTTTCAGACCGCTGAATCCCTATGTAACTGCAAGGCTCAGAAGAGCCCACACACTCAGCTCTTAACTCCAGTGTGCAGAAAGTGTCAAAACGTGTTTTTCAGCAGAAATAAACATGTTTCTGCAGGTTTGGTCACCCCCATGCAACTTATGGGGCAGCAACAGCACACTTCTCAAAACGTGTTTTTCAGCCCGAAATAAACGCGTTTTTTCAGACCGCTGAATCCCTATGTAACTGCAAGGCTCATTAGAGCCCACACACTCAGCTCTTAACCCCAGTGTTCAGAAAGTGTCAAAACGTATTTTTCAGCAGAAATAAACATGTTTCTGCAAGTTTGGTCACCCCCATGCAACTTATGGGGCAGTACAGCACACTTTTCAAAACGTGTTGTTCAGCACGAAATAAACGCGTTTTTTCAGACCGCTGAATTCCTATGTAGCTGCAAGGCTCAGAAGAGACCACACACTCAGCTCTTAACCCCAGTGTGCAGAAAGTGTCAAAACGTGTTTTTCAGCAGAAATAAACATGTTTCTGCAAGTTTGGTCACCCCCATGCAACTTATGGGGCAGTAACAGCACCCTTTTCAAAACGTGTTTTTCAACCCGAAATAAACGCGTTTTTTCAGACCGCTGAAGAGCCCACACACTCAGTTCTTAACCCCAGTGTGCAGAAAGTATCAAAACGTGTTTTTCAGCAGAAATAAACATGTTTCTGAAAGTTTGGTCACCCCCATGCAACTTATGGGGCAGTAACAGCACACTTCTCAAAACGTGTTTTTCAGCCCGAAATAAACGCGTTTTTTCAGACCGCTGTATCCCTATGTAACTGCAAGGCTCAGAAGAGCCCACACACTCAGCTCTTAACCCCAGTGTGCAGAAAGTGTCAAAACGTGTTTTTCAGCAGAAATAAACATGTTTCTGCAAGTTTGGTCACCCCCATGCAACTTATGGGGCAGTAACAGCACCCTTTTCAAAACGTGTTTTTCAGCCCGAAATAAACGCGTTTTTTCAGACCGCTGAAGAGCCCACACACTCAGCTCTTAACCCCAGTGTGCAGAAAGTGTCAAAACGTGTTTTTCAGCAGAAAAAAACATGTTTCTGCAAGTTTCGTCACCCTCATGCAACTTATGGGGCAGTAACAGCACTCTTTTCAAAACGTGTTTTTCAGCTCGAAATAAACGCGTATTTTCAGACCGCTGAATCCCAATGTAGCTGCAAGGCTCAGAAGAGCCCACACACTCAGCTCTTAACCCCAGTGTGCAGAAAGTGTCAATACGTGTTTTTCAGCAGAAATAAACATGTTTCTGCAAGTTTGGTCACCCACATGCAACTTATGGGGCAGTAACAGCACCCTTTTCAAAACGTGTTTTTCAGCCCGAAATAAACGCGTTTTTTCAGACCGCTGAATCCCTATGTAACTGCAAGGCTCAGAAGAGCCCACACACTCAGCTCTTAACCCCAGTGTGCAGAAAGTGTCAAAACGTGTTTTTCAGCAGAAATAAACATGTTTCTGCAAGTTTGGTCACCCCCATGCAACTTATGGGGCAGTAACAGCACCCTTTTCAAAACGTGTTTTTCAGCCCGAAATAAACGCGTTTTTTCAGACCGCTGAAGAGCCCACACACTCAGCTCTTAACCCCAGTGTGCAGAAAGTGTCAAAACGTGTTTTTCAGCAGAAAAAAACATGTTTCTGCAAGTTTGGTCACCCTCATGCAACTTATGGGGCAGTAACAGCACTCTTTTCAAAACGTGTTTTTCAGCTCGAAATAAACGCGTATTTTCAGACCGCTGAATCCCAATGTAGCTGCAAGGCTCAGAAGAGCCCACACACTCAGCTCTTAACCCCAGTGTGCAGAAAGTGTCAATACGTGTTTTTCAGCAGAAATAAACATGTTTCTGCAAGTTTGGTCACCCACATGCAACTTATGGGGCAGTAACAGCACCCTTTTCAAAACGTGTTTTTCAGCCCGAAATAAACGCGTTTTTTCAGACCGCTGAATCCCTATGTAACTGCAAGGCTCAGAAGAGCCCACACACTCAGCTCTTAACCCCAGTGTGCAGAAAGTGTCAAAACGTGTTTTTCAGCAGAAATAAACATGTTTCTGCAAGTTTGGTCACCCCCATGCAACTTATGGGGCAGTAACAGCACCCTTTTCAAAACGTGTTTTTCAGCCCGAAATAAACGCGTTTTTTCAGACCGCTGAAGAGCCTACACACTCAGCTCTTAACCCCAGTGTGCAGAAAGTGTCAAAACGTGTTTTTCAGCAGAAAAAAACATGTTTCTGCAAGTTTGGTCACCCTCATGCAACTTATGGGGCAGTAACAGCACTCTTTTCAAAACGTGTTTTTCAGCTCGAAATAAACGCGTATTTTCAGACCGCTGAATCCCAATGTAGCTGCAAGGCTCAGAAGAGCCCACACACTCAGCTCTTAACCCCAGTGTGCAGAAAGTGTCAATACGTGTTTTTCAGCAGAAATAAACATGTTTCTGCAAGTTTGGTCACCCACATGCAACTTATGGGGCAGTAACAGCACCCTTTTCAAAACGTGTTTTTCAGCCCGAAATAAACGCGTTTTTTCAGACCGCTGAATCCCTATGTAACTGCAAGGCTCAGAAGAGCCCACACACTCAGCTCTTAACCCCAGTGTGCAGAAAGTGTCAAAACGTGTTTTTCAGCAGAAAAAAACTTGTTTCTGCAAGTTTGGTCACCCCCATGCAACTTATGGGGCAGTAACAGCACTCTTTTCAAAACGTGTTTTTCAGCTCGAAATAAACACGTATTTTCAGATCGCTGAATCCCAATGTAGCTGCAAGGCTCAGAAGAGCCCACACACTCAGCTCTTAACCCCAGTGTGCAGAAAGTGTCAAAACGTGTTTTTCAGCAGAAATAAATATGTTTCTGCAAGTTTGGTTACCCCCATGCAACTTATGGGGCAGTAACAGCACCCTTTTCAAAACGTGTTTTTCAGCACGAAATAAACGCGTTTTTTCAAACTGCTGAATCTCTATGTAGCTGTAAGGCTCAGAGGAGCCCACACACTCAGCTCTTAACCCCAGTGTGCAAAAAGTGTCAAAACGTGTTTTTCAGCAGAAATAAACATGTTTCTGCAAGTTTGGTCACCCCCATGCAACTTATGGGGCAGTAACAGCACCCTTTTCAAAACGTGTTTTTCAGCCCGAAATAAACGCGTTTTTTCAGACCGCTGAATCCCTATGTAACTGCAAGGCTCAGAAGAGCCCACACACTCAGCTCTTAACCCCAGTGTGCAGAAAGTGTCAAAACGTGTTTTTCAGCAGAAATAAACATGTTTCTGCAAGTTTGGTCACCCCCATGCAACTTATGGGGCAGTAACAGCACCCTTTTCAAAACGTGTTTTTCAACCCGAAATAAACGCGTTTTTTCAGACCGCTGAAGAGCCCACACACTCAGTTCTTAACCCCAGTGTGCAGAAAGTATCAAAACGTGTTTTTCAGCAGAAATAAACATGTTTCTGAAAGTTTGGTCACCCCCATGCAACTTATGGGGCAGTAACAGCACACTTCTCAAAACTTGTTTTTCAGCCCGAAATAAACGCGTTTTTTCAGACCGCTGTATCCCTATGTAACTGCAAGGCTCAGAAGAGCCCACACACTCAGCTCTTAACCCCAGTGTGCAGAAAGTGTCAAAACGTGTTTTTCAGCAGAAATAAACATGTTTCTGCAAGTTTGGTCACCCCCATGCAACTTATGGGGCAGTAACAGCACTCTTTTCAAAACGTGTTTTTCAGCTCGAAATAAACGCGTATTTTCAGACCGCTGAATCCCAATGTAGCTGCAAGGCTCAGAAGAGCCCACACACTCAGCTCTTAACCCCAGTGTGCAGAAAGTGTCAAAACGTGTTTTTCAGCAGAAATAAACATGTTTCTGCAAGTTTGGTCACACCCATGCAACTTATGGGGCAGCAACAGCACACTTTTCAAAACGTGTTTTTCAGCCCGAAATAAACGCGTATTTTCAGACCGCTGAATCCCAATGTAGCTGCAAGGCTCAGAAGAGCCCACACACTCAGCTCTTAACCCCAGTGTGCAGAAAGTGTCAAAACGTGTTTTTCAGCAGAAATAAACATGTTTCTGCAAGTTTGGTCACACCCATGCAACTTATGGGGCAGTAACAGCACCCTTTTCAAAACGTGTTTTTCAGCACGAAATAAACGCGTTTTTTCAAACTGCTGAATCCCTATGTAGCTGTAAGGCTCAGAGGAGCCCACACACTCAGCTCTTAACCCCAGTGTGCAAAAAGTGTCAAAACGTGTTTTTCAGCAGAAATAAACATGTTTCTGCAAGTTTGGTCACCCCCATGCAACTGATGGGGCAGTAACAGCACCCTTTTCAAAACGTGTTTTTCAGCCCGAAATAAACGCGTTTTTTCAGACCGCTGAATCATATGTAACTGCAAGGCTCAGAAGAGTCCACACACTCAGCTCTTAACCCCAGTGTGCAGAAAGTGTCAAAACGTGTTTTTCAGCAGAAAAAAAAATGTTTCTGCAAGTTTGGTCACCCTCATGCAACTTATGGGGCAGTAACAGCACTCTTTTCAAAACGTGTTTTTCAGCTCGAAATAAACGCGTATTTTCAGACCGCTGAATCCCAATGTAGCTGCAAGGCTCAGAAGAGCCCACACACTCAGCTCTTAACCCCAGTGTGCAGAAAGTGTCAATACGTGTTTTTCAGCAGAAATAAACATGTTTCTGCAAGTTTGGTCACCCACATGCAACTTATGGGGCAGTAACAGCACCCTTTTCAAAACGTGTTTTTCAGCCCGAAATAAACGCGTTTTTTCAGACCGCTGAATCCCTATGTAACTGCAAGGCTCAGAAGAGCCCACACACTCAGCTCTTAACCCCAGTGTGCAGAAAGTGTCAAAACGTGTTTTTCAGCAGAAAAAAAACTTGTTTCTGCAAGTTTGGTCACCCCCATGCAACTTATGGGGCAGTAACAGCACTCTTTTCAAAACGTGTTTTTCAGCTCGAAATAAACACGTATTTTCAGATCGCTGAATCCCAATGTAGCTGCAAGGCTCAGAAGAGCCCACACACTCAGCTCTTAACCCCAGTGTGCAGAAAGTGTCAAAACGTGTTTTTCAGCAGAAATAAATATGTTTCTGCAAGTTTGGTTACCCCCATGCAACTTATGGGGCAGTAACAGCACCCTTTTCAAAACGTGTTTTTCAGCACGAAATAAACGCGTTTTTTCAAACTGCTGAATCCCTATGTAGCTGTAAGGCTCAGAGGAGCCCACACACTCAGCTCTTAACCCCAGTGTGCAAAAAGTGTCAAAACGTGTTTTTCAGCAGAAATAAACATGTTTCTGCAAGTTTGGTCACCCCCATGCAACTTATGGGGCAGTAACAGCACCCTTTTCAAAACGTGTTTTTCAGCCCGAAATAAACGCGTTTTTTCAGACCGCTGAATCCCTATGTAACTGCAAGGCTCAGAAGAGCCCACACACTCAGCTCTTAACCCCAGTGTGCAGAAAGTGTCAAAACGTGTTTTTCAGCAGAAATAAACATGTTTCTGCAAGTTTGGTCACCCCCATGCAACTTATGGGGCAGTAACAGCACCCTTTTCAAAACGTGTTTTTCAACCCGAAATAAACGCGTTTTTTCAGACCGCTGAAGAGCCCACACACTCAGCTCTTAACCCCAGTGTGCAGAAAGTGTCAAAACGTGTTTTTCAGCAGAAATAAACATGTTTCTGCAAGTTTGGTTACCCCCATGCAACTTATGGGGCAGTAACAGCACCCTTTTCAAAACGTGTTTTTCAGCACGAAATAAACGCGTTTTTTCAAACTGCTGAATCCCTATGTAGCTGTAAGGCTCAGAGGAGCCCACACACTCAGCTCTTAACCCCAGTGTGCAAAAAGTGTCAAAACGTGTTTTTCAGCAGAAATAAACATGTTTCTGCAAGTTTGGTCACCCCCATGCAACTGATGGGGCAGTAACAGCACCCTTTTCAAAACGTGTTTTTCAGCCCGAAATAAACGCGTTTTTTCAGACCGCTGAATCCCTATGTAACTGCAAGGCTCAGAAGAGTCCACACACTCAGCTCTTAACCCCAGTGTGCAGAAAGTGTCAAAACGTGTTTTTCAGCAGAAATAAACATGTTTCTTCAAGTTTGGTCACCCCCATGCAACTTATGGGGCAGTAACAGCATCCTTTTCAAAACGTGTTTTTCAGCACGAAATAAACGCGTTTTTTCAGACCGCTGAATCCCTATGTAACTGCAAGGCTCAGAAGAGCCCACACACTCAGCTCTTAACCCCAGTGTGCAGAAAGTGTCAAAACGTGTTTTTCAGCAGAAATAAACATGTTTCTGCAAGTTTGGTCACCCCCATGCAACTTATGGGGCAGTAACAGCACTCTTTTCAAAACGTGTTTTTCAGCTCGAAATAAACGCGTTTTTTCAGACCGCTGAATACCTATGTAACTGCAAGGCTCTGAAGAGCCCACACACTCAGCTCTTAACCCCAGTGTGCAGAAAGTGTCAAAACGTGTTTTTCAGCAGAAAAAAACATGTTTCTGCAAGTTTGGTCACCCCCATGCAACTTATGGGGCAGTAACAGCACCCTTTTCAAAACGTGTTTTTCAGCCCGAAATAAACACGTTTTTTCAGACCGCTGAATCCCTATGTAACTGCAAGGCTCAGAAGAGCCCACACACTCAGCTCTTAACTCCAGTGTGCAGAAAGTGTCAAAACGTGTTTTTCAGCAGAAATAAACATGTTTCTGCAGGTTTGGTCACCCCCATGCAACTTATGGGGCAGCAACAGCACACTTCTCAAAACGTGTTTTTCAGCCCGAAATAAACGCGTTTTTTCAGACCGCTGAATCCCTATGTAACTGCAAGGCTCAGAAGAGCCCACACACTCAGCTCTTAACCCCAGTGTTCAGAAAGTGTCAAAACGTATTTTTCAGCAGAAATAAACATGTTTCTGCAAGTTTGGTCACCCCCATGCAACTTATGGGGCAGTACAGCACACTTTTCAAAACGTGTTGTTCAGCACGAAATAAACGCGTTTTTTCAGACCGCTGAATTCCTATGTAGCTGCAAGGCTCAGAAGAGACCACACACTCAGCTCTTAACCCCAGTGTGCAGAAAGTGTCAAAACGTGTTTTTCAGCAGAAATAAACATGTTTCTGCAAGTTTGGTCACCCCCATGCAACTTATGGGGCAGTAACAGCACCCTTTTCAAAACGTGTTTTTCAACCCGAAATAAACGCGTTTTTTCAGACCGCTGAAGAGCCCACACACTCAGTTCTTAACCCCAGTGTGCAGAAAGTATCAAAACGTGTTTTTCAGCAGAAATAAACATGTTTCTGAAAGTTTGGTCACCCCCATGCAACTTATGGGGCAGTAACAGCACACTTCTCAAAACGTGTTTTTCAGCCCGAAATAAACGCGTTTTTTCAGACCGCTGTATCCCTATGTAACTGCAAGGCTCAGAAGAGCCCACACACTCAGCTCTTAACCCCAGTGTGCAGAAAGTGTCAAAACGTGTTTTTCAGCAGAAATAAACATGTTTCTGCAAGTTTGGTCACCCCCATGCAACTTATGGGGCAGTAACAGCACTCTTTTCAAAACGTGTTTTTCAGCTCGAAATAAACGCGTATTTTCAGACCGCTGAATCCCAATGTAGCTGCAAGGCTCAGAAGAGCCCACACACTCAGCTCTTAACCCCAGTGTGCAGAAAGTGTCAAAACGTGTTTTTCAGCAGAAATAAACATGTTTCTGCAAGTTTGGTCACACCCATGCAACTTATGGGGCAGCAACAGCACACTTTTCAAAACGTGTTTTTCAGCCCGAAATAAACGCGTTTTTTCAGACCGCTGAATCCCTATGTAACTGCAAGGCTCAGAAGAGCCCACACACTCAGCTCTTAACCCCAGTGTGCAGAAAGTGTCAAAACGTGTTTTTCAGCAGAAATAAACATGTTTCTGCAAGTTTGGTCACCCCCATGCAACTTATGGGGCAGTAACAGCACCCTTTTCAAAACGTGTTTTTCAACCCGAAATAAACGCGTTTTTTCAGACCGCTGAAGAGCCCACACACTCAGTTCTTAACCCCAGTGTGCAGAAAGTATCAAAACGTGTTTTTCAGCAGAAATAAACATGTTTCTGAAAGTTTGGTCACCCCCATGCAACTTATGGGGCAGTAACAGCACACTTCTCAAAACGTGTTTTTCAGCCCGAAATAAACGCGTTTTTTCAGACCGCTGTATCCCTATGTAACTGCAAGGCTCAGAAGAGCCCACACACTCAGCTCTTAACCCCAGTGTGCAGAAAGTGTCAAAACGTGTTTTTCAGCAGAAATAAACATGTTTCTGCAAGTTTGGTCACCCCCATGCAACTTATGGGGCAGTAACAGCACTCTTTTCAAAACGTGTTTTTCAGCTCGAAATAAACGCGTATTTTCAGTCCGCTGAATCCCAATGTAGCTGCAAGGCTCAGAAGAGCCCACACATTCAGCTCTTAACCCCAGTGTGCAGAAAGTGTCAAAACGTGTTTTTCAGCAGAAATAAACATGTTTCTGCAAGTTTGGTCACACCCATGCAACTTATGGGGCAGCAACAGCACACTTTTCAAAACGTGTTTTTCAGCCCGAAATAAACGCGTTTTTTCAGACTGCTGAATCCCTATGTAACTGCAAGGCTCAGAAGAGCCCACACACTCAGCTCTTAACCCCAGTGTGCAGAAAGTGTCAAAACGTGTTTTTCAGCAGAAATAAACATGTTTCTGCAAGTTTGGTCACCCCCATGCAACTTATGGGGCAGTAACAGCACCCTTTTCAAAACGTGTTTTTCAGCCCGAAATAAACGCGTTTTTTCAGACCGCTGAAGAGCCCACACACTCAGCTCTTAACCCCAGTGTGCAGAAAGTGTCAAAACGTGTTTTTCAGCAGAAAAAAACATGTTTCTGCAAGTTTGGTCACCCTCATGCAACTTATGGGGCAGTAACAGCACTCTTTTCAAAACGTGTTTTTCAGCTCGAAATAAACGCGTATTTTCAGACCGCTGAATCCCAATGTAGCTGCAAGGCTCAGAAGAGCCCACACACTCAGCTCTTAACCCCAGTGTGCAGAAAGTGTCAATACGTGTTTTTCAGCAGAAATAAACATGTTTCTGCAAGTTTGGTCACCCACATGCAACTTATGGGGCAGTAACAGCACCCTTTTCAAAACGTGTTTTTCAGCCCGAAATAAACGCGTTTTTTCAGACCGCTGAATCCCTATGTAACTGCAAGGCTCAGAAGAGCCCACACACTCAGCTCTTAACCCCAGTGTGCAGAAAGTGTCAAAACGTGTTTTTCAGCAGAAAAAAACATGTTTCTGCAAGTTTGGTCACCCCCATGCAACTTATGGGGCAGTAACAGCACTCTTTTCAAAACGTGTTTTTCAGCTCGAAATAAACACGTATTTTCAGATCGCTGAATCCCAATGTAGCTGCAAGGCTCAGAAGAGCCCACACACTCAGCTCTTAACCCCAGTGTGCAGAAAGTGTCAAAACGTGTTTTTCAGCAGAAATAAACATGTTTCTGCAAGTTTGGTCACCCACATGCAACTTATGGGGCAGTAACAGCACCCTTTTCAAAACGTGTTTTTCAGCCCGAAATAAACGCGTTTTTTCAGACCGCTGAATCCCTATGTAACTGCAAGGCTCAGAAGAGCCCACACACTCAGCTCTTAACCCCAGTGTGCAGAAAGTGTCAAAACGTGTTTTTCAGCAGAAATAAACATGTTTCTGCAAGTTTGGTCACCCCCATGCAACTTATGGGGCAGTAACAGTACCCTTTTCAAAACATGTTTTTCAGCTCGAAATAAACGCGTTTTTTCAGACCGCTGAATACCTATGTAACTGCAAGGCTCTGAAGAGCCCACACACTCAGCTCTTAACCCCAGTGTGCAGAAAGTGTCAAAACGTGTTTTTCAGCAGAAATAAATATGTTTTTGCAAGTTTGGTTACCCCCATGCAACTTATGGGGCAGTAACAGCACCCTTTTCAAAACGTGTTTTTCAGCACGAAATAAACGCGTTTTTTCAAACTGCTGAATCCCTATGTAGCTGTAAGGCTCAGAGGAGCCCACACACTCAGCTCTTAACCCCAGTGTGCAAAAAGTGTCAAAACGTGTTTTTCAGCAGAAATAAACATGTTTCTGCAAGTTTGGTCACCCCCATGCAACTTATGGGGCAGTAACAGCACTCTTTTCAAAACGTGTTTTTCAGCTCGAAATAAACGCTTTTTTTCAGACCGCTGAATACCTATGTAACTGCAAGGCTCTGAAGAGCCCACACACTCAGCTCTTAACCCCAGTGTGCAGAAAGTGTCAAAACGTGTTTTTCAGCAGAAAAAAACATGTTTCTGCAAGTTTGGTCACCCCCATGCAACTTATGGGGCAGTAACAGCACCCTTTTCAAAACTTGTTTTTCAGCCCGAAATAAACACGTTTTTTCAGACCGCTGAATCCCTATGTAACTGCAAGGCTCAGAAGAGCCCACACACTCAGCTCTTAACTCCAGTGTGCAGAAAGTGTCAAAACGTGTTTTTCAACAGAAATAAACATGTTTCTGCAGGTTTGGTCACCCCCATGCAACTTATGGGGCAGCAACAGCACACTTCTCAAAACGTGTTTTTCAGCCCGAAATAAACGCGTTTTTTCAGACTGCTGAATCCCTATGTAACTGCAAGGCTCAGAAGAGCCCACACACTCAGCTCTTAACCCCAGTGTTCAGAAAGTGTCAAAACGTATTTTTCAGCAGAAATAAACATGTTTCTGCAAGTTTGGTCACCCCCATGCAACTTATGGGGCAGTACAGCACACTTTTCAAAACGTGTTGTTCAGCACGAAATAAACGCGTTTTTTCAGACCGCTGAATTCCTATGTAGCTGCAAGGCTCAGAAGAGACCACACACTCAGCTCTTAACCCCAGTGTGCAGAAAGTGTCAAAACGTGTTTTTCAGCAGAAATAAACATGTTTCTGCAAGTTTGGTCACCCCCATGCAACTTATGGGGCAGTAACAGCACCCTTTTCAAAACGTGTTTTTCAACGCGAAATAAACGCGTTTTTTCAGACCGCTGAAGAGCCCACACACTCAGTTCTTAACCCCAGTGTGCAGAAAGTATCAAAACGTGTTTTTCAGCAGAAATAAACATGTTTCTGAAAGTTTGGTCACCCCCATGCAACTTATGGGGCAGTAACAGCACACTTCTCAAAACGTGTTTTTCAGCCCGAAATAAACGCGTTTTTTCAGACCGCTGTATCCCCATGTAACTGCAAGGCTCAGAAGAGCCCACACACTCAGCTCTTAACCCCAGTGTGCAGAAAGTGTCAAAACGTGTTTTTCAGCAGAAATAAACATGTTTCTGCAAGTTTGGTCACCCCCATGCAACTTATGGGGCAGTAACAGCACTCTTTTCAAAACGTGTTTTTCAGCTCGAAATAAACGCGTATTTTCAGACCGCTGAATCCCAATGTAGCTGCAAGGCTCAGAAGAGCCCACACACTCAACTCTTAACCCCAGTGTGCAGAAAGTGTCAAAACGTGTTTTTCAGCAGAAATAAACATGTTTCTGCAAGTTTGGTCACACCCATGCAACTTATGGGGCAGCAACAGCACACTTTTCAAAACGTGTTTTTCAGCCCGAAATAAACGCGTTTTTTCAGACCGCTGAATCCCTATGTAACTGCAAGGCTCAGAAGAGCCCACACACTCAGCTCTTAACCCCAGTGTGCAGAAAGTGTCAAAACGTGTTTTTCAGCAGAAATAAATATGTTTTTGCAAGTTTGGTTACCCCCATGCAACTTATGGGGCAGTAACAGCACCCTTTTCAAAACGTGTTTTTCAGCACGAAATAAACGCGTTTTTTCAAACTGCTGAATCCCTATGTAGCTGTAAGGCTCAGAGGAGCCCACACACTCAGCTCTTAACCCCAGTGTGCAAAAAGTGTCAAAACGTGTTTTTCAGCAGAAATAAACATGTTTCTGCAAGTTTGGTCACCCCCATGCAACTTATGGGGCAGTAACAGCACTCTTTTCAAAACGTGTTTTTCAGCTCGAAATAAACGCGTTTTTTCAGACCGCTGAATACCTATGTAACTGCAAGGCTCTGAAGAGCCCACACACTCAGCTCTTAACCCCAGTGTGCAGAAAGTGTCAAAACGTGTTTTTCAGCAGAAAAAAACATGTTTCTGCAAGTTTGGTCACCCCCATGCAACTTATGGGGCAGTAACAGCACCCTTTTCAAAACTTGTTTTTCAGCCCGAAATAAACACGTTTTTTCAGACCGCTGAATCCCTATGTAACTGCAAGGCTCAGAAGAGCCCACACACTCAGCTCTTAACTCCAGTGTGCAGAAAGTGTCAAAACGTGTTTTTCAACAGAAATAAACATGTTTCTGCAGGTTTGGTCACCCCCATGCAACTTATGGGGCAGCAACAGCACACTTCTCAAAACGTGTTTTTCAGCCCGAAATAAACGCGTTTTTTCAGACTGCTGAATCCCTATGTAACTGCAAGGCTCAGAAGAGCCCACACACTCAGCTCTTAACCCCAGTGTTCAGAAAGTGTCAAAACGTATTTTTCAGCAGAAATAAACATGTTTCTGCAAGTTTGGTCACCCCCATGCAACTTATGGGGCAGTACAGCACACTTTTCAAAACGTGTTGTTCAGCACGAAATAAACGCGTTTTTTCAGACCGCTGAATTCCTATGTAGCTGCAAGGCTCAGAAGAGACCACACACTCAGCTCTTAACCCCAGTGTGCAGAAAGTGTCAAAACGTGTTTTTCAGCAGAAATAAACATGTTTCTGCAAGTTTGGTCACCCCCATGCAACTTATGGGGCAGTAACAGCACCCTTTTCAAAACGTGTTTTTCAACGCGAAATAAACGCGTTTTTTCAGACCGCTGAAGAGCCCACACACTCAGTTCTTAACCCCAGTGTGCAGAAAGTATCAAAACGTGTTTTTCAGCAGAAATAAACATGTTTCTGAAAGTTTGGTCACCCCCATGCAACTTATGGGGCAGTAACAGCACACTTCTCAAAACGTGTTTTTCAGCCCGAAATAAACGCGTTTTTTCAGACCGCTGTATCCCTATGTAACTGCAAGGCTCAGAAGAGCCCACACACTCAGCTCTTAACCCCAGTGTGCAGAAAGTGTCAAAACGTGTTTTTCAGCAGAAATAAACATGTTTCTGCAAGTTTGGTCACCCCCATGCAACTTATGGGGCAGTAACAGCACTCTTTTCAAAACGTGTTTTTCAGCTCGAAATAAACGCGTATTTTCAGACCGCTGAATCCCAATGTAGCTGCAAGGCTCAGAAGAGCCCACACACTCAACTCTTAACCCCAGTGTGCAGAAAGTGTCAAAACGTGTTTTTCAGCAGAAATAAACATGTTTCTGCAAGTTTGGTCACACCCATGCAACTTATGGGGCAGCAACAGCACACTTTTCAAAATGTGTTTTTCAGCCCGAAATAAACGCGTTTTTTCAGACCGCTGAATCCCTATGTAACTGCAAGGCTCAGAAGAGCCCACACACTCAGCTCTTAACCCCAGTGTGCAGAAAGTGTCAAAACGTGTTTTTCAGCAGAAATAAACATGTTTCTGCAAGTTTGGTCACCCCCATGCAACTTATGGGGCAGTAACAGCACCCTTTTCAAAACGTGTTTTTCAGCCCGAAATAAACGCGTTTTTTCAGACCACTGAATCCCTATGTAACTGCAAGGCTCAGAAGAGCCCACACACTCAGCTCTTAACCCCAGTGTGCAGAAAGTGTCAAAACATATATTTCAGCAGAAATAAACGTTTCTGAAAGTTTTGTCACCCCCATGCAACTTATGGGGCAGTAACAGCACTCTTTTCAAAACGTGTTTTTCAGCTCGAAATAAACGCGTATTTTCAGACCGCTGAATCCCAATGTAGCTGCAAGGCTCAGAAGAGCCCACACACTCAGCTCTTAACCCCAGTGTGCAGAAAGTGTCAAAACGTGTTTTTCAGCAGAAATAAACATGTTTCTGCAAGTTTGGTCACCCACATGCAACTTATGGGGCAGTAAAAGCACCCTTTTCAAAACGTGTTTTTCAGCCCGAAATAAACGCGTTTTTTCAGACCGCTGAATCCCTATGTAACTGCAAGGCTCAGAAGAGCCCACACACTCAGCTCTTAACCCCAGTGTGCAGAAAGTGTCAAAACGTGTTTTTCAGCAGAAATAAACATGTTTCTGCAAGTTTGGTCACCCCCATGCAACTTATGGGGCAGTAACAGCACCCTTTTCAAAACGTGTTTTTCAGCCCGAAATAAACGCGTTTTTTCAGACCGCTGAAGAGCCCACACACTCAGCTCTTAACCCCAGTGTGCAGAAAGTGTCAAATCGTGTTTTTCAGCAGAAAAAAACATGTTTCTGCAAGTTTGGTCAACCCCATGCAACTTATGGGGCAGTAACAGCACTCTTTTCAAAACGTGTTTTTCAGCTCGAAATAAACGCATATTTTCAGACCGCTGAATCCCAATGTAGCTGCAAGGCTCAGAAGAGCCCACACACTCAGCTCTTAACCCCAGTGTGCAGAAAGTGTCAAAACGTGTTTTTCAGCAGAAATAAACATGTTTCTGCAAGTTTGGTCACCCACATGCAACTTATGGGGCAGTAACAGCACCCTTTACAAAACGTGTTTTTCAGCCCGAAATAAACGCGTTTTTTCAGACCGCTGAATCCCTATGTAACTGCAAGGCTCAGAAGAGCCCACACACTCAGCTCTTAACCCCAGTGTGCAGAAAGTGTCAAAACGTGTTTTTCAGCAGAAATAAACATGTTTCTGCAAGTTTGGTCACCCCTATGCAACTTATGGGGCAGAAACAGCACCCTTTTCAAAACGTGTTTTTCAGCCCGAAATAAACGCGTTTTTTCAGACCGCTGAAGAGCCCACACACTCAGCTCTTAACCCCAGTGTGCAGAAAGTGTCAAAACGTGTTTTTCAGCAGAAAAAAACATGTTTCTGCAAGTTTGGTCACCCCCATGCAACTTATGGGGCAGTAACAGCACCCTTTTCAAAACGTGTTTTTCAGCCCGAAATAAACGCGTTTTTTCAGACCGCTGAAGAGCCCACACACTTAGTTCTTAACCCCAGTGTGCAGAAAGTATCAAAACGTGTTTTTCAGCAGAAATAAACATGTTTCTGAAAGTTTGGTCACCCCCATGCAACTTATGGGGCAGTAACAGCACACTTCTCAAAACGTGTTTTTCAGCCCGAAATAAACGCGTTTTTTCAGACCGCTGTATCCCTATGTAACTGCAAGGCTCAGAAGAGCCCACACACTCAGCTCTTAACCCCAGTGTGCAGAAAGTGTCAAAACGTGTTTTTCAGCAGAAATAAACATGTTTCTGCAAGTTTGGTCACCCCCATGCAACTTATGGGGCAGTACAGCACACTTTTCAAAACGTGTTTTTCAGCCCGAAATAAACGCGTTTTTTCAGACCGCTGTATCCCTATGTAACTGCAAGGCTCAGAAGAGCCCACACACTCAGCTCTTAACCCCAGTGTGCAGAAAGTGTCAAAACGTGTTTTTCAGCAGAAATAAACATGTTTCTGCAAGTTTGGTCACCCCCATGCAACTTATGGGACAGTACAGCACACTTTTCAAAACGTGTTGTTCAGCACGAAATAAACGCGTTTTTTCAGACCGCTGAATTCCTATGTAGCTGCAAGGCTCAGAAGAGACCACACACTCAGCTCTTAACCCCAGTGTGCAGAAAGTGTCAAAACGTGTTTTTCAGCAGAAATAAACATGTTTCTGCAAGTTTGGTCACCCCCATGCAACTTATAGGGCAGTAACAGCACCCTTTTCAAAACGTGTTTTTCAACCCGAAATAAACGCGTTTTTTCAGACCGCTGAAGAGCCCACACACTCAGTTCTTAACCCCAGTGTGCAGAAAGTATCAAAACGTGTTTTTCAGCAGAAATAAACATGTTTCTGAAAGTTTGGTCACCCCCATGCAACTTATGGGGCAGTAACAGCACACTTCTCAAAACGTGTTTTTCAGCCCGAAATAAACGCGTTTTTTCAGACCGCTGTATCCCTATGTAACTGCAAGGCTCAGAAGAGCCCACACACTCAGCTCTTAACCCCAGTGTGCAGAAAGTGTCAAAACGTGTTTTTCAGCAGAAATAAACATGTTTCTGCAAGTTTGGTCACCCCCATGCAACTTATGGGGCAGTAACAGCACTCTTTTCAAAACGTGTTTTTCAGCTCGAAATAAACGCGTATTTTCAGACCGCTGAATCCCAATGTAGCTGCAAGGCTCAGAAGAGCCCACACACTCAGCTCTTAACCCCAGTGTGCAGAAAGTGTCAAAACGTGTTTTTCAGCAGAAATAAACATGTTTCTGCAAGTTTGGTCACACCCATGCAACTTATGGGGCAGCAACAGCACACTTTTCAAAACGTGTTTTTCAGCCCGAAATAAACGCGTTTTTTCAGACCGCTGAATCCCTATGTAACTGCAAGGCTCAGAAGAGCCCACACACTCAGCTCTTAACCCCAGTGTGCAGAAAGTGTCAAAACGTGTTTTTCAGCAGAAATAAACATGTTTCTGCAAGTTTGGTCACCCCCATGCAACTTATGGGGCAGTAACAGCACCCTTTTCAAAACGTGTTTTTCAACCCGAAATAAACGCGTTTTTTCAGACCGCTGAAGAGTCCACACACTCAGTTCTTAACCCCAGTGTGCAGAAAGTATCAAAACGTGTTTTTCAGCAGAAATAAACATGTTTCTGAAAGTTTGGTCACCCCCATGCAACTTATGGGGCAGTAACAGCACACTTCTCAAAACGTGTTTTTCAGCCCGAAATAAACGCGTTTTTTCAGACCGCTGTATCCCTATGTAACTGCAAGGCTCAGAAGAGCCCACACACTCAGCTCTTAACCCCAGTGTGCAGAAAGTGTCAAAACGTGTTTTTCAGCAGAAATAAACATGTTTCTGCAAGTTTGGTCACCCCCATGCAACTTATGGGGCAGTAACAGCACTCTTTTCAAAACGTGTTTTTCAGCTCGAAATAAACGCGTATTTTCAGTCCGCTGAATCCCAATGTAGCTGCAAGGCTCAGAAGAGCCCACACATTCAGCTCTTAACCCCAGTGTGCAGAAAGTGTCAAAACGTGTTTTTCAGCAGAAATAAACATGTTTCTGCAAGTTTGGTCACCCCCATGCAACTTATGGGGCAGTAACAGCACCCTTTTCAAAACGTGTTTTTCAGCCCGAAATAAACGCGTTTTTTCAGACCGCTGAAGAGCCCACACACTCAGCTCTTAACCCCAGTGTGCAGAAAGTGTCAAAACGTGTTTTTCAGCAGAAAAAAACATGTTTCTGCAAGTTTGGTCACCCTCATGCAACTTATGGGGCAGTAACAGCACTCTTTTCAAAACGTGTTTTTCAGCTCGAAATAAACGCGTATTTTCAGACCGCTGAATCCCAATGTAGCTGCAAGGCTCAGAAGAGCCCACACACTCAGCTCTTAACCCCAGTGTGCAGAAAGTGTCAATACGTGTTTTTCAGCAGAAATAAACATGTTTCTGCAAGTTTGGTCACCCACATGCAACTTATGGGGCAGTAACAGCACCCTTTTCAAAACGTGTTTTTCAGCCCGAAATAAACGCGTTTTTTCAGACCGCTGAATCCCTATGTAACTGCAAGGCTCTGAAGAGCCCACACACTCAGCTCTTAACCCCAGTGTGCAGAAAGTGTCAAAACGTGTTTTTCAGCAGAAAAAAACATGTTTCTGCAAGTTTGGTCACCCCCATGCAACTTATGGGGCAGTAACAGCACCCTTTTCAAAACGTGTTTTTCAGCCCGAAATAAACGCGTTTTTTCAGACCACTGAATCCCTATGTAACTGCAAGGCTCAGAAGAGCCCACACACTCAGCTCTTAACCCCAGTGTGCAGAAAGTGTCAAAACGTGTTTTTCAGCAGAAATAAACATGTTTCTGCAAGTTTGGTCACCCCCATGCAACTTATGGGACAGTAACAGCACTCTTTTCAAAACGTGTTTTTCAGCTCGAAATAAACGCGTTTTTTCAGACCGCTGAATACCTATGTAACTGCAAGGCTCTGAAGAGCCCACACACTCAGCTCTTAACCCCAGTGTGCAGAAAGTGTCAAAACGTGTTTTTCAGCAGAAAAAAACATGTTTCTGCAAGTTTGGTCACCCCCATGCAACTTATGGGGCAGTAACAGCACCCTTTTCAAAACGTGTTTTTCAGCCCGAAATAAACACGTTTTTTCAGACCGCTGAATCCCTATGTAACTGCAAGGCTCAGAAGAGCCCACACACTCAGCTCTTAACTCCAGTGTGCAGAAAGTGTCAAAACGTGTTTTTCAGCAGAAATAAACATGTTTCTGCAGGTTTGGTCACCCCCATGCAACTTATGGGGCAGCAACAGCACACTTCTCAAAACGTGTTTTTCAGCCCGAAATAAACGCGTTTTTTCAGACCGCTGAATCCCTATGTAACTGCAAGGCTCAGAAGAGCCCACACACTCAGCTCTTAACCCCAGTGTTCAGAAAGTGTCAAAACGTATTTTTCAGCAGAAATAAACATGTTTCTGCAAGTTTGGTCACCCCCATGCAACTTATGGGGCAGTACAGCACACTTTTCAAAACGTGTTGTTCAGCACGAAATAAACGCGTTTTTTCAGACCGCTGAATTCCTATGTAGCTGCAAGGCTCAGAAGAGACCACACACTCAGCTCTTAACCCCAGTGTGCAGAAAGTGTCAAAACGTGTTTTTCAGCAGAAATAAACATGTTTCTGCAAGTTTGGTCACCCCCATGCAACTTATGGGGCAGTAACAGCACCCTTTTCAAAACGTGTTTTTCAACCCGAAATAAACGCGTTTTTTCAGACCGCTGAAGAGCCCACACACTCAGTTCTTAACCCCAGTGTGCAGAAAGTATCAAAACGTGTTTTTCAGCAGAAATAAACATGTTTCTGAAAGTTTGGTCACCCCCATGCAACTTATGGGGCAGTAACAGCACACTTCTCAAAACGTGTTTTTCAGCCCGAAATAAACGCGTTTTTTCAGACCGCTGTATCCCTATGTAACTGCAAGGCTCAGAAGAGCCCACACACTCAGCTCTTAACCCCAGTGTGCAGAAAGTGTCAAAACGTGTTTTTCAGCAGAAATAAACATGTTTCTGCAAGTTTGGTCACCCCCATGCAACTTATGGGGCAGTAACAGCACTCTTTTCAAAACGTGTTTTTCAGCTCGAAATAAACGCGTATTTTCAGACCGCTGAATCCCAGTGTAGCTGCAAGGCTCAGAAGAGCCCACACACTCAGCTCTTAACCCCAGTGTGCAGAAAGTGTCAAAACGTGTTTTTCAGCAGAAATAAACATGTTTCTGCAAGTTTGGTCACACCCATGCAACTTATGGGGCAGCGACAGCACACTTTTCAAAACGTGTTTTTCAGCCCGAAATAAACGCGTTTTTTCAGACCGCTGAATCCCTATGTAACTGCAAGGCTCAGAAGAGCCCACACACTCAGCTCTTAACCCCAGTGTGCAGAAAGTGTCAAAACGTGTTTTTCAGCAGAAATAAACATGTTTCTGCAAGTTTGGTCACCCCCATGCAACTTATGGGGCAGTAACAGCACCCTTTTCAAAACGTGTTTTTCAACCCGAAATAAACGCGTTTTTTCAGACCGCTGAAGAGTCCACACACTCAGTTCTTAACCCCAGTGTGCAGAAAGTATCAAAACGTGTTTTTCAGCAGAAATAAACATGTTTCTGAAAGTTTGGTCACCCCCATGCAACTTATGGGGCAGTAACAGCACACTTCTCAAAACGTGTTTTTCAGCCCGAAATAAACGCGTTTTTTCAGACCGCTGTATCCCTATGTAACTGCAAGGCTCAGAAGAGCCCACACACTCAGCTCTTAACCCCAGTGTGCAGAAAGTGTCAAAACGTGTTTTTCAGCAGAAATAAACATGTTTCTGCAAGTTTGGTCACCCCCATGCAACTTATGGGGCAGTAACAGCACTCTTTTCAAAACGTGTTTTTCAGCTCGAAATAAACGCGTATTTTCAGTCCGCTGAATCCCAATGTAGCTGCAAGGCTCAGAAGAGCCCACACATTCAGCTCTTAACCCCAGTGTGCAGAAAGTGTCAAAACGTGTTTTTCAGCAGAAATAAACATGTTTCTGCAAGTTTGGTCACCCCCATGCAACTTATGGGGCAGTAACAGCACCCTTTTCAAAACGTGTTTTTCAGCCCGAAATAAACGCGTTTTTTCAGACCGCTGAAGAGCCCACACACTCAGCTCTTAACCCCAGTGTGCAGAAAGTGTCAAAACGTGTTTTTCAGCAGAAAAAAACATGTTTCTGCAAGTTTGGTCACCCTCATGCAACTTATGGGGCAGTAACAGCACTCTTTTCAAAACGTGTTTTTCAGCTCGAAATAAACGCGTATTTTCAGACCGCTGAATCCCAATGTAGCTGCAAGGCTCAGAAGAGCCCACACACTCAGCTCTTAACCCCAGTGTGCAGAAAGTGTCAATACGTGTTTTTCAGCAGAAATAAACATGTTTCTGCAAGTTTGGTCACCCACATGCAACTTATGGGGCAGTAACAGCACCCTTTTCAAAACGTGTTTTTCAACGCGAAATAAACGCGTTTTTTCAGACCGCTGAAGAGCCCACACACTCAGTTCTTAACCCCAGTGTGCAGAAAGTATCAAAACGTGTTTTTCAGCAGAAATAAACATGTTTCTGAAAGTTTGGTCACCCCCATGCAACTTATGGGGCAGTAACAGCACACTTCTCAAAACGTGTTTTTCAGCCCGAAATAAACGCGTTTTTTCAGACCGCTGTATCCCTATGTAACTGCAAGGCTCAGAAGAGCCCACACACTCAGCTCTTAACCCCAGTGTGCAGAAAGTGTCAAAACGTGTTTTTCAGCAGAAATAAACATGTTTCTGCAAGTTTGGTCACCCCCATGCAACTTATGGGGCAGTACAGCACACTTTTCAAAACGTGTTTTTCAGCCCGAAATAAACGCGTTTTTTCAGACCGCTGAATCCCTATGTAACTGCAAGGCTCAGAAGAGCCCACACACTCAGCTCTTAACCCCAGTGTGCAGAAAGTGTCAAAACGTGTTTTTCAGCAGAAATAAACATGTTTCTGCAAGTTTGGTCACCCCCATGCAACTTATGGGGCAGTAACAGCACCCTTTTCAAAACGTGTTTTTCAGCCCGAAATAAACGCGTTTTTTCAGTCCGCTGAATCCCTATGTAACTGCAAGGCTCAGAAGAGCCCACACACTCAGCTCTTAACCCCAGTGTGCAGAAAGTGTCAAAACGTGTTTTTCAGCAGAAATAAACATGTTTCTGCAAGTTTGGTCACCCCCATGCAACTTATGGGGCAGTAACAGCACCCTTTTCAAAATGTGTTTTTCAGCCCGAAATAAACGCGTTTTTTCAGACCGCTGAAGAGCCCACACACTCAGCTCTTAACCCCAGTGTGCAGAAAGTGTCAAAACGTGTTTTTCAGCAGAAAAAAACATGTTTCTGCAAGTTTGGTCACCCTCATGCAACTTATGGGGCAGTAACAGCACTCTTTTCAAAACGTGTTTTTCAGCTCGAAATAAACGCGTATTTTCAGACCGCTGAATCCCAATGTAGCTGCAAGGCTCAGAAGAGCCCACACACTCAGCTCTTAACCCCAGTGTTCAGAAAGTGTCAAAACGTATTTTTCAGCAGAAATAAACATGTTTCTGCAAGTTTGGTCACCCCCATGCAACTTATGGGGCAGTACAGCACACTTTTCAAAACGTGTTGTTCAGCACGAAATAAACGCGTTTTTTCAGACCGCTGAATTCCTATGTAGCTGCAAGGCTCAGAAGAGACCACACACTCAGCTCTTAACCCCAGTGTGCAGAAAGTGTCAAAACGTGTTTTTCAGCAGAAATAAACATGTTTCTGCAAGTTTGGTCACCCCCATGCAACTTATGGGGCAGTAACAGCACCCTTTTCAAAACGTGTTTTTCAACGCGAAATAAACGCGTTTTTTCAGACCGCTGAAGAGCCCACACACTCAGTTCTTAACCCCAGTGTGCAGAAAGTATCAAAACGTGTTTTTCAGCAGAAATAAACATGTTTCTGAAAGTTTGGTCACCCCCATGCAACTTATGGGGCAGTAACAGCACACTTCTCAAAACGTGTTTTTCAGCCCGAAATAAACGCGTTTTTTCAGACCGCTGTATCCCTATGTAACTGCAAGGCTCAGAAGAGCCCACACACTCAGCTCTTAACCCCAGTGTGCAGAAAGTGTCAAAACGTGTTTTTCAGCAGAAATAAACATGTTTCTGCAAGTTTGGTCACCCCCATGCAACTTATGGGGCAGTAACAGCACTCTTTTCAAAACGTGTTTTTCAGCTCGAAATAAACGCGTATTTTCAGACCGCTGAATCCCAATGTAGCTGCAAGGCTCAGAAGAGCCCACACACTCAGCTCTTAACCCCAGTGTGCAGAAAGTGTCAAAACGTGTTTTTCAGCAGAAATAAACATGTTTCTGCAAGTTTGGTCACCCCCATGCAACTTATGGGGCAGTACAGCACACTTTTCAAAACGTGTTGTTCAGCACGAAATAAACGCGTTTTTTCAGACCGCTGAATTCCTATGTAGCTGCAAGGCTCAGAAGAGACCACACACTCAGCTCTTAACCCCAGTGTGCAGAAAGTGTCAAAACGTGTTTTTCAGCAGAAATAAACATGTTTCTGCAAGTTTGGTCACCCCCATGCAACTTATGGGGCAGTAACAGCACCCTTTTCAAAACGTGTTTTTCAACGCGAAATAAACGCGTTTTTTCAGACCGCTGAAGAGCCCACACACTCAGTTCTTAACCCCAGTGTGCAGAAAGTATCAAAACGTGTTTTTCAGCAGAAATAAACATGTTTCTGAAAGTTTGGTCACCCCCATGCAACTTATGGGGCAGTAACAGCACACTTCTCAAAACGTGTTTTTCAGCCCGAAATAAACGCGTTTTTTCAGACCGCTGTATCCCTATGTAACTGCAAGGCTCAGAAGAGCCCACACACTCAGCTCTTAACCCCAGTGTGCAGAAAGTGTCAAAACGTGTTTTTCAGCAGAAATAAACATGTTTCTGCAAGTTTGGTCACCCCCATGCAACTTATGGGGCAGTAACAGCACTCTTTTCAAAACGTGTTTTTCAGCTCGAAATAAACGCGTATTTTCAGACCGCTGAATCCCAATGTAGCTGCAAGGCTCAGAAGAGCCCACACACTCAGCTCTTAACCCCAGTGTGCAGAAAGTGTCAAAACGTGTTTTTCAGCAGAAATAAACATGTTTCTGCAAGTTTGGTCACACCCATGCAACTTATGGGGCAGCAACAGCACACTTTTCAAAACGTGTTTTTCAGCCCGAAATAAACGCGTTTTTTCAGACCGCTGAATCCCTATGTAACTGCAAGGCTCAGAAGAGCCCACACACTCAGCTCTTAACCCCAGTGTGCAGAAAGTGTCAAAACGTGTTTTTCAGCAGAAATAAACATGTTTCTGCAAGTTTGGTTACCCCCATGCAACTTATGGGGCAGTAACAGCACCCTTTTCAAAACGTGTTTTTCAGCACGAAATAAACGCGTTTTTTCAAACTGCTGAATCCCTATGTAGCTGTAAGGCTCAGAGGAGCCCACACACTCAGCTCTTAACCCCAGTGTGCAAAAAGTGTCAAAACGTGTTTTTCAGCAGAAATAAACATGTTTCTGCAAGTTTGGTCACCCCCATGCAACTGATGGGGCAGTAACAGCACCCTTTTCAAAACGTGTTTTTCAGCCCGAAATAAACGCGTTTTTTCAGACCGCTGAATCCCTATGTAACTGCAAGGCTCAGAAGAGTCCACACACTCAGCTCTTAACCCCAGTGTGCAGAAAGTGTCAAAACGTGTTTTTCAGCAGAAATAAACATGTTTCTTCAAGTTTGGTCACCCCCATGCAACTTGTGGGGCAGTAACAGCATCCTTTTCAAAACGTGTTTTTCAGCACGAAATAAACGCGTTTTTTCAGACCGCTGAATCCCTATGTAACTGCAAGGCTCAGAAGAGCCCACACACTCAGCTCTTAACCCCAGTGTGCAGAAAGTGTCAAAACGTGTTTTTCAGCAGAAATAAACATGTTTCTGCAAGTTTGGTCACCCCCATGCAACTTATGGGACAGTAACAGCACTCTTTTCAAAACGTGTTTTTCAGCTCGAAATAAACGCGTTTTTTCAGACCGCTGAATACCTATGTAACTGCAAGGCTCTGAAGAGCCCACACACTCAGCTCTTAACCCCAGTGTGCAGAAAGTGTCAAAACGTGTTTTTCAGCAGAAAAAAACATGTTTCTGCAAGTTTGGTCACCCCCATGCAACTTATGGGGCAGTAACAGCACCCTTTTCAAAACGTGTTTTTCAGCCCGAAATAAACACGTTTTTTCAGACCGCTGAATCCCTATGTAACTGCAAGGCTCAGAAGAGCCCACACACTCAGCTCTTAACTCCAGTGTGCAGAAAGTGTCAAAACGTGTTTTTCAGCAGAAATAAACATGTTTCTGCAGGTTTGGTCACCCCCATGCAACTTATGGGGCAGCAACAGCACACTTCTCAAAACGTGTTTTTCAGCCCGAAATAAACGCGTTTTTTCAGACCGCTGAATCCCTATGTAACTGCAAGGCTCAGAAGAGCCCACACACTCAGCTCTTAACCCCAGTGTTCAGAAAGTGTCAAAACGTATTTTTCAGCAGAAATAAACATGTTTCTGCAAGTTTGGTCACCCCCATGCAACTTATGGGGCAGTACAGCACACTTTTCAAAACGTGTTGTTCAGCACGAAATAAACGCGTTTTTTCAGACCGCTGAATTCCTATGTAGCTGCAAGGCTCAGAAGAGACCACACACTCAGCTCTTAACCCCAGTGTGCAGAAAGTGTCAAAACGTGTTTTTCAGCAGAAATAAACATGTTTCTGCAAGTTTGGTCACCCCCATGCAACTTATGGGGCAGTAACAGCACCCTTTTCAAAACGTGTTTTTCAACCCGAAATAAACGCGTTTTTTCAGACCGCTGAAGAGCCCACACACTCAGTTCTTAACCCCAGTGTGCAGAAAGTATCAAAACGTGTTTTTCAGCAGAAATAAACATGTTTCTGAAAGTTTGGTCACCCCCATGCAACTTATGGGGCAGTAACAGCACACTTCTCAAAACGTGTTTTTCAGCCCGAAATAAACGCGTTTTTTCAGACCGCTGTATCCCTATGTAACTGCAAGGCTCAGAAGAGCCCACACACTCAGCTCTTAACCCCAGTGTGCAGAAAGTGTCAAAACGTGTTTTTCAGCAGAAATAAACATGTTTCTGCAAGTTTGGTCACCCCCATGCAACTTATGGGGCAGTAACAGCACTCTTTTCAAAACGTGTTTTTCAGCTCGAAATAAACGCGTATTTTCAGACCGCTGAATCCCAATGTAGCTGCAAGGCTCAGAAGAGCCCACACACTCAGCTCTTAACCCCAGTGTGCAGAAAGTGTCAAAACGTGTTTTTCAGCAGAAATAAACATGTTTCTGCAAGTTTGGTCACACCCATGCAACTTATGGGGCAGCAACAGCACACTTTTCAAAACGTGTTTTTCAGCCCGAAATAAACGCGTTTTTTCAGACCGCTGAATCCCTATGTAACTGCAAGGCTCAGAAGAGCCCACACACTCAGCTCTTAACCCCAGTGTGCAGAAAGTGTCAAAACGTGTTTTTCAGCAGAAATAAACATGTTTCTGCAAGTTTGGTCACCCCCATGCAACTTATGGGGCAGTAACAGCACCCTTTTCAAAACGTGTTTTTCAACCCGAAATAAACGCGTTTTTTCAGACCGCTGAAGAGCCCACACACTCAGTTCTTAACCCCAGTGTGCAGAAAGTATCAAAACGTGTTTTTCAGCAGAAATAAACATGTTTCTGAAAGTTTGGTCACCCCCATGCAACTTATGGGGCAGTAACAGCACACTTCTCAAAACGTGTTTTTCAGCCCGAAATAAACGCGTTTTTTCAGACCGCTGTATCCCTATGTAACTGCAAGGCTCAGAAGAGCCCACACACTCAGCTCTTAACCCCAGTGTGCAGAAAGTGTCAAAACGTGTTTTTCAGCAGAAATAAACATGTTTCTGCAAGTTTGGTCACCCCCATGCAACTTATGGGGCAGTAACAGCACTCTTTTCAAAACGTGTTTTTCAGCTCGAAATAAACGCGTATTTTCAGTCCGCTGAATCCCAATGTAGCTGCAAGGCTCAGAAGAGCCCACACATTCAGCTCTTAACCCCAGTGTGCAGAAAGTGTCAAAACGTGTTTTTCAGCAGAAAAAAACATGTTTCTGCAAGTTTGGTCACCCTCATGCAACTTATGGGGCAGTAACAGCACTCTTTTCAAAACGTGTTTTTCAGCTCGAAATAAACGCGTATTTTCAGACCGCTGAATCCCAATGTAGCTGCAAGGCTCAGAAGAGCCCACACACTCAGCTCTTAACCCCAGTGTGCAGAAAGTGTCAATACGTGTTTTTCAGCAGAAATAAACATGTTTCTGCAAGTTTGGTCACCCACATGCAACTTATGGGGCAGTAACAGCACCCTTTTCAAAACGTGTTTTTCAGCCCGAAATAAACGCGTTTTTTCAGACCGCTGAATCCCTATGTAACTGCAAGGCTCTGAAGAGCCCACACACTCAGCTCTTAACCCCAGTGTGCAGAAAGTGTCAAAACGTGTTTTTCAGCAGAAAAAAACATGTTTCTGCAAGTTTGGTCACCCCCATGCAACTTATGGGGCAGTAACAGCACCCTTTTCAAAACGTGTTTTTCAGCCCGAAATAAACGCGTTTTTTCAGACCACTGAATCCCTATGTAACTGCAAGGCTCAGAAGAGCCCACACACTCAGCTCTTAACCCCAGTGTGCAGAAAGTGTCAAAACATATATTTCAGCAGAAATAAACGTTTCTGAAAGTTTTGTCACCCCCATGCAACTTATGGGGCAGTAACAGCACTCTTTTCAAAACGTGTTTTTCAGCCCGAAATAAACGCGTTTTTTCAGACCGCTGAATCCCTATGTAACTGCAAGGCTCAGAAGAGCCCACACACTCAGCTCTTAACCCCAGTGTGCAGAAAGTGTCAAAACGTGTTTTTCAGCAGAAAAAAACATGTTTCTGCAAGTTTGGTCACCCCCATGCAACTTATGGGGCAGTAACAGCACCCTTTTCAAAACGTGTTTTTCAGCCCGAAATAAACGCGTTTTTTCAGACCGCTGAAGAGCCCACACACTTAGTTCTTAACCCCAGTGTGCAGAAAGTATCAAAACGTGTTTTTCAGCAGAAATAAACATGTTTCTGAAAGTTTGGTCACCCCCATGCAACTTATGGGGCAGTAACAGCACACTTCTCAAAACGTGTTTTTCAGCCCGAAATAAACGTGTTTTTTCAGACCGCTGTATCCCTATGTAACTGCAAGGCTCAGAAGAGCCCACACACTCAGCTCTTAACCCCAGTGTGCAGAAAGTGTCAAAACGTGTTTTTCAGCAGAAATAAACATGTTTCTGCAAGTTTGGTCACCCCCATGCAACTTATGGGGCAGTACAGCACACTTTTCAAAACGTGTTTTTCAGCCCGAAATAAACGCGTTTTTTCAGACCGCTGAATCCCTATGTAACTGCAAGGCTCAGAAGAGCCCACACACTCAGCTCTTAACCCCAGTGTGCAGAAAGTGTCAAAACGTGTTTTTCAGCAGAAATAAACATGTTTCTGCAAGTTTGGTCACCCCCATGCAACTTATGGGGCAGTAACAGCACCCTTTTCAAAACGTGTTTTTCAGCCCGAAATAAACACGTTTTTTCAGTCCGCTGAATCCCTATGTAACTGCAAGGCTCAGAAGAGCCCACACACTCAGCTCTTAACCCCAGTGTGCAGAAAGTGTCAAAACGTGTTTTTCAGCAGAAATAAACATGTTTCTGCAAGTTTGGTCACCCCCATGCAACTTATGGGGCAGTAACAGCACCCTTTTCAAAACGTGTTTTTCAGCCCGAAATAAACGCGTTTTTTCAGACCGCTGAAGAGCCCACACACTCAGCTCTTAACCCCAGTGTGCAGAAAGTGTCAAAACGTGTTTTTCAGCAGAAAAAAACATGTTTCTGCAAGTTTGGTCACCCTCATGCAACTTATGGGGCAGTAACAGCACTCTTTTCAAAACGTGTTTTTCAGCTCGAAATAAACGCGTATTTTCAGTCCGCTGAATCCCAATGTAGCTGCAAGGCTCAGAAGAGCCCACACACTCAGCTCTTAACCCCAGTGTTCAGAAAGTGTCAAAACGTATTTTTCAGCAGAAATAAACATGTTTCTGCAAGTTTGGTCACCCCCATGCAACTTATGGGGCAGTACAGCACACTTTTCAAAACGTGTTGTTCAGCACGAAATAAACGCGTTTTTTCAGACCGCTGAATTCCTATGTAGCTGCAAGGCTCAGAAGAGACCACACACTCAGCTCTTAACCCCAGTGTGCAGAAAGTGTCAAAACGTGTTTTTCAGCAGAAATAAACATGTTTCTGCAAGTTTGGTCACCCCCATGCAACTTATGGGGCAGTAACAGCACCCTTTTCAAAACGTGTTTTTCAACGCGAAATAAACGCGTTTTTTCAGACCGCTGAAGAGCCCACACACTCAGTTCTTAACCCCAGTGTGCAGAAAGTATCAAAACGTGTTTTTCAGCAGAAATAAACATGTTTCTGAAAGTTTGGTCACCCCCATGCAACTTATGGGGCAGTAACAGCACACTTCTCAAAACGTGTTTTTCAGCCCGAAATAAACGCGTTTTTTCAGACCGCTGTATCCCTATGTAACTGCAAGGCTCAGAAGAGCCCACACACTCAGCTCTTAACCCCAGTGTGCAGAAAGTGTCAAAACGTGTTTTTCAGCAGAAATAAACATGTTTCTGCAAGTTTGGTCACCCCCATGCAACTTATGGGGCAGTAACAGCACTCTTTTCAAAACGTGTTTTTCAGCTCGAAATAAACGCGTATTTTCAGACCGCTGAATCCCAATGTAGCTGCAAGGCTCAGAAGAGCCCACACACTCAGCTCTTAACCCCAGTGTGCAGAAAGTGTCAAAACGTGTTTTTCAGCAGAAATAAACATGTTTCTGCAAGTTTGGTCACACCCATGCAACTTATGGGGCAGCAACAGCACACTTTTCAAAACGTGTTTTTCAGCCCGAAATAAACGCGTTTTTTCAGACCGCTGAATCCCTATGTAACTGCAAGGCTCAGAAGAGCCCACACACTCAGCTCTTAACCCCAGTGTGCAGAAAGTGTCAAAACGTGTTTTTCAGCAGAAATAAACATGTTTCTGCAAGTTTGGTTACCCCCATGCAACTTATGGGGCAGTAACAGTACCCTTTTCAAAACGTGTTTTTCAGCACGAAATAAACGCGTTTTTTCAGACCACTGAATCCCTATGTAACTGCAAGGCTCAGAAGAGCCCACACACTCAGCTCTTAACCCCAGTGTGCAGAAAGTGTCAAAACATATATTTCAGCAGAAATAAACGTTTCTGAAAGTTTTGTCACCCCCATGCAACTTATGGGGCAGTAACAGCACTCTTTTCAAAACGTGTTTTTCAGCCCGAAATAAACGCGTTTTTTCAGACCGCTGAATCCCTATGTAACTGCAAGGCTCAGAAGAGCCCACACACTCAGCTCTTAACCCCAGTGTGCAGAAAGTGTCAAAACGTGTTTTTCAGCAGAAAAAAACATGTTTCTGCAAGTTTGGTCACCCCCATGCAACTTATGGGGCAGTAACAGCACCCTTTTCAAAACGTGTTTTTCAGCCCGAAATAAACGCGTTTTTTCAGACCGCTGAAGAGCCCACACACTTAGTTCTTAACCCCAGTGTGCAGAAAGTATCAAAACGTGTTTTTCAGCAGAAATAAACATGTTTCTGAAAGTTTGGTCACCCCCATGCAACTTATGGGGCAGTAACAGCACACTTCTCAAAACGTGTTTTTCAGCCCGAAATAAACGTGTTTTTTCAGACCGCTGTATCCCTATGTAACTGCAAGGCTCAGAAGAGCCCACACACTCAGCTCTTAACCCCAGTGTGCAGAAAGTGTCAAAACGTGTTTTTCAGCAGAAATAAACATGTTTCTGCAAGTTTGGTCACCCCCATGCAACTTATGGGGCAGTACAGCACACTTTTCAAAACGTGTTTTTCAGCCCGAAATAAACGCGTTTTTTCAGACCGCTGAATCCCTATGTAACTGCAAGGCTCAGAAGAGCCCACACACTCAGCTCTTAACCCCAGTGTGCAGAAAGTGTCAAAACGTGTTTTTCAGCAGAAATAAACATGTTTCTGCAAGTTTGGTCACCCCCATGCAACTTATGGGGCAGTAACAGCACCCTTTTCAAAACGTGTTTTTCAGCCCGAAATAAACACGTTTTTTCAGTCCGCTGAATCCCTATGTAACTGCAAGGCTCAGAAGAGCCCACACACTCAGCTCTTAACCCCAGTGTGCAGAAAGTGTCAAAACGTGTTTTTCAGCAGAAATAAACATGTTTCTGCAAGTTTGGTCACCCCCATGCAACTTATGGGGCAGTAACAGCACCCTTTTCAAAACGTGTTTTTCAGCCCGAAATAAACGCGTTTTTTCAGACCGCTGAAGAGCCCACACACTCAGCTCTTAACCCCAGTGTGCAGAAAGTGTCAAAACGTGTTTTTCAGCAGAAAAAAACATGTTTCTGCAAGTTTGGTCACCCTCATGCAACTTATGGGGCAGTAACAGCACTCTTTTCAAAACGTGTTTTTCAGCTCGAAATAAACGCGTATTTTCAGTCCGCTGAATCCCAATGTAGCTGCAAGGCTCAGAAGAGCCCACACACTCAGCTCTTAACCCCAGTGTTCAGAAAGTGTCAAAACGTATTTTTCAGCAGAAATAAACATGTTTCTGCAAGTTTGGTCACCCCCATGCAACTTATGGGGCAGTACAGCACACTTTTCAAAACGTGTTGTTCAGCACGAAATAAACGCGTTTTTTCAGACCGCTGAATTCCTATGTAGCTGCAAGGCTCAGAAGAGACCACACACTCAGCTCTTAACCCCAGTGTGCAGAAAGTGTCAAAACGTGTTTTTCAGCAGAAATAAACATGTTTCTGCAAGTTTGGTCACCCCCATGCAACTTATGGGGCAGTAACAGCACCCTTTTCAAAACGTGTTTTTCAACGCGAAATAAACGCGTTTTTTCAGACCGCTGAAGAGCCCACACACTCAGTTCTTAACCCCAGTGTGCAGAAAGTATCAAAACGTGTTTTTCAGCAGAAATAAACATGTTTCTGAAAGTTTGGTCACCCCCATGCAACTTATGGGGCAGTAACAGCACACTTCTCAAAACGTGTTTTTCAGCCCGAAATAAACGCGTTTTTTCAGACCGCTGTATCCCTATGTAACTGCAAGGCTCAGAAGAGCCCACACACTCAGCTCTTAACCCCAGTGTGCAGAAAGTGTCAAAACGTGTTTTTCAGCAGAAATAAACATGTTTCTGCAAGTTTGGTCACCCCCATGCAACTTATGGGGCAGTAACAGCACTCTTTTCAAAACGTGTTTTTCAGCTCGAAATAAACGCGTATTTTCAGACCGCTGAATCCCAATGTAGCTGCAAGGCTCAGAAGAGCCCACACACTCAGCTCTTAACCCCAGTGTGCAGAAAGTGTCAAAACGTGTTTTTCAGCAGAAATAAACATGTTTCTGCAAGTTTGGTCACACCCATGCAACTTATGGGGCAGCAACAGCACACTTTTCAAAACGTGTTTTTCAGCCCGAAATAAACGCGTTTTTTCAGACCGCTGAATCCCTATGTAACTGCAAGGCTCAGAAGAGCCCACACACTCAGCTCTTAACCCCAGTGTGCAGAAAGTGTCAAAACGTGTTTTTCAGCAGAAATAAACATGTTTCTGCAAGTTTGGTTACCCCCATGCAACTTATGGGGCAGTAACAGTACCCTTTTCAAAACGTGTTTTTCAGCACGAAATAAACGCGTTTTTTCAAACTGCTGAATCCCTATGTAGCTGTAAGGCTCAGAGGAGCCCACACACTCAGCTCTTAACCCCAGTGTGCAAAAAGTGTCAAAACGTGTTTTTCAGCAGAAATAAACATGTTTCTGCAAGTTTGGTCACCCCCATGCAACTGATGGGGCCGTAACAGCACCCTTTTCAAAACGTGTTTTTCAGCCCGAAATAAACGCGTTTTTTCAGACCGCTGAATCCCTATGTAACTGCAAGGCTCAGAAGAGTCCACACACTCAGCTCTTAACCCCAGTGTGCAGAAAGTGTCAAAACGTGTTTTTCAGCAGAAATAAACATGTTTCTTCAAGTTTGGTCACCCCCATGCAACTTATGGGGCAGTAACAGCATCCTTTTCAAAACGTGTTTTTCAGCACGAAATAAACGCGTTTTTTCAGACCGCTGAATCCCTATGTAACTGCAAGGCTCAGAAGAGCCCACACACTCAGCTCTTAACCCCAGTGTGCAGAAAGTGTCAAAACGTGTTTTTCAGCAGAAATAAACATGTTTCTGCAAGTTTGGTCACCCCCATGCAACTTATGGGGCAGCAACAGCACACTTTTCAAAACGTGTTTTTCAGCCCGAAATAAACGCGTTTTTTCAGACCGCTGAATCCCTATGTAACTGCAAGGCTCAGAAGAGCCCACACACTCAGCTCTTAACCCCAGTGTGCAGAAAGTGTCAAAACGTGTTTTTCAGCAGAAATAAACATGTTTCTGCAAGTTTGGTTACCCCCATGCAACTTATGGGGCAGTAACAGCACCCTTTTCAAAACGTGTTTTTCAGCACGAAATAAACGCGTTTTTTCAAACTGCTGAATCCCTATGTAGCTGTAAGGCTCAGAGGAGCCCACACACTCAGCTCTTAACCCCAGTGTGCAAAAAGTGTCAAAACGTGTTTTTCAGCAGAAATAAACATGTTTCTGCAAGTTTGGTCACCCCCATGCAACTGATGGGGCAGTAACAGCACCCTTTTCAAAACGTGTTTTTCAGCCCGAAATAAACGCGTTTTTTCAGACCGCTGAATCCCTATGTAACTGCAAGGCTCAGAAGAGCCCACACACTCAGCTCTTAACCCCAGTGTGCAGAAAGTGTCAAAACGTGTTTTTCAGCAGAAATAAACATGTTTCTTCAAGTTTGGTCACCCCCATGCAACTTATGGGGCAGTAACAGCATCCTTTTCAAAACGTGTTTTTCAGCACGAAATAAACGCGTTTTTTCAGACCGCTGAATCCCTATGTAACTGCAAGGCTCAGAAGAGCCCACACACTCAGCTCTTAACCCCAGTGTGCAGAAAGTGTCAAAACGTGTTTTTCAGCAGAAATAAACATGTTTCTGCAAGTTTGGTCACCCCCATGCAACTTATGGGACAGTAACAGCACTCTTTTCAAAACGTGTTTTTCAGCTCGAAATAAACGCGTTTTTTCAGACCGCTGAATACCTATGTAACTGCAAGGCTCTGAAGAGCCCACACACTCAGCTCTTAACCCCAGTGTGCAGAAAGTGTCAAAACGTGTTTTTCAGCAGAAAAAAACATGTTTCTGCAAGTTTGGTCACCCCCATGCAACTTATGGGGCAGTAACAGCACCCTTTTCAAAACGTGTTTTTCAGCCCGAAATAAACACGTTTTTTCAGACCGCTGAATCCCTATGTAACTGCAAGGCTCAGAAGAGCCCACACACTCAGCTCTTAACTCCAGTGTGCAGAAAGTGTCAAAACGTGTTTTTCAGCAGAAATAAACATGTTTCTGCAGGTTTGGTCACCCCCATGCAACTTATGGGGCAGCAACAGCACACTTCTCAAAACGTGTTTTTCAGCCCGAAATAAACGCGTTTTTTCAGACCGCTGAATCCCTATGTAACTGCAAGGCTCAGAAGAGCCCACACACTCAGCTCTTAACCCCAGTGTTCAGAAAGTGTCAAAACGTATTTTTCAGCAGAAATAAACATGTTTCTGCAAGTTTGGTCACCCCCATGCAACTTATGGGGCAGTACAGCACACTTTTCAAAACGTGTTGTTCAGCACGAAATAAACGCGTTTTTTCAGACCGCTGAATTCCTATGTAGCTGCAAGGCTCAGAAGAGACCACACACTCAGCTCTTAACCCCAGTGTGCAGAAAGTGTCAAAACGTGTTTTTCAGCAGAAATAAACATGTTTCTGCAAGTTTGGTCACCCCCATGCAACTTATGGGGCAGTAACAGCACCCTTTTCAAAACGTGTTTTTCAACCCGAAATAAACGCGTTTTTTCAGACCGCTGAAGAGCCCACACACTCAGTTCTTAACCCCAGTGTGCAGAAAGTATCAAAACGTGTTTTTCAGCAGAAATAAACATGTTTCTGAAAGTTTGGTCACCCCCATGCAACTTATGGGGCAGTAACAGCACCCTTTTCAAAACGTGTTTTTCAGCCCGAAATAAACACGTTTTTTCAGACCGCTGAATCCCTATGTAACTGCAAGGCTCAGAAGAGCCCACACACTCAGCTCTTAACTCCAGTGTGCAGAAAGTGTCAAAACGTGTTTTTCAGCAGAAATAAACATGTTTCTGCAGGTTTGGTCACCCCCATGCAACTTATGGGGCAGCAACAGCACACTTCTCAAAACGTGTTTTTCAGCCCGAAATAAACGCGTTTTTTCAGACCGCTGAATCCCTATGTAACTGCAAGGCTCAGAAGAGCCCACACACTCAGCTCTTAACTCCAGTGTGCAGAAAGTGTCAAAACGTGTTTTTCAGCAGAAATAAACATGTTTCTGCAGGTTTGGTCACCCCCATGCAACTTATGGGGCAGCAACAGCACACTTCTCAAAACGTGTTTTTCAGCCCGAAATAAACGCGTTTTTTCAGACCGCTGAATCCCTATGTAACTGCAAGGCTCAGAAGAGCCCACACACTCAGCTCTTAACCCCAGTGTTCAGAAAGTGTCAAAACGTATTTTTCAGCAGAAATAAACATGTTTCTGCAAGTTTGGTCACCCCCATGCAACTTATGGGGCAGTACAGCACACTTTTCAAAACGTGTTGTTCAGCACGAAATAAACGCGTTTTTTCAGACCGCTGAATTCCTATGTAGCTGCAAGGCTCAGAAGAGACCACACACTCAGCTCTTAACCCCAGTGTGCAGAAAGTGTCAAAACGTGTTTTTCAGCAGAAATAAACATGTTTCTGCAAGTTTGGTCACCCCCATGCAACTTATGGGGCAGTAACAGCACCCTTTTCAAAACGTGTTTTTCAACCCGAAATAAACGCGTTTTTTCAGACCGCTGAAGAGCCCACACACTCAGTTCTTAACCCCAGTGTGCAGAAAGTATCAAAACGTGTTTTTCAGCAGAAATAAACATGTTTCTGAAAGTTTGGTCACCCCCATGCAACTTATGGGGCAGTAACAGCACACTTCTCAAAACGTGTTTTTCAGCCCGAAATAAACGCGTTTTTTCAGACCGCTGTATCCCTATGTAACTGCAAGGCTCAGAAGAGCCCACACACTCAGCTCTTAACCCCAGTGTGCAGAAAGTGTCAAAACGTGTTTTTCAGCAGAAATAAACATGTTTCTGCAAGTTTGGTCACCCCCATGCAACTTATGGGGCAGTAACAGCACTCTTTTCAAAACGTGTTTTTCAGCTCGAAATAAACGCGTATTTTCAGACCGCTGAATCCCAATGTAGCTGCAAGGCTCAGAAGAGCCCACACACTCAGCTCTTAACCCCAGTGTGCAGAAAGTGTCAAAACGTGTTTTTCAGCAGAAATAAACATGTTTCTGCAAGTTTGGTCACACCCATGCAACTTATGGGGCAGCAACAGCACACTTTTCAAAACGTGTTTTTCAGCCCGAAATAAACGCGTTTTTTCAGACCGCTGAATCCCTATGTAACTGCAAGGCTCAGAAGAGCCCACACACTCAGCTCTTAACCCCAGTGTGCAGAAAGTGTCAAAACGTGTTTTTCAGCAGAAATAAACATGTTTCTGCAAGTTTGGTCACCCCCATGCAACTTATGGGGCAGTAACAGCACCCTTTTCAAAACGTGTTTTTCAACCCGAAATAAACGCGTTTTTTCAGACCGCTGAAGAGTCCACACACTCAGTTCTTAACCCCAGTGTGCAGAAAGTATCAAAACGTGTTTTTCAGCAGAAATAAACATGTTTCTGAAAGTTTGGTCACCCCCATGCAACTTATGGGGCAGTAACAGCACACTTCTCAAAACGTGTTTTTCAGCCCGAAATAAACGCGTTTTTTCAGACCGCTGTATCCCTATGTAACTGCAAGGCTCAGAAGAGCCCACACACTCAGCTCTTAACCCCAGTGTGCAGAAAGTGTCAAAACGTGTTTTTCAGCAGAAATAAACATGTTTCTGCAAGTTTGGTCACCCCCATGCAACTTATGGGGCAGTAACAGCACTCTTTTCAAAACGTGTTTTTCAGCTCGAAATAAACGCGTATTTTCAGTCCGCTGAATCCCAATGTAGCTGCAAGGCTCAGAAGAGCCCACACATTCAGCTCTTAACCCCAGTGTGCAGAAAGTGTCAAAACGTGTTTTTCAGCAGAAATAAACATGTTTCTGCAAGTTTGGTCACCCCCATGCAACTTATGGGGCAGTAACAGCACCCTTTTCAAAACGTGTTTTTCAGCCCGAAATAAACGCGTTTTTTCAGACCGCTGAAGAGCCCACACACTCAGCTCTTAACCCCAGTGTGCAGAAAGTGTCAAAACGTGTTTTTCAGCAGAAAAAAACATGTTTCTGCAAGTTTGGTCACCCTCATGCAACTTATGGGGCAGTAACAGCACTCTTTTCAAAACGTGTTTTTCAGCTCGAAATAAACGCGTATTTTCAGACCGCTGAATCCCAATGTAGCTGCAAGGCTCAGAAGAGCCCACACACTCAGCTCTTAACCCCAGTGTGCAGAAAGTGTCAAAACGTGTTTTTCAGCAGAAATAAACATGTTTCTGCAAGTTTGGTCACCCACATGCAACTTATGGGGCAGTAACAGCACCCTTTTCAAAACGTGTTTTTCAGCCCGAAATAAACGCGTTTTTTCAGACCGCTGAATCCCTATGTAACTGCAAGGCTCTGAAGAGCCCACACACTCAGCTCTTAACCCCAGTGTGCAGAAAGTGTCAAAACGTGTTTTTCAGCAGAAAAAAACATGTTTCTGCAAGTTTGGTCACCCCCATGCAACTTATGGGGCAGTAACAGCACCCTTTTCAAAACGTGTTTTTCAGCCCGAAATAAACGCGTTTTTTCAGACCACTGAATCCCTATGTAACTGCAAGGCTCAGAAGAGCCCACACACTCAGCTCTTAACCCCAGTGTGCAGAAAGTGTCAAAACATATATTTCAGCAGAAATAAACGTTTCTGAAAGTTTTGTCACCCCCATGCAACTTATGGGGCAGTAACAGCACTCTTTTCAAAACGTGTTTTTCAGCTCGAAATAAACGCGTATTTTCAGACCGCTGAATCCCAATGTAGCTGCAAGGCTCAGAAGAGCCCACACACTCAGCTCTTAACCCCAGTGTGCAGAAAGTGTCAAAACGTGTTTTTCAGCAGAAATAAACATGTTTCTGCAAGTTTGGTCACCCACATGCAACTTATGGGGCAGTAAAAGCACCCTTTTCAAAACGTGTTTTTCAGCCCGAAATAAACGCGTTTTTTCAGACCGCTGAATCCCTATGTAACTGCAAGGCTCAGAAGAGCCCACACACTCAGCTCTTAACCCCAGTGTGCAGAAAGTGTCAAAACGTGTTTTTCAGCAGAAAAAAACATGTTTCTGCAAGTTTGGTCACCCCCATGCAACTTATGGGGCAGTAACAGCACCCTTTTCAAAACGTGTTTTTCAGCCCGAAATAAACGCGTTTTTTCAGACCGCTGAAGAGCCCACACACTTAGTTCTTAACCCCAGTGTGCAGAAAGTATCAAAACGTGTTTTTCAGCAGAAATAAACATGTTTCTGAAAGTTTGGTCACCCCCATGCAACTTATGGGGCAGTAACAGCACACTTCTCAAAACGTGTTTTTCAGCCCGAAATAAACGTGTTTTTTCAGACCGCTGTATCCCTATGTAACTGCAAGGCTCAGAAGAGCCCACACACTCAGCTCTTAACCCCAGTGTGCAGAAAGTGTCAAAACGTGTTTTTCAGCAGAAATAAACATGTTTCTGCAAGTTTGGTCACCCCCATGCAACTTATGGGGCAGTACAGCACACTTTTCAAAACGTGTTTTTCAGCCCGAAATAAACGCGTTTTTTCAGACCGCTGAATCCCTATGTAACTGCAAGGCTCAGAAGAGCCCACACACTCAGCTCTTAACCCCAGTGTGCAGAAAGTGTCAAAACGTGTTTTTCAGCAGAAATAAACATGTTTCTGCAAGTTTGGTCACCCCCATGCAACTTATGGGGCAGTAACAGCACCCTTTTCAAAACGTGTTTTTCAGCCCGAAATAAACGCGTTTTTTCAGTCTGCTGAATCCCTATGTAACTGCAAGGCTCAGAAGAGCCCACACACTCAGCTCTTAACCCCAGTGTGCAGAAAGTGTCAAAACGTGTTTTTCAGCAGAAATAAACATGTTTCTGCAAGTTTGGTCACCCCCATGCAACTTATGGGGCAGTAACAGCACCCTTTTCAAAACGTGTTTTTCAGCCCGAAATAAACGCGTTTTTTCAGACCGCTGAAGAGCCCACACACTCAGCTCTTAACCCCAGTGTGCAGAAAGTGTCAAAACGTGTTTTTCAGCAGAAATAAACATGTTTCTGCAAGTTTGGTCACCCCCATGCAACTTATGGGGCAGTAACAGCACTCTTTTCAAAACGTGTTTTTCAGCTCGAAATAAACGCGTATTTTCAGACCGCTGAATCCCAATGTAGCTGCAAGGCTCAGAAGAGCCCACACACTCAGCTCTTAACCCCAGTGTGCAGAAAGTGTCAAAACGTGTTTTTCAGCAGAAATAAACATGTTTCTGCAAGTTTGGTCACCCCCATGCAACTTATGGGGCAGTACAGCACACTTTTCAAAACGTGTTGTTCAGCACGAAATAAACGCGTTTTTTCAGACCGCTGAATTCCTATGTAGCTGCAAGGCTCAGAAGAGACCACACACTCAGCTCTTAACCCCAGTGTGCAGAAAGTGTCAAAACGTGTTTTTCAGCAGAAATAAACATGTTTCTGCAAGTTTGGTCACCCCCATGCAACTTATGGGGCAGTAACAGCACCCTTTTCAAAACGTGTTTTTCAACGCGAAATAAACGCGTTTTTTCAGACCGCTGAAGAGCCCACACACTCAGTTCTTAACCCCAGTGTGCAGAAAGTATCAAAACGTGTTTTTCAGCAGAAATAAACATGTTTCTGAAAGTTTGGTCACCCCCATGCAACTTATGGGGCAGTAACAGCACACTTCTCAAAACGTGTTTTTCAGCCCGAAATAAACGCGTTTTTTCAGACCGCTGTATCCCTATGTAACTGCAAGGCTCAGAAGAGCCCACACACTCAGCTCTTAACCCCAGTGTGCAGAAAGTGTCAAAACGTGTTTTTCAGCAGAAATAAACATGTTTCTGCAAGTTTGGTCACCCCCATGCAACTTATGGGGCAGTAACAGCACTCTTTTCAAAACGTGTTTTTCAGCTCGAAATAAACGCGTATTTTCAGTCCGCTGAATCCCAATGTAGCTGCAAGGCTCAGAAGAGCCCACACACTCAGCTCTTAACCCCAGTGTGCAGAAAGTGTCAAAACGTGTTTTTCAGCAGAAATAAACATGTTTCTGCAAGTTTGGTCACACCCATGCAACTTATGGGGCAGCAACAGCACACTTTTCAAAACGTGTTTTTCAGCCCGAAATAAACGCGTTTTTTCAGACCGCTGAATCCCTATGTAACTGCAAGGCTCAGAAGAGCCCACACACTCAGCTCTTAACCCCAGTGTGCAGAAAGTGTCAAAACGTGTT
This sequence comes from Lepisosteus platostomus, assembly GCF_059453375.1. NCBI lineage: Eukaryota > Metazoa > Chordata > Actinopteri > Semionotiformes > Lepisosteidae > Lepisosteus > Lepisosteus platostomus. The sequence goes on from NC_142612.1 coordinate 36,018,916, forward strand.
TTTCAGCAGAAATAAACATGTTTCTGCAAGTTTGGTTACCCCCATGCAACTTATGGGGCAGTAACAGCACCCTTTTCAAAACGTGTTTTTCAGCACGAAATAAACGCGTTTTTTCAAACTGCTGAATCCCTATGTAGCTGTAAGGCTCAGAGGAGCCCACACACTCAGCTCTTAACCCCAGTGTGCAAAAAGTGTCAAAACGTGTTTTTCAGCAGAAATAAACATGTTTCTGCAAGTTTGGTCACCCCCATGCAACTGATGGGGCAGTAACAGCACCCTTTTCAAAACGTGTTTTTCAGCCCGAAATAAACGCGTTTTTTCAGACCGCTGAATCCCTATGTAACTGCAAGGCTCAGAAGAGTCCACACACTCAGCTCTTAACCCCAGTGTGCAGAAAGTGTCAAAACGTGTTTTTCAGCAGAAATAAACATGTTTCTTCAAGTTTGGTCACCCCCATGCAACTTATGGGGCAGTAACAGCATCCTTTTCAAAACGTGTTTTTCAGCACGAAATAAACGCGTTTTTTCAGACCGCTGAATCCCTATGTAACTGCAAGGCTCAGAAGAGCCCACACACTCAGCTCTTAACCCCAGTGTGCAGAAAGTGTCAAAACGTGTTTTTCAGCAGAAATAAACATGTTTCTGCAAGTTTGGTCACCCCCATGCAACTTATGGGACAGTAACAGCACTCTTTTCAAAACGTGTTTTTCAGCTCGAAATAAACGCGTTTTTTCAGACCGCTGAATACCTATGTAACTGCAAGGCTCTGAAGAGCCCACACACTCAGCTCTTAACCCCAGTGTGCAGAAAGTGTCAAAACGTGTTTTTCAGCAGAAAAAAACATGTTTCTGCAAGTTTGGTCACCCCCATGCAACTTATGGGGCAGTAACAGCACCCTTTTCAAAACGTGTTTTTCAGCCCGAAATAAACACGTTTTTTCAGACCGCTGAATCCCTATGTAACTGCAAGGCTCAGAAGAGCCCACACACTCAGCTCTTAACTCCAGTGTGCAGAAAGTGTCAAAACGTGTTTTTCAGCAGAAATAAACATGTTTCTGCAGGTTTGGTCACCCCCATGCAACTTATGGGGCAGCAACAGCACACTTCTCAAAACGTGTTTTTCAGCCCGAAATAAACGCGTTTTTTCAGACCGCTGAATCCCTATGTAACTGCAAGGCTCAGAAGAGCCCACACACTCAGCTCTTAACCCCAGTGTTCAGAAAGTGTCAAAACGTATTTTTCAGCAGAAATAAACATGTTTCTGCAAGTTTGGTCACCCCCATGCAACTTATGGGGCAGTACAGCACACTTTTCAAAACGTGTTGTTCAGCACGAAATAAACGCATTTTTTCAGACCGCTGAATTCCTATGTAGCTGCAAGGCTCAGAAGAGACCACACACTCAGCTCTTAACCCCAGTGTGCAGAAAGTGTCAAAACGTGTTTTTCAGCAGAAATAAACATGTTTCTGCAAGTTTGGTCACCCCCATGCAACTTATGGGGCAGTAACAGCACCCTTTTCAAAACGTGTTTTTCAACCCGAAATAAACGCGTTTTTTCAGACCGCTGAAGAGCCCACACACTCAGTTCTTAACCCCAGTGTGCAGAAAGTATCAAAACGTGTTTTTCAGCAGAAATAAACATGTTTCTGAAAGTTTGGTCACCCCCATGCAACTTATGGGGCAGTAACAGCACACTTCTCAAAACGTGTTTTTCAGCCCGAAATAAACGCGTTTTTTCAGACCGCTGTATCCCTATGTAACTGCAAGGCTCAGAAGAGCCCACACACTCAGCTCTTAACCCCAGTGTGCAGAAAGTGTCAAAACGTGTTTTTCAGCAGAAAAAAACATGTTTCTGCAAGTTTGGTCACCCCCATGCAACTTATGGGGCAGTACAGCACACTTTTCAAAACGTGTTGTTCAGCACGAAATAAACGCGTTTTTTCAGACCGCTGAATTCCTATGTAGCTGCAAGGCTCAGAAGAGACCACACACTCAGCTCTTAACCCCAGTGTGCAGAAAGTGTCAAAACGTGTTTTTCAGCAGAAATAAACATGTTTCTGCAAGTTTGGTCACCCCCATGCAACTTATGGGGCAGTAACAGCACCCTTTTCAAAACGTGTTTTTCAACCCGAAATAAACGCGTTTTTTCAGACCGCTGAAGAGCCCACACACTCAGTTCTTAACCCCAGTGTGCAGAAAGTATCAAAACGTGTTTTTCAGCAGAAATAAACATGTTTCTGAAAGTTTGGTCACCCCCATGCAACTTATGGGGCAGTAACAGCACACTTCTCAAAACGTGTTTTTCAGCCCGAAATAAACGCGTTTTTTCAGACCGCTGTATCCCTATGTAACTGCAAGGCTCAGAAGAGCCCACACACTCAGCTCTTAACCCCAGTGTGCAGAAAGTGTCAAAACGTGTTTTTCAGCAGAAATAAACATGTTTCTGCAAGTTTGGTCACCCCCATGCAACTTATGGGGCAGTAACAGCACTCTTTTCAAAACGTGTTTTTCAGCTCGAAATAAACGCGTATTTTCAGACCGCTGAATCCCAATGTAGCTGCAAGGCTCAGAAGAGCCCACACACTCAGCTCTTAACCCCAGTGTGCAGAAAGTGTCAAAACGTGTTTTTCAGCAGAAATAAACATGTTTCTGCAAGTTTGGTCACACCCATGCAACTTATGGGGCAGCAACAGCACACTTTTCAAAACGTGTTTTTCAGCCCGAAATAAACGCGTTTTTTCAGACCGCTGAATCCCTATGTAACTGCAAGGCTCAGAAGAGCCCACACACTCAGCTCTTAACCCCAGTGTGCAGAAAGTGTCAAAACGTGTTTTTCAGCAGAAATAAACATGTTTCTGCAAGTTTGGTCACCCCCATGCAACTTATGGGGCAGTAACAGCACCCTTTTCAAAACGTGTTTTTCAACCCGAAATAAACGCGTTTTTTCAGACCGCTGAAGAGCCCACACACTCAGTTCTTAACCCCAGTGTGCAGAAAGTATCAAAACGTGTTTTTCAGCAGAAATAAACATGTTTCTGAAAGTTTGGTCACCCCCATGCAACTTATGGGGCAGTAACAGCACACTTCTCAAAACGTGTTTTTCAGCCCGAAATAAACGCGTTTTTTCAGACCGCTGTATCCCTATGTAACTGCAAGGCTCAGAAGAGCCCACACACTCAGCTCTTAACCCCAGTGTGCAGAAAGTGTCAAAACGTGTTTTTCAGCAGAAATAAACATGTTTCTGCAAGTTTGGTCACCCCCATGCAACTTATGGGGCAGTAACAGCACTCTTTTCAAAACGTGTTTTTCAGCTCGAAATAAACGCGTATTTTCAGTCCGCTGAATCCCAATGTAGCTGCAAGGCTCAGAAGAGCCCACACATTCAGCTCTTAACCCCAGTGTGCAGAAAGTGTCAAAACGTGTTTTTCAGCAGAAATAAACATGTTTCTGCAAGTTTGGTCACCCCCATGCAACTTATGGGGCAGTAACAGCACCCTTTTCAAAACGTGTTTTTCAGCCCGAAATAAACGCGTTTTTTCAGACCGCTGAAGAGCCCACACACTCAGCTCTTAACCCCAGTGTGCAGAAAGTGACAAAACGTGTTTTTCAGCAGAAAAAAACATGTTTCTGCAAGTTTGGTCACCCTCATGCAACTTATGGGGCAGTAACAGCACTCTTTTCAAAACGTGTTTTTCAGCTCGAAATAAACGCGTATTTTCAGACCGCTGAATCCCAATGTAGCTGCAAGGCTCAGAAGAGCCCACACACTCAGCTCTTAACCCCAGTGTGCAGAAAGTGTCAATACGTGTTTTTCAGCAGAAATAAACATGTTTCTGCAAGTTTGGTCACCCACATGCAACTTATGGGGCAGTAACAGCACCCTTTTCAAAACGTGTTTTTCAGCCCGAAATAAACGCGTTTTTTCAGACCGCTGAATCCCTATGTAACTGCAAGGCTCTGAAGAGCCCACACACTCAGCTCTTAACCCCAGTGTGCAGAAAGTGTCAAAACGTGTTTTTCAGCAGAAAAAAACATGTTTCTGCAAGTTTGGTCACCCCCATGCAACTTATGGGGCAGTAACAGCACCCTTTTCAAAACGTGTTTTTCAGCCCGAAATAAACGCGTTTTTTCAGACCACTGAATCCCTATGTAACTGCAAGGCTCAGAAGAGCCCACACACTCAGCTCTTAACCCCAGTGTGCAGAAAGTGTCAAAACATATATTTCAGCAGAAATAAACGTTTCTGAAAGTTTTGTCACCCCCATGCAACTTATGGGGCAGTAACAGCACTCTTTTCAAAACGTGTTTTTCAGCTCGAAATAAACGCGTATTTTCAGACCGCTGAATCCCAATGTAGCTGCAAGGCTCAGAAGAGCCCACACACTCAGCTCTTAACCCCAGTGTGCAGAAAGTGTCAAAACATATATTTCAGCAGAAATAAACGTTTCTGAAAGTTTTGTCACCCCCATGCAACTTATGGGGCAGTAACAGCACTCTTTTCAAAACGTGTTTTTCAGCTCGAAATAAACGCGTATTTTCAGACCGCTGAATCCCAATGTAGCTGCAAGGCTCAGAAGAGCCCACACACTCAGCTCTTAACCCCAGTGTGCAGAAAGTGTCAAAACGTGTTTTTCAGCAGAAATAAACATGTTTCTGCAAGTTTGGTCACCCACATGCAACTTATGGGGCAGTAAAAGCACCCTTTTCAAAACGTGTTTTTCAGCCCGAAATAAACGCGTTTTTTCAGACCGCTGAATCCCTATGTAACTGCAAGGCTCAGAAGAGCCCACACACTCAGCTCTTAACCCCAGTGTGCAGAAAGTGTCAAAACGTGTTTTTCAGCAGAAAAAAACATGTTTCTGCAAGTTTGGTCACCCCCATGCAACTTATGGGGCAGTAACAGCACCCTTTTCAAAACGTGTTTTTCAGCCCGAAATAAACGCGTTTTTTCAGACCGCTGAAGAGCCCACACACTTAGTTCTTAACCCCAGTGTGCAGAAAGTATCAAAACGTGTTTTTCAGCAGAAATAAACATGTTTCTGAAAGTTTGGTCACCCCCATGCAACTTATGGGGCAGTAACAGCACACTTCTCAAAACGTGTTTTTCAGCCCGAAATAAACGTGTTTTTTCAGACCGCTGTATCCCTATGTAACTGCAAGGCTCAGAAGAGCCCACACACTCAGCTCTTAACCCCAGTGTGCAGAAAGTGTCAAAACGTGTTTTTCAGCAGAAATAAACATGTTTCTGCAAGTTTGGTCACCCCCATGCAACTTATGGGGCAGTACAGCACAGTTTTCAAAACGTGTTTTTCAGCCCGAAATAAACGCGTTTTTTCAGACCGCTGAATCCCTATGTAACTGCAAGGCTCAGAAGAGCCCACACACTCAGCTCTTAACCCCAGTGTGCAGAAAGTGTCAAAACGTGTTTTTCAGCAGAAATAAACATGTTTCTGCAAGTTTGGTCACCCCCATGCAACTTATGGGGCAGTAACAGCACCCTTTTCAAAACGTGTTTTTCAGCCCGAAATAAACGCGTTTTTTCAGTCCGCTGAATCCCTATGTAACTGCAAGGCTCAGAAGAGCCCACACACTCAGCTCTTAACCCCAGTGTGCAGAAAGTGTCAAAACGTGTTTTTCAGCAGAAATAAACATGTTTCTGCAAGTTTGGTCACCCCCATGCAACTTATGGGGCAGTAACAGCACCCTTTTCAAAACGTGTTTTTCAGCCCGAAATAAACGCGTTTTTTCAGACCGCTGAAGAGCCCACACACTCAGCTCTTAACCCCAGTGTGCAGAAAGTGTCAAAACGTGTTTTTCAGCAGAAAAAAACATGTTTCTGCAAGTTTGGTCACCCTCATGCAACTTATGGGGCAGTAACAGCACTCTTTTCAAAACGTGTTTTTCAGCTCGAAATAAACGCGTATTTTCAGACCGCTGAATCCCAATGTAGCTGCAAGGCTCAGAAGAGCCCACACACTCAGCTCTTAACCCCAGTGTTCAGAAAGTGTCAAAACGTATTTTTCAGCAGAAATAAACATGTTTCTGCAAGTTTGGTCACCCCCATGCAACTTATGGGGCAGTACAGCACACTTTTCAAAACGTGTTGTTCAGCACGAAATAAACGCGTTTTTTCAGACCGCTGAATTCCTATGTAGCTGCAAGGCTCAGAAGAGACCACACACTCAGCTCTTAACCCCAGTGTGCAGAAAGTGTCAAAACGTGTTTTTCAGCAGAAATAAACATGTTTCTGCAAGTTTGGTCACCCCCATGCAACTTATGGGGCAGTAACAGCACCCTTTTCAAAACGTGTTTTTCAACGCGAAATAAACGCGTTTTTTCAGACCGCTGAAGAGCCCACACACTCAGTTCTTAACCCCAGTGTGCAGAAAGTATCAAAACGTGTTTTTCAGCAGAAATAAACATGTTTCTGAAAGTTTGGTCACCCCCATGCAACTTATGGGGCAGTAACAGCACACTTCTCAAAACGTGTTTTTCAGCCCGAAATAAACGCGTTTTTTCAGACCGCTGTATCCCTATGTAACTGCAAGGCTCAGAAGAGCCCACACACTCAGCTCTTAACCCCAGTGTGCAGAAAGTGTCAAAACGTGTTTTTCAGCAGAAATAAACATGTTTCTGCAAGTTTGGTCACCCCCATGCAACTTATGGGGCAGTAACAGCACTCTTTTCAAAACGTGTTTTTCAGCTCGAAATAAACGCGTATTTTCAGACCGCTGAATCCCAATGTAGCTGCAAGGCTCAGAAGAGCCCACACACTCAGCTCTTAACCCCAGTGTGCAGAAAGTGTCAAAACGTGTTTTTCAGCAGAAATAAACATGTTTCTGCAAGTTTGGTCACCCCCATGCAACTTATGGGGCAGTACAGCACACTTTTCAAAACGTGTTGTTCAGCACGAAATAAACGCGTTTTTTCAGACCGCTGAATTCCTATGTAGCTGCAAGGCTCAGAAGAGACCACACACTCAGCTCTTAACCCCAGTGTGCAGAAAGTGTCAAAACGTGTTTTTCAGCAGAAATAAACATGTTTCTGCAAGTTTGGTCACCCCCATGCAACTTATGGGGCAGTAACAGCACCCTTTTCAAAACGTGTTTTTCAACGCGAAATAAACGCGTTTTTTCAGACCGCTGAAGAGCCCACACACTCAGTTCTTAACCCCAGTGTGCAGAAAGTATCAAAACGTGTTTTTCAGCAGAAATAAACATGTTTCTGAAAGTTTGGTCACCCCCATGCAACTTATGGGGCAGTAACAGCACACTTCTCAAAACGTGTTTTTCAGCCCGAAATAAACGCGTTTTTTCAGACCGCTGTATCCCTATGTAACTGCAAGGCTCAGAAGAGCCCACACACTCAGCTCTTAACCCCAGTGTGCAGAAAGTGTCAAAACGTGTTTTTCAGCAGAAATAAACATGTTTCTGCAAGTTTGGTCACCCCCATGCAACTTATGGGGCAGTAACAGCACTCTTTTCAAAACGTGTTTTTCAGCTCGAAATAAACGCGTATTTTCAGTCCGCTGAATCCCAATGTAGCTGCAAGGCTCAGAAGAGCCCACACACTCAGCTCTTAACCCCAGTGTGCAGAAAGTGTCAAAACGTGTTTTTCAGCAGAAATAAACATGTTTCTGCAAGTTTGGTCACACCCATGCAACTTATGGGGCAGCAACAGCACACTTTTCAAAACGTGTTTTTCAGCCCGAAATAAACGCGTTTTTTCAGACCGCTGAATCCCTATGTAACTGCAAGGCTCAGAAGAGCCCACACACTCAGCTCTTAACCCCAGTGTGCAGAAAGTGTCAAAACGTGTTTTTCAGCAGAAATAAACATGTTTCTGCAAGTTTGGTTACCCCCATGCAACTTATGGGGCAGTAACAGCACCCTTTTCAAAACGTGTTTTTCAGCACGAAATAAACGCGTTTTTTCAAACTGCTGAATCCCTATGTAGCTGTAAGGCTCAGAGGAGCCCACACACTCAGCTCTTAACCCCAGTGTGCAAAAAGTGTCAAAACGTGTTTTTCAGCAGAAATAAACATGTTTCTGCAAGTTTGGTCACCCCCATGCAACTGATGGGGCAGTAACAGCACCCTTTTCAAAACGTGTTTTTCAGCCCGAAATAAACGCGTTTTTTCAGACCGCTGAATCCCTATGTAACTGCAAGGCTCAGAAGAGTCCACACACTCAGCTCTTAACCCCAGTGTGCAGAAAGTGTCAAAACGTGTTTTTCAGCAGAAATAAACATGTTTCTTCAAGTTTGGTCACCCCCATGCAACTTATGGGGCAGTAACAGCATCCTTTTCAAAACGTGTTTTTCAGCACGAAATAAACGCGTTTTTTCAGACCGCTGAATCCCTATGTAACTGCAAGGCTCAGAAGAGCCCACACACTCAGCTCTTAACCCCAGTGTGCAGAAAGTGTCAAAACGTGTTTTTCAGCAGAAATAAACATGTTTCTGCAAGTTTGGTCACCCCCATGCAACTTATGGGACAGTAACAGCACTCTTTTCAAAACGTGTTTTTCAGCTCGAAATAAACGCGTTTTTTCAGACCGCTGAATACCTATGTAACTGCAAGGCTCTGAAGAGCCCACACACTCAGCTCTTAACCCCAGTGTGCAGAAAGTGTCAAAACGTGTTTTTCAGCAGAAAAAAACATGTTTCTGCAAGTTTGGTCACCCCCATGCAACTTATGGGGCAGTAACAGCACCCTTTTCAAAACGTGTTTTTCAGCCCGAAATAAACACGTTTTTTCAGACCGCTGAATCCCTATGTAACTGCAAGGCTCAGAAGAGCCCACACACTCAGCTCTTAACTCCAGTGTGCAGAAAGTGTCAAAACGTGTTTTTCAGCAGAAATAAACATGTTTCTGCAGGTTTGGTCACCCCCATGCAACTTATGGGGCAGCAACAGCACACTTCTCAAAACGTGTTTTTCAGCCCGAAATAAACGCGTTTTTTCAGACCGCTGAATCCCTATGTAACTGCAAGGCTCAGAAGAGCCCACACACTCAGCTCTTAACCCCAGTGTTCAGAAAGTGTCAAAACGTATTTTTCAGCAGAAATAAACATGTTTCTGCAAGTTTGGTCACCCCCATGCAACTTATGGGGCAGTACAGCACACTTTTCAAAACGTGTTGTTCAGCACGAAATAAACGCGTTTTTTCAGACCGCTGAATTCCTATGTAGCTGCAAGGCTCAGAAGAGACCACACACTCAGCTCTTAACCCCAGTGTGCAGAAAGTGTCAAAACGTGTTTTTCAGCAGAAATAAACATGTTTCTGCAAGTTTGGTCACCCCCATGCAACTTATGGGGCAGTAACAGCACCCTTTTCAAAACGTGTTTTTCAACCCGAAATAAACGCGTTTTTTCAGACCGCTGAAGAGCCCACACACTCAGTTCTTAACCCCAGTGTGCAGAAAGTATCAAAACGTGTTTTTCAGCAGAAATAAACATGTTTCTGAAAGTTTGGTCACCCCCATGCAACTTATGGGGCAGTAACAGCACACTTCTCAAAACGTGTTTTTCAGCCCGAAATAAACGCGTTTTTTCAGACCGCTGTATCCCTATGTAACTGCAAGGCTCAGAAGAGCCCACACACTCAGCTCTTAACCCCAGTGTGCAGAAAGTGTCAAAACGTGTTTTTCAGCAGAAATAAACATGTTTCTGCAAGTTTGGTCACCCCCATGCAACTTATGGGGCAGTAACAGCACTCTTTTCAAAACGTGTTTTTCAGCTCGAAATAAACGCGTATTTTCAGACCGCTGAATCCCAATGTAGCTGCAAGGCTCAGAAGAGCCCACACACTCAGCTCTTAACCCCAGTGTGCAGAAAGTGTCAAAACGTGTTTTTCAGCAGAAATAAACATGTTTCTGCAAGTTTGGTCACACCCATGCAACTTATGGGGCAGCAACAGCACACTTTTCAAAACGTGTTGTTCAGCACGAAATAAACGCGTTTTTTCAGACCGCTGAATTCCTATGTAGCTGCAAGGCTCAGAAGAGACCACACACTCAGCTCTTAACCCCAGTGTGCAGAAAGTGTCAAAACGTGTTTTTCAGCAGAAATAAACATGTTTCTGCAAGTTTGGTCACCCCCATGCAACTTATGGGGCAGTAACAGCACCCTTTTCAAAACGTGTTTTTCAACCCGAAATAAACGCGTTTTTTCAGACCGCTGAAGAGCCCACACACTCAGTTCTTAACCCCAGTGTGCAGAAAGTATCAAAACGTGTTTTTCAGCAGAAATAAACATGTTTCTGAAAGTTTGGTCACCCCCATGCAACTTATGGGGCAGTAACAGCACACTTCTCAAAACGTGTTTTTCAGCCCGAAATAAACGCGTTTTTTCAGACCGCTGTATCCCTATGTAACTGCAAGGCTCAGAAGAGCCCACACACTCAGCTCTTAACCCCAGTGTGCAGAAAGTGTCAAAACGTGTTTTTCAGCAGAAATAAACATGTTTCTGCAAGTTTGGTCACCCCCATGCAACTTATGGGGCAGTAACAGCACTCTTTTCAAAACGTGTTTTTCAGCTCGAAATAAACGCGTATTTTCAGACCGCTGAATCCCAATGTAGCTGCAAGGCTCAGAAGAGCCCACACACTCAGCTCTTAACCCCAGTGTGCAGAAAGTGTCAAAACGTGTTTTTCAGCAGAAATAAACATGTTTCTGCAAGTTTGGTCACACCCATGCAACTTATGGGGCAGCAACAGCACACTTTTCAAAACGTGTTTTTCAGCCCGAAATAAACGCGTTTTTTCAGACCGCTGAATCCCTATGTAACTGCAAGGCTCAGAAGAGCCCACACACTCAGCTCTTAACCCCAGTGTGCAGAAAGTGTCAAAACGTGTTTTTCAGCAGAAATAAACATGTTTCTGCAAGTTTGGTCACCCCCATGCAACTTATGGGGCAGTAACAGCACCCTTTTCAAAACGTGTTTTTCAACCCGAAATAAACGCGTTTTTTCAGACCGCTGAAGAGCCCACACACTCAGTTCTTAACCCCAGTGTGCAGAAAGTATCAAAACGTGTTTTTCAGCAGAAATAAACATGTTTCTGAAAGTTTGGTCACCCCCATGCAACTTATGGGGCAGTAACAGCACACTTCTCAAAACGTGTTTTTCAGCCCGAAATAAACGCGTTTTTTCAGACCGCTGTATCCCTATGTAACTGCAAGGCTCAGAAGAGCCCACACACTCAGCTCTTAACCCCAGTGTGCAGAAAGTGTCAAAACGTGTTTTTCAGCAGAAATAAACATGTTTCTGCAAGTTTGGTCACCCCCATGCAACTTATGGGGCAGTAACAGCACTCTTTTCAAAACGTGTTTTTCAGCTCGAAATAAACGCGTATTTTCAGTCCGCTGAATCCCAATGTAGCTGCAAGGCTCAGAAGAGCCCACACATTCAGCTCTTAACCCCAGTGTGCAGAAAGTGTCAAAACGTGTTTTTCAGCAGAAATAAACATGTTTCTGCAAGTTTGGTCACCCCCATGCAACTTATGGGGCAGTAACAGCACCCTTTTCAAAACGTGTTTTTCAGCCCGAAATAAACGCGTTTTTTCAGACCGCTGAAGAGCCCACACACTCAGCTCTTAACCCCAGTGTGCAGAAAGTGTCAAAACGTGTTTTTCAGCAGAAAAAAACATGTTTCTGCAAGTTTGGTCACCCTCATGCAACTTATGGGGCAGTAACAGCACTCTTTTCAAAACGTGTTTTTCAGCTCGAAATAAACGCGTATTTTCAGACCGCTGAATCCCAATGTAGCTGCAAGGCTCAGAAGAGCCCACACACTCAGCTCTTAACCCCAGTGTGCAGAAAGTGTCAATACGTGTTTTTCAGCAGAAATAAACATGTTTCTGCAAGTTTGGTCACCCACATGCAACTTATGGGGCAGTAACAGCACCCTTTTCAAAACGTGTTTTTCAGCCCGAAATAAACGCGTTTTTTCAGACCGCTGAATCCCTATGTAACTGCAAGGCTCTGAAGAGCCCACACACTCAGCTCTTAACCCCAGTGTGCAGAAAGTGTCAAAACGTGTTTTTCAGCAGAAAAAAACATGTTTCTGCAAGTTTGGTCACCCCCATGCAACTTATGGGGCAGTAACAGCACCCTTTTCAAAACGTGTTTTTCAGCCCGAAATAAACGCGTTTTTTCAGACCACTGAATCCCTATGTAACTGCAAGGCTCAGAAGAGCCCACACACTCAGCTCTTAACCCCAGTGTGCAGAAAGTGTCAAAACATATATTTCAGCAGAAATAAACGTTTCTGAAAGTTTTGTCACCCCCATGCAACTTATGGGGCAGTAACAGCACTCTTTTCAAAACGTGTTTTTCAGCTCGAAATAAACGCGTATTTTCAGACCGCTGAATCCCAATGTAGCTGCAAGGCTCAGAAGAGCCCACACACTCAGCTCTTAACCCCAGTGTGCAGAAAGTGTCAAAACGTGTTTTTCAGCAGAAATAAACATGTTTCTGCAAGTTTGGTCACCCACATGCAACTTATGGGGCAGTAAAAGCACCCTTTTCAAAACGTGTTTTTCAGCCCGAAATAAACGCGTTTTTTCAGACCGCTGAATCCCTATGTAACTGCAAGGCTCAGAAGAGCCCACACACTCAGCTCTTAACCCCAGTGTGCAGAAAGTGTCAAAACGTGTTTTTCAGCAGAAAAAAACATGTTTCTGCAAGTTTGGTCACCCCCATGCAACTTATGGGGCAGTAACAGCACCCTTTTCAAAACGTGTTTTTCAGCCCGAAATAAACGCGTTTTTTCAGACCGCTGAAGAGCCCACACACTTAGTTCTTAACCCCAGTGTGCAGAAAGTATCAAAACGTGTTTTTCAGCAGAAATAAACATGTTTCTGAAAGTTTGGTCACCCCCATGCAACTTATGGGGCAGTAACAGCACACTTCTCAAAACGTGTTTTTCAGCCCGAAATAAACGTGTTTTTTCAGACCGCTGTATCCCTATGTAACTGCAAGGCTCAGAAGAGCCCACACACTCAGCTCTTAACCCCAGTGTGCAGAAAGTGTCAAAACGTGTTTTTCAGCAGAAATAAACATGTTTCTGCAAGTTTGGTCACCCCCATGCAACTTATGGGGCAGTACAGCACACTTTTCAAAACGTGTTTTTCAGCCCGAAATAAACGCGTTTTTTCAGACCGCTGAATCCCTATGTAACTGCAAGGCTCAGAAGAGCCCACACACTCAGCTCTTAACCCCAGTGTGCAGAAAGTGTCAAAACGTGTTTTTCAGCAGAAATAAACATGTTTCTGCAAGTTTGGTCACCCCCATGCAACTTATGGGGCAGTAACAGCACCCTTTTCAAAACGTGTTTTTCAGCCCGAAATAAACGCGTTTTTTCAGTCCGCTGAATCCCTATGTAACTGCAAGGCTCAGAAGAGCCCACACACTCAGCTCTTAACCCCAGTGTGCAGAAAGTGTCAAAACGTGTTTTTCAGCAGAAATAAACATGTTTCTGCAAGTTTGGTCACCCCCATGCAACTTATGGGGCAGTAACAGCACCCTTTTCAAAACGTGTTTTTCAGCCCGAAATAAACGCGTTTTTTCAGACCGCTGAAGAGCCCACACACTCAGCTCTTAACCCCAGTGTGCAGAAAGTGTCAAAACGTGTTTTTCAGCAGAAAAAAACATGTTTCTGCAAGTTTGGTCACCCTCATGCAACTTATGGGGCAGTAACAGCACTCTTTTCAAAACGTGTTTTTCAGCTCGAAATAAACGCGTATTTTCAGACCGCTGAATCCCAATGTAGCTGCAAGGCTCAGAAGAGCCCACACACTCAGCTCTTAACCCCAGTGTTCAGAAAGTGTCAAAACGTATTTTTCAGCAGAAATAAACATGTTTCTGCAAGTTTGGTCACCCCCATGCAACTTATGGGGCAGTACAGCACACTTTTCAAAACGTGTTGTTCAGCACGAAATAAACGCGTTTTTTCAGACCGCTGAATTCCTATGTAGCTGCAAGGCTCAGAAGAGACCACACACTCAGCTCTTAACCCCAGTGTGCAGAAAGTGTCAAAACGTGTTTTTCAGCAGAAATAAACATGTTTCTGCAAGTTTGGTCACCCCCATGCAACTTATGGGGCAGTAACAGCACCCTTTTCAAAACGTGTTTTTCAACGCGAAATAAACGCGTTTTTTCAGACCGCTGAAGAGCCCACACACTCAGTTCTTAACCCCAGTGTGCAGAAAGTATCAAAACGTGTTTTTCAGCAGAAATAAACATGTTTCTGAAAGTTTGGTCACCCCCATGCAACTTATGGGGCAGTAACAGCACACTTCTCAAAACGTGTTTTTCAGCCCGAAATAAACGCGTTTTTTCAGACCGCTGTATCCCTATGTAACTGCAAGGCTCAGAAGAGCCCACACACTCAGCTCTTAACCCCAGTGTGCAGAAAGTGTCAAAACGTGTTTTTCAGTAGAAATAAACATGTTTCTGCAAGTTTGGTCACCCCCATGCAACTTATGGGGCAGTAACAGCACTCTTTTCAAAACGTGTTTTTCAGCTCGAAATAAACGCGTATTTTCAGACCGCTGAATCCCAATGTAGCTGCAAGGCTCAGAAGAGCCCACACACTCAGCTCTTAACCCCAGTGTGCAGAAAGTGTCAAAACGTGTTTTTCAGCAGAAATAAACATGTTTCTGCAAGTTTGGTCACACCCATGCAACTTATGGGGCAGCAACAGCACACTTTTCAAAACGTGTTTTTCAGCCCGAAATAAACGCGTTTTTTCAGACCGCTGAATCCCTATGTAACTGCAAGGCTCAGAAGAGCCCACACACTCAGCTCTTAACCCCAGTGTGCAGAAAGTGTCAAAACGTGTTTTTCAGCAGAAATAAACATGTTTCTGCAAGTTTGGTTACCCCCATGCAACTTATGGGGCAGTAACAGTACCCTTTTCAAAACGTGTTTTTCAGCACGAAATAAACGCGTTTTTTCAAACTGCTGAATCCCTATGTAGCTGTAAGGCTCAGAGGAGCCCACACACTCAGCTCTTAACCCCAGTGTGCAAAAAGTGTCAAAACGTGTTTTTCAGCAGAAATAAACATGTTTCTGCAAGTTTGGTCACCCCCATGCAACTGATGGGGCCGTAACAGCACCCTTTTCAAAACGTGTTTTTCAGCCCGAAATAAACGCGTTTTTTCAGACCGCTGAATCCCTATGTAACTGCAAGGCTCAGAAGAGTCCACACACTCAGCTCTTAACCCCAGTGTGCAGAAAGTGTCAAAACGTGTTTTTCAGCAGAAATAAACATGTTTCTTCAAGTTTGGTCACCCCCATGCAACTTATGGGGCAGTAACAGCATCCTTTTCAAAACGTGTTTTTCAGCACGAAATAAACGCGTTTTTTCAGACCGCTGAATCCCTATGTAACTGCAAGGCTCAGAAGAGCCCACACACTCAGCTCTTAACCCCAGTGTGCAGAAAGTGTCAAAACGTGTTTTTCAGCAGAAATAAACATGTTTCTGCAAGTTTGGTCACCCCCATGCAACTTATGGGGCAGTAACAGCACTCTTTTCAAAACGTGTTTTTCAGCTCGAAATAAACGCGTTTTTTCAGACCGCTGAATACCTATGTAACTGCAAGGCTCTGAAGAGCCCACACACTCAGCTCTTAACCCCAGTGTGCAGAAAGTGTCAAAACGTGTTTTTCAGCAGAAAAAAACATGTTTCTGCAAGTTTGGTCACCCCCATGCAACTTATGGGGCAGTAACAGCACCCTTTTCAAAACGTGTTTTTCAGCCCGAAATAAACACGTTTTTTCAGACCGCTGAATCCCTATGTAACTGCAAGGCTCAGAAGAGCCCACACACTCAGCTCTTAACTCCAGTGTGCAGAAAGTGTCAAAACGTGTTTTTCAGCAGAAATAAACATGTTTCTGCAGGTTTGGTCACCCCCATGCAACTTATGGGGCAGCAACAGCACACTTCTCAAAACGTGTTTTTCAGCCCGAAATAAACGCGTTTTTTCAGACCGCTGAATCCCTATGTAACTGCAAGGCTCAGAAGAGCCCACACACTCAGCTCTTAACCCCAGTGTTCAGAAAGTGTCAAAACGTATTTTTCAGCAGAAATAAACATGTTTCTGCAAGTTTGGTCACCCCCATGCAACTTATGGGGCAGTACAGCACACTTTTCAAAACGTGTTGTTCAGCACGAAATAAACGCGTTTTTTCAGACCGCTGAATTCCTATGTAGCTGCAAGGCTCAGAAGAGACCACACACTCAGCTCTTAACCCCAGTGTGCAGAAAGTGTCAAAACGTGTTTTTCAGCAGAAATAAACATGTTTCTGCAAGTTTGGTCACCCCCATGCAACTTATGGGGCAGTAACAGCACCCTTTTCAAAACGTGTTTTTCAACCCGAAATAAACGCGTTTTTTCAGACCGCTGAAGAGCCCACACACTCAGTTCTTAACCCCAGTGTGCAGAAAGTATCAAAACGTGTTTTTCAGCAGAAATAAACATGTTTCTGAAAGTTTGGTCACCCCCATGCAACTTATGGGGCAGTAACAGCACACTTCTCAAAACGTGTTTTTCAGCCCGAAATAAACGCGTTTTTTCAGACCGCTGTATCCCTATGTAACTGCAAGGCTCAGAAGAGCCCACACACTCAGCTCTTAACCCCAGTGTGCAGAAAGTGTCAAAACGTGTTTTTCAGCAGAAATAAACATGTTTCTGCAAGTTTGGTCACCCCCATGCAACTTATGGGGCAGTAACAGCACTCTTTTCAAAACGTGTTTTTCAGCTCGAAATAAACGCGTATTTTCAGACCGCTGAATCCCAATGTAGCTGCAAGGCTCAGAAGAGCCCACACACTCAGCTCTTAACCCCAGTGTGCAGAAAGTGTCAAAACGTGTTTTTCAGCAGAAATAAACATGTTTCTGCAAGTTTGGTCACACCCATGCAACTTATGGGGCAGCAACAGCACACTTTTCAAAACGTGTTTTTCAGCCCGAAATAAACGCGTTTTTTCAGACCGCTGAATCCCTATGTAACTGCAAGGCTCAGAAGAGCCCACACACTCAGCTCTTAACCCCAGTGTGCAGAAAGTGTCAAAACGTGTTTTTCAGCAGAAATAAACATGTTTCTGCAAGTTTGGTCACCCCCATGCAACTTATGGGGCAGTAACAGCACCCTTTTCAAAACGTGTTTTTCAACCCGAAATAAACGCGTTTTTTCAGACCGCTGAAGAGCCCACACACTCAGTTCTTAACCCCAGTGTGCAGAAAGTATCAAAACGTGTTTTTCAGCAGAAATAAACATGTTTCTGAAAGTTTGGTCACCCCCATGCAACTTATGGGGCAGTAACAGCACACTTCTCAAAACGTGTTTTTCAGCCCGAAATAAACGCGTTTTTTCAGACCGCTGTATCCCTATGTAACTGCAAGGCTCAGAAGAGCCCACACACTCAGCTCTTAACCCCAGTGTGCAGAAAGTGTCAAAACGTGTTTTTCAGCAGAAATAAACATGTTTCTGCAAGTTTGGTCACCCCCATGCAACTTATGGGGCAGTAACAGCACTCTTTTCAAAACGTGTTTTTCAGCTCGAAATAAACGCGTATTTTCAGTCCGCTGAATCCCAATGTAGCTGCAAGGCTCAGAAGAGCCCACACATTCAGCTCTTAACCCCAGTGTGCAGAAAGTGTCAAAACGTGTTTTTCAGCAGAAATAAACATGTTTCTGCAAGTTTGGTCACACCCATGCAACTTATGGGGCAGCAACAGCACACTTTTCAAAACGTGTTTTTCAGCCCGAAATAAACGCGTTTTTTCAGACCGCTGAATCCCTATGTAACTGCAAGGCTCAGAAGAGCCCACACACTCAGCTCTTAACCCCAGTGTGCAGAAAGTGTCAAAACGTGTTTTTCAGCAGAAATAAACATGTTTCTGCAAGTTTGGTCACCCCCATGCAACTTATGGGGCAGTAACAGCACCCTTTTCAAAACGTGTTTTTCAGCCCAAAATAAACGCGTTTTTTCAGACCGCTGAAGAGCCCACACACTCAGCTCTTAACCCCAGTGTGCAGAAAGTGTCAAAACGTGTTTTTCAGCAGAAAAAAACATGTTTCTGCAAGTTTGGTCACCCTCATGCAACTTATGGGGCAGTAACAGCACTCTTTTCAAAACGTGTTTTTCAGCTCGAAATAAACGCGTATTTTCAGACCGCTGAATCCCAATGTAGCTGCAAGGCTCAGAAGAGCCCACACACTCAGCTCTTAACCCCAGTGTGCAGAAAGTGTCAATACGTGTTTTTCAGCAGAAATAAACATGTTTCTGCAAGTTTGGTCACCCACATGCAACTTATGGGGCAGTAACAGCACCCTTTTCAAAACGTGTTTTTCAGCCCGAAATAAACGCGTTTTTTCAGACCGCTGAATCCCTATGTAACTGCAAGGCTCAGAAGAGCCCACACACTCAGCTCTTAACCCCAGTGTGCAGAAAGTGTCAAAACGTGTTTTTCAGCAGAAAAAAACATGTTTCTGCAAGTTTGGTCACCCCCATGCAACTTATGGGGCAGTAACAGCACTCTTTTCAAAACGTGTTTTTCAGCTCGAAATAAACACGTATTTTCAGATCGCTGAATCCCAATGTAGCTGCAAGGCTCAGAAGAGCCCACACACTCAGCTCTTAACCCCAGTGTGCAGAAAGTGTCAAAACGTGTTTTTCAGCAGAAATAAACATGTTTCTGCAAGTTTGGTCACCCACATGCAACTTATGGGGCAGTAACAGCACCCTTTTCAAAACGTGTTTTTCAGCCCGAAATAAACGCGTTTTTTCACACCGCTGAATCCCTATGTAACTGCAAGGCTCAGAAGAGCCCACACACTCAGCTCTTAACCCCAGTGTGCAGAAAGTGTCAAAACGTGTTTTTCAGCAGAAATAAACATGTTTCTGCAAGTTTGGTCACCCCCATGCAACTTATGGGGCAGTAACAGTACCCTTTTCAAAACATGTTTTTCAGCTCGAAATAAACGCGTTTTTTCAGACCGCTGAATACCTATGTAACTGCAAGGCTCTGAAGAGCCCACACACTCAGCTCTTAACCCCAGTGTGCAGAAAGTGTCAAAACGTGTTTTTCAGCAGAAATAAATATGTTTTTGCAAGTTTGGTTACCCCCATGCAACTTATGGGGCAGTAACAGCACCCTTTTCAAAACGTGTTTTTCAGCACGAAATAAACGCGTTTTTTCAAACTGCTGAATCCCTATGTAGCTGTAAGGCTCAGAGGAGCCCACACACTCAGCTCTTAACCCCAGTGTGCAAAAAGTGTCAAAACGTGTTTTTCAGCAGAAATAAACATGTTTCTGCAAGTTTGGTCACCCCCATGCAACTTATGGGGCAGTAACAGCACTCTTTTCAAAACGTGTTTTTCAGCTCGAAATAAACGCGTTTTTTCAGACCGCTGAATACCTATGTAACTGCAAGGCTCTGAAGAGCCCACACACTCAGCTCTTAACCCCAGTGTGCAGAAAGTGTCAAAACGTGTTTTTCAGCAGAAAAAAACATGTTTCTGCAAGTTTGGTCACCCCCATGCAACTTATGGGGCAGTAACAGCACCCTTTTCAAAACTTGTTTTTCAGCCCGAAATAAACACGTTTTTTCAGACCGCTGAATCCCTATGTAACTGCAAGGCTCAGAAGAGCCCACACACTCAGCTCTTAACTCCAGTGTGCAGAAAGTGTCAAAACGTGTTTTTCAACAGAAATAAACATGTTTCTGCAGGTTTGGTCACCCCCATGCAACTTATGGGGCAGCAACAGCACACTTCTCAAAACGTGTTTTTCAGCCCGAAATAAACGCGTTTTTTCAGACTGCTGAATCCCTATGTAACTGCAAGGCTCAGAAGAGCCCACACACTCAGCTCTTAACCCCAGTGTTCAGAAAGTGTCAAAACGTATTTTTCAGCAGAAATAAACATGTTTCTGCAAGTTTGGTCACCCCCATGCAACTTATGGGGCAGTACAGCACACTTTTCAAAACGTGTTGTTCAGCACGAAATAAACGCGTTTTTTCAGACCGCTGAATTCCTATGTAGCTGCAAGGCTCAGAAGAGACCACACACTCAGCTCTTAACCCCAGTCTGCAGAAAGTGTCAAAACGTGTTTTTCAGCAGAAATAAACATGTTTCTGCAAGTTTGGTCACCCCCATGCAACTTATGGGGCAGTAACAGCACCCTTTTCAAAACGTGTTTTTCAACGCGAAATAAACGCGTTTTTTCAGACCGCTGAAGAGCCCACACACTCAGTTCTTAACCCCAGTGTGCAGAAAGTATCAAAACGTGTTTTTCAGCAGAAATAAACATGTTTCTGAAAGTTTGGTCACCCCCATGCAACTTATGGGGCAGTAACAGCACACTTCTCAAAACGTGTTTTTCAGCCCGAAATAAACGCGTTTTTTCAGACCGCTGAATCCCTATGTAACTGCAAGGCTCAGAAGAGCCCACACACTCAGCTCTTAACTCCAGTGTGCAGAAAGTGTCAAAACGTGTTTTTCAACAGAAATAAACATGTTTCTGCAGGTTTGGTCACCCCCATGCAACTTATGGGGCAGCAACAGCACACTTCTCAAAACGTGTTTTTCAGCCCGAAATAAACGCGTTTTTTCAGACCGCTGAATCCCTATGTAACTGCAAGGCTCAGAAGAGCCCACACACTCAGCTCTTAACCCCAGTGTTCAGAAAGTGTCAAAACGTATTTTTCAGCAGAAATAAACATGTTTCTGCAAGTTTGGTCACCCCCATGCAACTTATGGGGCAGTACAGCACACTTTTCAAAACGTGTTGTTCAGCACGAAATAAACGCGTTTTTTCAGACCGCTGAATTCCTATGTAGCTGCAAGGCTCAGAAGAGACCACACACTCAGCTCTTAACCCCAGTCTGCAGAAAGTGTCAAAACGTGTTTTTCAGCAGAAATAAACATGTTTCTGCAAGTTTGGTCACCCCCATGCAACTTATGGGGCAGTAACAGCACCCTTTTCAAAACGTGTTTTTCAACGCGAAATAAACGCGTTTTTTCAGACCGCTGAAGAGCCCACACACTCAGTTCTTAACCCCAGTGTGCAGAAAGTATCAAAACGTGTTTTTCAGCAGAAATAAACATGTTTCTGAAAGTTTGGTCACCCCCATGCAACTTATGGGGCAGTAACAGCACACTTCTCAAAACGTGTTTTTCAGCCCGAAATAAACGCGTTTTTTCAGACCGCTGTATCCCTATGTAACTGCAAGGCTCAGAAGAGCCCACACACTCAGCTCTTAACCCCAGTGTGCAGAAAGTGTCAAAACGTGTTTTTCAGCAGAAATAAACATGTTTCTGCAAGTTTGGTCACCCCCATGCAACTTATGGGGCAGTAACAGCACTCTTTTCAAAACGTGTTTTTCAGCTCGAAATAAACGCGTATTTTCAGACCGCTGAATCCCAATGTAGCTGCAAGGCTCAGAAGAGCCCACACACTCAACTCTTAACCCCAGTGTGCAGAAAGTGTCAAAACGTGTTTTTCAGCAGAAATAAACATGTTTCTGCAAGTTTGGTCACACCCATGCAACTTATGGGGCAGCAACAGCACACTTTTCAAAACGTGTTTTTCAGCCCGAAATAAACGCGTTTTTTCAGACCGCTGAATCCCTATGTAACTGCAAGGCTCAGAAGAGCCCACACACTCAGCTCTTAACCCCAGTGTGCAGAAAGTGTCAAAACGTGTTTTTCAGCAGAAATAAACATGTTTCTGCAAGTTTGGTCACCCCCATGCAACTTATGGGGCAGTAACAGCACCCTTTTCAAAACGTGTTTTTCAGCCCGAAATAAACGCGTTTTTTCAGACCACTGAATCCCTATGTAACTGCAAGGCTCAGAAGAGCCCACACACTCAGCTCTTAACCCCAGTGTGCAGAAAGTGTCAAAACATATATTTCAGCAGAAATAAACGTTTCTGAAAGTTTTGTCACCCCCATGCAACTTATGGGGCAGTAACAGCACTCTTTTCAAAACGTGTTTTTCAGCTCGAAATAAACGCGTATTTTCAGACCGCTGAATCCCAATGTAGCTGCAAGGCTCAGAAGAGCCCACACACTCAGCTCTTAACCCCAGTGTGCAGAAAGTGTCAAAACGTGTTTTTCAGCAGAAATAAACATGTTTCTGCAAGTTTGGTCACCCACATGCAACTTATGGGGCAGTAAAAGCACCCTTTTCAAAACGTGTTTTTCAGCCCGAAATAAACGCGTTTTTTCAGACCGCTGAATCCCTATGTAACTGCAAGGCTCAGAAGAGCCCACACACTCAGCTCTTAACCCCAGTGTGCAGAAAGTGTCAAAACGTGTTTTTCAGCAGAAATAAACATGTTTCTGCAAGTTTGGTCACCCCCATGCAACTTATGGGGCAGTAACAGCACCCTTTTCAAAACGTGTTTTTCAGCCCGAAATAAACGCGTTTTTTCAGACCGCTGAAGAGCCCACACACTCAGCTCTTAACCCCAGTGTGCAGAAAGTGTCAAAACGTGTTTTTCAGCAGAAAAAAACATGTTTCTGCAAGTTTGGTCAACCCCATGCAACTTATGGGGCAGTAACAGCACTCTTTTCAAAACGTGTTTTTCAGCTCGAAATAAACGCATATTTTCAGACCGCTGAATCCCAATGTAGCTGCAAGGCTCAGAAGAGCCCACACACTCAGCTCTTAACCCCAGTGTGCAGAAAGTGTCAAAACGTGTTTTTCAGCAGAAATAAACATGTTTCTGCAAGTTTGGTCACCCACATGCAACTTATGGGGCAGTAACAGCACCCTTTACAAAACGTGTTTTTCAGCCCGAAATAAACGCGTTTTTTCAGACCGCTGAATCCCTATGTAACTGCAAGGCTCAGAAGAGCCCACACACTCAGCTCTTAACCCCAGTGTGCAGAAAGTGTCAAAACGTGTTTTTCAGCAGAAATAAACATGTTTCTGCAAGTTTGGTCACCCCCATGCAACTTATGGGGCAGTAACAGCACCCTTTTCAAAACGTGTTTTTCAGCCCGAAATAAACGCGTTTTTTCAGACCGCTGAAGAGCCCACACACTCAGCTCTTAACCCCAGTGTGCAGAAAGTGTCAAAACGTGTTTTTCAGCAGAAATAAACATGTTTCTGCAAGTTTGGTCACCCCCATGCAACTTATGGGGCAGTAACAGCACTCTTTTCAAAACGTGTTTTTCAGCTCGAAATAAACGCGTATTTTCAGACCGCTGAATCCCAATGTAGCTGCAAGGCACAGAAGAGCCCACACACTCAGCTCTTAACCCCAGTGTGCAGAAAGTGTCAAAACGTGTTTTTCAGCAGAAATAAACATGTTTCTGCAAGTTTGGTCACCCACATGCAACTTATGGGGCAGTAAAAGCACCCTTTTCAAAACGTGTTTTTCAGCCCGAAATAAACGCGTTTTTTCAGACCGCTGAATCCCTATGTAACTGCAAGGCTCAGAAGAGCCCACACACTCAGCTCTTAACCCCAGTGTGCAGAAAGTGTCAAAACGTGTTTTTCAGCAGAAATAAACATGTTTCTGCAAGTTTGGTCACCCCCATGCAACTTATGGGGCAGTAACAGCACCCTTTTCAAAACGTGTTTTTCAGCCCGAAATAAACGCGTTTTTTCAGACCGCTGAATCCCTATGTAACTGCAAGGCTCAGAAGAGCCCACACACTCAGCTCTTAACCCCAGTGTGCAGAAAGTGTCAAAACGTGTTTTTCAGCAGAAATAAACATGTTTCTTCAAGTTTGGTCACCCCCATGCAACTTATGGGGCAGTAACAGCATCCTTTTCAAAACGTGTTTTTCAGCACGAAATAAACGCGTTTTTTCAGACCGCTGAATCCCTATGTAACTGCAAGGCTCAGAAGAGCCCACACACTCAGCTCTTAACTCCAGTGTGCAGAAAGTGTCAAAACGTGTTTTTCAACAGAAATAAACATGTTTCTGCAGGTTTGGTCACCCCCATGCAACTTATGGGGCAGCAACAGCACACTTCTCAAAACGTGTTTTTCAGCCCGAAATAAACGCGTTTTTTCAGACCGCTGAATCCCTATGTAACTGCAAGGCTCAGAAGAGCCCACACACTCAGCTCTTAACCCCAGTGTTCAGAAAGTGTCAAAACGTATTTTTCAGCAGAAATAAACATGTTTCTGCAAGTTTGGTCACCCTCATGCAACTTATGGGGCAGTACAGCACACTTTTCAAAACGTGTTGTTCAGCACGAAATAAACGCGTTTTTTCAGACCGCTGAATTCCTATGTAGCTGCAAGGCTCAGAAGAGACCACACACTCAGCTCTTAACCCCAGTGTGCAGAAAGTGTCAAAACGTGTTTTTCAGCAGAAATAAACATGTTTCTGCAAGTTTGGTCACCCCCATGCAACTTATGGGGCAGTAACAGCACCCTTTTCAAAACGTGTTTTTCAACCCGAAATAAACGCGTTTTTTCAGACCGCTGTATCCCTATGTAACTGCAAGGCTCAGAAGAGCCAACACACTCAGCTCTTAAGCCCAGTGTGCAGAAAGTGTCAAAACGTGTTTTTCAGCAGAAATAAACATGTTTCTGAAAGTTTGGTCACCCCCATGCAACTTATGGGGCAGTAACAGCACACTTCTCAAAACGTGTTTTTCAGCCCGAAATAAACGCGTTTTTTCAGACCGCTGAAGAGCCCACACACTCAGTTCTTAACCCCAGTGTGCAGAAAGTATCAAAACGTGTTTTTCAGCAGAAATAAACATGTTTCTGAAAGTTTGGTCACCCCCATGCAACTTATGGGGCAGTAACAGCACACTTCTCAAAACGTGTTCTTCAGCTCGAAATAAACGCGTATTTTCAGACCGCTGAATCCCAATGTAGCTGCAAGGCTCAGAAGAGCCCACACACTCAGCTCTTAACCCCAGTGTGCAGAAAGTGTCAAAACGTGTTTTTCAGCAGAAATAAACATGTTTCTGCAAGTTTGGTCACACCCATGCAACTTATGGGGCAGCAACAGCACACTTTTCAAAACGTGTTTTTCAGCCCGAAATAAACGCGTTTTTTCAGACCGCTGAATCCCTATGTAACTGCAAGGCTCAGAAGAGCCCACACACTCAGTTCTTAACCCCAGTGTGCAGAAAGTGTCAAAACGTGTTTTTCAGCAGAAATAAACATGTTTCTGCAAGTTTGGTCACCCCCATGCAACTTATGGGGCAGTAACAGCACCCTTTTCAAAACGTGTTTTTCAGCCCGAAATAAACGCGTTTTTTCAGACCACTGAATCCCTATGTAACTGCAAGGCTCAGAAGAGCCCACACACTCAGCTCTTAACCCCAGTGTGCAGAAAGTGTCAAAACATATATTTCAGCAGAAATAAACGTTTCTGAAAGTTTTGTCACCCCCATGCAACTTATGGGGCAGTAACAGCACACTTTTCAAAACGTGTTGTTCAGCACGAAATAAACGCGTTTTTTCAGACCGCTGAATCCCTATGTAGCTGCAAGGCTCAGAAGAGCCCACACACTCAGCTCTTAACCCCAGTGTGCAGAAAGTGTCAAAACGTGTTTTTCAGCAGAAAAAAACATGTTTCTGCAAGTTTGGTCACCCCCATGCAACTTATGGGGCAGTAAAAGCACCCTTTTCAAAACGTGTTTTTCAGCCCGAAATAAACGCGTTTTTTCAGTCCGCTGAATCCCTATGTAACTGCAAGGCTCAGAAGAGCCCACACACTCAGTTCTTAACCCCAGTGTGCAGAAAGTGTCAAAACGTGTTTTTCAGCAGAAATAAACATGTTTCTGCAAGTTTGGTCACCCCCATGCAACTTATGGGGCAGTAACAGCACCCTTTTCAAAACGTGTTTTTCAGCCCGAAATAAACGCGTTTTTTCAGACCGCTGAAGAGCCCACACACTCAGCTCTTAACCCCAGTGTGCAGAAAGTGTCAAAACGTGTTTTTCAGCAGAAATAAACATGTTTCTGCAAGTTTGGTCACCCCCATGCAACTTATGGGGCAGTAACAGCACTCTTTTCAAAACGTGTTTTTCAGCTCGAAATAAACGCGTATTTTCAGACCGCTGAATCCCAATGTAGCTGCAAGGCACAGAAGAGCCCACACACTCAGCTCTTAACCCCAGTGTGCAGAAAGTGTCAAAACGTGTTTTTCAGCAGAAATAAACATGTTTCTGCAAGTTTGGTCACCCACATGCAACTTATGGGGCAGTAAAAGCACCCTTTTCAAAACGTGTTTTTCAGCCCGAAATAAACGCGTTTTTTCAGACCGCTGAATCCCTATGTAACTGCAAGGCTCAGAAGAGCCCACACACTCAGCTCTTAACCCCAGTGTGCAGAAAGTGTCAAAACGTGTTTTTCAGCAGAAATAAACATGTTTCTGCAAGTTTGGTCACCCCCATGCAACTTATGGGGCAGTAACAGCACCCTTTTCAAAACGTGTTTTTCAGCCCGAAATAAACGCGTTTTTTCAGACCGCTGAAGAGCCCACACACTCAGCTCTTAACCCCAGTGTGCAGAAAGTGTCAAAACGTGTTTTTCAGCAGAAAAAAAACATGTTTCTGCAAGTTTGGTCACCCCCATGCAACTTATGGGGCAGTAACAGCACTCTTTTCAAAACGTGTT
This sequence comes from Lepisosteus platostomus, assembly GCF_059453375.1. Classification (NCBI taxonomy): domain Eukaryota; kingdom Metazoa; phylum Chordata; class Actinopteri; order Semionotiformes; family Lepisosteidae; genus Lepisosteus; species Lepisosteus platostomus. Next base: position 36,045,524 of record NC_142612.1, read on the forward strand.
TTTCAGCTCGAAATAAACGCATATTTTCAGACCGCTGAATCCCAATGTAGCTGCAAGGCTCAGAAGAGCCCACACACTCAGCTCTTAACCCCAGTGTGCAGAAAGTGTCAAAACGTGTTTTTCAGCAGAAATAAACATGTTTCTGCAAGTTTGGTCACCCACATGCAACTTATGGGGCAGTAAAAGCACCCTTTTCAAAACGTGTTTTTCAGCCCGAAATAAACGCGTTTTTTCAGACCGCTGAATCCCTATGTAACTGCAAGGCTCAGAAGAGCCCACACACTCAGCTCTTAACCCCAGTGTGCAGAAAGTGTCAAAACGTGTTTTTCAGCAGAAATAAACATGTTTCTGCAAGTTTGGTCACCCCCATGCAACTTATGGGGCAGTAACAGTACCCTTTTCAAAACGTGTTTTTCAGCTCGAAATAAACGCGTTTTTTCAGACCGCTGAATACCTATGTAACTGCAAGGCTCTGAAGAGCCCACACACTCAGCTCTTAACCCCAGTGTGCAGAAAGTGTCAAAACATATATTTCAGCAGAAATAAACGTTTCTGAAAGTTTTGTCACCCCCATGCAACTTATGGGGCAGTAACAGCACACTTTTCAAAACGTGTTGTTCAGCACGAAATAAACACGTTTTTTCAGACCGCTGAATCCCTATGTAGCTGCAAGGCTCAGAAAAGCCCACACACTCAGCTCTTAACCCCAGTGTGCAGAAAGTGTCAAAACGTGTTTTTCAGCAGAAATAAACATGTTTCTGCAAGTTTGGTCACCCCCATGCAACTTATGGGGCAGTAACAGCACCCTTTTCAAAACGTGTTTTTCAGCCCGAAATAAACGCGTTTTTTCAGACCACTGAATCCCTATGTAACTGCAAGGCTCAGAAGAGCCCACACACTCAGCTCTTAACCCCAGTGTGCAGAAAGTGTCAAAACATATATTTCAGCAGAAATAAACGTTTCTGAAAGTTTTGTCACCCCCATGCAACTTATGGGGCAGTAACAGCACACTTTTCAAAACGTGTTGTTCAGCACGAAATAAACGCGTTTTTTCAGACCGCTGAATCCCTATGTAGCTGCAAGGCTCAGAAGAGCCCACACACTCAGCTCTTAACCCCAGTGTGCAGAAAGTGTCAAAACGTGTTTTTCAGCAGAAAAAAACATGTTTCTGCAAGTTTGGTCACCCCCATGCAACTTATGGGGCAGTAAAAGCACCCTTTTCAAAACGTGTTTTTCAGCCCGAAATAAACGCGTTTTTTCAGACCGCTGAATCCCTATGTAACTGCAAGGCTCAGAAGAGCCCACACACTCAGCTCTTAACCCCAGTGTGCAGAAAGTGTCAAAACGTGTTTTTCAGCAGAAATAAACATGTTTCTGCAAGTTTGGTCACCCCCATACAACTTATGGGGCAGTAACAGCACCCTTTTCAAAACGTGTTTTTCAGCCCGAAATAAACGCGTTTTTTCAGACCGCTGAAGAGCCCACACACTCAGCTCTTAACCCCAGTGTGCAGAAAGTGTCAAAACGTGTTTTTCAGCAGAAATAAACATGTTTCTGCAAGTTTGGTCACCCCCATGCAACTTATGGGGCAGTAACAGCACCCTTTTCAAAACGTGTTTTTCAGCCCGAAATAAACGCGTTTTTTCAGACCGCTGAAGAGCCCACACACTCAGCTCTTAACCCCAGTGTGCAGAAAGTGTCAAAACGTGTTTTTCAGCAGAAATAAACATGTTTCTGCAAGTTTGGTCACCCCCATGCAACTTATGGGGCAGTAACAGCACTCTTTTCAAAACGTGTTTTTCAGCTCGAAATAAACGCGTATTTTCAGACCGCTGAATCCCAATGTAGCTGCAAGGCACAGAAGAGCCCACACACTCAGCTCTTAACCCCAGTGTGCAGAAAGTGTCAAAACGTGTTTTTCAGCAGAAATAAACATGTTTCTGCAAGTTTGGTCACCCACATGCAACTTATGGGGCAGTAAAAGCACCCTTTTCAAAACGTGTTTTTCAGCCCGAAATAAACGCGTTTTTTCAGACCGCTGAATCCCTATGTAACTGCAAGGCTCAGAAGAGCCCACACACTCAGCTCTTAACCCCAGTGTGCAGAAAGTGTCAAAACGTGTTTTTCAGCAGAAATAAACATGTTTCTGCAAGTTTGGTCACCCCCATGCAACTTATGGGGCAGTAACAGCACCCTTTTCAAAACGTGTTTTTCAGCCCGAAATAAACGCGTTTTTTCAGACCGCTGAAGAGCCCACACACTCAGCTCTTAACCCCAGTGTGCAGAAAGTGTCAAAACGTGTTTTTCAGCAGAAAAAAACATGTTTCTGCAAGTTTGGTCACCCCCATGCAACTTATGGGGCAGTAACAGCACTCTTTTCAAAACGTGTTTTTCAGCTCGAAATAAACGCATATTTTCAGACCGCTGAATCCCAATGTAGCTGCAAGGCTCAGAAGAGCCCACACACTCAGCTCTTAACCCCAGTGTGCAGAAAGTGTCAAAACGTGTTTTTCAGCAGAAATAAACATGTTTCTGCAAGTTTGGTCACCCACATGCAACTTATGGGGCAGTAAAAGCACCCTTTTCAAAACGTGTTTTTCAGCCCGAAATAAACGCGTTTTTTCAGACCGCTGAATCCCTATGTAACTGCAAGGCTCAGAAGAGCCCACACACTCAGCTCTTAACCCCAGTGTGCAGAAAGTGTCAAAACGTGTTTTTCAGCAGAAATAAACATGTTTCTGCAAGTTTGGTCACCCCCATGCAACTTATGGGGCAGTAACAGTACCCTTTTCAAAACGTGTTTTTCAGCTCGAAATAAACGCGTTTTTTCAGACCGCTGAATACCTATGTAACTGCAAGGCTCTGAAGAGCCCACACACTCAGCTCTTAACCCCAGTGTGCAGAAAGTGTCAAAACATATATTTCAGCAGAAATAAACGTTTCTGAAAGTTTTGTCACCCCCATGCAACTTATGGGGCAGTAACAGCACACTTTTCAAAACGTGTTGTTCAGCACGAAATAAACACGTTTTTTCAGACCGCTGAATCCCTATGTAGCTGCAAGGCTCAGAAAAGCCCACACACTCAGCTCTTAACCCCAGTGTGCAGAAAGTGTCAAAACGTGTTTTTCAGCAGAAATAAACATGTTTCTGCAAGTTTGGTCACCCCCATGCAACTTATGGGGCAGTAACAGCACCCTTTTCAAAACGTGTTTTTCAGCCCGAAATAAACGCGTTTTTTCAGACCACTGAATCCCTATGTAACTGCAAGGCTCAGAAGAGCCCACACACTCAGCTCTTAACCCCAGTGTGCAGAAAGTGTCAAAACATATATTTCAGCAGAAATAAACGTTTCTGAAAGTTTTGTCACCCCCATGCAACTTATGGGGCAGTAACAGCACACTTTTCAAAACGTGTTGTTCAGCACGAAATAAACGCGTTTTTTCAGACCGCTGAATCCCTATGTAGCTGCAAGGCTCAGAAGAGCCCACACACTCAGCTCTTAACCCCAGTGTGCAGAAAGTGTCAAAACGTGTTTTTCAGCAGAAAAAAACATGTTTCTGCAAGTTTGGTCACCCCCATGCAACTTATGGGGCAGTAAAAGCACCCTTTTCAAAACGTGTTTTTCAGCCCGAAATAAACGCGTTTTTTCAGACCGCTGAATCCCTATGTAACTGCAAGGCTCAGAAGAGCCCACACACTCAGCTCTTAACCCCAGTGTGCAGAAAGTGTCAAAACGTGTTTTTCAGCAGAAATAAACATGTTTCTGCAAGTTTGGTCACCCCCATACAACTTATGGGGCAGTAACAGCACCCTTTTCAAAACGTGTTTTTCAGCCCGAAATAAACGCGTTTTTTCAGACCGCTGAAGAGCCCACACACTCAGCTCTTAACCCCAGTGTGCAGAAAGTGTCAAAACGTGTTTTTCAGCAGAAATAAACATGTTTCTGCAAGTTTGGTCACCCCCATGCAACTTATGGGGCAGTAACAGCACTCTTTTCAAAACGTGTTTTTCAGCTCGAAATAAACGCGTATTTTCAGACCGCTGAATCCCAATGTAGCTGCAAGGCACAGAAGAGCCCACACACTCAGCTCTTAACCCCAGTGTGCAGAAAGTGTCAAAACGTGTTTTTCAGCAGAAATAAACATGTTTCTGCAAGTTTGGTCACCCACATGCAACTTATGGGGCAGTAAAAGCACCCTTTTCAAAACGTGTTTTTCAGCCCGAAATAAACGCGTTTTTTCAGACCGCTGAATCCCTATGTAACTGCAAGGCTCAGAAGAGCCCACACACTCAGCTCTTAACCCCAGTGTGCAGAAAGTGTCAAAACGTGTTTTTCAGCAGAAATAAACGTTTCTGAAAGTTTTGTCACCCCCATGCAACTTATGGGGCAGTAACAGCACACTTTTCAAAACGTGTTGTTCAGCACGAAATAAACGCGTTTTTTCAGACCGCTGAATCCCTATGTAGCTGCAAGGCTCAGAAGAGCCCACACACTCAGCTCTTAACCCCAGTGTGCAGAAAGTGTCAAAACGTGTTTTTCAGCAGAAAAAAACATGTTTCTGCAAGTTTGGTCACCCCCATGCAACTTATGGGGCAGTAAAAGCACCCTTTTCAAAACGTGTTTTTCAGCCCGAAATAAACGCGTTTTTTCAGACCGCTGAATCCCTATGTAACTGCAAGGCTCAGAAGAGCCCACACACTCAGCTCTTAACCCCAGTGTGCAGAAAGTGTCAAAACGTGTTTTTCAGCAGAAATAAACATGTTTCTGCAAGTTTGGTCACCCCCATGCAACTTATGGGGCAGTAACAGCACCCTTTTCAAAACGTGTTTTTCAGCCCGAAATAAACGCGTTTTTTCAGACCGCTGAAGAGCCCACACACTCAGCTCTTAACCCCAGTGTGCAGAAAGTGTCAAAACGTGTTTTTCAGCAGAAAAAAACATGTTTCTGCAAGTTTGGTCACCCCCATGCAACTTATGGGGCAGTAACAGCACTCTTTTCAAAACGTGTTTTTCAGCTCGAAATAAACGCATATTTTCAGACCGCTGAATCCCAATGTAGCTGCAAGGCTCAGAAGAGCCCACACACTCAGCTCTTAACCCCAGTGTGCAGAAAGTGTCAAAACGTGTTTTTCAGCAGAAATAAACATGTTTCTGCAAGTTTGGTCACCCACATGCAACTTATGGGGCAGTAAAAGCACCCTTTTCAAAACGTGTTTTTCAGCCCGAAATAAACGCGTTTTTTCAGACCGCTGAATCCCTATGTAGCTGCAAGGCTCAGAAGAGCCCACACACTCAGCTCTTAACCCCAGTGTGCAGAAAGTGTCAAAACGTGTTTTTCAGCAGAAATAAACATGTTTCTGCAAGTTTGGTCACCCCCATGCAACTTATGGGGCAGTAACAGCACCCTTTTCAAAACGTGTTTTTCAGCCCGAAATAAACGCGTTTTTTCAGACCACTGAATCCCTATGTAACTGCAAGGCTCAGAAGAGCCCACACACTCAGCTCTTAACCCCAGTGTGCAGAAAGTGTCAAAACATATATTTCAGCAGAAATAAACGTTTCTGAAAGTTTTGTCACCCCCATGCAACTTATGGGGCAGTAACAGCACACTTTTCAAAACGTGTTGTTCAGCACGAAATAAACGCGTTTTTTCAGACCGCTGAATCCCTATGTAGCTGCAAGGCTCAGAAGAGCCCACACACTCAACTCTTAACCCCAGTGTGCAGAAAGTGTCAAAACGTGTTTTTCAGCAGAAATAAACATGTTTCTGCAAGTTTGGTCACACCCATGCAACTTATGGGGCAGCAACAGCACACTTTTCAAAACGTGTTTTTCAGCCCGAAATAAACGCGTTTTTTCAGACCGCTGAATCCCTATGTAACTGCAAGGCTCAGAAGAGCCCACACACTCAGCTCTTAACCCCAGTGTGCAGAAAGTGTCAAAACGTGTTTTTCAGCAGAAATAAACATGTTTCTGCAAGTTTGGTCACCCCCATGCAACTTATGGGGCAGTAACAGCACCCTTTTCAAAACGTGTTTTTCAGCCCGAAATAAACGCGTTTTTTCAGACCGCTGAAGAGCCCACACACTCAGCTCTTAACCCCAGTGTGCAGAAAGTGTCAAAACGTGTTTTTCAGCAGAAAAAAACATGTTTCTGCAAGTTTGGTCAACCCCATGCAACTTATGGGGCAGTAACAGCACTCTTTTCAAAACGTGTTTTTCAGCTCGAAATAAACGCATATTTTCAGACCGCTGAATCCCAATGTAGCTGCAAGGCTCAGAAGAGCCCACACACTCAGCTCTTAACCCCAGTGTGCAGAAAGTGTCAAAACGTGTTTTTCAGCAGAAATAAACATGTTTCTGCAAGTTTGGTCACCCACATGCAACTTATGGGGCAGTAACAGCACCCTTTACAAAACGTGTTTTTCAGCCCGAAATAAACGCGTTTTTTCAGACCGCTGAATCCCTATGTAACTGCAAGGCTCAGAAGAGCCCACACACTCAGCTCTTAACCCCAGTGTGCAGAAAGTGTCAAAACGTGTTTTTCAGCAGAAATAAACATGTTTCTGCAAGTTTGGTCACCCCCATGCAACTTATGGGGCAGTAACAGCACCCTTTTCAAAACGTGTTTTTCAGCCCGAAATAAACGCGTTTTTTCAGACCGCTGAAGAGCCCACACACTCAGCTCTTAACCCCAGTGTGCAGAAAGTGTCAAAACGTGTTTTTCAGCAGAAATAAACATGTTTCTGCAAGTTTGGTCACCCCCATGCAACTTATGGGGCAGTAACAGCACTCTTTTCAAAACGTGTTTTTCAGCTCGAAATAAACGCGTATTTTCAGACCGCTGAATCCCAATGTAGCTGCAAGGCACAGAAGAGCCCACACACTCAGCTCTTAACCCCAGTGTGCAGAAAGTGTCAAAACGTGTTTTTCAGCAGAAATAAACATGTTTCTGCAAGTTTGGTCACCCACATGCAACTTATGGGGCAGTAAAAGCACCCTTTTCAAAACGTGTTTTTCAGCCCGAAATAAACGCGTTTTTTCAGACCGCTGAATCCCTATGTAACTGCAAGGCTCAGAAGAGCCCACACACTCAGCTCTTAACCCCAGTGTGCAGAAAGTGTCAAAACGTGTTTTTCAGCAGAAATAAACATGTTTCTGCAAGTTTGGTCACCCCCATGCAACTTATGGGGCAGTAACAGCACCCTTTTCAAAACGTGTTTTTCAGCCCGAAATAAACGCGTTTTTTCAGACCGCTGAATCCCTATGTAACTGCAAGGCTCAGAAGAGCCCACACACTCAGCTCTTAACCCCAGTGTGCAGAAAGTGTCAAAACGTGTTTTTCAGCAGAAATAAACATGTTTCTTCAAGTTTGGTCACCCCCATGCAACTTATGGGGCAGTAACAGCATCCTTTTCAAAACGTGTTTTTCAGCACGAAATAAACGCGTTTTTTCAGACCGCTGAATCCCTATGTAACTGCAAGGCTCAGAAGAGCCCACACACTCAGCTCTTAACTCCAGTGTGCAGAAAGTGTCAAAACGTGTTTTTCAACAGAAATAAACATGTTTCTGCAGGTTTGGTCACCCCCATGCAACTTATGGGGCAGCAACAGCACACTTCTCAAAACGTGTTTTTCAGCCCGAAATAAACGCGTTTTTTCAGACCGCTGAATCCCTATGTAACTGCAAGGCTCAGAAGAGCCCACACACTCAGCTCTTAACCCCAGTGTTCAGAAAGTGTCAAAACGTATTTTTCAGCAGAAATAAACATGTTTCTGCAAGTTTGGTCACCCTCATGCAACTTATGGGGCAGTACAGCACACTTTTCAAAACGTGTTGTTCAGCACGAAATAAACGCGTTTTTTCAGACCGCTGAATTCCTATGTAGCTGCAAGGCTCAGAAGAGACCACACACTCAGCTCTTAACCCCAGTGTGCAGAAAGTGTCAAAACGTGTTTTTCAGCAGAAATAAACATGTTTCTGCAAGTTTGGTCACCCCCATGCAACTTATGGGGCAGTAACAGCACCCTTTTCAAAACGTGTTTTTCAACCCGAAATAAACGCGTTTTTTCAGACCGCTGTATCCCTATGTAACTGCAAGGCTCAGAAGAGCCCACACACTCAGCTCTTAACCCCAGTGTGCAGAAAGTGTCAAAACGTGTTTTTCAGCAGAAATAAACATGTTTCTGAAAGTTTGGTCACCCCCATGCAACTTATGGGGCAGTAACAGCACACTTCTCAAAACGTGTTTTTCAGCCCGAAATAAACGCGTTTTTTCAGACCGCTGAAGAGCCCACACACTCAGTTCTTAACCCCAGTGTGCAGAAAGTATCAAAACGTGTTTTTCAGCAGAAATAAACATGTTTCTGAAAGTTTGGTCACCCCCATGCAACTTATGGGGCAGTAACAGCACACTTCTCAAAACGTGTTTTTCAGCCCGAAATAAACGCGTTTTTTCAGACCGCTGTATCCCTATGTAACTGCAAGGCTCAGAAGAGCCCACACACTCAGCTCTTAACCCCAGTGTGCAGAAAGTGTCAAAACGTGTTTTTCAGCAGAAATAAACATGTTTCTGCAAGTTTGGTCACCCCCATGCAACTTATGGGGCAGTAACAGCACTCTTTTCAAAACGTGTTCTTCAGCTCGAAATAAACGCGTATTTTCAGACCGCTGAATCCCAATGTAGCTGCAAGGCTCAGAAGAGCCCACACACTCAGCTCTTAACCCCAGTGTGCAGAAAGTGTCAAAACGTGTTTTTCAGCAGAAATAAACATGTTTCTGCAAGTTTGGTCACACCCATGCAACTTATGGGGCAGCAACAGCACACTTTTCAAAACGTGTTTTTCAGCCCGAAATAAACGCGTTTTTTCAGACCGCTGAATCCCTATGTAACTGCAAGGCTCAGAAGAGCCCACACACTCAGTTCTTAACCCCAGTGTGCAGAAAGTGTCAAAACGTGTTTTTCAGCAGAAATAAACATGTTTCTGCAAGTTTGGTCACCCCCATGCAACTTATGGGGCAGTAACAGCACCCTTTTCAAAACGTGTTTTTCAGCCCGAAATAAACGCGTTTTTTCAGACCACTGAATCCCTATGTAACTGCAAGGCTCAGAAGAGCCCACACACTCAGCTCTTAACCCCAGTGTGCAGAAAGTGTCAAAACATATATTTCAGCAGAAATAAACGTTTCTGAAAGTTTTGTCACCCCCATGCAACTTATGGGGCAGTAACAGCACACTTTTCAAAACGTGTTGTTCAGCACGAAATAAACGCGTTTTTTCAGACCGCTGAATCCCTATGTAGCTGCAAGGCTCAGAAGAGCCCACACACTCAGCTCTTAACCCCAGTGTGCAGAAAGTGTCAAAACGTGTTTTTCAGCAGAAAAAAACATGTTTCTGCAAGTTTGGTCACCCCCATGCAACTTATGGGGCAGTAAAAGCACCCTTTTCAAAACGTGTTTTTCAGCCCGAAATAAACGCGTTTTTTCAGTCCGCTGAATCCCTATGTAACTGCAAGGCTCAGAAGAGCCCACACACTCAGTTCTTAACCCCAGTGTGCAGAAAGTGTCAAAACGTGTTTTTCAGCAGAAATAAACATGTTTCTGCAAGTTTGGTCACCCCCATGCAACTTATGGGGCAGTAACAGCACCCTTTTCAAAACGTGTTTTTCAGCCCGAAATAAACGCGTTTTTTCAGACCGCTGAAGAGCCCACACACTCAGCTCTTAACCCCAGTGTGCAGAAAGTGTCAAAACGTGTTTTTCAGCAGAAATAAACATGTTTCTGCAAGTTTGGTCACCCCCATGCAACTTATGGGGCAGTAACAGCACTCTTTTCAAAACGTGTTTTTCAGCTCGAAATAAACGCGTATTTTCAGACCGCTGAATCCCAATGTAGCTGCAAGGCACAGAAGAGCCCACACACTCAGCTCTTAACCCCAGTGTGCAGAAAGTGTCAAAACGTGTTTTTCAGCAGAAATAAACATGTTTCTGCAAGTTTGGTCACCCACATGCAACTTATGGGGCAGTAAAAGCACCCTTTTCAAAACGTGTTTTTCAGCCCGAAATAAACGCGTTTTTTCAGACCGCTGAATCCCTATGTAACTGCAAGGCTCAGAAGAGCCCACACACTCAGCTCTTAACCCCAGTGTGCAGAAAGTGTCAAAACGTGTTTTTCAGCAGAAATAAACATGTTTCTGCAAGTTTGGTCACCCCCATGCAACTTATGGGGCAGTAACAGTACCCTTTTCAAAACGTGTTTTTCAGCTCGAAATAAACGCGTTTTTTCAGACCGCTGAATACCTATGTAACTGCAAGGCTCTGAAGAGCCCACACACTCAGCTCTTAACCCCAGTGTGCAGAAAGTGTCAAAACATATATTTCAGCAGAAATAAACGTTTCTGAAAGTTTTGTCACCCCCATGCAACTTATGGGGCAGTAACAGCACTCTTTTCAAAACGTGTTTTTCAGCTTGAAATAAACGCATATTTTCAGACCGCTGAATCCCAATGTAGCTGCAAGGCTCAGAAGAGCCCACACACTCAGCTCTTAACCCCAGTGTGCAGAAAGTGTCAAAACGTGTTTTTCAGCAGAAATAAACATGTTTCTGCAAGTTTGGTCACCCACATGCAACTTATGGGGCAGTAAAAGCACCCTTTTCAAAACGTGTTTTTCAGCCCGAAATAAACGCGTTTTTTCAGACCGCTGAATCCCTATGTAGCTGAAAGGCTCAGAAGAGCCCACACACTCAGCTCTTAACCCCAGTGTGCAGAAAGTGTCAAAACGTGTTTTTCAGCAGAAATAAACATGTTTCTGCAAGTTTGGTCACCCCCATGCAACTTATGGGGCAGTAACAGCACCCTTTTCAAAACGTGTTTTTCAGCCCGAAATAAACGCGTTTTTTCAGACCACTGAATCCCTATGTAACTGCAAGGCTCAGAAGAGCCCACACACTCAGCTCTTAACCCCAGTGTGCAGAAAGTGTCAAAACATATATTTCAGCAGAAATAAACGTTTCTGAAAGTTTTGTCACCCCCATGCAACTTATGGGGCAGTAACAGCACACTTTTCAAAACGTGTTGTTCAGCACGAAATAAACGCGTTTTTTCAGACCGCTGAATCCCTATGTAGCTGCAAGGCTCAGAAGAGCCCACACACTCAGCTCTTAACCCCAGTGTGCAGAAAGTGTCAAAACGTGTTTTTCAGCAGAAAAAAACATGTTTCTGCAAGTTTGGTCACCCCCATGCAACTTATGGGGCAGTAAAAGCACCCTTTTCAAAACGTGTTTTTCAGCCCGAAATAAACGCGTTTTTTCAGACCGCTGAATCCCTATGTAACTGCAAGGCTCAGAAGAGCCCACACACTCAGCTCTTAACCCCAGTGTGCAGAAAGTGTCAAAACGTGTTTTTCAGCAGAAATAAACATGTTTCTGCAAGTTTGGTCACCCCCATGCAACTTATGGGGCAGTAACAGCACCCTTTTCAAAACGTGTTTTTCAGCCCGAAATAAACGCGTTTTTTCAGACCGCTGAAGAGCCCACACACTCAGCTCTTAACCCCAGTGTGCAGAAAGTGTCAAAACGTGTTTTTCAGCAGAAATAAACATGTTTCTGCAAGTTTGGTCACCCACATGCAACTTATGGGGCAGTAAAAGCACCCTTTTCAAAACGTGTTTTTCAGCCCGAAATAAACGCGTTTTTTCAGACCGCTGAATCCCTATGTAACTGCAAGGCTCAGAAGAGCCCACACACTCAGCTCTTAACCCCAGTGTGCAGAAAGTGTCAAAACGTGTTTTTCAGCAGAAATAAACATGTTTCTGCAAGTTTGGTCACCCCCATGCAACTTATGGGGCAGTAACAGCACCCTTTTCAAAACGTGTTTTTCAGCCCGAAATAAACGCGTTTTTTCAGACCGCTGAAGAGCCCACACACTCAGCTCTTAACCCCAGTGTGCAGAAAGTGTCAAAACGTGTTTTTCAGCAGAAAAAAACATGTTTCTGCAAGTTTGGTCACCCCCATGCAACTTATGGGGCAGTAACAGCACTCTTTTCAAAACGTGTTTTTCAGCTCGAAATAAACGCATATTTTCAGACCGCTGAATCCCAATGTAGCTGCAAGGCTCAGAAGAGCCCACACACTCAGCTCTTAACCCCAGTGTGCAGAAAGTGTCAAAACGTGTTTTTCAGCAGAAATAAACATGTTTCTGCAAGTTTGGTCACCCACATGCAACTTATGGGGCAGTAAAAGCACCCTTTTCAAAACGTGTTTTTCAGCCCGAAATAAACGCGTTTTTTCAGACCGCTGAATCCCTATGTAGCTGCAAGGCTCAGAAGAGCCCACACACTCAGCTCTTAACCCCAGTGTGCAGAAAGTGTCAAAACGTGTTTTTCAGCAGAAAAAAACATGTTTCTGCAAGTTTGGTCACCCCCATGCAACTTATGGGGCAGTAAAAGCACCCTTTTCAAAACGTGTTTTTCAGCCCGAAATAAACGCGTTTTTTCAGACCGCTGAATCCCTATGTAACTGCAAGGCTCAGAAGAGCCCACACACTCAGCTCTTAACCCCAGTGTGCAGAAAGTGTCAAAACGTGTTTTTCAGCAGAAATAAACATGTTTCTGCAAGTTTGGTCACCCCCATACAACTTATGGGGCAGTAACAGCACCCTTTTCAAAACGTGTTTTTCAGCCCGAAATAAACGCGTTTTTTCAGACCGCTGAAGAGCCCACACACTCAGCTCTTAACCCCAGTGTGCAGAAAGTGTCAAAACGTGTTTTTCAGCAGAAATAAACATGTTTCTGCAAGTTTGGTCACCCCCATGCAACTTATGGGGCAGTAACAGCACTCTTTTCAAAACGTGTTTTTCAGCTCGAAATAAACGCGTATTTTCAGACCGCTGAATCCCAATGTAGCTGCAAGGCACAGAAGAGCCCACACACTCAGCTCTTAACCCCAGTGTGCAGAAAGTGTCAAAACGTGTTTTTCAGCAGAAATAAACATGTTTCTGCAAGTTTGGTCACCCACATGCAACTTATGGGGCAGTAAAAGCACCCTTTTCAAAACGTGTTTTTCAGCCCGAAATAAACGCGTTTTTTCAGACCGCTGAATCCCTATGTAACTGCAAGGCTCAGAAGAGCCCACACACTCAGCTCTTAACCCCAGTGTGCAGAAAGTGTCAAAACGTGTTTTTCAGCAGAAATAAACGTTTCTGAAAGTTTTGTCACCCCCATGCAACTTATGGGGCAGTAACAGCACACTTTTCAAAACGTGTTGTTCAGCACGAAATAAACGCGTTTTTTCAGACCGCTGAATCCCTATGTAGCTGCAAGGCTCAGAAGAGCCCACACACTCAGCTCTTAACCCCAGTGTGCAGAAAGTGTCAAAACGTGTTTTTCAGCAGAAAAAAACATGTTTCTGCAAGTTTGGTCACCCCCATGCAACTTATGGGGCAGTAAAAGCACCCTTTTCAAAACGTGTTTTTCAGCCCGAAATAAACGCGTTTTTTCAGACCGCTGAATCCCTATGTAACTGCAAGGCTCAGAAGAGCCCACACACTCAGCTCTTAACCCCAGTGTGCAGAAAGTGTCAAAACGTGTTTTTCAGCAGAAAAAAACATGTTTCTGCAAGTTTGGTCACCCCCATGCAACTTATGGGGCAGTAACAGCACTCTTTTCAAAACGTGTTTTTCAGCTCGAAATAAACGCATATTTTCAGACCGCTGAATCCCAATGTAGCTGCAAGGCTCAGAAGAGCCCACACACTCAGCTCTTAACCCCAGTGTGCAGAAAGTGTCAAAACGTGTTTTTCAGCAGAAATAAACATGTTTCTGCAAGTTTGGTCACCCACATGCAACTTATGGGGCAGTAAAAGCACCCTTTTCAAAACGTGTTTTTCAGCCCGAAATAAACGCGTTTTTTCAGACCGCTGAATCCCTATGTAGCTGCAAGGCTCAGAAGAGCCCACACACTCAGCTCTTAACCCCAGTGTGCAGAAAGTGTCAAAACGTGTTTTTCAGCAGAAATAAACATGTTTCTGCAAGTTTGGTCACCCCCATGCAACTTATGGGGCAGTAACAGCACCCTTTTCAAAACGTGTTTTTCAGCCCGAAATAAACGCGTTTTTTCAGACCACTGAATCCCTATGTAACTGCAAGGCTCAGAAGAGCCCACACACTCAGCTCTTAACCCCAGTGTGCAGAAAGTGTCAAAACGTGTTTTTCAGCAGAAATAAACATGTTTCTGCAAGTTTGGTCACCCCCATGCAACTTATGGGGCAGTAACAGCACCCTTTTCAAAACGTGTTTTTCAGCCCGAAATAAACGCGTTTTTTCAGACCGCTGAAGAGCCCACACACTCAGCTCTTAACCCCAGTGTGCAGAAAGTGTCAAAACGTGTTTTTCAGCAGAAATAAACATGTTTCTGCAAGTTTGGTCACCCCCATGCAACTTATGGGGCAGTAACAGCACTCTTTTCAAAACGTGTTTTTCAGCTCGAAATAAACGCGTATTTTCAGACCGCTGAATCCCAATGTAGCTGCAAGGCACAGAAGAGCCCACACACTCAGCTCTTAACCCCAGTGTGCAGAAAGTGTCAAAACGTGTTTTTCAGCAGAAATAAACATGTTTCTGCAAGTTTGGTCACCCACATGCAACTTATGGGGCAGTAAAAGCACCCTTTTCAAAACGTGTTTTTCAGCCCGAAATAAACCCGTTTTTTCAGACCGCTGAATCCCTATGTAACTGCAATGCTCAGAAGAGCCCACACACTCAGCTCTTAACCCCAGTGTGCAGAAAGTGTCAAAACGTGTTTTTCAGCAGAAATAAACATGTTTCTGCAAGTTTGGTCACCCCCATGCAACTTATGGGGCAGTAACAGCACCCTTTTCAAAACGTGTTTTTCAGCCCGAAATAAACGCGTTTTTTCAGACCGCTGAAGAGCCCACACACTCAGCTCTTAACCCCAGTGTGCAGAAAGTGTCAAAACGTGTTTTTCAGCAGAAAAAAACATGTTTCTGCAAGTTTGGTCACCCCCATGCAACTTATGGGGCAGTAACAGCACTCTTTTCAAAACGTGTTTTTCAGCTCGAAATAAACGCATATTTTCAGACCGCTGAATCCCAATGTAGCTGCAAGGCTCAGAAGAGCCCACACACTCAGCTCTTAACCCCAGTGTGCAGAAAGTGTCAAAACGTGTTTTTCAGCAGAAATAAACATGTTTCTGCAAGTTTGGTCACCCACATGCAACTTATGGGGCAGTAAAAGCACCCTTTTCAAAACGTGTTTTTCAGCCCGAAATAAACGCGTTTTTTCAGACCGCTGAATCCCTATGTAACTGCAAGGCTCAAAAGAGCCCACACACTCAGCTCTTAACCCCAGTGTGCAGAAAGTGTCAAAACGTGTTTTTCAGCAGAAATAAACATGTTTCTGCAAGTTTGGTCACCCCCATGCAACTTATGGGGCAGTAACAGTACCCTTTTCAAAACGTGTTTTTCAGCTCGAAATAAACGCGTTTTTTCAGACCGCTGAATACCTATGTAACTGCAAGGCTCTGAAGAGCCCACACACTCAGCTCTTAACCCCAGTGTGCAGAAAGTGTCAAAACATATATTTCAGCAGAAATAAACGTTTCTGAAAGTTTTGTCACCCCCATGCAACTTATGGGGCAGTAACAGCACACTTTTCAAAACGTGTTGTTCAGCACGAAATAAACACGTTTTTTCAGACCGCTGAATCCCTATGTAGCTGCAAGGCTCAGAAAAGCCCACACACTCAGCTCTTAACCCCAGTGTGCAGAAAGTGTCAAAACGTGTTTTTCAGCAGAAAAAAACATGTTTCTGCAAGTTTGGTCACCCACATGCAACTTATGGGGCAGTAAAAGCACCCTTTTCAAAACGTGTTTTTCAGCACGAAATAAACGCGTTTTTTCAGACCGCTGAATCCCTATGTAACTGCAAGGCTCAGAAGAGCCCACACACTCAGCTCTTAACCCCAGTGTGCAGAAAGTGTCAAAACGTGTTTTTCAGCAGAAATAAACATGTTTCTGAAATTTGGTCACCCCCATGCAACTTATGGGGCAGTAACAGCACCCTTTTCAAAACGTGTTTTTCAGCCCGAAATAAACGCGTTTTTTCAGACCGCTGAAGAGCCCACACACTCAGTTCTTAACCCCAGTGTGCAGAAAGTATCAAAACGTGTTTTTCAGCAGAAATAAACATGTTTCTGAAAGTTTGGTCACCCCCATGCAACTTATGGGGCAGTAACAGGACACTTTTCAAAACGTGTTTTTCAGCCTGAAATAAACGCGTTTTTTCAGACCGCTGTATCCCTATGTAACTGCAAGGCTCAGAAGAGCCCACACACTCAGCTCTTAACCCCAGTGTGCAGAATGTGTCAAAACGTGTTTTTCAGCAGAAAAAAACATGTTTCTGCAAGTTTGGTCACCCCCATGCAACTTATGGGGCAGTAACAGCACTCTTTTCAAAACGTGTTTTTCAGCTCGAAATAAACGCGTATTTTCAGACCGCTGAATCCCAATGTAGCTGCAAGGCTCAGAAGAGCCCACACACTCAGCTCTTAACCCCAGTGTGCAGAAAGTGTCAAAACGTGTTTTTCAGCAGAAATAAACATGTTTCTGCAAGTTTGATCACCCCCATGCAACTTAAGGGGCAGTAACAGCACCCTTTTCAAAACGTGTTTTTCAGCACGAAATAAACGCGTTTTTTCAAACCGCTGAATCCCTATGTAGCTGCAAGGCTCAGAGGAGCCCACACACTCAGCTCTTAACCATAGTGTGCAGAAAGTGTCAAAACGTGTTTTTCAGCAGAAATAAACATGTTTCTGCAAGTTTGGTCACCCCCATGCAACTTATGGGGCAGTAACAGCACCCTTTTCAAAACGTGTTTTTCAGCCCGAAATAAACGCGTTTTTTCAGACCGCTGAATCCCTATGTAACTGCAAGGCTCAGAAGAGCCCACACACTCAGCTCTTAACCCCAGTGTGCAGAAAGTGTCAAAACGTGTTTTTCAGCAGAAATAAACATGTTTCTGCAAGTTTGATCACCCCCATGCAACTTATGGGGCAGTAACAGCACCGTTTTCAAAACGTGTTTTTCAGCCCGAAATAAACGCGTTTTTTCAGACCGCTGAAGAGCCCACACACTCAGTTCTTAACCCCAGTGTGCAGAAAGTGTCAAAACGTGTTTTTCAGCAGAAATAAACATGTTTCTGCAAGTTTGGTCACCCCCATGCAACTTATGGGGCAGTAACAGCACCCTTTTCAAAACGTGTTTTTCAGCCCGAAATAAACGCGTTTTTTCAGACCGCTGAATCCCTATGTAACTGCAAGGCTCAGAAGAGCCCACACACCCAGCTCTTAACCCCAGTGTGCAGAAAGTGTCAAAATGTGTTTTTCAGCAGAAATAAACATGTTTCTGCAAGTTTGGTCACCCCCATGCAATTTATGGGGCAGTAACAGCACCCTTTTCAAAACGTGTTTTTCAGCCCGAAATAAACGCTTTTTTCAGACCGCTGAAGAGCCCACACACTCAGCTCTTAACCCCAGTGTGCAGAAAGTGTCAAAACGTGTTTTTCAGCAGAAAAAAACATGTTTCTGCAAGTTTGGTCACCCCCATGCAACTTATGGGGCAGTAACAGCACTCTTTTCAAAACGTGTTTTTCAGCTCGAAATAAACGCGTATTTTCAGACCGCTGAATCCCAATGTAGCTGCAAGGCTCAGAAGAGCCCACACACTCAGCTCTTAACCCCAGTGTGCAGAAAGTGTCAAAACGTGTTTTTCAGCAGAAATAAACATGTTTCTGCAAGTTTGGTCACCCACATGCAACTTATGGGGCAGTAACAGTACCCTTTTCAAAACGTGTTTTTCAGCTCGAAATAAACGCGTTTTTTCATACCGCTGAATCCCTATGTAACTGCAAGGCTCAGAAGAGCCCACACACTCAGCTCTTAACCCCAGTGTGCAGAAAGTGTCAAAACGTGTTTTTCAGCAGAAATAAACATGTTTCTGCAAGTTTGATCACCCCCATGCAACTTATGGGGCAGTAACAGCACCCTTTTCAAAACATGTTTTTCAGCCTGAAATAAACGCGTTTTTTCAGACCGCTGAAGAGCCCACACACTCAGTTCTTAACCCCAGTGTGCAGAAAGTGTCAAAACGTGTTTTTCAGCAGAAATAAACATGTTTCTGCAAGTTTGGTCACCCCCATGCAACTTATGGGGCAGTAACAGCACACTTTGCAAAACGTGTTGTTCAGCACGAAATAAACGCGTTTTTTCAGACCGCTGAATCCCTATGTAGCTACAAGGCTCAGAAAAGCCCACACACTCAGCTCTTAACCCCAGTGTGCAGAAAGTGTCAAAACGTGTTTTTCAGCAGAAAAAAACATGTTTCTGCAAGTTTGGTCACCCCCATGCAACTTATGGGGCAGTAACAGCAGCCTTTTCAAAACGTGTTTTTCAGCCCGAAATAAACGCGTTTTTTCAGACCGCTGAATCCCTATGTAACTGCAAGGCTCAGAAGAGCCCACACACTCAGCTCTTAACCCCAGTGTGCAGAAAGTGTCAAAACATATATTTCAGCAGAAATAAACGTTTCTGAAAGTTTTGTCACCCCCATGCAACTTATGGGGCAGTAACAGCACACTTTTCAAAACGTGTTGTTCAGCACGAAATAAACGCGTTTTTTCAGACCGCTGAATC
Organism: Lepisosteus platostomus; assembly: GCF_059453375.1. Lineage (NCBI taxonomy): Eukaryota > Metazoa > Chordata > Actinopteri > Semionotiformes > Lepisosteidae > Lepisosteus > Lepisosteus platostomus. The sequence goes on from NC_142612.1 coordinate 36,064,228, forward strand.
CCTATGTAGCTGCAAGGCTCAGAAGAGCCCACACACTCAGCTCTTAACCCCAGTGTGCAGAAAGTGTCAAAACGTGTTTTTCAGCAGAAAAAAACATGTTTCTGCAAGTTTGGTCACCCCCATGCAACTTATGGGGCAGTAAAAGCACCCTTTTCAAAACGTGTTTTTCAGCCCGAAATAAACGCGTTTTTTCATACCGCTGAATCCCTATGTAACTGCAAGGCTCAGAAGAGCCCACACACTCAGCTCTTAACCCCAGTGTGCAGAAAGTGTCAAAACGTGTTTTTCAGCAGAAATAAACATGTTTCTGCAAGTTTGATCACCCCCATGCAACTTATGGGGCAGTAACAGCACCCTTTTCAAAACATGTTTTTCAGCCTGAAATAAACGCGTTTTTTCAGACCGCTGAAGAGCCCACACACTCAGTTCTTAACCCCAGTGTGCAGAAAGTGTCAAAACGTGTTTTTCAGCAGAAATAAACATGTTTCTGCAAGTTTGGTCACCCCCATGCAACTTATGGGGCAGTAACAGCACACTTTGCAAAACGTGTTGTTCAGCACGAAATAAACGCGTTTTTTCAGACCGCTGAATCCCTATGTAGCTACAAGGCTCAGAAAAGCCCACACACTCAGCTCTTAACCCCAGTGTGCAGAAAGTGTCAAAACGTGTTTTTCAGCAGAAAAAAACATGTTTCTGCAAGTTTGGTCACACCCATGCAACTTATGGGGCAGCAACAGCACACTTTTCAAAACGTGTTTTTCAGCCCGAAATAAACGCGTTTTTTCAGACCGCTGAATCCCTATGTAACTGCAAGGCTCAGAAGAGCCCACACACTCAGCTCTTAACCCCAGTGTGCAGAAAGTGTCAAAACGTGTTTTTCAGCAGAAAAAAACATGTTTCTGCAAGTTTGGTCACCCCCATGCAACTTATGGGGCAGTAACAGCACTCTTTTCAAAACGTGTTTTTCAGCTCGAAATAAACGCATATTTTCAGACCGCTGAATCCCAATGTAGCTGCAAGGCTCAGAAGAGCCCACACACTCAGCTCTTAACCCCAGTGTGCAGAAAGTGTCAAAACGTGTTTTTCAGCAGAAATAAACATGTTTCTGCAAGTTTGGTCACCCACATGCAACTTATGGGGCAGTAAAAGCACCCTTTTCAAAACGTGTTTTTCAGCCCGAAATAAACGCGTTTTTTCAGACCGCTGAATCCCTATGTAGCTGCAAGGCTCAGAAGAGCCCACACACTCAGCTCTTAACCCCAGTGTGCAGAAAGTGTCAAAACGTGTTTTTCAGCAGAAATAAACATGTTTCTGCAAGTTTGGTCACCCCCATGCAACTTATGGGGCAGTAACAGCACCCTTTTCAAAACGTGTTTTTCAGCCCGAAATAAACGCGTTTTTTCAGACCACTGAATCCCTATGTAACTGCAAGGCTCAGAAGAGCCCACACACTCAGCTCTTAACCCCAGTGTGCAGAAAGTGTCAAAACATATATTTCAGCAGAAATAAACGTTTCTGAAAGTTTTGTCACCCCCATGCAACTTATGGGGCAGTAACAGCACACTTTTCAAAACGTGTTGTTCAGCACGAAATAAACGCGTTTTTTCAGACCGCTGAATCCCTATGTAGCTGCAAGGCTCAGAAGAGCCCACACACTCAGCTCTTAACCCCAGTGTGCAGAAAGTGTCAAAACGTGTTTTTCAGCAGAAAAAAACATGTTTCTGCAAGTTTGGTCACCCCCATGCAACTTATGGGGCAGTAAAAGCACCCTTTTCAAAACGTGTTTTTCAGCCCGAAATAAACGCGTTTTTTCAGACCGCTGAATCCCTATGTAACTGCAAGGCTCAGAAGAGCCCACACACTCAGCTCTTAACCCCAGTGTGCAGAAAGTGTCAAAACGTGTTTTTCAGCAGAAATAAACATGTTTCTGCAAGTTTGGTCACCCCCATGCAACTTATGGGGCAGTAACAGCACCCTTTTCAAAACGTGTTTTTCAGCCCGAAATAAACGCGTTTTTTCAGACCGCTGAAGAGCCCACACACTCAGCTCTTAACCCCAGTGTGCAGAAAGTGTCAAAACGTGTTTTTCAGCAGAAATAAACATGTTTCTGCAAGTTTGGTCACCCCCATGCAACTTATGGGGCAGTAACAGCACTCTTTTCAAAACGTGTTTTTCAGCTCGAAATAAACGCGTATTTTCAGACCGCTGAATCCCAATGTAGCTGCAAGGCACAGAAGAGCCCACACACTCAGCTCTTAACCCCAGTGTGCAGAAAGTGTCAAAACGTGTTTTTCAGCAGAAATAAACATGTTTCTGCAAGTTTGGTCACCCACATGCAACTTATGGGGCAGTAAAAGCACCCTTTTCAAAACGTGTTTTTCAGCCCGAAATAAACGCGTTTTTTCAGACCGCTGAATCCCTATGTAACTGCAAGGCTCAGAAGAGCCCACACACTCAGCTCTTAACCCCAGTGTGCAGAAAGTGTCAAAACGTGTTTTTCAGCAGAAATAAACATGTTTCTGATATTTGGTCACCCCCATGCAACTTATGGGGCAGTAACAGCACCCTTTTCAAAACGTGTTTTTCAGCCCGAAATAAACGCGTTTTTTCAGACCGCTGAAGAGCCCACACACTCAGTTCTTAACCCCAGTGTGCAGAAAGTATCAAAACGTGTTTTTCAGCAGAAATAAACATGTTTCTGAAAGTTTGGTCACCCCCATGCAACTTATGGGGCAGTAACAGGACACTTTTCAAAACGTGTTTTTCAGCCCGAAATAAACGCGTTTTTTCAGACCGCTGAATCCCTATGTAACTGCAAGGCTCAGAAGAGCCCACACACTCAGCTCTTAACCCCAGTGTGCAGAAAGTGTCAAAACGTGTTTTTCAGCAGAAATAAACATGTTTCTGCAAGTTTGGTCACCCCCATGCAACTTATGGGGCAGTAACAGCACCCTTTTCAAAACGTGTTTTTCAGCCCGAAATAAACGCGTTTTTTCAGACCGCTGAATCCCTATGTAACTGAAAAGGCTCAGAAGAGCCCACACACTCAGCTCTTAACCCCAGTGTGCAGAAAGTGTCAAAACATATATTTCAGCAGAAATAAACGTTTCTGAAAGTTTTGTCACCCCCATGCAACTTATGGGGCAGTAACAGCACACTTTTCAAAACGTGTTGTTCAGCACGAAATAAACACGTTTTTTCAGACCGCTGAATCCCTATGTAGCTGCAAGGCTCAGAAAAGCCCACACACTCAGCTCTTAACCCCAGTGTGCAGAAAGTGTCAAAACGTGTTTTTCAGCAGAAAAAAACATGTTTCTGCAAGTTTGGTCACCCCCATGCAACTTATGGGGCAGTAAAAGCACCCTTTTCAAAACGTGTTTTTCAGCACGAAATAAACGCGTTTTTTCAGACCGCTGAATCCCTATGTAACTGCAAGGCTCAGAAGAGCCCACACACTCAGCTCTTAACCCCAGTGTGCAGAAAGTGTCAAAACGTGTTTTTCAGCAGAAATAAACATGTTTCTGCAAGTTTGGTCACCCCCATGCAACTTATGGGGCAGTAACAGCACTCTTTTCAAAACGTGTTCTTCAGCTCGAAATAAACGCGTATTTTCAGACCGCTGAATCCCAATGTAGCTGCAAGGCTCAGAAGAGCCCACACACTCAGCTCTTAACCCCAGTGTGCAGAAAGTGTCAAAACGTGTTTTTCAGCAGAAATAAACATGTTTCTGCAAGTTTGGTCACCCCCATGCAACTTATGGGGCAGTAACAGCACTCTTTTCAAAACGTGTTCTTCAGCTCGAAATAAACGCGTATTTTCAGACCGCTGAATCCCAATGTAGCTGCAAGGCTCAGAAGAGCCCACACACTCAGCTCTTAACCCCAGTGTGCAGAAAGTGTCAAAACGTGTTTTTCAGCAGAAATAAACATGTTTCTGCAAGTTTGGTCACACCCATGCAACTTATGGGGCAGCAACAGCACACTTTTCAAAACGTGTTTTTCAGCCCGAAATAAACGCGTTTTTTCAGACCGCTGAATCCCTATGTAACTGCAAGGCTCAGAAGAGCCCACACACTCAGCTCTTAACCCCAGTGTGCAGAAAGTGTCAAAACGTGTTTTTCAGCAGAAATAAACATGTTTCTGCAAGTTTGGTCACCCCCATGCAACTTATGGGGCAGTAACAGCACCCTTTTCAAAACGTGTTTTTCAGCCCGAAATAAACGCGTTTTTTCAGACCACTGAATCCCTATGTAAATGCAAGGCTCAGAAGAGCCCACACACTCAGCTCTTAACCCCAGTGTGCAGAAAGTGTCAAAACATATATTTCAGCAGAAATAAACGTTTCTGAAAGTTTTGTCACCCCCATGCAACTTATGGGGCAGTAACAGCACACTTTTCAAAACGTGTTGTTCAGCACGAAATAAACGCGTTTTTTCAGACCGCTGAATCCCTATGTAGCTGCAAGGCTCAGAAGAGACCACACACTCAGCTCTTAACCCCAGTGTGCAGAAAGTGTCAAAACGTGTTTTTCAGCAGAAATAAACATGTTTCTGCAAGTTTGGTCACCCCCATGCAACTTATGGGGCAGTAACAGCACCCTTTTCAAAACGTGTTTTTCAACCCGAAATAAACGCGTTTTTTCAGACCGCTGAAGAGCCCACACACTCAGTTCTTAACCCCAGTGTGCAGAAAGTATCAAAACGTGTTTTTCAGCAGAAATAAACATGTTTCTGAAAGTTTGGTCACCCCCATGCAACTTATGGGGCAGTAACAGCACACTTCTCAAAACGTGTTTTTCAGCCCGAAATAAACGCGTTTTTTCAGACCGCTGTATCCCTATGTAACTGCAAGGCTCAGAAGAGCCCACACACTCAGCTCTTAACCCCAGTGTGCAGAAAGTGTCAAAACGTGTTTTTCAGCAGAAATAAACATGTTTCTGCAAGTTTGGTCACCCCCATGCAACTTATGGGGCAGTAACAGCACTCTTTTCAAAACGTGTTCTTCAACTCGAAATAAACGCGTATTTTCAGACCGCTGAATCCCAATGTAGCTGCAAGGCTCAGAAGAGCCCACACACTCAGCTCTTAACCCCAGTGTGCAGAAAGTGTCAAAACGTGTTTTTCAGCAGAAATAAACATGTTTCTGCAAGTTTGGTCACACCCATGCAACTTATGGGGCAGCAACAGCACACTTTTCAAAACGTGTTTTTCAGCCCGAAATAAACGCGTTTTTTCAGACCGCTGAATCCCTATGTAACTGCAAGGCTCAGAAGAGCCCACACACTCAGCTCTTAACCCCAGTGTGCAGAAAGTGTCAAAACGTGTTTTTCAGCAGAAATAAACATGTTTCTGCAAGTTTGGTCACCCCCATGCAACTTATGGGGCAGTAACAGCACCCTTTTCAAAACGTGTTTTTCAGCCCGAAATAAACGCGTTTTTTCAGACCACTGAATCCCTATGTAACTGCAAGGCTCAGAAGAGCCCACACACTCAGCTCTTAACCCCAGTGTGCAGAAAGTGTCAAAACATATATTTCAGCAGAAATAAACGTTTCTGAAAGTTTTGTCACCCCCATGCAACTTATGGGGCAGTAACAGCACACTTTTCAAAACGTGTTGTTCAGCCCGAAATAAACGCGTTTTTTCAGACCGCTGAATCCCTATGTAGCTGCAAGGCTCAGAAGAGCCCACACACTCAGCTCTTAACCCCAGTGTGCAGAAAGTGTCAAAACGTGTTTTTCAGCAGAAAAAAACATGTTTCTGCAAGTTTGGTCACCCCCATGCAACTTATGGGGCAGTAAAAGCACCCTTTTCAAAACGTGTTTTTCAGCCCGAAATAAACGCGTTTTTTCAGACCGCTGAATCCCTATGTAACTGCAAGGCTCAGAAGAGCCCACACACTCAGCTCTTAACCACAGTGTGCAGAAAGTGTCAAAACGTGTTTTTCAGCAGAAATAAACATGTTTCTGCAAGTTTGGTCACCCCCATGCAACTTATGGGGCAGTAACAGCACCCTTTTCAAAACGTGTTTTTCAGCCCGAAATAAACGCGTTTTTTCAGACCGCTGAAGAGCCCACACACTCAGCTCTTAACCCCAGTGTGCAGAAAGTGTCAAAACGTGTTTTTCAGCAGAAATAAACATGTTTCTGCAAGTTTGGTCACCCCCATGCAACTTATGGGGCAGTAACAGCACTCTTTTCAAAACGTGTTTTTCAGCTCGAAATAAACGCGTATTTTCAGACCGCTGAATCCCAATGTAGCTGCAAGGCACAGAAGAGCCCACACACTCAGCTCTTAACCCCAGTGTGCAGAAAGTGTCAAAACGTGTTTTTCAGCAGAAATAAACATGTTTCTGCAAGTTTGGTCACCCACATGCAACTTATGGGGCAGTAAAAGCACCCTTTTCAAAACGTGTTTTTCAGCCCGAAATAAACGCGTTTTTTCAGACCGCTGAATCCCTATGTAACTGCAAGGCTCAGAAGAGCCCACACACTCAGCTCTTAACCCCAGTGTGCAGAAAGTGTCAAAACGTGTTTTTCAGCAGAAATAAACATGTTTCTGCAAGTTTGGTCACCCCCATGCAACTTATGGGGCAGTAACAGCACCCTTTTCAAAACGTGTTTTTCAGCCCGAAATAAACGCGTTTTTTCAGACCGCTGAAGAGCCCACACACTCAGCTCTTAACCCCAGTGTGCAGAAAGTGTCAAAACGTGTTTTTCAGCAGAAAAAAACATGTTTCTGCAAGTTTGGTCACCCCCATGCAACTTATGGGGCAGTAACAGCACTCTTTTCAAAACGTGTTTTTCAGCTCGAAATAAACGCATATTTTCAGACCGCTGAATCCCAATGTAGCTGCAAGGCTCAGAAGAGCCCACACACTCAGCTCTTAACCCCAGTGTGCAGAAAGTGTCAAAACGTGTTTTTCAGCAGAAATAAACATGTTTCTGCAAGTTTGGTCACCCACATGCAACTTATGGGGCAGTAAAAGCACCCTTTTCAAAACGTGTTTTTCAGCCCGAAATAAACGCGTTTTTTCAGACCGCTGAATCCCTATGTAGCTGCAAGGCTCAGAAGAGCCCACACACTCAGCTCTTAACCCCAGTGTGCAGAAAGTGTCAAAACGTGTTTTTCAGCAGAAATAAACATGTTTCTGCAAGTTTGGTCACCCCCATGCAACTTATGGGGCAGTAACAGCACCCTTTTCAAAACGTGTTTTTCAGCCCGAAATAAACGCGTTTTTTCAGACCACTGAATCCCTATGTAACTGCAAGGCTCAGAAGAGCCCACACACTCAGCTCTTAACCCCAGTGTGCAGAAAGTGTCAAAACATATATTTCAGCAGAAATAAACGTTTCTGAAAGTTTTGTCACCCCCATGCAACTTATGGGGCAGTAACAGCACACTTTTCAAAACGTGTTGTTCAGCACGAAATAAACGCGTTTTTTCAGACCGCTGAATCCCTATGTAGCTGCAAGGCTCAGAAGAGCCCACACACTCAGCTCTTAACCCCAGTGTGCAGAAAGTGTCAAAACGTGTTTTTCAGCAGAAAAAAACATGTTTCTGCAAGTTTGGTCACCCCCATGCAACTTATGGGGCAGTAAAAGCACCCTTTTCAAAACGTGTTTTTCAGCCCGAAATAAACGCGTTTTTTCAGACCGCTGAATCCCTATGTAACTGCAAGGCTCAGAAGAGCCCACACACTCAGCTCTTAACCCCAGTGTGCAGAAAGTGTCAAAACGTGTTTTTCAGCAGAAATAAACATGTTTCTGCAAGTTTGGTCACCCCCATGCAACTTATGGGGCAGTAACAGCACCCTTTTCAAAACGTGTTTTTCAGCCCGAAATAAACGCGTTTTTTCAGACCGCTGAAGAGCCCACACACTCAGCTCTTAACCCCAGTGTGCAGAAAGTGTCAAAACGTGTTTTTCAGCAGAAATAAACATGTTTCTGCAAGTTTGGTCACCCCCATGCAACTTATGGGGCAGTAACAGCACTCTTTTCAAAACGTGTTTTTCAGCTCGAAATAAACGCGTATTTTCAGACCGCTGAATCCCAATGTAGCTGCAAGGCACAGAAGAGCCCACACACTCAGCTCTTAACCCCAGTGTGCAGAAAGTGTCAAAACGTGTTTTTCAGCAGAAATAAACATGTTTCTGCAAGTTTGGTCACCCACATGCAACTTATGGGGCAGTAAAAGCACCCTTTTCAAAACGTGTTTTTCAGCCCGAAATAAACGCGTTTTTTCAGACCACTGAATCCCTATGTAACTGCAAGGCTCAGAAGAGCCCACACACTCAGCTCTTAACCCCAGTGTGCAGAAAGTGTCAAAACGTGTTTTTCAGCAGAAATAAACATGTTTCTGCAAGTTTGGTCACCCCCATGCAACTTATGGGGCAGTAACAGCACCCTTTTCAAAACGTGTTTTTCAGCCCGAAATAAACGTGTTTTTTCAGACCGCTGAAGAGCCCACACACTCAGCTCTTAACCCCAGTGTGCAGAAAGTGTCAAAACGTGTTTTTCAGCAGAAATAAACATGTTTCTGCAAGTTTGGTCACCCACATGCAACTTATGGGGCAGTAAAAGCACCCTTTTCAAAACGTGTTTTTCAGCCCGAAATAAACGCGTTTTTTCAGACCGCTGAATCCCTATGTAACTGCAAGGCTCAGAAGAGCCCACACACTCAGCTCTTAACCCCAGTGTGCAGAAAGTGTCAAAACGTGTTTTTCAGCAGAAATAAACATGTTTCTGCAAGTTTGGTCACCCCCATGCAACTTATGGGGCAGTAACAGTACCCTTTTCAAAACGTGTTTTTCAGCTCGAAATAAACGCGTTTTTTCAGACCGCTGAATACCTATGTAACTGCAAGGCTCTGAAGAGCCCACACACTCAGCTCTTAACCCCAGTGTGCAGAAAGTGTCAAAACATATATTTCAGCAGAAATAAACGTTTCTGAAAGTTTTGTCACCCCCATGCAACTTATGGGGCAGTAACAGCACACTTTTCAAAACGTGTTTTTCAGCACGAAATAAACGCGTTCTTTCAGACCGCTGAATCCCTATGTAACTGCAAGGCTCAGAAGAGCCCACACACTCAGCTCTTAACCCCAGTGTGCAGAAAGTGTCAAAACGTGTTTTTCAGCAGAAAAAAACATGTTTCTGCAAGTTTGGTCACCCCCATGCAACTTATGGGGCAGTAAAAGCACCCTTTTCAAAACGTGTTTTTCAGCCCGAAATAAACGCGTTTTTTCAGACCGCTGAATCCCTATGTAACTGCAAGGCTCAGAAGAGCCCACACACTCAGCTCTTAACCCCAGTGTGCAGAAAGTGTCAAAACGTGTTTTTCAGCAGAAATAAACATGTTTCTGCAAGTTTGGTCACCCCCATGCAACTTATGGGGCAGTAACAGCACCCTTTTCAAAACGTGTTTTTCAGCCCGAAATAAACGCGTTTTTTCAGACCGCTGAAGAGCCCACACACTCAGCTCTTAACCCCAGTGTGCAGAAAGTGTCAAAACGTGTTTTTCAGCAGAAAAAAACATGTTTCTGCAAGTTTGGTCACCCCCATGCAACTTATGGGGCAGTAACAGCACTCTTTTCAAAACGTGTTTTTCAGCTCGAAATAAACGCATATTTTCAGACCGCTGAATCCCAATGTAGCTGCAAGGCTCAGAAGAGCCCACACACTCAGCTCTTAACCCCAGTGTGCAGAAAGTGTCAAAACGTGTTTTTCAGCAGAAATAAACATGTTTCTGCAAGTTTGGTCACCCACATGCAACTTATGGGGCAGTAAAAGCACCCTTTTCAAAACGTGTTTTTCAGCCCGAAATAAACGCGTTTTTTCAGACCGCTGAATCCCTATGTAGCTGCAAGGCTCAGAAGAGCCCACACACTCAGCTCTTAACCCCAGTGTGCAGAAAGTGTCAAAACGTGTTTTTCAGCAGAAATAAACATGTTTCTGCAAGTTTGGTCACCCCCATGCAACTTATGGGGCAGTAACAGCACCCTTTTCAAAACGTGTTTTTCAGCCCGAAATAAACGCGTTTTTTCAGACCACTGAATCCCTATGTAACTGCAAGGCTCAGAAGAGCCCACACACTCAGCTCTTAACCCCAGTGTGCAGAAAGTGTCAAAACATATATTTCAGCAGAAATAAACGTTTCTGAAAGTTTTGTCACCCCCATGCAACTTATGGGGCAGTAACAGCACACTTTTCAAAACGTGTTGTTCAGCACGAAATAAACGCGTTTTTTCAGACCGCTGAATCCCTATGTAGCTGCAAGGCTCAGAAGAGCCCACACACTCAGCTCTTAACCCCAGTGTGCAGAAAGTGTCAAAACATGTTTTTCAGCAGAAAAAAACATGTTTCTGCAAGTTTGGTCACCCCCATGCAACTTATGGGGCAGTAAAAGCACCCTTTTCAAAACGTGTTTTTCAGCCCGAAATAAACGCGTTTTTTCAGACCGCTGAATCCCTATGTAACTGCAAGGCTCAGAAGAGCCCACACACTCAGCTCTTAACCCCAGTGTGCAGAAAGTGTCAAAACGTGTTTTTCAGCAGAAATAAACATGTTTCTGCAAGTTTGGTCACCCCCATGCAACTTATGGGGCAGTAACAGCACCCTTTTCAAAACGTGTTTTTCAGCCCGAAATAAACGCGTTTTTTCAGACCGCTGAAGAGCCCACACACTCAGCTCTTAACCCCAGTGTGCAGAAAGTGTCAAAACGTGTTTTTCAGCAGAAATAAACATGTTTCTGCAAGTTTGGTCACCCCCATGCAACTTATGGGGCAGTAACAGCACTCTTTTCAAAACGTGTTTTTCAGCTCGAAATAAACGCGTATTTTCAGACCGCTGAATCCCAATGTAGCTGCAAGGCACAGAAGAGCCCACACACTCAGCTCTTAACCCCAGTGTGCAGAAAGTGTCAAAACGTGTTTTTCAGCAGAAATAAACATGTTTCTGCAAGTTTGGTCACCCACATGCAACTTATGGGGCAGTAAAAGCACCCTTTTCAAAACGTGTTTTTCAGCCCGAAATAAACGCGTTTTTTCAGACCGCTGAATCCCTATGTAACTGCAAGGCTCAGAAGAGCCCACACACTCAGCTCTTAACCCCAGTGTGCAGAAAGTGTCAAAACGTGTTTTTCAGCAGAAATAAACATGTTTCTGATATTTGGTCACCCCCATGCAACTTATGGGGCAGTAACAGCACCCTTTTCAAAACGTGTTTTTCAGCCCGAAATAAACGCGTTTTTTCAGACCGCTGAAGAGCCCACACACTCAGTTCTTAACCCCAGTGTGCAGAAAGTATCAAAACGTGTTTTTCAGCAGAAATAAACATGTTTCTGAAAGTTTGGTCACCCCCATGCAACTTATGGGGCAGTAACAGGACACTTTTCAAAACGTGTTTTTCAGCCCGAAATAAACGCGTTTTTTCAGACCGCTGAATCCCTATGTAACTGCAAGGCTCAGAAGAGCCCACACACTCAGCTCTTAACCCCAGTGTGCAGAAAGTGTCAAAACGTGTTTTTCAGCAGAAATAAACATGTTTCTGCAAGTTTGGTCACCCCCATGCAACTTATGGGGCAGTAACAGCACCCTTTTCAAAACGTGTTTTTCAGCCCGAAATAAACGCGTTTTTTCAGACCGCTGAATCCCTATGTAACTGAAAAGGCTCAGAAGAGCCCACACACTCAGCTCTTAACCCCAGTGTGCAGAAAGTGTCAAAACATATATTTCAGCAGAAATAAACGTTTCTGAAAGTTTTGTCACCCCCATGCAACTTATGGGGCAGTAACAGCACACTTTTCAAAACGTGTTGTTCAGCACGAAATAAACACGTTTTTTCAGACCGCTGAATCCCTATGTAGCTGCAAGGCTCAGAAAAGCCCACACACTCAGCTCTTAACCCCAGTGTGCAGAAAGTGTCAAAACGTGTTTTTCAGCAGAAAAAAACATGTTTCTGCAAGTTTGGTCACCCCCATGCAACTTATGGGGCAGTAAAAGCACCCTTTTCAAAACGTGTTTTTCAGCACGAAATAAACGCGTTTTTTCAGACCGCTGAATCCCTATGTAACTGCAAGGCTCAGAAGAGCCCACACACTCAGCTCTTAACCCCAGTGTGCAGAAAGTGTCAAAACGTGTTTTTCAGCAGAAATAAACATGTTTCTGCAAGTTTGGTCACCCCCATGCAACTTATGGGGCAGTAACAGCACTCTTTTCAAAACGTGTTCTTCAGCTCGAAATAAACGCGTATTTTCAGACCGCTGAATCCCAATGTAGCTGCAAGGCTCAGAAGAGCCCACACACTCAGCTCTTAACCCCAGTGTGCAGAAAGTGTCAAAACGTGTTTTTCAGCAGAAATAAACATGTTTCTGCAAGTTTGGTCACCCCCATGCAACTTATGGGGCAGTAACAGCACTCTTTTCAAAACGTGTTCTTCAGCTCGAAATAAACGCGTATTTTCAGACCGCTGAATCCCAATGTAGCTGCAAGGCTCAGAAGAGCCCACACACTCAGCTCTTAACCCCAGTGTGCAGAAAGTGTCAAAACGTGTTTTTCAGCAGAAATAAACATGTTTCTGCAAGTTTGGTCACACCCATGCAACTTATGGGGCAGCAACAGCACACTTTTCAAAACGTGTTTTTCAGCCCGAAATAAACGCGTTTTTTCAGACCGCTGAATCCCTATGTAACTGCAAGGCTCAGAAGAGCCCACACACTCAGCTCTTAACCCCAGTGTGCAGAAAGTGTCAAAACGTGTTTTTCAGCAGAAATAAACATGTTTCTGCAAGTTTGGTCACCCCCATGCAACTTATGGGGCAGTAACAGCACCCTTTTCAAAACGTGTTTTTCAGCCCGAAATAAACGCGTTTTTTCAGACCACTGAATCCCTATGTAAATGCAAGGCTCAGAAGAGCCCACACACTCAGCTCTTAACCCCAGTGTGCAGAAAGTGTCAAAACATATATTTCAGCAGAAATAAACGTTTCTGAAAGTTTTGTCACCCCCATGCAACTTATGGGGCAGTAACAGCACACTTTTCAAAACGTGTTGTTCAGCACGAAATAAACGCGTTTTTTCAGACCGCTGAATCCCTATGTAGCTGCAAGGCTCAGAAGAGACCACACACTCAGCTCTTAACCCCAGTGTGCAGAAAGTGTCAAAACGTGTTTTTCAGCAGAAATAAACATGTTTCTGCAAGTTTGGTCACCCCCATGCAACTTATGGGGCAGTAACAGCACCCTTTTCAAAACGTGTTTTTCAACCCGAAATAAACGCGTTTTTTCAGACCGCTGAAGAGCCCACACACTCAGTTCTTAACCCCAGTGTGCAGAAAGTATCAAAACGTGTTTTTCAGCAGAAATAAACATGTTTCTGAAAGTTTGGTCACCCCCATGCAACTTATGGGGCAGTAACAGCACACTTCTCAAAACGTGTTTTTCAGCCCGAAATAAACGCGTTTTTTCAGACCGCTGTATCCCTATGTAACTGCAAGGCTCAGAAGAGCCCACACACTCAGCTCTTAACCCCAGTGTGCAGAAAGTGTCAAAACGTGTTTTTCAGCAGAAATAAACATGTTTCTGCAAGTTTGGTCACCCCCATGCAACTTATGGGGCAGTAACAGCACTCTTTTCAAAACGTGTTCTTCAGCTCGAAATAAACGCGTATTTTCAGACCGCTGAATCCCAATGTAGCTGCAAGGCTCAGAAGAGCCCACACACTCAGCTCTTAACCCCAGTGTGCAGAAAGTGTCAAAACGTGTTTTTCAGCAGAAATAAACATGTTTCTGCAAGTTTGGTCACACCCATGCAACTTATGGGGCAGCAACAGCACACTTTTCAAAACGTGTTTTTCAGCCCGAAATAAACGCGTTTTTTCAGACCGCTGAATCCCTATGTAACTGCAAGGCTCAGAAGAGCCCACACACTCAGCTCTTAACCCCAGTGTGCAGAAAGTGTCAAAACGTGTTTTTCAGCAGAAATAAACATGTTTCTGCAAGTTTGGTCACCCCCATGCAACTTATGGGGCAGTAACAGCACCCTTTTCAAAACGTGTTTTTCAGCCCGAAATAAACGCGTTTTTTCAGACCACTGAATCCCTATGTAACTGCAAGGCTCAGAAGAGCCCACACACTCAGCTCTTAACCCCAGTGTGCAGAAAGTGTCAAAACATATATTTCAGCAGAAATAAACGTTTCTGAAAGTTTTGTCACCCCCATGCAACTTATGGGGCAGTAACAGCACACTTTTCAAAACGTGTTGTTCAGCCCGAAATAAACGCGTTTTTTCAGACCGCTGAATCCCTATGTAGCTGCAAGGCTCAGAAGAGCCCACACACTCAGCTCTTAACCCCAGTGTGCAGAAAGTGTCAAAACGTGTTTTTCAGCAGAAAAAAACATGTTTCTGCAAGTTTGGTCACCCCCATGCAACTTATGGGGCAGTAAAAGCACCCTTTTCAAAACGTGTTTTTCAGCCCGAAATAAACGCGTTTTTTCAGACCGCTGAATCCCTATGTAACTGCAAGGCTCAGAAGAGCCCACACACTCAGCTCTTAACCACAGTGTGCAGAAAGTGTCAAAACGTGTTTTTCAGCAGAAATAAACATGTTTCTGCAAGTTTGGTCACCCCCATGCAACTTATGGGGCAGTAACAGCACCCTTTTCAAAACGTGTTTTTCAGCCCGAAATAAACGCGTTTTTTCAGACCGCTGAAGAGCCCACACACTCAGCTCTTAACCCCAGTGTGCAGAAAGTGTCAAAACGTGTTTTTCAGCAGAAATAAACATGTTTCTGCAAGTTTGGTCACCCCCATGCAACTTATGGGGCAGTAACAGCACTCTTTTCAAAACGTGTTTTTCAGCTCGAAATAAACGCGTATTTTCAGACCGCTGAATCCCAATGTAGCTGCAAGGCACAGAAGAGCCCACACACTCAGCTCTTAACCCCAGTGTGCAGAAAGTGTCAAAACGTGTTTTTCAGCAGAAATAAACATGTTTCTGCAAGTTTGGTCACCCACATGCAACTTATGGGGCAGTAAAAGCACCCTTTTCAAAACGTGTTTTTCAGCCCGAAATAAACGCGTTTTTTCAGACCGCTGAATCCCTATGTAACTGCAAGGCTCAGAAGAGCCCACACACTCAGCTCTTAACCCCAGTGTGCAGAAAGTGTCAAAACGTGTTTTTCAGCAGAAATAAACATGTTTCTGCAAGTTTGGTCACCCCCATGCAACTTATGGGGCAGTAACAGCACCCTTTTCAAAACGTGTTTTTCAGCCCGAAATAAACGCGTTTTTTCAGACCGCTGAAGAGCCCACACACTCAGCTCTTAACCCCAGTGTGCAGAAAGTGTCAAAACGTGTTTTTCAGCAGAAAAAAACATGTTTCTGCAAGTTTGGTCACCCCCATGCAACTTATGGGGCAGTAACAGCACTCTTTTCAAAACGTGTTTTTCAGCTCGAAATAAACGCATATTTTCAGACCGCTGAATCCCAATGTAGCTGCAAGGCTCAGAAGAGCCCACACACTCAGCTCTTAACCCCAGTGTGCAGAAAGTGTCAAAACGTGTTTTTCAGCAGAAATAAACATGTTTCTGCAAGTTTGGTCACCCACATGCAACTTATGGGGCAGTAAAAGCACCCTTTTCAAAACGTGTTTTTCAGCCCGAAATAAACGCGTTTTTTCAGACCGCTGAATCCCTATGTAGCTGCAAGGCTCAGAAGAGCCCACACACTCAGCTCTTAACCCCAGTGTGCAGAAAGTGTCAAAACGTGTTTTTCAGCAGAAATAAACATGTTTCTGCAAGTTTGGTCACCCCCATGCAACTTATGGGGCAGTAACAGCACCCTTTTCAAAACGTGTTTTTCAGCCCGAAATAAACGCGTTTTTTCAGACCACTGAATCCCTATGTAACTGCAAGGCTCAGAAGAGCCCACACACTCAGCTCTTAACCCCAGTGTGCAGAAAGTGTCAAAACATATATTTCAGCAGAAATAAACGTTTCTGAAAGTTTTGTCACCCCCATGCAACTTATGGGGCAGTAACAGCACACTTTTCAAAACGTGTTGTTCAGCACGAAATAAACGCGTTTTTTCAGACCGCTGAATCCCTATGTAGCTGCAAGGCTCAGAAGAGCCCACACACTCAGCTCTTAACCCCAGTGTGCAGAAAGTGTCAAAACGTGTTTTTCAGCAGAAAAAAACATGTTTCTGCAAGTTTGGTCACCCCCATGCAACTTATGGGGCAGTAAAAGCACCCTTTTCAAAACGTGTTTTTCAGCCCGAAATAAACGCGTTTTTTCAGACCGCTGAATCCCTATGTAACTGCAAGGCTCAGAAGAGCCCACACACTCAGCTCTTAACCCCAGTGTGCAGAAAGTGTCAAAACGTGTTTTTCAGCAGAAATAAACATGTTTCTGCAAGTTTGGTCACCCCCATGCAACTTATGGGGCAGTAACAGCACCCTTTTCAAAACGTGTTTTTCAGCCCGAAATAAACGCGTTTTTTCAGACCGCTGAAGAGCCCACACACTCAGCTCTTAACCCCAGTGTGCAGAAAGTGTCAAAACGTGTTTTTCAGCAGAAATAAACATGTTTCTGCAAGTTTGGTCACCCCCATGCAACTTATGGGGCAGTAACAGCACTCTTTTCAAAACGTGTTTTTCAGCTCGAAATAAACGCGTATTTTCAGACCGCTGAATCCCAATGTAGCTGCAAGGCACAGAAGAGCCCACACACTCAGCTCTTAACCCCAGTGTGCAGAAAGTGTCAAAACGTGTTTTTCAGCAGAAATAAACATGTTTCTGCAAGTTTGGTCACCCACATGCAACTTATGGGGCAGTAAAAGCACCCTTTTCAAAACGTGTTTTTCAGCCCGAAATAAACGCGTTTTTTCAGACCACTGAATCCCTATGTAACTGCAAGGCTCAGAAGAGCCCACACACTCAGCTCTTAACCCCAGTGTGCAGAAAGTGTCAAAACGTGTTTTTCAGCAGAAATAAACATGTTTCTGCAAGTTTGGTCACCCCCATGCAACTTATGGGGCAGTAACAGCACCCTTTTCAAAACGTGTTTTTCAGCCCGAAATAAACGTGTTTTTTCAGACCGCTGAAGAGCCCACACACTCAGCTCTTAACCCCAGTGTGCAGAAAGTGTCAAAACGTGTTTTTCAGCAGAAATAAACATGTTTCTGCAAGTTTGGTCACCCACATGCAACTTATGGGGCAGTAAAAGCACCCTTTTCAAAACGTGTTTTTCAGCACGAAATAAACGCGTTTTTTCAGACCGCTGAAGAGCCCACACACTCAGCTCTTAACCCCAGTGTGCAGAAAGTGTCAAAACGTGTTTTTCAGCAGAAAAAAACATGTTTCTGCAAGTTTGGTCACCCCCATGCAACTTATGGGGCAGTAACAGCACTCTTTTCAAAACGTGTTTTTCAGCTCGAAATAAACGCATATTTTCAGACCGCTGAATCCCAATGTAGCTGCAAGGCTCAGAAGAGCCCACACACTCAGCTCTTAACCCCAGTGTGCAGAAAGTGTCAAAACGTGTTTTTCAGCAGAAATAAACATGTTTCTGCAAGTTTGGTCACCCACATGCAACTTATGGGGCAGTAAAAGCACCCTTTTCAAAACGTGTTTTTCAGCCCGAAATAAACGCGTTTTTTCAGACCGCTGAATCCCTATGTAGCTGCAAGGCTCAGAAGAGCCCACACACTCAGCTCTTAACCCCAGTGTGCAGAAAGTGTCAAAACGTGTTTTTCAGCAGAAATAAACATGTTTCTGCAAGTTTGGTCACCCCCATGCAACTTATGGGGCAGTAACAGCACCCTTTTCAAAACGTGTTTTTCAGCCCGAAATAAACGCGTTTTTTCAGACCACTGAATCCCTATGTAACTGCAAGGCTCAGAAGAGCCCACACACTCAGCTCTTAACCCCAGTGTGCAGAAAGTGTCAAAACATATATTTCAGCAGAAATAAACGTTTCTGAAAGTTTTGTCACCCCCATGCAACTTATGGGGCAGTAACAGCACACTTTTCAAAACGTGTTGTTCAGCACGAAATAAACGCGTTTTTTCAGACCGCTGAATCCCTATGTAGCTGCAAGGCTCAGAAGAGCCCACACACTCAGCTCTTAACCCCAGTGTGCAGAAAGTGTCAAAACGTGTTTTTCAGCAGAAAAAAACATGTTTCTGCAAGTTTGGTCACCCCCATGCAACTTATGGGGCAGTAAAAGCACCCTTTTCAAAACGTGTTTTTCAGCCCGAAATAAACGCGTTTTTTCAGACCGCTGAATCCCTATGTAACTGCAAGGCTCAGAAGAGCCCACACACTCAGCTCTTAACCCCAGTGTGCAGAAAGTGTCAAAACGTGTTTTTCAGCAGAAATAAACATGTTTCTGCAAGTTTGGTCACCCCCATGCAACTTATGGGGCAGTAACAGCACCCTTTTCAAAACGTGTTTTTCAGCCCGAAATAAACGCGTTTTTTCAGACCGCTGAAGAGCCCACACACTCAGCTCTTAACCCCAGTGTGCAGAAAGTGTCAAAACGTGTTTTTCAGCAGAAATAAACATGTTTCTGCAAGTTTGGTCACCCCCATGCAACTTATGGGGCAGTAACAGCACTCTTTTCAAAACGTGTTTTTCAGCTCGAAATAAACGCGTATTTTCAGACCGCTGAATCCCAATGTAGCTGCAAGGCACAGAAGAGCCCACACACTCAGCTCTTAACCCCAGTGTGCAGAAAGTGTCAAAACGTGTTTTTCAGCAGAAATAAACATGTTTCTGCAAGTTTGGTCACCCACATGCAACTTATGGGGCAGTAAAAGCACCCTTTTCAAAACGTGTTTTTCAGCCCGAAATAAACGCGTTTTTTCAGACCACTGAATCCCTATGTAACTGCAAGGCTCAGAAGAGCCCACACACTCAGCTCTTAACCCCAGTGTGCAGAAAGTGTCAAAACGTGTTTTTCAGCAGAAATAAACATGTTTCTGCAAGTTTGGTCACCCCCATGCAACTTATGGGGCAGTAACAGCACCCTTTTCAAAACGTGTTTTTCAGCCCGAAATAAACGTGTTTTTTCAGACCGCTGAAGAGCCCACACACTCAGCTCTTAACCCCAGTGTGCAGAAAGTGTCAAAACGTGTTTTTCAGCAGAAATAAACATGTTTCTGCAAGTTTGGTCACCCACATGCAACTTATGGGGCAGTAAAAGCACCCTTTTCAAAACGTGTTTTTCAGCCCGAAATAAACGCGTTTTTTCAGACCGCTGAATCCCTATGTAACTGCAAGGCTCAGAAGAGCCCACACACTCAGCTCTTAACCCCAGTGTGCAGAAAGTGTCAAAACGTGTTTTTCAGCAGAAATAAACATGTTTCTGCAAGTTTGGTCACCCCCATGCAACTTATGGGGCAGTAACAGTACCCTTTTCAAAACGTGTTTTTCAGCTCGAAATAAACGCGTTTTTTCAGACCGCTGAATACCTATGTAACTGCAAGGCTCTGAAGAGCCCACACACTCAGCTCTTAACCCCAGTGTGCAGAAAGTGTCAAAACATATATTTCAGCAGAAATAAACGTTTCTGAAAGTTTTGTCACCCCCATGCAACTTATGGGGCAGTAACAGCACACTTTTCAAAACGTGTTTTTCAGCACGAAATAAACGCGTTTTTTCAGACCGCTGAATCCCTATGTAACTGCAAGGCTCAGAAGAGCCCACACACTCAGCTCTTAACCCCAGTGTGCAGAAAGTGTCAAAACGTGTTTTTCAGCAGAAAAAAACATGTTTCTGCAAGTTTGGTCACCCCCATGCAACTTATGGGGCAGTAAAAGCACCCTTTTCAAAACGTGTTTTTCAGCCCGAAATAAACGCGTTTTTTCAGACCGCTGAATCCCTATGTAACTGCAAGGCTCAGAAGAGCCCACACACTCAGCTCTTAACCCCAGTGTGCAGAAAGTGTCAAAACGTGTTTTTCAGCAGAAATAAACATGTTTCTGCAAGTTTGGTCACCCCCATGCAACTTATGGGGCAGTAACAGCACCCTTTTCAAAACGTGTTTTTCAGCCCGAAATAAACGCGTTTTTTCAGACCGCTGAAGAGCCCACACACTCAGCTCTTAACCCCAGTGTGCAGAAAGTGTCAAAACGTGTTTTTCAGCAGAAAAAAACATGTTTCTGCAAGTTTGGTCACCCCCATGCAACTTATGGGGCAGTAACAGCACTCTTTTCAAAACGTGTTTTTCAGCTCGAAATAAACGCATATTTTCAGACCGCTGAATCCCAATGTAGCTGCAAGGCTCAGAAGAGCCCACACACTCAGCTCTTAACCCCAGTGTGCAGAAAGTGTCAAAACGTGTTTTTCAGCAGAAATAAACATGTTTCTGCAAGTTTGGTCACCCACATGCAACTTATGGGGCAGTAAAAGCACCCTTTTCAAAACGTGTTTTTCAGCCCGAAATAAACGCGTTTTTTCAGACCGCTGAATCCCTATGTAGCTGCAAGGCTCAGAAGAGCCCACACACTCAGCTCTTAACCCCAGTGTGCAGAAAGTGTCAAAACGTGTTTTTCAGCAGAAATAAACATGTTTCTGCAAGTTTGGTCACCCCCATGCAACTTATGGGGCAGTAACAGCACCCTTTTCAAAACGTGTTTTTCAGCCCGAAATAAACGCGTTTTTTCAGACCACTGAATCCCTATGTAACTGCAAGGCTCAGAAGAGCCCACACACTCAGCTCTTAACCCCAGTGTGCAGAAAGTGTCAAAACATATATTTCAGCAGAAATAAACGTTTCTGAAAGTTTTGTCACCCCCATGCAACTTATGGGGCAGTAACAGCACACTTTTCAAAACGTGTTGTTCAGCACGAAATAAACGCGTTTTTTCAGACCGCTGAATCCCTATGTAGCTGCAAGGCTCAGAAGAGCCCACACACTCAGCTCTTAACCCCAGTGTGCAGAAAGTGTCAAAACGTGTTTTTCAGCAGAAAAAAACATGTTTCTGCAAGTTTGGTCACCCCCATGCAACTTATGGGGCAGTAAAAGCACCCTTTTCAAAACGTGTTTTTCAGCCCGAAATAAACGCGTTTTTTCAGACCGCTGAATCCCTATGTAACTGCAAGGCTCAGAAGAGCCCACACACTCAGCTCTTAACCCCAGTGTGCAGAAAGTGTCAAAACGTGTTTTTCAGCAGAAATAAACATGTTTCTGCAAGTTTGGTCACCCCCATGCAACTTATGGGGCAGTAACAGCACCCTTTTCAAAACGTGTTTTTCAGCCCGAAATAAACGCGTTTTTTCAGACCGCTGAAGAGCCCACACACTCAGCTCTTAACCCCAGTGTGCAGAAAGTGTCAAAACGTGTTTTTCAGCAGAAAAAAACATGTTTCTGCAAGTTTGGTCACCCCCATGCAACTTATGGGGCAGTAACAGCACTCTTTTCAAAACGTGTTTTTCAGCTCGAAATAAACGCATATTTTCAGACCGCTGAATCCCAATGTAGCTGCAAGGCTCAGAAGAGCCCACACACTCAGCTCTTAACCCCAGTGTGCAGAAAGTGTCAAAACGTGTTTTTCAGCAGAAATAAACATGTTTCTGCAAGTTTGGTCACCCACATGCAACTTATGGGGCAGTAAAAGCACCCTTTTCAAAACGTGTTTTTCAGCCCGAAATAAACGCGTTTTTTCAGACCGCTGAATCCCTATGTAGCTGCAAGGCTCAGAAGAGCCCACACACTCAGCTCTTAACCCCAGTGTGCAGAAAGTGTCAAAACGTGTTTTTCAGCAGAAATAAACATGTTTCTGCAAGTTTGGTCACCCCCATGCAACTTATGGGGCAGTAACAGCACCCTTTTCAAAACGTGTTTTTCAGCCCGAAATAAACGCGTTTTTTCAGACCACTGAATCCCTATGTAACTGCAAGGCTCAGAAGAGCCCACACACTCAGCTCTTAACCCCAGTGTGCAGAAAGTGTCAAAACATATATTTCAGCAGAAATAAACGTTTCTGAAAGTTTTGTCACCCCCATGCAACTTATGGGGCAGTAACAGCACACTTTTCAAAACGTGTTGTTCAGCACGAAATAAACGCGTTTTTTCAGACCGCTGAATCCCTATGTAGCTGCAAGGCTCAGAAGAGCCCACACACTCAGCTCTTAACCCCAGTGTGCAGAAAGTGTCAAAACGTGTTTTTCAGCAGAAAAAAACATGTTTCTGCAAGTTTGGTCACCCCCATGCAACTTATGGGGCAGTAAAAGCACCCTTTTCAAAACGTGTTTTTCAGCCCGAAATAAACGCGTTTTTTCAGACCGCTGAATCCCTATGTAACTGCAAGGCTCAGAAGAGCCCACACACTCAGCTCTTAACCCCAGTGTGCAGAAAGTGTCAAAACGTGTTTTTCAGCAGAAATAAACATGTTTCTGCAAGTTTGGTCACCCCCATGCAACTTATGGGGCAGTAACAGCACCCTTTTCAAAACGTGTTTTTCAGCCCGAAATAAACGCGTTTTTTCAGACCGCTGAAGAGCCCACACACTCAGCTCTTAACCCCAGTGTGCAGAAAGTGTCAAAACGTGTTTTTCAGCAGAAATAAACATGTTTCTGCAAGTTTGGTCACCCCATGCAACTTATGGGGCAGTAACAGCACTCTTTTCAAAACGTGTTTTTCAGCTCGAAATAAACGCGTATTTTCAGACCGCTGAATCCCAATGTAGCTGCAAGGCACAGAAGAGCCCACACACTCAGCTCTTAACCCCAGTGTGCAGAAAGTGTCAAAACGTGTTTTTCAGCAGAAATAAACATGTTTCTGCAAGTTTGGTCACCCACATGCAACTTATGGGGCAGTAAAAGCACCCTTTTCAAAACGTGTTTTTCAGCCCGAAATAAACGCGTTTTTTCAGACCGCTGAATCCCTATGTAACTGCAAGGCTCAGAAGAGCCCACACACTCAGCTCTTAACCCCAGTGTGCAGAAAGTGTCAAAACGTGTTTTTCAGCAGAAATAAACATGTTTCTGCAAGTTTGGTCACCCCCATGCAACTTATGGGGCAGTAACAGCACCCTTTTCAAAACGTGTTTTTCAGCCCGAAATAAACGCGTTTTTTCAGTCCGCTGAAGAGCCCACACACTCAGCTCTTAACCCCAGTGTGCAGAAAGTGTCAAAACGTGTTTTTCAGCAGAAAAAAACATGTTTCTGCAAGTTTGGTCACCCCCATGCAACTTATGGGGCAGTAACAGCACTCTTTTCAAAACGTGTTTTTCAGCTCGAAATAAACGCATATTTTCAGTCCGCTGAATCCCAATGTAGCTGCAAGGCTCAGAAGAGCCCACACACTCAGCTCTTAACCCCAGTGTGCAGAAAGTGTCAAAACGTGTTTTTCAGCAGAAATAAACATGTTTCTGCAAGTTTGGTCACCCACATGCAACTTATGGGGCAGTAAAAGCACCCTTTTCAAAACGTGTTTTTCAGCCCGAAATAAACGCGTTTTTTCAGACCGCTGAATCCCTATGTAACTGCAAGGCTCAGAAGAGCCCACACACTCAGCTCTTAACCCCAGTGTGCAGAAAGTGTCAAAACGTGTTTTTCAGCAGAAATAAACATGTTTCTGCAAGTTTGGTCACCCACATGCAACTTATGGGGCAGTAACAGTACCCTTTTCAAAACGTGTTTTTCAGCTCGAAATAAACGCGTTTTTTCAGACCGCTGAATACCTATGTAACTGCAAGGCTCTGAAGAGCCCACACACTCAGCTCTTAACCCCAGTGTGCAGAAAGTGTCAAAACATATATTTCAGCAGAAATAAACGTTTCTGAAAGTTTTGTCACCCCCATGCAACTTATGGGGCAGTAACAGCACACTTTTCA
Source organism: Lepisosteus platostomus (assembly GCF_059453375.1). NCBI lineage: Eukaryota > Metazoa > Chordata > Actinopteri > Semionotiformes > Lepisosteidae > Lepisosteus > Lepisosteus platostomus. The sequence continues at coordinate 36,088,061 of NC_142612.1, forward strand.
AAACGTGTTTTTCAGCACGAAATAAACGCGTTTTTTCAGACCGCTGAATCCCTATGTAACTGCAAGGCTCAGAAGAGCCCACACACTCAGCTCTTAACCCCAGTGTGCAGAAAGTGTCAAAACGTGTTTTTCAGCAGAAATAAACATGTTTCTGAAATTTGGTCACCCCCATGCAACTTATGGGGCAGTAACAGCACCCTTTTCAAAACGTGTTTTTCAGCCCGAAATAAACGCGTTTTTTCAGACCGCTGAAGAGCCCACACACTCAGTTCTTAACCCCAGTGTGCAGAAAGTATCAAAACGTGTTTTTCAGCAGAAATAAACATGTTTCTGAAAGTTTGGTCACCCCCATGCAACTTATGGGGCAGTAACAGGACACTTTTCAAAACGTGTTTTTCAGCCTGAAATAAACGCGTTTTTTCAGACCGCTGTATCCCTATGTAACTGCAAGGCTCAGAAGAGCCCACACACTCAGCTCTTAACCCCAGTGTGCAGAATGTGTCAAAACGTGTTTTTCAGCAGAAAAAAACATGTTTCTGCAAGTTTGGTCACCCCCATGCAACTTATGGGGCAGTAACAGCACTCTTTTCAAAACGTGTTCTTCAGCTCGAAATAAACGCGTATTTTCAGACCGCTGAATCCCAATGTAGCTGCAAGGCTCAGAAGAGCCCACACACTCAGCTCTTAACCCCAGTGTGCAGAAAGTGTCAAAACGTGTTTTTCAGCAGAAATAAACATGTTTCTGCAAGTTTGGTCACCCCCATGCAACTTATGGGGCAGTAACAGCACTCTTTTCAAAACGTGTTCTTCAGCTCGAAATAAACGCGTATTTTCAGACCGCTGAATCCCAATGTAGCTGCAAGGCTCAGAAGAGCCCACACACTCAGCTCTTAACCCCAGTGTGCAGAAAGTGTCAAAACGTGTTTTTCAGCAGAAATAAACATGTTTCTGCAAGTTTGGTCACACCCATGCAACTTATGGGGCAGCAACAGCACACTTTTCAAAACGTGTTTTTCAGCCCGAAATAAACGCGTTTTTTCAGACCGCTGAATCCCTATGTAACTGCAAGGCTCAGAAGAGCCCACACACTCAGCTCTTAACCCCAGTGTGCAGAAAGTGTCAAAACGTGTTTTTCAGCAGAAATAAACATGTTTCTGCAAGTTTGGTCACCCCCATGCAACTTATGGGGCAGTAACAGCACCCTTTTCAAAACGTGTTTTTCAGCCCGAAATAAACGCGTTTTTTCAGACCACTGAATCCCTATGTAAATGCAAGGCTCAGAAGAGCCCACACACTCAGCTCTTAACCCCAGTGTGCAGAAAGTGTCAAAACATATATTTCAGCAGAAATAAACGTTTCTGAAAGTTTTGTCACCCCCATGCAACTTATGGGGCAGTAACAGCACACTTTTCAAAACGTGTTGTTCAGCACGAAATAAACGCGTTTTTTCAGACCGCTGAATCCCTATGTAGCTGCAAGGCTCAGAAGAGACCACACACTCAGCTCTTAACCCCAGTGTGCAGAAAGTGTCAAAACGTGTTTTTCAGCAGAAATAAACATGTTTCTGCAAGTTTGGTCACCCCCATGCAACTTATGGGGCAGTAACAGCACCCTTTTCAAAACGTGTTTTTCAACCCGAAATAAACGCGTTTTTTCAGACCGCTGAAGAGCCCACACACTCAGTTCTTAACCCCAGTGTGCAGAAAGTATCAAAACGTGTTTTTCAGCAGAAATAAACATGTTTCTGAAAGTTTGGTCACCCCCATGCAACTTATGGGGCAGTAACAGCACACTTCTCAAAACGTGTTTTTCAGCCCGAAATAAACGCGTTTTTTCAGACCGCTGTATCCCTATGTAACTGCAAGGCTCAGAAGAGCCCACACACTCAGCTCTTAACCCCAGTGTGCAGAAAGTGTCAAAACGTGTTTTTCAGCAGAAATAAACATGTTTCTGCAAGTTTGGTCACCCCCATGCAACTTATGGGGCAGTAACAGCACTCTTTTCAAAACGTGTTCTTCAGCTCGAAATAAACGCGTATTTTCAGACCGCTGAATCCCAATGTAGCTGCAAGGCTCAGAAGAGCCCACACACTCAGCTCTTAACCCCAGTGTGCAGAAAGTGTCAAAACGTGTTTTTCAGCAGAAATAAACATGTTTCTGCAAGTTTGGTCACACCCATGCAACTTATGGGGCAGCAACAGCACACTTTTCAAAACGTGTTTTTCAGCCCGAAATAAACGCGTTTTTTCAGACCGCTGAATCCCTATGTAACTGCAAGGCTCAGAAGAGCCCACACACTCAGCTCTTAACCCCAGTGTGCAGAAAGTGTCAAAACGTGTTTTTCAGCAGAAATAAACATGTTTCTGCAAGTTTGGTCACCCCCATGCAACTTATGGGGCAGTAACAGCACCCTTTTCAAAACGTGTTTTTCAGCCCGAAATAAACGCGTTTTTTCAGACCACTGAATCCCTATGTAACTGCAAGGCTCAGAAGAGCCCACACACTCAGCTCTTAACCCCAGTGTGCAGAAAGTGTCAAAACATATATTTCAGCAGAAATAAACGTTTCTGAAAGTTTTGTCACCCCCATGCAACTTATGGGGCAGTAACAGCACACTTTTCAAAACGTGTTGTTCAGCCCGAAATAAACGCGTTTTTTCAGACCGCTGAATCCCTATGTAGCTGCAAGGCTCAGAAGAGCCCACACACTCAGCTCTTAACCCCAGTGTGCAGAAAGTGTCAAAACGTGTTTTTCAGCAGAAAAAAACATGTTTCTGCAAGTTTGGTCACCCCCATGCAACTTATGGGGCAGTAAAAGCACCCTTTTCAAAACGTGTTTTTCAGCCCGAAATAAACGCGTTTTTTCAGACCGCTGAATCCCTATGTAACTGCAAGGCTCAGAAGAGCCCACACACTCAGCTCTTAACCACAGTGTGCAGAAAGTGTCAAAACGTGTTTTTCAGCAGAAATAAACATGTTTCTGCAAGTTTGGTCACCCCCATGCAACTTATGGGGCAGTAACAGCACCCTTTTCAAAACGTGTTTTTCAGCCCGAAATAAACGCGTTTTTTCAGACCGCTGAAGAGCCCACACACTCAGCTCTTAACCCCAGTGTGCAGAAAGTGTCAAAACGTGTTTTTCAGCAGAAATAAACATGTTTCTGCAAGTTTGGTCACCCCCATGCAACTTATGGGGCAGTAACAGCACTCTTTTCAAAACGTGTTTTTCAGCTCGAAATAAACGCGTATTTTCAGACCGCTGAATCCCAATGTAGCTGCAAGGCACAGAAGAGCCCACACACTCAGCTCTTAACCCCAGTGTGCAGAAAGTGTCAAAACGTGTTTTTCAGCAGAAATAAACATGTTTCTGCAAGTTTGGTCACCCACATGCAACTTATGGGGCAGTAAAAGCACCCTTTTCAAAACGTGTTTTTCAGCCCGAAATAAACGCGTTTTTTCAGACCGCTGAATCCCTATGTAACTGCAAGGCTCAGAAGAGCCCACACACTCAGCTCTTAACCCCAGTGTGCAGAAAGTGTCAAAACGTGTTTTTCAGCAGAAATAAACATGTTTCTGCAAGTTTGGTCACCCCCATGCAACTTATGGGGCAGTAACAGCACCCTTTTCAAAACGTGTTTTTCAGCCCGAAATAAACGCGTTTTTTCAGACCGCTGAAGAGCCCACACACTCAGCTCTTAACCCCAGTGTGCAGAAAGTGTCAAAACGTGTTTTTCAGCAGAAAAAAACATGTTTCTGCAAGTTTGGTCACCCCCATGCAACTTATGGGGCAGTAACAGCACTCTTTTCAAAACGTGTTTTTCAGCTCGAAATAAACGCATATTTTCAGACCGCTGAATCCCAATGTAGCTGCAAGGCTCAGAAGAGCCCACACACTCAGCTCTTAACCCCAGTGTGCAGAAAGTGTCAAAACGTGTTTTTCAGCAGAAATAAACATGTTTCTGCAAGTTTGGTCACCCACATGCAACTTATGGGGCAGTAAAAGCACCCTTTTCAAAACGTGTTTTTCAGCCCGAAATAAACGCGTTTTTTCAGACCGCTGAATCCCTATGTAGCTGCAAGGCTCAGAAGAGCCCACACACTCAGCTCTTAACCCCAGTGTGCAGAAAGTGTCAAAACGTGTTTTTCAGCAGAAATAAACATGTTTCTGCAAGTTTGGTCACCCCCATGCAACTTATGGGGCAGTAACAGCACCCTTTTCAAAACGTGTTTTTCAGCCCGAAATAAACGCGTTTTTTCAGACCACTGAATCCCTATGTAACTGCAAGGCTCAGAAGAGCCCACACACTCAGCTCTTAACCCCAGTGTGCAGAAAGTGTCAAAACATATATTTCAGCAGAAATAAACGTTTCTGAAAGTTTTGTCACCCCCATGCAACTTATGGGGCAGTAACAGCACACTTTTCAAAACGTGTTGTTCAGCACGAAATAAACGCGTTTTTTCAGACCGCTGAATCCCTATGTAGCTGCAAGGCTCAGAAGAGCCCACACACTCAGCTCTTAACCCCAGTGTGCAGAAAGTGTCAAAACGTGTTTTTCAGCAGAAAAAAACATGTTTCTGCAAGTTTGGTCACCCCCATGCAACTTATGGGGCAGTAAAAGCACCCTTTTCAAAACGTGTTTTTCAGCCCGAAATAAACGCGTTTTTTCAGACCGCTGAATCCCTATGTAACTGCAAGGCTCAGAAGAGCCCACACACTCAGCTCTTAACCCCAGTGTGCAGAAAGTGTCAAAACGTGTTTTTCAGCAGAAATAAACATGTTTCTGCAAGTTTGGTCACCCCCATGCAACTTATGGGGCAGTAACAGCACCCTTTTCAAAACGTGTTTTTCAGCCCGAAATAAACGCGTTTTTTCAGACCGCTGAAGAGCCCACACACTCAGCTCTTAACCCCAGTGTGCAGAAAGTGTCAAAACGTGTTTTTCAGCAGAAATAAACATGTTTCTGCAAGTTTGGTCACCCCCATGCAACTTATGGGGCAGTAACAGCACTCTTTTCAAAACGTGTTTTTCAGCTCGAAATAAACGCGTATTTTCAGACCGCTGAATCCCAATGTAGCTGCAAGGCACAGAAGAGCCCACACACTCAGCTCTTAACCCCAGTGTGCAGAAAGTGTCAAAACGTGTTTTTCAGCAGAAATAAACATGTTTCTGCAAGTTTGGTCACCCACATGCAACTTATGGGGCAGTAAAAGCACCCTTTTCAAAACGTGTTTTTCAGCCCGAAATAAACGCGTTTTTTCAGACCACTGAATCCCTATGTAACTGCAAGGCTCAGAAGAGCCCACACACTCAGCTCTTAACCCCAGTGTGCAGAAAGTGTCAAAACGTGTTTTTCAGCAGAAATAAACATGTTTCTGCAAGTTTGGTCACCCCCATGCAACTTATGGGGCAGTAACAGCACCCTTTTCAAAACGTGTTTTTCAGCCCGAAATAAACGTGTTTTTTCAGACCGCTGAAGAGCCCACACACTCAGCTCTTAACCCCAGTGTGCAGAAAGTGTCAAAACGTGTTTTTCAGCAGAAATAAACATGTTTCTGCAAGTTTGGTCACCCACATGCAACTTATGGGGCAGTAAAAGCACCCTTTTCAAAACGTGTTTTTCAGCCCGAAATAAACGCGTTTTTTCAGACCGCTGAATCCCTATGTAACTGCAAGGCTCAGAAGAGCCCACACACTCAGCTCTTAACCCCAGTGTGCAGAAAGTGTCAAAACGTGTTTTTCAGCAGAAATAAACATGTTTCTGCAAGTTTGGTCACCCCCATGCAACTTATGGGGCAGTAACAGTACCCTTTTCAAAACGTGTTTTTCAGCTCGAAATAAACGCGTTTTTTCAGACCGCTGAATACCTATGTAACTGCAAGGCTCTGAAGAGCCCACACACTCAGCTCTTAACCCCAGTGTGCAGAAAGTGTCAAAACATATATTTCAGCAGAAATAAACGTTTCTGAAAGTTTTGTCACCCCCATGCAACTTATGGGGCAGTAACAGCACACTTTTCAAAACGTGTTTTTCAGCACGAAATAAACGCGTTTTTTCAGACCGCTGAATCCCTATGTAACTGCAAGGCTCAGAAGAGCCCACACACTCAGCTCTTAACCCCAGTGTGCAGAAAGTGTCAAAACGTGTTTTTCAGCAGAAAAAAACATGTTTCTGCAAGTTTGGTCACCCCCATGCAACTTATGGGGCAGTAAAAGCACCCTTTTCAAAACGTGTTTTTCAGCCCGAAATAAACGCGTTTTTTCAGACCGCTGAATCCCTATGTAACTGCAAGGCTCAGAAGAGCCCACACACTCAGCTCTTAACCCCAGTGTGCAGAAAGTGTCAAAACGTGTTTTTCAGCAGAAATAAACATGTTTCTGCAAGTTTGGTCACCCCCATGCAACTTATGGGGCAGTAACAGCACCCTTTTCAAAACGTGTTTTTCAGCCCGAAATAAACGCGTTTTTTCAGACCGCTGAAGAGCCCACACACTCAGCTCTTAACCCCAGTGTGCAGAAAGTGTCAAAACGTGTTTTTCAGCAGAAAAAAACATGTTTCTGCAAGTTTGGTCACCCCCATGCAACTTATGGGGCAGTAACAGCACTCTTTTCAAAACGTGTTTTTCAGCTCGAAATAAACGCATATTTTCAGACCGCTGAATCCCAATGTAGCTGCAAGGCTCAGAAGAGCCCACACACTCAGCTCTTAACCCCAGTGTGCAGAAAGTGTCAAAACGTGTTTTTCAGCAGAAATAAACATGTTTCTGCAAGTTTGGTCACCCACATGCAACTTATGGGGCAGTAAAAGCACCCTTTTCAAAACGTGTTTTTCAGCCCGAAATAAACGCGTTTTTTCAGACCGCTGAATCCCTATGTAGCTGCAAGGCTCAGAAGAGCCCACACACTCAGCTCTTAACCCCAGTGTTCAGAAAGTGTCAAAACGTGTTTTTCAGCAGAAATAAACATGTTTCTGCAAGTTTGGTCACCCCCATGCAACTTATGGGGCAGTAACAGCACCCTTTTCAAAACGTGTTTTTCAGCCCGAAATAAACGCGTTTTTTCAGACCACTGAATCCCTATGTAACTGCAAGGCTCAGAAGAGCCCACACACTCAGCTCTTAACCCCAGTGTGCAGAAAGTGTCAAAACATATATTTCAGCAGAAATAAACGTTTCTGAAAGTTTTGTCACCCCCATGCAACTTATGGGGCAGTAACAGCACACTTTTCAAAACGTGTTGTTCAGCACGAAATAAACGCGTTTTTTCAGACCGCTGAATCCCTATGTAGCTGCAAGGCTCAGAAGAGCCCACACACTCAGCTCTTAACCCCAGTGTGCAGAAAGTGTCAAAACGTGTTTTTCAGCAGAAAAAAACATGTTTCTGCAAGTTTGGTCACCCCCATGCAACTTATGGGGCAGTAAAAGCACCCTTTTCAAAACGTGTTTTTCAGCCCGAAATAAACGCGTTTTTTCAGACCGCTGAATCCCTATGTAACTGCAAGGCTCAGAAGAGCCCACACACTCAGCTCTTAACCCCAGTGTGCAGAAAGTGTCAAAACGTGTTTTTCAGCAGAAAAAAACATGTTTCTGCAAGTTTGGTCACCCCCATGCAACTTATGGGGCAGTAACAGCACTCTTTTCAAAACGTGTTTTTCAGCTCGAAATAAACGCATATTTTCAGACCGCTGAATCCCAATGTAGCTGCAAGGCTCAGAAGAGCCCACACACTCAGCTCTTAACCCCAGTGTGCAGAAAGTGTCAAAACGTGTTTTTCAGCAGAAATAAACATGTTTCTGCAAGTTTGGTCACCCACATGCAACTTATGGGGCAGTAAAAGCACCCTTTTCAAAACGTGTTTTTCAGCCCGAAATAAACGCGTTTTTTCAGACCGCTGAATCCCTATGTAGCTGCAAGGCTCAGAAGAGCCCACACACTCAGCTCTTAACCCCAGTGTGCAGAAAGTGTCAAAACGTGTTTTTCAGCAGAAATAAACATGTTTCTGCAAGTTTGGTCACCCCCATGCAACTTATGGGGCAGTAACAGCACCCTTTTCAAAACGTGTTTTTCAGCCCGAAATAAACGCGTTTTTTCAGACCACTGAATCCCTATGTAACTGCAAGGCTCAGAAGAGCCCACACACTCAGCTCTTAACCCCAGTGTGCAGAAAGTGTCAAAACATATATTTCAGCAGAAATAAACGTTTCTGAAAGTTTTGTCACCCCCATGCAACTTATGGGGCAGTAACAGCACACTTTTCAAAACGTGTTGTTCAGCACGAAATAAACGCGTTTTTTCAGACCGCTGAATCCCTATGTAGCTGCAAGGCTCAGAAGAGCCCACACACTCAGCTCTTAACCCCAGTGTGCAGAAAGTGTCAAAACGTGTTTTTCAGCAGAAAAAAACATGTTTCTGCAAGTTTGGTCACCCCCATGCAACTTATGGGGCAGTAAAAGCACCCTTTTCAAAACGTGTTTTTCAGCCCGAAATAAACGCGTTTTTTCAGACCGCTGAATCCCTATGTAACTGCAAGGCTCAGAAGAGCCCACACACTCAGCTCTTAACCCCAGTGTGCAGAAAGTGTCAAAACGTGTTTTTCAGCAGAAATAAACATGTTTCTGCAAGTTTGGTCACCCCCATGCAACTTATGGGGCAGTAACAGCACCCTTTTCAAAACGTGTTTTTCAGCCCGAAATAAACGCGTTTTTTCAGACCGCTGAAGAGCCCACACACTCAGCTCTTAACCCCAGTGTGCAGAAAGTGTCAAAACGTGTTTTTCAGCAGAAATAAACATGTTTCTGCAAGTTTGGTCACCCCATGCAACTTATGGGGCAGTAACAGCACTCTTTTCAAAACGTGTTTTTCAGCTCGAAATAAACGCGTATTTTCAGACCGCTGAATCCCAATGTAGCTGCAAGGCACAGAAGAGCCCACACACTCAGCTCTTAACCCCAGTGTGCAGAAAGTGTCAAAACGTGTTTTTCAGCAGAAATAAACATGTTTCTGCAAGTTTGGTCACCCACATGCAACTTATGGGGCAGTAAAAGCACCCTTTTCAAAACGTGTTTTTCAGCCCGAAATAAACGCGTTTTTTCAGACCGCTGAATCCCTATGTAACTGCAAGGCTCAGAAGAGCCCACACACTCAGCTCTTAACCCCAGTGTGCAGAAAGTGTCAAAACGTGTTTTTCAGCAGAAATAAACATGTTTCTGCAAGTTTGGTCACCCCCATGCAACTTATGGGGCAGTAACAGCACCCTTTTCAAAACGTGTTTTTCAGCCCGAAATAAACGCGTTTTTTCAGTCCGCTGAAGAGCCCACACACTCAGCTCTTAACCCCAGTGTGCAGAAAGTGTCAAAACGTGTTTTTCAGCAGAAAAAAACATGTTTCTGCAAGTTTGGTCACCCCCATGCAACTTATGGGGCAGTAACAGCACTCTTTTCAAAACGTGTTTTTCAGCTCGAAATAAACGCATATTTTCAGTCCGCTGAATCCCAATGTAGCTGCAAGGCTCAGAAGAGCCCACACACTCAGCTCTTAACCCCAGTGTGCAGAAAGTGTCAAAACGTGTTTTTCAGCAGAAATAAACATGTTTCTGCAAGTTTGGTCACCCACATGCAACTTATGGGGCAGTAAAAGCACCCTTTTCAAAACGTGTTTTTCAGCCCGAAATAAACGCGTTTTTTCAGACCGCTGAATCCCTATGTAACTGCAAGGCTCAGAAGAGCCCACACACTCAGCTCTTAACCCCAGTGTGCAGAAAGTGTCAAAACGTGTTTTTCAGCAGAAATAAACATGTTTCTGCAAGTTTGGTCACCCACATGCAACTTATGGGGCAGTAACAGTACCCTTTTCAAAACGTGTTTTTCAGCTCGAAATAAACGCGTTTTTTCAGACCGCTGAATACCTATGTAACTGCAAGGCTCTGAAGAGCCCACACACTCAGCTCTTAACCCCAGTGTGCAGAAAGTGTCAAAACATATATTTCAGCAGAAATAAACGTTTCTGAAAGTTTTGTCACCCCCATGCAACTTATGGGGCAGTAACAGCACACTTTTCAAAACGTGTTTTTCAGCACGAAATAAACGCGTTTTTTCAGACCGCTGAATCCCTATGTAACTGCAAGGCTCAGAAGAGCCCACACACTCAGCTCTTAACCCCAGTGTGCAGAAAGTGTCAAAACGTGTTTTTCAGCAGAAATAAACATGTTTCTGAAATTTGGTCACCCCCATGCAACTTATGGGGCAGTATCAGCACCCTTTTCAAAACGTGTTTTTCAGCCCGAAATAAACGCGTTTTTTCAGACCGCTGAAGAGCCCACACACTCAGTTCTTAACCCCAGTGTGCAGAAAGTATCAAAACGTGTTTTTCAGCAGAAATAAACATGTTTCTGAAAGTTTGGTCACCCCCATGCAACTTATGGGGCAGTAACAGGACACTTTTCAAAACGTGTTTTTCAGCCTGAAATAAACGCGTTTTTTCAGACCGCTGTATCCCTATGTAACTGCAAGGCTCAGAAGAGCCCACACACTCAGCTCTTAACCCCAGTGTGCAGAATGTGTCAAAACGTGTTTTTCAGCAGAAAAAAACATGTTTCTGCAAGTTTGGTCACCCCCATGCAACTTATGGGGCAGTAACAGCACTCTTTTCAAAACGTGTTTTTCAGCTCGAAATAAACGCGTATTTTCAGACCGCTGAATCCCAATGTAGCTGCAAGGCTCAGAAGAGCCCACACACTCAGCTCTTAACCCCAGTGTGCAGAAAGTGTCAAAACGTGTTTTTCAGCAGAAATAAACATGTTTCTGCAAGTTTGATCACCCCCATGCAACTTAAGGGGCAGTAACAGCACCCTTTTCAAAACGTGTTTTTCAGCACGAAATAAACGCGTTTTTTCAAACCGCTGAATCCCTATGTAGCTGCAAGGCTCAGAGGAGCCCACACACTCAGCTCTTAACCATAGTGTGCAGAAAGTGTCAAAACGTGTTTTTCAGCAGAAATAAACATGTTTCTGCAAGTTTGGTCACCCCCATGCAACTTATGGGGCAGTAACAGCACCCTTTTCAAAACGTGTTTTTCAGCCCGAAATAAACGCGTTTTTTCAGACCGCTGAATCCCTATGTAACTGCAAGGCTCAGAAGAGCCCACACACTCAGCTCTTAACCCCAGTGTGCAGAAAGTGTCAAAACGTGTTTTTCAGCAGAAATAAACATGTTTCTGCAAGTTTGATCACCCCCATGCAACTTATGGGGCAGTAACAGCACCGTTTTCAAAACGTGTTTTTCAGCCCGAAATAAACGCGTTTTTTCATACCGCTGAAGAGCCCACACACTCAGTTCTTAACCCCAGTGTGCAGAAAGTGTCAAAACGTGTTTTTCAGCAGAAATAAACATGTTTCTGCAAGTTTGGTCACCCCCATGCAACTTATGGGGCAGTAACAGCACCCTTTTCAAAACGTGTTTTTCAGCCCGAAATAAACGCGTTTTTTCAGACCGCTGAATCCCTATGTAACTGCAAGGCTCAGAAGAGCCCACACACCCAGCTCTTAACCCCAGTGTGCAGAAAGTGTCAAAACGTGTTTTTCAGCAGAAATAAACATGTTTCTGCAAGTTTGGTCACCCCCATGCAATTTATGGGGCAGTAACAGCACCCTTTTCAAAACGTGTTTTTCAGCCCGAAATAAACGCGTTTTTTCAGACCGCTGAAGAGCCCACACACTCAGCTCTTAACCCCAGTGTGCAGAAAGTGTCAAAACGTGTTTTTCAGCAGAAAAAAACATGTTTCTGCAAGTTTGGTCACCCCCATGCAACTTATGGGGCAGTAACAGCACTCTTTTCAAAACGTGTTTTTCAGCTCGAAATAAACGCGTATTTTCAGACCGCTGAATCCCAATGTAGCTGCAAGGCTCAGAAGAGCCCACACACTCAGCTCTTAACCCCAGTGTGCAGAAAGTGTCAAAACGTGTTTTTCAGCAGAAATAAACATGTTTCTGCAAGTTTGGTCACCCACATGCAACTTATGGGGCAGTAACAGTACCCTTTTCAAAACGTGTTTTTCAGCTCGAAATAAACGCGTTTTTTCATACCGCTGAATCCCTATGTAACTGCAAGGCTCAGAAGAGCCCACACACTCAGCTCTTAACCCCAGTGTGCAGAAAGTGTCAAAACGTGTTTTTCAGCAGAAATAAACATGTTTCTGCAAGTTTGATCACCCCCATGCAACTTATGGGGCAGTAACAGCACCCTTTTCAAAACATGTTTTTCAGCCTGAAATAAACGCGTTTTTTCAGACCGCTGAAGAGCCCACACACTCAGTTCTTAACCCCAGTGTGCAGAAAGTGTCAAAACGTGTTTTTCAGCAGAAATAAACATGTTTCTGCAAGTTTGGTCACCCCCATGCAACTTATGGGGCAGTAACAGCACACTTTGCAAAACGTGTTGTTCAGCACGAAATAAACGCGTTTTTTCAGACCGCTGAATCCCTATGTAGCTACAAGGCTCAGAAAAGCCCACACACTCAGCTCTTAACCCCAGTGTGCAGAAAGTGTCAAAACGTGTTTTTCAGCAGAAAAAAACATGTTTCTGCAAGTTTGGTCACACCCATGCAACTTATGGGGCAGCAACAGCACACTTTTCAAAACGTGTTTTTCAGCCCGAAATAAACGCGTTTTTTCAGACCGCTGAATCCCTATGTAACTGCAAGGCTCAGAAGAGCCCACACACTCAGCTCTTAACCCCAGTGTGCAGAAAGTGTCAAAACGGGTTTTTCAGCAGAAATAAACATGTTTCTGCAAGTTTGGTCACCCCCATGCAACTTATGGGGCAGTAACAGCAGCCTTTTCAAAACGTGTTTTTCAGCCCGAAATAAACGCGTTTTTTCAGACCGCTGAATCCCTATGTAACTGCAAGGCTCAGAAGAGCCCACACACTCAGCTCTTAACCCCAGTGTGCAGAAAGTGTCAAAACATATATTTCAGCAGAAATAAACGTTTCTGAAAGTTTTGTCACCCCCATGCAACTTATGGGGCAGTAACAGCACACTTTTCAAAACGTGTTGTTCAGCACGAAATAAACGCGTTTTTTCAGACCGCTGAATCCCTATGTAGCTGCAAGGCTCAGAAGAGCCCACACACTCAGCTCTTAACCCCAGTGTGCAGAAAGTGTCAAAACGTGTTTTTCAGCAGAAAAAAACATGTTTCTGCAAGTTTGGTCACCCCCATGCAACTTATGGGGCAGTAAAAGCACCCTTTTCAAAACGTGTTTTTCAGCCCGAAATAAACGCGTTTTTTCATACCGCTGAATCCCTATGTAAATGCAAGGCTCAGAAGAGCCCACACACTCAGCTCTTAACCCCAGTGTGCAGAAAGTGTCAAAACGTGTTTTTCAGCAGAAATAAACATGTTTCTGCAAGTTTGATCACCCCCATGCAACTTATGGGGCAGTAACAGCACCCTTTTCAAAACATGTTTTTCAGCCTGAAATAAACGCGTTTTTTCAGACCGCTGAAGAGCCCACACACTCAGTTCTTAACCCCAGTGTGCAGAAAGTGTCAAAACGTGTTTTTCAGCAGAAATAAACATGTTTCTGCAAGTTTGGTCACCCCCATGCAACTTATGGGGCAGTAACAGCACACTTTGCAAAACGTGTTGTTCAGCACGAAATAAACGCGTTTTTTCAGACCGCTGAATCCCTATGTAGCTACAAGGCTCAGAAAAGCCCACACACTCAGCTCTTAACCCCAGTGTGCAGAAAGTGTCAAAACGTGTTTTTCAGCAGAAAAAAACATGTTTCTGCAAGTTTGGTCACACCCATGCAACTTATGGGGCAGCAACAGCACACTTTTCAAAACGTGTTTTTCAGCCCGAAATAAACACGTTTTTTCAGACCGCTGAATCCCTATGTAACTGCAAGGCTCAGAAGAGCCCACACACTCAGCTCTTAACCCCAGTGTGCAGAAAGTGTCAAAACGTGTTTTTCAGCAGAAATAAACATGTTTCTGCAAGTTTGGTCACACCCCATGCAACTTATGGGGCAGTAACAGCACCCTTTTCAAAACGTGTTTTTCAGCACGAAATAAACGCGTTTTTTCAGACCGCTGAATCCCTATGTAGCTGCAAGGCTCAGAAGAGCCCACACACTCAGCTCTTAACCCCAGTGTGCAGAAAGTGTCAAAACGTGTTTTTCAGCAGAAAAAAACATGTTTCTGCAAGTTTGGTCACCCCCATGCAACTTATGGGGCAGTAAAAGCACCCTTTTCAAAACGTGTTTTTCAGCCCGAAATAAACGCGTTTTTTCATACCGCTGAATCCCTATGTAAATGCAAGGCTCAGAAGAGCCCACACACTCAGCTCTTAACCCCAGTGTGCAGAAAGTGTCAAAACGTGTTTTTCAGCAGAAATAAACATGTTTCTGCAAGTTTGATCACCCCCATGCAACTTATGGGGCAGTAACAGCACCCTTTTCAAAACATGTTTTTCAGCCTGAAATAAACGCGTTTTTTCAGACCGCTGAAGAGCCCACACACTCAGTTCTTAACCCCAGTGTGCAGAAAGTGTCAAAACGTGTTTTTCAGCAGAAATAAACATGTTTCTGCAAGTTTGGTCACCCCCATGCAACTTATGGGGCAGTAACAGCACACTTTGCAAAACGTGTTGTTCAGCACGAAATAAACGCGTTTTTTCAGACCGCTGAATCCCTATGTAGCTACAAGGCTCAGAAAAGCCCACACACTCAGCTCTTAACCCCAGTGTGCAGAAAGTGTCAAAACGTGTTTTTCAGCAGAAAAAAACATGTTTCTGCAAGTTTGGTCACACCCATGCAACTTATGGGGCAGCAACAGCACACTTTTCAAAACGTGTTTTTCAGCCCGAAATAAACACGTTTTTTCAGACCGCTGAATCCCTATGTAACTGCAAGGCTCAGAAGAGCCCACACACTCAGCTCTTAACCCCAGTGTGCAGAAAGTGTCAAAACGTGTTTTTCAGCAGAAATAAACATGTTTCTGCAAGTTTGGTCACACCCCATGCAACTTATGGGGCAGTAACAGCACCCTTTTCAAAACGTGTTTTTCAGCACGAAATAAACGCGTTTTTTCTGACCGCTGAATCCCTATGTAACTGCAAGGCTCAGAAGAGCCCACACACTCAGCTCTTAACCCCAGTGTGCAGAAAGTGTCAAAACGGGTTTTTCAGCAGAAATAAACATGTTTCTGCAAGTTTGGTCACCCCCATGCAACTTATGGGGCAGTAACAGCAGCCTTTTCAAAACGTGTTTTTCAGCCCGAAATAAACGCGTTTTTTCAGACCGCTGAATCCCTATGTAACTGCAAGGCTCAGAAGAGCCCACACACTCAGCTCTTAACCCCAGTGTGCAGAAAGTGTCAAAACATATATTTCAGCAGAAATAAACGTTTCTGAAAGTTTTGTCACCCCCATGCAACTTATGGGGCAGTAACAGCACACTTTTCAAAACGTGTTGTTCAGCACGAAATAAACGCGTTTTTTCAGACCGCTGAATCCCTATGTAGCTGCAAGGCTCAGAAGAGCCCACACACTCAGCTCTTAACCCCAGTGTGCAGAAAGTGTCAAAACGTGTTTTTCAGCAGAAAAAAACATGTTTCTGCAAGTTTGGTCACCCCCATGCAACTTATGGGGCAGTAAAAGCACCCTTTTCAAAACGTGTTTTTCAGCCCGAAATAAACGCGTTTTTTCAGACCGCTGAATCCCTATGTAACTGCAAGGCTCAGAAGAGCCCACACACTCAGCTCTTAACCCCAGTGTGCAGAAAGTGTCAAAACGTGTTTTTCAGCAGAAATAAACATGTTTCTGCAAGTTTGGTCACCCCCATGCAACTTATGGGGCAGTAACAGCACCCTTTTCAAAACGTGTTTTTCAGCCCGAAATAAACGCGTTTTTTCAGACCGCTGAAGAGCCCACAAACTCAGCTCTTAACCCCAGTGTGCAGAAAGTGTCAAAACGTGTTTTTCAGCAGAAAAAAAACATGTTTCTGCAAGTTTGGTCACCCCCATGCAACTTATGGGGCAGTAACAGCACACTTTGCAAAACGTGTTGTTCAGCACGAAATAAACGCGTTTTTTCAGACCGCTGAATCCCTATGTAGCTGCAAGGCTCAGAAAAGCCCACACACTCAGCTCTTAACCCCAGTGTGCAGAAAGTGTCAAAACGTGTTTTTCAGCAGAAAAAAACATGTTTCTGCAAGTTTGGTGACACCCATGCAACTTATGGGGCAGCAACGGCACACTTTTCAAAACGTGTTTTTCAGCCCGAAATAAACGCGTTTTTTCAGACCGCTGAATCCCTATGTAACTGCAAGGCTCAGAAGAGCCCACACACTCAGCTCTTAACCCCAGTGTGCAGAAAGTGTCAAAACGTGTTTTTCAGCAGAAATAAACATGTTTCTGCAAGTTTGGTCACACCCCATGCAACTTATGGGGCAGTAACAGCACCCTTTTCAAAACGTGTTTTTCAGCACGAAATAAACGCGTTTTTTCAGACCGCTGAATCCCTATGTAACTGCAAGGCTCAGAAGAGCCCACACACTCAGCTCTTAACCCCAGTGTGCAGAAAGTGTCAAAACGTGTTTTTCAGCAGAAATAAACATGTTTCTGCAAGTTTGGTCACCCCCATGCAACTAATGGGGCAGTAACAGCACCCTTTTCAAAACGTGTTTTTCAGCCCGAAATAAACGCGTTTTTTCAGACCGCTGAAGAGCCCACACACTCAGCTCTTAACCCCAGTGTGCAGAAAGTGTCAAAACGTGTTTTTCAGCAGAAATAAACATGTTTCTGCAAGTTTGGTCACCCCCATGCAACTTATGGGGCAGTAACAGCACCCTTTTCAAAACGTGTTTTTCAGCCCGAAATAAACGCGTTTTTTCAGACCGCTGAATCCCTATGTAACTGCAAGGCTCAGAAGAGCCCACACACTCAGCTCTTAACCCCAGTGTGCAGAAAGTGTCAAAACGTGTTTTTCAGCAGAAATAAACGTTTCTGCAAGTTTGGTCACCCCCATGCAACTTATGGGGCAGTAACAGCACCCTTTTCAAAACGTGTTTTTCAGCCCGAAATAAACGCGTTTTTTCAGACCGCTGAATCCCTATGTAACTGCAAGGCTCAGAAGAGCCCACACACTCAGATCTTAACCCCAGTGTGCAGAAAGTGTCAAAACATATATTTCAGCAGAAATAAACGTTTCTGAAAGTTTTGTCACCCCCATGCAACTTATGGGGCAGTAACAGCACACTTTTCAAAACGTGTTGTTCAGCACGAAATAAATGCGTTTTTTCAGACCGCTGAATCCCTATGTAACTGCAAGGCTCAGAAGAGCCCACACACTCAGCTCTTAACCCCAGTGTGCAGAAAGTGTCAAAACGTGTTTTTCAGCAGAAATAAACATGTTTCTGCAAGTTTGGTCACCCCCATGCAACTTATGGGGCAGTAACAGCACCCTTTTCAAAACGTGTTTTTCAGCACGAAATAAACGCGTTTTTTCAGACCGCTGAAGAGCCCACACACTCAGCTCTTAACCCCAGTGTGCAGAAAGTGTCAAAACGTGTTTTTCAGCAGAAAAAAACATGTTTCTGCAAGTTTGGTCACCCCCATGCAACTTATGGGGCAGTAACAGCACTCTTTTCAAAACGTGTTTTTCAGCACGAAATAAACGCGTTTTTTCAGACCGCTGAAGAGCCCACACACTCAGCTCTTAACCCCATTGTGCAGAAAGTGTCAAAACGTGTTTTTCAGCAGAAATAAACATGTTTCTGCAAGTTTGGTCACCCCCATGCAACTTATGGGGCAGTAACAGCACCCTTTTCAAAACGTGTTTTTCAGCACGAAATAAACGCGTTTTTTCAGACCGCTGAATCCCTATGTAACTGCAAGGCTCAGAAGAGCCCACACACTCAGCTCTTAACCCCAGTGTGCAGAAAGTGTCAAAACGTGTTTTTCAGCAGAAATAAACATGTTTCTGCAAGTTTGGTCACCCCCATGCAACTTATGGGGCAGTAACAGCACTCTTTTCAAAACGTGTTTTTCAGCTCGAAATAAACGCGTTTTTTCAGACCGCTGAATACCTATGTAACTGCAAGGCTCTGAAGAGCCCACACACTCAGCTCTTAACCCCAGTGTGCAGAAAGTGTCAAAACGTGTTTTTCAGCAGAAATAAACATGTTTCTGCAAGTTTGGTCACCCCCATGCAACTAATGGGGCAGTAACAGCACCCTTTTCAAAACGTGTTTTTCAGCCCGAAATAAACGCGTTTTTTCAGACCGCTGAAGAGCCCACACACTCAGCTCTTAACCCCAGTGTGCAGAAAGTGTCAAAACGTGTTTTTCAGCAGAAATAAACATGTTTCTGCAAGTTTGGTCACCCCCATGCAACTTATGGGGCAGTAACAGCACCCTTTTCAAAACGTGTTTTTCAGCCCGAAATAAACGCGTTTTTTCAGACCGCTGAATCCCTATGTAACTGCAAGGCTCAGAAGAGCCCACACACTCAGCTCTTAACCCCAGTGTGCAGAAAGTGTCAAAACGTGTTTTTCAGCAGAAATAAACGTTTCTGCAAGTTTGGTCACCCCCATGCAACTTATGGGGCAGTAACAGCACCCTTTTCAAAACGTGTTTTTCAGCCCGAAATAAACGCGTTTTTTCAGACCGCTGAATCCCTATGTAACTGCAAGGCTCAGAAGAGCCCACACACTCAGATCTTAACCCCAGTGTGCAGAAAGTGTCAAAACATATATTTCAGCAGAAATAAACGTTTCTGAAAGTTTTGTCACCCCCATGCAACTTATGGGGCAGTAACAGCACACTTTTCAAAACGTGTTGTTCAGCACGAAATAAACGCGTTTTTTCAGACCGCTGAATCCCTATGTAACTGCAAGGCTCAGAAGAGCCCACACACTCAGCTCTTAACCCCAGTGTGCAGAAAGTGTCAAAACGTGTTTTTCAGCAGAAATAAACATGTTTCTGCAAGTTTGGTCACCCCCATGCAACTTATGGGGCAGTAACAGCACCCTTTTCAAAACGTGTTTTTCAGCACGAAATAAACGCGTTTTTTCAGACCGCTGAAGAGCCCACACACTCAGCTCTTAACCCCAGTGTGCAGAAAGTGTCAAAACGTGTTTTTCAGCAGAAAAAAACATGTTTCTGCAAGTTTGGTCACCCCCATGCAACTTATGGGGCAGTAACAGCACTCTTTTCAAAACGTGTTTTTCAGCACGAAATAAACGCGTTTTTTCAGACCGCTGAAGAGCCCACACACTCAGCTCTTAACCCCAGTGTGCAGAAAGTGTCAAAACGTGTTTTTCAGCAGAAATAAACATGTTTCTGCAAGTTTGGTCACCCCCATGCAACTTATGGGGCAGTAACAGCACCCTTTTCAAAACGTGTTTTTCAGCACGAAATAAACGCGTTTTTTCAGACCGCTGAAGAGCCCACACACTCAGCTCTTAACCCCAGTGTGCAGAAAGTGTCAAAACGTGTTTTTCAGCAGAAAAAAACATGTTTCTGCAAGTTTGGTCACCCCCATGCAACTTATGGGGCAGTAACAGCACTCTTTTCAAAACGTGTTTTTCAGCTCGAAATAAACGCGTATTTTCAGCCGCTGAATCCCAATGTAGCTGCAAGGCTCAGAAGAGCCCACACACTCAGCTCTTAACCCCAGTGTGCAGAAAGTGTCAAAACGTGTTTTTCAGCAGAAATAAACATGTTTCTGCAAGTTTGGTCACCCCCATGCAACTTATGGGGCAGTAACAGCACCCTTTTCAAAACGTGTTTTTCAGCCCGAAATAAACGCGTTTTTTCAGACCGCTGAATCCCTATGTAACTGAAAAGGCTCAGAAGAGCCCACACACTCAGCTCTTAACCCCAGTGTGCAGAAAGTGTCAAAACATATATTTCAGCAGAAATAAACGTTTCTGAAAGTTTTGTCACCCCCATGCAACTTATGGGGCAGTAACAGCACACTTTTCAAAACGTGTTGTTCAGCACGAAATAAACACGTTTTTTCAGACCGCTGAATCCCTATGTAGCTGCAAGGCTCAGAAAAGCCCACACACTCAGCTCTTAACCCCAGTGTGCAGAAAGTGTCAAAACGTGTTTTTCAGCAGAAAAAAACATGTTTCTGCAAGTTTGGTCACCCCCATGCAACTTATGGGGCAGTAAAAGCACCCTTTTCAAAACGTGTTTTTCAGCCCGAAATAAACGCGTTTTTTCAGACCGCTGAATCCCTATGTAACTGCAAGGCTCAGAAGAGCCCACACACTCAGCTCTTAACCCCAGTGTGCAGAAAGTGTCAAAACGTGTTTTTCAGCAGAAATAAACATGTTTCTGATATTTGGTCACCCCCATGCAACTTATGGGGCAGTAACAGCACCCTTTTCAAAACGTGTTTTTCAGCCCGAAATAAACGCGTATTTTCAGACCGCTGAATCCCAATGTAGCTGCAAGGCACAGAAGAGCCCACACACTCAGCTCTTAACCCCAGTGTGCAGAAAGTGTCAAAACGTGTTTTTCAGCAGAAATAAACATGTTTCTGCAAGTTTGGTCACCCACATGCAACTTATGGGGCAGTAAAAGCACCCTTTTCAAAACGTGTTTTTCAGCCCGAAATAAACGCGTTTTTTCAGTCCGCTGAATCCCTATGTAACTGCAAGGCTCAGAAGAGCCCACACACTCAGCTCTTAACCCCAGTGTGCAGAAAGTGTCAAAACGTGTTTTTCAGCAGAAATAAACATGTTTCTGCAAGTTTGGTCACCCCCATGCAACTTATGGGGCAGTAACAGCACCCTTTTCAAAACGTGTTTTTCAGCCCGAAATAAACGCGTTTTTTCAGACCGCTGAATCCCTATGTAACTGCAAGGCTCAGAAGAGCCCACACACTCAGCTCTTAACCCCAGTGTGCAGAAAGTGTCAAAACGTGTTTTTCAGCAGAAATAAACATGTTTCTTCAAGTTTGGTCACCCCCATGCAACTTATGGGGCAGTAACAGCATCCTTTTCAAAACGTGTTTTTCAGCACGAAATAAACGCGTATTTTCAGACCGCTGAATCCCTATGTAACTGCAAGGCTCAGAAGAGCCCACACACTCAGCTCTTAACTCCAGTGTGCAGAAAGTGTCAAAACGTGTTTTTCAACAGAAATAAACATGTTTCTGCAGGTTTGGTCACCCCCATGCAACTTATGGGGCAGCAACAGCACACTTCTCAAAACGTGTTTTTCAGCCCGAAATAAACGCGTTTTTTCAGACCGCTGAATCCCTATGTAACTGCAAGGCTCAGAAGAGCCCACACACTCAGCTCTTAACCCCTGTGTTCAGAAAGTGTCAAAACGTATTTTTCAGCAGAAATAAACATGTTTCTGCAAGTTTGGTCACCCCCATGCAACTTATGGGGCAGTACAGCACACTTTTCAAAACGTGTTGTTCAGCACGAAATAAACGCGTTTTTTCAGACCGCTGAATTCCTATGTAGCTGCAAGGCTCAGAAGAGACCACACACTCAGCTCTTAACCCCAGTGTGCAGAAAGTGTCAAAACGTGTTTTTCAGCAGAAATAAACATGTTTCTGCAAGTTTGGTCACCCCCATGCAACTTATGGGGCAGTAACAGCACCCTTTTCAAAACGTGTTTTTCAACCCGAAATAAACGCGTTTTTTCAGACCGCTGAAGAGCCCACACACTCAGTTCTTAACCCCAGTGTGCAGAAAGTATCAAAACGTGTTTTTCAGCAGAAATAAACATGTTTCTGAAAGTTTGGTCACCCCCATGCAACTTATGGGGCAGTAACAGCACACTTCTCAAAACGTGTTTTTCAGCCCGAAATAAACGCGTTTTTTCAGACCGCTGTATCCCTATGTAACTGCAAGGCTCAGAAGAGCCCACACACTCAGCTCTTAACCCCAGTGTGCAGAAAGTGTCAAAACGTGTTTTTCAGCAGAAATAAACATGTTTCTGCAAGTTTGGTCACCCCCATGCAACTTATGGGGCAGTAACAGCACTCTTTTCAAAACGTGTTCTTCAGCTCGAAATAAACGCGTATTTTCAGACCGCTGAATCCCAATGTAGCTGCAAGGCTCAGAAGAGCCCACACACTCAGCTCTTAACCCCAGTGTGCAGAAAGTGTCAAAACGTGTTTTTCAGCAGAAATAAACATGTTTCTGCAAGTTTGGTCACACCCATGCAACTTATGGGGCAGCAACAGCACACTTTTCAAAACGTGTTTTTCAGCCCGAAATAAACGCGTTTTTTCAGACCGCTGAATCCCTATGTAACTGCAAGGCTCAGAAGAGCCCACACACTCAGCTCTTAACCCCAGTGTGCAGAAAGTGTCAAAACGTGTTTTTCAGCAGAAATAAACATGTTTCTGCAAGTTTGGTCACCCCCATGCAACTTATGGGGCAGTAACAGCACCCTTTTCAAAACGTGTTTTTCAGCCCGAAATAAACGCGTTTTTTCAGACCGCTGAAGAGCCCACACACTCAGCTCTTAACCCCCGTGTGCAGAAAGTGTCAAAACGTGTTTTTCAGCAGAAATAAACATGTTTCTGCAAGTTTGGTCACCCCCATGCAACTTATGGGGCAGTAACAGCACTCTTTTCAAAACGTGTTTTTCAGCTCGAAATAAACGCGTATTTTCAGACCGCTGAATCCCAATGTAGCTGCAAGGCACAGAAGAGCCCACACACTCAGCTCTTAACCCCAGTGTGCAGAAAGTGTCAAAACGTGTTTTTCAGCAGAAATAAACATGTTTCTGCAAGTTTGGTCACCCACATGCAACTTATGGGGCAGTAAAAGCACCCTTTTCAAAACGTGTTTTTCAGCCCGAAATAAACGCGTTTTTTCAGACCGCTGAATCCCTATGTAACTGCAAGGCTCAGAAGAGCCCACACACTCAGCTCTTAACCCCAGTGTGCAGAAAGTGTCAAAACGTGTTTTTCAGCAGAAATAAACATGTTTCTGCAAGTTTGGTCACCCCCATGCAACTTATGGGGCAGTAACAGCACCCTTTTCAAAACGTGTTTTTCAGCCCGAAATAAACGCGTTTTTTCAGACCGCTGAAGAGCCCACACACTCAGCTCTTAACCCCAGTGTGCAGAAAGTGTCAAAACGTGTTTTTCAGCAGAAAAAAACATGTTTCTGCAAGTTTGGTCACCCCCATGCAACTTATGGGGCAGTAACAGCACTCTTTTCAAAACGTGTTTTTCAGCTCGAAATAAACGCATATTTTCAGACCGCTGAATCCCAATGTAGCTGCAAGGCTCAGAAGAGCCCACACACTCAGCTCTTAACCCCAGTGTGCAGAAAGTGTCAAAACGGGTTTTTCAGCAGAAATAAACATGTTTCTGCAAGTTTGGTCACCCCCATGCAACTTATGGGGCAGTAACAGCAGCCTTTTCAAAACGTGTTTTTCAGCCCGAAATAAACGCGTTTTTTCAGACCGCTGAATCCCTATGTAACTGCAAGGCTCAGAAGAGCCCACACACTCAGCTCTTAACCCCAGTGTGCAGAAAGTGTCAAAACATATATTTCAGCAGAAATAAACGTTTCTGAAAGTTTTGTCACCCCCATGCAACTTATGGGGCAGTAACAGCACACTTTTCAAAACGTGTTGTTCAGCACGAAATAAACGCGTTTTTTCAGACCGCTGAATCCCTATGTAGCTGCAAGGCTCAGAAGAGCCCACACACTCAGCTCTTAACCCCAGTGTGCAGAAAGTGTCAAAACGTGTTTTTCAGCAGAAAAAAACATGTTTCTGCAAGTTTGGTCACCCCCATGCAACTTATGGGGCAGTAAAAGCACCCTTTTCAAAACGTGTTTTTCAGCCCGAAATAAACGCGTTTTTTCAGACCGCTGAATCCCTATGTAACTGCAAGGCTCAGAAGAGCCCACACACTCAGCTCTTAACCCCAGTGTGCAGAAAGTGTCAAAACGTGTTTTTCAGCAGAAATAAACATGTTTCTGCAAGTTTGGTCACCCCCATGCAACTTATGGGGCAGTAACAGCACCCTTTTCAAAACGTGTTTTTCAGCCCGAAATAAACGCGTTTTTTCAGACCGCTGAAGAGCCCACAAACTCAGCTCTTAACCCCAGTGTGCAGAAAGTGTCAAAACGTGTTTTTCAGCAGAAAAAAAACATGTTTCTGCAAGTTTGGTCACCCCCATGCAACTTATGGGGCAGTAACAGCACACTTTGCAAAACGTGTTGTTCAGCACGAAATAAACGCGTTTTTTCAGACCGCTGAATCCCTATGTAGCTGCAAGGCTCAGAAAAGCCCACACACTCAGCTCTTAACCCCAGTGTGCAGAAAGTGTCAAAACGTGTTTTTCAGCAGAAAAAAACATGTTTCTGCAAGTTTGGTGACACCCATGCAACTTATGGGGCAGCAACGGCACACTTTTCAAAACGTGTTTTTCAGCCCGAAATAAACGCGTTTTTTCAGACCGCTGAATCCCTATGTAACTGCAAGGCTCAGAAGAGCCCACACACTCAGCTCTTAACCCCAGTGTGCAGAAAGTGTCAAAACGTGTTTTTCAGCAGAAATAAACATGTTTCTGCAAGTTTGGTCACACCCCATGCAACTTATGGGGCAGTAACAGCACCCTTTTCAAAACGTGTTTTTCAGCACGAAATAAACGCGTTTTTTCAGACCGCTGAATCCCTATGTAACTGCAAGGCTCAGAAGAGCCCACACACTCAGCTCTTAACCCCAGTGTGCAGAAAGTGTCAAAACGTGTTTTTCAGCAGAAATAAACATGTTTCTGCAAGTTTGGTCACCCCCATGCAACTAATGGGGCAGTAACAGCACCCTTTTCAAAACGTGTTTTTCAGCCCGAAATAAACGCGTTTTTTCAGACCGCTGAAGAGCCCACACACTCAGCTCTTAACCCCAGTGTGCAGAAAGTGTCAAAACGTGTTTTTCAGCAGAAATAAACATGTTTCTGCAAGTTTGGTCACCCCCATGCAACTTATGGGGCAGTAACAGCACCCTTTTCAAAACGTGTTTTTCAGCCCGAAATAAACGCGTTTTTTCAGACCGCTGAATCCCTATGTAACTGCAAGGCTCAGAAGAGCCCACACACTCAGCTCTTAACCCCAGTGTGCAGAAAGTGTCAAAACGTGTTTTTCAGCAGAAATAAACGTTTCTGCAAGTTTGGTCACCCCCATGCAACTTATGGGGCAGTAACAGCACCCTTTTCAAAACGTGTTTTTCAGCCCGAAATAAACGCGTTTTTTCAGACCGCTGAATCCCTATGTAACTGCAAGGCTCAGAAGAGCCCACACACTCAGATCTTAACCCCAGTGTGCAGAAAGTGTCAAAACATATATTTCAGCAGAAATAAACGTTTCTGAAAGTTTTGTCACCCCCATGCAACTTATGGGGCAGTAACAGCACACTTTTCAAAACGTGTTGTTCAGCACGAAATAAATGCGTTTTTTCAGACCGCTGAATCCCTATGTAACTGCAAGGCTCAGAAGAGCCCACACACTCAGCTCTTAACCCCAGTGTGCAGAAAGTGTCAAAACGTGTTTTTCAGCAGAAATAAACATGTTTCTGCAAGTTTGGTCACCCCCATGCAACTTATGGGGCAGTAACAGCACCCTTTTCAAAACGTGTTTTTCAGCACGAAATAAACGCGTTTTTTCAGACCGCTGAAGAGCCCACACACTCAGCTCTTAACCCCAGTGTGCAGAAAGTGTCAAAACGTGTTTTTCAGCAGAAAAAAACATGTTTCTGCAAGTTTGGTCACCCCCATGCAACTTATGGGGCAGTAACAGCACTCTTTTCAAAACGTGTTTTTCAGCACGAAATAAACGCGTTTTTTCAGACCGCTGAAGAGCCCACACACTCAGCTCTTAACCCCAGTGTGCAGAAAGTGTCAAAACGTGTTTTTCAGCAGAAATAAACATGTTTCTGCAAGTTTGGTCACCCCCATGCAACTTATGGGGCAGTAACAGCACCCTTTTCAAAACGTGTTTTTCAGCACGAAATAAACGCGTTTTTTCAGACCGCTGAATCCCTATGTAACTGCAAGGCTCAGAAGAGCCCACACACTCAGCTCTTAACCCCAGTGTGCAGAAAGTGTCAAAACGTGTTTTTCAGCAGAAATAAACATGTTTCTGCAAGTTTGGTCACCCCCATGCAACTTATGGGGCAGTAACAGCACTCTTTTCAAAACGTGTTTTTCAGCTCGAAATAAACGCGTTTTTTCAGACCGCTGAATACCTATGTAACTGCAAGGCTCTGAAGAGCCCACACACTCAGCTCTTAACCCCAGTGTGCAGAAAGTGTCAAAACGTGTTTTTCAGCAGAAATAAACATGTTTCTGCAAGTTTGGTCACCCCCATGCAACTAATGGGGCAGTAACAGCACCCTTTTCAAAACGTGTTTTTCAGCCCGAAATAAACGCGTTTTTTCAGACCGCTGAAGAGCCCACACACTCAGCTCTTAACCCCAGTGTGCAGAAAGTGTCAAAACGTGTTTTTCAGCAGAAATAAACATGTTTCTGCAAGTTTGGTCACCCCCATGCAACTTATGGGGCAGTAACAGCACCCTTTTCAAAACGTGTTTTTCAGCCCGAAATAAACGCGTTTTTTCAGACCGCTGAATCCCTATGTAACTGCAAGGCTCAGAAGAGCCCACACACTCAGCTCTTAACCCCAGTGTGCAGAAAGTGTCAAAACGTGTTTTTCAGCAGAAATAAACGTTTCTGCAAGTTTGGTCACCCCCATGCAACTTATGGGGCAGTAACAGCACCCTTTTCAAAACGTGTTTTTCAGCCCGAAATAAACGCGTTTTTTCAGACCGCTGAATCCCTATGTAACTGCAAGGCTCAGAAGAGCCCACACACTCAGATCTTAACCCCAGTGTGCAGAAAGTGTCAAAACATATATTTCAGCAGAAATAAACGTTTCTGAAAGTTTTGTCACCCCCATGCAACTTATGGGGCAGTAACAGCACACTTTTCAAAACGTGTTGTTCAGCACGAAATAAACGCGTTTTTTCAGACCGCTGAATCCCTATGTAACTGCAAGGCTCAGAAGAGCCCACACACTCAGCTCTTAACCCCAGTGTGCAGAAAGTGTCAAAACGTGTTTTTCAGCAGAAATAAACATGTTTCTGCAAGTTTGGTCACCCCCATGCAACTTATGGGGCAGTAACAGCACCCTTTTCAAAACGTGTTTTTCAGCACGAAATAAACGCGTTTTTTCAGACCGCTGAAGAGCCCACACACTCAGCTCTTAACCCCAGTGTGCAGAAAGTGTCAAAACGTGTTTTTCAGCAGAAAAAAACATGTTTCTGCAAGTTTGGTCACCCCCATGCAACTTATGGGGCAGTAACAGCACTCTTTTCAAAACGTGTTTTTCAGCACGAAATAAACGCGTTTTTTCAGACCGCTGAAGAGCCCACACACTCAGCTCTTAACCCCAGTGTGCAGAAAGTGTCAAAACGTGTTTTTCAGCAGAAATAAACATGTTTCTGCAAGTTTGGTCACCCCCATGCAACTTATGGGGCAGTAACAGCACCCTTTTCAAAACGTGTTTTTCAGCACGAAATAAACGCGTTTTTTCAGACCGCTGAAGAGCCCACACACTCAGCTCTTAACCCCAGTGTGCAGAAAGTGTCAAAACGTGTTTTTCAGCAGAAAAAAACATGTTTCTGCAAGTTTGGTCACCCCCATGCAACTTATGGGGCAGTAACAGCACTCTTTTCAAAACGTGTTTTTCAGCTCGAAATAAACGCGTATTTTCAGCCGCTGAATCCCAATGTAGCTGCAAGGCTCAGAAGAGCCCACACACTCAGCTCTTAACCCCAGTGTGCAGAAAGTGTCAAAACGTGTTTTTCAGCAGAAATAAACATGTTTCTGCAAGTTTGGTCACCCCCATGCAACTTATGGGGCAGTAACAGCACCCTTTTCAAAACGTGTTTTTCAGCCCGAAATAAACGCGTTTTTTCAGACCGCTGAATCCCTATGTAACTGAAAAGGCTCAGAAGAGCCCACACACTCAGCTCTTAACCCCAGTGTGCAGAAAGTGTCAAAACATATATTTCAGCAG
The DNA here is from genome assembly GCF_059453375.1 of Lepisosteus platostomus. NCBI lineage: Eukaryota > Metazoa > Chordata > Actinopteri > Semionotiformes > Lepisosteidae > Lepisosteus > Lepisosteus platostomus. Next base: position 36,116,117 of record NC_142612.1, read on the forward strand.
AAATAAACGTTTCTGAAAGTTTTGTCACCCCCATGCAACTTATGGGGCAGTAACAGCACACTTTTCAAAACGTGTTGTTCAGCACGAAATAAACACGTTTTTTCAGACCGCTGAATCCCTATGTAGCTGCAAGGCTCAGAAAAGCCCACACACTCAGCTCTTAACCCCAGTGTGCAGAAAGTGTCAAAACGTGTTTTTCAGCAGAAAAAAACATGTTTCTGCAAGTTTGGTCACCCCCATGCAACTTATGGGGCAGTAAAAGCACCCTTTTCAAAACGTGTTTTTCAGCCCGAAATAAACGCGTTTTTTCAGACCGCTGAATCCCTATGTAACTGCAAGGCTCAGAAGAGCCCACACACTCAGCTCTTAACCCCAGTGTGCAGAAAGTGTCAAAACGTGTTTTTCAGCAGAAATAAACATGTTTCTGATATTTGGTCACCCCCATGCAACTTATGGGGCAGTAACAGCACCCTTTTCAAAACGTGTTTTTCAGCCCGAAATAAACGCGTATTTTCAGACCGCTGAATCCCAATGTAGCTGCAAGGCACAGAAGAGCCCACACACTCAGCTCTTAACCCCAGTGTGCAGAAAGTGTCAAAACGTGTTTTTCAGCAGAAATAAACATGTTTCTGCAAGTTTGGTCACCCACATGCAACTTATGGGGCAGTAAAAGCACCCTTTTCAAAACGTGTTTTTCAGCCCGAAATAAACGCGTTTTTTCAGTCCGCTGAATCCCTATGTAACTGCAAGGCTCAGAAGAGCCCACACACTCAGCTCTTAACCCCAGTGTGCAGAAAGTGTCAAAACGTGTTTTTCAGCAGAAATAAACATGTTTCTGCAAGTTTGGTCACCCCCATGCAACTTATGGGGCAGTAACAGCACCCTTTTCAAAACGTGTTTTTCAGCCCGAAATAAACGCGTTTTTTCAGACCGCTGAATCCCTATGTAACTGCAAGGCTCAGAAGAGCCCACACACTCAGCTCTTAACCCCAGTGTGCAGAAAGTGTCAAAACGTGTTTTTCAGCAGAAATAAACATGTTTCTTCAAGTTTGGTCACCCCCATGCAACTTATGGGGCAGTAACAGCATCCTTTTCAAAACGTGTTTTTCAGCACGAAATAAACGCGTATTTTCAGACCGCTGAATCCCTATGTAACTGCAAGGCTCAGAAGAGCCCACACACTCAGCTCTTAACTCCAGTGTGCAGAAAGTGTCAAAACGTGTTTTTCAACAGAAATAAACATGTTTCTGCAGGTTTGGTCACCCCCATGCAACTTATGGGGCAGCAACAGCACACTTCTCAAAACGTGTTTTTCAGCCCGAAATAAACGCGTTTTTTCAGACCGCTGAATCCCTATGTAACTGCAAGGCTCAGAAGAGCCCACACACTCAGCTCTTAACCCCTGTGTTCAGAAAGTGTCAAAACGTATTTTTCAGCAGAAATAAACATGTTTCTGCAAGTTTGGTCACCCCCATGCAACTTATGGGGCAGTACAGCACACTTTTCAAAACGTGTTGTTCAGCACGAAATAAACGCGTTTTTTCAGACCGCTGAATTCCTATGTAGCTGCAAGGCTCAGAAGAGACCACACACTCAGCTCTTAACCCCAGTGTGCAGAAAGTGTCAAAACGTGTTTTTCAGCAGAAATAAACATGTTTCTGCAAGTTTGGTCACCCCCATGCAACTTATGGGGCAGTAACAGCACCCTTTTCAAAACGTGTTTTTCAACCCGAAATAAACGCGTTTTTTCAGACCGCTGAAGAGCCCACACACTCAGTTCTTAACCCCAGTGTGCAGAAAGTATCAAAACGTGTTTTTCAGCAGAAATAAACATGTTTCTGAAAGTTTGGTCACCCCCATGCAACTTATGGGGCAGTAACAGCACACTTCTCAAAACGTGTTTTTCAGCCCGAAATAAACGCGTTTTTTCAGACCGCTGTATCCCTATGTAACTGCAAGGCTCAGAAGAGCCCACACACTCAGCTCTTAACCCCAGTGTGCAGAAAGTGTCAAAACGTGTTTTTCAGCAGAAATAAACATGTTTCTGCAAGTTTGGTCACCCCCATGCAACTTATGGGGCAGTAACAGCACTCTTTTCAAAACGTGTTCTTCAGCTCGAAATAAACGCGTATTTTCAGACCGCTGAATCCCAATGTAGCTGCAAGGCTCAGAAGAGCCCACACACTCAGCTCTTAACCCCAGTGTGCAGAAAGTGTCAAAACGTGTTTTTCAGCAGAAATAAACATGTTTCTGCAAGTTTGGTCACACCCATGCAACTTATGGGGCAGCAACAGCACACTTTTCAAAACGTGTTTTTCAGCCCGAAATAAACGCGTTTTTTCAGACCGCTGAATCCCTATGTAACTGCAAGGCTCAGAAGAGCCCACACACTCAGCTCTTAACCCCAGTGTGCAGAAAGTGTCAAAACGTGTTTTTCAGCAGAAATAAACATGTTTCTGCAAGTTTGGTCACCCCCATGCAACTTATGGGGCAGTAACAGCACCCTTTTCAAAACGTGTTTTTCAGCCCGAAATAAACGCGTTTTTTCAGACCGCTGAAGAGCCCACACACTCAGCTCTTAACCCCCGTGTGCAGAAAGTGTCAAAACGTGTTTTTCAGCAGAAATAAACATGTTTCTGCAAGTTTGGTCACCCCCATGCAACTTATGGGGCAGTAACAGCACTCTTTTCAAAACGTGTTTTTCAGCTCGAAATAAACGCGTATTTTCAGACCGCTGAATCCCAATGTAGCTGCAAGGCACAGAAGAGCCCACACACTCAGCTCTTAACCCCAGTGTGCAGAAAGTGTCAAAACGTGTTTTTCAGCAGAAATAAACATGTTTCTGCAAGTTTGGTCACCCACATGCAACTTATGGGGCAGTAAAAGCACCCTTTTCAAAACGTGTTTTTCAGCCCGAAATAAACGCGTTTTTTCAGACCGCTGAATCCCTATGTAACTGCAAGGCTCAGAAGAGCCCACACACTCAGCTCTTAACCCCAGTGTGCAGAAAGTGTCAAAACGTGTTTTTCAGCAGAAATAAACATGTTTCTGCAAGTTTGGTCACCCCCATGCAACTTATGGGGCAGTAACAGCACCCTTTTCAAAACGTGTTTTTCAGCCCGAAATAAACGCGTTTTTTCAGACCGCTGAAGAGCCCACACACTCAGCTCTTAACCCCAGTGTGCAGAAAGTGTCAAAACGTGTTTTTCAGCAGAAAAAAACATGTTTCTGCAAGTTTGGTCACCCCCATGCAACTTATGGGGCAGTAACAGCACTCTTTTCAAAACGTGTTTTTCAGCTCGAAATAAACGCATATTTTCAGACCGCTGAATCCCAATGTAGCTGCAAGGCTCAGAAGAGCCCACACACTCAGCTCTTAACCCCAGTGTGCAGAAAGTGTCAAAACGTGTTTTTCAGCAGAAATAAACATGTTTCTGCAAGTTTGGTCACCCACATGCAACTTATGGGGCAGTAAAAGCACCCTTTTCAAAACGTGTTTTTCAGCCCGAAATAAACGCGTTTTTTCAGTCCGCTGAATCCCTATGTAGCTGCAAGGCTCAGAAGAGCCCACACACTCAGCTCTTAACCCCAGTGTGCAGAAAGTGTCAAAACGTGTTTTTCAGCAGAAATAAACATGTTTCTGCAAGTTTGGTCACCCCCATGCAACTTATGGGGCAGTAACAGCACCCTTTTCAAAACGTGTTTTTCAGCCCGAAATAAACGCGTTTTTTCAGACCACTGAATCCCTATGTAACTGCAAGGCTCAGAAGAGCCCACACACTCAGCTCTTAACCCCAGTGTGCAGAAAGTGTCAAAACATATATTTCAGCAGAAATAAACGTTTCTGAAAGTTTTGTCACCCCCATGCAACTTATGGGGCAGTAACAGCACACTTTTCAAAACGTGTTGTTCAGCACGAAATAAACGCGTTTTTTCAGACTGCTGAATCCCTATGTAGCTGCAAGGCTCAGAAGAGCCCACACACTCAGCTCTTAACCCCAGTGTGCAGAAAGTGTCAAAACGTGTTTTTCAGCAGAAAAAAACATGTTTCTGCAAGTTTGGTCACCCCCATGCAACTTATGGGGCAGTAAAAGCACCCTTTTCAAAACGTGTTTTTCAGCCCGAAATAAACGCGTTTTTTCAGACCGCTGAATCCCTATGTAACTGCAAGGCTCAGAAGAGCCCACACACTCAGCTCTTAACCCCAGTGTGCAGAAAGTGTCAAAACGTGTTTTTCAGCAGAAATAAACATGTTTCTGCAAGTTTGGTCACCCCCATGCAACTTATGGGGCAGTAACAGCACCCTTTTCAAAACGTGTTTTTCAGCCCGAAATAAACGCGTTTTTTCAGACCGCTGAAGAGCCCACACACTCAGCTCTTAACCCCAGTGTGCAGAAAGTGTCAAAACGTGTTTTTCAGCAGAAATAAACATGTTTCTGCAAGTTTGGTCACCCCCATGCAACTTATGGGGCAGTAACAGCACTCTTTTCAAAACGTGTTTTTCAGCTCGAAATAAACGCGTATTTTCAGACCGCTGAATCCCAATGTAGCTGCAAGGCACAGAAGAGCCCACACACTCAGCTCTTAACCCCAGTGTGCAGAAAGTGTCAAAACGTGTTTTTCAGCAGAAATAAACATGTTTCTGCAAGTTTGGTCACCCACATGCAACTTATGGGGCAGTAAAAGCACCCTTTTCAAAACGTGTTTTTCAGCCCGAAATAAACGCGTTTTTTCAGACCGCTGAATCCCTATGTAACTGCAAGGCTCAGAAGAGCCCACACACTCAGCTCTTAACCCCAGTGTGCAGAAAGTGTCAAAACGTGTTTTTCAGCAGAAATAAACATGTTTCTGCAAGTTTGGTCACCCCCATGCAACTTATGGGGCAGTAACAGCACCCTTTTCAAAACGTGTTTTTCAGCCCGAAATAAACGCGTTTTTTCAGACCGCTGAAGAGCCCACACACTCAGCTCTTAACCCCAGTGTGCAGAAAGTGTCAAAACGTGTTTTTCAGCAGAAAAAAACATGTTTCTGCAAGTTTGGTCACCCCCATGCAACTTATGGGGCAGTAACAGCACTCTTTTCAAAACGTGTTTTTCAGCTCGAAATAAACGCATATTTTCAGACCGCTGAATCCCAATGTAGCTGCAAGGCTCAGAAGAGCCCACACACTCAGCTCTTAACCCCAGTGTGCAGAAAGTGTCAAAACGTGTTTTTCAGCAGAAATAAACATGTTTCTGCAAGTTTGGTCACCCACATGCAACTTATGGGGCAGTAAAAGCACCCTTTTCAAAACGTGTTTTTCAGCCCGAAATAAACGCGTTTTTTCAGACCGCTGAATCCCTATGTAACTGCAAGGCTCAGAAGAGCCCACACACTCAGCTCTTAACCCCAGTGTGCAGAAAGTGTCAAAACGTGTTTTTCAGCAGAAATAAACATGTTTCTGCAAGTTTGGTCACCCCCATGCAACTTATGGGGCAGTAACAGTACCCTTTTCAAAACGTGTTTTTCAGCTCGAAATAAACGCGTTTTTTCAGACCGCTGAATACCTGTGTAACTGCAAGGCTCTGAAGAGCCCACACACTCAGCTCTTAACCCCAGTGTGCAGAAAGTGTCAAAACATATATTTCAGCAGAAATAAACGTTTCTGAAAGTTTTGTCACCCCCATGCAACTTATGGGGCAGTAACAGCACACTTTTCAAAACGTGTTGTTCAGCACGAAATAAACACGTTTTTTCAGACCGCTGAATCCCTATGTAGCTGCAAGGCTCAGAAAAGCCCACACACTCAGCTCTTAACCCCAGTGTGCAGAAAGTGTCAAAACGTGTTTTTCAGCAGAAAAAAACATGTTTCTGCAAGTTTGGTCACCCCCATGCAACTTATGGGGCAGTAAAAGCACCCTTTTCAAAACGTGTTTTTCAGCACGAAATAAACGCGTTTTTTCAGACCGCTGAATCCCTATGTAACTGCAAGGCTCAGAAGAGCCCACACACTCAGCTCTTAACCCCAGTGTGCAGAAAGTGTCAAAACGTGTTTTTCAGCAGAAATAAACATGTTTCTGAAATTTGGTCACCCCCATGCAACTTATGGGGCAGTAACAGCACCCTTTTCAAAACGTGTTTTTCAGCCCGAAATAAACGCGTTTTTTCAGACCGCTGAAGAGCCCACACACTCAGTTCTTAACCCCAGTGTGCAGAAAGTATCAAAACGTGTTTTTCAGCAGAAATAAACATGTTTCTGAAAGTTTGGTCACCCCCATGCAACTTATGGGGCAGTAACAGGACACTTTTCAAAACGTGTTTTTCAGCCTGAAATAAACGCGTTTTTTCAGACCGCTGTATCCCTATGTAACTGCAAGGCTCAGAAGAGCCCACACACTCAGCTCTTAACCCCAGTGTGCAGAAAGTGTCAAAACGTGTTTTTCAGCAGAAATAAACATGTTTCTGCAAGTTTGATCACCCCCATGCAACTTAAGGGGCAGTAACAGCACCCTTTTCAAAACGTGTTTTTCAGCACGAAATAAACGCGTTTTTTCAAACCGCTGAATCCCTATGTAGCTGCAAGGCTCAGAGGAGCCCACACACTCAGCTCTTAACCATAGTGTGCAGAAAGTGTCAAAACGTGTTTTTCAGCAGAAATAAACATGTTTCTGCAAGTTTGGTCACCCCCATGCAACTTATGGGGCAGTAACAGCACCCTTTTCAAAACGTGTTTTTCAGCCCGAAATAAACGCGTTTTTTCAGACCGCTGAATCCCTATGTAACTGCAAGGCTCAGAAGAGCCCACACACCCAGCTCTTAACCCCAGTGTGCAGAAAGTGTCAAAACGTGTTTTTCAGCAGAAATAAACATGTTTCTGCAAGTTTGGTCACCCCCATGCAATTTATGGGGCAGTAACAGCACCCTTTTCAAAACGTGTTTTTCAGCCCGAAATAAACGCGTTTTTTCAGACCGCTGAAGAGCCCACACACTCAGCTCTTAACCCCAGTGTGCAGAAAGTGTCAAAACGTGTTTTTCAGCAGAAAAAAACATGTTTCTGCAAGTTTGGTCACCCCCATGCAACTTATGGGGCAGTAACAGCACTCTTTTCAAAACGTGTTTTTCAGCTCGAAATAAACGCGTATTTTCAGACCGCTGAATCCCAATGTAGGTGCAAGGCTCAGAAGAGCCCACACACTCAGCTCTTAACCCCAGTGTGCAGAAAGTGTCAAAACGTGTTTTTCAGCAGAAATAAACATGTTTCTGCAAGTTTGGTCACCCCCATGCAATTTATGGGGCAGTAACAGCACCCTTTTCAAAACGTGTTTTTCAGCCCGAAATAAACGCGTTTTTTCAGACCGCTGAAGAGCCCACACACTCAGCTCTTAACCCCAGTGTGCAGAAAGTGTCAAAACGTGTTTTTCAGCAGAAAAAAACATGTTTCTGCAAGTTTGGTCACCCCCATGCAACTTATGGGGCAGTAACAGCACTCTTTTCAAAACGTGTTTTTCAGCTCGAAATAAACGCGTATTTTCAGACCGCTGAATCCCAATGTAGCTGCAAGGCTCAGAAGAGCCCACACACTCAGCTCTTAACCCCAGTGTGCAGAAAGTGTCAAAACGTGTTTTTCAGCAGAAATAAACATGTTTCTGCAAGTTTGGTCACCCACATGCAACTTATGGGGCAGTAACAGTACCCTTTTCAAAACGTGTTTTTCAGCTCGAAATAAACGCGTTTTTTCATACCGCTGAATCCCTATGTAACTGCAAGGCTCAGAAGAGCCCACACACTCAGCTCTTAACCCCAGTGTGCAGAAAGTGTCAAAACGTGTTTTTCAGCAGAAATAAACATGTTTCTGCAAGTTTGATCACTCCCATGCAACTTATGGGGCAGTAACAGCACCCTTTTCAAAACATGTTTTTCAGCCTGAAATAAACGCGTTTTTTCAGACCGCTGAAGAGCCCACACACTCAGTTCTTAACCCCAGTGTGCAGAAAGTGTCAAAACGTGTTTTTCAGCAGAAATAAACATGTTTCTGCAAGTTTGGTCACCCCCATGCAACTTATGGGGCAGTAACAGCACACTTTGCAAAACGTGTTGTTCAGCACGAAATAAACGCGTTTTTTCAGACCGCTGAATCCCTATGTAGCTACAAGGCTCAGAAAAGCCCACACACTCAGCTCTTAACCCCAGTGTGCAGAAAGTGTCAAAACGTGTTTTTCAGCAGAAAAAAACATGTTTCTGCAAGTTTGGTCACACCCATGCAACTTATGGGGCAGCAACAGCACACTTTTCAAAACGTGTTTTTCAGCCCGAAATAAACGCGTTTTTTCAGACCGCTGAATCCCTATGTAACTGCAAGGCTCAGAAGAGCCCACACACTCAGCTCTTAACCCCAGTGTGCAGAAAGTGTCAAAACGTGTTTTTCAGCAGAAATAAACATGTTTCTGCAAGTTTGGTCACACCCCATGCAACTTATGGGGCAGTAACAGCACCCTTTTCAAAACGTGTTTTTCAGCACGAAATAAACGCGTTTTTTCAGACCGCTGAATCCCTATGTAACTGCAAGGCTCAGAAGAGCCCACACACTCAGCTCTTAACCCCAGTGTGCAGAAAGTGTCAAAACGGGTTTTTCAGCAGAAATAAACATGTTTCTGCAAGTTTGGTCACCCCCATGCAACTTATGGGGCAGTAACAGCAGCCTTTTCAAAACGTGTTTTTCAGCCCGAAATAAACGCGTTTTTTCAGACCGCTGAATCCCTATGTAACTGCAAGGCTCAGAAGAGCCCACACACTCAGCTCTTAACCCCAGTGTGCAGAAAGTGTCAAAACATATATTTCAGCAGAAATAAACGTTTCTGAAAGTTTTGTCACCCCCATGCAACTTATGGGGCAGTAACAGCACACTTTTCAAAACGTGTTGTTCAGCACGAAATAAACGCGTTTTTTCAGACCGCTGAATCCCTATGTAGCTGCAAGGCTCAGAAGAGCCCACACACTCAGCTCTTAACCCCAGTGTGCAGAAAGTGTCAAAACGTGTTTTTCAGCAGAAAAAAACATGTTTCTGCAAGTTTGGTCACCCCCATGCAACTTATGGGGCAGTAAAAGCACCCTTTTCAAAACGTGTTTTTCAGCCCGAAATAAACGCGTTTTTTCATACCGCTGAATCCCTATGTAACTGCAAGGCTCAGAAGAGCCCACACACTCAGCTCTTAACCCCAGTGTGCAGAAAGTGTCAAAACGTGTTTTTCAGCAGAAATAAACATGTTTCTGCAAGTTTGATCACCCCCATGCAACTTATGGGGCAGTAACAGCACCCTTTTCAAAACATGTTTTTCAGCCTGAAATAAACGCGTTTTTTCAGACCGCTGAAGAGCCCACACACTCAGTTCTTAACCCCAGTGTGCAGAAAGTGTCAAAACGTGTTTTTCAGCAGAAATAAACATGTTTCTGCAAGTTTGGTCACCCCCATGCAACTTATGGGGCAGTAACAGCACACTTTGCAAAACGTGTTGTTCAGCACGAAATAAACGCGTTTTTTCAGACCGCTGAATCCCTATGTAGCTACAAGGCTCAGAAAAGCCCACACACTCAGCTCTTAACCCCAGTGTGCAGAAAGTGTCAAAACGTGTTTTTCAGCAGAAAAAAACATGTTTCTGCAAGTTTGGTCACACCCATGCAACTTATGGGGCAGCAACAGCACACTTTTCAAAACGTGTTTTTCAGCCCGAAATAAACGCGTTTTTTCAGACCGCTGAATCCCTATGTAACTGCAAGGCTCAGAAGAGCCCACACACTCAGCTCTTAACCCCAGTGTGCAGAAAGTGTCAAAACGGGTTTTTCAGCAGAAATAAACATGTTTCTGCAAGTTTTGTCACCCCCATGCAACTTATGGGGCAGTAACAGCACACTTTTCAAAACGTGTTGTTCAGCACGAAATAAACGCGTTTTTTCAGACCGCTGAATCCCTATGTAGCTGCAAGGCTCAGAAGAGCCCACACACTCAGCTCTTAACCCCAGTGTGCAGAAAGTGTCAAAACGTGTTTTTCAGCAGAAAAAAACATGTTTCTGCAAGTTTGGTCACCCCCATGCAACTTATGGGGCAGTAAAAGCACCCTTTTCAAAACGTGTTTTTCAGCCCGAAATAAACGCGTTTTTTCAGACCGCTGAATCCCTATGTAACTGCAAGGCTCAGAAGAGCCCACACACTCAGCTCTTAACCCCAGTGTGCAGAAAGTGTCAAAACGTGTTTTTCAGCAGAAATAAACATGTTTCTGCAAGTTTGGTCACCCCCATGCAACTTATGGGGCAGTAACAGCACCCTTTTCAAAACGTGTTTTTCAGCCCGAAATAAACGCGTTTTTTCAGACCGCTGAAGAGCCCACACACTCAGCTCTTAACCCCAGTGTGCAGAAAGTGTCAAAACGTGTTTTTCAGCAGAAAAAAAACATGTTTCTGCAAGTTTGGTCACCCCCATGCAACTTATGGGGCAGTAACAGCACACTTTGCAAAACGTGTTGTTCAGCACGAAATAAACGCGTTTTTTCAGACCGCTGAATCCCTATGTAGCTGCAAGGCTCAGAAAAGCCCACACACTCAGCTCTTAACCCCAGTGTGCAGAAAGTGTCAAAACGTGTTTTTCAGCAGAAAAAAACATGTTTCTGCAAGTTTGGTGACACCCATGCAACTTATGGGGCAGCAACGGCACACTTTTCAAAACGTGTTTTTCAGCCCGAAATAAACGCGTTTTTTCAGACCGCTGAAGAGCCCACACACTCAGTTCTTAACCCCAGTGTGCAGAAAGTGTCAAAACGTGTTTTTCAGCAGAAATAAACATGTTTCTGCAAGTTTGGTCACCCCCATGCAACTTATGGGGCAGTAACAGCAGCCTTTTCAAAACGTGTTTTTCAGCCCGAAATAAACGCGTTTTTTCAGACCGCTGAATCCCTATGTAACTGCAAGGCTCAGAAGAGCCCACACACTCAGCTCTTAACCCCAGTGTGCAGAAAGTGTCAAAACGTGTTTTTCAGCAGAAATAAACATGTTTCTGCAAGTTTGGTCACCCCCATGCAACTTATGGGGCAGTAACAGCACCCTTTTCAAAACGTGTTTTTCAGCCCGAAATAAACGCGTTTTTTCAGACCGCTGAAGAGCCCACACACTCAGCTCTTAACCCCAGTGTGCAGAAAGTGTCAAAACGTGTTTTTCAGCAGAAATAAACATGTTTCTGCAAGTTTGGTCACCCCCATGCAACTTATGGGGCAGTAACAGCACCCTTTTCAAAACGTGTTTTTCAGCCCGAAATAAACGCGTTTTTTCAGACCGCTGAATCCCTATGTAACTGCAAGGCTCAGAAGAGCCCACACACTCAGCTCTTAACCCCAGTGTGCAGAAAGTGTCAAAACGTGTTTTTCAGCAGAAATAAACGTTTCTGCAAGTTTGGTCACCCCCATGCAACTTATGGGGCAGTAATAGCACCCTTTTCAAAACGTATTTTTCAGCCCGAAATAAACGCGTTTTTTCAGACCGCTGAATCCCTATGTAACTGCAAGGCTCAGAAGAGCCCACACACTCAGATCTTAACCCCAGTGTGCAGAAAGTGTCAAAACATATATTTCAGCAGAAATAAACGTTTCTGAAAGTTTTGTCACCCCCATGCAACTTATGGGGCAGTAACAGCACACTTTTCAAAACGTGTTGTTCAGCACGAAATAAACGCGTTTTTTCAGACCGCTGAATCCCTATGTAGCTGCAAGGCTCAGAAGAGCCCACACACTCAGCTCTTAACCCCAGTGTGCAGAAAGTGTCAAAACGTGTTTTTCAGCAGAAAAAAACATGTTTCTGCAAGTTTGGTCACCCCCATGCAACTTATGGGGCAGTAAAAGCACCCTTTTCAAAACGTGTTTTTCAGCCCGAAATAAACGCGTTTTTTCAGACCGCTGAATCCCTATGTAACTGCAAGGCTCAGAAGAGCCCACACACTCAGCTCTTAACCCCAGTGTGCAGAAAGTGTCAAAACGTGTTTTTCAGCAGAAATAAACATGTTTCTGCAAGTTTGGTCACCCCCATGCAACTTATGGGGCAGTAACAGCACCCTTTTCAAAACGTGTTTTTCAGCACGAAATAAACGCGTTTTTTCAGACCGCTGAAGAGCCCACACACTCAGCTCTTAACCCCAGTTTGCAGAAAGTGTCAAAACGTGTTTTTCAGCAGAAAAAAACATGTTTCTGCAAGTTTGGTCACCCCCATGCAACTTATGGGGCAGTAACAGCACTCTTTTCAAAACGTGTTTTTCAGCTCGAAATAAACGCGTATTTTCAGCCGCTGAATCCCAATGTAGCTGCAAGGCTCAGAAGAGCCCACACACTCAGCTCTTAACCCCAGTGTGCAGAAAGTGTCAAAACGTGTTTTTCAGCAGAAATAAACATGTTTCTGCAAGTTTGGTCACCCCCATGCAACTTATGGGGCAGTAACAGCACCCTTTTCAAAACGTGTTTTTCAGCCCGAAATAAACGCGTTTTTTCAGACCGCTGAATCCCTATGTAACTGAAAAGGCTCAGAAGAGCCCACACACTCAGCTCTTAACCCCAGTGTGCAGAAAGTGTCAAAACATATATTTCAGCAGAAATAAACGTTTCTGAAAGTTTTGTCACCCCCATGCAACTTATGGGGCAGTAACAGCACACTTTTCAAAACGTGTTGTTCAGCACGAAATAAACACGTTTTTTCAGACCGCTGAATCCCTATGTAGCTGCAAGGCTCAGAAAAGCCCACACACTCAGCTCTTAACCCCAGTGAGCAGAAAGTGTCAAAACGTGTTTTTCAGCAGAAAAAAACATGTTTCTGCAAGTTTGGTCACCCCCATGCAACTTATGGGGCAGTAAAAGCACCCTTTTCAAAACGTGTTTTTCAGCACGAAATAAACGCGTTTTTTCAGACCGCTGAATCCCTATGTAACTGCAAGGCTCAGAAGAGCCCACACACTCAGCTCTTAACCCCAGTGTGCAGAAAGTGTCAAAACGTGTTTTTCAGCAGAAATAAACATGTTTCTGATATTTGGTCACCCCCATGCAACTTATGGGGCAGTAACAGCACCCTTTTCAAAACGTGTTTTTCAGCCCGAAATAAACGCGTATTTTCAGACCGCTGAATCCCAATGTAGCTGCAAGGCACAGAAGAGCCCACACACTCAGCTCTTAACCCCAGTGTGCAGAAAGTGTCAAAACGTGTTTTTCAGCAGAAATAAACATGTTTCTGCAAGTTTGGTCACCCACATGCAACTTATGGGGCAGTAAAAGCACCCTTTTCAAAACGTGTTTTTCAGCCCGAAATAAACGCGTTTTTTCAGACCGCTGAATCCCTATGTAACTGCAAGGCTCAGAAGAGCCCACACACTCAGCTCTTAACCCCAGTGTGCAGAAAGTGTCAAAACGTGTTTTTCAGCAGAAATAAACATGTTTCTGCAAGTTTGGTCACCCCCATGCAACTTATGGGGCAGTAACAGCACCCTTTTCAAAACGTGTTTTTCAGCCCGAAATAAACGCGTTTTTTCAGACCGCTGAATCCCTATGTAACTGCAAGGCTCAGAAGAGCCCACACACTCAGCTCTTAACCCCAGTGTGCAGAAAGTGTCAAAACGTGTTTTTCAGCAGAAATAAACATGTTTCTTCAAGTTTGGTCACCCCCATGCAACTTATGGGGCAGTAACAGCATCCTTTTCAAAACGTGTTTTTCAGCACGAAATAAACGCGTTTTTTCAGACCGCTGAATCCCTATGTAACTGCAAGGCTCAGAAGAGCCCACACACTCAGCTCTTAACTCCAGTGTGCAGAAAGTGTCAAAACGTGTTTTTCAACAGAAATAAACATGTTTCTGCAGGTTTGGTCACCCCCATGCAACTTATGGGGCAGCAACAGCACACTTCTCAAAACGTGTTTTTCAGCCCGAAATAAACGCGTTTTTTCAGACCGCTGAATCCCTATGTAACTGCAAGGCTCAGAAGAGCCCACACACTCAGCTCTTAACCCCAGTGTTCAGAAAGTGTCAAAACGTATTTTTCAGCAGAAATAAACATGTTTCTGCAAGTTTGGTCACCCCCATGCAACTTATGGGGCAGTACAGCACACTTTTCAAAACGTGTTGTTCAGCACGAAATAAACGCGTTTTTTCAGACCGCTGAATTCCTATGTAGCTGCAAGGCTCAGAAGAGACCACACACTCAGCTCTTAACCCCAGTGTGCAGAAAGTGTCAAAACGTGTTTTTCAGCAGAAATAAACATGTTTCTGCAAGTTTGGTCACCCCCATGCAACTTATGGGGCAGTAACAGCACCCTTTTCAAAACGTGTTTTTCAACCCGAAATAAACGCGTTTTTTCAGACCGCTGAAGAGCCCACACACTCAGTTCTTAACCCCAGTGTGCAGAAAGTATCAAAACGTGTTTTTCAGCAGAAATAAACATGTTTCTGAAAGTTTGGTCACCCCCATGCAACTTATGGGGCAGTAACAGCACACTTCTCAAAACGTGTTTTTCAGCCCGAAATAAACGCGTTTTTTCAGACCGCTGTATCCCTATGTAACTGCAAGGCTCAGAAGAGCCCACACACTCAGCTCTTAACCCCAGTGTGCAGAAAGTGTCAAAACGTGTTTTTCAGCAGAAATAAACATGTTTCTGCAAGTTTGGTCACACCCCATGCAACTTATGGGGCAGTAACAGCACCCTTTTCAAAACGTGTTTTTCAGCACGAAATAAACGCGTTTTTTCAGACCGCTGGATCCCTATGTAACTGCAAGGCTCAGAAGAGCCCACACACTCAGCTCTTAACCCCAGTGTGCAGAAAGTGTCAAAACGGGTTTTTCAGCAGAAATAAACATGTTTCTGCAAGTTTGGTCACCCCCATGCAACTTATGGGGCAGTAACAGCAGCCTTTTCAAAACGTGTTTTTCAGCCCGAAATAAACGCGTTTTTTCAGACCGCTGAATCCCTATGTAACTGCAAGGCTCAGAAGAGCCCACACACTCAGCTCTTAACCCCAGTGTGCAGAAAGTGTCAAAACATATATTTCAGCAGAAATAAACGTTTCTGAAAGTTTTGTCACCCCCATGCAACTTATGGGGCAGTAACAGCACACTTTTCAAAACGTGTTGTTCAGCACGAAATAAACGCGTTTTTTCAGACCGCTGAATCCCTATGTAGCTGCAAGGCTCAGAAGAGCCCACACACTCAGCTCTTAACCCCAGTGTGCAGAAAGTGTCAAAACGTGTTTTTCAGCAGAAAAAAACATGTTTCTGCAAGTTTGGTCACCCCCATGCAACTTATGGGGCAGTAAAAGCACCCTTTTCAAAACGTGTTTTTCAGCCCGAAATAAACGCGTTTTTTCAGACCGCTGAATCCCTATGTAACTGCAAGGCTCAGAAGAGCCCACACACTCAGCTCTTAACCCCAGTGTGCAGAAAGTGTCAAAACGTGTTTTTCAGCAGAAATAAACATGTTTCTGCAAGTTTGGTCACCCCCATGCAACTTATGGGGCAGTAACAGCACCCTTTTCAAAACGTGTTTTTCAGCCCGAAATAAACGCGTTTTTTCAGACCGCTGAAGAGCCCACACACTCAGCTCTTAACCCCAGTGTGCAGAAAGTGTCAAAACGTGTTTTTCAGCAGAAAAAAAACATGTTTCTGCAAGTTTGGTCACCCCCATGCAACTTATGGGGCAGTAACAGCACACTTTGCAAAACGTGTTGTTCAGCACGAAATAAACGCGTTTTTTCAGACCGCTGAATCCCTATGTAGCTGCAAGGCTCAGAAAAGCCCACACACTCAGCTCTTAACCCCAGTGTGCAGAAAGTGTCAAAACGTGTTTTTCAGCAGAAAAAAAACATGTTTCTGCAAGTTTGGTGACACCCATGCAACTTATGGGGCAGCAACGGCACACTTTTCAAAACGTGTTTTTCAGCCCGAAATAAACGCGTTTTTTCAGACCGCTGAAGAGCCCACACACTCAGTTCTTAACCCCAGTGTGCAGAAAGTGTCAAAACGTGTTTTTCAGCAGAAATAAACATGTTTCTGCAAGTTTGGTCACCCCCATGCAACTTATGGGGCAGTAACAGCAGCCTTTTCAAAACGTGTTTTTCAGCCCGAAATAAACGCGTTTTTTCAGACCGCTGAATCCCTATGTAACTGCAAGGCTCAGAAGAGCCCACACACTCAGCTCTTAACCCCAGTGTGCAGAAAGTGTCAAAACGTGTTTTTCAGCAGAAATAAACATGTTTCTGCAAGTTTGGTCACCCCCATGCAACTTATGGGGCAGTAACAGCACCCTTTTCAAAACGTGTTTTTCAGCCCGAAATAAACGCGTTTTTTCAGACCGCTGAAGAGCCCACACACTCAGCTCTTAACCCCAGTGTGCAGAAAGTGTCAAAACGTGTTTTTCAGCAGAAATAAACATGTTTCTGCAAGTTTGGTCACCCCCATGCAACTTATGGGGCAGTAACAGCACCCTTTTCAAAACGTGTTTTTCAGCCCGAAATAAACGCGTTTTTTCAGACCGCTGAATCCCTATGTAACTGCAAGGCTCAGAAGAGCCCACACACTCAGCTCTTAACCCCAGTGTGCAGAAAGTGTCAAAACGTGTTTTTCAGCAGAAATAAACGTTTCTGCAAGTTTGGTCACCCCCATGCAACTTATGGGGCAGTAACAGCACCCTTTTCAAAACGTATTTTTCAGCCCGAAATAAACGCGTTTTTTCAGACCGCTGAATCCCTATGTAACTGCAAGGCTCAGAAGAGCCCACACACTCAGATCTTAACCCCAGTGTGCAGAAAGTGTCAAAACATATATTTCAGCAGAAATAAACGTTTCTGAAAGTTTTGTCACCCCCATGCAACTTATGGGGCAGTAACAGCACACTTTTCAAAACGTGTTGTTCAGCACGAAATAAACGCGTTTTTTCAGACCGCTGAATCCCTATGTAGCTGCAAGGCTCAGAAGAGCCCACACACTCAGCTCTTAACCCCAGTGTGCAGAAAGTGTCAAAACGTGTTTTTCAGCAGAAAAAAACATGTTTCTGCAAGTTTGGTCACCCCCATGCAACTTATGGGGCAGTAAAAGCACCCTTTTCAAAACGTGTTTTTCAGCCCGAAATAAACGCGTTTTTTCAGACCGCTGAATCCCTATGTAACTGCAAGGCTCAGAAGAGCCCACACACTCAGCTCTTAACCCCAGTGTGCAGAAAGTGTCAAAACGTGTTTTTCAGCAGAAATAAACATGTTTCTGCAAGTTTGGTCACCCCCATGCAACTTATGGGGCAGTAACAGCACCCTTTTCAAAACGTGTTTTTCAGCACGAAATAAACGCGTTTTTTCAGACCGCTGAAGAGCCCACACACTCAGCTCTTAACCCCAGTTTGCAGAAAGTGTCAAAACGTGTTTTTCAGCAGAAAAAAACATGTTTCTGCAAGTTTGGTCACCCCCATGCAACTTATGGGGCAGTAACAGCACTCTTTTCAAAACGTGTTTTTCAGCTCGAAATAAACGCGTATTTTCAGCCGCTGAATCCCAATGTAGCTGCAAGGCTCAGAAGAGCCCACACACTCAGCTCTTAACCCCAGTGTGCAGAAAGTGTCAAAACGTGTTTTTCAGCAGAAATAAACATGTTTCTGCAAGTTTGGTCACCCCCATGCAACTTATGGGGCAGTAACAGCACCCTTTTCAAAACGTGTTTTTCAGCCCGAAATAAACGCGTTTTTTCAGACCGCTGAATCCCTATGTAACTGAAAAGGCTCAGAAGAGCCCACACACTCAGCTCTTAACCCCAGTGTGCAGAAAGTGTCAAAACATATATTTCAGCAGAAATAAACGTTTCTGAAAGTTTTGTCACCCCCATGCAACTTATGGGGCAGTAACAGCACACTTTTCAAAACGTGTTGTTCAGCACGAAATAAACACGTTTTTTCAGACCGCTGAATCCCTATGTAGCTGCAAGGCTCAGAAAAGCCCACACACTCAGCTCTTAACCCCAGTGTGCAGAAAGTGTCAAAACGTGTTTTTCAGCAGAAAAAAACATGTTTCTGCAAGTTTGGTCACCCCCATGCAACTTATGGGGCAGTAAAAGCACCCTTTTCAAAACGTGTTTTTCAGCACGAAATAAACGCGTTTTTTCAGACCGCTGAATCCCTATGTAACTGCAAGGCTCAGAAGAGCCCACACACTCAGCTCTTAACCCCAGTGTGCAGAAAGTGTCAAAACGTGTTTTTCAGCAGAAATAAACATGTTTCTGATATTTGGTCACCCCCATGCAACTTATGGGGCAGTAACAGCACCCTTTTCAAAACGTGTTTTTCAGCCCGAAATAAACGCGTTTTTTCAGACCGCTGAAGAGCCCACACACTCAGTTCTTAACCCCAGTGTGCAGAAAGTATCAAAACGTGTTTTTCAGCAGAAATAAACATGTTTCTGAAAGTTTGGTCACCCCCATGCAACTTATGGGGCAGTAACAGGACACTTTTCAAAACGTGTTTTTCAGCCTGAAATAAACGCGTTTTTTCAGACCGCTGAATCCCTATGTAACTGCAAGGCTCAGAAGAGCCCACACACTCAGCTCTTAACCCCAGTGTGCAGAAAGTGTCAAAACGTGTTTTTCAGCAGAAATAAACATGTTTCTGCAAGTTTGGTCACCCCCATGCAACTTATGGGGCAGTAACAGCACCCTTTTCAAAACGTGTTTTTCAGCCCGAAATAAACGCGTTTTTTCAGACCGCTGAATCCCTATGTAACTGAAAAGGCTCAGAAGAGCCCACACACTCAGCTCTTAACCCCAGTGTGCAGAAAGTGTCAAAACATATATTTCAGCAGAAATAAACGTTTCTGAAAGTTTTGTCACCCCCATGCAACTTATGGGGCAGTAACAGCACACTTTTCAAAACGTGTTGTTCAGCACGAAATAAACACGTTTTTTCAGACCGCTGAATCCCTATGTAGCTGCAAGGCTCAGAAAAGCCCACACACTCAGCTCTTAACCCCAGTGTGCAGAAAGTGTCAAAACGTGTTTTTCAGCAGAAAAAAACATGTTTCTGCAAGTTTGGTCACCCCCATGCAACTTATGGGGCAGTAAAAGCACCCTTTTCAAAACGTGTTTTTCAGCACGAAATAAACGCGTTTTTTCAGACCGCTGAATCCCTATGTAACTGCAAGGCTCAGAAGAGCCCACACACTCAGCTCTTAACCCCAGTGTGCAGAAAGTGTCAAAACGTGTTTTTCAGCAGAAATAAACATGTTTCTGAAATTTGGTCACCCCCATGCAACTTATGGGGCAGTAACAGCACCCTTTTCAAAACGTGTTTTTCAGCTCGAAATAAACGCGTATTTTCAGACCGCTGAATCCCAATGTAGCTGCAAGGCTAAGAAGAGCCCACACACTCAGCTCTTAACCCCAGTGTGCAGAAAGTGTCAAAACGTGTTTTTCAGCAGAAATAAACATGTTTCTGCAAGTTTGATCACCCCCATGCAACTTAAGGGGCAGTAACAGCACCCTTTTCAAAACGTGTTTTTCAGCACGAAATAAACGCGTTTTTTCAAACCGCTGAATCCCTATGTAGCTGCAAGGCTCAGAGGAGCCCACACACTCAGCTCTTAACCCCAGTGTGCAGAAAGTGTCAAAACGTGTTTTTCAGCAGAAACAAACATGTTTCTGCAAGTTTGGTCACCCCCATGCAACTTATGGGGCAGTAACAGCACCCTTTTCAAAACGTGTTTTTCAGCCCGAAATAAACGCGTTTTTTCAGACCGCTGAATCCCTATGTAACTGCAAGGCTCAGAAGAGCCCACACACTCAGCTCTTAACCCCAGTGTGCAGAAAGTGTCAAAACGTGTTTTTCAGCAGAAATAAACATGTTTCTGCAAGTTTGATCACCCCCATGCAACTTATGGGGCAGTAACAGCACCCTTTTCAAAACGTGTTTTTCAGCCCGAAATAAACGCGTTTTTTCAGACCGCTGAAGAGCCCACACACTCAGTTCTTAACCCCAGTGTGCAGAAAGTGTCAAAACGTGTTTTTCAGCAGAAATAAACATGTTTCTGCAAGTTTGGTCACCCCCATGCAACTTATGGGGCAGTAACAGCAGCCTTTTCAAAACGTGTTTTTCAGCCCGAAATAAACGCGTTTTTTCAGACCGCTGAATCCCTATGTAACTGCAAGGCTCAGAAGAGCCCACACACTCAGCTCTTAACCCCAGTGTGCAGAAAGTGTCAAAACGTGTTTTTCAGCAGAAATAAACATGTTTCTGCAAGTTTGGTCACCCCCATGCAACTTATGGGGCAGTAACAGCACCCTTTTCAAAACGTGTTTTTCAGCCCGAAATAAACGCGTTTTTTCAGACCGCTGAAGAGCCCACACACTCAGCTCTTAACCCCAGTGTGCAGAAAGTGTCAAAACGTGTTTTTCAGCAGAAAAAAACATGTTTCTGCAAGTTTGGTCACCCCCATGCAACTTATGGGGCAGTAACAGCACTCTTTTCAAAACGTGTTTTTCAGCTCGAAATAAACGCGTATTTTCAGACCGCTTTATCCCAATGTAGCTGCAAGGCTCAGAAGAGCCCACACACTCAGCTCTTAACCCCAGTGTGCAGAAAGTGTCAAAACGTGTTTTTCAGCAGAAATAAACATGTTTCTGCAAGTTTGGTCACCCACATGCAACTTATGGGGCAGTAACAGTACCCTTTTCAAAACGTGTTTTTCAGCTCGAAATAAACGCGTTTTTTCATACTGCTGAATCCCTATGTAACTGCAAGGCTCAGAAGAGCCCACACACTCAGCTCTTAACCCCAGTGTGCAGAAAGTGTCAAAACGTGTTTTTCAGCAGAAATAAACATGTTTCTGCAAGTTTGATCACCCCCATGCAACTTATGGGGCAGTAACAGCACCCTTTTCAAAACATGTTTTTCAGCCTGAAATAAACGCGTTTTTTCAGACCGCTGAAGAGCCCACACACTCAGTTCTTAACCCCAGTGTGCAGAAAGTGTCAAAACGTGTTTTTCAGCAGAAATAAACATGTTTCTGCAAGTTTGGTCACCCCCATGCAACTTATGGGGCAGTAACAGCACACTTTGCAAAACGTGTTGTTCAGCACGAAATAAACGCGTTTTTTCAGACCGCTGAATCCCTATGTAGCTGCAAGGCTCAGAAAAGCCCACACACTCAGCTCTTAACCCCAGTGTGCAGAAAGTGTCAAAACATGTTTTTCAGCACAAAAAAACATGTTTCTGCAAGTTTGGTCACACCCATGCAACTTATGGGGCAGCAACAGCACCCTTTTCAAAACGTGTTTTTCAGCCCGAAATAAACGCGTTTTTTCAGACCGCTGAATCCCTATGTAACTGCAAGGCTCAGAAGAGCCCACACACTCAGCTCTTAACCCCAGTGTGCAGAAAGTGTCAAAACGTGTTTTTCAGCAGAAATAAACATGTTTCTGCAAGTTTGGTCACCCCCATGCAACTTATGGGGCAGTAACAGCACCCTTTTCAAAACGTGTTTTTCAGCCCGAAATAAACGCGTTTTTTCAGACCGCTGAATCCCTATGTAACTGCAAGGCTCAGAAGAGCCCACACACTCAGATCTTAACCCCAGTGTGCAGAAAGTGTGAAAACATATATTTCAGCAGAAATAAACGTTTCTGAAAGTTTTGTCACCCCCATGCAACTTATGGGGCAGTAACAGCACACTTTTCAAAACGTGTTGTTCAGCACGAAATAAACGCGTTTTTTCAGACCGCTGAATCCCTATGTAGCTGCAAGGCTCAGAAGAGCCCACACACTCAGCTCTTAACCCCAGTGTGCAGAAAGTGTCAAAACGTGTTTTTCAGCAGAAAAAAACATGTTTCTGCAAGTTTGGTCACCCCCATGCAACTTATGGGGCAGTAACAGCACCCTTTTCAAAACGTGTTTTTCAGCTCGAAATAAACGCGTATTTTCAGCCGCTGAATCCCAATGTAGCTGCAAGGCTCAGAAGAGCCCACACACTCAGCTCTTAACCCCAGTGTGCAGAAATTGTCAAAACATATATTTCAGCAGAAATAAACGTTTCTGAAAGTTTTGTCACCCCCATGCAACTTATGGGGCAGTAACAGCACACTTTTCAAAACGTGTTGTTCAGCACGAAATAAACACGTTTTTTCAGACCGCTGAATCCCTATGTAGCTGCAAGGCTCAGAAAAGCCCACACACTCAGCTCTTAACCCCAGTGTGCAGAAAGTGTCAAAACGTGTTTTTCAGCAGAAAAAAACATGTTTCTGCAAGTTTGGTCACCCCCATGCAACTTATGGGGCAGTAACAGCACCCTTTTCAAAACGTGTTTTTCAGCTCGAAATAAACGCGTTTTTTCAGACCGCTGAATCCCTATGTAACTGAAAAGGCTCAGAAGAGCCCACACACTCAGCTCTTAACCCCAGTGTGCAGAAATTGTCAAAACATATATTTCAGCAGAAATAAACGTTTCTGAAAGTTTTGTCACCCCCATGCAACTTATGGGGCAGTAACAGCACACTTTTCAAAACGTGTTGTTCAGCACGAAATAAACACGTTTTTTCAGACCGCTGAATCCCTATGTAGCTGCAAGGCTCAGAAAAGCCCACACACTCAGCTCTTAACCCCAGTGTGCAGAAAGTGTCAAAACGTGTTTTTCAGCAGAAAAAAACATGTTTCTGCAAGTTTGGTCACACCCCATGCAACTTATGGGGCAGTAACAGCACCCTTTTCAAAACGTGTTTTTCAGCACGAAATAAACGCGTTTTTTCAGGCCGCTGAATCCCTATGTAACTGCAAGGCTCAGAAGAGCCCACACACTCAGCTCTTAACCCCAGTGTGCAGAAAGTGTCAAAACGTGTTTTTCAGCAGAAATAAACATGTTTCTGCAAGTTTGGTCACCCCCATGCAACTTATGGGGCAGTAACAGCACCCTTTTCAAAACGTGTTTTTCAGCCCGAAATAAACGCGTTTTTTCAGACCGCTGAAGAGCCCACACACTCAGCTCTTAACCCCAGTGTGCAGAAAGTGTCAAAACGTGTTTTTCAGCAGAAATAAACATGTTTCTGCAAGTTTGGTCACCCCCATGCAACTTATGGGGCAGTAACAGCACCCTTTTCAAAACGTGTTTTTCAGCCCGAAATAAACGCGTTTTTTCAGACCGCTGAATCCCTATGTAACTGCAAGGCTCAGAAGAGCCCACACACTCAGCTCTTAACCCCAGTGTGCAGAAAGTGTCAAAACGTGTTTTTCAGCAGAAATAAACGTTTCTGCAAGTTTGGTCACCCCCATGCAACTTATGGGGCAGTAACAGCACCCTTTTCAAAACGTGTTTTTCAGCCCGAAATAAACGCGTTTTTTCAGACCGCTGAATCCCTATGTAACTGCAAGGCTCAGAAGAGCCCACACACTCAGATCTTAACCCCAGTATGCAGAAAGTGTCAAAACATATATTTCAGCAGAAATAAACGTTTCTGAAAGTTTTGTCACCCCCATGCAACTTATGGGGCAGTAACAGCACACTTTTCAAAACGTGTTGTTCAGCACGAAATAAACGCGTTTTTTCAGACCGCTGAATCCCTATGTAGCTGCAAGGCTCAGAAGAGCCCACACACTCAGCTCTTAACCCCAGTGTGCAGAAAGTGTCAAAACGTGTTTTTCAGCAGAAATAAACATGTTTCTGCAAGTTTGATCACCCCCATGCAACTTAAGGGGCAGTAACAGCACCCTTTTCAAAACGTGTTTTTCAGCACGAAATAAACGCGTTTTTTCAAACCGCTGAATCCCTATGTAGCTGCAAGGCTCAGAGGAGCCCACACACTCAGCTCTTAACCCCAGTGTGCAGAAAGTGTCAAAACGTGTTTTTCAGCAGAAACAAACATGTTTCTGCAAGTTTGGTCACCCCCATGCAACTTATGGGGCAGTAACAGCACCCTTTTCAAAACGTGTTTTTCAGCCCGAAATAAACGCGTTTTTTCAGACCGCTGAATCCCTATGTAACTGCAAGGCTCAGAAGAGCCCACACACTCAGCTCTTAACCCCAGTGTGCAGAAAGTGTCAAAACGTGTTTTTCAGCAGAAATAAACATGTTTCTGCAAGTTTGATCACCCCCATGCAACTTATGGGGCAGTAACAGCACCCTTTTCAAAACGTGTTTTTCAGCCCGAAATAAACGCGTTTTTTCAGACCGCTGAAGAGCCCACACACTCAGTTCTTAACCCCAGTGTGCAGAAAGTGTCAAAACGTGTTTTTCAGCAGAAATAAACATGTTTCTGCAAGTTTGGTCACCCCCATGCAACTTATGGGGCAGTAACAGCAGCCTTTTCAAAACGTGTTTTTCAGCCCGAAATAAACGCGTTTTTTCAGACCGCTGAATCCCTATGTAACTGCAAGGCTCAGAAGAGCCCACACACTCAGCTCTTAACCCCAGTGTGCAGAAAGTGTCAAAACGTGTTTTTCAGCAGAAATAAACATGTTTCTGCAAGTTTGGTCACCCCCATGCAACTTATGGGGCAGTAACAGCACCCTTTTCAAAACGTGTTTTTCAGCCCGAAATAAACGCGTTTTTTCAGACCGCTGAAGAGCCCACACACTCAGCTCTTAACCCCAGTGTGCAGAAAGTGTCAAAACGTGTTTTTCAGCAGAAAAAAACATGTTTCTGCAAGTTTGGTCACCCCCATGCAACTTATGGGGCAGTAACAGCACTCTTTTCAAAACGTGTTTTTCAGCTCGAAATAAACGCGTATTTTCAGACCGCTTTATCCCAATGTAGCTGCAAGGCTCAGAAGAGCCCACACACTCAGCTCTTAACCCCAGTGTGCAGAAAGTGTCAAAACGTGTTTTTCAGCAGAAATAAACATGTTTCTGCAAGTTTGGTCACCCACATGCAACTTATGGGGCAGTAACAGTACCCTTTTCAAAACGTGTTTTTCAGCTCGAAATAAACGCGTTTTTTCATACTGCTGAATCCCTATGTAACTGCAAGGCTCAGAAGAGCCCACACACTCAGCTCTTAACCCCAGTGTGCAGAAAGTGTCAAAACGTGTTTTTCAGCAGAAATAAACATGTTTCTGCAAGTTTGATCACCCCCATGCAACTTATGGGGCAGTAACAGCACCCTTTTCAAAACATGTTTTTCAGCCTGAAATAAACGCGTTTTTTCAGACCGCTGAAGAGCCCACACACTCAGTTCTTAACCCCAGTGTGCAGAAAGTGTCAAAACGTGTTTTTCAGCAGAAATAAACATGTTTCTGCAAGTTTGGTCACCCCCATGCAACTTATGGGGCAGTAACAGCACACTTTGCAAAACGTGTTGTTCAGCACGAAATAAACGCGTTTTTTCAGACCGCTGAATCCCTATGTAGCTGCAAGGCTCAGAAAAGCCCACACACTCAGCTCTTAACCCCAGTGTGCAGAAAGTGTCAAAACATGTTTTTCAGCACAAAAAAACATGTTTCTGCAAGTTTGGTCACACCCATGCAACTTATGGGGCAGCAACAGCACCCTTTTCAAAACGTGTTTTTCAGCCCGAAATAAACGCGTTTTTTCAGACCGCTGAATCCCTATGTAACTGCAAGGCTCAGAAGAGCCCACACACTCAGCTCTTAACCCCAGTGTGCAGAAAGTGTCAAAACGTGTTTTTCAGCAGAAATAAACATGTTTCTGCAAGTTTGGTCACCCCCATGCAACTTATGGGGCAGTAACAGCACCCTTTTCAAAACGTGTTTTTCAGCCCGAAATAAACGCGTTTTTTCAGACCGCTGAATCCCTATGTAACTGCAAGGCTCAGAAGAGCCCACACACTCAGATCTTAACCCCAGTGTGCAGAAAGTGTGAAAACATATATTTCAGCAGAAATAAACGTTTCTGAAAGTTTTGTCACCCCCATGCAACTTATGGGGCAGTAACAGCACACTTTTCAAAACGTGTTGTTCAGCACGAAATAAACGCGTTTTTTCAGACCGCTGAATCCCTATGTAGCTGCAAGGCTCAGAAGAGCCCACACACTCAGCTCTTAACCCCAGTGTGCAGAAAGTGTCAAAACGTGTTTTTCAGCAGAAAAAAACATGTTTCTGCAAGTTTGGTCACCCCCATGCAACTTATGGGGCAGTAACAGCACCCTTTTCAAAACGTGTTTTTCAGCTCGAAATAAACGCGTATTTTCAGCCGCTGAATCCCAATGTAGCTGCAAGGCTCAGAAGAGCCCACACACTCAGCTCTTAACCCCAGTGTGCAGAAATTGTCAAAACATATATTTCAGCAGAAATAAACGTTTCTGAAAGTTTTGTCACCCCCATGCAACTTATGGGGCAGTAACAGCACACTTTTCAAAACGTGTTGTTCAGCACGAAATAAACACGTTTTTTCAGACCGCTGAATCCCTATGTAGCTGCAAGGCTCAGAAAAGCCCACACACTCAGCTCTTAACCCCAGTGTGCAGAAAGTGTCAAAACGTGTTTTTCAGCAGAAAAAAACATGTTTCTGCAAGTTTGGTCACCCCCATGCAACTTATGGGGCAGTAACAGCACCCTTTTCAAAACGTGTTTTTCAGCTCGAAATAAACGCGTTTTTTCAGACCGCTGAATCCCTATGTAACTGAAAAGGCTCAGAAGAGCCCACACACTCAGCTCTTAACCCCAGTGTGCAGAAATTGTCAAAACATATATTTCAGCAGAAATAAACGTTTCTGAAAGTTTTGTCACCCCCATGCAACTTATGGGGCAGTAACAGCACACTTTTCAAAACGTGTTGTTCAGCACGAAATAAACACGTTTTTTCAGACCGCTGAATCCCTATGTAGCTGCAAGGCTCAGAAAAGCCCACACACTCAGCTCTTAACCCCAGTGTGCAGAAAGTGTCAAAACGTGTTTTTCAGCAGAAAAAAACATGTTTCTGCAAGTTTGGTCACACCCCATGCAACTTATGGGGCAGTAACAGCACCCTTTTCAAAACGTGTTTTTCAGCACGAAATAAACGCGTTTTTTCAGGCCGCTGAATCCCTATGTAACTGCAAGGCTCAGAAGAGCCCACACACTCAGCTCTTAACCCCAGTGTGCAGAAAGTGTCAAAACGTGTTTTTCAGCAGAAATAAACATGTTTCTGCAAGTTTGGTCACCCCCATGCAACTTATGGGGCAGTAACAGCACCCTTTTCAAAACGTGTTTTTCAGCCCGAAATAAACGCGTTTTTTCAGACCGCTGAAGAGCCCACACACTCAGCTCTTAACCCCAGTGTGCAGAAAGTGTCAAAACGTGTTTTTCAGCAGAAATAAACATGTTTCTGCAAGTTTGGTCACCCCCATGCAACTTATGGGGCAGTAACAGCACCCTTTTCAAAACGTGTTTTTCAGCCCGAAATAAACGCGTTTTTTCAGACCGCTGAATCCCTATGTAACTGCAAGGCTCAGAAGAGCCCACACACTCAGCTCTTAACCCCAGTGTGCAGAAAGTGTCAAAACGTGTTTTTCAGCAGAAATAAACGTTTCTGCAAGTTTGGTCACCCCCATGCAACTTATGGGGCAGTAACAGCACCCTTTTCAAAACGTGTTTTTCAGCCCGAAATAAACGCGTTTTTTCAGACCGCTGAATCCCTATGTAACTGCAAGGCTCAGAAGAGCCCACACACTCAGATCTTAACCCCAGTATGCAGAAAGTGTCAAAACATATATTTCAGCAGAAATAAACGTTTCTGAAAGTTTTGTCACCCCCATGCAACTTATGGGGCAGTAACAGCACACTTTTCAAAACGTGTTGTTCAGCACGAAATAAACGCGTTTTTTCAGACCGCTGAATCCCTATGTAGCTGCAAGGCTCAGAAGAGCCCACACACTCAGCTCTTAACCCCAGTGTGCAGAAAGTGTCAAAACGTGTTTTTCAGCAGAAATAAACATGTTTCTGCAAGTTTGGTCACCCCCATGCAACTTATGGGGCAGTAACAGCACCCTTTTCAAAACGTGTTTTTCAGCCCGAAATAAACGCGTTTTTTCAGACCGCTGAAGAGCCCACACACTCAGCTCTTAACCCCAGTGTGCAGAAAGTGTCAAAACGTGTTTTTCAGCAGAAAAAAACATGTTTCTGCAAGTTTGGTCACCCCCATGCAACTTATGGGGCAGTAACAGCACTCTTTTCAAAACGTGTTTTTCAGCTCGAAATAAACGCGTATTTTCAGACCGCTGAATCCCAATGTAGCTGCAAGGCTCAGAAGAGCCCACACACTCAGCTCTTAACCCCAGTGTGCAGAAAGTGTCAAAACGTGTTTTTCAGCAGAAATAAACATGTTTCTGCAAGTTTGGTCACCCCCATGCAACTTATGGGGCAGTAACAGCACCCTTTTCAAAACGTGTTTTTCAGCCCGAAATAAACGCGTTTTTTCAGACCGCTGAATCCCTATGTAACTGCAAGGCTCAGAAGAGCCCACACACTCAGCTCTTAACCCCAGTGTGCAGAAAGTGTCAAAACGTGTTTTTCAGCAGAAATAAACGTTTCTGCAAGTTTGGTCACCCCCATGCAACTTATGGGGCAGTAACAGCACCCTTTTCAAAACGTGTTTTTCAGCCCGAAATAAACGCGTTTTTTCAGGCCGCTGAATCCCTATGTAACTGCAAGGCTCAGAAGAGCCCACACACTCAGATCTTAACCCCAGTGTGCAGAAAGTGTCAAAACATATATTTCAGCAGAAATAAACGTTTCTGAAAGTTTTGTCACCCCCATGCAACTTATGGGGCAGTAACAGCACACTTTTCAAAACGTGTTGTTCAGCACGAAATAAACGCGTTTTTTCAGACCGCTGAATCCCTATGTAGCTGCAAGGCTCAGAAGAGCCCACACACTCAGCTCTTAACCCCAGTGTGCAGAAAGTGTCAAAACGTGTTTTTCAGCAGAAAAAAACATGTTTCTGCAAGTTTGGTCACCCCCATGCAACTTATGGGGCAGTAAAAGCACCCTTTTCAAAACGTGTTTTTCAGCCCGAAATAAACGCGTTTTTTCAGACCGCTGAATCCCTGTGTAACTGCAAGGCTCAGAAGAGCCCACACACTCAGCTCTTAACCCCAGTGTGCAGAAAGTGTCAAAACGTGTTTTTCAGCAGAAATAAACATGTTTCTGCAAGTTTGGTCACCCCCATGCAACTTATGGGGCAGTAACAGCACCCTTTTCAAAACGTGTTTTTCAGCACGAAATAAACGCGTTTTTTCAGACCGCTGAAGAGCCCACACACTCAGCTCTTAACCCGAGTGTGCAGAAAGTGTCAAAACGTGTTTTTCAGCAGAAAAAAACATGTTTCTGCAAGTTTGGTCACCCCCATGCAACTTATGGGGCAGTAACAGCACTCTTTTCAAAACGTGTTTTTCAGCTCGAAATAAACGCGTATTTTCAGACCGCTGAATCCCAATGTAGCTGCAAGGCTCAGAAGAGCCCACACACTCAGCTCTTAACCCCAGTGTGCAGAAAGTGTCAAAACGTGTTTTTCAGCAGAAATAAACATGTTTCTGCATGTTTGGTCACCCCCATGCAACTTATGGGGCAGTAACAGCACACTTTTCAAAACGTGTTGTTCAGCACGAAATAAACACGTTTTTTCAGACCGCTGAATCCCTATGTAGCTGCAAGGCTCAGAAGAGCCCACACACTCAGCTCTTAACCCCAGTGTGCAGAAAGTGTCAAAACGTGTTTTTCAGCAGAAAAAAACATGTTTCTGCAAGTTTGGTCACCCCCATGCAACTTATGGGGCAGTAACAGCACCCTTTTCAAAACGTGTTTTTCAGCTCGAAATAAACGCGTATTTTCAGCCGCTGAATCCCAATGTAGCTGCAAGGCTCAGAAGAGCCCACACACTCAGCTCTTAACCCCAGTGTGCAGAAATTGTCAAAACATATATTTCAGCAGAAATAAACGTTTCTGAAAGTTTTGTCACCCCCATGCAACTTATGGGGCAGTAACAGCACACTTTTCAAAACGTGTTGTTCAGCACGAAATAAACACGTTTTTTCAGACCGCTGAATCCCTATGTAGCTGCAAGGCTCAGAAAAGCCCACACACTCAGCTCTTAACCCCAGTGTGCAGAAAGTGTCAAAACGTGTTTTTCAGCAGAAAAAAACATGTTTCTGCAAGTTTGGTCACCCCCATGCAACTTATGGGGCAGTAACAGCACCCTTTTCAAAACGTGTTTTTCAGCTCGAAATAAACGCGTTTTTTCAGACCGCTGAATCCCTATGTAACTGAAAAGGCTCAGAAGAGCCCACACACTCAGCTCTTAACCCCAGTGTGCAGAAATTGTCAAAACATATATTTCAGCAGAAATAAACGTTTCTGAAAGTTTTGTCACCCCCATGCAACTTATGGGGCAGTAACAGCACACTTTTCAAAACGTGTTGTTCAGCACGAAATAAACACGTTTTTTCAGACCGCTGAATCCCTATGTAGCTGCAAGGCTCAGAAAAGCCCACACACTCAGCTCTAACCCCAGTGTGCAGAAAGTGTCAAAACGTGTTTTTCAGCAGAAAAAAACATGTTTCTGCAAGTTTGGTCACACCCCATGCAACTTATGGGGCAGTAACAGCACCCTTTTCAAAACGTGTTTTTCAGCACGAAATAAACGCGTTTTTTCAGGCCGCTGAATCCCTATGTAACTGCAAGGCTCAGAAGAGCCCACACACTCAGCTCTTAACCCCAGTGTGCAGAAAGTGTCAAAACGTGTTTTTCAGCAGAAATAAACATGTTTCTGCAAGTTTGGTCACCCCCATGCAACTTATGGGGCAGTAACAGCACCCTTTTCAAAACGTGTTTTTCAGCCCGAAATAAACGCGTTTTTTCAGACCGCTGAAGAGCCCACACACTCAGCTCTTAACCCCAGTGTGCAGAAAGTGTCAAAACGTGTTTTTCAGCAGAAATAAACATGTTTCTGCAAGTTTGGTCACCCCCATGCAACTTATGGGGCAGTAACAGCACCCTTTTCAAAACGTGTTTTTCAGCCCGAAATAAACGCGTTTTTTCAGACCGCTGAATCCCTATGTAACTGCAAGGCTCAGAAGAGCCCACACACTCAGCTCTTAACCCCAGTGTGCAGAAAGTGTCAAAACGTGTTTTTCAGCAGAAATAAACGTTTCTGCAAGTTTGGTCACCCCCATGCAACTTATGGGGCAGTAACAGCACCCTTTTCAAAACGTGTTTTTCAGCCCGAAATAAACGCGTTTTTTCAGACCGCTGAATCCCTATGTAACTGCAAGGCTCAGAAGAGCCCACACACTCAGATCTTAACCCCAGTATGCAGAAAGTGTCAAAACATATATTTCAGCAGAAATAAACGTTTCTGAAAGTTTTGTCACCCCCATGCAACTTATGGGGCAGTAACAGCACACTTTTCAAAACGTGTTGTTCAGCACGAAATAAACGCGTTTTTTCAGACCGCTGAATCCCTATGTAGCTGCAAGGCTCAGAAGAGCCCACACACTCAGCTCTTAACCCCAGTGTGCAGAAAGTGTCAAAACGTGTTTTTCAGCAGAAATAAACATGTTTCTGCAAGTTTGGTCACCCCCATGCAACTTATGGGGCAGTAACAGCACCCTTTTCAAAACGTGTTTTTCAGCCCGAAATAAACGCGTTTTTTCAGACCGCTGAAGAGCCCACACACTCAGCTCTTAACCCCAGTGTGCAGAAAGTGTCAAAACGTGTTTTTCAGCAGAAAAAAACATGTTTCTGCAAGTTTGGTCACCCCCATGCAACTTATGGGGCAGTAACAGCACTCTTTTCAAAACGTGTTTTTCAGCTCGAAATAAACGCGTATTTTCAGACCGCTGAATCCCAATGTAGCTGCAAGGCTCAGAAGAGCCCACACACTCAGCTCTTAACCCCAGTGTGCAGAAAGTGTCAAAACGTGTTTTTCAGCAGAAATAAACATGTTTCTGCAAGTTTGGTCACCCCCATGCAACTTATGGGGCAGTAACAGCACCCTTTTCAAAACGTGTTTTTCAGCCCGAAATAAACGCGTTTTTTCAGACCGCTGAATCCCTATGTAACTGCAAGGCTCAGAAGAGCCCACACACTCAGCTCTTAACCCCAGTGTGCAGAAAGTGTCAAAACGTGTTTTTCAGCAGAAATAAACGTTTCTGCAAGTTTGGTCACCCCCATGCAACTAATGGGGCAGTAACAGCACCCTTTTCAAAACGTGTTTTTCAGCCCGAAATAAACGCGTTTTTTCAGGCCGCTGAATCCCTATGTAACTGCAAGGCTCAGAAGAGCCCACACACTCAGATCTTAACCCCAGTGTGCAGAAAGTGTCAAAACATATATTTCAGCAGAAATAAACGTTTCTGAAAGTTTTGTCACCCCCATGCAACTTATGGGGCAGTAACAGCACACTTTTCAAAACGTGTTGTTCAGCACGAAATAAACGCGTTTTTTCAGACCGCTGAATCCCTATGTAGCTGCAAGGCTCAGAAGAGCCCACACACTCAGCTCTTAACCCCAGTGTGCAGAAAGTGTCAAAACGTGTTTTTCAGCAGAAAAAAACATGTTTCTGCAAGTTTGGTCACCCCCATGCAACTTATGGGGCAGTAAAAGCACCCTTTTCAAAACGTGTTTTTCAGCCCGAAATAAACGCGTTTTTTCAGACCGCTGAAGAGCCCACACACTCAGCTCTTAACCCGAGTGTGCAGAAAGTGTCAAAACGTGTTTTTCAGCAGAAAAAAACATGTTTCTGCAAGTTTGGTCACCCCCATGCAACTTATGGGGCAGTAACAGCACTCTTTTCAAAACGTGTTTTTCAGCTCGAAATAAACGCGTATTTTCAGACCGCTGAATCCCAATGTAGCTGCAAGGCTCAGAAGAGCCCACACACTCAGCTCTTAACCCCAGTGTGCAGAAAGTGTCAAAACGTGTTTTTCAGCAGAAATAAACATGTTTCTGCATGTTTGGTCACCCCCATGCAACTTATGGGGCAGTAACAGCACACTTTTCAAAACGTGTTGTTCAGCACGAAATAAACACGTTTTTTCAGACCGCTGAATCCCTATGTAGCTGCAAGGCTCAGAAAAGCCCACACACTCAGCTCTTAACCCCAGTGTGCAGAAAGTGTCAAAACGTGTTTTTCAGCAGAAAAAAACATGTTTCTGCAAGTTTGGTCACCCCCATGCAACTTATGGGGCAGTAAAAGCACCCTTTTCAAAACGTGTTTTTCAGCACGAAATAAACGCGTTTTTTCAGACCGCTGAATCCCTATGTAACTGCAAGGCTCAGAAGAGCCCACACACTCAGCTCTTAACCCCAGTGTGCAGAAAGTGTCAAAACGTGTTTTTCAGCAGAAATAAACATGTTTCTGAAATTTGGTCACCCCCATGCAACTTATGGGGCAGTAACAGCACCCTTTTCAAAACGTGTTTTTCAGCCCGAAATAAACGCGTTTTTTCAGACCGCTGAAGAGCCCACACACTCAGTTCTTAACCCCAGTGTGCAGAAAGTATCAAAACGTGTTTTTCAGCAGAAATAAACATGTTTCTGAAAGTTTGGTCACCCCCATGCAACTTATGGGGCAGTAAAAGCACCCTTTTCAAAACGTGTTTTTCAGCCCGAAATAAACGCGTTTTTTCAGACCGCTGTATCCCTATGTAACTGCAAGGCTCAGAAGAGCCCACACACTCAGCTCTTAACCCCAGTGTGCAGAATGTGTCAAAACGTGTTTTTCAGCAGAAATAAACATGTTTCTGAAATTTGGTCACCCCCATGCAACTTATGGGGCAGTAACAGCACCCTTTTCAAAACGTGTTTTTCAGCCCGAAATAAACGCGTTTTTTCAGACCGCTGAAGAGCCCACACACTCAGTTCTTAACCCCAGTGTGCAGAAAGTATCAAAACGTGTTTTTCAGCAGAAATAAACATGTTTCTGAAAGTTTGGTCACCCCCATGCAACTTATGGGGCAGTAACAGGACACTTTTCAAAACGTGTTTTTCAGCCCGAAATAAACGCGTTTTTTCAGACCGCTGTATCCCTATGTAACTGCAAGGCTCAGAAGAGCCCACACACTCAGCTCTTAACCCCAGTGTGCAGAATGTGTCAAAACGTGTTTTTCAGCAGAAAAAAACATGTTTCTGCAAGTTTGGTCACCCCCATGCAACTTATGGGGCAGTAACAGCACTCTTTTCAAAACGTGTTTTTCAGCTCGAAATAAACGCGTATTTTCAGTCCGCTGAATCCCAATGTAGCTGCAAGGCTCAGAAGAGCCCA
Source organism: Lepisosteus platostomus (assembly GCF_059453375.1). Classification (NCBI taxonomy): domain Eukaryota; kingdom Metazoa; phylum Chordata; class Actinopteri; order Semionotiformes; family Lepisosteidae; genus Lepisosteus; species Lepisosteus platostomus. The sequence continues at coordinate 36,150,316 of NC_142612.1, forward strand.
CACACTCAGCTCTTAACCCCAGTGTGCAGAAAGTGTCAAAACGTGTTTTTCAGCAGAAATAAACATGTTTCTGCAAGTTTGATCACCCCCATGCAACTTAAGGGGCAGTAACAGCACCCTTTTCAAAACGTGTTTTTCAGCACGAAATAAACGCGTTTTTTCAAACCGCTGAATCCCTATGTAGCTGCAAGGCTCAGAGGAGCCCACACACTCAGCTCTTAACCCCAGTGTGCAGAAAGTGTCAAAACGTGTTTTTCAGCAGAAATAAACATGTTTCTGCAAGTTTGGTCACCCCCATGCAACTTATGGGGCAGTAACAGCACCCTTTTCAAAACGTGTTTTTCAGCCCGAAATAAACGCGTTTTTTCAGACCGCTGAATCCCTATGTAACTGCAAGGCTCAGAAGAGCCCACACACTCAGCTCTTAACCCCAGTGTGCAGAAAGTGTCAAAACGTGTTTTTCAGCAGAAATAAACATGTTTCTGCAAGTTTGGTCACCCCCATGCAACTTATGGGGCAGTAACAGCACCCTTTTCAAAACGTGTTTTTCAGCCCGAAATAAACGCGTTTTTTCAGACCGCTGAAGAGCCCACACACTCAGTTCTTAACCCCAGTGTGCAGAAAGTATCAAAACGTGTTTTTCAGCAGAAATAAACATGTTTCTGAAAGTTTGGTCACCCCCATGCAACTTATGGGGCAGTAACAGGACACTTTTCAAAACGTGTTTTTCAGCCTGAAATAAACGCGTTTTTTCAGACCGCTGAATCCCTATGTAACTGCAAGGCTCAGAAGAGCCCACACACTCAGCTCTTAACCCCAGTGTGCAGAAAGTGTCAAAACGTGTTTTTCAGCAGAAATAAACATGTTTCTGCAAGTTTGGTCACCCCCATGCAACTTATGGGGCAGTAACAGCACCCTTTTCAAAACGTGTTTTTCAGCCCGAAATAAACGCGTTTTTTCAGACCGCTGAATCCCTATGTAACTGAAAAGGCTCAGAAGAGCCCACACACTCAGCTCTTAACCCCAGTGTGCAGAAAGTGTCAAAACATATATTTCAGCAGAAATAAACGTTTCTGAAAGTTTTGTCACCCCCATGCAACTTATGGGGCAGTAACAGCACACTTTTCAAAACGTGTTGTTCAGCACGAAATAAACACGTTTTTTCAGACCGCTGAATCCCTATGTAGCTGCAAGGCTCAGAAAAGCCCACACACTCAGCTCTTAACCCCAGTGTGCAGAAAGTGTCAAAACGTGTTTTTCAGCAGAAAAAAACATGTTTCTGCAAGTTTGGTCACCCCCATGCAACTTATGGGGCAGTAAAAGCACCCTTTTCAAAACGTGTTTTTCAGCACGAAATAAACGCGTTTTTTCAGACCGCTGAATCCCTATGTAACTGCAAGGCTCAGAAGAGCCCACACACTCAGCTCTTAACCCCAGTGTGCAGAAAGTGTCAAAACGTGTTTTTCAGCAGAAATAAACATGTTTCTGATATTTGGTCACCCCCATGCAACTTATGGGGCAGTAACAGCACCCTTTTCAAAACGTGTTTTTCAGCCCGAAATAAACGCGTTTTTTCAGACCGCTGAAGAGCCCACACACTCAGTTCTTAACCCCAGTGTGCAGAAAGTATCAAAACGTGTTTTTCAGCAGAAATAAACATGTTTCTGAAAGTTTGGTCACCCCCATGCAACTTATGGGGCAGTAACAGGACACTTTTCAAAACGTGTTTTTCAGCCTGAAATAAACGCGTTTTTTCAGACCGCTGAATCCCTATGTAACTGCAAGGCTCAGAAGAGCCCACACACTCAGCTCTTAACCCCAGTGTGCAGAAAGTGTCAAAACGTGTTTTTCAGCAGAAATAAACATGTTTCTGCAAGTTTGGTCACCCCCATGCAACTTATGGGGCAGTAACAGCACCCTTTTCAAAACGTGTTTTTCAGCCCGAAATAAACGCGTTTTTTCAGACCGCTGAATCCCTATGTAACTGAAAAGGCTCAGAAGAGCCCACACACTCAGCTCTTAACCCCAGTGTGCAGAAAGTGTCAAAACATATATTTCAGCAGAAATAAACGTTTCTGAAAGTTTTGTCACCCCCATGCAACTTATGGGGCAGTAACAGCACACTTTTCAAAACGTGTTGTTCAGCACGAAATAAACACGTTTTTTCAGACCGCTGAATCCCTATGTAGCTGCAAGGCTCAGAAAAGCCCACACACTCAGCTCTTAACCCCAGTGTGCAGAAAGTGTCAAAACGTGTTTTTCAGCAGAAAAAAACATGTTTCTGCAAGTTTGGTCACCCCCATGCAACTTATGGGGCAGTAAAAGCACCCTTTTCAAAACGTGTTTTTCAGCACGAAATAAACGCGTTTTTTCAGAACGCTGAATCCCTATGTAACTGCAAGGCTCAGAAGAGCCCACACACTCAGCTCTTAACCCCAGTGTGCAGAAAGTGTCAAAACGTGTTTTTCAGCAGAAATAAACATGTTTCTGAAATTTGGTCACCCCCATGCAACTTATGGGGCAGTAACAGCACCCTTTTCAAAACGTGTTTTTCAGCTCGAAATAAACGCGTATTTTCAGACCGCTGAATCCCAATGTAGCTGCAAGGCTAAGAAGAGCCCACACACTCAGCTCTTAACCCCAGTGTGCAGAAAGTGTCAAAACGTGTTTTTCAGCAGAAATAAACATGTTTCTGCAAGTTTGATCACCCCCATGCAACTTAAGGGGCAGTAACAGCACCCTTTTCAAAACGTGTTTTTCAGCACGAAATAAACGCGTTTTTTCAAACCGCTGAATCCCTATGTAGCTGCAAGGCTCAGAGGAGCCCACACACTCAGCTCTTAACCCCAGTGTGCAGAAAGTGTCAAAACGTGTTTTTCAGCAGAAATAAACATGTTTCTGCAAGTTTGGTCACCCCCATGCAACTTATGGGGCAGTAACAGCACCCTTTTCAAAACGTGTTTTTCAGCCCGAAATAAACGCGTTTTTTCAGACCGCTGAATCCCTATGTAACTGCAAGGCTCAGAAGAGCCCACACACTCAGCTCTTAACCCCAGTGTGCAGAAAGTGTCAAAACGTGTTTTTCAGCAGAAATAAACATGTTTCTGCAAGTTTGATCACCCCCATGCAACTTATGGGGCAGTAACAGCACCCTTTTCAAAACGTGTTTTTCAGCCCGAAATAAACGCGTTTTTTCAGACCGCTGAAGAGCCCACACACTCAGTTCTTAACCCCAGTGTGCAGAAAGTGTCAAAACGTGTTTTTCAGCAGAAATAAACATGTTTCTGCAAGTTTGGTCACCCCCATGCAACTTATGGGGCAGTAACAGCAGCCTTTTCAAAACGTGTTTTTCAGCCCGAAATAAACGCGTTTTTTCAGACCGCTGAATCCCTATGTAACTGCAAGGCTCAGAAGAGCCCACACACTCAGCTCTTAACCCCAGTGTGCAGAAAGTGTCAAAACGTGTTTTTCAGCAGAAATAAACATGTTTCTGCAAGTTTGGTCACCCCCATGCAACTTATGGGGCAGTAACAGCACCCTTTTCAAAACGTGTTTTTCAGCCCGAAATAAACGCGTTTTTTCAGACCGCTGAAGAGCCCACACACTCAGCTCTTAACCCCAGTGTGCAGAAAGTGTCAAAACGTGTTTTTCAGCAGAAAAAAACATGTTTCTGCAAGTTTGGTCACCCCCATGCAACTTATGGGGCAGTAACAGCACTCTTTTCAAAACGTGTTTTTCAGCTCGAAATAAACGCGTATTTTCAGACCGCTTTATCCCAATGTAGCTGCAAGGCTCAGAAGAGCCCACACACTCAGCTCTTAACCCCAGTGTGCAGAAAGTGTCAAAACGTGTTTTTCAGCAGAAATAAACATGTTTCTGCAAGTTTGGTCACCCACATGCAACTTATGGGGCAGTAACAGTACCCTTTTCAAAACGTGTTTTTCAGCTCGAAATAAACGCGTTTTTTCATACTGCTGAATCCCTATGTAACTGCAAGGCTCAGAAGAGCCCACACACTCAGCTCTTAACCCCAGTGTGCAGAAAGTGTCAAAACGTGTTTTTCAGCAGAAATAAACATGTTTCTGCAAGTTTGATCACCCCCATGCAACTTATGGGGCAGTAACAGCACCCTTTTCAAAACATGTTTTTCAGCCTGAAATAAACGCGTTTTTTCAGACCGCTGAAGAGCCCACACACTCAGTTCTTAACCCCAGTGTGCAGAAAGTGTCAAAACGTGTTTTTCAGCAGAAATAAACATGTTTCTGCAAGTTTGGTCACCCCCATGCAACTTATGGGGCAGTAACAGCACACTTTGCAAAACGTGTTGTTCAGCACGAAATAAACGCGTTTTTTCAGACCGCTGAATCCCTATGTAGCTGCAAGGCTCAGAAAAGCCCACACACTCAGCTCTTAACCCCAGTGTGCAGAAAGTGTCAAAACATGTTTTTCAGCACAAAAAAACATGTTTCTGCAAGTTTGGTCACACCCATGCAACTTATGGGGCAGCAACAGCACCCTTTTCAAAACGTGTTTTTCAGCCCGAAATAAACGCGTTTTTTCAGACCGCTGAATCCCTATGTAACTGCAAGGCTCAGAAGAGCCCACACACTCAGCTCTTAACCCCAGTGTGCAGAAAGTGTCAAAACGTGTTTTTCAGCAGAAATAAACATGTTTCTGCAAGTTTGGTCACCCCCATGCAACTTATGGGGCAGTAACAGCACCCTTTTCAAAACGTGTTTTTCAGCCCGAAATAAACGCGTTTTTTCAGACCGCTGAATCCCTATGTAACTGCAAGGCTCAGAAGAGCCCACACACTCAGATCTTAACCCCAGTGTGCAGAAAGTGTCAAAACATATATTTCAGCAGAAATAAACGTTTCTGAAAGTTTTGTCACCCCCATGCAACTTATGGGGCAGTAACAGCACACTTTTCAAAACGTGTTGTTCAGCACGAAATAAACACGTTTTTTCAGACCGCTGAATCCCTATGTAGCTGCAAGGCTCAGAAAAGCCCACACACTCAGCTCTTAACCCCAGTGTGCAGAAAGTGTCAAAACGTGTTTTTCAGCAGAAAAAAACATGTTTCTGCAAGTTTGGTCACCCCCATGCAACTTATGGGGCAGTAAAAGCACCCTTTTCAAAACGTGTTTTTCAGCACGAAATAAACGCGTTTTTTCAGAACGCTGAATCCCTATGTAACTGCAAGGCTCAGAAGAGCCCACACACTCAGCTCTTAACCCCAGTGTGCAGAAAGTGTCAAAACGTGTTTTTCAGCAGAAATAAACATGTTTCTGAAATTTGGTCACCCCCATGCAACTTATGGGGCAGTAACAGCACCCTTTTCAAAACGTGTTTTTCAGCTCGAAATAAACGCGTATTTTCAGACCGCTGAATCCCAATGTAGCTGCAAGGCTAAGAAGAGCCCACACACTCAGCTCTTAACCCCAGTGTGCAGAAAGTGTCAAAACGTGTTTTTCAGCAGAAATAAACATGTTTCTGCAAGTTTGATCACCCCCATGCAACTTAAGGGGCAGTAACAGCACCCTTTTCAAAACGTGTTTTTCAGCACGAAATAAACGCGTTTTTTCAAACCGCTGAATCCCTATGTAGCTGCAAGGCTCAGAGGAGCCCACACACTCAGCTCTTAACCCCAGTGTGCAGAAAGTGTCAAAACGTGTTTTTCAGCAGAAATAAACATGTTTCTGCAAGTTTGGTCACCCCCATGCAACTTATGGGGCAGTAACAGCACCCTTTTCAAAACGTGTTTTTCAGCCCGAAATAAACGCGTTTTTTCAGACCGCTGAATCCCTATGTAACTGCAAGGCTCAGAAGAGCCCACACACTCAGCTCTTAACCCCAGTGTGCAGAAAGTGTCAAAACGTGTTTTTCAGCAGAAATAAACATGTTTCTGCAAGTTTGATCACCCCCATGCAACTTATGGGGCAGTAACAGCACCCTTTTCAAAACGTGTTTTTCAGCCCGAAATAAACGCGTTTTTTCAGACCGCTGAAGAGCCCACACACTCAGTTCTTAACCCCAGTGTGCAGAAAGTGTCAAAACGTGTTTTTCAGCAGAAATAAACATGTTTCTGCAAGTTTGGTCACCCCCATGCAACTTATGGGGCAGTAACAGCAGCCTTTTCAAAACGTGTTTTTCAGCCCGAAATAAACGCGTTTTTTCAGACCGCTGAATCCCTATGTAACTGCAAGGCTCAGAAGAGCCCACACACTCAGCTCTTAACCCCAGTGTGCAGAAAGTGTCAAAACGTGTTTTTCAGCAGAAATAAACATGTTTCTGCAAGTTTGGTCACCCCCATGCAACTTATGGGGCAGTAACAGCACCCTTTTCAAAACGTGTTTTTCAGCCCGAAATAAACGCGTTTTTTCAGACCGCTGAAGAGCCCACACACTCAGCTCTTAACCCCAGTGTGCAGAAAGTGTCAAAACGTGTTTTTCAGCAGAAAAAAACATGTTTCTGCAAGTTTGGTCACCCCCATGCAACTTATGGGGCAGTAACAGCACTCTTTTCAAAACGTGTTTTTCAGCTCGAAATAAACGCGTATTTTCAGACCGCTTTATCCCAATGTAGCTGCAAGGCTCAGAAGAGCCCACACACTCAGCTCTTAACCCCAGTGTGCAGAAAGTGTCAAAACGTGTTTTTCAGCAGAAATAAACATGTTTCTGCAAGTTTGGTCACCCACATGCAACTTATGGGGCAGTAACAGTACCCTTTTCAAAACGTGTTTTTCAGCTCGAAATAAACGCGTTTTTTCATACTGCTGAATCCCTATGTAACTGCAAGGCTCAGAAGAGCCCACACACTCAGCTCTTAACCCCAGTGTGCAGAAAGTGTCAAAACGTGTTTTTCAGCAGAAATAAACATGTTTCTGCAAGTTTGATCACCCCCATGCAACTTATGGGGCAGTAACAGCACCCTTTTCAAAACATGTTTTTCAGCCTGAAATAAACGCGTTTTTTCAGACCGCTGAAGAGCCCACACACTCAGTTCTTAACCCCAGTGTGCAGAAAGTGTCAAAACGTGTTTTTCAGCAGAAATAAACATGTTTCTGCAAGTTTGGTCACCCCCATGCAACTTATGGGGCAGTAACAGCACACTTTGCAAAACGTGTTGTTCAGCACGAAATAAACGCGTTTTTTCAGACCGCTGAATCCCTATGTAGCTGCAAGGCTCAGAAAAGCCCACACACTCAGCTCTTAACCCCAGTGTGCAGAAAGTGTCAAAACATGTTTTTCAGCACAAAAAAACATGTTTCTGCAAGTTTGGTCACACCCATGCAACTTATGGGGCAGCAACAGCACCCTTTTCAAAACGTGTTTTTCAGCCCGAAATAAACGCGTTTTTTCAGACCGCTGAATCCCTATGTAACTGCAAGGCTCAGAAGAGCCCACACACTCAGCTCTTAACCCCAGTGTGCAGAAAGTGTCAAAACGTGTTTTTCAGCAGAAATAAACATGTTTCTGCAAGTTTGGTCACCCCCATGCAACTTATGGGGCAGTAACAGCACCCTTTTCAAAACGTGTTTTTCAGCCCGAAATAAACGCGTTTTTTCAGACCGCTGAATCCCTATGTAACTGCAAGGCTCAGAAGAGCCCACACACTCAGATCTTAACCCCAGTGTGCAGAAAGTGTGAAAACATATATTTCAGCAGAAATAAACGTTTCTGAAAGTTTTGTCACCCCCATGCAACTTATGGGGCAGTAACAGCACACTTTTCAAAACGTGTTGTTCAGCACGAAATAAACGCGTTTTTTCAGACCGCTGAATCCCTATGTAGCTGCAAGGCTCAGAAGAGCCCACACACTCAGCTCTTAACCCCAGTGTGCAGAAAGTGTCAAAACGTGTTTTTCAGCAGAAAAAAACATGTTTCTGCAAGTTTGGTCACCCCCATGCAACTTATGGGGCAGTAACAGCACCCTTTTCAAAACGTGTTTTTCAGCTCGAAATAAACGCGTATTTTCAGCCGCTGAATCCCAATGTAGCTGCAAGGCTCAGAAGAGCCCACACACTCAGCTCTTAACCCCAGTGTGCAGAAAGTGTCAAAACGTGTTTTTCAGCAGAAATAAACATGTTTCTGCAAGTTTGGTCACCCCCATGCAACTTATGGGGCAGTAACAGCACCCTTTTCAAAACGTGTTTTTCAGCCCGAAATAAACGCGTTTTTTCAGACCGCTGAATCCCTATGTAACTGAAAAGGCTCAGAAGAGCCCACACACTCAGCTCTTAACCCCAGTGTGCAGAAATTGTCAAAACATATATTTCAGCAGAAATAAACGTTTCTGAAAGTTTTGTCACCCCCATGCAACTTATGGGGCAGTAACAGCACACTTTTCAAAACGTGTTGTTCAGCACGAAATAAACACGTTTTTTCAGACCGCTGAATCCCTATGTAGCTGCAAGGCTCAGAAAAGCCCACACACTCAGCTCTTAACCCCAGTGTGCAGAAAGTGTCAAAACGTGTTTTTCAGCAGAAAAAAACATGTTTCTGCAAGTTTGGTCACACCCCATGCAACTTATGGGGCAGTAACAGCACCCTTTTCAAAACGTGTTTTTCAGCACGAAATAAACGCGTTTTTTCAGGCCGCTGAATCCCTATGTAACTGCAAGGCTCAGAAGAGCCCACACACTCAGCTCTTAACCCCAGTGTGCAGAAAGTGTCAAAACGTGTTTTTCAGCAGAAATAAACATGTTTCTGCAAGTTTGGTCACCCCCATGCAACTTATGGGGCAGTAACAGCACCCTTTTCAAAACGTGTTTTTCAGCCCGAAATAAACGCGTTTTTTCAGACCGCTGAAGAGCCCACACACTCAGCTCTTAACCCCAGTGTGCAGAAAGTGTCAAAACGTGTTTTTCAGCAGAAATAAACATGTTTCTGCAAGTTTGGTCACCCCCATGCAACTTATGGGGCAGTAACAGCACCCTTTTCAAAACGTGTTTTTCAGCCCGAAATAAACGCGTTTTTTCAGACCGCTGAATCCCTATGTAACTGCAAGGCTCAGAAGAGCCCACACACTCAGCTCTTAACCCCAGTGTGCAGAAAGTGTCAAAACGTGTTTTTCAGCAGAAATAAACGTTTCTGCAAGTTTGGTCACCCCCATGCAACTTATGGGGCAGTAACAGCACCCTTTTCAAAACGTGTTTTTCAGCCCGAAATAAACGCGTTTTTTCAGACCGCTGAATCCCTATGTAACTGCAAGGCTCAGAAGAGCCCACACACTCAGATCTTAACCCCAGTATGCAGAAAGTGTCAAAACATATATTTCAGCAGAAATAAACGTTTCTGAAAGTTTTGTCACCCCCATGCAACTTATGGGGCAGTAACAGCACACTTTTCAAAACGTGTTGTTCAGCACGAAATAAACGCGTTTTTTCAGACCGCTGAATCCCTATGTAGCTGCAAGGCTCAGAAGAGCCCACACACTCAGCTCTTAACCCCAGTGTGCAGAAAGTGTCAAAACGTGTTTTTCAGCAGAAATAAACATGTTTCTGCAAGTTTGGTCACCCCCATGCAACTTATGGGGCAGTAACAGCACCCTTTTCAAAACGTGTTTTTCAGCCCGAAATAAACGCGTTTTTTCAGACCGCTGAAGAGCCCACACACTCAGCTCTTAACCCCAGTGTGCAGAAAGTGTCAAAACGTGTTTTTCAGCAGAAAAAAACATGTTTCTGCAAGTTTGGTCACCCCCATGCAACTTATGGGGCAGTAACAGCACTCTTTTCAAAACGTGTTTTTCAGCTCGAAATAAACGCGTATTTTCAGACCGCTGAATCCCAATGTAGCTGCAAGGCTCAGAAGAGCCCACACACTCAGCTCTTAACCCCAGTGTGCAGAAAGTGTCAAAACGTGTTTTTCAGCAGAAATAAACATGTTTCTGCAAGTTTGGTCACCCCCATGCAACTTATGGGGCAGTAACAGCACCCTTTTCAAAACGTGTTTTTCAGCCCGAAATAAACGCGTTTTTTCAGACCGCTGAATCCCTATGTAACTGCAAGGCTCAGAAGAGCCCACACACTCAGCTCTTAACCCCAGTGTGCAGAAAGTGTCAAAACGTGTTTTTCAGCAGAAATAAACGTTTCTGCAAGTTTGGTCACCCCCATGCAACTAATGGGGCAGTAACAGCACCCTTTTCAAAACGTGTTTTTCAGCCCGAAATAAACGCGTTTTTTCAGGCCGCTGAATCCCTATGTAACTGCAAGGCTCAGAAGAGCCCACACACTCAGATCTTAACCCCAGTGTGCAGAAAGTGTCAAAACATATATTTCAGCAGAAATAAACGTTTCTGAAAGTTTTGTCACCCCCATGCAACTTATGGGGCAGTAACAGCACACTTTTCAAAACGTGTTGTTCAGCACGAAATAAACGCGTTTTTTCAGACCGCTGAATCCCTATGTAGCTGCAAGGCTCAGAAGAGCCCACACACTCAGCTCTTAACCCCAGTGTGCAGAAAGTGTCAAAACGTGTTTTTCAGCAGAAAAAAACATGTTTCTGCAAGTTTGGTCACCACCATGCAACTTATGGGGCAGTAAAAGCACCCTTTTCAAAACGTGTTTTTCAGCCCGAAATAAACGCGTTTTTTCAGACCGCTGAATCCCTGTGTAACTGCAAGGCTCAGAAGAGCCCACACACTCAGCTCTTAACCCCAGTGTGCAGAAAGTGTCAAAACGTGTTTTTCAGCAGAAATAAACATGTTTCTGCAAGTTTGGTCACCCCCATGCAACTTATGGGGCAGTAACAGCACCCTTTTCAAAACGTGTTTTTCAGCACGAAATAAACGCGTTTTTTCAGACCGCTGAAGAGCCCACACACTCAGCTCTTAACCCGAGTGTGCAGAAAGTGTCAAAACGTGTTTTTCAGCAGAAAAAAACATGTTTCTGCAAGTTTGGTCACCCCCATGCAACTTATGGGGCAGTAACAGCACTCTTTTCAAAACGTGTTTTTCAGCTCGAAATAAACGCGTATTTTCAGACCGCTGAATCCCAATGTAGCTGCAAGGCTCAGAAGAGCCCACACACTCAGCTCTTAACCCCAGTGTGCAGAAAGTGTCAAAACGTGTTTTTCAGCAGAAATAAACATGTTTCTGCATGTTTGGTCACCCCCATGCAACTTATGGGGCAGTAACAGCACACTTTTCAAAACGTGTTGTTCAGCACGAAATAAACACGTTTTTTCAGACCGCTGAATCCCTATGTAGCTGCAAGGCTCAGAAAAGCCCACACACTCAGCTCTTAACCCCAGTGTGCAGAAAGTGTCAAAACGTGTTTTTCAGCAGAAAAAAACATGTTTCTGCAAGTTTGGTCACCCCCATGCAACTTATGGGGCAGTAAAAGCACCCTTTTCAAAACGTGTTTTTCAGCACGAAATAAACGCGTTTTTTCAGACCGCTGAATCCCTATGTAACTGCAAGGCTCAGAAGAGCCCACACACTCAGCTCTTAACCCCAGTGTGCAGAAAGTGTCAAAACGTGTTTTTCAGCAGAAATAAACATGTTTCTGAAATTTGGTCACCCCCATGCAACTTATGGGGCAGTAACAGCACCCTTTTCAAAACGTGTTTTTCAGCCCGAAATAAACGCGTTTTTTCAGACCGCTGAAGAGCCCACACACTCAGTTCTTAACCCCAGTGTGCAGAAAGTATCAAAACGTGTTTTTCAGCAGAAATAAACATGTTTCTGAAAGTTTGGTCACCCCCATGCAACTTATGGGGCAGTAAAAGCACCCTTTTCAAAACGTGTTTTTCAGCCCGAAATAAACGCGTTTTTTCAGACCGCTGTATCCCTATGTAACTGCAAGGCTCAGAAGAGCCCACACACTCAGCTCTTAACCCCAGTGTGCAGAATGTGTCAAAACGTGTTTTTCAGCAGAAATAAACATGTTTCTGAAATTTGGTCACCCCCATGCAACTTATGGGGCAGTAACAGCACCCTTTTCAAAACGTGTTTTTCAGCCCGAAATAAACGCGTTTTTTCAGACCGCTGAAGAGCCCACACACTCAGTTCTTAACCCCAGTGTGCAGAAAGTATCAAAACGTGTTTTTCAGCAGAAATAAACATGTTTCTGAAAGTTTGGTCACCCCCATGCAACTTATGGGGCAGTAACAGGACACTTTTCAAAACGTGTTTTTCAGCCCGAAATAAACGCGTTTTTTCAGACCGCTGTATCCCTATGTAACTGCAAGGCTCAGAAGAGCCCACACACTCAGCTCTTAACCCCAGTGTGCAGAATGTGTCAAAACGTGTTTTTCAGCAGAAAAAAACATGTTTCTGCAAGTTTGGTCACCCCCATGCAACTTATGGGGCAGTAACAGCACTCTTTTCAAAACGTGTTTTTCAGCTCGAAATAAACGCGTATTTTCAGTCCGCTGAATCCCAATGTAGCTGCAAGGCTCAGAAGAGCCCACACACTCAGCTCTTAACCCCAGTGTGCAGAAAGTGTCAAAACGTGTTTTTCAGCAGAAATAAACATGTTTCTGCAAGTTTGATCACCCCCATGCAACTTAAGGGGCAGTAACAGCACCCTTTTCAAAACGTGTTTTTCAGCACGAAATAAACGCGTTTTTTCAAACCGCTGAATCCCTATGTAGCTGCAAGGCTCAGAGGAGCCCACACACTCAGCTCTTAACCCCAGTGTGCAGAAAGTGTCAAAACGTGTTTTTCAGCAGAAATAAACATGTTTCTGCAAGTTTGGTCACCCCCATGCAACTTATGGGGCAGTAACAGCACCCTTTTCAAAACGTGTTTTTCAGCCCGAAATAAACGCGTTTTTTCAGACCGCTGAATCCCTATGTAACTGCAAGGCTCAGAAGAGCCCACACACTCAGCTCTTAACCCCAGTGTGCAGAAAGTGTCAAAACGTGTTTTTCAGCAGAAATAAACATGTTTCTGCAAGTTTGGTCACCCCCATGCAACTTATGGGGCAGTAACAGCACCCTTTTCAAAACGTGTTTTTCAGCCCGAAATAAACGCGTTTTTTCAGACCGCTGAAGAGCCCACACACTCAGCTCTTAACCCCAGTGTGCAGAAAGTGTCAAAACGTGTTTTTCAGCAGAAAAAAACATGTTTCTGCAAGTTTGGTCACCCCCATGCAACTTATGGGGCAGTAACAGCACTCTTTTCAAAACGTGTTTTTCAGCTCGAAATAAACGCGTATTTTCAGACCGCTGAATCCCAATGTAGCTGCAAGGCTCAGAAGAGCCCACACACTCAGCTCTTAACCCCAGTGTGCAGAAAGTGTCAAAACGTGTTTTTCAGCAGAAATAAACATGTTTCTGCAAGTTTGGTCACCCACATGCAACTTATGGGGCAGTAACAGAACCCTTTTCAAAACGTGTTTTTCAGCTCGAAATAAACGCGTTTTTTCATACCGCTGAATCCCTATGTAACTGCAAGGCTCAGAAGAGCCCACACACTCAGCTCTTAACCCCAGTGTGCAGAAAGTGTCAAAACGTGTTTTTCAGCAGAAATAAACATGTTTCTGCAAGTTTGATCACCCCCATGCAACTTATGGGGCAGTAACAGCACCCTTTTCAAAACATGTTTTTCAGCCTGAAATAAACGCGTTTTTTCAGACCGCTGAAGAGCCCACACACTCAGTTCTTAACCCCAGTGTGCAGAAAGTGTCAAAACGTGTTTTTCAGCAGAAATAAACATGTTTCTGCAAGTTTGGTCACCCCCATGCAACTTATGGGGCAGTAACAGCACACTTTGCAAAACGTGTTGTTCAGCACGAAATAAATGCGTTTTTTCAGACCGCTGAATCCCTATGTAGCTGCAAGGCTCAGAAAAGCCCACACACTCAGCTCTTAACCCCAGTGTGCAGAAAGTGTCAAAACGTGTTTTTCAGCAGAAAAAAACATGTTTCTGCAAGTTTGGTCACACCCATGCAACTTATGGGGCAGCAACAGCACCCTTTTCAAAACGTGTTTTTCAGCCCGAAATAAACGCGTTTTTTCAGACCGCTGAATCCCTATGTAACTGCAAGGCTCAGAAGAGCCCACACACTCAGCTCTTAACCCCAGTGTGCAGAAAGTGTCAAAACGTGTTTTTCAGCAGAAATAAACGTTTCTGCAAGTTTGGTCACCCCCATGCAACTTATGGGGCAGTAACAGCACCCTTTTCAAAACGTGTTTTTCAGCCCGAAATAAACGCGTTTTTTCAGACCGCTGAATCCCTATGTAACTGCAAGGCTCAGAAAAGCCCACACACTCAGCTCTTAACCCCAGTGTGCAGAAAGTGTCAAAACATATATTTCAGCAGAAATAAACGTTTCTGAAAGTTTTGTCACCCCCATGCAACTTATGGGGCAGTAACAGCACACTTTTCAAAACGTGTTGTTCAGCACGAAATAAACGCGTTTTTTCAGACCGCTGAATCCCTATGTAGCTGCAAGGCTCAGAAGAGCCCACACACTCAGCTCTTAACCCCAGTGTGCAGAAAGTGTCAAAACGTGTTTTTCAGCAGAAATAAACATGTTTCTGCAAGTTTGGTCACCCCCATGCAACTTATGGGGCAGTAACAGCACCCTTTTCAAAACGTGTTTTTCAGCCCGAAATAAACGCGTTTTTTCAGACCGCTGAAGAGCCCACACACTCAGCTCTTAACCCCAGTGTGCAGAAAGTGTCAAAACGTGTTTTTCAGCAGAAAAAAACATGTTTCTGCAAGTTTGGTCACCCCCATGCAACTTATGGGGCAGTAACAGCACTCTTTTCAAAACGTGTTTTTCAGCTCGAAATAAACGCGTATTTTCAGACCGCTGAATCCCAATGTAGCTGCAAGGCTCAGAAGAGCCCACACACTCAGCTCTTAACCCCAGTGTGCAGAAAGTGTCAAAACGTGTTTTTCAGCAGAAATAAACATGTTTCTGCAAGTTTGGTCACCCCCATGCAACTTATGGGGCAGTAACAGCACCCTTTTCAAAACGTGTTTTTCAGCCCGAAATAAACGCGTTTTTTCAGACCGCTGAATCCCTATGTAACTGCAAGGCTCAGAGGAGCCCACACACTCAGCTCTTAACCCCAGTGTGCAGAAAGTGTCAAAACGTGTTTTTCAGCAGAAATAAACATGTTTCTGCAAGTTTGGTCACCCCCATGCAACTTATGGGGCAGTAACAGCACACTTTGCAAAACGTGTTGTTCAGCACGAAATAAACGCGTTTTTTCAGACCGCTGAATCCCTATGTAGCTGCAAGGCTCAGAAAAGCCCACACACTCAGCTCTTAACCCCAGTGTGCAGAAAGTGTCAAAACGTGTTTTTCAGCAGAAAAAAACATGTTTCTGCAAGTTTGGTCACACCCATGCAACTTATGGGGCAGCAACAGCACCCTTTTCAAAACGTGTTTTTCAGCCCGAAATAAACGCGTTTTTTCAGACCGCTGAATCCCTATGTAACTGCAAGGCTCAGAAGAGCCCACACACTCAGCTCTTAACCCCAGTGTGCAGAAAGTGTCAAAACGTGTTTTTCAGCAGAAATAAACGTTTCTGCAAGTTTGGTCACCCCCATGCAACTTATGGGGCAGTAACAGCACCCTTTTCAAAACGTGTTTTTCAGCCCGAAATAAACGCGTTTTTTCAGACCGCTGAATCCCTATGTAACTGCAAGGCTCAGAAGAGCCCACACACTCAGATCTTAACCCCAGTGTGCAGAAAGTGTCAAAACATATATTTCAGCAGAAATAAACGTTTCTGAAAGTTTTGTCACCCCCATGCAACTTATGGGGCAGTAACAGCACACTTTTCAAAACGTGTTGTTCAGCACGAAATAAACGCGTTTTTTCAGACCGCTGAATCCCTATGTAGCTGCAAGGCTCAGAAGAGCCCACACACTCAGCTCTTAACCCCAGTGTGCAGAAAGTGTCAAAACGTGTTTTTCAGCAGAAATAAACATGTTTCTGCAAGTTTGGTCACCCCCATGCAACTTATGGGGCAGTAACAGCACCCTTTTCAAAACGTGTTTTTCAGCCCGAAATAAACGCGTTTTTTCAGACCGCTGAAGAGCCCACACACTCAGCTCTTAACCCCAGTGTGCAGAAAGTATCAAAACGTGTTTTTCAGCAGAAAAAAACATGTTTCTGCAAGTTTGGTCACCCCCATGCAACTTATGGGGCAGTAACAGCACTCTTTTCAAAACGTGTTTTTCAGCTCGAAATAAACGCGTATTTTCAGACCGCTGAATCCCAATGTAGCTGCAAGGCTCAGAAGAGCCCACACACTCAGCTCTTAACCCCAGTGTGCAGAAAGTGTCAAAACGTGTTTTTCAGCAGAAATAAACATGTTTCTGCAAGTTTGGTCACCCCCATGCAACTTATGGGGCAGTAACAGCACCCTTTTCAAAACGTGTTTTTCAGCCCGAAATAAACGCGTTTTTTCAGACCGCTGAATCCCTATGTAACTGCAAGGCTCAGAGGAGCCCACACACTCAGCTCTTAACCCCAGTGTGCAGAAAGTGTCAAAACGTGTTTTTCAGCAGAAATAAACGTTTCTGCAAGTTTGGTCACCCCCATGCAACTTATGGGGCAGTAACAGCACCCTTTTCAAAACGTGTTTTTCAGCCCGAAATAAACGCGTTTTTTCAGACCGCTGAATCCCTATGTAACTGCAAGGCTCAGAAGAGCCCACACACTCAGCTCTTAACCCCAGTGTGCAGAAAGTGTCAAAACGTGTTTTTCAGCAGAAATAAACATGTTTCTGCAAGTTTGATCACCCCCATGCAACTTAAGGGGCAGTAACAGCACCCTTTTCAAAACGTGTTTTTCAGCACGAAATAAACGCGTTTTTTCAAACCGCTGAATCCCTATGTAGCTGCAAGGCTCAGAGGAGCCCACACACTCAGCTCTTAACCCCAGTGTGCAGAAAGTGTCAAAACGTGTTTTTCAGCAGAAATAAACATGTTTCTGCAAGTTTGGTCACCCCCATGCAACTTATGGGGCAGTAACAGCACCCTTTTCAAAACGTGTTTTTCAGCCCGAAATAAACGCGTTTTTTCAGACCGCTGAATCTCTATGTAACTGCAAGGCTCAGAAGAGCCCACACACTCAGCTCTTAACCCCAGTGTGCAGAAAGTGTCAAAACGTGTTTTTCAGCAGAAATAAACATGTTTCTGCAAGTTTGGTCACCCCCATGCAACTTATGGGGCAGTAACAGCACCGTTTTCAAAACGTGTTTTTCAGCCCGAAATAAACGCGTTTTTTCAGACCGCTGAAGAGCCCACACACTCAGCTCTTAACCCCAGTGTGCAGAAAGTGTCAAAACGTGTTTTTCAGCAGAAAAAAACATGTTTCTGCAAGTTTGGTCACCCCCATGCAACTTATGGGGCAGTAACAGCACTTTTTTCAAAACGTGTTTTTCAGCTCGAAATAAACGCGTATTTTCAGACCGCTGAATCCCAATGTAGCTGCAAGGCTCAGAAGAGCCCACACACTCAGCTCTTAACCCCAGTGTGCAGAAAGTGTCAAAACGTGTTTTTCAGCAGAAATAAACATGTTTCTGCAAGTTTGGTCACCCACATGCAACTTATGGGGCAGTAACAGTACCCTTTTCAAAACGTGTTTTTCAGCTCGAAATAAACGCGTTTTTTCATACCGCTGAATCCCTATATAACTGCAAGGCTCAGAAGAGCCCACACACTCAGCTCTTAACCCCAGTGTGCAGAAAGTGTCAAAACGTGTTTTTCAGCAGAAATAAACATGTTTCTGCAAGTTTGATCACCCCCATGCAACTTATGGGGCAGTAACAGCACCCTTTTCAAAACATGTTTTTCAGCCTGAAATAAACGCGTTTTTTCAGACCGCTGAAGAGCCCACACACTCAGTTCTTAACCCCAGTGTGCAGAAAGTGTCAAAACGTGTTTTTCAGCAGAAATAAACATGTTTCTGCAAGTTTGGTCACCCCCATGCAACTTATGGGGCAGTAACAGCACACTTTGCAAAACGTGTTGTTCAGCACGAAATAAACGCGTTTTTTCAGACCGCTGAATCCCTATGTAGCTGCAAGGCTCAGAAAAGCCCACACACTCAGCTCTTAACCCCAGTGTGCAGAAAGTGTCAAAACGTGTTTTTCAGCAGAAAAAAACATGTTTCTGCAAGTTTGGTCACACCCATGCAACTTATGGGGCAGCAACAGCACCCTTTTCAAAACGTGTTTTTCAGCCCGAAATAAACGCGTTTTTTCAGACCGCTGAATCCCTATGTAACTGCAAAGGCTCAGAAGAGCCCACACACTCAGCTCTTAACCCCAGTGTGCAGAAAGTGTCAAAACGTGTTTTTCAGCAGAAATAAACATGTTTCTGCAAGTTTGGTCACCCCCATGCAACTTATGGGGCAGTAACAGCACCCTTTTCAAAACGTGTTTTTCAGCCCGAAATAAACGCGTTTTTTCAGACCGCTGAATCCCTATGTAACTGCAAGGCTCAGAAGAGCCCACACACTCAGCTCTTAACCCCAGTGTGCAGAAAGTGTCAAAACGTGTTTTTCAGCAGAAATAAACGTTTCTGCAAGTTTGGTCACCCCCATGCAACTTATGGGGCAGTAACAGCACCCTTTTCAAAACGTGTTTTTCAGCCCGAAATAAACGCGTTTTTTCAGACCGCTGAATCCCTATGTAACTGCAAGGCTCAGAAGAGCCCACACACTCAGATCTTAACCCCAGTGTGCAGAAAGTGTCAAAACATATATTTCAGCAGAAATAAACGTTTCTGAAAGTTTTGTCACCCCCATGCAACTTATGGGGCAGTAACAGCACACTTTTCAAAACGTGTTGTTCAGCACGAAATAAACGCGTTTTTTCAGACCGCTGAATCCTTATGTAGCTGCAAGGCTCAGAAGAGCCCACACACTCAGCTCTTAACCCCAGTGTGCAGAAAGTGTCAAAACGTGTTTTTCAGCAGAAATAAACATGTTTCTGCAAGTTTGGTCACCCCCATGCAACTTATGGGGCAGTAACAGCACCCTTTTCAAAACGTGTTTTTCAGCCCGAAATAAACGCGTTTTTTCAGACCGCTGAAGAGCCCACACACTCAGCTCTTAACCCCAGTGTGCAGAAAGTGTCAAAACGTGTTTTTCAGCAGAAAAAAACATGTTTCTGCAAGTTTGGTCACCCCCATGCAACTTATGGGGCAGTAACAGCACTCTTTTCAAAACGTGTTTTTCAGCTCGAAATAAACGCGTATTTTCAGACCGCTGAATCCCAATGTAGCTGCAAGGCTCAGAAGAGCCCACACACTCAGCTCTTAACCCCAGTGTGCAGAAAGTGTCAAAACGTGTTTTTCAGCAGAAATAAACATGTTTCTGCAAGTTTGGTCACCCACATGCAACTTATGGGGCAGTAACAGTACCCTTTTCAAAACGTGTTTTTCAGCTCGAAATAAACGCGTTTTTTCATACCGCTGAATCCCTATGTAACTGCAAGGCTCAGAAGAGCCCACACACTCAGCTCTTAACCCCAGTGTGCAGAAAGTGTCAAAACGTGTTTTTCAGCAGAAATAAACATGTTTCTGCAAGTTTGATCACCCCCATGCAACTTATGGGGCAGTAACAGCACCCTTTTCAAAACATGTTTTTCAGCCTGAAATAAACGCGTTTTTTCAGACCGCTGAAGAGCCCACACACTCAGTTCTTAACCCCAGTGTGCAGAAAGTGTCAAAACGTGTTTTTCAGCAGAAATAAACATGTTTCTGCAAGTTTGGTCACCCCCATGCAACTTATGGGGCAGTAACAGCACACTTTGCAAAACGTGTTGTTCAGCACGAAATAAACGCGTTTTTTCAGACCGCTGAATCCCTATGTAGCTGCAAGGCTCAGAAAAGCCCACACACTCAGCTCTTAACCCCAGTGTGCAGAAAGTGTCAAAACGTGTTTTTCAGCAGAAAAAAACATGTTTCTGCAAGTTTGGTCACACCCATGCAACTTATGGGGCAGCAACAGCACCCTTTTCAAAACGTGTTTTTCAGCCCGAAATAAACGCGTTTTTTCAGACCGCTGAATCCCTATGTAACTGCAAGGCTCAGAAGAGCCCACACACTCAGCTCTTAACCCCAGTGTGCAGAAAGTGTCAAAACGTGTTTTTCAGCAGAAATAAACATGTTTCTGCAAGTTTGGTCACCCCCATGCAACTTATGGGGCAGTAACAGCACCCTTTTCAAAACGTGTTTTTCAGCCCGAAATAAACGCGTTTTTTCAGACCGCTGAATCCCTATGTAACTGCAAGGCTCAGAAGAGCCCACACACTCAGATCTTAACCCCAGTGTGCAGAAAGTGTCAAAACATATATTTCAGCAGAAATAAACGTTTCTGAAAGTTTTGTCACCCCCATGCAACTTATGGGGCAGTAACAGCACACTTTTCAAAACGTGTTGTTCAGCACGAAATAAACGCGTTTTTTCAGACCGCTGAATCCCTATGTAGCTGCAAGGCTCAGAAGAGCCCACACACTCAGCTCTTAACCCCAGTGTGCAGAAAGTGTCAAAACGTGTTTTTCAGCAGAAAAAAACATGTTTCTGCAAGTTTGGTCACCCCCATGCAACTTATGGGGCAGTAACAGCACCCTTTTCAAAACGTGTTTTTCAGCTCGAAATAAACGCGTATTTTCAGCCGCTGAATCCCAATGTAGCTGCAAGGCTCAGAAGAGCCCACACACTCAGCTCTTAACCCCAGTGTGCAGAAAGTGTCAAAACGTGTTTTTCAGCAGAAATAAACATGTTTCTGCAAGTTTGGTCACCCCCATGCAACTTATGGGGCAGTAACAGCACCCTTTTCAAAACGTGTTTTTCAGCCCGAAATAAACGCGTTTTTTCAGACCGCTGAATCCCTATGTAACTGAAAAGGCTCAGAAGAGCCCACACACTCAGCTCTTAACCCCAGTGTGCAGAAATTGTCAAAACATATATTTCAGCAGAAATAAACGTTTCTGAAAGTTTTGTCACCCCCATGCAACTTATGGGGCAGTAACAGCACACTTTTCAAAACGTGTTGTTCAGCACGAAATAAACACGTTTTTTCAGACCGCTGAATCCCTATGTAGCTGCAAGGCTCAGAAAAGCCCACACACTCAGCTCTTAACCCCAGTGTGCAGAAAGTGTCAAAACGTGTTTTTCAGCAGAAAAAAACATGTTTCTGCAAGTTTGGTCACACCCCATGCAACTTATGGGGCAGTAACAGCACCCTTTTCAAAACGTGTTTTTCAGCACGAAATAAACGCGTTTTTTCAGACCGCTGAATCCCTATGTAACTGCAAGGCTCAGAAGAGCCCACACACTCAGCTCTTAACCCCAGTGTGCAGAAAGTGTCAAAACGTGTTTTTCAGCAGAAATAAACATGTTTCTGCAAGTTTGGTCACCCCCATGCAACTTATGGGGCAGTAACAGCACCCTTTTCAAAACGTGTTTTTCAGCCCGAAATAAACGCGTTTTTTCAGACCGCTGAATCCCTATGTAACTGCAAGGCTCAGAAGAGCCCACACACTCAGCTCTTAACCCCAGTGTGCAGAAAGTGTCAAAACGTGTTTTTCAGCAGAAATAAACGTTTCTGCAAGTTTGGTCACCCCCATGCAACTTATGGGGCAGTAACAGCACCCTTTTCAAAACGTGTTTTTCAGCCCGAAATAAACGCGTTTTTTCAGACCGCTGAATCCCTATGTAACTGCAAGGCTCAGAAGAGCCCACACACTCAGATCTTAACCCCAGTATGCAGAAAGTGTCAAAACATATATTTCAGCAGAAATAAACGTTTCTGAAAGTTTTGTCACCCCCATGCAACTTATGGGGCAGTAACAGCACACTTTTCAAAACGTGTTGTTCAGCACGAAATAAACGCGTTTTTTCAGACCGCTGAATCCCTATGTAACTGCAAGGCTCAGAAGAGCCCACACACTCAGCTCTTAACCCCAGTGTGCAGAAAGTGTCAAAACGTGTTTTTCAGCAGAAATAAACATGTTTCTGCAAGTTTGGTCACCCCCATGCAACTTATGGGGCAGTAACAGCACCCTTTTCAAAACGTGTTTTTCAGCCCGAAATAAACGCGTTTTTTCAGACCGCTGAAGAGCCCACACACTCAGCTCTTAACCCCAGTGTGCAGAAAGTGTCAAAACGTGTTTTTCAGCAGAAAAAAACATGTTTCTGCAAGTTTGGTCACCCCCATGCAACTTATGGGGCAGTAACAGCACTCTTTTCAAAACGTGTTTTTCAGCTCGAAATAAACGCGTATTTTCAGGCCGCTGAATCCCAATGTAGCTGCAAGGCTCAGAAGAGCCCACACACTCAGCTCTTAACCCCAGTGTGCAGAAAGTGTCAAAACGTGTTTTTCAGCAGAAATAAACATGTTTCTGCAAGTTTGGTCACCCCCATGCAACTTATGGGGCAGTAACAGCACCCTTTTCAAAACGTGTTTTTCAGCCCGAAATAAACGCGTTTTTTCAGACCGCTGAATCCCTATGTAACTGCAAGGCTCAGAAGAGCCCACACACTCAGCTCTTAACCCCAGTGTGCAGAAAGTGTCAAAACGTGTTTTTCAGCAGAAATAAACGTTTCTGCAAGTTTGGTCACCCCCATGCAACTTATGGGGCAGTAACAGCACCCTTTTCAAAACGTGTTTTTCAGCCCGAAAAAAACGCGTTTTTTCAGACCGCTGAATCCCTATGTAACTGCAAGGCTCAGAAGAGCCCACACACTCAGATCTTAACCCCAGTGTGCAGAAAGTGTCAAAACATATATTTCAGCAGAAATAAACGTTTCTGAAAGTTTTGTCACCCCCATGCAACTTATGGGGCAGTAACAGCACACTTTTCAAAACGTGTTGTTCAGCACGAAATAAACGCGTTTTTTCAGACCGCTGAATCCCTATGTAGCTGCAAGGCTCAGAAGAGCCCACACACTCAGCTCTTAACCCCAGTGTGCAGAAAGTGTCAAAACGTGTTTTTCAGCAGAAAAAAACATGTTTCTGCAAGTTTGGTCACCCCCATGCAACTTATGGGGCAGTAAAAGCACCCTTTTCAAAACGTGTTTTTCAGCCCGAAATAAACGCATTTTTTCAGACCGCTGAATCCCTGTGTAACTGCAAGGCTCAGAAGAGCCCACACACTCAGCTCTTAACCCCAGTGTGCAGAAAGTGTCAAAACGTGTTTTTCAGCAGAAATAAACATGTTTCTGCAAGTTTGGTCACCCCCATGCAACTTATGGGGCAGTAACAGCACCCTTTTCAAAACGTGTTTTTCAGCACGAAATAAACGCGTTTTTTCAGACCGCTGAAGAGCCCACACACTCAGCTCTTAACCCGAGTGTGCAGAAAGTGTCAAAACGTGTTTTTCAGCAGAAAAAAACATGTTTCTGCAAGTTTGGTCACCCCCATGCAACTTATGGGGCAGTAACAGCACTCTTTTCAAAACGTGTTTTTCAGCTCGAAATAAACGCGTATTTTCAGACCGCTGAATCCCAATGTAGCTGCAAGGCTCAGAAGAGCCCACACACTCAGCTCTTAACCCCAGTGTGCAGAAAGTGTCAAAACGTGTTTTTCAGCAGAAATAAACATGTTTCTGCAAGTTTGGTCACCCCCATGCAACTTATGGGGCAGTAACAGCACACTTTTCAAAACGTGTTGTTCAGCACGAAATAAACACGTTTTTTCAGACCGCTGAATCCCTATGTAGCTGCAAGGCTCAGAAAAGCCCACACACTCAGCTCTTAACCCCAGTGTGCAGAAAGTGTCAAAACGTGTTTTTCAGCAGAAAAAAACATGTTTCTGCAAGTTTGGTCACCCCCATGCAACTTATGGGGCAGTAAAAGCACCCTTTTCAAAACGTGTTTTTCAGCACGAAATAAACGCGTTTTTTCAGACCGCTGAATCCCTATGTAACTGCAAGGCTCAGAAGAGCCCACACACTCAGCTCTTAACCCCAGTGTGCAGAAAGTGTCAAAACGTGTTTTTCAGCAGAAATAAACATGTTTCTGAAATTTGGTCACCCCCATGCAACTTATGGGGCAGTAACAGCACCCTTTTCAAAACGTGTTTTTCAGCCCGAAATAAACGCGTTTTTTCAGACCGCTGAAGAGCCCACACACTCAGTTCTTAACCCCAGTGTGCAGAAAGTATCAAAACGTGTTTTTCAGCAGAAATAAACATGTTTCTGAAAGTTTGGTCACCCCCATGCAACTTATGGGGCAGTAAAAGCACCCTTTTCAAAACGTGTTTTTCAGCCCGAAATAAACGCGTTTTTTCAGACCGCTGTATCCCTATGTAACTGCAAGGCTCAGAAGAGCCCACACACTCAGCTCTTAACCCCAGTGTGCAGAATGTGTCAAAACGTGTTTTTCAGCAGAAATAAACATGTTTCTGAAATTTGGTCACCCCCATGCAACTTATGGGGCAGTAACAGCACCCTTTTCAAAACGTGTTTTTCAGCCCGAAATAAACGCGTTTTTTCAGACCGCTGAAGAGCCCACACACTCAGTTCTTAACCCCAGTGTGCAGAAAGTATCAAAACGTGTTTTTCAGCAGAAATAAACATGTTTCTGAAAGTTTGGTCACCCCCATGCAACTTATGGGGCAGTAACAGGACACTTTTCAAAACGTGTTTTTCAGCCCGAAATAAACGCGTTTTTTCAGACCGCTGTATCCCTATGTAACTGCAAGGCTCAGAAGAGCCCACACACTCAGCTCTTAACCCCAGTGTGCAGAATGTGTCAAAACGTGTTTTTCAGCAGAAAAAAACATGTTTCTGCAAGTTTGGTCACCCCCATGCAACTTATGGGGCAGTAACAGCACACTTTTCAAAACGTGTTTTTCAGCTCGAAATAAACGCGTATTTTCAGTCCGCTGAATCCCAATGTAGCTGCAAGGCTCAGAAGAGCCCACACACTCAGCTCTTAACCCCAGTGTGCAAAAAGTGTCAAAACGTGTTTTTCAGCAGAAATAAACATGTTTCTGCAAGTTTGATCACCCCCATGCAACTTAAGGGGCAGTAACAGCACCCTTTTCAAAACGTGTTTTTCAGCACGAAATAAACGCGTTTTTTCAAACCGCTGAATCCCTATGTAGCTGCAAGGCTCAGAGGAGCCCACACACTCAGCTCTTAACCCCAGTGTGCAGAAAGTGTCAAAACGTGTTTTTCAGCAGAAATAAACATGTTTCTGCAAGTTTGGTCACCCCCATGCAACTTATGGGGCAGTAACAGCACCCTTTTCAAAACGTGTTTTTCAGCCCGAAATAAACGCGTTTTTTCAGACCGCTGAATCCCTATGTAACTGCAAGGCTCAGAAGAGCCCACACACTCAGATCTTAACCCCAGTGTGCAGAAAGTGTCAAAACATATATTTCAGCAGAAATAAACGTTTCTGAAAGTTTTGTCACCCCCATGCAACTTATGGGGCAGTAACAGCACACTTTTCAAAACGTGTTGTTCAGCACGAAATAAACGCGTTTTTTCAGACCGCTGAATCCCTATGTAGCTGCAAGGCTCAGAAGAGCCCACACACTCAGCTCTTAACCCCAGTGTGCAGAAAGTGTCAAAACGTGTTTTTCAGCAGAAATAAACATGTTTCTGCAAGTTTGGTCACCCCCATGCAACTTATGGGGCAGTAACAGCACCCTTTTCAAAACGTGTTTTTCAGCCCGAAATAAACGCGTTTTTTCAGACCGCTGAAGAGCCCACACACTCAGCTCTTAACCCCAGTGTGCAGAAAGTGTCAAAACGTGTTTTTCAGCAGAAAAAAACATGTTTCTGCAAGTTTGGTCACCCCCATGCAACTTATGGGGCAGTAACAGCACTCTTTTCAAAACGTGTTTTTCAGCTCGAAATAAACGCGTATTTTCAGACCGCTGAATCCCAATGTAGCTGCAAGGCTCAGAAGAGCCCACACACTCAGCTCTTAACCCCAGTGTGCAGAAAGTGTCAAAACGTGTTTTTCAGCAGAAATAAACATGTTTCTGCAAGTTTGGTCACCCCCATGCAACTTATGCCAGCAGCCATATCACCCTGCAACTCACAACTGGTAACCCACTGAAGCTAAGCAGGTGTGAGCCTGGTCAGTACCTGGATGGGAGACCTCCTGGGAAAAACTAAGGTTGCTGCTGGAGGAGGTGTTAGTGGGGCCAGCGGGGGGCGCTCACCCTGCGGTCCATGTGGGTCCTAATGCCCCAGTATAGTGACGGGGACACTATACTGTAAACAGGCGCCGTCCTTCGGATGAGACGTAAAACCGAGGTCCTGACTCTCTGTGGTCATTAAAAATTCCAGGGCGCTTCTCGAAAAGAGTAGGGGTGTAACCCCGGTGTCCTGGCCAAATTTCCAATTGGCCCTTACTAATCATGGCCTCCTAATAATCCCCCTCTATGAATTGGCTACATTACTCTGCTCTCCTCCCCACTGATAGCTGATGTGTGGTGAGCGTTCTGGCGCACTATGGCTGCCGTCGCATCATCCAGGTGGATGCTGCACATTGGTGGTGGTGGAGGGGAGTCCCCATTACCTGTAAAGCGCTTTGAGTGGAGTGTCCAGAAAAGCGCTATATAAGTGTAAGCAATTATTATTATTATTAATTATTATGGGGCAGTAACAGCACCCTTTTCAAAACGTGTTTTTCAGCCCGAAATAAACGCGTTTTTTCAGACCGCTGAATCCCTATGTAACTGCAAGGCTCAGAGGAGCCCACACACTCAGCTCTTAACCCCACTGTGCAGAAAGTGTCAAAACGTGTTTTTCAGCAGAAATAAACGTTTCTGCAAGTTTGGTCACCCCCATGCAACTTATGGGGCAGTAACAGCACTCTTTTCAAAACGTGTTTTTCAGCTCGAAATAAACGCGTATTTTCAGACCGCTGAAGAGCCCACACACTCAGCTCTTAACCCGAGTGTGCAGAAAGTGTCAAAACGTGTTTTTCAGCAGAAAAAAACATGTTTCTGCAAGTTTGGTCACCCCCATGCAACTTATGGGGCAGTAACAGCACTCTTTTCAAAACGTGTTTTTCAGCTCGAAATAAACGCGTATTTTCAGACCGCTGAATCCCAATGTAGCTGCAAGGCTCAGAAGAGCCCACACACTCAGCTCTTAACCCCAGTGTGCAGAAAGTGTCAAAACGTGTTTTTCAGCAGAAATAAACATGTTTCTGCAAGTTTGGTCACCCCCATGCAACTTATGGGGCAGTAACAGCACCCTTTTCAAAACGTGTTTTTCAGCCCGAAATAAACGCGTTTTTTCAGACCGCTGAATCCCTATGTAACTGAAAAGGCTCAGAAGAGCCCACACACTCAGCTCTTAACCCCAGTGTGCAGAAAGTGTCAAAACATATATTTCAGCAGAAATAAACGTTTCTGAAAGTTTTGTCACCCCCATGCAACTTATGGGGCAGTAACAGCACACTTTTCAAAACGTGTTGTTCAGCACGAAATAAACACGTTTTTTCAGACCGCTGAATCCCTATGTAGCTGCAAGGCTCAGAAAAGCCCACACACTCAGCTCTTAACCCCAGTGTGCAGAAAGTGTCAAAACGTGTTTTTCAGCAGAAAAAAACATGTTTCTGCAAGTTTGGTCACCCCCATGCAACTTATGGGGCAGTAAAAGCACCCTTTTCAAAACGTGTTTTTCAGCACGAAATAAACGCGTTTTTTCAGACCGCTGAATCCCTATGTAACTGCAAGGCTCAGAAGAGCCCACACACTCAGCTCTTAACCCCAGTGTGCAGAAAGTGTCAAAACGTGTTTTTCAGCAGAAATAAACGTTTCTGCAAGTTTGGTCACCCCCATGCAACTTATGGGGCAGTAACAGCACCCTTTTCAAAACGTGTTTTTCAGCCCGAAATAAACGCGTTTTTTCAGACCGCTGAATCCATATGTAACTGCAAGGCTCAGAAGAGCCCACACACTCAGATCTTAACCCCAGTGTGCAGAAAGTGTCAAAACATATATTTCAACAGAAATAAACGTTTCTGAAAGTTTTGTCACCCCCATGCAACTTATGGGGCAGTAACAGCACACTTTTCAAAACGTGTTGTTCAGCACGAAATAAACGCGTTTTTTCAGACCGCTGAATCCCTATGTAGCTGCAAGGCTCAGAAGAGCCCACACACTCAGCTCTTAACCCCAGTGTGCAGAAAGTGTCAAAACGTGTTTTTGAGCAGAAATAAACATGTTTCTGCAAGTTTGGTCACCCCCATGCAACTTATGGGGCAGTAACAGCACCCTTTTCAAAACGTGTTTTTCAGCCCGAAATAAACGCGTTTTTTCAGACCGCTGAAGAGCCCACACACTCAGCTCTTAACCCCAGTGTGCAGAAAGTGTCAAAACGTGTTTTTCAGCAGAAAAAAACATGTTTCTGCAAGTTTGGTCACCCCCATGCAACTTATGGGGCAGTAACAGCACTCTTTTCAAAACGTGTTTTTCAGCTCGAAATAAACGCGTATTTTCAGACCGCTGAATCCCAATGTAGCTGCAAGGCTCAGAAGAGCCCACACACTCAGCTCTTAACCCCAGTGTGCAGAAAGTGTCAAAACGTGTTTTTCAGCAGAAATAAACATGTTTCTGCAAGTTTGGTCACCCCCATGCAACTTATGGGGCAGTAACAGCACCCTTTTCAAAACGTGTTTTTCAGCCCGAAATAAACGCGTTTTTTCAGACCGCTGAATCCCTATGTAACTGCAAGGCTCAGAAGAGCCCACACACTCAGCTCTTAACCCCAGTGTGCAGAAAGTGTCAAAACGTGTTTTTCAGCAGAAATAAACGTTTCTGCAAGTTTGGTCACCCCCATGCAACTTATGGGGCAGTAACAGCACCCTTTTCAAAACGTGTTTTTCAGCCCGAAATAAACGCGTTTTTTCAGACCGCTGAATCCCTATGTAACTGCAAGGCTCAGAAGAGCCCACACACTCAGATCTTAACCCCAGTGTGCAGAAAGTGTCAAAACATATATTTCAGCAGAAATAAACGTTTCTGAAAGTTTTGTCACCCCCATGCAACTTATGGGGCAGTAACAGCACACTTTTCAAAACGTGTTGTTCAGCACGAAATAAACGCGTTTTTTCAGACCGCTGAATCCCTATGTAGCTGCAAGGCTCAGAAGAGCCCACACACTCAGCTCTTAACCCCAGTGTGCAGAAAGTGTCAAAACGTGTTTTTCAGCAGAAAAAAACATGTTTCTGCAAGTTTGGTCACCCCCATGCAACTTATGGGGCAGTAAAAGCACCCTTTTCAAAACGTGTTTTTCAGCCCGAAATAAACGCGTTTTTTCACACCGCTGAATCCCTATGTAACTGCAAGGCTCAGAAGAGCCCACACACTCAGCTCTTAACCCCAGTGTGCAGAAAGTGTCAAAACGTGTTTTTCAGCAGAAATAAACATGTTTCTGCAAGTTTGGTCACCCCCATGCAACTTATGGGGCAGTAACAGCACCCTTTTCAAAACGTGTTTTTCAGCACGAAATAAACGCGTTTTTTCAGACCGCTGAAGAGCCCACACACTCAGCTCTTAACCCGAGTGTGCAGAAAGTGTCAAAACGTGTTTTTCAGCAGAAAAAAACATGTTTCTGCAAGTTTGGTCACCCCCATGCAACTTATGGGGCAGTAACAGCACTCTTTTCAAAACGTGTTTTTCAGCTCGAAATAAACGCGTATTTTCAGACCGCTGAATCCCAATGTAGCTGCAAGGCTCAGAAGAGCCCACACACTCAGCTCTTAACCCCAGTGTGCAGAAAGTGTCAAAACGTGTTTTTCAGCAGAAAAAAACATGTTTCTGCAAGTTTGGTCACCCCCATGCAACTTATGGGGCAGTAACAGCACCCTTTTCAAAACGTGTTTTTCAGCCCGAAATAAACGCGTTTTTTCAGACCGCTGAATCCCTATGTAACTGAAAAGGCTCAGAAGAGCCCACACACTCAGCTCTTAACCCCAGTGTGCAGAAAGTGTCAAAACATATATTTCAGCAGAAATAAACGTTTCTGAAAGTTTTGTCACCCCCATGCAACTTATGGGGCAGTAACAGCACACTTTTCAAAACGTGTTGTTCAGCACGAAATAAACACGTTTTTTCAGACCGCTGAATCCCTATGTAGCTGCAAGGCTCAGAAAAGCCCACACACTCAGCTCTTAACCCCAGTGTGCAGAAAGTGTCAAAACGTGTTTTTCAGCAGAAATAAACATGTTTCTGCAAGTTTGGTCACCCCCATGCAACTTATGGGGCAGTAACAGCACCCTTTTCAAAATGTGTTTTTCAGCACGAAATAAATGCATTTTTTCAGACCGCTGAAGAGCCCACACACTCAGCTCTTAACCCCAGTGTGCAGAAAGTGTCAAAACGTGTTTTTCAGCAGAAATAAACATGTTTCTGCAAGTTTGGTCACCCCCATGCAACTTATGGGGCAGTAACAGCACCCTTTTCAAAACGTGTTTTTCAGCACGAAATAAATGCGTTTTTTCAGACCGCTGAAGAGCCCACACACTCAGCTCTTAACCCCAGTGTGCAGAAAGTGTCAAAACGTGTTTTTCAGCAGAAAAAAACATGTTTCTGCAAGTTTGGTCACCCCCATGCAACTTATGGGGCAGTAAAAGCACCCTTTTCAAAACGTGTTTTTCAGCCCGAAATAAACGCGTTTTTTCAGACCGCTGAATCCCTATGTAACTGCAAGGCTCAGAAGAGCCCACACACTCAGCTCTTAACCCCAGTGTGCAGAAAGTGTCAAAACGTGTTTTTCAGCAGAAATAAACATGTTTCTGCAAGTTTGGTCACCCCCATGCAACTTATGGGGCAGTAACAGCACCCTTTTCAAAACATGTTTTTCAGCACGAAATAAACGCGTTTTTTCAGACCGCTGAAGAGCCCACACACTCAGCTCTTAACCCGAGTGTGCAGAAAGTGTCAAAACGTGTTTTTCAGCAGAAAAAAACATGTTTCTGCAAGTTTGGTCACCCCCATGCAACTTATGGGGCAGTAACAGCACTCTTTTCAAAACGTGTTTTTCAGCTCGAAATAAATGCGTATTTTCAGACCGCTGAATCCCAATGTAGCTGCAAGGCTCAGAAGAGCCCACACACTCAGCTCTTAACCCCAGTGTGCAGAAAGTGTCAAAACGTGTTTTTCAGCAGAAATAAACATGTTTCTGCAAGTTTGGTCACCCCCATGCAACTTATGGGGCAGTAACAGCACCCTTTTCAAAACGTGTTTTTCAGCCCGAAATAAACGCGTTTTTTCAGACCGCTGAATCCCTATGTAACTGAAAAGGCTCAGAAGAGCCCACACACTCAGCTCTTAACCCCAGTGTGCAGAAAGTGTCAAAACATATATTTCAGCAGAAATAAACGTTTCTGAAAGTTTTGTCACCCCCATGCAACTTATGGGGCAGTAACAGCACACTTTTCAAAACGTGTTGTTCAGCACGAAATAAACACGTTTTTTCAGACCGCTGAATCCCTATGTAGCTGCAAGGCTCAGAAAAGCCCACACACTCAGCTCTTAACCCCAGTGTGCAGAAAGTGTCAAAACGTGTTTTTCAGCAGAAAAAAACATGTTTCTGCAAGTTTGGTCACCCCCATGCAACTTATGGGGCAGTAAAAGCACCCTTTTCAAAACGTGTTTTTCAGCACGAAATAAACGCGTTTTTTCAGACCGCTGAATCCCTATGTAACTGCAAGGCTCAGAAGAGCCCACACACTCAGCTCTTAACCCCAGTGTGCAGAAAGTGTCAAAACGTGTTTTTCAGCAGAAATAAACGTTTCTGCAAGTTTGGTCACCCCCATGCAACTTATGGGGCAGTAACAGCACCCTTTTCAAAACGTGTTTTTCAGCCCGAAATAAACGCGTTTTTTCAGACCGCTGAATCCCTATGTAACTGCAAGGCTCAGAAGAGCCCACACACTCAGATCTTAACCCCAGTGTGCAGAAAGTGTCAAAACATATATTTCAGCAGAAATAAACGTTTCTGAAAGTTTTGTCACCCCCATGCAACTTATGGGGCAGTAACAGCACACTTTTCAAAACGTGTTGTTCAGCACGAAATAAACGCGTTTTTTCAGACCGCTGAATCCCTATGTAGCTGCAAGGCTCAGAAGAGCCCACACACTCAGCTCTTAACCCCAGTGTGCAGAAAGTGTCAAAACGTGTTTTTCAGCAGAAATAAACATGTTTCTGCAAGTTTGGTCACCCCCATGCAACTTATGGGGCAGTAACAGCACCCTTTTCAAAACGTGTTTTTCAGCCCGAAATAAACGCGTTTTTTCAGACCGCTGAAGAGCCCACACACTCAGCTCTTAACCCCAGTGTGCAGAAAGTGTCAAAACGTGTTTTTCAGCAGAAAAAAACATGTTTCTGCAAGTTTGGTCACCCCCATGCAACTTATGGGGCAGTAACAGCACTCTTTTCAAAACGTGTTTTTCAGCTCGAAATAAACGCGTATTTTCAGACCGCTGAATCCCAATGTAGCTGCAAGGCTCAGAAGAGCCCACACACTCAGCTCTTAACCCCAGTGTGCAGAAAGTGTCAAAACGTGTTTTTCAGCAGAAATAAACATGTTTCTGCAAGTTTGGTCACCCCCATGCAACTTATGGGGCAGTAACAGCACCCTTTTCAAAACGTGTTTTTCAGCCCGAAATAAACGCGTTTTTTCAGACCGCTGAATCCCTATGTAACTGCAAGGCTCAGAAGAGCCCACACACTCAGCTCTTAACCCCAGTGTGCAGAAAGTGTCAAAACGTGTTTTTCAGCAGAAATAAACGTTTCTGCAAGTTTGGTCACCCCCATGCAACTTATGGGGCAGTAACAGCACCCTTTTCAAAACGTGTTTTTCAGCCCGAAATAAACGCGTTTTTTCAGACCGCTGAAGAGCCCACACACTCAGTTCTTAACCCCAGTGTGCAGAAAGTATCAAAACGTGTTTTTCAGCAGAAATAAACATGTTTCTGAAAGTTTGGTCACCCCCATGCAACTTATGGGGCAGTAACAGGACACTTTTCAAAACGTGTTTTTCAGCCCGAAATAAACGCGTTTTTTCAGACCGCTGTATCCCTATGTAACTGCAAGGCTCAGAAGAGCCCACACACTCAGCTCTTAACCCCAGTGTGCAGAATGTGTCAAAACGTGTTTTTCAGCAGAAAAAAACATGTTTCTGCAAGTTTGGTCACCCCCATGCAACTTATGGGGCAGTAACAGCACTCTTTTCAAAACGTGTTTTTCAGCTCGAAATAAACGCGTATTTTCAGACCGCTGAATCCCAATGTAGCTGCAAGGCTCAGAAGAGCCCACACACTCAGCTCTTAACCCCAGTGTGCAGAAAGTGTCAAAACGTGTTTTTCAGCAGAAATAAACATGTTTCTGCAAGTTTGATCACCCCCATGCAACTTAAGGGGCAGTAACAGCACCCTTTTCAAAACGTGTTTTTCAGCACGAAATAAACGCGTTTTTTCAAACCGCTGAATCCCTATGTAGCTGCAAGGCTCAGAGGAGCCCACACACTCAGCTCTTAACCCCAGTGTGCAGAAAGTGTCAAAACGTGTTTTTCAGCAGAAATAAACATGTTTCTGCAAGTTTGGTCACCCCCATGCAACTTATGGGGCAGTAACAGCACCCTTTTCAAAACGTGTTTTTCAGCCCGAAATAAACGCGTTTTTTCAGACCGCTGAATCCCTATGTAACTGCAAGGCTCAGAAGAGCCCACACACTCAGCTCTTAACCCCAGTGTGCAGAAAGTGTCAAAACGTGTTTTTCAGCAGAAATAAACATGTTTCTGCAAGTTTGATCACCCCCATGCAACTTATGGGGCAGTAACAGCACCCTTTTCAAAACGTGTTTTTCAGCCCGAAATAAACGCGTTTTTTCAGACCGCTGAAGAGCCCACACACTCAGTTCTTAACCCCAGTGTGCAGAAAGTGTCAAAACGTGTTTTTCAGCAGAAATAAACATGTTTCTGCAAGTTTGGTCACCCCCATGCAACTTATGGGGCAGTAACAGCAGCCTTTTCAAAACGTGTTTTTCAGCCCGAAATAAACGCGTTTTTTCAGACCGCTGAATCCCTATGTAACTGCAAGGCTCAGAAGAGCCCACACACTCAGCTCTTAACCCCAGTGTGCAGAAAGTGTCAAAACGTGTTTTTCAGGAGAAATAAACATGTTTCTGCAAGTTTGGTCACCCCCATGCAACTTATGGGGCAGTAACAGCACCCTTTTCAAAACGTGTTTTTCAGCCCGAAATAAACGCGTTTTTTCAGACCGCTGAATCCCTATGTAACTGCAAGGCTCAGAAGAGCCCACACACTCAGATCTTAACCCCAGTGTGCAGAAAGTGTGAAAACATATATTTCAGCAGAAATAAACGTTTCTGAAAGTTTTGTCACCCCCATGCAACTTATGGGGCAGTAACAGCACACTTTTCAAAACGTGTTGTTCAGCACGAAATAAACGCGTTTTTTCAGACCGCTGAATCCCTATGTAGCTGCAAGGCTCAGAAGAGCCCACACACTCAGCTCTTAACCCCAGTGTGCAGAAAGTGTCAAAACGTGTTTTTCAGCAGAAAAAAACATGTTTCTGCAAGTTTGGTCACCCCCATGCAACTTATGGGGCAGTAACAGCACCCTTTTCAAAACGTGTTTTTCAGCTCGAAATAAACGCGTATTTTCAGCCGCTGAATCCCAATGTAGCTGCAAGGCTCAGAAGAGCCCACACACTCAGCTCTTAACCCCAGTGTGCAGAAAGTGTCAAAACGTGTTTTTCAGCAGAAATAAACATGTTTCTGCAAGTTTGGTCACCCCCATGCAACTTATGGGGCAGTAACAGCACCCTTTTCAAAACGTGTTTTTCAGCCCGAAATAAACGCGTTTTTTCAGACCGCTGAATCCCTATGTAACTGAAAAGGCTCAGAAGAGCCCACACACTCAGCTCTTAACCCCAGTGTGCAGAAATTGTCAAAACATATATTTCAGCAGAAATAAACGTTTCTGAAAGTTTTGTCACCCCCATGCAACTTATGGGGCAGTAACAGCACACTTTTCAAAACGTGTTGTTCAGCACGAAATAAACACGTTTTTTCAGACCGCTGAATCCCTATGTAGCTGCAAGGCTCAGAAAAGCCCACACACTCAGCTCTTAACCCCAGTGTGCAGAAAGTGTCAAAACGTGTTTTTCAGCAGAAAAAAACATGTTTCTGCAAGTTTGGTCACACCCCATGCAACTTATGGGGCAGTAACAGCACCCTTTTCAAAACGTGTTTTTCAGCACGAAATAAACGCGTTTTTTCAGACCGCTGAATCCCTATGTAACTGCAAGGCTCAGAAGAGCCCACACACTCAGCTCTTAACCCCAGTGTGCAGAAAGTGTCAAAACGTGTTTTTCAGCAGAAATAAACATGTTTCTGCAAGTTTGGTCACCCCCATGCAACTTATGGGGCAGTAACAGCACCCTTTTCAAAACGTGTTTTTCAGCCCGAAATAAACGCGTTTTTTCAGACCGCTGAAGAGCCCACACACTCAGCTCTTAACCCCAGTGTGCAGAAAGTGTCAAAACGTGTTTTTCAGCAGAAATAAACATGTTTCTGCAAGTTTGGTCACCCACATGCAACTTATGGGGCAGTAACAGTACCCTTTTCAAAACGTGTTTTTCAGCTCGAAATAAACGCGTTTTTTCATACTGCTGAATCCCTATGTAACTGCAAGGCTCAGAAGAGCCCACACACTCAGCTCTTAACCCCAGTGTGCAGAAAGTGTCAAAACGTGTTTTTCAGCAGAAATAAACATGTTTCTGCAAGTTTGATCACCCCCATGCAACTTATGGGGCAGTAACAGCACCCTTTTCAAAACATGTTTTTCAGCCTGAAATAAACGCGTTTTTTCAGACCGCTGAAGAGCCCACACACTCAGTTCTTAACCCCAGTGTGCAGAAAGTGTCAAAACGTGTTTTTCAGCAGAAATAAACATGTTTCTGCAAGTTTGGTCACCCCCATGCAACTTATGGGGCAGTAACAGCACACTTTGCAAAACGTGTTGTTCAGCACGAAATAAACGCGTTTTTTCAGACCGCTGAATCCCTATGTAGCTGCAAGGCTCAGAAAAGCCCACACACTCAGCTCTTAACCCCAGTGTGCAGAAAGTGTCAAAACATGTTTTTCAGCACAAAAAAACATGTTTCTGCAAGTTTGGTCACACCCATGCAACTTATGGGGCAGCAACAGCACCCTTTTCAAAACGTGTTTTTCAGCCCGAAATAAACGCGTTTTTTCAGACCGCTGAATCCCTATGTAACTGCAAGGCTCAGAAGAGCCCACACACTCAGCTCTTAACCCCAGTGTGCAGAAAGTGTCAAAACGTGTTTTTCAGCAGAAATAAACATGTTTCTGCAAGTTTGGTCACCCCCATGCAACTTATGGGGCAGTAACAGCACCCTTTTCAAAACGTGTTTTTCAGCCCGAAATAAACGCGTTTTTTCAGACCGCTGAATCCCTATGTAACTGCAAGGCTCAGAAGAGCCCACACACTCAGATCTTAACCCCAGTGTGCAGAAAGTGTGAAAACATATATTTCAGCAGAAATAAACGTTTCTGAAAGTTTTGTCACCCCCATGCAACTTATGGGGCAGTAACAGCACACTTTTCAAAACGTGTTGTTCAGCACGAAATAAACGCGTTTTTTCAGACCGCTGAATCCCTATGTAGCTGCAAGGCTCAGAAGAGCCCACACACTCAGCTCTTAACCCCAGTGTGCAGAAAGTGTCAAAACGTGTTTTTCAGCAGAAAAAAACATGTTTCTGCAAGTTTGGTCACCCCCATGCAACTTATGGGGCAGTAACAGCACCCTTTTCAAAACGTGTTTTTCAGCTCGAAATAAACGCGTATTTTCAGCCGCTGAATCCCAATGTAGCTGCAAGGCTCAGAAGAGCCCACACACTCAGCTCTTAACCCCAGTGTGCAGAAAGTGTCAAAACGTGTTTTTCAGCAGAAATAAACATGTTTCTGCAAGTTTGGTCACCCCCATGCAACTTATGGGGCAGTAACAGCACCCTTTTCAAAACGTGTTTTTCAGCCCGAAATAAACGCGTTTTTTCAGACCGCTGAATCCCTATGTAACTGAAAAGGCTCAGAAGAGCCCACACACTCAGCTCTTAACCCCAGTGTGCAGAAATTGTCAAAACATATATTTCAGCAGAAATAAACGTTTCTGAAAGTTTTGTCACCCCCATGCAACTTATGGGGCAGTAACAGCACACTTTTCAAAACGTGTTGTTCAGCACGAAATAAACACGTTTTTTCAGACCGCTGAATCCCTATGTAGCTGCAAGGCTCAGAAAAGCCCACACACTCAGCTCTTAACCCCAGTGTGCAGAAAGTGTCAAAACGTGTTTTTCAGCAGAAAAAAACATGTTTCTGCAAGTTTGGTCACACCCCATGCAACTTATGGGGCAGTAACAGCACCCTTTTCAAAACGTGTTTTTCAGCACGAAATAAACGCGTTTTTTCAGACCGCTGAATCCCTATGTAACTGCAAGGCTCAGAAGAGCCCACACACTCAGCTCTTAACCCCAGTGTGCAGAAAGTGTCAAAACGTGTTTTTCAGCAGAAATAAACATGTTTCTGCAAGTTTGGTCACCCCCATGCAACTTATGGGGCAGTAACAGCACCCTTTTCAAAACGTGTTTTTCAGCCCGAAATAAACGCGTTTTTTCAGACCGCTGAAGAGCCCACACACTCAGCTCTTAACCCCAGTGTGCAGAAAGTGTCAAAACGTGTTTTTCAGCAGAAATAAACATGTTTCTGCAAGTTTGGTCACCCCCATGCAACTTATGGGGCAGTAACAGCACCCTTTTCAAAACGTGTTTTTCAGCCCGAAATAAACGCGTTTTTTCAGTCCGCTGAATCCCTATGTAACTGCAAGGCTCAGAAGAGCCCACACACTCAGCTCTTAACCCCAGTGTGCAGAAAGTGTCAAAACGTGTTTTTCAGCAGAAATAAACGTTTCTGCAAGTTTGGTCACCCCCATGCAACTTATGGGGCAGTAACAGCACCCTTTTCAAAACGTGTTTTTCAGCCCGAAATAAACGCGTTTTTTCAGACCGCTGAATCCCTATGTAACTGCAAGGCTCAGAAGAGCCCACACACTCAGATCTTAACCCCAGTATGCAGAAAGTGTCAAAACATATATTTCAGCAGAAATAAACGTTTCTGAAAGTTTTGTCACCCCCATGCAACTTATGGGGCAGTAACAGCACACTTTTCAAAACGTGTTGTTCAGCACGAAATAAACGCGTTTTTTCAGACCGCTGAATCCCTATGTAGCTGCAAGGCTCAGAAGAGCCCACACACTCAGCTCTTAACCCCAGTGTGCAGAAAGTGTCAAAACGTGTTTTTCAGCAGAAATAAACATGTTTCTGCAAGTTTGGTCACCCCCATGCAACTTATGGGGCAGTAACAGCACCCTTTTCAAAACGTGTTTTTCAGCCCGAAATAAACGCGTTTTTTCAGACCGCTGAAGAGCCCACACACTCAGCTCTTAACCCCAGTGTGCAGAAAGTGTCAAAACGTGTTTTTCAGCAGAAAAAAACATGTTTCTGCAAGTTTGGTCACCCCCATGCAACTTATGGGGCAGTAACAGCACTCTTTTCAAAACGTGTTTTTCAGCTCGAAATAAACGCGTATTTTCAGACCGCTGAATCCCAATGTAGCTGCAAGGCTCAGAAGAGCCCACACACTCAGCTCTTAACCCCAGTGTGCAGAAAGTGTCAAAACGTGTTTTTCAGCAGAAATAAACATGTTTCTGCAAGTTTGGTCACCCCCATGCAACTTATGGGGCAGTAACAGCACCCTTTTCAAAACGTGTTTTTCAGCCCGAAATAAACGCGTTTTTTCAGACCGCTGAATCCCTATGTAACTGCAAGGCTCAGAAGAGCCCACACACTCAGCTCTTAACCCCAGTGTGCAGAAAGTGTCAAAACGTGTTTTTCAGCAGAAATAAACGTTTCTGCAAGTTTGGTCACCCCCATGCAACTTATGGGGCAGTAACAGCACCCTTTTCAAAACGTGTTTTTCAGCCCGAAATAAACGCGTTTTTTCAGGCCGCTGAATCCCTATGTAACTGCAAGGCTCAGAAGAGCCCACACACTCAGATCTTAACCCCAGTGTGCAGAAAGTGTCAAAACATATATTTCAGCAGAAATAAACGTTTCTGAAAGTTTTGTCACCCCCATGCAACTTATGGGGCAGTAACAGCACACTTTTCAAAACGTGTTGTTCAGCACGAAATAAACGCGTTTTTTCAGACCGCTGAATCCCTATGTAGCTGCAAGGTTCAGAAGAGCCCACACACTCAGCTCTTAACCCCAGTGTGCAGAAAGTGTCAAAACGTGTTTTTCAGCAGAAAAAAACATGTTTCTGCAAGTTTGGTCACCCCCATGCAACTTATGGGGCAGTAAAAGCACCCTTTTCAAAACGTGTTTTTCAGCCCGAAATAAACGCGTTTTTTCAGACCGCTGAATCCCTGTGTAACTGCAAGGCTCAGAAGAGCCCACACACTCAGCTCTTAACCCCAGTGTGCAGAAAGTGTCAAAACGTGTTTTTCAGCAGAAATAAACATGTTTCTGCAAGTTTGGTCACCCCCATGCAACTTATGGGGCAGTAACAGCACCCTTTTCAAAACGTGTTTTTCAGCACGAAATAAACGCGTTTTTTCAGACCGCTGAAGAGCCCACACACTCAGCTCTTAACCCGAGTGTGCAGAAAGTGTCAAAACGTGTTTTTCAGCAGAAAAAAACATGTTTCTGCAAGTTTGGTCACCCCCATGCAACTTATGGGGCAGTAACAGCACTCTTTTCAAAACGTGTTTTTCAGCTCGAAATAAACGCGTATTTTCAGACCGCTGAATCCCAATGTAGCTGCAAGGCTCAGAAGAGCCCACACACTCAGCTCTTAACCCCAGTGTGCAGAAAGTGTCAAAACGTGTTTTTCAGCAGAAATAAACATGTTTCTGCATGTTTGGTCACCCCCATGCAACTTATGGGGCAGTAACAGCACACTTTTCAAAACGTGTTGTTCAGCACGAAATAAACACGTTTTTTCAGACCGCTGAATCCCTATGTAGCTGCAAGGCTCAGAAAAGCCCACACACTCAGCTCTTAACCCCAGTGTGCAGAAAGTGTCAAAACGTGTTTTTCAGCAGAAAAAAACATGTTTCTGCAAGTTTGGTCACCCCCATGCAACTTATGGGGCAGTAAAAGCACCCTTTTCAAAACGTGTTTTTCAGCACGAAATAAACGCGTTTTTTCAGACCGCTGAATCCCTATGTAACTGCAAGGCTCAGAAGAGCCCACACACTCAGCTCTTAACCCCAGTGTGCAGAAAGTGTCAAAACGT
Organism: Lepisosteus platostomus; assembly: GCF_059453375.1. NCBI lineage: Eukaryota > Metazoa > Chordata > Actinopteri > Semionotiformes > Lepisosteidae > Lepisosteus > Lepisosteus platostomus. Next base: position 36,190,615 of record NC_142612.1, read on the forward strand.
GTTTTTCAGCAGAAATAAACATGTTTCTGAAATTTGGTCACCCCCATGCAACTTATGGGGCAGTAACAGCACCCTTTTCAAAACGTGTTTTTCAGCCCGAAATAAACGCGTTTTTTCAGACCGCTGAAGAGCCCACACACTCAGTTCTTAACCCCAGTGTGCAGAAAGTATCAAAACGTGTTTTTCAGCAGAAATAAACATGTTTCTGAAAGTTTGGTCACCCCCATGCAACTTATGGGGCAGTAAAAGCACCCTTTTCAAAACGTGTTTTTCAGCCCGAAATAAACGCGTTTTTTCAGACCGCTGTATCCCTATGTAACTGCAAGGCTCAGAAGAGCCCACACACTCAGCTCTTAACCCCAGTGTGCAGAATGTGTCAAAACGTGTTTTTCAGCAGAAATAAACATGTTTCTGCATGTTTGGTCACCCCCATGCAACTTATGGGGCAGTAACAGCACCCTTTTCAAAACGTGTTTTTCAGCCCGAAATAAACGCGTTTTTTCAGACCGCTGAAGAGCCCACACACTCAGTTCTTAACCCCAGTGTGCAGAAAGTATCAAAACGTGTTTTTCAGCAGAAATAAACATGTTTCTGAAAGTTTGGTCACCCCCATGCAACTTATGGGGCAGTAACAGGACACTTTTCAAAACGTGTTTTTCAGCCCGAAATAAACGCGTTTTTTCAGACCGCTGTATCCCTATGTAACTGCAAGGCTCAGAAGAGCCCACACACTCAGCTCTTAACCCCAGTGTGCAGAATGTGTCAAAACGTGTTTTTCAGCAGAAAAAAACATGTTTCTGCAAGTTTGGTCACCCCCATGCAACTTATGGGGCAGTAACAGCACTCTTTTCAAAACGTGTTTTTCAGCTCGAAATAAACGCGTATTTTCAGACCGCTGAATCCCAATGTAGCTGCAAGGCTCAGAAGAGCCCACACACTCAGCTCTTAACCCCAGTGTGCAGAAAGTGTCAAAACGTGTTTTTCAGCAGAAATAAACATGTTTCTGCAAGTTTGATCACCCCCATGCAACTTAAGGGGCAGTAACAGCACCCTTTTCAAAACGTGTTTTTCAGCACGAAATAAACGCGTTTTTTCAAACCGCTGAATCCCTATGTAGCTGCAAGGCTCAGAGGAGCCCACACACTCAGCTCTTAACCCCAGTGTGCAGAAAGTGTCAAAACGTGTTTTTCAGCAGAAATAAACATGTTTCTGCAAGTTTGGTCACCCCCATGCAACTTATGGGGCAGTAACAGCACCCTTTTCAAAACGTGTTTTTCAGCCCGAAATAAACGCGTTTTTTCAGACCGCTGAATCCCTATGTAACTGCAAGGCTCAGAAGAGCCCACACACTCAGCTCTTAACCCCAGTGTGCAGAAAGTGTCAAAACGTGTTTTTCAGCAGAAATAAACATGTTTCTGCAAGTTTGGTCACCCCCATGCAACTTATGGGGCAGTAACAGCACCCTTTTCAAAACGTGTTTTTCAGCCCGAAATAAACGCGTTTTTTCAGACCGCTGAAGAGCCCACACACTCAGCTCTTAACCCCAGTGTGCAGAAAGTGTCAAAACGTGTTTTTCAGCAGAAAAAAACATGTTTCTGCAAGTTTGGTCACCCCCATGCAACTTATGGGGCAGTAACAGCACTCTTTTCAAAACGTGTTTTTCAGCTCGAAATAAACGCGTATTTTCAGACCGCTGAATCCCAATGTAGCTGCAAGGCTCAGAAGAGCCCACACACTCAGCTCTTAACCCCAGTGTGCAGAAAGTGTCAAAACGTGTTTTTCAGCAGAAATAAACATGTTTCTGCAAGTTTGGTCACCCACATGCAACTTATGGGGCAGTAACAGTACCCTTTTCAAAACGTGTTTTTCAGCTCGAAATAAACGCGTTTTTTCATACCGCTGAATCCCTATGTAACTGCAAGGCTCAGAAGAGCCCACACACTCAGCTCTTAACCCCAGTGTGCAGAAAGTGTCAAAACGTGTTTTTCAGCAGAAATAAACATGTTTCTGCAAGTTTGATCACCCCCATGCAACTTATGGGGCAGTAACAGCACCCTTTTCAAAACATGTTTTTCAGCCTGAAATAAACGCGTTTTTTCAGACCGCTGAAGAGCCCACACACTCAGTTCTTAACCCCAGTGTGCAGAAAGTGTCAAAACGTGTTTTTCAGCAGAAATAAACATGTTTCTGCAAGTTTGGTCACCCCCATGCAACTTATGGGGCAGTAACAGCACACTTTGCAAAACGTGTTGTTCAGCACGAAATAAACGCGTTTTTTCAGACCGCTGAATCCCTATGTAGCTGCAAGGCTCAGAAAAGCCCACACACTCAGCTCTTAACCCCAGTGTGCAGAAAGTGTCAAAACGTGTTTTTCAGCAGAAAAAAACATGTTTCTGCAAGTTTGGTCACACCCATGCAACTTATGGGGCAGCAACAGCACCCTTTTCAAAACGTGTTTTTCAGCCCGAAATAAACGCGTTTTTTCAGACCGCTGAATCCCTATGTAACTGCAAGGCTCAGAAGAGCCCACACACTCAGCTCTTAACCCCAGTGTGCAGAAAGTGTCAAAACGTGTTTTTCAGCAGAAATAAACGTTTCTGCAAGTTTGGTCACCCCCATGCAACTTATGGGGCAGTAACAGCACCCTTTTCAAAACGTGTTTTTCAGCCCGAAATAAACGCGTTTTTTCAGACCGCTGAATCCCTATGTAACTGCAAGGCTCAGAAGAGCCCACACACTCAGATCTTAACCCCAGTGTGCAGAAAGTGTCAAAACATATATTTCAGCAGAAATAAACGTTTCTGAAAGTTTTGTCACCCCCATGCAACTTATGGGGCAGTAACAGCACACTTTTCAAAACGTGTTGTTCAGCACGAAATAAACGCGTTTTTTCAGACCGCTGAATCCCTATGTAGCTGCAAGGCTCAGAAGAGCCCACACACTCAGCTCTTAACCCCAGTGTGCAGAAAGTGTCAAAACGTGTTTTTCAGCAGAAATAAACATGTTTCTGCAAGTTTGGTCACCCCCATGCAACTTATGGGGCAGTAACAGCACCCTTTTCAAAACGTGTTTTTCAGCCCGAAATAAACGCGTTTTTTCAGACCGCTGAAGAGCCCACACACTCAGCTCTTAACCCCAGTGTGCAGAAAGTGTCAAAACGTGTTTTTCAGCAGAAAAAAACATGTTTCTGCAAGTTTGGTCACCCCCATGCAACTTATGGGGCAGTAACAGCACTCTTTTCAAAACGTGTTTTTCAGCTCGAAATAAACGCGTATTTTCAGACCGCTGAATCCCAATGTAGCTGCAAGGCTCAGAAGAGCCCACACACTCAGCTCTTAACCCCAGTGTGCAGAAAGTGTCAAAACGTGTTTTTCAGCAGAAAAAAACATGTTTCTGCAAGTTTGGTCACCCCCATGCAACTTATGGGGCAGTAACAGCACTCTTTTCAAAACGTGTTTTTCAGCTCGAAATAAACGCGTATTTTCAGACCGCTGAATCCCAATGTAGCTGCAAGGCTCAGAAGAGCCCACACACTCAGCTCTTAACCCCAGTGTGCAGAAAGTGTCAAAACGTGTTTTTCAGCAGAAATAAACATGTTTCTGCAAGTTTGGTCACCCCCATGCAACTTATGGGGCAGTAACAGCACACTTTGCAAAACGTGTTGTTCAGCACGAAATAAACGCGTTTTTTCAGACCGCTGAATCCCTATGTAGCTGCAAGGCTCAGAAAAGCCCACACACTCAGCTCTTAACCCCAGTGTGCAGAAAGTGTCAAAACGTGTTTTTCAGCAGAAAAAAACATGTTTCTGCAAGTTTGGTCACACCCATGCAACTTATGGGGCAGCAACAGCACCCTTTTCAAAACGTGTTTTTCAGCCCGAAATAAACGCGTTTTTTCAGACCGCTGAATCCCTATGTAACTGCAAGGCTCAGAAGAGCCCACACACTCAGCTCTTAACCCCAGTGTGCAGAAAGTGTCAAAACGTGTTTTTCAGCAGAAATAAACGTTTCTGCAAGTTTGGTCACCCCCATGCAACTTATGGGGCAGTAACAGCACCCTTTTCAAAACGTGTTTTTCAGCCCGAAATAAACGCGTTTTTTCAGACCGCTGAATCCCTATGTAACTGCAAGGCTCAGAAGAGCCCACACACTCAGATCTTAACCCCAGTGTGCAGAAAGTGTCAAAACATATATTTCAGCAGAAATAAACGTTTCTGAAAGTTTTGTCACCCCCATGCAACTTATGGGGCAGTAACAGCACACTTTTCAAAACGTGTTGTTCAGCACGAAATAAACGCGTTTTTTCAGACCGCTGAATCCCTATGTAGCTGCAAGGCTCAGAAGAGCCCACACACTCAGCTCTTAACCCCAGTGTGCAGAAAGTGTCAAAACGTGTTTTTCAGCAGAAATAAACATGTTTCTGCAAGTTTGGTCACCCCCATGCAACTTATGGGGCAGTAACAGCACCCTTTTCAAAACGTGTTTTTCAGCCCGAAATAAACGCGTTTTTTCAGACCGCTGAAGAGCCCACACACTCAGCTCTTAACCCCAGTGTGCAGAAAGTATCAAAACGTGTTTTTCAGCAGAAAAAAACATGTTTCTGCAAGTTTGGTCACCCCCATGCAACTTATGGGGCAGTAACAGCACTCTTTTCAAAACGTGTTTTTCAGCTCGAAATAAACGCGTATTTTCAGACCGCTGAATCCCAATGTAGCTGCAAGGCTCAGAAGAGCCCACACACTCAGCTCTTAACCCCAGTGTGCAGAAAGTGTCAAAACGTGTTTTTCAGCAGAAATAAACATGTTTCTGCAAGTTTGGTCACCCCCATGCAACTTATGGGGCAGTAACAGCACCCTTTTCAAAACGTGTTTTTCAGCCCGAAATAAACGCGTTTTTTCAGACCGCTGAATCCCTATGTAACTGCAAGGCTCAGAGGAGCCCACACACTCAGCTCTTAACCCCAGTGTGCAGAAAGTGTCAAAACGTGTTTTTCAGCAGAAATAAACGTTTCTGCAAGTTTGGTCACCCCCATGCAACTTATGGGGCAGTAACAGCACCCTTTTCAAAACGTGTTTTTCAGCCCGAAATAAACGCGTTTTTTCAGACCGCTGAATCCCTATGTAACTGCAAGGCTCAGAAGAGCCCACACACTCAGCTCTTAACCCCAGTGTGCAGAAAGTGTCAAAACGTGTTTTTCAGCAGAAATAAACATGTTTCTGCAAGTTTGATCACCCCCATGCAACTTAATGGGCAGTAACAGCACCCTTTTCAAAACGTGTTTTTCAGCACGAAATAAACGCGTTTTTTCAAACCGCTGAATCCCTATGTAGCTGCAAGGCTCAGAGGAGCCCACACACTCAGCTCTTAACCCCAGTGTGCAGAAAGTGTCAAAACGTGTTTTTCAGCAGAAATAAACATGTTTCTGCAAGTTTGGTCACCCCCATGCAACTTATGGGGCAGTAACAGCACCCTTTTCAAAACGTGTTTTTCAGCCCGAAATAAACGCGTTTTTTCAGACCGCTGAATCTCTATGTAACTGCAAGGCTCATAAGAGCCCACACACTCAGCTCTTAACCCCAGTGTGCAGAAAGTGTCAAAACGTGTTTTTCAGCAGAAATAAACATGTTTCTGCAAGTTTGGTCACCCCCATGCAACTTATGGGGCAGTAACAGCACCCTTTTCAAAACGTGTTTTTCAGCCCGAAATAAACGCGTTTTTTCAGACCGCTGAAGAGCCCACACACTCAGCTCTTAACCCCAGTGTGCAGAAAGTGTCAAAACGTGTTTTTCAGCAGAAAAAAACATGTTTCTGCAAGTTTGGTCACCCCCATGCAACTTATGGGGCAGTAACAGCACTTTTTTCAAAACGTGTTTTTCAGCTCGAAATAAACGCGTATTTTCAGACCGCTGAATCCCAATGTAGCTGCAAGGCTCAGAAGAGCCCACACACTCAGCTCTTAACCCCAGTGTGCAGAAAGTGTCAAAACGTGTTTTTCAGCAGAAATAAACATGTTTCTGCAAGTTTGGTCACCCACATGCAACTTATGGGGCAGTAACAGTACCCTTTTCAAAACGTGTTTTTCAGCTCGAAATAAACGCGTTTTTTCATACCGCTGAATCCCTATATAACTGCAAGGCTCAGAAGAGCCCACACACTCAGCTCTTAACCCCAGTGTGCAGAAAGTGTCAAAACGTGTTTTTCAGCAGAAATAAACATGTTTCTGCAAGTTTGATCACCCCCATGCAACTTATGGGGCAGTAACAGCACCCTTTTCAAAACATGTTTTTCAGCCTGAAATAAACGCGTTTTTTCAGACCGCTGAAGAGCCCACACACTCAGTTCTTAACCCCAGTGTGCAGAAAGTGTCAAAACGTGTTTTTCAGCAGAAATAAACATGTTTCTGCAAGTTTGGTCACCCCCATGCAACTTATGGGGCAGTAACAGCACACTTTGCAAAACGTGTTGTTCAGCACGAAATAAACGCGTTTTTTCAGACCGCTGAATCCCTATGTAGCTGCAAGGCTCAGAAAAGCCCACACACTCAGCTCTTAACCCCAGTGTGCAGAAAGTGTCAAAACGTGTTTTTCAGCAGAAAAAAACATGTTTCTGCAAGTTTGGTCACACCCATGCAACTTATGGGGCAGCAACAGCACCCTTTTCAAAACGTGTTTTTCAGCCCGAAATAAACGCGTTTTTTCAGACCGCTGAATCCCTATGTAACTGCAAGGCTCAGAAGAGCCCACACACTCAGCTCTTAACCCCAGTGTGCAGAAAGTGTCAAAACGTGTTTTTCAGCAGAAATAAACATGTTTCTGCAAGTTTGGTCACCCCCATGCAACTTATGGGGCAGTAACAGCACCCTTTTCAAAACGTGTTTTTCAGCCCGAAATAAACGCGTTTTTTCAGACCGCTGAATCCCTATGTAACTGCAAGGCTCAGAAGAGCCCACACACTCAGCTCTTAACCCCAGTGTGCAGAAAGTGTCAAAACGTGTTTTTCAGCAGAAATAAACGTTTCTGCAAGTTTGGTCACCCCCATGCAACTTATGGGGCAGTAACAGCACCCTTTTCAAAACGTGTTTTTCAGCCCGAAATAAACGCGTTTTTTCAGACCGCTGAATCCCTATGTAACTGCAAGGCTCAGAAGAGCCCACACACTCAGATCTTAACCCCAGTGTGCAGAAAGTGTCAAAACATATATTTCAGCAGAAATAAACGTTTCTGAAAGTTTTGTCACCCCCATGCAACTTATGGGGCAGTAACAGCACACTTTTCAAAACGTGTTGTTCAGCACGAAATAAACGCGTTTTTTCAGACCGCTGAATCCTTATGTAGCTGCAAGGCTCAGAAGAGCCCACACACTCAGCTCTTAACCCCAGTGTGCAGAAAGTGTCAAAACGTGTTTTTCAGCAGAAATAAACATGTTTCTGCAAGTTTGGTCACCCCCATGCAACTTATGGGGCAGTAACAGCACCCTTTTCAAAACGTGTTTTTCAGCCCGAAATAAACGCGTTTTTTCAGACCGCTGAAGAGCCCACACACTCAGCTCTTAACCCCAGTGTGCAGAAAGTGTCAAAACGTGTTTTTCAGCAGAAAAAAACATGTTTCTGCAAGTTTGGTCACCCCCATGCAACTTATGGGGCAGTAACAGCACTCTTTTCAAAACGTGTTTTTCAGCTCGAAATAAACGCGTATTTTCAGACCGCTGAATCCCAATGTAGCTGCAAGGCTCAGAAGAGCCCACACACTCAGCTCTTAACCCCAGTGTGCAGAAAGTGTCAAAACGTGTTTTTCAGCAGAAATAAACATGTTTCTGCAAGTTTGGTCACCCACATGCAACTTATGGGGCAGTAACAGTACCCTTTTCAAAACGTGTTTTTCAGCTCGAAATAAACGCGTTTTTTCATACCGCTGAATCCCTATGTAACTGCAAGGCTCAGAAGAGCCCACACACTCAGCTCTTAACCCCAGTGTGCAGAAAGTGTCAAAACGTGTTTTTCAGCAGAAATAAACATGTTTCTGCAAGTTTGATCACCCCCATGCAACTTATGGGGCAGTAACAGCACCCTTTTCAAAACATGTTTTTCAGCCTGAAATAAACGCGTTTTTTCAGACCGCTGAAGAGCCCACACACTCAGTTCTTAACCCCAGTGTGCAGAAAGTGTCAAAACGTGTTTTTCAGCAGAAATAAACATGTTTCTGCAAGTTTGGTCACCCCCATGCAACTTATGGGGCAGTAACAGCACACTTTGCAAAACGTGTTGTTCAGCACGAAATAAACGCGTTTTTTCAGACCGCTGAATCCCTATGTAGCTGCAAGGCTCAGAAAAGCCCACACACTCAGCTCTTAACCCCAGTGTGCAGAAAGTGTCAAAACGTGTTTTTCAGCAGAAAAAAACATGTTTCTGCAAGTTTGGTCACACCCATGCAACTTATGGGGCAGCAACAGCACCCTTTTCAAAACGTGTTTTTCAGCCCGAAATAAACGCGTTTTTTCAGACCGCTGAATCCCTATGTAACTGCAAGGCTCAGAAGAGCCCACACACTCAGCTCTTAACCCCAGTGTGCAGAAAGTGTCAAAACGTGTTTTTCAGCAGAAATAAACATGTTTCTGCAAGTTTGGTCACCCCCATGCAACTTATGGGGCAGTAACAGCACCCTTTTCAAAACGTGTTTTTCAGCCCGAAATAAACGCGTTTTTTCAGACCGCTGAATCCCTATGTAACTGCAAGGCTCAGAAGAGCCCACACACTCAGATCTTAACCCCAGTGTGCAGAAAGTGTCAAAACATATATTTCAGCAGAAATAAACGTTTCTGAAAGTTTTGTCACCCCCATGCAACTTATGGGGCAGTAACAGCACACTTTTCAAAACGTGTTGTTCAGCACGAAATAAACGCGTTTTTTCAGACCGCTGAATCCCTATGTAGCTGCAAGGCTCAGAAGAGCCCACACACTCAGCTCTTAACCCCAGTGTGCAGAAAGTGTCAAAACGTGTTTTTCAGCAGAAAAAAACATGTTTCTGCAAGTTTGGTCACCCCCATGCAACTTATGGGGCAGTAACAGCACCCTTTTCAAAACGTGTTTTTCAGCTCGAAATAAACGCGTATTTTCAGCCGCTGAATCCCAATGTAGCTGCAAGGCTCAGAAGAGCCCACACACTCAGCTCTTAACCCCAGTGTGCAGAAAGTGTCAAAACGTGTTTTTCAGCAGAAATAAACGTTTCTGAAAGTTTTGTCACCCCCATGCAACTTATGGGGCAGTAACAGCACACTTTTCAAAACGTGTTGTTCAGCACGAAATAAACACGTTTTTTCAGACCGCTGAATCCCTATGTAGCTGCAAGGCTCAGAAAAGCCCACACACTCAGCTCTTAACCCCAGTGTGCAGAAAGTGTCAAAACGTGTTTTTCAGCAGAAAAAAACATGTTTCTGCAAGTTTGGTCACACCCCATGCAACTTATGGGGCAGTAACAGCACCCTTTTCAAAACGTGTTTTTCAGCACGAAATAAACGCGTTTTTTCAGACCGCTGAATCCCTATGAAACTGCAAGGCTCAGAAGAGCCCACACACTCAGCTCTTAACCCCAGTGTGCAGAAAGTGTCAAAACGTGTTTTTCAGCAGAAATAAACATGTTTCTGCAAGTTTGGTCACCCCCATGCAACTTATGGGGCAGTAACAGCACCCTTTTCAAAACGTGTTTTTCAGCCCGAAATAAACGCGTTTTTTCAGACCGCTGAAGAGCCCACACACTCAGCTCTTAACCCCAGTGTGCAGAAAGTGTCAAAACGTGTTTTTCAGCAGAAATAAACATGTTTCTGCAAGTTTGGTCACCCCCATGCAACTTATGGGGCAGTAACAGCACCCTTTTCAAAACGTGTTTTTCAGCCCGAAATAAACGCGTTTTTTCAGACCGCTGAATCCCTATGTAACTGCAAGGCTCAGAAGAGCCCACACACTCAGCTCTTAACCCCAGTGTGCAGAAAGTGTCAAAACGTGTTTTTCAGCAGAAATAAACGTTTCTGCAAGTTTGGTCACCCCCATGCAACTTATGGGGCAGTAACAGCACCCTTTTCAAAACGTGTTTTTCAGCCCGAAATAAACGCGTTTTTTCAGACCGCTGAATCCCTATGTAACTGCAAGGCTCAGAAGAGCCCACACACTCAGATCTTAACCCCAGTATGCAGAAAGTGTCAAAACATATATTTCAGCAGAAATAAACGTTTCTGAAAGTTTTGTCACCCCCATGCAACTTATGGGGCAGTAACAGCACACTTTTCAAAACGTGTTGTTCAGCACGAAATAAACGCGTTTTTTCAGACCGCTGAATCACTATGTAACTGCAAGGCTCAGAAGAGCCCACACACTCAGCTCTTAACCCCAGTGTGCAGAAAGTGTCAAAACGTGTTTTTCAGCAGAAATAAACATGTTTCTGCAAGTTTGGTCACCCCCATGCAACTTATGGGGCAGTAACAGCACCCTTTTCAAAACGTGTTTTTCAGCCCGAAATAAACGCGTTTTTTCAGACCGCTGAAGAGCCCACACACTCAGCTCTTAACCCCAGTGTGCAGAAAGTGTCAAAACGTGTTTTTCAGCAGAAAAAAACATGTTTCTGCAAGTTTGGTCACCCCCATGCAACTTATGGGGCAGTAACAGCACTCTTTTCAAAACGTGTTTTTCAGCTCGAAATAAACGCGTATTTTCAGACCGCTGAATCCCAATGTAGCTGCAAGTCTCAGAAGAGCCCACACACTCAGCTCTTAACCCCAGTGTGCAGAAAGTGTCAAAACGTGTTTTTCAGCAGAAATAAACATGTTTCTGCAAGTTTGGTCACCCCCATGCAACTTATGGGGCAGTAACAGCACCCTTTTCAAAACGTGTTTTTCAGCCCGAAATAAACGCGTTTTTTCAGACCGCTGAATCCCTATGTAACTGCAAGGCTCAGAAGAGCCCACACACTCAGCTCTTAACCCCAGTGTGCAGAAAGTGTCAAAACGTGTTTTTCAGCAGAAATAAACGTTTCTGCAAGTTTGGTCACCCCCATGCAACTTATGGGGCAGTAACAGCACCCTTTTCAAAACGTGTTTTTCAGCCCGAAAAAAACGCGTTTTTTCAGACCGCTGAATCCCTATGTAACTGCAAGGCTCAGAAGAGCCCACACACTCAGATCTTAACCCCAGTGTGCAGAAAGTGTCAAAACATATATTTCAGCAGAAATAAACGTTTCTGAAAGTTTTGTCACCCCCATGCAACTTATGGGGCAGTAACAGCACACTTTTCAAAACGTGTTGTTCAGCACGAAATAAACGCGTTTTTTCAGACCGCTGAATCCCTATGTAGCTGCAAGGCTCAGAAGAGCCCACACACTCAGCTCTTAACCCCAGTGTGCAGAAAGTGTCAAAACGTGTTTTTCAGCAGAAAAAAACATGTTTCTGCAAGTTTGGTCACCCCCATGCAACTTATGGGGCAGTAAAAGCACCCTTTTCAAAACGTGTTTTTCAGCCCGAAATAAACGCATTTTTTCAGACCGCTGAATCCCTGTGTAACTGCAAGGCTCAGAAGAGCCCACACACTCAGCTCTTAACCCCAGTGTGCAGAAAGTGTCAAAACGTGTTTTTCAGCAGAAATAAACATGTTTCTGCAAGTTTGGTCACCCCCATGCAACTTATGGGGCAGTAACAGCACCCTTTTCAAAACGTGTTTTTCAGCACGAAATAAACGCGTTTTTTCAGACCGCTGAAGAGCCCACACACTCAGCTCTTAACCCGAGTGTGCAGAAAGTGTCAAAACGTGTTTTTCAGCAGAAAAAAACATGTTTCTGCAAGTTTGGTCACCCCCATGCAACTTATGGGGCAGTAACAGCACTCTTTTCAAAACGTGTTTTTCAGCTCGAAATAAACGCGTATTTTCAGACCGCTGAATCCCAATGTAGCTGCAAGGCTCAGAAGAGCCCACACACTCAGCTCTTAACCCCAGTGTGCAGAAAGTGTCAAAACGTGTTTTTCAGCAGAAATAAACATGTTTCTGCAAGTTTGGTCACCCCCATGCAACTTATGGGGCAGTAACAGCACACTTTTCAAAACGTGTTGTTCAGCACGAAATAAACACGTTTTTTCAGACCGCTGAATCCCTATGTAGCTGCAAGGCTCAGAAAAGCCCACACACTCAGCTCTTAACCCCAGTGTGCAGAAAGTGTCAAAACGTGTTTTTCAGCAGAAAAAAACATGTTTCTGCAAGTTTGGTCACCCCCATGCAACTTATGGGGCAGTAAAAGCACCCTTTTCAAAACGTGTTTTTCAGCACGAAATAAACGCGTTTTTTCAGACCGCTGAATCCCTATGTAACTGCAAGGCTCAGAAGAGCCCACACACTCAGCTCTTAACCCCAGTGTGCAGAAAGTGTCAAAACGTGTTTTTCAGCAGAAATAAACATGTTTCTGAAATTTGGTCACCCCCATGCAACTTATGGGGCAGTAACAGCACCCTTTTCAAAACGTGTTTTTCAGCCCGAAATAAACGCGTTTTTTCAGACCGCTGAAGAGCCCACACACTCAGTTCTTAACCCCAGTGTGCAGAAAGTATCAAAACGTGTTTTTCAGCAGAAATAAACATGTTTCTGAAAGTTTGGTCACCCCCATGCAACTTATGGGGCAGTAAAAGCACCCTTTTCAAAACGTGTTTTTCAGCCCGAAATAAACGCGTTTTTTCAGACCGCTGTATCCCTATGTAACTGCAAGGCTCAGAAGAGCCCACACACTCAGCTCTTAACCCCAGTGTGCAGAATGTGTCAAAACGTGTTTTTCAGCAGAAATAAACATGTTTCTGAAATTTGGTCACCCCCATGCAACTTATGGGGCAGTAACAGCACAATTTTCAAAACGTGTTTTTCAGCCCGAAATAAACGCGTTTTTTCAGACCGCTGAAGAGCCCACACACTCAGTTCTTAACCCCAGTGTGCAGAAAGTATCAAAACGTGTTTTTCAGCAGAAATAAACATGTTTCTGAAAGTTTGGTCACCCCCATGCAACTTATGGGGCAGTAACAGGACACTTTTCAAAACGTGTTTTTCAGCCCGAAATAAACGCGTTTTTTCAGACCGCTGTATCCCTATGTAACTGCAAGGCTCAGAAGAGCCCACACACTCAGCTCTTAACCCCAGTGTGCAGAATGTGTCAAAACGTGTTTTTCAGCAGAAAAAAACATGTTTCTGCAAGTTTGGTCACCCCCATGCAACTTATGGGGCAGTAACAGCACACTTTTCAAAACGTGTTTTTCAGCTCGAAATAAACGCGTATTTTCAGACCGCTGAATCCCAATGTAGCTGCAAGGCTCAGAAGAGCCCACACACTCAGCTCTTAACCCCAGTGTGCAGAAAGTGTCAAAACGTGTTTTTCAGCAGAAATAAACATGTTTCTGCAAGTTTGGTCACCCCCATGCAACTTATGGGGCAGTAACAGCACACTTTTCAAAACGTGTTGTTCAGCACGAAATAAACACGTTTTTTCAGACCGCTGAATCCCTATGTAGCTGCAAGGCTCAGAAAAGCCCACACACTCAGCTCTTAACCCCAGTGTGCAGAAAGTGTCAAAACGTGTTTTTCAGCAGAAAAAAACATGTTTCTGCAAGTTTGGTCACCCCCATGCAACTTATGGGGCAGTAAAAGCACCCTTTTCAAAACGTGTTTTTCAGCACGAAATAAACGCGTTTTTTCAGACCGCTGAATCCCTATGTAACTGCAAGGCTCAGAAGAGCCCACACACTCAGCTCTTAACCCCAGTGTGCAGAAAGTGTCAAAACGTGTTTTTCAGCAGAAATAAACATGTTTCTGAAATTTGGTCACCCCCATGCAACTTATGGGGCAGTAACAGCACCCTTTTCAAAACGTGTTTTTCAGCCCGAAATAAACGCGTTTTTTCAGACCGCTGAAGAGCCCACACACTCAGTTCTTAACCCCAGTGTGCAGAAAGTATCAAAACGTGTTTTTCAGCAGAAATAAACATGTTTCTGAAAGTTTGGTCACCCCCATGCAACTTATGGGGCAGTAAAAGCACCCTTTTCAAAACGTGTTTTTCAGCCCGAAATAAACGCGTTTTTTCAGACCGCTGTATCCCTATGTAACTGCAAGGCTCAGAAGAGCCCACACACTCAGCTCTTAACCCCAGTGTGCAGAATGTGTCAAAACGTGTTTTTCAGCAGAAATAAACATGTTTCTGAAATTTGGTCACCCCCATGCAACTTATGGGGCAGTAACAGCACCCTTTTCAAAACGTGTTTTTCAGCCCGAAATAAACGCGTTTTTTCAGACCGCTGAAGAGCCCACACACTCAGTTCTTAACCCCAGTGTGCAGAAAGTATCAAAACGTGTTTTTCAGCAGAAATAAACATGTTTCTGAAAGTTTGGTCACCCCCATGCAACTTATGGGGCAGTAACAGGACACTTTTCAAAACGTGTTTTTCAGCCCGAAATAAACGCGTTTTTTCAGACCGCTGTATCCCTATGTAACTGCAAGGCTCAGAAGAGCCCACACACTCAGCTCTTAACCCCAGTGTGCAGAATGTGTCAAAACGTGTTTTTCAGCAGAAAAAAACATGTTTCTGCAAGTTTGGTCACCCCCATGCAACTTATGGGGCAGTAACAGCACACTTTTCAAAACGTGTTTTTCAGCTCGAAATAAACGCGTATTTTCAGTCCGCTGAATCCCAATGTAGCTGCAAGGCTCAGAAGAGCCCACACACTCAGCTCTTAACCCCAGTGTGCAAAAAGTGTCAAAACGTGTTTTTCAGCAGAAATAAACATGTTTCTGCAAGTTTGATCACCCCCATGCAACTTAAGGGGCAGTAACAGCACCCTTTTCAAAACGTGTTTTTCAGCACGAAATAAACGCGTTTTTTCAAACCGCTGAATCCCTATGTAGCTGCAAGGCTCAGAGGAGCCCACACACTCAGCTCTTAACCCCAGTGTGCAGAAAGTGTCAAAACGTGTTTTTCAGCAGAAATAAACATGTTTCTGCAAGTTTGGTCACCCCCATGCAACTTATGGGGCAGTAACAGCACCCTTTTCAAAACGTGTTTTTCAGCCCGAAATAAACGCGTTTTTTCAGACCGCTGAATCCCTATGTAACTGCAAGGCTCAGAAGAGCCCACACACTCAGATCTTAACCCCAGTGTGCAGAAAGTGTCAAAACATATATTTCAGCAGAAATAAACGTTTCTGAAAGTTTTGTCACCCCCATGCAACTTATGGGGCAGTAACAGCACACTTTTCAAAACGTGTTGTTCAGCACGAAATAAACGCGTTTTTTCAGACCGCTGAATCCCTATGTAGCTGCAAGGCTCAGAAGAGCCCACACACTCAGCTCTTAACCCCAGTGTGCAGAAAGTGTCAAAACGTGTTTTTCAGCAGAAATAAACATGTTTCTGCAAGTTTGGTCACCCCCATGCAACTTATGGGGCAGTAACAGCACCCTTTTCAAAACGTGTTTTTCAGCCCGAAATAAACGCGTTTTTTCAGACCGCTGAAGAGCCCACACACTCAGCTCTTAACCCCAGTGTGCAGAAAGTGTCAAAACGTGTTTTTCAGCAGAAAAAAACATGTTTCTGCAAGTTTGGTCACCCCCATGCAACTTATGGGGCAGTAACAGCACTCTTTTCAAAACGTGTTTTTCAGCTCGAAATAAACGCGTATTTTCAGACCGCTGAATCCCAATGTAGCTGCAAGGCTCAGAAGAGCCCACACACTCAGCTCTTAACCCCAGTGTGCAGAAAGTGTCAAAACGTGTTTTTCAGCAGAAATAAACATGTTTCTGCAAGTTTGGTCACCCCCATGCAACTTATGCCAGCAGCCATATCACCCTGCAACTCACAACTGGTAACCCACTGAAGCTAAGCAGGTTTGAGCCTGGTCAGTACCTGGATGGGAGACCTCCTGGGAAAAACTAAGGTTGCTGCTGGAGGAGGTGTTAGTGGGGCCAGCGGGGGGCGCTCACCCTGCGGTCCATGTGGGTCCTAATGCCCCAGTATAGTGACGGGGACACTATACTGTAAACAGGCGCCGTCCTTCGGATGAGACGTAAAACCGAGGTCCTGACTCTCTGTGGTCATTAAAAATTCCAGGGCGCTTCTCGAAAAGAGTAGGGGTGTAACCCCGGTGTCCTGGCCAAATTTCCAATTGGCCCTTACTAATCATGGCCTCCTAATAATCCCCCTCTATGAATTGGCTACATTACTCTGCTCTCCTCCCCACTGATAGCTGATGTGTGGTGAGCGTTCTGGCGCACTATGGCTGCCGTCGCATCATCCAGGTGGATGCTGCACATTGGTGGTGGTGGAGGGGAGTCCCCATTACCTGTAAAGCGCTTTGAGTGGAGTGTCCAGAAAAGCGCTATATAAGTGTAAGCAATTATTATTATTATTAATTATTATGGGGCAGTAACAGCACCCTTTTCAAAACGTGTTTTTCAGCCCGAAATAAACGCGTTTTTTCAGACCGCTGAATCCCTATGTAACTGCAAGGCTCAGAGGAGCCCACACACTCAGCTCTTAACCCCAGTGTGCAGAAAGTGTCAAAACGTGTTTTTCAGCAGAAATAAACGTTTCTGCAAGTTTGGTCACCCCCATGCAACTTATGGGGCAGTAACAGCACTCTTTTCAAAACGTGTTTTTCAGCTCGAAATAAACGCGTATTTTCAGACCGCTGAAGAGCCCACACACTCAGCTCTTAACCCGAGTGTGCAGAAAGTGTCAAAACGTGTTTTTCAGCAGAAAAAAACATGTTTCTGCAAGTTTGGTCACCCCCATGCAACTTATGGGGCAGTAACAGCACTCTTTTCAAAACGTGTTTTTCAGCTCGAAATAAACGCGTATTTTCAGACCGCTGAATCCCAATGTAGCTGCAAGGCTCAGAAGAGCCCACACACTCAGCTCTTAACCCCAGTGTGCAGAAAGTGTCAAAACGTGTTTTTCAGCAGAAATAAACATGTTTCTGCAAGTTTGGTCACCCCCATGCAACTTATGGGGCAGTAACAGCACCCTTTTCAAAACGTGTTTTTCAGCCCGAAATAAACGCGTTTTTTCAGACCGCTGAATCCCTATGTAACTGAAAAGGCTCAGAAGAGCCCACACACTCAGCTCTTAACCCCAGTGTGCAGAAAGTGTCAAAACATATATTTCAGCAGAAATAAACGTTTCTGAAAGTTTTGTCACCCCCATGCAACTTATGGGGCAGTAACAGCACACTTTTCAAAACGTGTTGTTCAGCACGAAATAAACACGTTTTTTCAGACCGCTGAATCCCTATGTAGCTGCAAGGCTCAGAAAAGCCCACACACTCAGCTCTTAACCCCAGTGTGCAGAAAGTGTCAAAACGTGTTTTTCAGCAGAAAAAAACATGTTTCTGCAAGTTTGGTCACCCCCATGCAACTTATGGGGCAGTAAAAGCACCCTTTTCAAAACGTGTTTTTCAGCACGAAATAAACGCGTTTTTTCAGACCGCTGAATCCCTATGTAACTGCAAGGCTCAGAAGAGCCCACACACTCAGCTCTTAACCCCAGTGTGCAGAAAGTGTCAAAACGTGTTTTTCAGCAGAAATAAACGTTTCTGCAAGTTTGGTCACCCCCATGCAACTTATGGGGCAGTAACAGCACCCTTTTCAAAACGTGTTTTTCAGCCCGAAATAAACGCGTTTTTTCAGACCGCTGAATCCCTATGTAACTGCAAGGCTCAGAAGAGCCCACACACTCAGATCTTAACCCCAGTGTGCAGAAAGTGTCAAAACATATATTTCAACAGAAATAAACGTTTCTGAAAGTTTTGTCACCCCCATGCAACTTATGGGGCAGTAACAGCACACTTTTCAAAACGTGTTGTTCAGCACGAAATAAACGCGTTTTTTCAGACCGCTGAATCCCTATGTAGCTGCAAGGCTCAGAAGAGCCCACACACTCAGCTCTTAACCCCAGTGTGCAGAAAGTGTCAAAACGTGTTTTTGAGCAGAAATAAACATGTTTCTGCAAGTTTGGTCACCCCCATGCAACTTATGGGGCAGTAACAGCACCCTTTTCAAAACGTGTTTTTCAGCCCGAAATAAACGCGTTTTTTCAGACCGCTGAAGAGCCCACACACTCAGCTCTTAACCCCAGTGTGCAGAAAGTGTCAAAACGTGTTTTTCAGCAGAAAAAAACATGTTTCTGCAAGTTTGGTCACCCCCATGCAACTTATGGGGCAGTAACAGCACTCTTTTCAAAACGTGTTTTTCAGCTCGAAATAAACGCGTATTTTCAGACCGCTGAATCCCAATGTAGCTGCAAGGCTCAGAAGAGCCCACACACTCAGCTCTTAACCCCAGTGTGCAGAAAGTGTCAAAACGTGTTTTTCAGCAGAAATAAACATGTTTCTGCAAGTTTGGTCACCCCCATGCAACTTATGGGGCAGTAACAGCACCCTTTTCAAAACGTGTTTTTCAGCCCGAAATAAACGCGTTTTTTCAGACCGCTGAATCCCTATGTAACTGCAAGGCTCAGAAGAGCCCACACACTCAGCTCTTAACCCCAGTGTGCAGAAAGTGTCAAAACGTGTTTTTCAGCAGAAATAAACGTTTCTGCAAGTTTGGTCACCCCCATGCAACTTATGGGGCAGTAACAGCACCCTTTTCAAAACGTGTTTTTCAGCCCGAAATAAACGCGTTTTTTCAGACCGCTGAATCCCTATGTAACTGCAAGGCTCAGAAGAGCCCACACACTCAGATCTTAACCCCAGTGTGCAGAAAGTGTCAAAACATATATTTCAGCAGAAATAAACGTTTCTGAAAGTTTTGTCACCCCCATGCAACTTATGGGGCAGTAACAGCACACTTTTCAAAACGTGTTGTTCAGCACGAAATAAACGCGTTTTTTCAGACCGCTGAATCCCTATGTAGCTGCAAGGCTCAGAAGAGCCCACACACTCAGCTCTTAACCCCAGTGTGCAGAAAGTGTCAAAACGTGTTTTTCAGCAGAAAAAAACATGTTTCTGCAAGTTTGGTCACCCCCATGCAACTTATGGGGCAGTAAAAGCACCCTTTTCAAAACGTGTTTTTCAGCCCGAAATAAACGCGTTTTTTCAGACCGCTGAATCCCTATGTAACTGCAAGGCTCAGAAGAGCCCACACACTCAGCTCTTAACCCCAGTGTGCAGAAAGTGTCAAAACGTGTTTTTCAGCAGAAATAAACATGTTTCTGCAAGTTTGGTCACCCCCATGCAACTTATGGGGCAGTAACAGCACCCTTTTCAAAACGTGTTTTTCAGCACGAAATAAACGCGTTTTTTCAGACCGCTGAAGAGCCCACACACTCAGCTCTTAACCCGAGTGTGCAGAAAGTGTCAAAACGTGTTTTTCAGCAGAAAAAAACATGTTTCTGCAAGTTTGGTCACCCCCATGCAACTTATGGGGCAGTAACAGCACTCTTTTCAAAACGTGTTTTTCAGCTCGAAATAAACGCGTATTTTCAGACCGCTGAATCCCAATGTAGCTGCAAGGCTCAGAAGAGCCCACACACTCAGCTCTTAACCCCAGTGTGCAGAAAGTGTCAAAACGTGTTTTTCAGCAGAAAAAAACATGTTTCTGCAAGTTTGGTCACCCCCATGCAACTTATGGGGCAGTAAAAGCACCCTTTTCAAAACGTGTTTTTCAGCCCGAAATAAACGCGTTTTTTCAGACCGCTGAATCCCTATGTAACTGAAAAGGCTCAGAAGAGCCCACACACTCAGCTCTTAACCCCAGTGTGCAGAAAGTGTCAAAACATATATTTCAGCAGAAATAAACGTTTCTGAAAGTTTTGTCACCCCCATGCAACTTATGGGGCAGTAACAGCACACTTTTCAAAACGTGTTGTTCAGCACGAAATAAACACGTTTTTTCAGACCGCTGAATCCCTATGTAGCTGCAAGGCTCAGAAAAGCCCACACACTCAGCTCTTAACCCCAGTGTGCAGAAAGTGTCAAAACGTGTTTTTCAGCAGAAATAAACATGTTTCTGCAAGTTTGGTCACCCCCATGCAACTTATGGGGCAGTAACAGCACCCTTTTCAAAATGTGTTTTTCAGCACGAAATAAATGCGTTTTTTCAGACCGCTGAAGAGCCCACACACTCAGCTCTTAACCCCAGTGTGCAGAAAGTGTCAAAACGTGTTTTTCAGCAGAAATAAACATGTTTCTGCAAGTTTGGTCACCCCCATGCAACTTATGGGGCAGTAACAGCACCCTTTTCAAAACGTGTTTTTCAGCACGAAATAAATGCGTTTTTTCAGACCGCTGAAGAGCCCACACACTCAGCTCTTAACCCCAGTGTGCAGAAAGTGTCAAAACGTGTTTTTCAGCAGAAAAAAACATGTTTCTGCAAGTTTGGTCACCCCCATGCAACTTATGGGGCAGTAAAAGCACCCTTTTCAAAACGTGTTTTTCAGCCCGAAATAAACGCGTTTTTTCAGACCGCTGAATCCCTATGTAACTGCAAGGCTCAGAAGAGCCCACACACTCAGCTCTTAACCCCAGTGTGCAGAAAGTGTCAAAACGTGTTTTTCAGCAGAAATAAACATGTTTCTGCAAGTTTGGTCACCCCCATGCAACTTATGGGGCAGTAACAGCACCCTTTTCAAAACATGTTTTTCAGCACGAAATAAACGCGTTTTTTCAGACCGCTGAAGAGCCCACACACTCAGCTCTTAACCCGAGTGTGCAGAAAGTGTCAAAACGTGTTTTTCAGCAGAAAAAAACATGTTTCTGCAAGTTTGGTCACCCCCATGCAACTTATGGGGCAGTAACAGCACTCTTTTCAAAACGTGTTTTTCAGCTCGAAATAAATGCGTATTTTCAGACCGCTGAATCCCAATGTAGCTGCAAGGCTCAGAAGAGCCCACACACTCAGCTCTTAACCCCAGTGTGCAGAAAGTGTCAAAACGTGTTTTTCAGCAGAAATAAACATGTTTCTGCAAGTTTGGTCACCCCCATGCAACTTATGGGGCAGTAACAGCACCCTTTTCAAAACGTGTTTTTCAGCCCGAAATAAACGCGTTTTTTCAGACCGCTGAATCCCTATGTAACTGAAAAGGCTCAGAAGAGCCCACACACTCAGCTCTTAACCCCAGTGTGCAGAAAGTGTCAAAACATATATTTCAGCAGAAATAAACGTTTCTGAAAGTTTTGTCACCCCCATGCAACTTATGGGGCAGTAACAGCACACTTTTCAAAACGTGTTGTTCAGCACGAAATAAACACGTTTTTTCAGACCGCTGAATCCCTATGTAGCTGCAAGGCTCAGAAAAGCCCACACACTCAGCTCTTAACCCCAGTGTGCAGAAAGTGTCAAAACGTGTTTTTCAGCAGAAAAAAACATGTTTCTGCAAGTTTGGTCACCCCCATGCAACTTATGGGGCAGTAAAAGCACCCTTTTCAAAACGTGTTTTTCAGCACGAAATAAACGCGTTTTTTCAGACCGCTGAATCCCTATGTAACTGCAAGGCTCAGAAGAGCCCACACACTCAGCTCTTAACCCCAGTGTGCAGAAAGTGTCAAAACGTGTTTTTCAGCAGAAATAAACGTTTCTGCAAGTTTGGTCACCCCCATGCAACTTATGGGGCAGTAACAGCACCCTTTTCAAAACGTGTTTTTCAGCCCGAAATAAACGCGTTTTTTCAGACCGCTGAATCCCTATGTAACTGCAAGGCTCAGAAGAGCCCACACACTCAGATCTTAACCCCAGTGTGCAGAAAGTGTCAAAACATATATTTCAGCAGAAATAAACGTTTCTGAAAGTTTTGTCACCCCCATGCAACTTATGGGGCAGTAACAGCACACTTTTCAAAACGTGTTGTTCAGCACGAAATAAACGCGTTTTTTCAGACCGCTGAATCCCTATGTAGCTGCAAGGCTCAGAAGAGCCCACACACTCAGCTCTTAACCCCAGTGTGCAGAAAGTGTCAAAACGTGTTTTTCAGCAGAAATAAACATGTTTCTGCAAGTTTGGTCACCCCCATGCAACTTATGGGGCAGTAACAGCACCCTTTTCAAAACGTGTTTTTCAGCCCGAAATAAACGCGTTTTTTCAGTCCGCTGAAGAGCCCACACACTCAGCTCTTAACCCCAGTGTGCAGAAAGTGTCAAAACGTGTTTTTCAGCAGAAAAAAACATGTTTCTGCAAGTTTGGTCACCCCCATGCAACTTATGGGGCAGTAACAGGACTCTTTTCAAAACGTGTTTTTCAGCTCGAAATAAACGCGTATTTTCAGACCGCTGAATCCCAATGTAGCTGCAAGGCTCAGAAGAGCCCACACACTCAGCTCTTAACCCCAGTGTGCAGAAAGTGTCAAAACGTGTTTTTCAGCAGAAATAAACATGTTTCTGCAAGTTTGGTCACCCCCATGCAACTTATGGGGCAGTAACAGCACCCTTTTCAAAACGTGTTTTTCAGCCCGAAATAAACGCGTTTTTTCAGACCGCTGAATCCCTATGTAACTGCAAGGCTCAGAAGAGCCCACACACTCAGCTCTTAACCCCAGTGTGCAGAAAGTGTCAAAACGTGTTTTTCAGCAGAAATAAACGTTTCTGCAAGTTTGGTCACCCCCATGCAACTTATGGGGCAGTAACAGCACCCTTTTCAAAACGTGTTTTTCAGCCCGAAATAAACGCGTTTTTTCAGACCGCTGAATCCCTATGTAACTGCAAGGCTCAGAAGAGCCCACACACTCAGATCTTAACCCCAGTGTGCAGAAAGTGTCAAAACATATATTTCAGCAGAAATAAACGTTTCGGAAAGTTTTGTCACCCCCATGCAACTTATGGGGCAGTAACAGCACACTTTTCAAAACGTGTTGTTCAGCACGAAATAAACGCGTTTTTTCAGACCGCTGAATCCCTATGTAGCTGCAAGGCTCAGAAGAGCCCACACACTCAGCTCTTAACCCCAGTGTGCAGAAAGTGTCAAAACGTGTTTTTCAGCAGAAAAAAACATGTTTCTGCAAGTTTGGTCACCCCCATGCAACTTATGGGGCAGTAAAAGCACCCTTTTCAAAACGTGTTTTTCAGCCCGAAATAAACGCGTTTTTTCAGACCGCTGAATCCCTATGTAACTGCAAGGCTCAGAAGAGCCCACACACTCAGCTCTTAACCCCAGTGTGCAGAAAGTGTCAAAACGTGTTTTTCAGCAGAAATAAACATGTTTCTGCAAGTTTGGTCACCCCCATGCAACTTATGGGGCAGTAACAGCACCCTTTTCAAAACGTGTTTTTCAGCACGAAATAAACGCGTTTTTTCAGACCGCTGAAGAGCCCACACACTCAGCTCTTAACCCGAGTGTGCAGAAAGTGTCAAAACGTGTTTTTCAGCAGAAAAAAACATGTTTCTGCAAGTTTGGTCACCCCCATGCAACTTATGGGGCAGTAACAGCACTCTTTTCAAAACGTGTTTTTCAGCTCGAAATAAACGCGTATTTTCAGACCGCTGAATCCCAATGTAGCTGCAAGGCTCAGAAGAGCCCACACACTCAGCTCTTAACCCCAGTGTGCAGAAAGTGTCAAAACGTGTTTTTCAGCAGAAAAAAACATGTTTCTGCAAGTTTGGTCACCCCCATGCAACTTATGGGGCAGTAACAGCACCCTTTTCAAAACGTGTTTTTCAGCCCGAAATAAACGCGTTTTTTCAGACCGCTGAATCCCTATGTAACTGAAAAGGCTCAGAAGAGCCCACACACTCAGCTCTTAACCCCAGTGTGCAGAAAGTGTCAAAACATATATTTCAGCAGAAATAAACGTTTCTGAAAGTTTTGTCACCCCCATGCAACTTATGGGGCAGTAACAGCACACTTTTCAAAACGTGTTGTTCAGCACGAAATAAACACGTTTTTTCAGACCGCTGAATCCCTATGTAGCTGCAAGGCTCAGAAAAGCCCACACACTCAGCTCTTAACCCCAGTGTGCAGAAAGTGTCAAAACGTGTTTTTCAGCAGAAATAAACATGTTTCTGCAAGTTTGGTCACCCCCATGCAACTTATGGGGCAGTAACAGCACCCTTTTCAAAACGTGTTTTTCAGCACGAAATAAATGCGTTTTTTCAGACCGCTGAAGAGCCCACACACTCAGCTCTTAACCCCAGTGTGCAGAAAGTGTCAAAACGTGTTTTTCAGCAGAAATAAACATGTTTCTCCAAGTTTGGTCACCCCCATGCAACTTATGGGGCAGTAACAGCACCCTTTTCAAAACGTGTTTTTCAGCACGAAATAAACGCGTTTTTTCAGACCGCTGAAGAGCCCACACACTCAGCTCTTAACCCCAGTGTGCAGAAAGTGTCAAAACGTGTTTTTCAGCAGAAAAAAACATGTTTCTGCAACTTTGGTCACCCCCATGCAACTTATGGGGCAGTAACAGCACTCTTTTCAAAACGTGTTTTTCAGCTCGAAATAAACGCGTATTTTCAGACCGCTGAATCCCAATGTAGCTGCAAGGCTCAGAAGAGCCCACACACTCAGCTCTTAACCCCAGTGTGCAGAAAGTGTCAAAACGTGTTTTTCAGCAGAAATAAACATGTTTCTGCAAGTTTGGTCACCCCCATGCAACTTATGGGGCAGTAACAGCACCCTTTTCAAAACGTGTTTTTCAGCCCGAAATAAACGCGTTTTTTCAGACCGCTGAATCCCTATGTAACTGAAAAGGCTCAGAAGAGCCCACACACTCAGCTCTTAACCCCAGTGTGCAGAAAGTGTCAAAACATATATTTCAGCAGAAATAAACGTTTCTGAAAGTTTTGTCACCCCCATGCAACTTATGGGGCAGTAACAGCACACTTTTCAAAACGTGTTGTTCAGCACGAAATAAACGCGTTTTTTCAGACCGCTGAATCCCTATGTAGCTGCAAGGCTCAGAAAAGCCCACACACTCAGCTCTTAACCCCAGTGTGCAGAAAGTGTCAAAACGTGTTTTTCAGCAGAAAAAAACATGTTTCTGCAAGTTTGGTCACCCCCATGCAACTTATGGGGCAGTAAAAGCACCCTTTTCAAAACGTGTTTTTCAGCACGAAATAAACGCGTTTTTTCAGACCGCTGAATCCCTATGTAACTGCAAGGCTCAGAAGAGCCCACACACTCAGCTCTTAACCCCAGTGTGCAGAAAGTGTCAAAACGTGTTTTTCAGCAGAAATAAACATGTTTCTGCAAGTTTGGTCACCCCCATGCAACTTATGGGGCAGTAACAGCACCCTTTTCAAAACGTGTTTTTCAGCCCGAAATAAACGCGTTTTTTCAGACCGCTGAAGAGCCCACACACTCAGCTCTTAACCCCAGTGTGCAGAAAGTGTCAAAACGTGTTTTTCAGCAGAAATAAACATGTTTCTGCAAGTTTGGTCACCCCCATGCAACTTATGGGGCAGTAACAGCACCCTTTTCAAAACGTGTTTTTCAGCCCGAAATAAACGCGTTTTTTCAGACCGCTGAATCCCTATGTAACTGCAAGGCTCAGAAGAGCCCACACACTCAGCTCTTAACCCCAGTGTGCAGAAAGTGTCAAAACGTGTTTTTCAGCAGAAATAAACGTTTCTGCAAGTTTGGTCACCCCCATGCAACTTATGGGGCAGTAACAGCACCCTTTTCAAAACGTGTTTTTCAGCCCGAAATAAACGCGTTTTTTCAGACCGCTGAATCCCTATGTAACTGCAAGGCTCAGAAGAGCCCACACACTCAGATCTTAACCCCAGTGTGCAGAAAGTGTCAAAACATATATTTCAGCAGAAATAAACGTTTCTGAAAGTTTTGTCACCCCCATGCAACTTATGGGGCAGTAACAGCACACTTTTCAAAACGTGTTGTTCAGCACGAAATAAACGCGTTTTTTCAGACCGCTGAATCCCTATGTAGCTGCAAGGCTCAGAAGAGCCCACACACTCAGCTCTTAACCCCAGTGTGCAGAAAGTGTCAAAACGTGTTTTTCAGCAGAAATAAACATGTTTCTGCAAGTTTGGTCACCCCCATGCAACTTATGGGGCAGTAACAGCACCCTTTTCAAAACGTGTTTTTCAGCCCGAAATAAACGCGTTTTTTCAGACCGCTGAAGAGCCCACACACTCAGCTCTTAACCCCAGTGTGCAGAAAGTGTCAAAACGTGTTTTTCAGCAGAAAAAAACATGTTTCTGCAAGTTTGGTCACCCCCATGCAACTTATGGGGCAGTAACAGCACTCTTTTCAAAACGTGTTTTTCAGCTCGAAATAAACGCGTATTTTCAGACCGCTGAATCCCAATGTAGCTGCAAGGCTCAGAAGAGCCCACACACTCAGCTCTTAACCCCAGTGTGCAGAAAGTGTCAAAACGTGTTTTTCAGCAGAAATAAACATGTTTCTGCAAGTTTGGTCACCCCCATGCAACTTATGGGGCAGTAACAGCACCCTTTTCAAAACGTGTTTTTCAGCCCGAAATAAACGCGTTTTTTCAGACCGCTGAAGAGCCCACACACTCAGCTCTTAACCCCAGTGTTCAGAAAGTGTCAAAACGTGTTTTTCAGCAGAAAAAAACATGTTTCTGCAAGTTTGGTCACCCCCATGCAACTTATGGGGCAGTAACAGCACTCTTTTCAAAACGTGTTTTTCAGCTCGAAATAAACGCGTATTTTCAGACCGCTGAATCCCAATGTAGCTGCAAGGCTCAGAAGAGCCCACACACTCAGCTCTTAACCCCAGTGTGCAGAAAGTGTCAAAACGTGTTTTTCAGCAGAAATAAACATGTTTCTGCAAGTTTGGTCACCCCCATGCAACTTATGGGGCAGTAACAGCACCCTTTTCAAAACGTGTTTTTCAGCCCGAAATAAACGCGTTTTTTCAGACCGCTGAATCCCTATGTAACTGCAAGGCTCAGAAGAGCCCACACACTCAGCTCTTAACCCCAGTGTGCAGAAAGTGTCAAAACGTGTTTTTCAGCAGAAATAAACGTTTCTGCAAGTTTGGTCACCCCCATGCAACTTATGGGGCAGTAACAGCACCCTTTTCAAAACGTGTTTTTCAGCCCGAAATAAACGCGTTTTTTCAGACCGCTGAATCCCTATGTAACTGCAAGGCTCAGAAGAGCCCACACACTCAGATCTTAACCCCAGTGTGCAGAAAGTGTCAAAACATATATTTCAGCAGAAATAAACGTTTCGGAAAGTTTTGTCACCCCCATGCAACTTATGGGGCAGTAACAGCACACTTTTCAAAACGTGTTGTTCAGCACGAAATAAACGCGTTTTTTCAGACCGCTGAATCCCTATGTAGCTGCAAGGCTCAGAAGAGCCCACACACTCAGCTCTTAACCCCAGTGTGCAGAAAGTGTCAAAACGTGTTTTTCAGCAGAAAAAAACATGTTTCTGCAAGTTTGGTCACCCCCATGCAACTTATGGGGCAGTAAAAGCACCCTTTTCAAAACGTGTTTTTCAGCCCGAAATAAACGCGTTTTTTCAGACCGCTGAATCCCTATGTAACTGCAAGGCTCAGAAGAGCCCACACACTCAGCTCTTAACCCCAGTGTGCAGAAAGTGTCAAAACGTGTTTTTCAGCAGAAATAAACATGTTTCTGCAAGTTTGGTCACCCCCATGCAACTTATGGGGCAGTAACAGCACCCTTTTCAAAACGTGTTTTTCAGCACGAAATAAACGCGTTTTTTCAGACCGCTGAAGAGCCCACACACTCAGCTCTTAACCCGAGTGTGCAGAAAGTGTCAAAACGTGTTTTTCAGCAGAAAAAAACATGTTTCTGCAAGTTTGGTCACCCCCATGCAACTTATGGGGCAGTAACAGCACTCTTTTCAAAACGTGTTTTTCAGCTCGAAATAAACGCGTATTTTCAGACCGCTGAATCCCAATGTAGCTGCAAGGCTCAGAAGAGCCCACACACTCAGCTCTTAACCCCAGTGTGCAGAAAGTGTCAAAACGTGTTTTTCAGCAGAAAAAAACATGTTTCTGCAAGTTTGGTCACCCCCATGCAACTTATGGGGCAGTAACAGCACCCTTTTCAAAACGTGTTTTTCAGCCCGAAATAAACGCGTTTTTTCAGACCGCTGAATCCCTATGTAACTGAAAAGGCTCAGAAGAGCCCACACACTCAGCTCTTAACCCCAGTGTGCAGAAAGTGTCAAAACATATATTTCAGCAGAAATAAACGTTTCTGAAAGTTTTGTCACCCCCATGCAACTTATGGGGCAGTAACAGCACACTTTTCAAAACGTGTTGTTCAGCACGAAATAAACACGTTTTTTCAGACCGCTGAATCCCTATGTAGCTGCAAGGCTCAGAAAAGCCCACACACTCAGCTCTTAACCCCAGTGTGCAGAAAGTGTCAAAACGTGTTTTTCAGCAGAAATAAACATGTTTCTGCAAGTTTGGTCAACCCCATGCAACTTATGGGGCAGTAACAGCACCCTTTTCAAAACGTGTTTTTCAGCACGAAATAAATGCGTTTTTTCAGACCGCTGAAGAGCCCACACACTCAGCTCTTAACCCCAGTGTGCAGAAAGTGTCAAAACGTGTTTTTCAGCAGAAATAAACATGTTTCTCCAAGTTTGGTCACCCCCATGCAACTTATGGGGCAGTAACAGCACCCTTTTCAAAACGTGTTTTTCAGCACGAAATAAATGCGTTTTTTCAGACCGCTGAAGAGCCCACACACTCAGCTCTTAACCCCAGTGTGCAGAAAGTGTCAAAACGTGTTTTTCAGCAGAAAAAAACATGTTTCTGCAAGTTTGGTCACCCCCATGCAACTTATGGGGCAGTAACAGCACTCTTTTCAAAACGTGTTTTTTAGCTCGAAATAAACGCGTATTTTCAGACCGCTGAATCCCAATGTAGCTGCAAGGCTCAGAAGAGCCCACACACTCAGCTCTTAACCCCAGTGTGCAGAAAGTGTCAAAACGTGTTTTTCAGCAGAAATAAACATGTTTCTGCAAGTTTGGTCACCCCCATGCAACTTATGGGGCAGTAACAGCACCCTTTTCAAAACGTGTTTTTCAGCCCGAAATAAACGCGTTTTTTCAGACCGCTGAATCCCTATGTAACTGAAAAGGCTCAGAAGAGCCCACACACTCAGCTCTTAACCCCAGTGTGCAGAAAGTGTCAAAACATATATTTCAGCAGAAATAAACGTTTCTGAAAGTTTTGTCACCCCCATGCAACTTATGGGGCAGTAACAGCACACTTTTCAAAACGTGTTGTTCAGCACGAAATAAACGCGTTTTTTCAGACCGCTGAATCCCTATGTAGCTGCAAGGCTCAGAAAAGCCCACACACTCAGCTCTTAACCCCAGTGTGCAGAAAGTGTCAAAACGTGTTTTTCAGCAGAAAAAAACATGTTTCTGCAAGTTTGGTCACCCCCATGCAACTTATGGGGCAGTAAAAGCACCCTTTTCAAAACGTGTTTTTCAGCACGAAATAAACGCGTTTTTTCAGACCGCTGAATCCCTATGTAACTGCAAGGCTCAGAAGAGCCCACACACTCAGCTCTTAACCCCAGTGTGCAGAAAGTGTCAAAACGTGTTTTTCAGCAGAAATAAACATGTTTCTGCAAGTTTGGTCACCCCCATGCAACTTATGGGGCAGTAACAGCACCCTTTTCAAAACGTGTTTTTCAGCCCGAAATAAACGCGTTTTTTCAGACCGCTGAAGAGCCCACACACTCAGCTCTTAACCCCAGTGTGCAGAAAGTGTCAAAACGTGTTTTTCAGCAGAAATAAACATGTTTCTGCAAGTTTGGTCACCCCCATGCAACTTATGGGGCAGTAACAGCACCCTTTTCAAAACGTGTTTTTCAGCCCGAAATAAACGCGTTTTTTCAGACCGCTGAATCCCTATGTAACTGCAAGGCTCAGAAGAGCCCACACACTCAGCTCTTAACCCCAGTGTGCAGAAAGTGTCAAAACGTGTTTTTCAGCAGAAATAAACGTTTCTGCAAGTTTGGTCACCCCCATGCAACTTATGGGGCAGTAACAGCACCCTTTTCAAAACGTGTTTTTCAGCCCGAAATAAACGCGTTTTTTCAGACCGCTGAATCCCTATGTAACTGCAAGGCTCAGAAGAGCCCACACACTCAGATCTTAACCCCAGTGTGCAGAAAGTGTCAAAACATATATTTCAGCAGAAATAAACGTTTCTGAAAGTTTTGTCACCCCCATGCAACTTATGGGGCAGTAACAGCACACTTTTCAAAACGTGTTGTTCAGCACGAAATAAACGCGTTTTTTCAGACCGCTGAATCCCTATGTAGCTGCAAGGCTCAGAAGAGCCCACACACTCAGCTCTTAACCCCAGTGTGCAGAAAGTGTCAAAACGTGTTTTTCAGCAGAAATAAACATGTTTCTGCAAGTTTGGTCACCCCCATGCAACTTATGGGGCAGTAACAGCACCCTTTTCAAAACGTGTTTTTCAGCCCGAAATAAACGCGTTTTTTCAGACCGCTGAAGAGCCCACACACTCAGCTCTTAACCCCAGTGTGCAGAAAGTGTCAAAACGTGTTTTTCAGCAGAAAAAAACATGTTTCTGCAAGTTTGGTCACCCCCATGCAACTTATGGGGCAGTAACAGCACTCTTTTCAAAACGTGTTTTTCAGCTCGAAATAAACGCGTATTTTCAGACCGCTGAATCCCAATGTAGCTGCAAGGCTCAGAAGAGCCCACACACTCAGCTCTTAACCCCAGTGTGCAGAAAGTGTCAAAACGTGTTTTTCAGCAGAAATAAACATGTTTCTGCAAGTTTGGTCACCCCCATGCAACTTATGGGGCAGTAACAGCACCCTTTTCAAAACGTGTTTTTCAGCCCGAAATAAACGCGTTTTTTCAGACCGCTGAATCCCTATGTAACTGCAAGGCTCAGAAGAGCCCACACACTCAGCTCTTAACCCCAGTGTGCAGAAAGTGTCAAAACGTGTTTTTCAGCAGAAATAAACGTTTCTGCAAGTTTGGTCACCCCCATGCAACTTATGGGGCAGTAACAGCACCCTTTTCAAAACGTGTTTTTCAGCCCGAAATAAACGCGTTTTTTCAGACCGCTGAATCCCTATGTAACTGCAAGGCTCAGAAGAGCCCACACACTCAGATCTTAACCCCAGTGTGCAGAAAGTGTCAAAACATATATTTCAGCAGAAATAAACGTTTCGGAAAGTTTTGTCACCCCCATGCAACTTATGGGGCAGTAACAGCACACTTTTCAAAACGTGTTGTTCAGCACGAAATAAACGCGTTTTTTCAGACCGCTGAATCCCTATGTAGCTGCAAGGCTCAGAAGAGCCCACACACTCAGCTCTTAACCCCAGTGTGCAGAAAGTGTCAAAACGTGTTTTTCAGCAGAAAAAAACATGTTTCTGCAAGTTTGGTCACCCCCATGCAACTTATGGGGCAGTAAAAGCACCCTTTTCAAAACGTGTTTTTCAGCCCGAAATAAACGCGTTTTTTCAGACCGCTGAATCCCTATGTAACTGCAAGGCTCAGAAGAGCCCACACACTCAGCTCTTAACCCCAGTGTGCAGAAAGTGTCAAAACGTGTTTTTCAGCAGAAATAAACATGTTTCTGCAAGTTTGGTCACCCCCATGCAACTTATGGGGCAGTAACAGCACCCTTTTCAAAACGTGTTTTTCAGCACGAAATAAATGCGTTTTTTCAGACCGCTGAAGAGCCCACACACTCAGCTCTTAACCCCAGTGTGCAGAAAGTGTCAAAACGTGTTTTTCAGCAGAAATAAACATGTTTCTCCAAGTTTGGTCACCCCCATGCAACTTATGGGGCAGTAACAGCACCCTTTTCAAAACGTGTTTTTCAGCACGAAATAAATGCGTTTTTTCAGACCGCTGAAGAGCCCACACACTCAGCTCTTAACCCCAGTGTGCAGAAAGTGTCAAAACGTGTTTTTCAGCAGAAAAAAACATGTTTCTGCAAGTTTGGTCACCCCCATGCAACTTATGGGGCAGTAACAGCACTCTTTTCAAAACGTGTTTTTCAGCTCGAAATAAACGCGTATTTTCAGACCGCTGAATCCCAATGTAGCTGCAAGGCTCAGAAGAGCCCACACACTCAGCTCTTAACCCCAGTGTGCAGAAAGTGTCAAAACGTGTTTTTCAGCAGAAATAAACATGTTTCTGCAAGTTTGGTCACCCCCATGCAACTTATGGGGCAGTAACAGCACCCTTTTCAAAACGTGTTTTTCAGCCCGAAATAAACGCGTTTTTTCAGACCGCTGAATCCCTATGTAACTGAAAAGGCTCAGAAGAGCCCACACACTCAGCTCTTAACCCCAGTGTGCAGAAAGTGTCAAAACATATATTTCAGCAGAAATAAACGTTTCTGAAAGTTTTGTCAACCCCATGCAACTTATGGGGCAGTAACAGCACACTTTTCAAAACGTGTTGTTCAGCACGAAATAAACGCGTTTTTTCAGACCGCTGAATCCCTATGTAGCTGCAAGGCTCAGAAAAGCCCACACACTCAGCTCTTAACCCCAGTGTGCAGAAAGTGTCAAAACGTGTTTTTCAGCAGAAATAAACATGTTTCTGCAAGTTTGGTCACCCCCATGCAACTTATGGGGCAGTAACAGCACCCTTTTCAAAACGTGTTTTTCAGCCCGAAATAAACGCGTTTTTTCAGACCGCTGAATCCCTATGTAACTGCAAGGCTCAGAAGAGCCCACACACTCAGCTCTTAACCCCAGTGTGCAGAAAGTGTCAAAACGTGTTTTTCAGCAGAAATAAACGTTTCTGCAAGTTTGGTCACCCCCATGCAACTTATGGGGCAGTAACAGCACCCTTTTCAAAACGTGTTTTTCAGCCCGAAATAAACGCGTTTTTTCAGACCGCTGAATCCCTATGTAACTGCAAGGCTCAGAAGAGCCCACACACTCAGATCTTAACCCCAGTGTGCAGAAAGTGTCAAAACATATATTTCAGCAGAAATAAACGTTTCTGAAAGTTTTGTCACCCCCATGCAACTTATGGGGCAGTAACAGCACACTTTTCAAAACGTGTTGTTCAGCACGAAATAAACGCGTTTTTTCAGACCGCTGAATCCCTATGTAGCTGCAAGGCTCAGAAGAGCCCACACACTCAGCTCTTAACCCCAGTGTGCAGAAAGTGTCAAAACGTGTTTTTCAGCAGAAATAAACATGTTTCTGCAAGTTTGGTCACCCCCATGCAACTTATGGGGCAGTAACAGCACCCTTTTCAAAACGTGTTTTTCAGCCCGAAATAAACGCGTTTTTTCAGACCGCTGAAGAGCCCACACACTCAGCTCTTAACCCCAGTGTGCAGAAAGTGTCAAAACGTGTTTTTCAGCAGAAAAAAACATGTTTCTGCAAGTTTGGTCACCCCCATGCAACTTATGGGGCAGTAACAGCACTCTTTTCAAAACGTGTTTTTCAGCTCGAAATAAACGCGTATTTTCAGACCGCTGAATCCCAATGTAGCTGCAAGGCTCAGAAGAGCCCACACACTCAGCTCTTAACCCCAGTGTGCAGAAAGTGTCAAAACGTGTTTTTCAGCAGAAATAAACATGTTTCTGCAAGTTTGGTCACCCCCATGCAACTTATGGGGCAGTAACAGCACCCTTTTCAAAACGTGTTTTTCAGCCCGAAATAAACGCGTTTTTTCAGACCGCTGAATCCCTATGTAACTGCAAGGCTCAGAAGAGCCCACACACTCAGCTCTTAACCCCAGTGTGCAGAAAGTGTCAAAACGTGTTTTTCAGCAGAAATAAACGTTTCTGCAAGTTTGGTCACCCCCATGCAACTTATGGGGCAGTAACAACACCCTTTTCAAAACGTGTTTTTCAGCCCGAAATAAACGCGTTTTTTCAGACCGCTGAATCCCTATGTAACTGCAAGGCTCAGAAGAGCCCACACACTCAGATCTTAACCCCAGTGTGCAGAAAGTGTCAAAACATATATTTCAGCAGAAATAAACGTTTCTGAAAGTTTTGTCACCCCCATGCAACTTATGGGGCAGTAACAGCACACTTTTCAAAACGTGTTGTTCAGCACGAAATAAACGCGTTTTTTCAGACCGCTGAATCCCTATGTAGCTGCAAGGCTCAGAAGAGCCCACACACTCAGCTCTTAACCCCAGTGTGCAGAAAGTGTCAAAACGTGTTTTTCAGCAGAAAAAAACATGTTTCTGCAAGTTTGGTCACCCCCATGCAACTTATGGGGCAGTAACAGCACCCTTTTCAAAACGTGTTTTTCAGCACGAAATAAACGCGTTTTTTCAGACCGCTGAAGAGCCCACACACTCAGCTCTTAACCCGAGTGTGCAGAAAGTGTCAAAACGTGTTTTTCAGCAGAAAAAAACATGTTTCTGCAAGTTTGGTCACCCCCATGCAACTTATGGGGCAGTAACAGCACTCTTTTCAAAACGTGTTTTTCAGCTCGAAATAAACGCGTATTTTCAGACCGCTGAATCCCAATGTAGCTGCAAGGCTCAGAAGAGCCCACACACTCAGCTCTTAACCCCAGTGTGCAGAAAGTGTCAAAACGTGTTTTTCAGCAGAAATAAACATGTTTCTGCAAGTTTGGTCACCCCCATGCAACTTATGGGGCAGTAACAGCACCCTTTTCAAAACGTGTTTTTCAGCCCGAAATAAACGCGTTTTTTCAGACCGCTGAATCCCTATGTAACTGAAAAGGCTCAGAAGAGCCCACACACTCAGCTCTTAACCCCAGTGTGCAGAAAGTGTCAAAACATATATTTCAGCAGAAATAAACGTTTCTGAAAGTTTTGTCACCCCCATGCAACTTATGGGGCAGTAACAGCACACTTTTCAAAACGTGTTGTTCAGCACGAAATAAACACGTTTTTTCAGACCGCTGAATCCCTATGTAGCTGCAAGGCTCAGAAAAGCCCACACACTCAGCTCTTAACCCCAGTGTGCAGAAAGTGTCAAAACGTGTTTTTCAGCAGAAAAAAACATGTTTCTGCAAGTTTGGTCACCCCCATGCAACTTATGGGGCAGTAAAAGCACCCTTTTCAAAACGTGTTTTTCAGCACGAAATAAACGCGTTTTTTCAGACCGCTGAATCCCTATGTAACTGCAAGGCTCAGAAGAGCCCACACACTCAGCTCTTAACCCCAGTGTGCAGAAAGTGTCAAAACGTGTTTTTCAGCAGAAATAAACATGTTTCTGAAATTTGGTCACCCCCATGCAACTTATGGGGCAGTAACAGCACCCTTTTCAAAACGTGTTTTTCAGCCCGAAATAAACGCGTTTTTTCAGACCGCTGAAGAGCCCACACACTCAGTTCTTAACCCCAGTGTGCAGAAAGTATCAAAACGTGTTTTTCAGCAGAAATAAACATGTTTCTGAAAGTTTGGTCACCCCCATGCAACTTATGGGGCAGTAACAGGACACTTTTCAAAACGTGTTTTTCAGCCCGAAATAAACGCGTTTTTTCAGACCGCTGTATCCCTATGTAACTGCAAGGCTCAGAAGAGCCCACACACTCAGCTCTTAACCCCAGTGTGCAGAATGTGTCAAAACGTGTTTTTCAGCAGAAAAAAACATGTTTCTGCAAGTTTGGTCACCCCCATGCAACTTATGGGGCAGTAACAGCACTCTTTTCAAAACGTGTTTTTCAGCTCGAAATAAATGCGTATTTTCAGACCGCTGAATCCCAATGTAGCTGCAAGGCTCAGAAGAGCCCACACACTCAGCTCTTAACCCCAGTGTGCAGAAAGTGTCAAAACGTGTTTTTCAGCAGAAATAAACATGTTTCTGCAAGTTTGATCACCCCCATGCAACTTAAGGGGCAGTAACAGCACCCTTTTCAAAACGTGTTTTTCAGCACGAAATAAACGCGTTTTTTCAAACCGCTGAATCCCTATGTAGCTGCAAGGCTCAGAGGAGCCCACACACTCAGCTCTTAACCCCAGTGTGCAGAAAGTGTCAAAACGTGTTTTTCAGCAGAAATAAACATGTTTCTGCAAGTTTGGTCACCCCCATGCAACTTATGGGGCAGTAACAGCACCCTTTTCAAAACGTGTTTTTCAGCCCGAAATAAACGCGTTTTTTCAGACCGCTGAATCCCTATGTAACTGCAAGGCTCAGAAGAGCCCACACACTCAGCTCTTAACCCCAGTGTGCAGAAAGTGTCAAAACGTGTTTTTCAGCAGAAATAAACATGTTTCTGCAAGTTTGGTCACCCCCATGCAACTTATGGGGCAGTAACAGCACCCTTTTCAAAACGTGTTTTTCAGCCCGAAATAAACGCGTTTTTTCAGACCGCTGAAGAGCCCACACACTCAGCTCTTAACCCCAGTGTGCAGAAAGTGTCAAAACGTGTTTTTCAGCAGAAAAAAACATGTTTCTGCAAGTTTGGTCACCCCCATGCAACTTATGGGGCAGTAACAGCACTCTTTTCAAAACGTGTTTTTCAGCTCGAAATAAACGCGTATTTTCAGACCGCTGAATCCCAATGTAGCTGCAAGGCTCAGAAGAGCCCACACACTCAGCTCTTAACCCCAGTGTGCAGAAAGTGTCAAAACGTGTTTTTCAGCAGAAATAAACATGTTTCTGCAAGTTTGGTCACCCACATGCAACTTATGGGGCAGTAACAGTACCCTTTTCAAAACGTGTTTTTCAGCTCGAAATAAACGCGTTTTTTCATACCGCTGAATCCTTATGTAACTGCAAGGCTCAGAAGAGCCCACACACTCAGCTCTTAACCCCAGTGTGCAGAAAGTGTCAAAACGTGTTTTTCAGCAGAAATAAACATGTTTCTGCAAGTTTGATCACCCCCATGCAACTTATGGGGCAGTAACAGCACCCTTTTCAAAACATGTTTTTCAGCCTGAAATAAACGCGTTTTTTCAGACCGCTGAAGAGCCCACACACTCAGTTCTTAACCCCAGTGTGCAGAAAGTGTCAAAACGTGTTTTTCAGCAGAAATAAACATGTTTCTGCAAGTTTGGTCACCCCCATGCAACTTATGGGGCAGTAACAGCACACTTTGCAAAACGTGTTGTTCAGCACGAAATAAACGCGTTTTTTCAGACCGCTGAATCCCTATGTAGCTGCAAGGCTCAGAAAAGCCCACACACTCAGCTCTTAACCCCAGTGTGCAGAAAGTGTCAAAACGTGTTTTTCAGCAGAAAAAAACATGTTTCTGCAAGTTTGGTCACACCCATGCAACTTATGGGGCAGCAACAGCACCCTTTTCAAAACGTGTTTTTCAGCCCGAAATAAACGCGTTTTTTCAGACCGCTGAATCCCTATGTAACTGCAAGGCTCAGAAGAGCCCACACACTCAGCTCTTAACCCCAGTGTGCAGAAAGTGTCAAAACGTGTTTTTCAGCAGAAATAAACATGTTTCTGCAAGTTTGGTCACCCCCATGCAACTTATGGGGCAGTAACAGCACCCTTTTCAAAACGTGTTTTTCAGCCCGAAATAAACGCGTTTTTTCAGGCCGCTGAAGAGCCCACACACTCAGCTCTTAACCCCAGTGTGCAGAAAGTGTCAAAACGTGTTTTTCAGCAGAAATAAACATGTTTCTGCAAGTTTGGTCACCCCCATGCAACTTATGGGGCAGTAACAGCACCCTTTTCAAAACGTGTTTTTCAGCCCGAAATAAACGCGTATTTTCAGACCGCTGAATCCCAATGTAGCTGCAAGGCTCAGAAGAGCCCACACACTCAGCTCTTAACCCCAGTGTGCAGAAAGTGTCAAAACGTGTTTTTCAGCAGAAATAAACATGTTTCTGCAAGTTTGGTCACCCCCATGCAACTTATGGGGCAGTAACAGCACCCTTTTCAAAACGTGTTTTTCAGCCCGAAATAAACGCGTTTTTTCAGACCGCTGAATCCCTATGTAACTGAAAAGGCTCAGAAGAGCCCACACACTCAGCTCTTAACCCCAGTGTGCAGAAAGTGTCAAAACATATATTTCAGCAGAAATAAACGTTTCTGAAAGTTTTGTCACCCCCATGCAACTTATGGGGCAGTAACAGCACACTTTTCAAAACGTGTTGTTCAGCACGAAATAAACACGTTTTTTCAGACCGCTGAATCCCTATGTAGCTGCAAGGCTCAGAAAAGCCCACACACTCAGCTCTTAACCCCAGTGTGCAGAAAGTGTCAAAACGTGTTTTTCAGCAGAAAAAAACATGTTTCTGCAAGTTTGGTCACCCCCATGCAACTTATGGGGCAGTAAAAGCACCCTTTTCAAAACGTGTTTTTCAGCACGAAATAAACGCGTTTTTTCAGACCGCTGAATCCCTATGTAACTGCAAGGCTCAGAAGAGCCCACACACTCAGCTCTTAACCCCAGTGTGCAGAAAGTGTCAAAACGTGTTTTTCAGCAGAAATAAACATGTTTCTGAAATTTGGTCACCCCCATGCAACTTATGGGGCAGTAACAGCACCCTTTTCAAAACGTGTTTTTCAGCCCGAAATAAACGCGTTTTTTCAGACCGCTGAAGAGCCCACACACTCAGTTCTTAACCCCAGTGTGCAGAAAGTATCAAAACGTGTTTTTCAGCAGAAATAAACATGTTTCTGAAAGTTTGGTCACCCCCATGCAACTTATGGGGCAGTAACAGGACACTTTTCAAAACGTGTTTTTCAGCCCGAAATAAACGCGTTTTTTCAGACCGCTGTATCCCTATGTAACTGCAAGGCTCAGAAGAGCCCACACACTCAGCTCTTAACCCCAGTGTGCAGAATGTGTCAAAACGTGTTTTTCAGCAGAAAAAAACATGTTTCTGCAAGTTTGGTCACCCCCATGCAACTTATGGGGCAGTAACAGCACTCTTTTCAAAACGTGTTTTTCAGCTCGAAATAAATGCGTATTTTCAGACCGCTGAATCCCAATGTAGCTGCAAGGCTCAGAAGAGCCCACACACTCAGCTCTTAACCCCAGTGTGCAGAAAGTGTCAAAACGTGTTTTTCAGCAGAAATAAACATGTTTCTGCAAGTTTGATCACCCCCATGCAACTTAAGGGGCAGTAACAGCACCCTTTTCAAAACGTGTTTTTCAGCACGAAATAAACGCGTTTTTTCAAACCGCTGAATCCCTATGTAGCTGCAAGGCTCAGAGGAGCCCACACACTCAGCTCTTAACCCCAGTGTGCAGAAAGTGTCAAAACGTGTTTTTCAGCAGAAATAAACATGTTTCTGCAAGTTTGGTCACCCCCATGCAACTTATGGGGCAGTAACAGCACCCTTTTCAAAACGTGTTTTTCAGCCCGAAATAAACGCGTTTTTTCAGACCGCTGAATCCCTATGTAACTGCAAGGCTCAGAAGAGCCCACACACTCAGCTCTTAACCCCAGTGTGCAGAAAGTGTCAAAACGTGTTTTTCAGCAGAAATAAACATGTTTCTGCAAGTTTGGTCACCCCCATGCAACTTATGGGGCAGTAACAGCACCCTTTTCAAAACGTGTTTTTCAGCCCGAAATAAACGCGTTTTTTCAGACCGCTGAAGAGCCCACACACTCAGCTCTTAACCCCAGTGTGCAGAAAGTGTCAAAACGTGTTTTTCAGCAGAAAAAAACATGTTTCTGCAAGTTTGGTCACCCCCATGCAACTTATGGGGCAGTAACAGCACTCTTTTCAAAACGTGTTTTTCAGCTCGAAATAAACGCGTATTTTCAGACCGCTGAATCCCAATGTAGCTGCAAGGCTCAGAAGAGCCCACACACTCAGCTCTTAACCCCAGTGTGCAGAAAGTGTCAAAACGTGTTTTTCAGCAGAAATAAACATGTTTCTGCAAGTTTGGTCACCCACATGCAACTTATGGGGCAGTAACAGTACCCTTTTCAAAACGTGTTTTTCAGCTCGAAATAAACGCGTTTTTTCATACCGCTGAATCCTTATGTAACTGCAAGGCTCAGAAGAGCCCACACACTCAGCTCTTAACCCCAGTGTGCAGAAAGTGTCAAAACGTGTTTTTCAGCAGAAATAAACATGTTTCTGCAAGTTTGATCACCCCCATGCAACTTATGGGGCAGTAACAGCACCCTTTTCAAAACATGTTTTTCAGCCTGAAATAAACGCGTTTTTTCAGACCGCTGAAGAGCCCACACACTCAGTTCTTAACCCCAGTGTGCAGAAAGTGTCAAAACGTGTTTTTCAGCAGAAATAAACATGTTTCTGCAAGTTTGGTCACCCCCATGCAACTTATGGGGCAGTAACAGCACACTTTGCAAAACGTGTTGTTCAGCACGAAATAAACGCGTTTTTTCAGACCGCTGAATCCCTATGTAGCTGCAAGGCTCAGAAAAGCCCACACACTCAGCTCTTAACCCCAGTGTGCAGAAAGTGTCAAAACGTGTTTTTCAGCAGAAAAAAACATGTTTCTGCAAGTTTGGTCACACCCATGCAACTTATGGGGCAGCAACAGCACCCTTTTCAAAACGTGTTTTTCAGCCCGAAATAAACGCGTTTTTTCAGACCGCTGAATCCCTATGTAACTGCAAGGCTCAGAAGAGCCCACACACTCAGCTCTTAACCCCAGTGTGCAGAAAGTGTCAAAACGTGTTTTTCAGCAGAAATAAACATGTTTCTGCAAGTTTGGTCACCCCCATGCAACTTATGGGGCAGTAACAGCACCCTTTTCAAAACGTGTTTTTCAGCCCGAAATAAACGCGTTTTTTCAGGCCGCTGAAGAGCCCACACACTCAGCTCTTAACCCCAGTGTGCAGAAAGTGTCAAAACGTGTTTTTCAGCAGAAATAAACATGTTTCTGCAAGTTTGGTCACCCCCATGCAACTTATGGGGCAGTAAC
This sequence comes from Lepisosteus platostomus, assembly GCF_059453375.1. Classification (NCBI taxonomy): domain Eukaryota; kingdom Metazoa; phylum Chordata; class Actinopteri; order Semionotiformes; family Lepisosteidae; genus Lepisosteus; species Lepisosteus platostomus. The sequence continues at coordinate 36,231,342 of NC_142612.1, forward strand.
AGCACCCTTTTCAAAACGTGTTTTTCAGCCCGAAATAAACGCGTTTTTTCAGTCCGCTGAATCCCTATGTAACTGCAAGGCTCAGAAGAGCCCACACACTCAGCTCTTAACCCCAGTGTGCAGAAAGTGTCAAAACGTGTTTTTCAGCAGAAATAAACGTTTCTGCAAGTTTGGTCACCCCCATGCAACTTATGGGGCAGTAACAGCACCCTTTTCAAAACGTGTTTTTCAGCCCGAAATAAACGCGTTTTTTCAGACCGCTGAATCCCTATGTAACTGCAAGGCTCAGAAGAGCCCACACACTCAGATCTTAACCCCAGTGTGCAGAAAGTGTCAAAACATATATTTCAGCAGAAATAAACGTTTCTGAAAGTTTTGTCACCCCCATGCAACTTATGGGGCAGTAACAGCACACTTTTCAAAACGTGTTGTTCAGCACGAAATAAACGCGTTTTTTCAGACCGCTGAATCCCTATGTAACTGCAAGGCTCAGAAGAGCCCACACACTCAGCTCTTAACCCCAGTGTGCAGAAAGTGTCAAAACGTGTTTTTCAGCAGAAATAAACATGTTTCTGCAAGTTTGGTCACCCCCATGCAACTTATGGGGCAGTAACAGCACCCTTTTCAAAACGTGTTTTTCAGTACGAAATAAATGCGTTTTTTCAGACCGCTGAAGAGCCCACACACTCAGCTCTTAACCCCAGTGTGCAGAAAGTGTCAAAACGTGTTTTTCAGCAGAAAAAAACATGTTTCTGCAAGTTTGGTCACCCCCATGCAACTTATGGGGCAGTAACAGCACTCTTTTCAAAACGTGTTTTTCAGCTCGAAATAAACGCGTATTTTCAGACCGCTGAATCCCAATGTAGCTGCAAGGCTCAGAAGAGCCCACACACTCAGCTCTTAACCCCAGTGTGCAGAAAGTGTCAAAACGTGTTTTTCAGCAGAAATAAACATGTTTCTGCAAGTTTGGTCACCCCCATGCAACTTATGGGGCAGTAACAGCACCCTTTTCAAAACGTGTTTTTCAGCCCGAAATAAACGCGTTTTTTCAGACCGCTGAATCCCTATGTAACTGAAAAGGCTCAGAAGAGCCCACACACTCAGCTCTTAACCCCAGTGTGCAGAAAGTGTCAAAACATATATTTCAGCAGAAATAAACGTTTCTGAAAGTTTTGTCACCCCCATGCAACTTATGGGGCAGTAACAGCACACTTTTCAAAACGTGTTGTTCAGCACGAAATAAACACGTTTTTTCAGACCGCTGAATCCCTATGTAGCTGCAAGGCTCAGAAAAGCCCACACACTCAGCTCTTAACCCCAGTGTGCAGAAAGTGTCAAAACGTGTTTTTCAGCAGAAAAAAACATGTTTCTGCAAGTTTGGTCACCCCCATGCAACTTATGGGGCAGTAAAAGCACCCTTTTCAAAACGTGTTTTTCAGCACGAAATAAACGCGTTTTTTCAGACCGCTGAATCCCTATGTAACTGCAAGGCTCAGAAGAGCCCACACACTCAGCTCTTAACCCCAGTGTGCAGAAAGTGTCAAAACGTGTTTTTCAGCAGAAATAAACATGTTTCTGAAATTTGGTCACCCCCATGCAACTTATGGGGCAGTAACAGCACCCTTTTCAAAACGTGTTTTTCAGCCCGAAATAAACGCGTTTTTTCAGACCGCTGAAGAGCCCACACACTCAGTTCTTAACCCCAGTGTGCAGAAAGTATCAAAACGTGTTTTTCAGCAGAAATAAACATGTTTCTGAAAGTTTGGTCACCCCCATGCAACTTATGGGGCAGTAACAGGACACTTTTCAAAACGTGTTTTTCAGCCTGAAATAAACGCGTTTTTTCAGACCGCTGTATCCCTATGTAACTGCAAGGCTCAGAAGAGCCCACACACTCAGCTCTTAACCCCAGTGTGCAGAATGTGTCAAAACGTGTTTTTCAGCAGAAAAAAACATGTTTCTGCAAGTTTGGTCACCCCCATGCAACTTATGGGGCAGTAACAGCACTCTTTTCAAAACGTGTTTTTCAGCTCGAAATAAACGCGTATTTTCAGACCGCTGAATCCCAATGTAGCTGCAAGGCTCAGAAGAGCCCACACACTCAGCTCTTAACCCCAGTGTGCAGAAAGTGTCAAAACGTGTTTTTCAGCAGAAATAAACATGTTTCTGCAAGTTTGATCACCCCCATGCAACTTAAGGGGCAGTAACAGCACCCTTTTCAAAACGTGTTTTTCAGCACGAAATAAACGCGTTTTTTCAAACCGCTGAATCCCTATGTAGCTGCAAGGTTCAGAGGAGCCCACACACTCAGCTCTTAACCCCAGTGTGCAGAAAGTGTCAAAACGTGTTTTTCAGCAGAAATAAACATGTTTCTGCAAGTTTGGTCACCCCCATGCAACTTATGGGGCAGTAACAGCACCCTTTTCAAAACGTGTTTTTCAGCCCGAAATAAACGCGTTTTTTCAGACCGCTGAATCCCTATGTAACTGCAAGGCTCAGAAGAGCCCACACACTCAGCTCTTAACCCCAGTGTGCAGAAAGTGTCAAAACGTGTTTTTCAGCAGAAAAAAACATGTTTCTGCAAGTTTGGTCACCCCCATGCAACTTATGGGGCAGTAACAGCACCCTTTTCAAAACGTGTTTTTCAGCCCGAAATAAACGCGTTTTTTCAGACCGCTGAAGAGCCCACACACTCAGCTCTTAACCCCAGTGTGCAGAAAGTGTCAAAACGTGTTTTTCAGCAGAAAAAAACATGTTTCTGCAAGTTTGGTCACCCCCATGCAACTTATGGGGCAGTAACAGCACTCTTTTCAAAACGTGTTTTTCAGCTCGATATAAACGCGTATTTTCAGACCGCTGAATCCCAATGTAGCTGCAAGGCTCAGAAGAGCCCACACACTCAGCTCTTAACCCCAGTGTGCAGAAAGTGTCAAAACGTGTTTTTCAGCAGAAATAAACATGTTTCTGCAAGTTTGGTCACCCACATGCAACTTATGGGGCAGTAACAGTACCCTTTTCAAAACGTGTTTTTCAGCTCGAAATAAACGCGTTTTTTCATACCGCTGAATCCCTATGTAACTGCAAGGCTCAGAAGAGCCCACACACTCAGCTCTTAACCCCAGTGTGCAGAAAGTGTCAAAACGTGTTTTTCAGCAGAAATAAACATGTTTCTGCAAGTTTGATCACCCCCATGCAACTTATGGGGCAGTAACAGCACCCTTTTCAAAACATGTTTTTCAGCCTGAAATAAACGCGTTTTTTCAGACCGCTGAAGAGCCCACACACTCAGTTCTTAACCCCAGTGTGCAGAAAGTGTCAAAACGTGTTTTTCAGCAGAAATAAACATGTTTCTGCAAGTTTGGTCACCCCCATGCAACTTATGGGGCAGTAACAGCACACTTTGCAAAACGTGTTGTTCAGCACGAAATAAATGCGTTTTTTCAGACCGCTGAAGAGCCCACACACTCAGCTCTTAACCCCAGTGTGCAGAAAGTGTCAAAACGTGTTTTTCAGCAGAAAAAAACATGTTTCTGCAAGTTTGGTCACCCCCATGCAACTTATGGGGCAGTAACAGCACTCTTTTCAAAACGTGTTTTTCAGCTCGAAATAAACGCGTATTTTCAGACCGCTGAATCCCAATGTAGCTGCAAGGCTCAGAAGAGCCCACACACTCAGCTCTTAACCCCAGTGTGCAGAAAGTGTCAAAACGTGTTTTTCAGCAGAAATAAACATGTTTCTGCAAGTTTGGTCACCCCCATGCAACTTATGGGGCAGTAACAGCACCCTTTTCAAAACGTGTTTTTCAGCCCGAAATAAACGCGTTTTTTCAGACCGCTGAATCCCTATGTAACTGAAAAGGCTCAGAAGAGCCCACACACTCAGCTCTTAACCCCAGTGTGCAGAAAGTGTCAAAACATATATTTCAGCAGAAATAAACGTTTCTGAAAGTTTTGTCACCCCCATGCAACTTATGGGGCAGTAACAGCACACTTTTCAAAACGTGTTGTTCAGCACGAAATAAACACGTTTTTTCAGACCGCTGAATCCCTATGTAGCTGCAAGGCTCAGAAAAGCCCACACACTCAGCTCTTAACCCCAGTGTGCAGAAAGTGTCAAAACGTGTTTTTCAGCAGAAAAAAACATGTTTCTGCAAGTTTGGTCACCCCCATGCAACTTATGGGGCAGTAAAAGCACCCTTTTCAAAACGTGTTTTTCAGCACGAAATAAACGCGTTTTTTCAGACCGCTGAATCCCTATGTAACTGCAAGGCTCAGAAGAGCCCACACACTCAGCTCTTAACCCCAGTGTGCAGAAAGTGTCAAAACGTGTTTTTCAGCAGAAATAAACATGTTTCTGAAATTTGGTCACCCCCATGCAACTTATGGGGCAGTAACAGCACCCTTTTCAAAACGTGTTTTTCAGCCCGAAATAAACGCGTTTTTTCAGACCGCTGAAGAGCCCACACACTCAGTTCTTAACCCCAGTGTGCAGAAAGTATCAAAACGTGTTTTTCAGCAGAAATAAACATGTTTCTGAAAGTTTGGTCACCCCCATGCAACTTATGGGGCAGTAACAGGACACTTTTCAAAACGTGTTTTTCAGCCTGAAATAAACGCGTTTTTTCAGACCGCTGTATCCCTATGTAACTGCAAGGCTCAGAAGAGCCCACACACTCAGCTCTTAACCCCAGTGTGCAGAATGTGTCAAAACGTGTTTTTCAGCAGAAAAAAACATGTTTCTGCAAGTTTGGTCACCCCCATGCAACTTATGGGGCAGTAACAGCACTCTTTTCAAAACGTGTTTTTCAGCTCGAAATAAACGCGTATTTTCAGACCGCTGAATCCCAATGTAGCTGCAAGGCTCAGAAGAGCCCACACACTCAGCTCTTAACCCCAGTGTGCAGAAAGTGTCAAAACGTGTTTTTCAGCAGAAATAAACATGTTTCTGCAAGTTTGATCACCCCCATGCAACTTAAGGGGCAGTAACAGCACCCTTTTCAAAACGTGTTTTTCAGCACGAAATAAACGCGTTTTTTCAAACCGCTGAATCCCTATGTAGCTGCAAGGTTCAGAGGAGCCCACACACTCAGCTCTTAACCCCAGTGTGCAGAAAGTGTCAAAACGTGTTTTTCAGCAGAAATAAACATGTTTCTGCAAGTTTGGTCACCCCCATGCAACTTATGGGGCAGTAACAGCACCCTTTTCAAAACGTGTTTTTCAGCCCGAAATAAACGCGTTTTTTCAGACCGCTGAATCCCTATGTAACTGCAAGGCTCAGAAGAGCCCACACACTCAGCTCTTAACCCCAGTGTGCAGAAAGTGTCAAAACGTGTTTTTCAGCAGAAAAAAACATGTTTCTGCAAGTTTGGTCACCCCCATGCAACTTATGGGGCAGTAACAGCACCCTTTTCAAAACGTGTTTTTCAGCCCGAAATAAACGCGTTTTTTCAGACCGCTGAAGAGCCCACACACTCAGCTCTTAACCCCAGTGTGCAGAAAGTGTCAAAACGTGTTTTTCAGCAGAAAAAAACATGTTTCTGCAAGTTTGGTCACCCCCATGCAACTTATGGGGCAGTAACAGCACTCTTTTCAAAACGTGTTTTTCAGCTCGATATAAACGCGTATTTTCAGACCGCTGAATCCCAATGTAGCTGCAAGGCTCAGAAGAGCCCACACACTCAGCTCTTAACCCCAGTGTGCAGAAAGTGTCAAAACGTGTTTTTCAGCAGAAATAAACATGTTTCTGCAAGTTTGGTCACCCACATGCAACTTATGGGGCAGTAACAGTACCCTTTTCAAAACGTGTTTTTCAGCTCGAAATAAACGCGTTTTTTCATACCGCTGAATCCCTATGTAACTGCAAGGCTCAGAAGAGCCCACACACTCAGCTCTTAACCCCAGTGTGCAGAAAGTGTCAAAACGTGTTTTTCAGCAGAAATAAACATGTTTCTGCAAGTTTGATCACCCCCATGCAACTTATGGGGCAGTAACAGCACCCTTTTCAAAACATGTTTTTCAGCCTGAAATAAACGCGTTTTTTCAGACCGCTGAAGAGCCCACACACTCAGTTCTTAACCCCAGTGTGCAGAAAGTGTCAAAACGTGTTTTTCAGCAGAAATAAACATGTTTCTGCAAGTTTGGTCACCCCCATGCAACTTATGGGGCAGTAACAGCACACTTTGCAAAACGTGTTGTTCAGCACGAAATAAACGCGTTTTTTCAGACCGCTGAATCCCTATGTAGCTGCAAGGCTCAGAAAAGCCCACACACTCAGCTCTTAACCCCAGTGTGCAGAAAGTGTCAAAACGTGTTTTTCAGCAGAAAAAAACATGTTTCTGCAAGTTTGGTCACACCCATGCAACTTATGGGGCAGCAACAGCACCCTTTTCAAAACGTGTTTTTCAGCCCGAAATAAACGCGTTTTTTCAGACCGCTGAATCCCTATGTAACTGCAAGGCTCAGAAGAGCCCACACACTCAGCTCTTAACCCCAGTGTGCAGAAAGTGTCAAAACGTGTTTTTCAGCAGAAATAAACATGTTTCTGCAAGTTTGGTCACCCCCATGCAACTTATGGGGCAGTAACAGCACCCTTTTCAAAACGTGTTTTTCAGCCCGAAATAAACGCGTTTTTTCAGACCGCTGAATCCCTATGTAACTGCAAGGCTCAGAAGAGCCCACACACTCAGCTCTTAACCCCAGTGTGCAGAAAGTGTCAAAACGTGTTTTTCAGCAGAAATAAACGTTTCTGCAAGTTTGGTCACCCCCATGCAACTTATGGGGCAGTAACAGCACCCTTTTCAAAACGTGTTTTTCAGCCCGAAATAAACGCGTTTTTTCAGACCGCTGAATCCCTATGTAACTGCAAGGCTCAGAAGAGCCCACACACTCAGATCTTAACCCCAGTGTGCAGAAAGTGTCAAAACATATATTTCAGCAGAAATAAACGTTTCTGAAAGTTTTGTCACCCCCATGCAACTTATGGGGCAGTAACAGCACACTTTTCAAAACGTGTTGTTCAGCACGAAATAAACGCGTTTTTTCAGACCGCTGAATCCCTATGTAGCTGCAAGGCTCAGAAGAGCCCACACACTCAGCTCTTAACCCCAGTGTGCAGAAAGTGTCAAAACGTGTTTTTCAGCAGAAATAAACATGTTTCTGCAAGTTTGGTCACCCCCATGCAACTTATGGGGCAGTAACAGCACCCTTTTCAAAACGTGTTTTTCAGCCCGAAATAAACGCGTTTTTTCAGACCGCTGAAGAGCCCACACACTCAGCTCTTAACCCCAGTGTGCAGAAAGTGTCAAAACGTGTTTTTCAGCAGAAAAAAACATGTTTCTGCAAGTTTGGTCACCCCCATGCAACTTATGGGGCAGTAACAGCACCCTTTTCAAAACGTGTTTTTCAGCCCGAAATAAACGCGTTTTTTCAGACCGCTGAATCCCTATGTAACTGCAAGGCTCAGAGGAGCCCACACACTCAGCTCTTAACCCCAGTGTGCAGAAAGTGTCAAAACGTGTTTTTCAGCAGAAATAAACGTTTCTGCAAGTTTGGTCACCCCCATGCAACTTATGGGGCAGTAACAGCACCCTTTTCAAAACGTGTTTTTCAGCCCGAAATAAACGCGTTTTTTCAGACCGCTGAATCCCTATGTAACTGCAAGGCTCAGAAGAGCCCACACACTCAGCTCTTAACCCCAGTGTGCAGAAAGTGTCAAAACGTGTTTTTCAGCAGAAATAAACATGTTTCTGCAAGTTTGATCACCCCCATGCAACTTAAGGGGCAGTAACAGCACCCTTTTCAAAACGTGTTTTTCAGCACGAAATAAACGCGTTTTTTCAAACCGCTGAATCCCTATGTAGCTGCAAGGCTCAGAGGAGCCCACACACTCAGCTCTTAACCCCAGTGTGCAGAAAGTGTCAAAACGTGTTTTTCAGCAGAAATAAACATGTTTCTGCAAGTTTGGTCACCCCCATGCAACTTATGGGGCAGTAACAGCACCCTTTTCAAAACGTGTTTTTCAGCCCGAAATAAACGCGTTTTTTCAGACCGCTGAATCTCTATGTAACTGCAAGGCTCAGAAGAGCCCACACACTCAGCTCTTAACCCCAGTGTGCAGAAAGTGTCAAAACGTGTTTTTCAGCAGAAATAAACATGTTTCTGCAAGTTTGGTCACCCCCATGCAACTTATGGGGCAGTAACAGCACCCTTTTCAAAACGTGTTTTTCAGCCCGAAATAAACGCGTTTTTTCAGACCGCTGAAGAGCCCACACACTCAGCTCTTAACCCCAGTGTGCAGAAAGTGTCAAAACGTGTTTTTCAGCAGAAAAAAACATGTTTCTGCAAGTTTGGTCACCCCCATGCAACTTATGGGGCAGTAACAGCACTCTTTTCAAAACGTGTTTTTCAGCTCGAAATAAACGCGTATTTTCAGACCGCTGAATCCCAATGTAGCTGCAAGGCTCAGAAGAGCCCACACACTCAGCTCTTAACCCCAGTGTGCAGAAAGTGTCAAAACGTGTTTTTCAGCAGAAATAAACGTTTCTGCAAGTTTGGTCACCCCCATGCAACTTATGGGGCAGTAACAGCACCCTTTTCAAAACGTGTTTTTCAGCCCGAAATAAACGCGTTTTTTCAGACCGCTGAAGAGCCCACACACTCAGTTCTTAACCCTAGTGTGCAGAAAGTGTCAAAACGTGTTTTTCAGCAGAAATAAACATGTTTCTGCAAGTTTGGTCACCCCCATGCAACTTATGGGGCAGTAACAGCACACTTTGCAAAACGTGTTGTTCAGCACGAAATAAACGCGTTTTTTCAGACCGCTGAATCCCTATGTAGCTGCAAGGCTCAGAAAAGCCCACACACTCAGCTCTTAACCCCAGTGTGCAGAAAGTGTCAAAACGTGTTTTTCAGCAGAAAAAAACATGTTTCTGCAAGTTTGGTCACACCCATGCAACTTATGGGGCAGCAACAGCACCCTTTTCAAAACGTGTTTTTCAGCCCGAAATAAACGCGTTTTTTCAGACCGCTGAATCCCTATGTAACTGCAAGGCTCAGAAGAGCCCACACACTCAGCTCTTAACCCCAGTGTGCAGAAAGTGTCAAAACATGTTTTTCAGCAGAAATAAACATGTTTCTGCAAGTTTGGTCACCCCCATGCAACTTATGGGGCAGTAACAGCACCCTTTTCAAAACGTGTTTTTCAGCCCGAAATAAACGCGTTTTTTCAGTCCGCTGAATCCCTATGTAACTGCAAGGCTCAGAAGAGCCCACACACTCAGCTCTTAACCCCAGTGTGCAGAAAGTGTCAAAACGTGTTTTTCAGCAGAAATAAACGTTTCTGCAAGTTTGGTCACCCCCATGCAACTTATGGGGCAGTAACAGCACCCTTTTCAAAACGTGTTTTTCAGCCCGAAATAAACGCGTTTTTTCAGACCGCTGAATCCCTATGTAACTGCAAGGCTCAGAAGAGCCCACACACTCAGATCTTAACCCCAGTGTGCAGAAAGTGTCAAAACATATATTTCAGCAGAAATAAACGTTTCTGAAAGTTTTGTCACCCCCATGCAACTTATGGGGCAGTAACAGCACACTTTTCAAAACGTGTTGTTCAGCACGAAATAAACGCGTTTTTTCAGACCGCTGAATCCCTATGTAGCTGCAAGGCTCAGAAGAGCCCACACACTCAGCTCTTAACCCCAGTGTGCAGAAAGTGTCAAAACGTGTTTTTCAGCAGAAATAAACATGTTTCTGCAAGTTTGGTCACCCCCATGCAACTTATGGGGCAGTAACAGCACCCTTTTCAAAACGTGTTTTTCAGCACGAAATAAACGCGTTTTTTCAGACCGCTGAAGAGCCCACACACTCAGCTCTTAACCCCAGTGTGCAGAAAGTGTCAAAACGTGTTTTTCAGCAGAAAAAAACATGTTTCTGCAAGTTTGGTCACCCCCATGCAACTTATGGGGCAGTAACAGCACTCTTTTCAAAACGTGTTTTTCAGCTCGAAATAAACGCGTATTTTCAGACCGCTGAATCCCAATGTAGCTGCAAGGCTCAGAAGAGCCCACACACTCAGCTCTTAACCCCAGTGTGCAGAAAGTGTCAAAACGTGTTTTTCAGCAGAAATAAACATGTTTCTGCAAGTTTGGTCACCCCCATGCAACTTATGGGGCAGTAACAGCACCCTTTTCAAAACGTGTTTTTCAGCCCGAAATAAACGCGTTTTTTCAGACCGCTGAATCCCTATGTAACTGCAAGGCTCAGAAGAGCCCACACACTCAGCTCTTAACCCCAGTGTGCAGAAAGTGTCAAAACGTGTTTTTCAGCAGAAATAAACGTTTCTGCAAGTTTGGTCACCCCCATGCAACTTATGGGGCAGTAACAGCACCCTTTTCAAAACGTGTTTTTCAGCCCGAAATAAACGCGTTTTTTCAGACCGCTGAATCCCTATGTAACTGCAAGGCTCAGAAGAGCCCACACACTCAGATCTTAACCCCAGTGTGCAGAAAGTGTCAAAACATATATTTCAGCAGAAATAAACGTTTCTGAAAGTTTTGTCACCCCCATGCAACTTATGGGGCAGTAACAGCACACTTTTCAAAACGTGTTGTTCAGCACGAAATAAACGCGTTTTTTCAGACCGCTGAATCCCTATGTAGCTGCAAGGCTCAGAAGAGCCCACACACTCAGCTCTTAACCCCAGTGTGCAGAAAGTGTCAAAACGTGTTTTTCAGCAGAAAAAAACATGTTTCTGCAAGTTTGGTCACCCCCATGCAACTTATGGGGCAGTAAAAGCACCCTTTTCAAAACGTGTTTTTCAGCCCGAAATAAACGCGTTTTTTCAGACCGCTGAATCCCTATGTAACTGCAAGGCTCAGAAGAGCCCACACACTCAGCTCTTAACCCCAGTGTGCAGAAAGTGTCAAAACGTGTTTTTCAGCAGAAATAAACATGTTTCTGCAAGTTTGGTCACCCCCATGCAACTTATGGGGCAGTAACAGCACCCTTTTCAAAACATGTTTTTCAGCACGAAATAAACGCGTTTTTTCAGACCGCTGAAGAGCCCACACACTCAGCTCTTAACCCGAGTGTGCAGAAAGTGTCAAAACGTGTTTTTCAGCAGAAAAAAACATGTTTCTGCAAGTTTGGTCACCCCCATGCAACTTATGGGGCAGTAACAGCACTCTTTTCAAAACGTGTTTTTCAGCTCGAAATAAACGCGTATTTTCAGACCGCTGAATCCCAATGTAGCTGCAAGGCTCAGAAGAGCCCACACACTCAGCTCTTAACCCCAGTGTGCAGAAAGTGTCAAAACGTGTTTTTCAGCAGAAATAAACATGTTTCTGCAAGTTTGGTCACCCCCATGCAACTTATGGGGCAGTAACAGCACCCTTTTCAAAACGTGTTTTTCAGCCCGAAATAAACGCGTTTTTTCAGACCGCTGAATCCCTATGTAACTGAAAAGGCTCAGAAGAGCCCACACACTCAGCTCTTAACCCCAGTGTGCAGAAAGTGTCAAAACATATATTTCAGCAGAAATAAACGTTTCTGAAAGTTTTGTCACCCCCATGCAACTTATGGGGCAGTAACAGCACACTTTTCAAAACGTGTTGTTCAGCACGAAATAAACACGTTTTTTCAGACCGCTGAATCCCTATGTAGCTGCAAGGCTCAGAAAAGCCCACACACTCAGCTCTTAACCCCAGTGTGCAGAAAGTGTCAAAACGTGTTTTTCAGCAGAAAAAAACATGTTTCTGCAAGTTTGGTCACCCCCATGCAACTTATGGGGCAGTAAAAGCACCCTTTTCAAAACGTGTTTTTCAGCACGAAATAAACGCGTTTTTTCAGACCGCTGAATCCCTATGTAACTGCAAGGCTCAGAAGAGCCCACACACTCAGCTCTTAACCCCAGTGTGCAGAAAGTGTCAAAACGTGTTTTTCAGCAGAAATAAACGTTTCTGCAAGTTTGGTCACCCCCATGCAACTTATGGGGCAGTAACAGCACCCTTTTCAAAACGTGTTTTTCAGCCCGAAATAAACGCGTTTTTTCAGACCGCTGAATCCCTATGTAACTGCAAGGCTCAGAAGAGCCCACACACTCAGATCTTAACCCCAGTGTGCAGAAAGTGTCAAAACATATATTTCAGCAGAAATAAACGTTTCTGAAAGTTTTGTCACCCCCATGCAACTTATGGGGCAGTAACAGCACACTTTTCAAAACGTGTTGTTCAGCACGAAATAAACGCGTTTTTTCAGACCGCTGAATCCCTATGTAGCTGCAAGGCTCAGAAGAGCCCACACACTCAGCTCTTAACCCCAGTGTGCAGAAAGTGTCAAAACGTGTTTTTCAGCAGAAATAAACATGTTTCTGCAAGTTTGGTCACCCCCATGCAACTTATGGGGCAGTAACAGCACCCTTTTCAAAACGTGTTTTTCAGCCCGAAATAAACGCGTTTTTTCAGACCGCTGAAGAGCCCACACACTCAGCTCTTAACCCCAGTGTGCAGAAAGTGTCAAAACGTGTTTTTCAGCAGAAAAAAACATGTTTCTGCAAGTTTGGTCACCCCCATGCAACTTATGGGGCAGTAACAGCACTCTTTTCAAAACGTGTTTTTCAGCTCGAAATAAACGCGTATTTTCAGACCGCTGAATCCCACTGTAGCTGCAAGGCTCAGAAGAGCCCACACACTCAGCTCTTAACCCCAGTGTGCAGAAAGTGTCAAAACGTGTTTTTCAGCAGAAATAAACATGTTTCTGCAAGTTTGGTCACCCCCATGCAACTTATGGGGCAGTAACAGCACCCTTTTCAAAACGTGTTTTTCAGCCCGAAATAAACGCGTTTTTTCAGACCGCTGAATCCCTATGTAACTGCAAGGCTCAGAAGAGCCCACACACTCAGATCTTAACCCCAGTGTGCAGAAAGTGTCAAAACGTGTTTTTCAGCAGAAATAAACATGTTTCTGCAAGTTTGGTCACCCCCATGCAACTTATGGGGCAGTAACAGCACCCTTTTCAAAACGTGTTTTTCAGCCCGAAATAAACGCGTTTTTTCAGACCGCTGAAGAGCCCACACACTCAGCTCTTAACCCCAGTGTGCAGAAAGTGTCAAAACGTGTTTTTCAGCAGAAAAAAACATGTTTCTGCAAGTTTGGTCACCCCCATGCAACTTATGGGGCAGTAACAGCACCCTTTTCAAAACGTGTTTTTCAGCCCGAAATAAACGCGTTTTTTCAGACCGCTGAATCCCTATGTAACTGCAAGGCTCAGAGGAGCCCACACACTCAGCTCTTAACCCCAGTGTGCAGAAAGTGTCAAAACGTGTTTTTCAGCAGAAATAAACGTTTCTGCAAGTTTGGTCACCCCCATGCAACTTATGGGGCAGTAACAGCACCCTTTTCAAAACGTGTTTTTCAGCCCGAAATAAACGCGTTTTTTCAGACCGCTGAATCCCTATGTAACTGCAAGGCTCAGAAGAGCCCACACACTCAGCTCTTAACCCCAGTGTGCAGAAAGTGTCAAAACGTGTTTTTCAGCAGAAATAAACATGTTTCTGCAAGTTTGATCACCCCCATGCAACTTAAGGGGCAGTAACAGCACCCTTTTCAAAACGTGTTTTTCAGCACGAAATAAACGCGTTTTTTCAAACCGCTGAATCCCTATGTAGCTGCAAGGCTCAGAGGAGCCCACACACTCAGCTCTTAACCCCAGTGTGCAGAAAGTGTCAAAACGTGTTTTTCAGCAGAAATAAACATGTTTCTGCAAGTTTGGTCACCCCCATGCAACTTATGGGGCAGTAACAGCACCCTTTTCAAAACGTGTTTTTCAGCCCGAAATAAACGCGTTTTTTCAGTCCGCTGAATCCCTATGTAACTGCAAGGCTCAGAAGAGCCCACACACTCAGCTCTTAACCCCAGTGTGCAGAAAGTGTCAAAACGTGTTTTTCAGCAGAAATAAACGTTTCTGCAAGTTTGGTCACCCCCATGCAACTTATGGGGCAGTAACAGCACCCTTTTCAAAACGTGTTTTTCAGCCCGAAATAAACGCGTTTTTTCAGACCGCTGAATCCCTATGTAACTGCAAGGCTCAGAAGAGCCCACACACTCAGATCTTAACCCCAGTGTGCAGAAAGTGTCAAAACATATATTTCAGCAGAAATAAACGTTTCTGAAAGTTTTGTCACCCCCATGCAACTTATGGGGCAGTAACAGCACACTTTTCAAAACGTGTTGTTCAGCACGAAATAAACGCGTTTTTTCAGACCGCTGAATCCCTATGTAGCTGCAAGGCTCAGAAGAGCCCACACACTCAGCTCTTAACCCCAGAGTGCAGAAAGTGTCAAAACGTGTTTTTCAGCAGAAATAAACATGTTTCTGCAAGTTTGGTCACCCCCATGCAACTTATGGGGCAGTAACAGCACCCTTTTCAAAACGTGTTTTTCAGCACGAAATAAACGCGTTTTTTCAGACCGCTGAAGAGCCCACACACTCAGCTCTTAACCCCAGTGTGCAGAAAGTGTCAAAACGTGTTTTTCAGCAGAAAAAAACATGTTTCTGCAAGTTTGGTCACCCCCATGCAACTTATGGGGCAGTAACAGCACTCTTTTCAAAACGTGTTTTTCAGCTCGAAATAAACGCGTATTTTCAGACCGCTGAATCCCAATGTAGCTGCAAGGCTCAGAAGAGCCCACACACTCAGCTCTTAACCCCAGTGTGCAGAAAGTGTCAAAACGTGTTTTTCAGCAGAAATAAACATGTTTCTGCAAGTTTGGTCACCCCCATGCAACTTATGGGGCAGTAACAGCACCCTTTTCAAAACGTGTTTTTCAGCCCGAAATAAACGCGTTTTTTCAGACCGCTGAATCCCTATGTAACTGCAAGGCTCAGAAGAGCCCACACACTCAGCTCTTAACCCCAGTGTGCAGAAAGTGTCAAAACGTGTTTTTCAGCAGAAATAAACGTTTCTGCAAGTTTGGTCACCCCCATGCAACTTATGGGGCAGTAACAGCACCCTTTTCAAAACGTGTTTTTCAGCCCGAAATAAACGCGTTTTTTCAGACCGCTGAATCCCTATGTAACTGCAAGGCTCAGAAGAGCCCACACACTCAGATCTTAACCCCAGTGTGCAGAAAGTGTCAAAACATATATTTCAGCAGAAATAAACGTTTCTGAAAGTTTTGTCACCCCCATGCAACTTATGGGGCAGTAACAGCACACTTTTCAAAACGTGTTGTTCAGCACGAAATAAACGCGTTTTTTCAGACCGCTGAATCCCTATGTAGCTGCAAGGCTCAGAAGAGCCCACACACTCAGCTCTTAACCCCAGTGTGCAGAAAGTGTCAAAACGTGTTTTTCAGCAGAAAAAAACATGTTTCTGCAAGTTTGGTCACCCCCATGCAACTTATGGGGCAGTAAAAGCACCCTTTTCAAAACGTGTTTTTCAGCCCGAAATAAACGCGTTTTTTCAGACCGCTGAATCCCTATGTAACTGCAAGGCTCAGAAGAGCCCACACACTCAGCTCTTAACCCCAGTGTGCAGAAAGTGTCAAAACGTGTTTTTCAGCAGAAATAAACATGTTTCTGCAAGTTTGGTCACCCCCATGCAACTTATGGGGCAGTAACAGCACCCTTTTCAAAACATGTTTTTCAGCACGAAATAAACGCGTTTTTTCAGACCGCTGAAGAGCCCACACACTCAGCTCTTAACCAGAGTGTGCAGAAAGTGTCAAAACGTGTTTTTCAGCAGAAAAAAACATGTTTCTGCAAGTTTGGTCACCCCCATGCAACTTATGGGGCAGTAACAGCACTCTTTTCAAAACGTGTTTTTCAGCTCGAAATAAACGCGTATTTTCAGACCGCTGAATCCCAATGTAGCTGCAAGGCTCAGAAGAGCCCACACACTCAGCTCTTAACCCCAGTGTGCAGAAAGTGTCAAAACGTGTTTTTCAGCAGAAATAAACATGTTTCTGCAAGTTTGGTCACCCCCATGCAACTTATGGGGCAGTAACAGCACCCTTTTCAAAACGTGTTTTTCAGCCCGAAATAAACGCGTTTTTTCAGACCGCTGAATCCCTATGTAACTGAAAAGGCTCAGAAGAGCCCACACACTCAGCTCTTAACCCCAGTGTGCAGAAAGTGTCAAAACATATATTTCAGCAGAAATAAACGTTTCTGAAAGTTTTGTCACCCCCATGCAACTTATGGGGCAGTAACAGCACACTTTTCAAAACGTGTTGTTCAGCACGAAATAAACACGTTTTTTCAGACCGCTGAATCCCTATGTAGCTGCAAGGCTCAGAAAAGCCCACACACTCAGCTCTTAACCCCAGTGTGCAGAAAGTGTCAAAACGTGTTTTTCAGCAGAAAAAAACATGTTTCTGCAAGTTTGGTCACCCCCATGCAACTTATGGGGCAGTAAAAGCACCCTTTTCAAAACGTGTTTTTCAGCACGAAATAAACGCGTTTTTTCAGACCGCTGAATCCCTATGTAACTGCAAGGCTCAGAAGAGCCCACACACTCAGCTCTTAACCCCAGTGTGCAGAAAGTGTCAAAACATATATTTCAGCAGAAATAAACGTTTCTGAAAGTTTTGTCACCCCCATGCAACTTATGGGGCAGTAACAGCACACTTTTCAAAACGTGTTGTTCAGCACGAAATAAACGCGTTTTTTCAGACCGCTGAATCCCTATGTAGCTGCAAGGCTCAGAAGAGCCCACACACTCAGCTCTTAACCCCAGTGTGCAGAAAGTGTCAAAACGTGTTTTTCAGCAGAAATAAACATGTTTCTGCAAGTTTGGTCACCCCCATGCAACTTATGGGGCAGTAACAGCACCCTTTTCAAAACGTGTTTTTCAGCCCGAAATAAACGCGTTTTTTCAGACCGCTGAAGAGCCCACACACTCAGCTCTTAACCCCAGTGTGCAGAAAGTGTCAAAACGTGTTTTTCAGCAGAAAAAAACATGTTTCTGCAAGTTTGGTCACCCCCATGCAACTTATGGGGCAGTAACAGCACCCTTTTCAAAACGTGTTTTTCAGCTCGAAATAAACGCGTATTTTCAGACCGCTGAATCCCAATGTAGCTGCAAGGCTCAGAAGAGCCCACACACTCAGCTCTTAACCCCAGTGTGCAGAAAGTGTCAAAACGTGTTTTTCAGCAGAAATAAACATGTTTCTGCAAGTTTGGTCACCCCCATGCAACTTATGGGGCAGTAACAGCACCCTTTTCAAAACGTGTTTTTCAGCCCGAAATAAACGCGTTTTTTCAGACCGCTGAATCCCTATGTAACTGCAAGGCTCAGAAGAGCCCACACACTCAGATCTTAACCCCAGTGTGCAGAAAGTGTCAAAACGTGTTTTTCAGCAGAAATAAACATGTTTCTGCAAGTTTGGTCACCCCCATGCAACTTATGGGGCAGTAACAGCACCCTTTTCAAAACGTGTTTTTCAGCCCGAAATAAACGCGTTTTTTCAGACCGCTGAATCCCTATGTAACTGAAAAGGCTCAGAAGAGCCCACACACTCAGCTCTTAACCCCAGTGTGCAGAAAGTGTCAAAACATATATTTCAGCAGAAATAAACGTTTCTGAAAGTTTTGTCACCCCCATGCAACTTATGGGGCAGTAACAGCACACTTTTCAAAACGTGTTGTTCAGCACGAAATAAACACGTTTTTTCAGACCGCTGAATCCCTATGTAGCTGCAAGGCTCAGAAAAGCCCACACACTCAGCTCTTAACCCCAGTGTGCAGAAAGTGTCAAAACGTGTTTTTCAGCAGAAAAAAACATGTTTCTGCAAGTTTGGTCACCCCCATGCAACTTATGGGGCAGTAAAAGCACCCTTTTCAAAACGTGTTTTTCAGCACGAAATAAACGCGTTTTTTCAGACCGCTGAATCCCTATGTAACTGCAAGGCTCAGAAGAGCCCACACACTCAGCTCTTAACCCCAGTGTGCAGAAAGTGTCAAAACATATATTTCAGCAGAAATAAACGTTTCTGAAAGTTTTGTCACCCCCATGCAACTTATGGGGCAGTAACAGCACACTTTTCAAAACGTGTTGTTCAGCACGAAATAAACGCGTTTTTTCAGACCGCTGAATCCCTATGTAGCTGCAAGGCTCAGAAGAGCCCACACACTCAGCTCTTAACCCCAGTGTGCAGAAAGTGTCAAAACGTGTTTTTCAGCAGAAATAAACATGTTTCTGCAAGTTTGGTCACCCCCATGCAACTTATGGGGCAGTAACAGCACCCTTTTCAAAACGTGTTTTTCAGCCCGAAATAAACGCGTTTTTTCAGACCGCTGAAGAGCCCACACACTCAGCTCTTAACCCCAGTGTGCAGAAAGTGTCAAAACGTGTTTTTCAGCAGAAAAAAACATGTTTCTGCAAGTTTGGTCACCCCCATGCAACTTATGGGGCAGTAACAGCACCCTTTTCAAAACGTGTTTTTCAGCTCGAAATAAACGCGTATTTTCAGACCGCTGAATCCCAATGTAGCTGCAAGGCTCAGAAGAGCCCACACACTCAGCTCTTAACCCCAGTGTGCAGAAAGTGTCAAAACGTGTTTTTCAGCAGAAATAAACATGTTTCTGCAAGTTTGGTCACCCCCATGCAACTTATGGGGCAGTAACAGCACCCTTTTCAAAACGTGTTTTTCAGCCCGAAATAAACGCGTTTTTTCAGACCGCTGAATCCCTATGTAACTGCAAGGCTCAGAAGAGCCCACACACTCAGATCTTAACCCCAGTGTGCAGAAAGTGTCAAAACGTGTTTTTCAGCAGAAATAAACATGTTTCTGCAAGTTTGGTCACCCCCATGCAACTTATGGGGCAGTAACAGCACCCTTTTCAAAACGTGTTTTTCAGCCCGAAATAAACGCGTTTTTTCAGACCGCTGAAGAGCCCACACACTCAGCTCTTAACCCCAGTGTGCAGAAAGTGTCAAAACGTGTTTTTCAGCAGAAAAAAACATGTTTCTGCAAGTTTGGTCACCCCCATGCAACTTATGGGGCAGTAACAGCACCCTTTTCAAAACGTGTTTTTCAGCCCGAAATAAACGCGTTTTTTCAGACCGCTGAATCCCTATGTAACTGCAAGGCTCAGAGGAGCCCACACACTCAGCTCTTAACCCCAGTGTGCAGAAAGTGTCAAAACGTGTTTTTCAGCAGAAATAAACGTTTCTGCAAGTTTGGTCACCCCCATGCAACTTATGGGGCAGTAACAGCACCCTTTTCAAAACGTGTTTTTCAGCCCGAAATAAACGCGTTTTTTCAGACCGCTGAATCCCTATGTAACTGCAAGGCTCAGAAGAGCCCACACACTCAGCTCTTAACCCCAGTGTGCAGAAAGTGTCAAAACGTGTTTTTCAGCAGAAATAAACATGTTTCTGCAAGTTTGATCACCCCCATGCAACTTAAGGGGCAGTAACAGCACCCTTTTCAAAACGTGTTTTTCAGCACGAAATAAACGCGTTTTTTCAAACCGCTGAATCCCTATGTAGCTGCAAGGCTCAGAGGAGCCCACACACTCAGCTCTTAACCCCAGTGTGCAGAAAGTGTCAAAACGTGTTTTTCAGCAGAAATAAACATGTTTCTGCAAGTTTGGTCACCCCCATGCAACTTATGGGGCAGTAACAGCACCCTTTTCAAAACGTGTTTTTCAGCCCGAAATAAACGCGTTTTTTCAGACCGCTGAATCTCTATGTAACTGCAAGGCTCAGAAGAGCCCACACACTCAGCTCTTAACCCCAGTGTGCAGAAAGTGTCAAAACGTGTTTTTCAGCAGAAATAAACATGTTTCTGCAAGTTTGGTCACCCCCATGCAACTTATGGGGCAGTAACAGCACCCTTTTCAAAACGTGTTTTTCAGCCCGAAATAAACGCGTTTTTTCAGACCGCTGAAGAGCCCACACACTCAGCTCTTAACCCCAGTGTGCAGAAAGTGTCAAAACGTGTTTTTCAGCAGAAAAAAACATGTTTCTGCAAGTTTGGTCACCCCCATGCAACTTATGGGGCAGTAACAGCACTCTTTTCAAAACGTGTTTTTCAGCTCGAAATAAACGCTTATTTTCAGACCGCTGAATCCCAATGTAGCTGCAAGGCTCAGAAGAGCCCACACACTCAGCTCTTAACCCCAGTGTGCAGAAAGTGTCAAAACGTGTTTTTCAGCAGAAATAAACGTTTCTGCAAGTTTGGTCACCCCCATGCAACTTATGGGGCAGTAACAGCACCCTTTTCAAAACGTGTTTTTCAGCCCGAAATAAACGCGTTTTTTCAGACCGCTGAAGAGCCCACACACTCAGTTCTTAACCCTAGTGTGCAGAAAGTGTCAAAACGTGTTTTTCAGCAGAAATAAACATGTTTCTGCAAGTTTGGTCACCCCCATGCAACTTATGGGGCAGTAACAGCACACTTTGCAAAACGTGTTGTTCAGCACGAAATAAACGCGTTTTTTCAGACCGCTGAATCCCTATGTAGCTGCAAGGCTCAGAAAAGCCCACACACTCAGCTCTTAACCCCAGTGTGCAGAAAGTGTCAAAACGTGTTTTTCAGCAGAAAAAAACATGTTTCTGCAAGTTTGGTCACACCCATGCAACTTATGGGGCAGCAACAGCACCCTTTTCAAAACGTGTTTTTCAGCCCGAAATAAACGCGTTTTTTCAGACCGCTGAATCCCTATGTAACTGCAAGGCTCAGAAGAGCCCACACACTCAGCTCTTAACCCCAGTGTGCAGAAAGTGTCAAAACGTGTTTTTCAGCAGAAATAAACATGTTTCTGCAAGTTTGGTCACCCCCATGCAACTTATGGGGCAGTAACAGCACCCTTTTCAAAACGTGTTTTTCAGCCCGAAATAAACGCGTTTTTTCAGTCCGCTGAATCCCTATGTAACTGCAAGGCTCAGAAGAGCCCACACACTCAGCTCTTAACCCCAGTGTGCAGAAAGTGTCAAAACGTGTTTTTCAGCAGAAATAAACGTTTCTGCAAGTTTGGTCACCCCCATGCAACTTATGGGGCAGTAACAGCACCCTTTTCAAAACGTGTTTTTCAGCCCGAAATAAACGCGTTTTTTCAGACCGCTGAATCCCTATGTAACTGCAAGGCTCAGAAGAGCCCACACACTCAGATCTTAACCCCAGTGTGCAGAAAGTGTCAAAACATATATTTCAGCAGAAATAAACGTTTCTGAAAGTTTTGTCACCCCCATGCAACTTATGGGGCAGTAACAGCACACTTTTCAAAACGTGTTGTTCAGCACGAAATAAACGCGTTTTTTCAGACCGCTGAATCCCTATGTAGCTGCAAGGCTCAGAAGAGCCCACACACTCAGCTCTTAACCCCAGTGTGCAGAAAGTGTCAAAACGTGTTTTTCAGCAGAAAAAAACATGTTTCTGCAAGTTTGGTCACCCCCATGCAACTTATGGGGCAGTAAAAGCACCCTTTTCAAAACGTGTTTTTCAGCCCGAAATAAACGCGTTTTTTCAGACCGCTGAATCCCTATGTAACTGCAAGGCTCAGAAGAGCCCACACACTCAGCTCTTAACCCCAGTGTGCAGAAAGTGTCAAAACGTGTTTTTCAGCAGAAATAAACATGTTTCTGCAAGTTTGGTCACCCCCATGCAACTTATGGGGCAGTAACAGCACCCTTTTCAAAACGTGTTTTTCAGCACGAAATAAATGCGTTTTTTCAGACCGCTGAAGAGCCCACACACTCAGCTCTTAACCCGAGTGTGCAGAAAGTGTCAAAACGTGTTTTTCAGCAGAAAAAAACATGTTTCTGCAAGTTTGGTCACCCCCATGCAACTTATGGGGCAGTAACAGCACTCTTTTCAAAACGTGTTTTTCAGCTCGAAATAAACGCGTATTTTCAGACCGCTGAATCCCAATGTAGCTGCAAGGCTCAGAAGAGCCCACACACTCAGCTCTTAACCCCAGTGTGCAGAAAGTGTCAAAACGTGTTTTTCAGCAGAAATAAACATGTTTCTGCAAGTTTGGTCACCCCCATGCAACTTATGGGGCAGTAACAGCACCCTTTTCAAAACGTGTTTTTCAGCCCGAAATAAACGCGTTTTTTCAGACCGCTGAATCCCTATGTAACTGAAAAGGCTCAGAAGAGCCCACACACTCAGCTCTTAACCCCAGTGTGCAGAAAGTGTCAAAACATATATTTCAGCAGAAATAAACGTTTCTGAAAGTTTTGTCACCCCCATGCAACTTATGGGGCAGTAACAGCACACTTTTCAAAACGTGTTGTTCAGCACGAAATAAACACGTTTTTTCAGACCGCTGAATCCCTATGTAGCTGCAAGGCTCAGAAAAGCCCACACACTCAGCTCTTAACCCCAGTGTGCAGAAAGTGTCAAAACGTGTTTTTCAGCAGAAAAAAACATGTTTCTGCAAGTTTGGTCACCCCCATGCAACTTATGGGGCAGTAAAAGCACCCTTTTCAAAACGTGTTTTTCAGCACGAAATAAACGCGTTTTTTCAGACCGCTGAATCCCTATGTAACTGCAAGGCTCAGAAGAGCCCACACACTCAGCTCTTAACCCCAGTGTGCAGAAAGTGTCAAAACGTGTTTTTCAGCAGAAATAAACGTTTCTGCAAGTTTGGTCACCCCCATGCAACTTATGGGGCAGTAACAGCACCCTTTTCAAAACGTGTTTTTCAGCCCGAAATAAACGCGTTTTTTCAGACCGCTGAATCCCTATGTAACTGCAAGGCTCAGAAGAGCCCACACACTCAGATCTTAACCCCAGTGTGCAGAAAGTGTCAAAACATATATTTCAGCAGAAATAAACGTTTCTGAAAGTTTTGTCACCCCCATGCAACTTATGGGGCAGTAACAGCACACTTTTCAAAACGTGTTGTTCAGCACGAAATAAACGCGTTTTTTCAGACCGCTGAATCCCTATGTAGCTGCAAGGCTCAGAAGAGCCCACACACTCAGCTCTTAACCCCAGTGTGCAGAAAGTGTCAAAACGTGTTTTTCAGCAGAAATAAACATGTTTCTGCAAGTTTGGTCACCCCCATGCAACTTATGGGGCAGTAACAGCACCCTTTTCAAAACGTGTTTTTCAGCCCGAAATAAACGCGTTTTTTCAGACCGCTGAAGAGCCCACACACTCAGCTCTTAACCCCAGTGTGCAGAAAGTGTCAAAACGTGTTTTTCAGCAGAAAAAAACATGTTTCTGCAAGTTTGGTCACCCCCATGCAACTTATGGGGCAGTAACAGCACTCTTTTCAAAACGTGTTTTTCAGCTCGAAATAAACGCGTATTTTCAGTCCGCTGAATCCCAATGTAGCTGCAAGGCTCAGAAGAGCCCACACACTCAGCTCTTAACCCCAGTGTGCAGAAAGTGTCAAAACGTGTTTTTCAGCAGAAATAAACATGTTTCTGCAAGTTTGGTCACCCCCATGCAACTTATGGGGCAGTAACAGCACCCTTTTCAAAACGTGTTTTTCAGCCCGAAATAAACGCGTTTTTTCAGACCGCTGAATCCCTATGTAACTGCAAGGCTCAGAAGAGCCCACACACTCAGATCTTAACCCCAGTGTGCAGAAAGTGTCAAAACATATATTTCAGCAGAAATAAACGTTTCTGAAAGTTTTGTCACCCCCATGCAACTTATGGGGCAGTAACAGCACACTTTTCAAAACGTGTTGTTCAGCACGAAATAAACGCGTTTTTTCAGACCGCTGAATCCCTATGTAGCTGCAAGGCTCAGAAGAGCCCACACACTCAGCTCTTAACCCCAGTGTGCAGAATGTGTCAAAACGTGTTTTTCAGCAGAAAAAAACATGTTTCTGCAAGTTTGGTCACCCCCATGCAACTTATGGGGCAGTAACAGCACTCTTTTCAAAACGTGTTTTTCAGCTCGAAATAAACGCGTATTTTCAGACCGCTGAATCCCAATGTAGCTGCAAGGCTCAGAAGAGCCCACACACTCAGCTCTTAACCCCAGTGTGCAGAAAGTGTCAAAACGTGTTTTTCAGCAGAAATAAACATGTTTCTGCAAGTTTGATCACCCCCATGCAACTTAAGGGGCAGTAACAGCACCCTTTTCAAAACGTGTTTTTCAGCACGAAATAAACGCGTTTTTTCAAACCGCTGAATCCCTATGTAGCTGCAAGGTTCAGAGGAGCCCACACACTCAGCTCTTAACCCCAGTGTGCAGAAAGTGTCAAAACGTGTTTTTCAGCAGAAATAAACATGTTTCTGCAAGTTTGGTCACCCCCATGCAACTTATGGGGCAGTAACAGCACCCTTTTCAAAACGTGTTTTTCAGCCCGAAATAAACGCGTTTTTTCAGACCGCTGAAGAGCCCACACACTCAGCTCTTAACCCCAGTGTGCAGAAAGTGTCAAAACGTGTTTTTCAGCAGAAAAAAACATGTTTCTGCAAGTTTGGTCACCCCCATGCAACTTATGGGGCAGTAACAGCACTCTTTTCAAAACGTGTTTTTCAGCTCGATATAAACGCGTATTTTCAGACCGCTGAATCCCAATGTAGCTGCAAGGCTCAGAAGAGCCCACACACTCAGCTCTTAACCCCAGTGTGCAGAAAGTGTCAAAACGTGTTTTTCAGCAGAAATAAACATGTTTCTGCAAGTTTGGTCACCCACATGCAACTTATGGGGCAGTAACAGTACCCTTTTCAAAACGTGTTTTTCAGCTCGAAATAAACGCGTTTTTTCATACCGCTGAATCCCTATGTAACTGCAAGGCTCAGAAGAGCCCACACACTCAGCTCTTAACCCCAGTGTGCAGAAAGTGTCAAAACGTGTTTTTCAGCAGAAATAAACATGTTTCTGCAAGTTTGATCACCCCCATGCAACTTATGGGGCAGTAACAGCACCCTTTTCAAAACATGTTTTTCAGCCTGAAATAAACGCGTTTTTTCAGACCGCTGAAGAGCCCACACACTCAGTTCTTAACCCCAGTGTGCAGAAAGTGTCAAAACGTGTTTTTCAGCAGAAATAAACATGTTTCTGCAAGTTTGGTCACCCCCATGCAACTTATGGGGCAGTAACAGCACACTTTGCAAAACGTGTTGTTCAGCACGAAATAAACGCGTTTTTTCAGACCGCTGAATCCCTATGTAGCTGCAAGGCTCAGAAAAGCCCACACACTCAGCTCTTAACCCCAGTGTGCAGAAAGTGTCAAAACGTGTTTTTCAGCAGAAAAAAACATGTTTCTGCAAGTTTGGTCACACCCATGCAACTTATGGGGCAGCAACAGCACCCTTTTCAAAACGTGTTTTTCAGCCCGAAATAAACGCGTTTTTTCAGACCGCTGAATCCCTATGTAACTGCAAGGCTCAGAAGAGCCCACACACTCAGCTCTTAACCCCAGTGTGCAGAAAGTGTCAAAACGTGTTTTTCAGCAGAAATAAACGTTTCTGCAAGTTTGGTCACCCCCATGCAACTTATGGGGCAGTAACAGCACCCTTTTCAAAACGTGTTTTTCAGCCCGAAATAAACGCGTTTTTTCAGACCGCTGAATCCCTATGTAACTGCAAGGCTCAGAAGAGCCCACACACTCAGCTCTTAACCCCAGTGTGCAGAAAGTGTCAAAACGTGTTTTTCAGCAGAAATAAACGTTTCTGCAAGTTTGGTCACCCCCATGCAACTTATGGGGCAGTAACAGCACCCTTTTCAAAACGTGTTTTTCAGCCCGAAATAAACGCGTTTTTTCAGACCGCTGAATCCCTATGTAACTGCAAGGCTCAGAAGAGCCCACACACTCAGATCTTAACCCCAGTGTGCAGAAAGTGTCAAAACATATATTTCAGCAGAAATAAACGTTTCTGAAAGTTTTGTCACCCCCATGCAACTTATGGGGCAGTAACAGCACACTTTTCAAAACGTGTTGTTCAGCACGAAATAAACGCGTTTTTTCAGACCGCTGAATCCCTATGTAGCTGCAAGGCTCAGAAGAGCCCACACACTCAGCTCTTAACCCCAGTGTGCAGAAAGTGTCAAAACGTGTTTTTCAGCAGAAATAAACATGTTTCTGCAAGTTTGGTCACCCCCATGCAACTTATGGGGCAGTAACAGCACCCTTTTCAAAACGTGTTTTTCAGCCCGAAATAAACGCGTTTTTTCAGACCGCTGAAGAGCCCACACACTCAGCTCTTAACCCCAGTGTGCAGAAAGTGTCAAAACGTGTTTTTCAGCAGAAAAAAACATGTTTCTGCAAGTTTGGTCACCCCCATGCAACTTATGGGGCAGTAACAGCACCCTTTTCAAAACGTGTTTTTCAGCCCGAAATAAACGCGTTTTTTCAGACCGCTGAATCCCTATGTAACTGCAAGGCTCAGAGGAGCCCACACACTCAGCTCTTAACCCCAGTGTGCAGAAAGTGTCAAAACGTGTTTTTCAGCAGAAATAAACGTTTCTGCAAGTTTGGTCACCCCCATGCAACTTATGGGGCAGTAACAACACCCTTTTCAAAACGTGTTTTTCAGCCCGAAATAAACGCGTTTTTTCAGACCGCTGAATCCCTATGTAACTGCAAGGCTCAGAAGAGCCCACACACTCAGCTCTTAACCCCAGTGTGCAGAAAGTGTCAAAACGTGTTTTTCAGCAGAAATAAACATGTTTCTGCAAGTTTGATCACCCCCATGCAACTTAAGGGGCAGTAACAGCACCCTTTTCAAAACGTGTTTTTCAGCACGAAATAAACGCGTTTTTTCAAACCGCTGAATCCCTATGTAGCTGCAAGGCTCAGAGGAGCCCACACACTCAGCTCTTAACCCCAGTGTGCAGAAAGTGTCAAAACGTGTTTTTCAGCAGAAATAAACATGTTTCTGCAAGTTTGGTCACCCCCACGCAAATTATGGGGCAGTAACAGCACCCTTTTCAAAACGTGTTTTTCAGCCCGAAATAAACGCGTTTTTTCAGACCGCTGAATCTCTATGTAACTGCAAGGCTCAGAAGAGCCCACACACTCAGCTCTTAACCCCAGTGTGCAGAAAGTGTCAAAACGTGTTTTTCAGCAGAAATAAACATGTTTCTGCAAGTTTGGTCACCCCCATGCAACTTATGGGGCAGTAACAGCACCCTTTTCAAAACGTGTTTTTCAGCCCGAAATAAACGCGTTTTTTCAGACCGCTGAAGAGCCCACACACTCAGCTCTTAACCCCAGTGTGCAGAAAGTGTCAAAACGTGTTTTTCAGCAGAAAAAAACATGTTTCTGCAAGTTTGGTCACCCCCATGCAACTTATGGGGCAGTAACAGCACTCTTTTCAAAACGTGTTTTTCAGCTCGAAATAAACGCGTATTTTCAGACCGCTGAATCCCAATGTAGCTGCAAGGCTCAGAAGAGCCCACACACTCAGCTCTTAACCCCAGTGTGCAGAAAGTGTCAAAACGTGTTTTTCAGCAGAAATAAACGTTTCTGCAAGTTTGGTCACCCCCATGCAACTTATGGGGCAGTAACAGCACCCTTTTCAAAACGTGTTTTTCAGCCCGAAATAAACGCGTTTTTTCAGACCGCTGAAGAGCCCACACACTCAGTTCTTAACCCCAGTGTGCAGAAAGTGTCAAAACGTGTTTTTCAGCAGAAATAAACATGTTTCTGCAAGTTTGGTCACCCCCATGCAACTTATGGGGCAGTAACAGCACACTTTGCAAAACGTGTTGTTCAGCACGAAATAAACGCGTTTTTTCAGACCGCTGAATCCCTATGTAGCTGCAAGGCTCAGAAAAGCCCACACACTCAGCTCTTAACCCCAGTGTGCAGAAAGTGTCAAAACGTGTTTTTCAGCAGAAAAAAACATGTTTCTGCAAGTTTGGTCACACCCATGCAACTTATGGGGCAGCAACAGCACCCTTTTCAAAACGTGTTTTTCAGCCCGAAATAAACGCGTTTTTTCAGACCGCTGAATCCCTATGTAACTGCAAGGCTCAGAAGAGCCCACACACTCAGCTCTTAACCCCAGTGTGCAGAAAGTGTCAAAACGTGTTTTTCAGCAGAAATAAACATGTTTCTGCAAGTTTGGTCACCCCCATGCAACTTATGGGGCAGTAACAGCACCCTTTTCAAAACGTGTTTTTCAGCCCGAAATAAACGCGTTTTTTCAGACCGCTGAATCCCTATGTAACTGCAAGGCTCAGAAGAGCCCACACACTCAGCTCTTAACCCCAGTGTGCAGAAAGTGTCAAAACGTGTTTTTCAGCAGAAATAAACGTTTCTGCAAGTTTGGTCACCCCCATGCAACTTATGGGGCAGTAACAGCACCCTTTTCAAAACGTGTTTTTCAGCCCGAAATAAACGCGTTTTTTCAGACCGCTGAATCCCTATGTAACTGCAAGGCTCAGAAGAGCCCACACACTCAGATCTTAACCCCAGTGTGCAGAAAGTGTCAAAACATATATTTCAGCAGAAATAAACGTTTCTGAAAGTTTTGTCACCCCCATGCAACTTATGGGGCAGTAACAGCACACTTTTCAAAACGTGTTGTTCAGCACGAAATAAACGCGTTTTTTCAGACCGCTGAATCCCTATGTAGCTGCAAGGCTCAGAAGAGCCCACACACTCAGCTCTTAACCCCAGTGTGCAGAAAGTGTCAAAACGTGTTTTTCAGCAGAAATAAACATGTTTCTGCAAGTTTGGTCACCCCCATGCAACTTATGGGGCAGTAACAGCACCCTTTTCAAAACGTGTTTTTCAGCCCGAAATAAACGCGTTTTTTCAGACCGCTGAAGAGCCCACACACTCAGCTCTTAACCCCAGTGTGCAGAAAGTGTCAAAACGTGTTTTTCAGCAGAAAAAAACATGTTTCTGCAAGTTTGGTCACCCCCATGCAACTTATGGGGCAGTAACAGCACTCTTTTCAAAACGTGTTTTTCAGCTCGAAATAAACGCGTATTTTCAGACCGCTGAATCCCAATGTAGCTGCAAGGCTCAGAAGAGCCCACACACTCAGCTCTTAACCCCAGTGTGCAGAAAGTGTCAAAACGTGTTTTTCAGCAGAAATAAACATGTTTCTGCAAGTTTGGTCACCCCCATGCAACTTATGGGGCAGTAACAGCACCCTTTTCAAAACGTGTTTTTCAGCCCGAAATAAACGCGTTTTTTCAGACCGCTGAATCCCTATGTAACTGCAAGGCTCAGAAGAGCCCACACACTCAGCTCTTAACCCCAGTGTGCAGAAAGTGTCAAAACGTGTTTTTCAGCAGAAATAAACGTTTCTGCAAGTTTGGTCACCCCCATGCAACTTATGGGGCAGTAACAGCACCCTTTTCAAAACGTGTTTTTCAGCCCGAAATAAACGCGTTTTTTCAGACCGCTGAATCCCTATGTAACTGCAAGGCTCAGAAGAGCCCACACACTCAGATCTTAACCCCAGTGTGCAGAAAGTGTCAAAACATATATTTCAGCAGAAATAAACGTTTCTGAAAGTTTTGTCACCCCCATGCAACTTATGGGGCAGTAACAGCACACTTTTCAAAACGTGTTGTTCAGCACGAAATTAACGCGTTTTTTCAGACCGCTGAATCCCTATGTAGCTGCAAGGCTCAGAAGAGCCCACACACTCAGCTCTTAACCCCAGTGTGCAGAAAGTGTCAAAACGTGTTTTTCAGCAGAAAAAAACATGTTTCTGCAAGTTTGGTCACCCCCATGCAACTTATGGGGCAGTAAAAGCACCCTTTTCAAAACGTGTTTTTCAGCCCGAAATAAACGCGTTTTTTCAGACCGCTGAATCCCTATGTAACTGCAAGGCTCAGAAGAGCCCACACACTCAGCTCTTAACCCCAGTGTGCAGAAAGTGTCAAAACGTGTTTTTCAGCAGAAATAAACATGTTTCTGCAAGTTTGGTCACCCCCATGCAACTTATGGGGCAGTAACAGCACCCTTTTCAAAACATGTTTTTCAGCACGAAATAAACGCGTTTTTTCAGACCGCTGAAGAGCCCACACACTCAGCTCTTAACCCGAGTGTGCAGAAAGTGTCAAAACGTGTTTTTCAGCAGAAAAAAACATGTTTCTGCAAGTTTGGTCACCCCCATGCAACTTATGGGGCAGTAACAGCACTCTTTTCAAAACGTGTTTTTCAGCTCGAAATAAACGCGTATTTTCAGACCGCTGAATCCCAATGTAGCTGCAAGGCTCAGAAGAGCCCACACACTCAGCTCTTAACCCCAGTGTGCAGAAAGTGTCAAAACGTGTTTTTCAGCAGAAATAAACATGTTTCTGCAAGTTTGGTCACCCCCATGCAACTTATGGGGCAGTAACAGCACCCTTTTCAAAACGTGTTTTTCAGCCCGAAATAAACGCGTTTTTTCAGACCGCTGAATCCCTATGTAACTGAAAAGGCTCAGAAGAGCCCACACACTCAGCTCTTAACCCCAGTGTGCAGAAAGTGTCAAAACATATATTTCAGCAGAAATAAACGTTTCTGAAAGTTTTGTCACCCCCATGCAACTTATGGGGCAGTAACAGCACACTTTTCAAAACGTGTTGTTCAGCACGAAATAAACACGTTTTTTCAGACGGCTGAATCCCTATGTAGCTGCAAGGCTCAGAAAAGCCCACACACTCAGCTCTTAACCCCAGTGTGCAGAAAGTGTCAAAACGTGTTTTTCAGCAGAAAAAAACATGTTTCTGCAAGTTTGGTCACCCCCATGCAACTTATGGGGCAGTAAAAGCACCCTTTTCAAAACGTGTTTTTCAGCACGAAATAAACGCGTTTTTTCAGACCGCTGAATCCCTATGTAACTGCAAGGCTCAGAAGAGCCCACACACTCAGCTCTTAACCCCAGTGTGCAGAAAGTGTCAAAACGTGTTTTTCAGCAGAAATAAACGTTTCTGCAAGTTTGGTCACCCCCATGCAACTTATGGGGCAGTAACAGCACCCTTTTCAAAACGTGTTTTTCAGCCCGAAATAAACGCGTTTTTTCAGACCGCTGAATCCCTATGTAACTGCAAGGCTCAGAAGAGCCCACACACTCAGATCTTAACCCCAGTGTGCAGAAAGTGTCAAAACATATATTTCAGCAGAAATAAACGTTTCTGAAAGTTTTGTCACCCCCATGCAACTTATGGGGCAGTAACAGCACACTTTTCAAAACGTGTTGTTCAGCACGAAATAAACGCGTTTTTTCAGACCGCTGAATCCCTATGTAGCTGCAAGGCTCAGAAGAGCCCACACACTCAGCTCTTAACCCCAGTGTGCAGAAAGTGTCAAAACGTGTTTTTCAGCAGAAATAAACATGTTTCTGCAAGTTTGGTCACCCCCATGCAACTTATGGGGCAGTAACAGCACCCTTTTCAAAACGTGTTTTTCAGCCCGAAATAAACGCGTTTTTTCAGACCGCTGAAGAGCCCACACACTCAGCTCTTAACCCCAGTGTGCAGAAAGTGTCAAAACGTGTTTTTCAGCAGAAAAAAACATGTTTCTGCAAGTTTGGTCACCCCCATGCAACTTATGGGGCAGTAACAGCACTCTTTTCAAAACGTGTTTTTCAGCTCGAAATAAACGCGTATTTTCAGACCGCTGAATCCCAATGTAGCTGCAAGGCTCAGAAGAGCCCACACACTCAGCTCTTAACCCCAGTGTGCAGAAAGTGTCAAAACGTGTTTTTCAGCAGAAATAAACATGTTTCTGCAAGTTTGGTCACCCCCATGCAACTTATGGGGCAGTAACAGCACCCTTTTCAAAACGTGTTTTTCAGCCCGAAATAAACGCGTTTTTTCAGACCGCTGAATCCCTATGTAACTGCAAGGCTCAGAAGAGCCCACACACTCAGATCTTAACCCCAGTGTGCAGAAAGTGTCAAAACATATATTTCAGCAGAAATAAACGTTTCTGAAAGTTTTGTCACCCCCATGCAACTTATGGGGCAGTAACAGCACACTTTTCAAAACGTGTTGTTCAGCACGAAATAAACGCGTTTTTTCAGACCGCTGAATCCCTATGTAGCTGCAAGGCTCAGAAGAGCCCACACACTCAGCTCTTAACCCCAGTGTGCAGAAAGTGTCAAAACGTGTTTTTCAGCAGAAATAAACATGTTTCTGCAAGTTTGGTCACCCCCATGCAACTTATGGGGCAGTAACAGCACCCTTTTCAAAACGTGTTTTTCAGCCCGAAATAAACGCGTTTTTTCAGACCGCTGAAGAGCCCACACACTCAGCTCTTAACCCCAGTGTGCAGAAAGTGTCAAAACGTGTTTTTCAGCAGAAAAAAACATGTTTCTGCAAGTTTGGTCACCCCCATGCAACTTATGGGGCAGTAACAGCACTCTTTTCAAAACGTGTTTTTCAGCTCGAAATAAACGCGTATTTTCAGACCGCTGAATCCCAATGTAGCTGCAAGGCTCAGAAGAGCCCACACACTCAGCTCTTAACCCCAGTGTGCAGAAAGTGTCAAAACGTGTTTTTCAGCAGAAATAAACATGTTTCTGCAAGTTTGGTCACCCCCATGCAACTTATGGGGCAGTAACAGCACCCTTTTCAAAACGTGTTTTTCAGCCCGAAATAAACGCGTTTTTTCAGACCGCTGAATCCCTATGTAACTGCAAGGCTCAGAAGAGCCCACACACTCAGCTCTTAACCCCAGTGTGCAGAAAGTGTCAAAACGTGTTTTTCAGCAGAAATAAACGTTTCTGCAAGTTTGGTCACCCCCATGCAACTTATGGGGCAGTAACAGCACCCTTTTCAAAACGTGTTTTTCAGCCCGAAATAAACGCGTTTTTTCAGACCGCTGAATCCCTATGTAACTGCAAGGCTCAGAAGAGCCCACACACTCAGATCTTAACCCCAGTGTGCAGAAAGTGTCAAAACATATATTTCAGCAGAAATAAACGTTTCTGAAAGTTTTGTCACCCCCATGCAACTTATGGGGCAGTAACAGCACACTTTTCAAAACGTGTTGTTCAGCACGAAATAAACGCGTTTTTTCAGACCGCTGAATCCCTATGTAGCTGCAAGGCTCAGAAGAGCCCACACACTCAGCTCTTAACCCCAGTGTGCAGAAAGTGTCAAAACGTGTTTTTCAGCAGAAAAAAACATGTTTCTGCAAGTTTGGTCACCCCCATGCAACTTATGGGGCAGTAAAAGCACCCTTTTCAAAACGTGTTTTTCAGCCCGAAATAAACGCGTTTTTTCAGACCGCTGAATCCCTATGTAACTGCAAGGCTCAGAAGAGCCCACACACTCAGCTCTTAACCCCAGTGTGCAGAAAGTGTCAAAACGTGTTTTTCAGCAGAAATAAACATGTTTCTGCAAGTTTGGTCACCCCCATGCAACTTATGGGGCAGTAACAGCACCCTTTTCAAAACGTGTTTTTCAGCACGAAATAAACGCGTTTTTTCAGACCGCTGAAGAGCCCACACACTCAGCTCTTTACCCGAGTGTGCAGAAAGTGTCAAAACGTGTTTTTCAGCAGAAAAAAACATGTTTCTGCAAGTTTGGTCACCCCCATGCAACTTATGGGGCAGTAACAGCACTCTTTTCAAAACGTGTTTTTCAGCTCGAAATAAACGCGTATTTTCAGACCGCTGAATCCCAATGTAGCTGCAAGGCTCAGAAGAGCCCACACACTCAGCTCTTAACCCCAGTGTGCAGAAAGTGTCAAAACGTGTTTTTCAGCAGAAATAAACATGTTTCTGCAAGTTTGGTCACCCCCATGCAACTTATGGGGCAGTAACAGCACCCTTTTCAAAACGTGTTTTTCAGCCCGAAATAAACGCGTTTTTTCAGACCGCTGAATCCCTATGTAACTGAAAAGGCTCAGAAGAGCCCACACACTCAGCTCTTAACCCCAGTGTGCAGAAAGTGTCAAAACATATATTTCAGCAGAAATAAACGTTTCTGAAAGTTTTGTCACCCCCATGCAACTTATGGGGCAGTAACAGCACACTTTTCAAAACGTGTTGTTCAGCACGAAATAAACACGTTTTTTCAGACCGCTGAATCCCTATGTAGCTGCAAGGCTCAGAAAAGCCCACACACTCAGCTCTTAACCCCAGTGTGCAGAAAGTGTCAAAACGTGTTTTTCAGCAGAAATAAACATGTTTCTGCAAGTTTGGTCACCCCCATGCAACTTATGGGGCAGTAACAGCACCCTTTTCAAAACGTGTTTTTCAGCACGAAATAAATGCGTTTTTTCAGACCGCTGAAGAGCCCACACACTCAGCTCTTAACCCCAGTGTGCAGAAAGTGTCAAAACGTGTTTTTCAGCAGAAATAAACATGTTTCTGCAAGTTTGGTCACCCCCATGCAACTTATGGGGCAGTAACAGCACACTTTTCAAAACGTGTTGTTCAGCACGAAATAAACACGTTTTTTCAGACCGCTGAATCCCTATGTAGCTGCAAGGCTCAGAAAAGCCCACACACTCAGCTCTTAACCCCAGTGTGCAGAAAGTGTCAAAACGTGTTTTTCAGCAGAAATAAACATGTTTCTGCAAGTTTGGTCACCCCCATGCAACTTATGGGGCAGTAACAGCACCCTTTTCAAAACGTGTTTTTCAGCACGAAATAAATGCGTTTTTTCAGACCGCTGAAGAGCCCACACACTCAGCTCTTAACCCCAGTGTGCAGAAAGTGTCAAAACGTGTTTTTCAGCAGAAATAAACATGTTTCTGCAAGTTTGGTCACCCCCATGCAACTTATGGGGCAGTAACAGCACCCTTTTCAAAACGTGTTTTTCAGCACGAAATAAATGCGTTTTTTCAGACCGCTGAAGAGCCCACACACTCAGCTCTTAACCCCAGTGTGCAGAAAGTGTCAAAACGTGTTTTTCAGCAGAAAAAAACATGTTTCTGCAAGTTTGGTCACCCCCATGCAACTTATGGGGCAGTAACAGCACTCTTTTCAAAACGTGTTTTTCAGCTCGAAATAAACGCGTATTTTCAGACCGCTGAATCCCAATGTAGCTGCAAGGCTCAGAAGAGCCCACACACTCAGCTCTTAACCCCAGTGTGCAGAAAGTGTCAAAACGTGTTTTTCAGCAGAAATAAACGTTTCTGCAAGTTTGGTCACCCCCATGCAACTTATGGGGCAGTAACAGCACCCTTTTCAAAACGTGTTTTTCAGCCCGAAATAAACGCGTTTTTTCAGACCGCTGAATCCCTATGTAACTGCAAGGCTCAGAAGAGCCCACACACTCAGATCTTAACCCCAGTGTGCAGAAAGTGTCAAAACATATATTTCAGCAGAAATAAATGTTTCTGAAAGTTTTGTCACCCCCATGCAACTTATGGGGCAGTAACAGCACACTTTTCAAAACGTGTTGTTCAGCACGAAATAAACGCGTTTTTTCAGACCGCTGAATCCCTATGTAGCTGCAAGGCTCAGAAGAGCCCACACACTCAGCTCTTAACCCCAGTGTGCAGAAAGTGTCAAAACGTGTTTTTCAGCAGAAATAAACATGTTTCTGCAAGTTTGGTCACCCCCATGCAACTTATGGGGCAGTAACAGCACCCTTTTCAAAACGTGTTTTTCAGCCCGAAATAAACGCGTTTTTTCAGACCGCTGAAGAGCCCACACACTCAGCTCTTAACCCCAGTGTGCAGAAAGTGTCAAAACGTGTTTTTCAGCAGAAAA
The DNA here is from genome assembly GCF_059453375.1 of Lepisosteus platostomus. Taxonomy (NCBI): domain Eukaryota; kingdom Metazoa; phylum Chordata; class Actinopteri; order Semionotiformes; family Lepisosteidae; genus Lepisosteus; species Lepisosteus platostomus. The sequence goes on from NC_142612.1 coordinate 36,266,876, forward strand.
AAACATGTTTCTGCAAGTTTGGTCACCCCCATGCAACTTATGGGGCAGTAACAGCACTCTTTTCAAAACGTGTTTTTCAGCTCGAAATAAACGCGTATTTTCAGACCGCTGAATCCCAATGTAGCTGCAAGGCTCAGAAGAGCCCACACACTCAGCTCTTAACCCCAGTGTGCAGAAAGTGTCAAAACGTGTTTTTCAGCAGAAATAAACATGTTTCTGCAAGTTTGGTCACCCCCATGCAACTTATGGGGCAGTAACAGCACCCTTTTCAAAACGTGTTTTTCAGCCCGAAATAAACGCGTTTTTTCAGACCGCTGAATCCCTATGTAACTGCAAGGCTCAGAAGAGCCCACACACTCAGCTCTTAACCCCAGTGTGCAGAAAGTGTCAAAACGTGTTTTTCAGCAGAAATAAACGTTTCTGCAAGTTTGGTCACCCCCATGCAACTTATGGGGCAGTAACAGCACCCTTTTCAAAACGTGTTTTTCAGCCCGAAATAAACGCGTTTTTTCAGACCGCTGAATCCCTATGTAACTGCAAGGCTCAGAAGAGCCCACACACTCAGATCTTAACCCCAGTGTGCAGAAAGTGTCAAAACATATATTTCAGCAGAAATAAACGTTTCTGAAAGTTTTGTCACCCCCATGCAACTTATGGGGCAGTAACAGCACACTTTTCAAAACGTGTTGTTCAGCACGAAATAAACGCGTTTTTTCAGACCGCTGAATCCCTATGTAGCTGCAAGGCTCAGAAGAGCCCACACACTCAGCTCTTAACCCCAGTGTGCAGAAAGTGTCAAAACGTGTTTTTCAGCAGAAAAAAACATGTTTCTGCAAGTTTGGTCACCCCCATGCAACTTATGGGGCAGTAAAAGCACCCTTTTCAAAACGTGTTTTTCAGCCCGAAATAAACGCGTTTTTTCAGACCGCTGAATCCCTATGTAACTGCAAGGCTCAGAAGAGCCCACACACTCAGCTCTTAACCCCAGTGTGCAGAAAGTGTCAAAACGTGTTTTTCAGCAGAAATAAACATGTTTCTGCAAGTTTGGTCACCCCCATGCAACTTATGGGGCAGTAACAGCACCCTTTTCAAAACGTGTTTTTCAGCACGAAATAAACGCGTTTTTTCAGACCGCTGAAGAGCCCACACACTCAGCTCTTAACCCGAGTGTGCAGAAAGTGTCAAAACGTGTTTTTCAGCAGAAAAAAACATGTTTCTGCAAGTTTGGTCACCCCCATGCAACTTATGGGGCAGTAACAGCACTCTTTTCAAAACGTGTTTTTCAGCTCGAAATAAACGCGTATTTTCAGACCGCTGAATCCCAATGTAGCTGCAAGGCTCAGAAGAGCCCACACACTCAGCTCTTAACCCCAGTGTGCAGAAAGTGTCAAAACATATATTTCAGCAGAAATAAACGTTTCTGAAAGTTTTGTCACCCCCATGCAACTTATGGGGCAGTAACAGCACCCTTTTCAAAACGTGTTGTTCAGCACGAAATAAACGCGTTTTTTCAGACCGCTGAATCCCTATGTAACTGCAAGGCTCAGAAGAGCCCACACACTCAGCTCTTAACCCCAGTGTGCAGAAAGTGTCAAAACGTGTTTTTCAGCAGAAATAAACATGTTTCTGAAATTTGGTCACCCCCATGCAACTTATGGGGCAGTAACAGCACCCTTTTCAAAACGTGTTTTTCAGCCCGAAATAAACGCGTTTTTTCAGACCGCTGAAGAGCCCACACACTCAGTTCTTAACCCCAGTGTGCAGAAAGTATCAAAACGTGTTTTTCAGCAGAAATAAACATGTTTCTGAAAGTTTGGTCACCCCCATGCAACTTATGGGGCAGTAACAGGACACTTTTCAAAACGTGTTTTTCAGCCCGAAATAAACGCGTTTTTTCAGACCGCTGTATCCCTATGTAACTGCAAGGCTCAGAAGAGCCCACACACTCAGCTCTTAACCCCAGTGTGCAGAATGTGTCAAAACGTGTTTTTCAGCAGAAAAAAACATGTTTCTGCAAGTTTGGTCACCCCCATGCAACTTATGGGGCAGTAACAGCACTCTTTTCAAAACGTGTTTTTCAGCTCGAAATAAATGCGTATTTTCAGACCGCTGAATCCCAATGTAGCTGCAAGGCTCAGAAGAGCCCACACACTCAGCTCTTAACCCCAGTGTGCAGAAAGTGTCAAAACGTGTTTTTCAGCAGAAATAAACATGTTTCTGCAAGTTTGATCACCCCCATGCAACTTAAGGGGCAGTAACAGCACCCTTTTCAAAACGTGTTTTTCAGCACGAAATAAACGCGTTTTTTCAAACCGCTGAATCCCTATGTAGCTGCAAGGCTCAGAGGAGCCCACACACTCAGCTCTTAACCCCAGTGTGCAGAAAGTGTCAAAACGTGTTTTTCAGCAGAAATAAACATGTTTCTGCAAGTTTGATCACCCCCATGCAACTTATGGGGCAGTAACAGCACCCTTTTCAAAACATGTTTTTCAGCCTGAAATAAACGCGTTTTTTCAGACCGCTGAAGAGCCCACACACTCAGTTCTTAACCCCAGTGTGCAGAAAGTGTCAAAACGTGTTTTTCAGCAGAAATAAACATGTTTCTGCAAGTTTGGTCACCCCCATGCAACTTATGGGGCAGTAACAGCACACTTTGCAAAACGTGTTGTTCAGCACGAAATAAACGCGTTTTTTCAGACCGCTGAATCCCTATGTAGCTGCAAGGCTCAGAAAAGCCCACACACTCAGCTCTTAACCCCAGTGTGCAGAAAGTGTCAAAACGTGTTTTTCAGCAGAAAAAAACATGTTTCTGCAAGTTTGGTCACACCCATGCAACTTATGGGGCAGCAACAGCACCCTTTTCAAAACGTGTTTTTCAGCCCGAAATAAACGCGTTTTTTCAGACCGCTGAATCCCTATGTAACTGCAAGGCTCAGAAGAGCCCACACACTCAGCTCTTAACCCCAGTGTGCAGAAAGTGTCAAAACGTGTTTTTCAGCAGAAATAAACATGTTTCTGCAAGTTTGGTCACCCCCATGCAACTTATGGGGCAGTAACAGCACCCTTTTCAAAACGTGTTTTTCAGCCCGAAATAAATGCGTTTTTTCAGACCGCTGAAGAGCCCACACACTCAGCTCTTAACCCCAGTGTGCAGAAAGTGTCAAAACGTGTTTTTCAGCAGAAATAAACATGTTTCTGCAAGTTTGGTCACCCCCATGCAACTTATGGGGCAGTAACAGCACCCTTTTCAAAACGTGTTTTTCAGCCCGAAATAAACGCGTTTTTTCAGACCGCTGAATCCCTATGTAACTGCAAGGCTCAGAAGAGCCCACACACTCAGCTCTTAACCCCAGTGTGCAGAAAGTGTCAAAACGTGTTTTTCAGCAGAAATAAACGTTTCTGCAAGTTTGGTCACCCCCATGCAACTTATGGGGCAGTAACAGCACCCTTTTCAAAACGTGTTTTTCAGCCCGAAATAAACGCGTTTTTTCAGACCGCTGAATCCCTATGTAACTGCAAGGCTCAGAAGAGCCCACACACTCAGATCTTAACCCCAGTGTGCAGAAAGTGTCAAAACATATATTTCAGCAGAAATAAACGTTTCTGAAAGTTTTGTCACCCCCATGCAACTTATGGGGCAGTAACAGCACACTTTTCAAAACGTGTTGTTCAGCACGAAATAAACGCGTTTTTTCAGACCGCTGAATCCCTATGTAACTGCAAGGCTCAGAAGAGCCCACACACTCAGCTCTTAACCCCAGTGTGCAGAAAGTGTCAAAACGTGTTTTTCAGCAGAAATAAACATGTTTCTGCAAGTTTGGTCACCCCCATGCAACTTATGGGGCAGTAACAGCACCCTTTTCAAAACGTGTTTTTCAGCACGAAATAAATGCGTTTTTTCAGACCGCTGAAGAGCCCACACACTCAGCTCTTAACCCCAGTGTGCAGAAAGTGTCAAAACGTGTTTTTCAGCAGAAAAAAACATGTTTCTGCAAGTTTGGTCACCCCCATGCAACTTATGGGGCAGTAACAGCACTCTTTTCAAAACGTGTTTTTCAGCTCGAAATAAACGCGTATTTTCAGACCGCTGAATCCCAATGTAGCTGCAAGGCTCAGAAGAGCCCACACACTCAGCTCTTAACCCCAGTGTGCAGAAAGTGTCAAAACGTGTTTTTCAGCAGAAATAAACATGTTTCTGCAAGTTTGGTCACCCCCATGCAACTTATGGGGCAGTAACAGCACCCTTTTCAAAACTTGTTTTTCAGCCCGAAATAAACGCGTTTTTTCAGACCGCTGAATCCCTATGTAACTGAAAAGGCTCAGAAGAGCCCACACACTCAGCTCTTAACCCCAGTGTGCAGAAAGTGTCAAAACATATATTTCAGCAGAAATAAACGTTTCTGAAAGTTTTGTCACCCCCATGCAACTTATGGGGCAGTAACAGCACACTTTTCAAAACGTGTTGTTCAGCACGAAATAAACACGTTTTTTCAGACCGCTGAATCCCTATGTAGCTGCAAGGCTCAGAAAAGCCCACACACTCAGCTCTTAACCCCAGTGTGCAGAAAGTGTCAAAACGTGTTTTTCAGCAGAAAAAAACATGTTTCTGCAAGTTTGGTCACCCCCATGCAACGTATGGGGCAGTAAAAGCACCCTTTTCAAAACGTGTTTTTCAGCACGAAATAAACGCGTTTTTTCAGACCGCTGAATCCCTATGTAACTGCAAGGCTCAGAAGAGCCCACACACTCAGCTCTTAACCCCAGTGTGCAGAAAGTGTCAAAACGTGTTTTTCAGCAGAAATAAACATGTTTCTGAAATTTGGTCACCCCCATGCAACTTATGGGGCAGTAACAGCACCCTTTTCAAAACGTGTTTTTCAGCCCGAAATAAACGCGTTTTTTCAGACCGCTGAAGAGCCCACACACTCAGTTCTTAACCCCAGTGTGCAGAAAGTATCAAAACGTGTTTTTCAGCAGAAATAAACATGTTTCTGAAAGTTTGGTCACCCCCATGCAACTTATGGGGCAGTAACAGGACACTTTTCAAAACGTGTTTTTCAGCCTGAAATAAACGCGTTTTTTCAGACCGCTGTATCCCTATGTAACTGCAAGGCTCAGAAGAGCCCACACACTCAGCTCTTAACCCCAGTGTGCAGAATGTGTCAAAACGTGTTTTTCAGCAGAAAAAAACATGTTTCTGCAAGTTTGGTCACCCCTGTAGTGATTCATAGCCGTTTCAGGGACGCCAAATATGTAATCATAGTGGCTCTCTGAAGGCACCAGTTCTGTAGGGTTTGGGCATTTACTGAGACAATTTTTAATTGTAGCAGTAAATCACAAAGTTGATTCTTTTGGTGGCTTTAGAATCCAACCATGCGACATAACTCAAACAACGCACTCACACAGGTACTAATACACGAGGATACATTTATTAATACATAGAATATGCCTTAAACTAACAGATCTTATCGAGAGGGTTATCAGAATACAAAAGATATATATTCAATCAGTTACGAAGTGTTACATATATCAAGAGGACATACGTTCAGTATATCATTCATTAAGACCGTTTCATAAATGAACTTGGTTATAACTTCTACATTAGATACTCGAAACAAGTACATAACTCTTAGGAATTAAATTGATATCAACTGGTTGGGATAACAATTGAATTATTGAGCTGTAATGCATTGAAGTTGAATACTCATCCAATCTTTGGGGATTCAGATCTCCTGCGGGCACAAAGAAACAGTTGCAGGCTGTTGCTGTCCAATCCGCGCTCTCTGGCTCGGTGCCAGGCTGTGCTGTGCGGCTCGCGACGGTGCGTTGCTGATGCTCACTGACCGGCTAGTTAGTGTTGGCTTTAACTAGCAAAGTTTGTGCACAGGAGAAAAGATGACTGTGGGTCCCAGCAAGTCAGGAAGAGGACCGGTTCGTTCCTAATGAAGAGCTAGTTCTGAATAGTGATTCAGCTGTCCACAGTTCCGACCTGTTCACGAGGCCTGCTGCTGGTTACTCTCTGGCAACCTCCACTCTAGACTCTTAGAACAAAGGAAAGTTCTGGCACTCGGACACACTGGCCATTCCGTGGTTGTCCGGGCTGAGTCTCAGGATGGTCAGGAGGCGCGCTGCGAGGATGTCCTGCCCTTGGGAGCCTTCTGCTCCTGGGCCGTCCTGCCCTGGAATTCTCCTTTGAATTCCCTTTAGAACAGTCCACAGAATCCTCTCCAGAATCCCTTCTGAATCTTGTTGAATCTCTGTGTTGCCTGTTTTTACCTGGAGGAACTTCAGCTCATTGATTGGCTGAAAGTTCCATGGGCATCAGAGTCCCACGTGGGTTACTCGGCCCTACCAGTCCCTGATTGGTTGATCAAGGTGAGATATGAGTCACTTACTCCTGACACTTAGGAATGCAATCCAGATGTCCAACTCGCACTCCCTAGACAGATAGGCGCCAATGGATGACCATTGATCATGATAGCCAGGCTAAGCTAAGTGCATCCCCCTTTGGGAGCTGGTTTCTTATCACAAGAAAACATCTTAAATCAGCTTGCATGAATTCTTTCTCTGTGGCTGCACCACAGAGATGAACAGAGAAATGAGGCCTAATTTGGGAAAGCTCAGAAACACTTAATTCTGCCTTATTAATAAGCCTCACCGCTACATATCCCCCCTTTTTGAAGGCCACGAGGTCCCGAGGCATTGTTGCCTTCAAAACAAAACAGAGTTAAGTGATGTCCCTTGCCATTAGAACATTAATCTTAAATGTCTACATTACTCCTCGAGAATTCATACCGGAACCAGCATTGGATACAAACAGGATGAATAACATCTGGAGTATGTATAAACACGGTAGGAGACATTATCTAAGTCTAGGAATTACACATCAGGAAGTTCACTGTCAATATCTGATACCTCTGTAGTAGATATTTGGGGAGAAGTCACTTCCTTTCTTTTGACATGCTACCTTTGACTCATTCATGCTACCCAGAGTACATCTTGATGCGAGAGTACAGCATTCAGAGTACACTGTCAGTCATGATCCAACTACCCGGCAGTAGTGTTACAATAACAACGGTTCCTGTTCCCAGCCCTCCGATAAACCACAACACCTGTGTTGGGTATCTGCTAGGGTGGTTTGGAGGTTTGTTCCATTAAAGCAAACTAACTACCTGTACCTCTTCAGGGCTTACTGTTTCTTGGATTTCTATCCAATTCAATAGTGTGGCACCTGAAGGCATCCAAGACCTCAAGTTTGGTCTTATATCGTCTGGTTCCAGACCGTACAGTGTTAAGTTACCATGCTGTACTATGGCCTCCTCGGGAACTTACAGGAAAACTGTTTGATTAGGTAGCTGCATTGCGGTAGCTGTATCATGCCCGTCACAAGTCATAGTGTCAGTTAAATGTGGTGTGCTGACCAGCCATTTACTTCCCACCTGCTCTTCATGGGGTCCATTAACCTCCCTCTGCTCGTTAGTAGCTTTACACCCTTCATTGGTGAATCGTTTAGACACAGCCAATGGATAGCTTTGGTAGCCATACCCATCTCAAGACTTGGAACCGAATTCAATCTTGGATTGCCTTCTGGGTGAGCTATGAGCGATGGGGTTAATGTCACATACTCCTCTACTGAGAAGAGTGGAATCAAGTGGGTTGGGAATTGTGCCATGGCTAGACTGGCCACAGTGGCACTAAACTCCCTTAACAGGTCTTGTGTCAACATTCTGGCCTGTTGCACACAAGCATAAACCCACTGTATAACACCAACAATCATGTCCACTGTTTGGGGAATAAGGTTTAACCCTGTTGCATAGGAAATTGCCTGTAGGGTTTTCCCTAAGCTTTCCAACTTTTGCTGCTGTCGATACAGTCTGTCACTACCCTCTGGCATCTCTGACCCCTGCCTTCTTGGGGCAGTCAGGGTGAGAGTGCCAGTAGCACACAAACCTACCAGAAATAGCAAATGCACAACAGTGGTGGCAGCAATCAGTCCTCCCAAAAGTCTTTTCTGCTGGCTGATCCCAGTCATCTCCTTCTGAGTGACTGTTGCCTTTCTAAGCTGGCGCAGCATGTACATGGTGTCTTTCTCAGTATGCCATGTGGCATCTTGGGCACCAACCTCCTGGAAATCTGGGGAGATCTGACGCAGCGGCTGATGCTGCTCCTCCTTTTCCAGGGCATCTGCTTTTTCGATTTGTTCATGCCTGTGCTCTAGGAACCCTGCAGGGGGCGGTGCAGCGGTGGAGCATGCCTGACCCTCGGCTGAGTGGTCATCTGGAGCACCTGAGTGATCTGGGATTGTTACCCCATTCTCACTGTTCAGTTCCACCCTGCACACTTCCTGATTGAGGAATCCCTCTATCGGCATGTTTACAATCGTTCGCTGGGGGTAGGTGTAGGACACCTGCTCGCTCCCCCCTTCCCTCGCTAGGGGTTCAGGGAGCTGCTCCAGCACTGGGATAGCTAGTTCACTGTCTTTGAACTTACTATCACTCACCAGGCCCATGTCAGTGCAGGCGGGGATTCTGACACCTCTCTTTGCAATGTCCTGCACTGGCAGGCGGGTGACTTTACCATCCAGCTCCAGTCTGGCTGAACCACTGTTGGTCAGACTCAGACTGACAGACTGAGCTGGTGGCTGTAAGAAAACCGGCTCGGCTTTCATTCCCTGTCCCTTCTGGGGGACTGGGTGTGTTGGAAACCCTGCCGTTGAGGCAGGAACAATCAGGTCAGTCTCACTCACTACCTGGTAGTCGTGAGAAATAATGTTACCTGACTGCAGGTTCCCTGGGTCAAAGCAGAGGGAATCGGCATCTGGGATCAGGTGTGTCCACAGCGCAGTAGTCTCAGCGTCCAGCTGGACCTCCTGTCTAACCTGTGAATGTTGCACTAGGGGCACCTGGCGGTGGCCCTGTGACAGCTGCTCAAGCAGATCCTCACTAATAGAGGACCTCTCAGGGCTAAGGGTGAGGGCTACATCACCAACCTGCTCTCCTGCCATCTGGATCCCTTCCACCACTGCGGGGTGGTGGTCCTGACCCCTCTTGGGTGCCAGGGTGTACAGGGAAAGCTCCTTTTCATCGCCAGGTGGGGAGATCTGCTCCTCTTTAGGGATGTAAAAGGTGTGTGCTTTACCTGGTGGATCAGGCGGCTGCTTGGAGCACCGCTCCTGTGGCATGGAGGCTGTTGGGACCTCAGCCGGGACACGACTTCCCTGTATATCTGGGGAACAAGGAAATATTTGTATTTCTTGTCCAGAGGGAACAGAAGGAATCTCCGCATAGGCTTCTGTGTTCGGTGGGCACTGTGTGAGCACAGTCTGCCTCTTGGCCCCCCTTTCCTTCTGTACAGAAGGCTTAAGAGCCTTGACCTGTTTCCACACCTTGCCTTTCTGGTGATTCACCAAAGGTTCCTCTCTGAGTCGCATGCCCTTTCCTTTTTCTACCCGTTTGAGCTTGCCGTGTGACATCAAACACCTTTCAACTTCAGTGTCAATCAGTGTCTCACTGGGTAAGACATCTCCCATGGCAGCCTTGAGGTAAAAGCTTCTTGCTTTTCCTCTGCGTTTTACTGCCTGCTCTGTGACTTCAGGGGTGGAGTCAGCACTCGCTTGGGAGTGGCTGACCTTATCCAGGCAGGAACTCTTCCGCTCAATCAGATAGACTGAGGGAGGGAGAGGGGGCGGGTCTCCGCCTCCTCCAGTGGAGAGTATCAGCTCATTCACGTTTCCGGCAGCCCTGGGGAGCGGTTGTCCCTGTCTTAATAAAGCTTGTTCAAGCCTGGCCAGGCGGGCGGCTACTGAATCCTTTTGTTCAGCTTTATCTAGCCCTTTCCCTCCCCCGGTGTTCTCATGGCACTTAGAACGCTGGGTGCGGTCCTGTGTGAGTGCTTTGGAACGGGGCTTAGCCAGCTCAGGAACCTGCGCTCCTTCGAGCAGGAGGGAGTTAACCCTGCTGGCTCTGACGGCGAACACAGTCGCTTTAACAGCTTTTTTCTCAGAGCGACTTTGGACATCATACTCCCAGGCTTTCTGCACGAATCTCTTAATATCAGTCATTTTCATGGTGTGTGCATCTGTATGCATTAAGATCATATTTCTGACTGATGGGTGGAGATTCGCAATGAATAAACCCTTGAAATGTGTGTTCTCTTCGCAACCCTCATCATTTCGCCCTGCAAAATAAGTTCGTCTAAGTCTCTCGTAATATTCGCGAGGGGACTCTGCTCTCTCGTGCTTAATGTTAAGAGCGGCGGCTATCGCAGCAGTCGGGTCAATAAACGCACTGTATTCTTCGATAAGTGCTTGACAAAGCTGCTCAAAGTCATTGCAGACTTCTTTCATCTGCCTAGCCATCCACTCATGTACAGCTCTGCTGGTAGTTTTCCTGACCAGAAACACTTTCTCCTGTTCTGTGGCGTTTGGCAGGTACTGCAGGGTATACCTGAGGTCTTGAATATAACTCTCGATATTATTCTCTGACACTGCGGGGTCAAATCTCTCTATGTCCTTCGCTAGCTCTCTCAGAGAATGGAGATTTATTCTAGCTTCTCCGCTGACGGAGATATGGAAGAGATCGTGGTCAGACCTGTCGCTGCTAGAGAGAGTGCTTAATAGCGACTCGAATTCAGACCTTTTAGCAACCATCGTTAAACTTAAAGAGTATTACTTTTAAGTACGAAATTACAGTTTTACCACAGAAAACCACAAGATCAAGTATGCAATCAACCCGGTAGATCGCAAAAGATCGCAAAACAATCAAGCACTGCTTAAAGAGCAAGGGGAACTTTTTTTCCTTTCGGCTTTCAGCACACTGTATTGTCGTGTATGAAACCCGCGGCGTTTTATATGAATTATTCGCTTGGTTGACTCATTTCAGTCTTGCCACGCCCACCCAGGGACGCCAAATAAATGTAGTGATTCATAGCCGTTTCAGGGACGCCAAATATGTAATCATAGTGGCTCTCTGAAGGCACCAGTTCTGTAGGGTTTGGGCATTTACTGAGACAATTTTTAATTGTAGCAGTAAATCACAAAGTTGATTCTTTTGGTGGCTTTAGAATCCAACCATGCGACATAACTCAAACAACGCACTCACACAGGTACTAATACACGAGGATACATTTATTAATACATAGAATATGCCTTAAACTAACAGATCTTATCGAGAGGGTTATCAGAATACAAAAGATATATATTCAATCAGTTACGAAGTGTTACATATATCAAGAGGACATACGTTCAGTATATCATTCATTAAGACCGTTTCATAAATGAACTTGGTTATAACTTCTACATTAGATACTCGAAACAAGTACATAACTCTTAGGAATTAAATTGATATCAACTGGTTGGGATAACAATTGAATTATTGAGCTGTAATGCATTGAAGTTGAATACTCATCCAATCTTTGGGGATTCAGATCTCCTGCGGGCACAAAGAAACAGTTGCAGGCTGTTGCTGTCCAATCCGCGCTCTCTGGCTCGGTGCCAGGCTGTGCTGTGCGGCTCGCGACGGTGCGTTGCTGATGCTCACTGACCGGCTAGTTAGTGTTGGCTTTAACTAGCAAAGTTTGTGCACAGGAGAAAAGATGACTGTGGGTCCCAGCAAGTCAGGAAGAGGACCGGTTCGTTCCTAATGAAGAGCTAGTTCTGAATAGTGATTCAGCTGTCCACAGTTCCGACCTGTTCACGAGGCCTGCTGCTGGTTACTCTCTGGCAACCTCCACTCTAGACTCTTAGAACAAAGGAAAGTTCTGGCACTCGGACACACTGGCCATTCCGTGGTTGTCCGGGCTGAGTCTCAGGATGGTCAGGAGGCGCGCTGCGAGGATGTCCTGCCCTTGGGAGCCTTCTGCTCCTGGGCCGTCCTGCCCTGGAATTCTCCTTTGAATTCCCTTTAGAACAGTCCACAGAATCCTCTCCAGAATCCCTTCTGAATCTTGTTGAATCTCTGTGTTGCCTGTTTTTACCTGGAGGAACTTCAGCTCATTGATTGGCTGAAAGTTCCATGGGCATCAGAGTCCCACGTGGGTTACTCGGCCCTACCAGTCCCTGATTGGTTGATCAAGGTGAGATATGAGTCACTTACTCCTGACACTTAGGAATGCAATCCAGATGTCCAACTCGCACTCCCTAGACAGATAGGCGCCAATGGATGACCATTGATCATGATAGCCAGGCTAAGCTAAGTGCATCCCCCTTTGGGAGCTGGTTTCTTATCACAAGAAAACATCTTAAATCAGCTTGCATGAATTCTTTCTCTGTGGCTGCACCACAGAGATGAACAGAGAAATGAGGCCTAATTTGGGAAAGCTCAGAAACACTTAATTCTGCCTTATTAATAAGCCTCACCGCTACACCCCCATGCAACTTATGGGGCAGTAACAGCACTCTTTTCAAAACGTGTTTTTCAGCTCGAAATAAACGCGTATTTTCAGACCGCTGAATCCCAATGTAGCTGCAAGGCTCAGAAGAGCCCACACACTCAGCTCTTAACCCCAGTGTGCAGAAAGTGTCAAAACGTGTTTTTCAGCAGAAATAAACATGTTTCTGCAAGTTTGATCACCCCCATGCAACTTAAGGGGCAGTAACAGCACCCTTTTCAAAACGTGTTTTTCAGCACGAAATAAACGCGTTTTTTCAAACCGCTGAATCCCTATGTAGCTGCAAGGCTCAGAGGAGCCCACACACTCAGCTCTTAACCATAGTGTGCAGAAAGTGTCAAAACGTGTTTTTCAGCAGAAATAAACATGTTTCTGCAAGTTTGGTCACCCCCATGCAACTTATGGGGCAGTAACAGCACCCTTTTCAAAACGTGTTTTTCAGCCCGAAATAAACGCGTTTTTTCAGACCGCTGAATCCCTATGTAACTGCAAGGCTCAGAAGAGCCCACACACTCAGCTCTTAACCCCAGTGTGCAGAAAGTGTCAAAACGTGTTTTTCAGCAGAAATAAACATGTTTCTGCAAGTTTGATCACCCCCATGCAACTTATGGGGCAGTAACAGCACCGTTTTCAAAACGTGTTTTTCAGCCCGAAATAAACGCGTTTTTTCAGACCGCTGAAGAGCCCACACACTCAGTTCTTAACCCCAGTGTGCAGAAAGTGTCAAAACGTGATTTTCAGCAGAAATAAACATGTTTCTGCAAGTTTGGTCACCCCCATGCAACTTATGGGGCAGTAACAGCACCCTTTTCAAAACGTGTTTTTCAGCCCGAAATAAACGCGTTTTTTCAGACCGCTGAATCCCTATGTAACTGCAAGGCTCAGAAGAGCCCACACACTCAGCTCTTAACCCCAGTGTGCAGAAAGTGTCAAAACGTGTTTTTCAGCAGAAATAAACATGTTTCTGCAAGTTTGATCACCCCCATGCAACTTATGGGGCAGTAACAGCACCCTTTTCAAAACATGTTTTTCAGCCTGAAATAAACGCGTTTTTTCAGACCGCTGAAGAGCCCACACACTCAGTTCTTAACCCCAGTGTGCAGAAAGTATCAAAACGTGTTTTTCAGCAGAAATAAACATGTTTCTGAAAGTTTGGTCACCCCCATGCAACTTATGGGGCAGTAACAGCACTCTTTTCAAAACGTGTTTTTCAGCTCGAAATAAACGCGTTTTTTCAGACCGCTGTATCCCTATGTAACTGCAAGGCTCAGAAGAGCCCACACACTCAGCTCTTAACCCCAGTGTGCAGAATGTGTCAAAACGTGTTTTTCAGCAGAAAAAAACATGTTTCTGCAAGTTTGGTCACCCCCATGCAACTTATGGGGCAGTAACAGCACTCTTTTCAAAACGTGTTTTTCAGCTCGAAATAAACGCGTATTTTCAGACCGCTGAATCCCAATGTAGCTGCAAGGCTCAGAAGAGCCCACACACTCAGCTCTTAACCCCAGTGTGCAGAAAGTGTCAAAACGTGTTTTTCAGCAGAAATAAACATGTTTCTGCAAGTTTGATCACCCCCATGCAACTTAAGGGGCAGTAACAGCACTCTTTTCAAAACGTGTTTTTCAGCACGAAATAAACGCGTTTTTTCAAACCGCTGAATCCCTATGTAGCTGCAAGGCTCAGAGGAGCCCACACACTCAGCTCTTAACCATAGTGTGCAGAAAGTGTCAAAACGTGTTTTTCAGCAGAAATAAACATGTTTCTGCAAGTTTGGTCACCCCCATGCAACTTATGGGGCAGTAACAGCAGCCTTTTCAAAACGTGTTTTTCAGCCCTAAATAAACGCGTTTTTTCAGACCGCTGAAGAGCCCACACACTCAGTTCTTAACCCCAGTGTGCAGAAAGTGTCAAAACGTGATTTTCAGCAGAAATAAACATGTTTCTGCAAGTTTGGTCACCCCCATGCAACTTATGGGGCAGTAACAGCACCCTTTTCAAAACGTGTTTTTCAGCCCGAAATAAACGCGTTTTTTCAGACCGCTGAATCCCTATGTAACTGCAAGGCTCAGAAGAGCCCACACACTCAGCTCTTAACCCCAGTGTGCAGAAAGTGTCAAAACGTGTTTTTCAGCAGAAATAAACATGTTTCTGCAAGTTTGATCACCCCCATGCAACTTATGGGGCAGTAACAGCACCCTTTTCAAAACATGTTTTTCAGCCTGAAATAAACGCGTTTTTTCAGACCGCTGAAGAGCCGACACACTCAGTTCTTAACCCCAGTGTGCAGAAAGTATCAAAACGTGTTTTTCAGCAGAAATAAACATGTTTCTGAAAGTTTGGTCACCCCCATGCAACTTATGGGGCAGTAACAGGACACTTTTCAAAACGTGTTTTTCAGCCTGAAATAAACGCGTTTTTTCAGACCGCTGTATCCCTATGTAACTGCAAGGCTCAGAAGAGCCCACACACTCAGCTCTTAACCCCAGTGTGCAGAATGTGTCAAAACGTGTTTTTCAGCAGAAAAAAACATGTTTCTGCAAGTTTGGTCACCCCCATGCAACTTATGGGGCAGTAAAAGCACCCTTTTCAAAACGTGTTTTTCAGCCCGAAATAAACGCGTTTTTTCAGTCCGCTGAATCCCTATGTAACTGCAAGGCTCAGAAGAGCCCACACACTCAGCTCTTAACCCCAGTGTGCAGAAAGTGTCAAAACGTGTTTTTCAGCAGAAATAAACATGTTTCTGCAAGTTTGGTCACCCCCATGCAACTTATGGGGCAGTAACAGCACCCTTTTCAAAACGTGTTTTTCAGCCCGAAATAAACGCGTTTTTTCAGACCGCTGAAGAGCCCACACACTCAGCTCTTAACCCCAGTGTGCAGAAAGTGTCAAAACGTGTTTTTCAGCAGAAAAAAAACATGTTTCTGCAAGTTTGGTCACCCCCATGCAACTTATGGGGCAGTAACAGCACTCTTTTCAAAACGTGTTTTTCAGCTCGAAATAAACGCGTATTTTCAGACCGCTGAATCCCAATGTAGCTGCAAGGCTCAGAAGAGCCCACACACTCAGCTCTTAACCCCAGTGTGCAGAAAGTGTCAAAACGTGTTTTTCAGCAGAAATAAACATGTTTCTGCAAGTTTGGTCACCCCCATGCAACTTATGGGGCAGTAACAGCACCCTTTTCAAAACGTGTTTTTCAGCCCGAAATAAACGCGTTTTTTCAGACCGCTGAATCCCTATGTAACTGCAAGGCTCAGAAGAGCCCACACACTCAGATCTTAACCCCAGTGTGCAGAAAGTGTCAAAACATATATTTCAGCAGAAATAAACGTTTCTGAAAGTTTTGTCACCCCCATGCAACTTATGGGGCAGTAACAGCACACTTTTCAAAACGTGTTGTTCAGCACGAAATAAACACGTTTTTTCAGACCGCTGAATCCCTATGTAACTGCAAGGCTCAGAAGAGCCCACACACTCAGCTCTTAACCCCAGTGTGCAGAAAGTGTCAAAACGTGTTTTTCAGCAGAAATAAACATGTTTCTGCAAGTTTGGTCACCCCCATGCAACTTATGGGGCAGTAACAGCACCCTTTTCAAAACGTGTTTTTCAGCACGAAATAAATGCGTTTTTTCAGACCGCTGAAGAGCCCACACACTCAGCTCTTAACCCCAGTGTGCAGAAAGTGTCAAAACGTGTTTTTCAGCAGAAAAAAACATGTTTCTGCAAGTTTGGTCACCCCCATGCAACTTATGGGGCAGTAACAGCACTCTTTTCAAAACGTGTTTTTCAGCTCGAAATAAACGCGTATTTTCAGACCGCTGAATCCCAATGTAGCTGCAAGGCTCAGAAGAGCCCACACACTCAGCTCTTAACCCCAGTGTGCAGAAAGTGTCAAAACGTGTTTTTCAGCAGAAATAAACATGTTTCTGCAAGTTTGGTCACCCCCATGCAACTTATGGGGCAGTAACAGCACCCTTTTCAAAACGTGTTTTTCAGCCCGAAATAAACGCGTTTTTTCAGACCGCTGAATCCCTATGTAACTGAAAAGGCTCAGAAGAGCCCACACACTCAGCTCTTAACCCCAGTGTGCAGAAAGTGTCAAAACATATATTTCAGCAGAAATAAACGTTTCTGAAAGTTTTGTCACCCCCATGCAACTTATGGGGCAGTAACAGCACACTTTTCAAAACGTGTTGTTCAGCACGAAATAAACACGTTTTTTCAGACCGCTGAATCCCTATGTAGCTGCAAGGCTCAGAAAAGCCCACACACTCAGCTCTTAACCCCAGTGTGCAGAAAGTGTCAAAACGTGTTTTTCAGCAGAAAAAAACATGTTTCTGCAAGTTTGGTCACCCCCATGCAACTTATGGGGCAGTAAAAGCACCCTTTTCAAAACGTGTTTTTCAGCACGAAATAAACGCGTTTTTTCAGACCGCTGAATCCCTATGTAACTGCAAGGCTCAGAAGAGCCCACACACTCAGCTCTTAACCCCAGTGTGCAGAAAGTGTCAAAACGTGTTTTTCAGCAGAAATAAACATGTTTCTGAAATTTGGTCACCCCCATGCAACTTATGGGGCAGTAACAGCACCCTTTTCAAAACGTGTTTTTCAGCCCGAAATAAACGCGTTTTTTCAGACCGCTGAAGAGCCCACACACTCAGTTCTTAACCCCAGTGTGCAGAAAGTATCAAAACGTGTTTTTCAGCAGAAATAAACATGTTTCTGAAAGTTTGGTCACCCCCATGCAACTTATGGGGCAGTAACAGGACACTTTTCAAAACGTGTTTTTCAGCCTGAAATAAACGCGTTTTTTCAGACCGCTGTATCCCTATGTAACTGCAAGGCTCAGAAGAGCCCACACACTCAGCTCTTAACCCCAGTGTGCAGAATGTGTCAAAACGTGTTTTTCAGCAGAAAAAAACATGTTTCTGCAAGTTTGGTCACCCCCATGCAACTTATGGGGCAGTAACAGCACTCTTTTCAAAACGTGTTTTTCAGCTCGAAATAAACGCGTATTTTCAGACCGTTGAATCCCAATGTAGCTGCAAGGCTCAGAAGAGCCCACGCACTCAGCTCTTAACCCCAGTGTGCAGAAAGTGTCAAAACGTGTTTTTCAGCAGAAATAAACATGTTTCTGCAAGTTTGATCACCCCCATGCAACTTAAGGGGCAGTAACAGCACCCTTTTCAAAACGTGTTTTTCAGCACGAAATAAACGCGTTTTTTCAAACCGCTGAATCCCTATGTAGCTGCAAGGCTCAGAGGAGCCCACACACTCAGCTCTTAACCATAGTGTGCAGAAAGTGTCAAAACGTGTTTTTCAGCAGAAATAAACATGTTTCTGCAAGTTTGGTCACCCCCATGCAACTTATGGGGCAGTAACAGCACCCTTTTCAAAACGTGTTTTTCAGCCCGAAATAAACGCGTTTTTTCAGACCGCTGAATCCCTATGTAACTGCAAGGCTCAGAAGAGCCCACACACTCAGCTCTTAACCCCAGTGTGCAGAAAGTGTCAAAACGTGTTTTTCAGCAGAAATAAACATGTTTCTGCAAGTTTGATCACCCCCATGCAACTTATGGGGCAGTAACAGCACCGTTTTCAAAACGTGTTTTTCAGCCCGAAATAAACGCGTTTTTTCAGACCGCTGAAGAGCCCACACACTCAGTTCTTAACCCCAGTGTGCAGAAAGTGTCAAAACGTGATTTTCAGCAGAAATAAACATGTTTCTGCAAGTTTGGTCACCCCCATGCAACTTATGGGGCAGTAACAGCACCCTTTTCAAAACGTGTTTTTCAGCCCGAAATAAACGCGTTTTTTCAGACCGCTGAATCCCTATGTAACTGCAAGGCTCAGAAGAGCCCACACACTCAGCTCTTAACCCCAGTGTGCAGAAAGTGTCAAAACGTGTTTTTCAGCAGAAATAAACATGTTTCTGCAAGTTTGATCACCCCCATGCAACTTATGGGGCAGTAACAGCACCCTTTTCAAAACATGTTTTTCAGCCTGAAATAAACGCGTTTTTTCAGACCGCTGAAGAGCCCACACACTCAGTTCTTAACCCCAGTGTGCAGAAAGTATCAAAACGTGTTTTTCAGCAGAAATAAACATGTTTCTGAAAGTTTGGTCACCCCCATGCAACTTATGGGGCAGTAACAGGACACTTTTCAAAACGTGTTTTTCAGCCTGAAATAAACGCGTTTTTTCAGACCGCTGTATCCCTATGTAACTGCAAGGCTCAGAAGAGCCCACACACTCA
Organism: Lepisosteus platostomus; assembly: GCF_059453375.1. Lineage (NCBI taxonomy): Eukaryota > Metazoa > Chordata > Actinopteri > Semionotiformes > Lepisosteidae > Lepisosteus > Lepisosteus platostomus. The sequence goes on from NC_142612.1 coordinate 36,285,516, forward strand.
GCTCTTAACCCCAGTGTGCAGAATGTGTCAAAACGTGTTTTTCAGCAGAAAAAAACATGTTTCTGCAAGTTTGGTCACCCCCATGCAACTTATGGGGCAGTAACAGCACTCTTTTCAAAACGTGTTTTTCAGCTCGAAATAAACGCGTATTTTCAGACCGCTGAATCCCAATGTAGCTGCAAGGCTCAGAAGAGCCCACACACTCAGCTCTTAACCCCAGTGTGCAGAAAGTGTCAAAACGTGTTTTTCAGCAGAAATAAACATGTTTCTGCAAGTTTGATCACCCCCATGCAACTTAAGGGGCAGTAACAGCACCCTTTTCAAAACGTGTTTTTCAGCACGAAATAAACGCGTTTTTTCAAACCGCTGAATCCCTATGTAGCTGCAAGGCTCAGAGGAGCCCACACACTCAGCTCTTAACCATAGTGTGCAGAAAGTGTCAAAACGTGTTTTTCAGCAGAAATAAACATGTTTCTGCAAGTTTGGTCACCCCCATGCAACTTATGGGGCAGTAACAGCAGCCTTTTCAAAACGTGTTTTTCAGCCCTAAATAAACGCGTTTTTTCAGACCGCTGAAGAGCCCACACACTCAGTTCTTAACCCCAGTGTGCAGAAAGTGTCAAAACGTGATTTTCAGCAGAAATAAACATGTTTCTGCAAGTTTGGTCACCCCCATGCAACTTATGGGGCAGTAACAGCACCCTTTTCAAAACGTGTTTTTCAGCCCGAAATAAACGCGTTTTTTCAGACCGCTGAATCCCTATGTAACTGCAAGGCTCAGAAGAGCCCACACACTCAGCTCTTAACCCCAGTGTGCAGAAAGTGTCAAAACGTGTTTTTCAGCAGAAATAAACATGTTTCTGCAAGTTTGATCACCCCCATGCAACTTATGGGGCAGTAACAGCACCCTTTTCAAAACATGTTTTTCAGCCTGAAATAAACGCGTTTTTTCAGACCGCTGAAGAGCCCACACACTCAGTTCTTAACCCCAGTGTGCAGAAAGTATCAAAACGTGTTTTTCAGCAGAAATAAACATGTTTCTGAAAGTTTGGTCACCCCCATGCAACTTATGGGGCAGTAACAGGACACTTTTCAAAACGTGTTTTTCAGCCTGAAATAAACGCGTTTTTTCAGACCGCTGTATCCCTATGTAACTGCAAGGCTCAGAAGAGCCCACACACTCAGCTCTTAACCCCAGTGTGCAGAATGTGTCAAAACGTGTTTTTCAGCAGAAAAAAACATGTTTCTGCAAGTTTGGTCACCCCCATGCAACTTATGGGGCAGTAACAGCACTCTTTTCAAAACGTGTTTTTCAGCTCGAAATAAACGCGTATTTTCAGACCGCTGAATCCCAATGTAGCTGCAAGGCTCAGAAGAGCCCACACACTCAGCTCTTAACCCCAGTGTGCAGAAAGTGTCAAAACGTGTTTTTCAGCAGAAATAAACATGTTTCTGCAAGTTTGATCACCCCCATGCAACTTAAGGGGCAGTAACAGCACCCTTTTCAAAACGTGTTTTTCAGCACGAAATAAACGCGTTTTTTCAAACCGCTGAATCCCTATGTAGCTGCAAGGCTCAGAGGAGCCCACACACTCAGCTCTTAACCATAGTGTGCAGAAAGTGTCAAAACGTGTTTTTCAGCAGAAATAAACATGTTTCTGCAAGTTTGGTCACCCCCATGCAACTTATGGGGCAGTAACAGCAGCCTTTTCAAAACGTGTTTTTCAGCCCTAAATAAACGCATTTTTTCAGACCGCTGAATCCCTATGTAACTGCAAGGCTCAGAAGAGCCCACACACTCAGCTCTTAACCCCAGTGTGCAGAAAGTGTCAAAACATATATTTCAGCAGAAATAAACGTTTCTGAAAGTTTTGTCACCCCCATGCAACTTATGGGGCAGTAACAGCACACTTTTCAAAACGTGTTGTTCAGCACGAAATAAACGCGTTTTTTCAGACCGCTGAATCCCTATGTAGCTGCAAGGCTCAGAAGAGCCCACACACTCAGCTCTTAACCCCAGTGTGCAGAAAGTGTCAAAACGTGTTTTTCAGCAGAAAAAAACATGTTTCTGCAAGTTTGGTCACCCCCATGCAACTTATGGGGCAGTAAAAGCACCCTTTTCAAAACGTGTTTTTCAGCCCGAAATAAACGCGTTTTTTCAGACCGCTGAATCCCTATGTAACTGCAAGGCTCAGAAGAGCCCACACACTCAGCTCTTAACCCCAGTGTGCAGAAAGTGTCAAAACGTGTTTTTCAGCAGAAATAAACATGTTTCTGCAAGTTTGGTCACCCCCATGCAACTTATGGGGCAGTAACAGCACCCTTTTCAAAACGTGTTTTTCAGCCCGAAATAAACGCGTTTTTTCAGACCGCTGAAGAGCCCACACACTCAGCTCTTAACCCCAGTGTGCAGAAAGTGTCAAAACGTGTTTTTCAGCAGAAAAAAAACATGTTTCTGCAAGTTTGGTCACCCCCATGCAACTTATGGGGCAGTAACAGCACACTTTGCAAAACGTGTTGTTCAGCACGAAATAAACGCGTTTTTTCAGACCGCTGAATCCCTATGTAGCTGCAAGGCTCAGAAAAGCCCACACACTCAGCTCTTAACCCCAGTGTGCAGAAAGTGTCAAAACGTGTTTTTCAGCAGAAAAAAAAATGTTTCTGCAAGTTTGGTGACACCCATGCAACTTATGGGGCAGCAACGGCACACTTTTCAAAACGTGTTTTTCAGCCCGAAATAAACGCGTTTTTTCAGTCCGCTGAATCCCTATGTAACTGCAAGGCTCAGAAGAGCCCACACACTCAGCTCTTAACCCCAGTGTGCAGAAAGTGTCAAAACGTGTTTTTCAGCAGAAATAAACATGTTTCTGCAAGTTTGGTCACACCCCATGCAACTTATGGGGCAGTAACAGCACCCTTTTCAAAACGTGTTTTTCAGCACGAAATAAACGCGTTTTTTCAGACCGCTGAATCCCTATGTAACTGCAAGGCTCAGAAGAGCCCACACACTCAGCTCTTAACCCCAGTGTGCAGAAAGTGTCAAAACGTGTTTTTCAGCAGAAATAAACATGTTTCTGCAAGTTTGATCACCCCCATGCAACTTAAGGGGCAGTAACAGCACCCTTTTCAAAACGTGTTTTTCAGCACGAAATAAACACATTTTTTCAAACCGCTGAATCCCTATGTAGCTGCAAGGCTCAGAGGAGCCCACACACTCAGCTCTTAACCCCAGTGTGCAGAAAGTGTCAAAACGTGTTTTTCAGCAGAAATAAACATGTTTCTGCAAGTTTGGTCACCCCCATGCAACTTATGGGGCAGTAACAGCACCCTTTTCAAAACGTGTTTTTCAGCCCGAAATAAACGCGTTTTTTCAGACCGCTGAAGAGCCCACACACTCAGCTCTTAACCCCAGTGTGCAGAAAGTGTCAGAACGTGTTTTTCAGCAGAAATAAACATGTTTCTGCAAGTTTGGTCACCCCCATGCAACTTATGGGGCAGTAACAGCACCCTTTTCAAAACGTGTTTTTCAGCCCGAAATAAACGCGTTTTTTCAGACCGCTGAATCCCTATGTAACTGCAAGGCTCAGAAGAGCCCACACACTCAGCTCTTAACCCCAGTGTGCAGAAAGTGTCAAAACGTGTTTTTCAGCAGAAATAAACGTTTCTGCAAGTTTGGTCACCCCCATACAACTTATGGGGCAGTAACAGCACCCTTTTCAAAACGTGTTTTTCAGCCCGAAATAAACGCGTTTTTTCAGACCGCTGAATCCCTATGTAACTGCAAGGCTCAGAAGAGCCCACACACTCAGATCTTAACCCCAGTGTGCAGAAAGTGTCAAAACATATATTTCAGCAGAAATAAACGTTTCTGAAAGTTTTGTCACCCCCATGCAACTTATGGGGCAGTAACAGCACACTTTTCAAAACGTGTTGTTCAGCACGAAATAAACGCGTTTTTTCAGACCGCTGAATCCCTATGTAACTGCAAGGCTCAGAAGAGCCCACACACTCAGCTCTTAACCCCAGTGTGCAGAAAGTGTCAAAACGTGTTTTTCAGCAGAAATAAACATGTTTCTGCAAGTTTGGTCACCCCCATGCAACTTATGGGGCAGTAACAGCACCCTTTTCAAAACGTGTTTTTCAGCCCGAAATAAACGCGTTTTTTCAGACCGCTGAATCCCTATGTAACTGAAAAGGCTCAGAAGAGCCCACACACTCAGCTCTTAACCCCAGTGTGCAGAAAGTGTCAAAACATATATTTCAGCAGAAATAAACGTTTCTGAAAGTTTTGTCACCCCCATGCAACTTATGGGGCAGTAACAGCACACTTTTCAAAACGTGTTGTTCAGCACGAAATAAACACGTTTTTTCAGACCGCTGAATCCCTATGTAGCTGCAAGGCTCAGAAAAGCCCACACACTCAGCTCTTAACCCCAGTGTGCAGAAAGTGTCAAAACGTGTTTTTCAGCAGAAAAAAACATGTTTCTGCAAGTTTGGTCACCCCCATGCAACTTATGGGGCAGTAAAAGCACCCTTTTCAAAACGTGTTTTTCAGCACGAAATAAACGCGTTTTTTCAGACCGCTGAATCCCTATGTAACTGCAAGGCTCAGAAGAGCCCACACACTCAGCTCTTAACCCCAGTGTGCAGAAAGTGTCAAAACGTGTTTTTCAGCAGAAATAAACATGTTTCTGAAATTTGGTCACCCCCATGCAACTTATGGGGCAGTAACAGCACCCTTTTCAAAACGTGTTTTTCAGCCCGAAATAAACGCGTTTTTTCAGACCGCTGAAGAGCCCACACACTCAGTTCTTAACCCCAGTGTGCAGAAAGTATCAAAACGTGTTTTTCAGCAGAAATAAACATGTTTCTGAAAGTTTGGTCACCCCCATGCAACTTATGGGGCAGTAACAGGACACTTTTCAAAACGTGTTTTTCAGCCTGAAATAAACGCGTTTTTTCAGACCGCTGTATCCCTATGTAACTGCAAGGCTCAGAAGAGCCCACACACTCAGCTCTTAACCCCAGTGTGCAGAATGTGTCAAAACGTGTTTTTCAGCAGAAAAAAACATGTTTCTGCAAGTTTGGTCACCCCCATGCAACTTATGGGGCAGTAACAGCACTCTTTTCAAAACGTGTTTTTCAGCTCGAAATAAACGCGTATTTTCAGACCGCTGAATCCCAATGTAGCTGCAAGGCTCAGAAGAGCCCACACACTCAGCTCTTAACCCCAGTGTGCAGAAAGTGTCAAAACGTGTTTTTCAGCAGAAATAAACATGTTTCTGCAAGTTTGATCACCCCCATGCAACTTAAGGGGCAGTAACAGCACCCTTTTCAAAACGTGTTTTTCAGCACAAAATAAACGCGTTTTTTCAAAACGCTGAATCCCTATGTAGCTGCAAGGCTCAGAGGAGCCCACACACTCAGCTCTTAACCATAGTGTGCAGAAAGTGTCAAAACGTGTTTTTCAGCAGAAATAAACATGTTTCTGCAAGTTTGGTCACCCCCATGCAACTTATGGGGCAGTAACAGCACCCTTTTCAAAACGTGTTTTTCAGCCCGAAATAAACGCGTTTTTTCAGACCGCTGAATCCCTATGTAACTGCAAGGCTCAGAAGAGCCCACACACTCAGCTCTTAACCCCAGTGTGCAGAAAGTGTCAAAACGTGTTTTTCAGCAGAAATAAACATGTTTCTGCAAGTTTGATCACCCCCATGCAACTTATGGGGCAGTAACAGCACCGTTTTCAAAACGTGTTTTTCAGCCCGAAATAAACGCGTTTTTTCAGACCGCTGAAGAGCCCACACACTCAGTTCTTAACCCCAGTGTGCAGAAAGTGTCAAAACGTGTTTTTCAGCAGAAATAAACATGTTTCTGCAAGTTTGGTCACCCCCATGCAACTTATGGGGCAGTAACAGCACCCTTTTCAAAACGTGTTTTTCAGCCCGAAATAAACGCGTTTTTTCAGACCGCTGAATCCCTATGTAACTGCAAGGCTCAGAAGAGCCCACACACTCAGCTCTTAACCCCAGTGTGCAGAATGTGTCAAAACGTGTTTTTCAGCAGAAAAAAACATGTTTCTGCAAGTTTGGTAACCCCCATGCAACTTATGGGGCAGTAACAGCACTCTTTTCAAAACGTGTTTTTCAGCTCGAAATAAACGCGTATTTTCAGACCGCTGAATCCCAATGTAGCTGCAAGGCTCAGAAGAGCCCACACACTCAGCTCTTAACCCCAGTGTGCAGAAAGTGTCAAAACGTGTTTTTCAGCAGAAATAAACATGTTTCTGCAAGTTTGATCACCCCCATGCAACTTAAGGGGCAGTAACAGCACCCTTTTCAAAACGTGTTTTTCAGCACGAAATAAACGCGTTTTTTCAAACCGCTGAATCCCTATATAGCTGCAAGGCTCAGAGGAGCCCACACACTCAGCTCTTAACCATAGTGTGCAGAAAGTGTCAAAACGTGTTTTTCAGCAGAAATAAACATGTTTCTGCAAGTTTGGTCACCCCCATGCAACTTATGGGGCAGTAACAGCAGCCTTTTCAAAACGTGTTTTTCAGCCCTAAATAAACGCATTTTTTCAGACCGCTGAATCCCTATGTAACTGCAAGGCTCAGAAGAGCCCACACACTCAGCTCTTAACCCCAGTGTGCAGAAAGTGTCAAAACATATATTTCAGCAGAAATAAACGTTTCTGAAAGTTTTGTCACCCCCATGCAACTTATGGGGCAGTAACAGCACACTTTTCAAAACGTGTTTTTCAGCCCGAAATAAACGCGTTTTTTCAGACCGCTGAATCCCTATGTAACTGCAAGGCTCAGAAGAGCCCACACACTCAGCTCTTAACCCCAGTGTGCAGAAAGTGTCAAAACGTGTTTTTCAGCAGAAATAAACATGTTTCTGCAAGTTTGGTCACCCCCATGCAACTTATGGGGCAGTAACAGCACCCTTTTCAAAACGTGTTTTTCAGCCCGAAATAAACGCGTTTTTTCAGACCGCTGAAGAGCCCACACACTCAGCTCTTAACCCCAGTGTGCAGAAAGTGTCAAAACGTGTTTTTCAGCAGAAAAAAAACATGTTTCTGCAAGTTTGGTCACCCCCATGCAACTTATGGGGCAGTAACAGCACACTTTGCAAAACGTGTTGTTCAGCACGAAATAAACGCGTTTTTTCAGACCGCTGAATCCCTATGTAGCTGCAAGGCTCAGAAAAGCCCACACACTCAGCTCTTAACCCCAGTGTGCAGAAAGTGTCAAAACGTGTTTTTCAGCAGAAAAAAACATGTTTCTGCAAGTTTGGTGACACCCATGCAACTTATGGGGCAGCAACGGCACACTTTTCAAAACGTGTTTTTCAGCCCGAAATAAACGCGTTTTTTCAGACCGCTGAATCCCTATGTAACTGCAAGGCTCAGAAGAGCCCACACACTCAGCTCTTAACCCCAGTGTGCAGAAAGTGTCAAAACGTGTTTTTCAGCAGAAATAAACATGTTTCTGCAAGTTTGGTCACACCCCATGCAACTTATGGGGCAGTAACAGCACCCTTTTCAAAACGTGTTTTTCAGCCCGAAATAAACGCGTTTTTTCAGACCGCTGAATCCCTATGTAACTGCAAGGCTCAGAAGAGCCCACACACTCAGCTCTTAACCCCAGTGTGCAGAAAGTGTCAAAACGTGTTTTTCAGCAGAAATAAACATGTTTCTGCAAGTTTGATCACCCCCATGCAACTTAAGGGGCAGTAACAGCACCCTTTTCAAAACGTGTTTTTCAGCACGAAATAAACACGTTTTTTCAAACCGCTGAATCCCTATGTAGCTGCAAGGCTCAGAGGAGCCCACACACTCAGCTCTTAACCATAGTGTGCAGAAAGTGTCAAAACGTGTTTTTCAGCAGAAATAAACATGTTTCTGCAAGTTTGGTCACCCCCATGCAACTTATGGGGCAGTAACAGCAGCCTTTTCAAAACGTGTTTTTCAGCCCGAAATAAACGCATTTTTTCAGACCGCTGAATCCCTATGTAACTGCAAGGCTCAGAAGAGCCCACACACTCAGCTCTTAACCCCAGTGTGCAGAAAGTGTCAAAACATATATTTCAGCAGAAATAAACGTTTCTGAAAGTTTTGTCACCCCCATGCAACTTATGGGGCAGTAACAGCACACTTTTCAAAACGTGTTGTTCAGCACGAAATAAACGCGTTTTTTCAGACCGCTGAATCCCTATGTAGCTGCAAGGCTCAGAAGAGCCCACACACTCAGCTCTTAACCCCAGTGTGCAGAAAGTGTCAAAACGTGTTTTTCAGCAGAAAAAAACATGTTTCTGCAAGTTTGGTCACCCCCATGCAACTTATGGGGCAGTAAAAGCACCCTTTTCAAAACGTGTTTTTCAGCCCGAAATAAACGCGTTTTTTCAGACCGCTGAATCCCTATGTAACTGCAAGGCTCAGAAGAGCCCACACACTCAGCTCTTAACCCCAGTGTGCAGAAAGTGTCAAAACGTGTTTTTCAGCAGAAAAAACATGTTTCTGCAAGTTTGGTGACACCCATGCAACTTATGGGGCAGCAACGGCACACTTTTCAAAACGTGTTTTTCAGCCCGAAATAAACGCGTTTTTTCAGACCGCTGAATCCCTATGTAACTGCAAGGCTCAGAAGAGCCCACACACTCAGCTCTTAACCCCAGTGTGCAGAAAGTGTCAAAACGTGTTTTTCAGCAGAAATAAACATGTTTCTGCAAGTTTGGTCACCCCCATGCAACTTATGGGGCAGTAACAGCACCCTTTTCAAAACGTGTTTTTCAGCCCGAAATAAACGCGTTTTTTCAGACCGCTGAAGAGCCCACACACTCAGCTCTTAACCCCAGTGTGCAGAAAGTGTCAAAACGTGTTTTTCAGCAGAAATAAACATGTTTCTGCAAGTTTGGTCACCCCCATGCAACTTATGGGGCAGTAACAGCACCCTTTTCAAAACGTGTTTTTCAGCCCGAAATAAACGCGTTTTTTCAGACCGCTGAATCCCTATGTAACTGCAAGGCTCAGAAGAGCCCACACACTCAGCTCTTAACCCCAGTGTGCAGAAAGTGTCAAAACGTGTTTTTCAGCAGAAATAAACGTTTCTGCAAGTTTGGTCACCCCCATGCAACTTATGGGGCAGTAACAGCACCCTTTTCAAAACGTGTTTTTCAGCTCGAAATAAACGCGTTTTTTCAGACCGCTGAATCCCTATGTAACTGCAAGGCTCAGAAGAGCCCACACACTCAGATCTTAACCCCAGTGTGCAGAAAGTGTCAAAACATATATTTCAGCAGAAATAAACGTTTCTGAAAGTTTTGTCACCCCCATGCAACTTATGGGGCAGTAACAGCACACTTTTCAAAACGTGTTGTTCAGCACGAAATAAACGCGTTTTTTCAGTCCGCTGAATCCCTATGTAGCTGCAAGGCTCAGAAGAGCCCACACACTCAGCTCTTAACCCCAGTGTGCAGAAAGTGTCAAAACGTGTTTTTCAGCAGAAATAAACATGTTTCTGCAAGTTTGGTCACCCCCATGCAACTTATGGGGCAGTAACAGCACCCTTTTCAAAACGTGTTTTTCAGCACGAAATAAACGCGTTTTTTCAGACCGCTGAAGAGCCCACACACTCAGCTCTTAACCCCAGTGTGCAGAAAGTGTCAATACGTGTTTTTCAGCAGAAAAAAACATGTTTCTGCAAGTTTGGTCACCCCCATGCAACTTATGGGGCAGTAACAGCACTCTTTTCAAAACGTGTTTTTCAGCTCGAAATAAACGCGTATTTTCAGCCGCTGAATCCCAATGTAGCTGCAAGGCTCAGAAGAGCCCACACACTCAGCTCTTAACCCCAGTGTGCAGAAAGTGTCAAAACGTGTTTTTCAGCAGAAATAAACATGTTTCTGCAAGTTTGGTCACCCCCATGCAACTTATGGGGCAGTAACAGCACCCTTTTCAAAACGTGTTTTTCAGCCCGAAATAAACGCGTTTTTTCAGACCGCTGAATCCCTATGTAACTGAAAAGGCTCAGAAGAGCCCACACACTCAGCTCTTAACCCCAGTGTGCTGAAAGTGTCAAAACATATATTTCAGCAGAAATAAACGTTTCTGAAAGTTTTGTCACCCCCATGCAACTTATGGGGCAGTAACAGCACACTTTTCAAAACGTGTTGTTCAGCACGAAATAAACACGTTTTTTCAGACCGCTGAATCCCTATGTAGCTGCAAGGCTCAGAAAAGCCCACACACTCAGCTCTTAACCCCAGTGTGCAGAAAGTGTCAAAACGTGTTTTTCAGCAGAAAAAAACATGTTTCTGCAAGTTTGGTCACCCCCATGCAACTTATGGGGCAGTAAAAGCACCCTTTTCAAAACGTGTTTTTCAGCACGAAATAAACGCGTTTTTTCAGACCGCTGAATCCCTATGTAACTGCAAGGCTCAGAAGAGCCCACACACTCAGCTCTTAACCCCAGTGTGCAGAAAGTGTCAAAACGTGTTTTTCAGCAGAAATAAACATGTTTCTGATATTTGGTCACCCCCATGCAACTTATGGGGCAGTAACAGCACCCTTTTCAAAACGTGTTTTTCAGCCCGAAATAAACGCGTTTTTTCAGACCGCTGAAGAGCCCACACACTCAGTTCTTAACCCCAGTGTGCAGAAAGTATCAAAACGTGTTTTTCAGCAGAAATAAACATGTTTCTGAAAGTTTGGTCACCCCCATGCAACTTATGGGGCAGTAACAGGACACTTTTCAAAACGTGTTTTTCAGCCCGAAATAAACGCGTTTTTTCAGACCGCTGAATCCCTATGTAACTGCAAGGCTCAGAAGAGCCCACACACTCAGCTCTTAACCCCAGTGTGCAGAAAGTGTCAAAACGTGTTTTTCAGCAGAAATAAACATGTTTCTGCAAGTTTGGTCACCCCCATGCAACTTATGGGGCAGTAACAGCACCCTTTTCAAAACGTGTTTTTCAGCCCGAAATAAACGCGTTTTTTCAGACCGCTGAATCCCTATGTAACTGAAAAGGCTCAGAAGAGCCCACACACTCAGCTCTAAACCCCAGTGTGCAGAAAGTGTCAAAACATATATTTCAGCAGAAATAAACGTTTCTGAAAGTTTTGTCACCCCCATGCAACTTATGGGGCAGTAACAGCACACTTTTCAAAACGTGTTGTTCAGCACGAAATAAACACGTTTTTTCAGACCGCTGAATCCCTATGTAGCTGCAAGGCTCAGAAAAGCCCACACACTCAGCTCTTAACCCCAGTGTGCAGAAAGTGTCAAAACGTGTTTTTCAGCAGAAAAAAACATGTTTCTGCAAGTTTGGTCACCCCCATGCAACTTATGGGGCAGTAAAAGCACCCTTTTCAAAACGTGTTTTTCAGCACGAAATAAACGCGTTTTTTCAGACCGCTGAATCCCTATGTAACTGCAAGGCTCAGAAGAGCCCACACACTCAGCTCTTAACCCCAGTGTGCAGAAAGTGTCAAAACGTGTTTTTCAGCAGAAAAAAACATATTTCTGCAAGTTTGGTGACACCCATGCAACTTATGGGGCAGCAACGGCACACTTTTCAAAACGTGTTTTTCAGCCCGAAATAAACGCGTTTTTTCAGACCGCTGTATCCCTATGTAACTGCAAGGCTCAGAAGAGCCCACACACTCAGCTCTTAACCCCAGTGTGCAGAATGTGTCAAAACGTGTTTTTCAGCAGAAAAAAACGTTTCTGCAAGTTTGGTCACCCCCATGCAACTTATGGGGCAGTAACAGCACCCATTTCAAAACGTGTTTTTCAGCCCGAAATAAACGCGTTTTTTCAGACCGCTGAAGAGCCCACACACTCAGCTCTTAACCCCAGTGTGCAGAAAGTGTCAAAACGTGTTTTTCAGCAGAAAAAAACATGTTTCTGCAAGTTTGGTCACCCCCATGCAACTTATGGGGCAGTAACAGCACTCCTTTCAAAACGTGTTTTTCAGCTCGAAATAAACGCGTATTTTCAGACCGCTGAATCCCAATGTAGCTGCAAGGCTCAGAAGAGCCCACACACTCAGCTCTTAACCCCAGTGTGCAGAAAGTGTCAAAACGTGTTTTTCAGCAGAAATAAACATGTTTCTGCAAGTTTGGTCACCCCCATGCAACTTATGGGGCAGTAACAGCACCCTTTTCAAAACGTGTTTTTCAGCCCGAAATAAACGCGTTTTTTCAGACCGCTGAATCCCTATGTAACTGAAAAGGCTCAGAAGAGCCCACACACTCAGCTCTTAACCCCAGTGTGCAGAAAGTGTCAAAACATATATTTCAGCAGAAATAAACGTTTCTGAAAGTTTTGTCACCCCCATGCAACTTATGGGGCAGTAACAGCACACTTTTCAAAACGTGTTGTTCAGCACGAAATAAACACGTTTTTTCAGACCGCTGAATCCCTATGTAGCTGCAAGGCTCAGAAAAGCCCACACACTCAGCTCTTAACCCCAGTGTGCAGAAAGTGTCAAAACGTGTTTTTCAGCAGAAAAAAACATGTTTCTGCAAGTTTGGTCACCCCCATGCAACTTATGGGGCAGTAAAAGCACCCTTTTCAAAACGTGTTTTTCAGCACGAAATAAACGCGTTTTTTCAGACCGCTGAATCCCTATGTAACTGCAAGGCTCAGAAGAGCCCACACACTCAGCTCTTAACCCCAGTGTGCAGAAAGTGTCAAAACGTGTTTTTCAGCAGAAATAAACATGTTTCTGAAATTTGGTCACCCCCATGCAACTTATGGGGCAGTAACAGCACCCTTTTCAAAACGTGTTTTTCAGCCCGAAATAAACGCGTTTTTTCAGACCGCTGAAGAGCCAACACACTCAGTTCTTAACCCCAGTGTGCAGAAAGTATCAAAACGTGTTTTTCAGCAGAAATAAACATGTTTCTGAAAGTTTGGTCACCCCCATGCAACTTATGGGGCAGTAACAGGACACTTTTCAAAACGTGTTTTTCAGCCCGAAATAAACGCGTTTTTTCAGACCGCTGTATCCCTATGTAACTGCAAGGCTCAGAAGAGCCCACACACTCAGCTCTTAACCCCAGTGTGCAGAATGTGTCAAAACGTGTTTTTCAGCAGAAAAAAACATGTTTCTGCAAGTTTGGTCACCCCCATGCAACTTATGGGGCAGTAACAGCACTCTTTTCAAAACGTGTTTTTCAGCTCGAAATAAACGCGTATTTTCAGACCGCTGAATCCCAATGTAGCTGCAAGGCTCAGAAGAGCCCACACACTCAGCTCTTAACCCCAGTGTGCAGAAAGTGTCAAAACGTGTTTTTCAGCAGAAATAAACATGTTTCTGCAAGTTTGATCACCCCCATGCAACTTAAGGGGCAGTAACAGCACCCTTTTCAAAACGTGTTTTTCAGCACGAAATAAACGCGTTTTTTCAAACCGCTGAATCCCTATGTAGCTGCAAGGCTCAGAGGAGCCCACACACTCAGCTCTTAACCATAGTGTGCAGAAAGTGTCAAAACGTGTTTTTCAGCAGAAATAAACATGTTTCTGCAAGTTTGGTCACCCCCATGCAACTTATGGGGCAGTAACAGCACCCTTTTCAAAACGTGTTTTTCAGCCCGAAATAAACGCGTTTTTTCAGACCGCTGAATCCCTATGTAACTGCAAGGCTCAGAAGAGCCCACACACTCAGCTCTTAACCCCAGTGTGCAGAAAGTGTCAAAACGTGTTTTTCAGCAGAAATAAACATGTTTCTGCAAGTTTGATCACCCCCATGCAACTTATGGGGCAGTAACAGCACCGTTTTCAAAACGTGTTTTTCAGCCCGAAATAAACGCGTTTTTTCAGACCGCTGAAGAGCCCACACACTCAGTTCTTAACCCCAGTGTGCAGAAAGTGTCAAAACGTGTTTTTCAGCAGAAATAAACATGTTTCTGCAAGTTTGATCACCCCCATGCAACTTATGGGGCAGTAACAGCACCGTTTTCAAAACGTGTTTTTCAGCCCGAAATAAACGCGTTTTTTCAGACCGCTGAAGAGCCCACACACTCAGTTCTTAACCCCAGTGTGCAGAAAGTGTCAAAACGTGTTTTTCAGCAGAAATAAACATGTTTCTGCAAGTTTGGTCACCCCCATGCAACTTATGGGTCAGTAACAGCACCCTTTTCAAAACGTGTTTTTCAGCCCGAAATAAACGCGTTTTTTCAGACCGCTGAATCCCTATGTAACTGCAAGGCTCAGAAGAGCCCACACACTCAGCTCTTAACCCCAGTGTGCAGAAAGTGTCAAAACGTGTTTTTCAGCAGAAATAAACATGTTTCTGCAAGTTTGGTCACCCCCATGCAACTTATGGGGCAGTAACAGCACCCTTTTCAAAACGTGTTTTTCAGCCCGAAATAAACGCGTTTTTTCAGACCGCTGAAGAGCCCACACACTCAGCTCTTAACCCCAGTGTGCAGAAAGTGTCAAAACGTGTTTTTCAGCAGAAAAAAACATGTTTCTGCAAGTTTGGTCACCCCCATGCAACTTATGGGGCAGTAACAGCACTCTTTTCAAAACGTGTTTTTCAGCTCGAAATAAACGCGTATTTTCAGACCGCTGAATCCCAATGTAGCTGCAAGGCTCAGAAGAGCCCACACACTCAGCTCTTAACCCCAGTGTGCAGAAAGTGTCAAAACGTGTTTTTCAGCAGAAATAAACATGTTTCTGCAAGTTTGGTCACCCACATGCAACTTATGGGGCAGTAACAGTACCCTTTTCAAAACGTGTTTTTCAGCTCGAAATAAACGCGTTTTTTCATACCGCTGAATCCCTATGTAACTGCAAGGCTCAGAAGAGCCCACACACTCAGCTCTTAACCCCAGTGTGCAGAAAGTGTCAAAACGTGTTTTTCAGCAGAAATAAACATGTTTCTGCAAGTTTGATCACCCCCATGCAACTTATGGGGCAGTAACAGCACCCTTTTCAAGACATGTTTTTCAGCCTGAAATAAACGCGTTTTTTCAGACCGCTGAAGAGCCCACACACTCAGTTCTTAACCCCAGTGTGCAGAAAGTGTCAAAACGTGTTTTTCAGCAGAAATAAACATGTTTCTGCAAGTTTGGTCACCCCCATGCAACTTATGGGGCAGTAACAGCACACTTTGCAAAACGTGTTGTTCAGCACGAAATAAACGCGTTTTTTCAGACCGCTGAATCCCTATGTAGCTACAAGGCTCAGAAAAGCCCACACACTCAGCTCTTAACCCCAGTGTGCAGAAAGTGTCAAAACGTGTTTTTCAGCAGAAAAAAACATGTTTCTGCAAGTTTGGTCACACCCATGCAACTTATGGGGCAGCAACAGCACACTTTTCAAAACGTGTTTTTCAGCCCGAAATAAACGCGTTTTTTCAGACCGCTGAATCCCTATGTAACTGCAAGGCTCAGAAGAGCCCACACACTCAGCTCTTAACCCCAGTGTGCAGAAAGTGTCAAAACGTGTTTTTCAGCAGAAATAAACATGTTTCTGCAAGTTTGGTCACACCCCATGCAACTTATGGGGCAGTAACAGCACCCTTTTCAAAACGTGTTTTTCAGCACGAAATAAACGCGTTTTTTCAGTCCGCTGAATCCCTATGTAACTGCAAGGCTCAGAAGAGCCCACACACTCAGCTCTTAACCCCAGTGTGCAGAAAGTGTCAAAACGTGTTTTTCAGCAGAAATAAACATGTTTCTGCAAGTTTGGTCACACCCATGCAACTTATGGGGCAGTAACAGCAGCCTTTTCAAAACGTGTTTTTCAGCCCGAAATAAATGCGTTTTTTCAGACCGCTGAATCCCTATGTAACTGCAAGGCTCAGAAGAGCCCACACACTCAGCTCTTAACCCCAGTGTGCAGAAAGTGTCAAAACATATATTTCAGCAGAAATAAACGTTTCTGAAAGTTTTGTCACCCCCATGCAACTTATGGGGCAGTAACAGCACACTTTTCAAAACGTGTTGTTCAGCACGAAATAAACGCGTTTTTTCAGACCGCTGAATCCCTATGTAGCTGCAAGGCTCAGAAGAGCCCACACACTCAGCTCTTAACCCCAGTGTGCAGAAAGTGTCAAAACGTGTTTTTCAGCAGAAAAAAACATGTTTCTGCAAGTTTGGTCACCCCCATGCAACTTATGGGGCAGTAAAAGCACCCTTTTCAAAACGTGTTTTTCAGCCCGAAATAAACGCGTTTTTTCAGACCGCTGAATCCCTATGTAACTGCAAGGCTCAGAAGAGCCCACACACTCAGCTCTTAACCCCAGTGTGCAGAAAGTGTCAAAACGTGTTTTTCAGCAGAAATAAACATGTTTCTGCAAGTTTGGTCACCCCCATGCAACTTATGGGGCAGTAACAGCACCCTTTTCAAAACGTGTTTTTCAGCCCGAAATAAACGCGTTTTTTCAGACCGCTGAAGAGCCCACACACTCAGCTCTTAACCCCAGTGTGCAGAAAGTGTCAAAACGTGTTTTTCAGCAGAAAAAAACATGTTTCTGCAAGTTTGGTCACCCCCATGCAACTTATGGGGCAGTAACAGCACTCTTTTCAAAACGTGTTTTTCAGCTCGAAATAAACGCGTATTTTCAGACCGCTGAATCCCAATGTAGCTGCAAGGCTCAGAAGAGCCCACACACTCAGCTCTTAACCCCAGTGTGCAGAAAGTGTCAAAACGTGTTTTTCAGCAGAAATAAACATGTTTCTGCAAGTTTGGTCACCCCCATGCAACTTATGGGGCAGTAACAGCACCCTTTTCAAAACGTGTTTTTCAGCCCGAAATAAACGCGTTTTTTCAGACCGCTGAATCCCTATGTAACTGAAAAGGCTCAGAAGAGCCCACACACTCAGCTCTTAACCCCAGTGTGCAGAAAGTGTCAAAACATATATTTCAGCAGAAATAAACGTTTCTGAAAGTTTTGTCACCCCCATGCAACTTATGGGGCAGTAACAGCACACTTTTCAAAACGTGTTGTTCAGCACGAAATAAACACGTTTTTTCAGACCGCTGAATCCCTATGTAGCTGCAAGGCTCAGAAAAGCCCACACACTCAGCTCTTAACCCCAGTGTGCAGAAAGTGTCAAAACGTGTTTTTCAGCAGAAAAAAACATGTTTCTGCAAGTTTGGTCACCCCCATGCAACTTATGGGGCAGTAAAAGCACCCTTTTCAAAACGTGTTTTTCAGCACGAAATAAACGCGTTTTTTCAGACCGCTGAATCCCTATGTAACTGCAAGGCTCAGAAGAGCCCACACACTCAGCTCTTAACCCCAGTGTGCAGAAAGTGTCAAAACGTGTTTTTCAGCAGAAATAAACATGTTTCTGAAATTTGGTCACCCCCATGCAACTTATGGGGCAGTAACAGCACCCTTTTCAAAACGTGTTTTTCAGCCCGAAATAAACGCGTTTTTTCAGACCGCTGAAGAGCCAACACACTCAGTTCTTAACCCCAGTGTGCAGAAAGTATCAAAACGTGTTTTTCAGCAGAAATAAACATGTTTCTGAAAGTTTGGTCACCCCCATGCAACTTATGGGGCAGTAACAGGACACTTTTCAAAACGTGTTTTTCAGCCCGAAATAAACGCGTTTTTTCAGACCGCTGTATCCCTATGTAACTGCAAGGCTCAGAAGAGCCCACACACTCAGCTCTTAACCCCAGTGTGCAGAATGTGTCAAAACGTGTTTTTCAGCAGAAAAAAACATGTTTCTGCAAGTTTGGTCACCCCCATGCAACTTATGGGGCAGTAACAGCACTCTTTTCAAAACGTGTTTTTCAGCTCGAAATAAACGCGTATTTTCAGACCGCTGAATCCCAATGTAGCTGCAAGGCTCAGAAGAGCCCACACACTCAGCTCTTAACCCCAGTGTGCAGAAAGTGTCAAAACGTGTTTTTCAGCAGAAATAAACATGTTTCTGCAAGTTTGATCACCCCCATGCAACTTAAGGGGCAGTAACAGCACCCTTTTCAAAACGTGTTTTTCAGCACGAAATAAACGCGTTTTTTCAAACCGCTGAATCCCTATGTAGCTGCAAGGCTCAGAGGAGCCCACACACTCAGCTCTTAACCATAGTGTGCAGAAAGTGTCAAAACGTGTTTTTCAGCAGAAATAAACATGTTTCTGCAAGTTTGGTCACCCCCATGCAACTTATGGGGCAGTAACAGCACCCTTTTCAAAACGTGTTTTTCAGCCCGAAATAAACGCGTTTTTTCAGACCGCTGAATCCCTATGTAACTGCAAGGCTCAGAAGAGCCCACACACTCAGCTCTTAACCCCAGTGTGCAGAAAGTGTCAAAACGTGTTTTTCAGCAGAAATAAACATGTTTCTGCAAGTTTGATCACCCCCATGCAACTTATGGGGCAGTAACAGCACCGTTTTCAAAACGTGTTTTTCAGCCCGAAATAAACGCGTTTTTTCAGACCGCTGAAGAGCCCACACACTCAGTTCTTAACCCCAGTGTGCAGAAAGTGTCAAAACGTGTTTTTCAGCAGAAATAAACATGTTTCTGCAAGTTTGATCACCCCCATGCAACTTATGGGGCAGTAACAGCACCGTTTTCAAAACGTGTTTTTCAGCCCGAAATAAACGCGTTTTTTCAGACCGCTGAAGAGCCCACACACTCAGTTCTTAACCCCAGTGTGCAAAAAGTGTCAAAACGTGTTTTTCAGCAGAAATAAACATGTTTCTGCAAGTTTGGTCACCCCCATGCAACTTATGGGTCAGTAACAGCACCCTTTTCAAAACGTGTTTTTCAGCCCGAAATAAACGCGTTTTTTCAGACCGCTGTATCCCTATGTAACTGCAAGGCTCAGAAGAGCCCACACACTCAGCTCTTAACCCCAGTGTGCAGAAAGTGTCAAAACGTGTTTTTCAGCAGAAATAAACATGTTTCTGCAAGTTTGGTCACCCCCATGCAACTTATGGGGCAGTAACAGCACCCTTTTCAAAACGTGTTTTTCAGCCCGAAATAAACGCGTTTTTTCAGACCGCTGAAGAGCCCACACACTCAGCTCTTAACCCCAGTGTGCAGAAAGTGTCAAAACGTGTTTTTCAGCAGAAAAAAACATGTTTCTGCAAGTTTGGTCACCCCCATGTAACTTATGGGGCAGTAACAGCACTCTTTTCAAAACGTGTTTTTCAGCTCGAAATAAACGCGTATTTTCAGTCCGCTGAATCCCAATGTAGCTGCAAGGCTCAGAAGAGCCCACACACTCAGCTCTTAACCCCAGTGTGCAGAAAGTGTCAAAACGTGTTTTTCAGCAGAAATAAACATGTTTCTGCAAGTTTGGTCACCCACATGCAACTTATGGGGCAGTAACAGTACCCTTTTCAAAACGTGTTTTTCAGCTCGAAATAAACGCGTTTTTTCATACCGCTGAATCCCTATGTAACTGCAAGGCTCAGAAGAGCCCACACACTCAGCTCTTAACCCCAGTGTGCAGAAAGTGTCAAAACGTGTTTTTCAGCAGAAATAAACATGTTTCTGCAAGTTTGATCACCCCCATGCAACTTATGGGGCAGTAACAGCACCCTTTTCAAAACATGTTTTTCAGCCTGAAATAAACGCGTTTTTTCAGACCGCTGAAGAGCCCACACACTCAGTTCTTAACCCCAGTGTGCAGAAAGTGTCAAAACGTGTTTTTCAGCAGAAATAAACATGTTTCTGCAAGTTTGGTCACCCCCATGCAACTTATGGGGCAGTAACAGCACACTTTGCAAAACGTGTTGTTCAGCACGAAATAAACGCGTTTTTTCAGACCGCTGAATCCCTATGTAGCTACAAGGCTCAGAAAAGCCCACACACTCAGCTCTTAACCCCAGTGTGCAGAAAGTGTCAAAACGTGTTTTTCAGCAGAAAAAAACATGTTTCTGCAAGTTTGGTCACACCCATGCAACTTATGGGGCAGCAACAGCACACTTTTCAAAACGTGTTTTTCAGCCCGAAATAAACGCGTTTTTTCAGACCGCTGAATCCCTATGTAACTGCAAGGCTCAGAAGAGCCCACACACTCAGCTCTTAACCCCAGTGTGCAGAAAGTGTCAAAACGTGTTTTTCAGCAGAAATAAACATGTTTCTGCAAGTTTGGTCACACCCCATGCAACTTATGGGGCAGTAACAGCACCCTTTTCAAAACGTGTTTTTCAGCACGAAATAAACGCGTTTTTTCAGTCCGCTGAATCCCTATGTAACTGCAAGGCTCAGAAGAGCCCACACACTCAGCTCTTAACCCCAGTGTGCAGAAAGTGTCAAAACGTGTTTTTCAGCAGAAATAAACATGTTTCTGCAAGTTTGGTCACCCCCATGCAACTTATGGGGCAGTAACAGCAGCCTTTTCAAAACGTGTTTTTCAGCCCGAAATAAATGCGTTTTTTCAGACCGCTGAATCCCTATGTAACTGCAAGGCTCAGAAGAGCCCACACACTCAGCTCTTAACCCCAGTGTGCAGAAAGTGTCAAAACATATATTTCAGCAGAAATAAACGTTTCTGAAAGTTTTGTCACCCCCATGCAACTTATGGGGCAGTAACAGCACACTTTTCAAAACGTGTTGTTCAGCACGAAATAAACGCGTTTTTTCAGACCGCTGAATCCCTATGTAGCTGCAAGGCTCAGAAGAGCCCACACACTCAGCTCTTAACCCCAGTGTGCAGAAAGTGTCAAAACGTGTTTTTCAGCAGAAAAAAACATGTTTCTGCAAGTTTGGTCACCCCCATGCAACTTATGGGGCAGTAAAAGCACCCTTTTCAAAACGTGTTTTTCAGCCCGAAATAAACGCGTTTTTTCAGACCGCTGAATCCCTATGTAACTGCAAGGCTCAGAAGAGCCCACACACTCAGCTCTTAACCCCAGTGTGCAGAAAGTGTCAAAACGTGTTTTTCAGCAGAAATAAACATGTTTCTGCAAGTTTGGTCACCCCCATGCAACTTATGGGGCAGTAACAGCACCCTTTTCAAAACGTGTTTTTCAGCCCGAAATAAACGCGTTTTTTCAGACCGCTGAAGAGCCCACACACTCAGCTCTTAACCCCAGTGTGCAGAAAGTGTCAAAACGTGTTTTTCAGCAGAAAAAAACATGTTTCTGCAAGTTTGGTCACCCCCATGCAACTTATGGGGCAGTAACAGCACTCTTTTCAAAACGTGTTTTTCAGCTCGAAATAAACGCGTATTTTCAGTCCGCTGAATCCCAATGTAGCTGCAAGGCTCAGAAGAGCCCACACACTCAGCTCTTAACCCCAGTGTGCAGAAAGTGTCAAAACGTGTTTTTCAGCAGAAATAAACATGTTTCTGCAAGTTTGGTCACCCCCATGCAACTTATGGGGCAGTAACAGCACCCTTTTCAAAACGTGTTTTTCAGCCCGAAATAAACGCGTTTTTTCAGACCGCTGAATCCCTATGTAACTGAAAAGGCTCAGAAGAGCCCACACACTCAGCTCTTAACCCCAGTGTGCAGAAAGTGTCAAAACATATATTTCAGCAGAAATAAACGTTTCTGAAAGTTTTGTCACCCCCATGCAACTTATGGGGCAGTAACAGCACACTTTTCAAAACGTGTTGTTCAGCACGAAATAAACACGTTTTTTCAGACCGCTGAATCCCTATGTAGCTGCAAGGCTCAGAAAAGCCCACACACTCAGCTCTTAACCCCAGTGTGCAGAAAGTGTCAAAACGTGTTTTTCAGCAGAAAAAAACATGTTTCTGCAAGTTTGGTCACCCCCATGCAACTTATGGGGCAGTAAAAGCACCCTTTTCAAAACGTGTTTTTCAGCACGAAATAAACGCGTTTTTTCAGACCGCTGAATCCCTATGTAACTGCAAGGCTCAGAAGAGCCCACACACTCAGCTCTTAACCCCAGTGTGCAGAAAGTGTCAAAACGTGTTTTTCAGCAGAAAAAAACATGTTTCTGCAAGTTTGGTCACCCCCATGCAACTTATGGGGCAGTAAAAGCACCCTTTTCAAAACGTGTTTTTCAGCCCGAAATAAACGCGTTTTTTCAGACCGCTGAATCCCTATGTAACTGCAAGGCTCAGAAGAGCCCACACACTCAGCTCTTAACCCCAGTGTGCAGAAAGTGTCAAAACGTGTTTTTCAGCAGAAAAAAACATATTTCTGCAAGTTTGGTGACACCCATGCAACTTATGGGGCAGCAACGGCACACTTTTCAAAACGTGTTTTTCAGCCCGAAATAAACGCGTTTTTTCAGACCGCTGAATCCCTATGTAACTGCAAGGCTCAGAAGAGCCCACACACTCAGCTCTTAACCCCAGTGTGCAGAAAGTGTCAAAACGTGTTTTTCAGCAGAAATAAACATGTTTCTGCAAGTTTGGTCACACCCCATGCAACTTATGGGGCAGTAACAGCACCCTTTTCAAAACGTGTTTTTCAGCACGAAATAAACGCGTTTTTTCAGACCGCTGAATCCCTATGTAACTGCAAGGCTCAGAAGAGCCCACACACTCAGCTCTTAACCCCAGTGTGCAGAAAGTGTCAAAACGTGTTTTTCAGCAGAAATAAACATGTTTCTGCAAGTTTGGTCACCCCCATGCAACTTATGGGGCAGTAACAGCACCCTTTTCAAAACGTGTTTTTCAGCCCGAAATAAACGCGTTTTTTCAGACCGCTGAAGAGCCCACACACTCAGCTCTTAACCCCAGTGTGCAGAAAGTGTCAAAACGTGTTTTTCAGCAGAAATAAACATGTTTCTGCAAGTTTGGTCACCCCCATGCAACTTATGGGGCAGTAACAGCACCCTTTTCAAAACGTGTTTTTCAGCCCGAAATAAACGCGTTTTTTCAGACCGCTGAATCCCTATGTAACTGCAAGGCTCAGAAGAGCCCACACACTCAGCTCTTAACCCCAGTGTGCAGAAAGTGTCAAAACGTGTTTTTCAGCAGAAATAAACGTTTCTGCAAGTTTGGTCACCCCCATGCAACTTATGGGGCAGTAACAGCACCCTTTTCAAAACGTGTTTTTCAGCCCGAAATAAACGCGTTTTTTCAGACCGCTGAATCCCTATGTAACTGCAAGGCTCAGAAGAGCCCACACACTCAGATCTTAACCCCAGTGTGCAGAAAGTGTCAAAACATATATTTCAGCAGAAATAAACGTTTCTGAAAGTTTTGTCACCCCCATGCAACTTATGGGGCAGTAACAGCACACTTTTCAAAACGTGTTGTTCAGCACGAAATAAACGCGTTTTTTCAGACCGCTGAATCCCTATGTAGCTGCAAGGCTCAGAAGAGCCCACACACTCAGCTCTTAACCCCAGTGTGCAGAAAGTGTCAAAACGTGTTTTTCAGCAGAAAAAAACATGTTTCTGCAAGTTTGGTCACCCCCATGCAACTTATGGGGCAGTAAAAGCACCCTTTTCAAAACGTGTTTTTCAGCACGAAATAAACGCGTTTTTTCAGTCCGCTGAATCCCTATGTAACTGCAAGGCTCAGAAGAGCCCACACACTCAGCTCTTAACCCCAGTGTGCAGAAAGTGTCAAAACGTGTTTTTCAGCAGAAATAAACATGTTTCTGCAAGTTTGGTCACCCCCATGCAACTTATGGGGCAGTAACAGCACACTTTGCAAAACGTGTTGTTCAGCACGAAATAAACGCGTTTTTTCAGACCGCTGAAGAGCCCACACACTCAGTTCTTAACCCCAGTGTGCAGAAAGTATCAAAACGTGTTTTTCAGCAGAAATAAACGTTTCTGCAAGTTTGGTCACCCCCATGCAACTTATGGGGCAGTAACAGCACCCTTTTCAAAACGTGTTTTTCAGCCCGAAATAAACGCGTTTTTTCAGACCGCTGAATCCCTATGTAACTGCAAGGCTCAGAAGAGCCCACACACTCAGATCTTAACCCCAGTGTGCAGAAAGTGTCAAAACATATATTTCAGCAGAAATAAATGTTTCTGAAAGTTTTGTCACCCCCATGCAACTTATGGGGCAGTAACAGCACACTTTTCAAAACGTGTTGTTCAGCACGAAATAAACGCGTTTTTTCAGACCGCTGAATCCCTATGTAGCTGCAAGGCTCAGAATAGCCCACACACTCAGCTCTTAACCCCAGTGTGCAGAAAGTGTCAAAACGTGTTTTTCAGCAGAAATAAACATGTTTCTGCAAGTTTGGTCACCCCCATGCAACTTATGGGGCAGTAACAGCACCCTTTTCAAAACGTGTTTTTCAGCCCGAAATAAACGCGTTTTTTCAGACCGCTGAAGAGCCCACACACTCAGCTCTTAACCCCAGTGTGCAGAAAGTGTCAAAACGTGTTTTTCAGCAGAAAAAAACATGTTTCTGCAAGTTTGGTCACCCCCATGCAACTTATGGGGCAGTAACAGCACTCTTTTCAAAACGTGTTTTTCAGCTCGAAATAAACGCGTATTTTCAGACCGCTGAATCCCAATGTAGCTGCAAGGCTCAGAAGAGCCCACACACTCAGCTCTTAACCCCAGTGTGCAGAAAGTGTCAAAACGTGTTTTTCAGCAGAAATAAACATGTTTCTGCAAGTTTGGTCACCCCCATGCAACTTATGGGGCAGTAACAGCACCCTTTTCAAAACGTGTTTTTCAGCCCGAAATAAACGCGTTTTTTCAGACCGCTGAATCCCTATGTAACTGCAAGGCTCAGAAGAGCCCACACACTCAGCTCTTAACCCCAGTGTGCAGAAAGTGTCAAAACGTGTTTTTCAGCAGAAATAAACGTTTCTGCAAGTTTGGTCACCCCCATGCAACTTATGGGGCAGTAACAGCACCCTTTTCAAAACGTGTTTTTCAGCCCGAAATAAACGCGTTTTTTCAGACCGCTGAATCCCTATGTAACTGCAAGGCTCAGAAGAGCCCACACACTCAGATCTTAACCCCAGTGTGCAGAAAGTGTCAAAACATATATTTCAGCAGAAATAAACGTTTCTGAAAGTTTTGTCACCCCCATGCAACTTATGGGGCAGTAACAGCACACTTTTCAAAACGTGTTGTTCAGCACGAAATAAACGCGTTTTTTCAGACCGCTGAATCCCTATGTAGCTGCAAGGCTCAGAAGAGCCCACACACTCAGCTCTTAACCCCAGTGTGCAGAAAGTGTCAAAACGTGTTTTTCAGCAGAAAAAAACATGTTTCTGCAAGTTTGGTCACCCCCATGCAACTTATGGGGCAGTAAAAGCACCCTTTTCAAAACGTGTTTTTCAGCCCGAAATAAACGCGTTTTTTCAGACCGCTGAATCCCTATGTAACTGCAAGGCTCAGAAGAGCCCACACACTCAGCTCTTAACCCCAGTGTGCAGAAAGTGTCAAAACGTGTTTTTCAGCAGAAATAAACATGTTTCTGCAAGTTTGGTCACCCCCATGCAACTTATGGGGCAGTAACAGCACCCTTTTCAAAACGTGTTTTTCAGCACGAAATAAACGCGTTTTTTCAGACCGCTGAAGAGCCCACACACTCAGCTCTTAACCCGAGTGTGCAGAAAGTGTCAAAACGTGTTTTTCAGCAGAAAAAAACATGTTTCTGCAAGTTTGGTCACCCCCATGCAACTTATGGGGCAGTAACAGCACTCTTTTCAAAACGTGTTTTTCAGCTCGAAATAAACGCGTATTTTCAGACCGCTGAATCCCAATGTAGCTGCAAGGCTCAGAAGAGCCCACACACTCAGCTCTTAACCCCAGTGTGCAGAAAGTGTCAAAACATATATTTCAGCAGAAATAAACGTTTCTGAAAGTTTTGTCACCCCCATGCAACTTATGGGGCAGTAACAGCACCCTTTTCAAAACGTGTTGTTCAGCACGAAATAAACGCGTTTTTTCAGACCGCTGAATCCCTATGTAACTGCAAGGCTCAGAAGAGCCCACACACTCAGCTCTTAACCCCAGTGTGCAGAAAGTGTCAAAACGTGTTTTTCAGCAGAAATAAACATGTTTCTGAAATTTGGTCACCCCCATGCAACTTATGGGGCAGTAACAGCACCCTTTTCAAAACGTGTTTTTCAGCCCGAAATAAACGCGTTTTTTCAGACCGCTGAAGAGCCCACACACTCAGTTCTTAACCCCAGTGTGCAGAAAGTATCAAAACGTGTTTTTCAGCAGAAATAAACATGTTTCTGAAAGTTTGGTCACCCCCATGCAACTTATGGGGCAGTAACAGGACACTTTTCAAAACGTGTTTTTCAGCCCGAAATAAACGCGTTTTTTCAGACCGCTGTATCCCTATGTAACTGCAAGGCTCAGAAGAGCCCACACACTCAGCTCTTAACCCCAGTGTGCAGAATGTGTCAAAACGTGTTTTTCAGCAGAAAAAAACATGTTTCTGCAAGTTTGGTCACCCCCATGCAACTTATGGGGCAGTAACAGCACTCTTTTCAAAACGTGTTTTTCAGCTCGAAATAAATGCGTATTTTCAGACCGCTGAATCCCAATGTAGCTGCAAGGCTCAGAAGAGCCCACACACTCAGCTCTTAACCCCAGTGTGCAGAAAGTGTCAAAACGTGTTTTTCAGCAGAAATAAACATGTTTCTGCAAGTTTGATCACCCCCATGCAACTTAAGGGGCAGTAACAGCACCCTTTTCAAAACGTGTTTTTCAGCACGAAATAAACGCGTTTTTTCAAACCGCTGAATCCCTATGTAGCTGCAAGGCTCAGAGGAGCCCACACACTCAGCTCTTAACCCCAGTGTGCAGAAAGTGTCAAAACGTGTTTTTCAGCAGAAATAAACATGTTTCTGCAAGTTTGATCACCCCCATGCAACTTATGGGGCAGTAACAGCACCCTTTTCAAAACATGTTTTTCAGCCTGAAATAAACGCGTTTTTTCAGACCGCTGAAGAGCCCACACACTCAGTTCTTAACCCCAGTGTGCAGAAAGTGTCAAAACGTGTTTTTCAGCAGAAAAAAACATGTTTCTGCAAGTTTGGTCACACCCATGCAACTTATGGGGCAGCAACAGCACCCTTTTCAAAACGTGTTTTTCAGCCCGAAATAAACGCGTTTTTTCAGACCGCTGAATCCCTATGTAACTGCAAGGCTCAGAAGAGCCCACACACTCAGCTCTTAACCCCAGTGTGCAGAAAGTGTCAAAACGTGTTTTTCAGCAGAAATAAACATGTTTCTGCAAGTTTGGTCACCCCCATGCAACTTATGGGGCAGTAACAGCACCCTTTTCAAAACGTGTTTTTCAGCCCGAAATAAACGCGTTTTTTCAGACCGCTGAAGAGCCCACACACTCAGCTCTTAACCCCAGTGTGCAGAAAGTGTCAAAACGTGTTTTTCAGCAGAAATAAACATGTTTCTGCAAGTTTGGTCACCCCCATGCAACTTATGGAGCAGTAACAGCACCCTTTTCAAAACGTGTTTTTCAGCCCGAAATAAACGCGTTTTTTCAGACCGCTGAATCCCTATGTAACTGCAAGGCTCAGAAGAGCCCACACACTCAGCTCTTAACCCCAGTGTGCAGAAAGTGTCAAAACGTGTTTTTCAGCAGAAATAAACGTTTCTGCAAGTTTGGTCACCCCCATGCAACTTATGGGGCAGTAACAGCACCCTTTTCAAAACGTGTTTTTCAGCCCGAAATAAACGCGTTTTTTCAGACCGCTGAATCCCTATGTAACTGCAAGGCTCAGAAGAGCCCACACACTCAGATCTTAACCCCAGTGTGCAGAAAGTGTCAAAACATATATTTCAGCAGAAATAAACGTTTCTGAAAGTTTTGTCACCCCCATGCAACTTATGGGGCAGTAACAGCACACTTTTCAAAACGTGTTGTTCAGCACGAAATAAACGCGTTTTTTCAGACCGCTGAATCCCTATGTAACTGCAAGGCTCAGAAGAGCCCACACACTCAGCTCTTAACCCCAGTGTGCAGAAAGTGTCAAAACGTGTTTTTCAGCAGAAATAAACATGTTTCTGCAAGTTTGGTCACCCCCATGCAACTTATGGGGCAGTAACAGCACCCTTTTCAAAACGTGTTTTTCAGCACGAAATAAATGCGTTTTTTCAGACCGCTGAAGAGCCCACACACTCAGCTCTTAACCCCAGTGTGCAGAAAGTGTCAAAACGTGTTTTTCAGCAGAAAAAAACATGTTTCTGCAAGTTTGGTCACCCCCATGCAACTTATGGGGCAGTAACAGCACTCTTTTCAAAACGTGTTTTTCAGCTCGAAATAAACGCGTATTTTCAGACCGCTGAATCCCAATGTAGCTGCAAGGCTCAGAAGAGCCCACACACTCAGCTCTTAACCCCAGTGTGCAGAAAGTGTCAAAACGTGTTTTTCAGCAGAAATAAACATGTTTCTGCAAGTTTGGTCACCCCCATGCAACTTATGGGGCAGTAACAGCACCCTTTTCAAAACGTGTTTTTCAGCCCGAAATAAACGCGTTTTTTCAGACCGCTGAATCCCTATGTAACTGAAAAGGCTCAGAAGAGCCCACACACTCAGCTCTTAACCCCAGTGTGCAGAAAGTGTCAAAACATATATTTCAGCAGAAATAAACGTTTCTGAAAGTTTTGTCACCCCCATGCAACTTATGGGGCAGTAACAGCACACTTTTCAAAACGTGTTGTTCAGCACGAAATAAACACGTTTTTTCAGACCGCTGAATCCCTATGTAGCTGCAAGGCTCAGAAAAGCCCACACACTCAGCTCTTAACCCCAGTGTGCAGAAAGTGTCAAAACGTGTTTTTCAGCAGAAAAAAACATGTTTCTGCAAGTTTGGTCACCCCCATGCAACTTATGGGGCAGTAAAAGCACCCTTTTCAAAACGTGTTTTTCAGCACGAAATAAACGCGTTTTTTCAGACCGCTGAATCCCTATGTAACTGCAAGGCTCAGAAGAGCCCACACACTCAGCTCTTAACCCCAGTGTGCAGAAAGTGTCAAAACGTGTTTTTCAGCAGAAATAAACATGTTTCTGAAATTTGGTCACCCCCATGCAACTTATGGGGCAGTAACAGCACCCTTTTCAAAACGTGTTTTTCAGCCCGAAATAAACGCGTTTTTTCAGACCGCTGAAGAGCCCACACACTCAGTTCTTAACCCCAGTGTGCAGAAAGTATCAAAACGTGTTTTTCAGCAGAAATAAACATGTTTCTGAAAGTTTGGTCACCCCCATGCAACTTATGGGGCAGTAACAGGACACTTTTCAAAACGTGTTTTTCAGCCTGAAATAAACGCGTTTTTTCAGACCGCTGTATCCCTATGTAACTGCAAGGCTCAGAAGAGCCCACACACTCAGCTCTTAACCCCAGTGTGCAGAATGTGTCAAAACGTGTTTTTCAGCAGAAAAAAACATGTTTCTGCAAGTTTGGTCACCCCCATGCAACTTATGGGGCAGTAACAGCACTCTTTTCAAAACGTGTTTTTCAGCTCGAAATAAACGCGTATTTTCAGACCGCTGAATCCCAATGTAGCTGCAAGGCTCAGAAGAGCCCACACACTCAGCTCTTAACCCCAGTGTGCAGAAAGTGTCAAAACGTGTTTTTCAGCAGAAATAAACATGTTTCTGCAAGTTTGATCACCCCCATGCAACTTAAGGGGCAGTAACAGCACCCTTTTCAAAACGTGTTTTTCAGCACGAAATAAACGCGTTTTTTCAAACCGCTGAATCCCTATGTAGCTGCAAGGCTCAGAGGAGCCCACACACTCAGCTCTTAACCATAGTGTGCAGAAAGTGTCAAAACGTGTTTTTCAGCAGAAATAAACATGTTTCTGCAAGTTTGGTCACCCCCATGCAATTTATGGGGCAGTAACAGCACCCTTTTCAAAACGTGTTTTTCAGCCCGAAATAAACGCGTTTTTTCAGACCGCTGAATCCCTATGTAACTGCAAGGCTCAGAAGAGCCCACACACTCAGCTCTTAACCCCAGTGTGCAGAAAGTGTCAAAACGTGTTTTTCAGCAGAAATAAACATGTTTCTGCAAGTTTGATCACCCCCATGCAACTTATGGGGCAGTAACAGCACCGTTTTCAAAACGTGTTTTTCAGCCCGAAATAAACGCGTTTTTTCAGACCGCTGAAGAGCCCACACACTCAGTTCTTAACCCCAGTGTGCAGAAAGTGTCAAAACGTGATTTTCAGCAGAAATAAACATGTTTCTGCAAGTTTGGTCACCCCCATGCAACTTATGGGGCAGTAACAGCACCCTTTTCAAAACGTGTTTTTCAGCCCGAAATAAACGCGTTTTTTCAGACCGCTGAATCCCTATGTAACTGCAAGGCTCAGAAGAGCCCACACACTCAGCTCTTAACCCCAGTGTGCAGAAAGTGTCAAAACGTGTTTTTCAGCAGAAATAAACATGTTTCTGCAAGTTTGATCACCCCCATGCAACTTATGGGGCAGTAACAGCACCCTTTTCAAAACATGTTTTTCAGCCTGAAATAAACGCGTTTTTTCAGACCGCTGAAGAGCCCACACACTCAGTTCTTAACCCCAGTGTGCAGAAAGTATCAAAACGTGTTTTTCAGCAGAAATAAACATGTTTCTGAAAGTTTGGTCACCCCCATGCAACTTATGGGGCAGTAACAGGACACTTTTCAAAACGTGTTTTTCAGCCTGAAATAAACGCGTTTTTTCAGACCGCTGTATCCCTATGTAACTGCAAGGCTCAGAAGAGCCCACACACTCAGCTCTTAACCCCAGTGTGCAGAATGTGTCAAAACGTGTTTTTCAGCAGAAAAAAACATGTTTCTGCAAGTTTGGTCACCCCCATGCAACTTATGGGGCAGTAACAGCACTCTTTTCAAAACGTGTTTTTCAGCTCGAAATAAACGCGTATTTTCAGACCGCTGAATCCCAATGTAGCTGCAAGGCTCAGAAGAGCCCACACACTCAGCTCTTAACCCCAGTGTGCAGAAAGTGTCAAAACGTGTTTTTCAGCAGAAATAAACATGTTTCTGCAAGTTTGATCACCCCCATGCAACTTAAGGGGCAGTAACAGCACCCTTTTCAAAACGTGTTTTTCAGCACGAAATAAACGCGTTTTTTCAAACCGCTGAATCCCTATGTAGCTGCAAGGCTCAGAGGAGCCCACACACTCAGCTCTTAACCATAGTGTGCAGAAAGTGTCAAAACGTGTTTTTCAGCAGAAATAAACATGTTTCTGCAAGTTTGGTCACCCCCATGCAACTTATGGGGCAGTAACAGCAGCCTTTTCAAAACGTGTTTTTCAGCCCTAAATAAACGCGTTTTTTCAGACCGCTGAAGAGCCCACACACTCAGTTCTTAACCCCAGTGTGCAGAAAGTGTCAAAACGTGATTTTCAGCAGAAATAAACATGTTTCTGCAAGTTTGGTCACCCCCATGCAACTTATGGGGCAGTAACAGCACCCTTTTCAAAACGTGTTTTTCAGCCCGAAATAAACGCGTTTTTTCAGACCGCTGAATCCCTATGTAACTGCAAGGCTCAGAAGAGCCCACACACTCAGCTCTTAACCCCAGTGTGCAGAAAGTGTCAAAACGTGTTTTTCAGCAGAAATAAACATGTTTCTGCAAGTTTGATCACCCCCATGCAACTTATGGGGCAGTAACAGCACCCTTTTCAAAACATGTTTTTCAGCCTGAAATAAACGCGTTTTTTCAGACCGCTGAAGAGCCCACACACTCAGTTCTTAACCCCAGTGTGCAGAAAGTATCAAAACGTGTTTTTCAGCAGAAATAAACATGTTTCTGAAAGTTTGGTCACCCCCATGCAACTTATGGGGCAGTAACAGGACACTTTTCAAAACGTGTTTTTCAGCCTGAAATAAACGCGTTTTTTCAGACCGCTGTATCCCTATGTAACTGCAAGGCTCAGAAGAGCCCACACACTCAGCTCTTAACGCCAGTGTGCAGAATGTGTCAAAACGTGTTTTTCAGCAGAAAAAAACATGTTTCTGCAAGTTTGGTCACCCCCATGCAACTTATGGGGCAGTAACAGCACTCTTTTCAAAACGTGTTTTTCAGCTCGAAATAAACGCGTATTTTCAGACCGCTGAATCCCAATGTAGCTGCAAGGCTCAGAAGAGCCCACACACTCAGCTCTTAACCCCAGTGTGCAGAAAGTGTCAAAACGTGTTTTTCAGCAGAAATAAACATGTTTCTGCAAGTTTGATCACCCCCATGCAACTTAAGGGGCAGTAACAGCACCCTTTTCAAAACGTGTTTTTCAGCACGAAATAAACGCGTTTTTTCAAACCGCTGAATCCCTATGTAGCTGCAAGGCTCAGAGGAGCCCACACACTCAGCTCTTAACCCCATTGTGCAGAAAGTGTCAAAACGTGTTTTTCAGCAAAAATAAACATGTTTCTGCAAGTTTGGTCACCCCCATGCAACTTATGGGGCAGTAACAGCAGCCTTTTCAAAACGTGTTTTTCAGCCCTAAATAAACGCATTTTTTCAGACCGCTGAATCCCAATGTAGCTGCAAGGCTCAGAAGAGCCCACACACTCA
Organism: Lepisosteus platostomus; assembly: GCF_059453375.1. Taxonomy (NCBI): domain Eukaryota; kingdom Metazoa; phylum Chordata; class Actinopteri; order Semionotiformes; family Lepisosteidae; genus Lepisosteus; species Lepisosteus platostomus. Next base: position 36,317,906 of record NC_142612.1, read on the forward strand.
GCTCTTAACCCCAGTGTGCAGAAAGTGTCAAAACGTGTTTTTCAGCAGAAATAAACATGTTTCTGCAAGTTTGATCACCCCCATGCAACTTATGGGGCAGTAACAGCACCCTTTTCAAAACATGTTTTTCAGCCTGAAATAAACGCGTTTTTTCAGACCGCTGAAGAGCCCACACACTCAGTTCTTAACCCCAGTGTGCAGAAAGTATCAAAACGTGTTTTTCAGCAGAAATAAACATGTTTCTGAAAGTTTGGTCACCCCCATGCAACTTATGGGGCAGTAACAGGACACTTTTCAAAACGTGTTTTTCAGCCTGAAATAAACGCGTTTTTTCAGACCGCTGTATCCCTATGTAACTGCAAGGCTCAGAAGAGCCCACACACTCAGCTCTTAACCCCAGTGTGCAGAATGTGTCAAAACGTGTTTTTCAGCAGAAAAAAACATGTTTCTGCAAGTTTGGTCACCCCCATGCAACTTATGGGGCAGTAACAGCACTCTTTTCAAAACGTGTTTTTCAGCTCGAAATAAACGCGTATTTTCAGACCGCTGAATCCCAATGTAGCTGCAAGGCTCAGAAGAGCCCACACACTCAGCTCTTAACCCCAGTGTGCAGAAAGTGTCAAAACGTGTTTTTCAGCAGAAATAAACATGTTTCTGCAAGTTTGATCACCCCCATGCAACTTAAGGGGCAGTAACAGCACCCTTTTCAAAACGTGTTTTTCAGCACGAAATAAACGCGTTTTTTCAAACCGCTGAATCCCTATGTAGCTGCAAGGCTCAGAGGAGCCCACACACTCAGCTCTTAACCATAGTGTGCAGAAAGTGTCAAAACGTGTTTTTCAGCAGAAATAAACATGTTTCTGCAAGTTTGGTCACCCCCATGCAACTTATGGGGCAGTAACAGCAGCCTTTTCAAAACGTGTTTTTCAGCCCTAAATAAACGCGTTTTTTCAGACCGCTGAATCCCTATGTAGCTGCAAGGCTCAGAAGAGCCCACACACTCAGCTCTTAACCCCAGTGTGCAGAAAGTGTCAAAACATATATTTCAGCAGAAATAAACGTTTCTGAAAGTTTTGTCACCCCCATGCAACTTATGGGGCAGTAACAGCACACTTTTCAAAACGTGTTGTTCAGCACGAAATAAACGCGTTTTTTCAGACCGCTGAATCCCTATGTAGCTGCAAGGCTCAGAAGAGCCCACACACTCAGCTCTTAACCCCAGTGTGCAGAAAGTGTCAAAACGTGTTTTTCAGCAGAAAAAAACATGTTTCTGCAAGTTTGGTCACCCCCATGCAACTTATGGGGCAGTAAAAGCACCCTTTTCAAAACGTGTTTTTCAGCCCGAAATAAACGCGTTTTTTCAGACCGCTGAATCCCTATGTAACTGCAAGGCTCAGAAGAGCCCACACACTCAGCTCTTAACCCCAGTGTGCAGAAAGTGTCAAAACGTGTTTTTCAGCAGAAATAAACATGTTTCTGCAAGTTTGGTCACCCCCATGCAACTTATGGGGCAGTAACAGCACCCTTTTCAAAACGTGTTTTTCAGCCCGAAATAAACGCGTTTTTTCAGACCGCTGAATCCCTATGTAACTGCAAGGCTCAGAAGAGCCCACACACTCAGATCTTAACCCCAGTGTGCAGAAAGTGTCAAAACATATATTTCAGCAGAAATAAACGTTTCTGAAAGTTTGGTCACCCCCATGCAACTTATGGGGCAGTAACAGCACCCTTTTCAAAACGTGTTTTTCAGCACGAAATAAATGCGTTTTTTCAGACCGCTGAAGAGCCCACACACTCAGCTCTTAACCCCAGTGTGCAGAAAGTGTCAAAACGTGTTTTTCAGCAGAAAAAAACATGTTTCTGCAAGTTTGGTCACCCCCATGCAACTTATGGGGCAGTAACAGCACTCTTTTCAAAACGTGTTTTTCAGCTCGAAATAAACGCGTATTTTCAGACCGCTGAATCCCAATGTAGCTGCAAGGCTCAGAAGAGCCCACACACTCAGCTCTTAACCCCAGTGTGCAGAAAGTGTCAAAACGTGTTTTTCAGCAGAAATAAACATGTTTCTGCAAGTTTGGTCACCCCCATGCAACTTATGGGGCAGTAACAGCACCCTTTTCAAAACGTGTTTTTCAGCCCGAAATAAACGCGTTTTTTCAGTCCGCTGAATCCCTATGTAACTGAAAAGGCTCAGAAGAGCCCACACACTCAGCTCTTAACCCCAGTGTGCAGAAAGTGTCAAAACATATATTTCAGCAGAAATAAACGTTTCTGAAAGTTTTGTCACCCCCATGCAACTTATGGGGCAGTAACAGCACACTTTTCAAAACGTGTTGTTCAGCACGAAATAAACACGTTTTTTCAGACCGCTGAATCCCTATGTAGCTGCAAGGCTCAGAAAAGCCCACACACTCAGCTCTTAACCCCAGTGTGCAGAAAGTGTCAAAACGTGTTTTTCAGCAGAAATAAACATGTTTCTGAAATTTGGTCACCCCCATGCAACTTATGGGGCAGTAACAGCACCCTTTTCAAAACGTGTTTTTCAGCCCGAAATAAACGCGTTTTTTCAGACCGCTGAAGAGCCCACACACTCAGTTCTTAACCCCAGTGTGCAGAAAGTATCAAAACGTGTTTTTCAGCAGAAATAAACATGTTTCTGAAAGTTTGGTCACCCCCATGCAACTTATGGGGCAGTAACAGGACACTTTTCAAAACGTGTTTTTCAGCCTGAAATAAACGCGTTTTTTCAGACCGCTGTATCCCTATGTAACTGCAAGGCTCAGAAGAGCCCACACACTCAGCTCTTAACCCCAGTGTGCAGAATGTGTCAAAACGTGTTTTTCAGCAGAAAAAAACATGTTTCTGCAAGTTTGGTCACCCCCATGCAACTTATGGGGCAGTAACAGCACTCTTTTCAAAACGTGTTTTTCAGCACGAAATAAACGCGTTTTTTCAGACCGCTGAATCCCTATGTAACTGCAAGGCTCAGAAGAGCCCACACACTCAGCTCTTAACCCCAGTGTGCAGAAAGTGTCAAAACGTGTTTTTCAGCAGAAATAAACATGTTTCTGCAAGTTTGGTCACCCCCATGCAACTTATGGGGCAGTAACAGCAGCCTTTTCAAAACGTGTTTTTCAGCCCGAAATAAATGCGTTTTTTCAGACCGCTGAATCCCTATGTAACTGCAAGGCTCAGAAGAGCCCACACACTCAGCTCTTAACCCCAGTGTGCAGAAAGTGTCAAAACATATATTTCAGCAGAAATAAACGTTTCTGAAAGTTTTGTCACCCCCATGCAACTTATGGGGCAGTAACAGCACACTTTTCAAAACGTGTTGTTCAGCACGAAATAAACGCGTTTTTTCAGACCGCTGAATCCCTATGTAGCTGCAAGGCTCAGAAGAGCCCACACACTCAGCTCTTAACCCCAGTGTGCAGAAAGTGTCAAAACGTGTTTTTCAGCAGAAAAAAACATGTTTCTGCAAGTTTGGTCACCCCCATGCAACTTATGGGGCAGTAAAAGCACCCTTTTCAAAACGTGTTTTTCAGCCCGAAATAAACGCGTTTTTTCAGACCGCTGAATCCCTATGTAACTGCAAGGCTCAGAAGAGCCCACACACTCAGCTCTTAACCCCAGTGTACAGAAAGTGTCAAAACGTGTTTTTCAGCAGAAATAAACATGTTTCTGCAAGTTTGGTCTCCCCCATGCAACTTATGGGGCAGTAACAGCACCCTTTTCAAAACGTGTTTTTCAGCCCGAAATAAACGCGTTTTTTCAGACCGCTGAAGAGCCCACACACTCAGCTCTTAACCCCAGTGTGCAGAAAGTGTCAAAACGTGTTTTTCAGCAGAAAAAAACATGTTTCTGCAAGTTTGGTCACCCCCATGCAACTTATGGGGCAGTAACAGCACTCTTTTCAAAACGTGTTTTTCAGCTCGAAATAAACACGTATTTTTAGACCGCTGAATCCCAATGTAGCTGCAAGGCTCAGAAGAGCCCACACACTCAGCTCTTAACCCCAGTGTGCAGAAAGTGTCAAAACGTGTTTTTCAGCAGAAATAAACATGTTTCTGCAAGTTTGGTCACCCCCATGCAACTTATGGGGCAGTAACAGCACCCTTTTCAAAACGTGTTTTTCAGCCCGAAATAAACGCGTTTTTTCAGACCGCTGAATCCCTATGTAACTGAAAAGGCTCAGAAGAGCCCACACACTCAGCTCTTAACCCCAGTGTGCAGAAAGTGTCAAAACATATATTTCAGCAGAAATAAACGTTTCTGAAAGTTTTGTCACCCCCATGCAACTTATGGGGCAGTAACAGCACACTTTTCAAAACGTGTTGTTCAGCACGAAATAAACACGTTTTTTCAGACCGCTGAATCCCTATGTAGCTGCAAGGCTCAGAAAAGCCCACACACTCAGCTCTTAACCCCAGTGTGCAGAAAGTGTCAAAACGTGTTTTTCAGCAGAAAAAAACATGTTTCTGCAAGTTTGGTCACCCCCATGCAACTTATGGGGCAGTAAAAGCACCCTTTTCAAAACGTGTTTTTCAGCACGAAATAAACGCGTTTTTTCAGACCGCTGAATCCCTATGTAACTGCAAGGCTCAGAAGAGCCCACACACTCAGCTCTTAACCCCAGTGTGCAGAAAGTGTCAAAACGTGTTTTTCAGCAGAAATAAACATGTTTCTGAAATTTGGTCACCCCCATGCAACTTATGGAGCAGTAACAGCACCCTTTTCAAAACGTGTTTTTCAGCCCGAAATAAACGCGTTTTTTCAGACCGCTGAAGAGCCAACACACTCAGTTCTTAACCCCAGTGTGCAGAAAGTATCAAAACGTGTTTTTCAGCAGAAATAAACATGTTTCTGAAAGTTTGGTCACCCCCATGCAACTTATGGGGCAGTAACAGGACACTTTTCAAAACGTGTTTTTCAGCCCGAAATAAACGCGTTTTTTCAGACCGCTGTATCCCTATGTAACTGCAAGGCTCAGAAGAGCCCACACACTCAGCTCTTAACCCCAGTGTGCAGAATGTGTCAAAACGTGTTTTTCAGCAGAAAAAAACATGTTTCTGCAAGTTTGGTCACCCCCATGCAACTTATGGGGCAGTAACAGCACTCTTTTCAAAACGTGTTTTTCAGCTCGAAATAAACGCGTATTTTCAGACCGCTGAATCCCAATGTAGCTGCAAGGCTCAGAAGAGCCCACACACTCAGCTCTTAACCCCAGTGTGCAGAAAGTGTCAAAACGTGTTTTTCAGCAGAAATAAACATGTTTCTGCAAGTTTGATCACCCCCATGCAACTTAAGGGGCAGTAACAGCACCCTTTTCAAAACGTGTTTTTCAGCACGAAATAATCGCGTTTTTTCAAACCGCTGAATCCCTATGTAGCTGCAAGGCTCAGAGGAGCCCACACACTCAGCTCTTAACCATAGTGTGCAGAAAGTGTCAAAACGTGTTTTTCAGCAGAAATAAACATGTTTCTGCAAGTTTGGTCACCCCCATGCAACTTATGGGGCAGTAACAGCACCCTTTTCAAAACGTGTTTTTCAGCCCGAAATAAACGCGTTTTTTCAGACCGCTGAATCCCTATGTAACTGCAAGGCTCAGAAGAGCCCACACACTCAGCTCTTAACCCCAGTGTGCAGAAAGTGTCAAAACGTGTTTTTCAGCAGAAATAAACATGTTTCTGCAAGTTTGATCACCCCCATGCAACTTATGGGGCAGTAACAGCACCGTTTTCAAAACGTGTTTTTCAGCCCGAAATAAACGCGTTTTTTCAGACCGCTGAAGAGCCCACACACTCAGTTCTTAACCCCAGTGTGCAGAAAGTGTCAAAACGTGTTTTTCAGCAGAAATAAACATGTTTCTGCAAGTTTGATCACCCCCATGCAACTTATGGGGCAGTAACAGCACCCTTTTCAAAACATGTTTTTCAGCCTGAAATAAACGCGTTTTTTCAGACCGCTGAAGAGCCCACACACTCAGTTCTTAACCCCAGTGTGCAGAAAGTGTCAAAACGTGTTTTTCAGCAGAAATAAACATGTTTCTGCAAGTTTGGTCACCCCCATGCAACTTATGGGGCAGTAACAGCACACTTTGCAAAACGTGTTGTTCAGCACGAAATAAACGTGTTTTTTCAGACCGCTGAATCCCTATGTAGCTACAAGGCTCAGAAAAGCCCACACACTCAGCTCTTAACCCCAGTGTGCAGAAAGTGTCAAAACGTGTTTTTCAGCAGAAATAAACATGTTTCTGCAAGTTTGGTCACACCCATGCAACTTATGGGGCAGCAACAGCACACTTTTCAAAACGTGTTTTTCAGCCCGAAATAAACGCGTTTTTTCAGACCGCTGAATCCCTATGTAACTGCAAGGCTCAGAAGAGCCCACACACTCAGCTCTTAACCCCAGTGTGCAGAAAGTGTCAAAACGTGTTTTTCAGCAGAAATAAACATGTTTCTGCAAGTTTGGTCACACCCCATGCAACTTATGGGGCAGTAACAGCACCCTTTTCAAAACGTGTTTTTCAGCACGAAATAAACGCGTTTTTTCAGACCGCTGAATCCCTATGTAACTGCAAGGCTCAGAAGAGCCCACACACTCAGCTCTTAACCCCAGTGTGCAGAAAGTGTCAAAACGTGTTTTTCAGCAGAAATAAACATGTTTCTGCAAGTTTGGTCACCCCCATGCAACTTATGGGGCAGTAACAGCAGCCTTTTCAAAACGTGTTTTTCAGTCCGAAATAAATGCGTTTTTTCAGACCGCTGAATCCCTATGTAACTGCAAGGCTCAGAAGAGCCCACACACTCAGCTCTTAACCCCAGTGTGCAGAAAGTGTCAAAACATATATTTCAGCAGAAATAAACGTTTCTGAAAGTTTTGTCACCCCCATGCAACTTATGGGGCAGTAACAGCACACTTTTCAAAACGTGTTGTTCAGCACGAAATAAACGCGTTTTTTCAGACCGCTGAATCCCTATGTAGCTGCAAGGCTCAGAAGAGCCCACACACTCAGCTCTTAACCCCAGTGTGCAGAAAGTGTCAAAACGTGTTTTTCAGCAGAAAAAAACATGTTTCTGCAAGTTTGGTCACCCCCATGCAACTTATGGGGCAGTAAAAGCACCCTTTTCAAAACGTGTTTTTCAGCCCGAAATAAACGCGTTTTTTCAGACCGCTGAATCCCTATGTAACTGCAAGGCTCAGAAGAGCCCACACACTCAGCTCTTAACCCCAGTGTACAGAAAGTGTCAAAACGTGTTTTTCAGCAGAAATAAACATGTTTCTGCAAGTTTGGTCACCCCCATGCAACTTATGGGGCAGTAACAGCACCCTTTTCAAAACGTGTTTTTCAGCCCGAAATAAACGCGTTTTTTCAGACCGCTGAATCCCTATGTAACTGAAAAGGCTCAGAAGAGCCCACACACTCAGCTCTTAACCCCAGTGTGCAGAAAGTGTCAAAACATATATTTCAGCAGAAATAAACGTTTCTGAAAGTTTTGTCACCCCCATGCAACTTATGGGGCAGTAACAGCACACTTTTCAAAACGTGTTGTTCAGCACGAAATAAACACGTTTTTTCAGACCGCTGAATCCCTATGTAGCTGCAAGGCTCAGAAAAGCCCACACACTCAGCTCTTAACCCCAGTGTGCAGAAAGTGTCAAAACGTGTTTTTCAGCAGAAAAAAACATGTTTCTGCAAGTTTGGTCACCCCCATGCAACTTATGGGGCAGTAAAAGCACCCTTTTCAAAACGTGTTTTTCAGCACGAAATAAACGCGTTTTTTCAGACCGCTGAATCCCTATGTAACTGCAAGGCTCAGAAGAGCCCACACACTCAGCTCTTAACCCCAGTGTGCAGAAAGTGTCAAAACGTGTTTTTCAGCAGAAATAAACATGTTTCTGAAATTTGGTCACCCCCATGCAACTTATGGGGCAGTAACAGCACCCTTTTCAAAACGTGTTTTTCAGCCCGAAATAAACGCGTTTTTTCAGACCGCTGAAGAGCCAACACACTCAGTTCTTAACCCCAGTGTGCAGAAAGTATCAAAACGTGTTTTTCAGCAGAAATAAACATGTTTCTGAAAGTTTGGTCACCCCCATGCAACTTATGGGGCAGTAACAGGACACTTTTCAAAACGTGTTTTTCAGCCCGAAATAAACGCGTTTTTTCAGACCGCTGTATCCCTATGTAACTGCAAGGCTCAGAAGAGCCCACACACTCAGCTCTTAACCCCAGTGTGCAGAATGTGTCAAAACGTGTTTTTCAGCAGAAAAAAACATGTTTCTGCAAGTTTGGTCACCCCCATGCAACTTATGGGGCAGTAACAGCACTCTTTTCAAAACGTGTTTTTCAGCTCGAAATAAACGCGTATTTTCAGACCGCTGAATCCCAATGTAGCTGCAAGGCTCAGAAGAGCCCACACACTCAGCTCTTAACCCCAGTGTGCAGAAAGTGTCAAAACGTGTTTTTCAGCAGAAATAAACATGTTTCTGCAAGTTTGATCACCCCCATGCAACTTAAGGGGCAGTAACAGCACCCTTTTCAAAACGTGTTTTTCAGCACGAAATAAACGCGTTTTTTCAAACCGCTGAATCCCTATGTAGCTGCAAGGCTCAGAGGAGCCCACACACTCAGCTCTTAACCATAGTGTGCAGAAAGTGTCAAAACGTGTTTTTCAGCAGAAATAAACATGTTTCTGCAAGTTTGGTCACCCCCATGCAACTTATGGGGCAGTAACAGCACCCTTTTCAAAACGTGTTTTTCAGCCCGAAATAAACGCGTTTTTTCAGACCGCTGAATCCCTATGTAACTGCAAGGCTCAGAAGAGCCCACACACTCAGCTCTTAACCCCAGTGTGCAGAAAGTGTCAAAACGTGTTTTTCAGCAGAAATAAACATGTTTCTGCAAGTTTGATCACCCCCATGCAACTTATGGGGCAGTAACAGCACCGTTTTCAAAACGTGTTTTTCAGCCCGAAATAAACGCGTTTTTTCAGACCGCTGAAGAGCCCACACACTCAGTTCTTAACCCCAGTGTGCAGAAAGTGTCAAAACGTGTTTTTCAGCAGAAATAAACATGTTTCTGCAAGTTTGATCACCCCCATGCAACTTATGGGGCAGTAACAGCACCGTTTTCAAAACGTGTTTTTCAGCCCGAAATAAACGCGTTTTTTCAGACCGCTGAAGAGCCCACACACTCAGTTCTTAACCCCAGTGTGCAGAAAGTGTCAAAACGTGTTTTTCAGCAGAAATAAACATGTTTCTGCAAGTTTGGTCACCCCCATGCAACTTATGGGGCAGTAACAGCACCCTTTTCAAAACGTGTTTTTCAGCCCGAAATAAACGCGTTTTTTCAGACCGCTGAATCCCTATGTAACTGCAAGGCTCAGAAGAGCCCACACACTCAGCTCTTAACCCCAGTGTGCAGAAAGTGTCAAAACGTGTTTTTCAGCAGAAATAAACATGTTTCTGCAAGTTTGGTCACCCCCATGCAACTTATGGGGCAGTAACAGCACCCTTTTCAAAACGTGTTTTTCAGCCCGAAATAAACGCGTTTTTTCAGACCGCTGAAGAGCCCACACACTCAGTTCTTAACCCCAGTGTGCAGAAAGTGTCAAAACGTGTTTTTCAGCAGAAATAAACATGTTTCTGCAAGTTTGGTCACCCCCATGCAACTTATGGGGCAGTAACAGCACACTTTGCAAAACGTGTTGTTCAGCACGAAATAAACGCGTTTTTTCAGACCGCTGAATCCCTATGTAGCTACAAGGCTCAGAAAAGCCCACACACTCAGCTCTTAACCCCAGTGTGCAGAAAGTGTCAAAACGTGTTTTTCAGCAGAAAAAAACATGTTTCTGCAAGTTTGGTCACACCCATGCAACTTATGGGGCAGCAACAGCACACTTTTCAAAACGTGTTTTTCAGCCCGAAATAAACGCGTTTTTTCAGACCGCTGAATCCCTATGTAACTGCAAGGCTCAGAAGAGCCCACACACTCAGCTCTTAACCCGAGTGTGCAGAAAGTGTCAAAACGTGTTTTTCAGCAGAAATAAACATGTTTCTGCAAGTTTGGTCACACCCCATGCAACTTATGGGGCAGTAACAGCACCCTTTTCAAAACGTGTTTTTCAGCACGAAATAAACGCGTTTTTTCAGACCGCTGAATCCCTATGTAACTGCAAGGCTCAGAAGAGCCCACACACTCAGCTCTTAACCCCAGTGTGCAGAAAGTGTCAAAACGTGTTTTTCAGCAGAAATAAACATGTTTCTGCAAGTTTGGTCACCCCCATGCAACTTATGGGGCAGTAACAGCAGCCTTTTCAAAACGTGTTTTTCAGCCCGAAATAAATGCGTTTTTTCAGACCGCTGAATCCCTATGTAACTGCAAGGCTCAGAAGAGCCCACACACTCAGCTCTTAACCCCAGTGTGCAGAAAGTGTCAAAACATATATTTCAGCAGAAATAAACGTTTCTGAAAGTTTTGTCACCCCCATGCAACTTATGGGGCAGTAACAGCACACTTTTCAAAACGTGTTGTTCAGCACGAAATAAACGCGTTTTTTCAGACCGCTGAATCCCTATGTAGCTGCAAGGCTCAGAAGAGCCCACACACTCAGCTCTTAACCCCAGTGTGCAGAAAGTGTCAAAACGTGTTTTTCAGCAGAAAAAAACATGTTTCTGCAAGTTTGGTCACCCCCATGCAACTTATGGGGCAGTAAAAGCACCCTTTTCAAAACGTGTTTTTCAGCCCGAAATAAACGCGTTTTTTCAGACCGCTGAATCCCTATGTAACTGCAAGGCTCAGAAGAGCCCACACACTCAGCTCTTAACCCCAGTGTGCAGAAAGTGTCAAAACGTGTTTTTCAGCAGAAATAAACATGTTTCTGCAAGTTTGGTCACCCCCATGCAACTTATGGGGCAGTAACAGCACCCTTTTCAAAACGTGTTTTTCAGCCCGAAATAAACGCGTTTTTTCAGACCGCTGAAGAGCCCACACACTCAGCTCTTAACCCCAGTGTGCAGAAAGTGTCAAAACGTGTTTTTCAGCAGAAAAAAACATGTTTCTGCAAGTTTGGTCACCCCCATGCAACTTATGGGGCAGAAACAGCACTCTTTTCAAAACGTGTTTTTCAGCTCGAAATAAACGCGTATTTTCAGACCGCTGAATCCCAATGTAGCTGCAAGGCTCAGAAGAGCCCACACACTCAGCTCTTAACCCCAGTGTGCAGAAAGTGTCAAAACGTGTTTTTCAGCAGAAATAAACATGTTTCTGCAAGTTTGGTCACCCCCATGCAACTTATGGGGCAGTAACAGCACCCTTTTCAAAACGTGTTTTTCAGCACGAAATAAACGCGTTTTTTCAGACCGCTGAAGAGCCCACACACTCAGCTCTTTACCCGAGTGTGCAGAAAGTGTCAAAACGTGTTTTTCAGCAGAAAAAAACATGTTTCTGCAAGTTTGGTCACCCCCATGCAACTTATGGGGCAGTAACAGCACTCTTTTCAAAACGTGTTTTTCAGCTCGAAATAAACGCGTATTTTCAGACCGCTGAATCCCAATGTAGCTGCAAGGCTCAGAAGAGCCCACACATTCAGCTCTTAACCCCAGTGTGCAGAAAGTGTCAAAACGTGTTTTTCAGCAGAAATAAACATGTTTCTGCAAGTTTGGTCACCCCCATGCAACTTATGGGGCAGTAACAGCACCCTTTTCAAAACGTGTTTTTCAGCCCGAAATAAACGCGTTTCTTCAGACCGCTGAATCCCTATGTAACTGAAAAGGCTCAGAAGAGCCCACACACTCAGCTCTTAACCCCAGTGTGCAGAAAGTGTCAAAACATATATTTCAGCAGAAATAAACGTTTCTGAAAGTTTTGTCACCCCCATGCAACTTATGGGGCAGTAACAGCACACTTTTCAAAACGTGTTGTTCAGCACGAAATAAACACGTTTTTTCAGACCGCTGAATCCCTATGTAGCTGCAAGGCTCAGAAAAGCCCACACACTCAGCTCTTAACCCCAGTGTGCAGAAAGTGTCAAAACGTGTTTTTCAGCAGAAATAAACATGTTTCTGCAAGTTTGGTCACCCCCATGCAACTTATGGGGCAGTAACAGCACCCTTTTCAAAACGTGTTTTTCAGCACGAAATAAATGCGTTTTTTCAGACCGCTGAAGAGCCCACACACTCAGCTCTTAACCCCAGTGTGCAGAAAGTGTCAAAACGTGTTTTTCAGCAGAAAAAAACATGTTTCTGCAAGTTTGGTCACCCCCATGCAACTTATGGGGCAGTAACAGCACTCTTTTCGAAACGTGTTTTTCAGCTCGAAATAAACGCGTATTTTCAGACCGCTGAATCCCAATGTAGCTGCAAGGCTCAGAAGAGCCCACACACTCAGCTCTTAACCCCAGTGTGCAGAAAGTGTCAAAACGTGTTTTTCAGCAGAAATAAACATGTTTCTGCAAGTTTGGTCACCCCCATGCAACTTATGGGGCAGTAACAGCACCCTTTTCAAAACGTGTTTTTCAGCCCGAAATAAACGCGTTTTTTCAGACCGCTGAATCCCTATGTAACTGAAAAGGCTCAGAAGAGCCCACACACTCAGCTCTTAACCCCAGTGTGCAGAAAGTGTCAAAACATATATTTCAGCAGAAATAAACGTTTCTGAAAGTTTTGTCACCCCCATGCAACTTATGGGGCAGTAACAGCACACTTTTCAAAACGTGTTGTTCAGCACGAAATAAACACGTTTTTTCAGACCGCTGAATCCCTATGTAGCTGCAAGGCTCAGAAAAGCCCACACACTCAGCTCTTAACCCCAGTGTGCAGAAAGTGTCAAAACGTGTTTTTCAGCAGAAAAAAACATGTTTCTGCAAGTTTGGTCACCCCCATGCAACTTATGGGGCAGTAAAAGCACCCTTTTCAAAACGTGTTTTTCAGCACGAAATAAACGCGTTTTTTCAGACCGCTGAATCCCTATGTAACTGCAAGGCTCAGAAGAGCCCACACACTCAGCTCTTAACCCCAGTGTGCAGAAAGTGTCAAAACGTGTTTTTCAGCAGAAATAAACATGTTTCTGCAAGTTTGGTCACCCCCATGCAACTTATGGGGCAGTAACAGCACCCTTTTCAAAACGTGTTTTTCAGCCCGAAATAAACGCGTTTTTTCAGACCGCTGAAGAGCCCACACACTCAGCTCTTAACCCCAGTGTGCAGAAAGTGTCAAAACGTGTTTTTCAGCAGAAATAAACATGTTTCTGCAAGTTTGGTCACCCCCATGCAACTTATGGGGCAGTAACAGCACCCTTTTCAAAACGTGTTTTTCAGCCCGAAATAAACGCGTTTTTTCAGACCGCTGAATCCCTATGTAACTGCAAGGCTCAGAAGAGCCCACACACTCAGCTCTTAACCCCAGTGTGCAGAAAGTGTCAAAACGTGTTTTTCAGCAGAAATAAACGTTTCTGCAAGTTTGGTCACCCCCATGCAACTTATGGGGCAGTAACAGCACCCTTTTCAAAACGTGTTTTTCAGCCCGAAATAAACGCGTTTTTTCAGACCGCTGAATCCCTATGTAACTGCAAGGCTCAGAAGAGCCCACACACTCAGATCTTAACCCCAGTGTGCAGAAAGTGTCAAAACATATATTTCAGCAGAAATAAACGTTTCTGAAAGTTTTGTCACCCCCATGCAACTTATGGGGCAGTAACAGCACACTTTTCAAAACGTGTTGTTCAGCACGAAATAAACGCGTTTTTTCAGACCGCTGAATCCCTATGTAGCTGCAAGGCTCAGAAGAGCCCACACACTCAGCTCTTAACCCCAGTGTGCAGAAAGTGTCAAAACGTGTTTTTCAGCAGAAATAAACATGTTTCTGCAAGTTTGGTCACCCCCATGCAACTTATGGGGCAGTAACAGCACCCTTTTCAAAACGTGTTTTTCAGCCCGAAATAAACGCGTTTTTTCAGACCGCTGAAGAGCCCACACACTCAGCTCTTAACCCCAGTGTGCAGAAAGTGTCAAAACGTGTTTTTCAGCAGAAAAAAACATGTTTCTGCAAGTTTGGTCACCCCCATGCAACTTATGGGGCAGTAACAGCACTCTTTTCAAAACGTGTTTTTCAGCTCGAAATAAACGCGTATTTTCAGACCGCTGAATCCCAATGTAGCTGCAAGGCTCAGAAGAGCCCACACACTCAGCTCTTAACCCCAGTGTGCAGAAAGTGTCAAAACGTGTTTTTCAGCAGAAATAAACATGTTTCTGCAAGTTTGGTCACCCCCATGCAACTTATGGGGCAGTAACAGCACCATTTTCAAAACGTGTTTTTCAGCCCGAAATAAACGCGTTTTTTCAGACCGCTGAATCCCTATGTAACTGCAAGGCTCAGAAGAGCCCACACACTCAGCTCTTAACCCCAGTGTGCAGAAAGTGTCAAAACGTGTTTTTCAGCAGAAATAAACGTTTCTGCAAGTTTGGTCACCCCCATGCAACTTATGGGGCAGTAACAGCACCCTTTTCAAAACGTGTTTTTCAGCCCGAAATAAACGCGTTTTTTCAGACCGCTGAATCCCTATGTAACTGCAAGGCTCAGAAGAGCCCACACACTCAGATCTTAACCCCAGTGTGCAGAAAGTGTCAAAACATATATTTCAGCAGAAATAAACGTTTCTGAAAGTTTTGTCACCCCCATGCAACTTATGGGGCAGTAACAGCACACTTTTCAAAACGTGTTGTTCAGCACGAAATAAACGCGTTTTTTCAGACCGCTGAATCCCTATGTAGCTGCAAGGCTCAGAAGAGCCCACACACTCAGCTCTTAACCCCAGTGTGCAGAAAGTGTCAAAACGTGTTTTTCAGCAGAAAAAAACATGTTTCTGCAAGTTTGGTCACCCCCATGCAACTTATGGGGCAGTAAAAGCACCCTTTTCAAAACGTGTTTTTCAGCCCGAAATAAACGCGTTTTTTCAGACCGCTGAATCCCTATGTAACTGCAAGGCTCAGAAGAGCCCACACACTCAGCTCTTAACCCCAGTGTGCAGAAAGTGTCAAAACGTGTTTTTCAGCAGAAATAAACATGTTTCTGCAAGTTTGGTCACCCCCATGCAACTTATGGGGCAGTAACAGCACCCTTTTCAAAACGTGTTTTTCAGCACGAAATAAACGCGTTTTTTCAGACCGCTGAAGAGCCCACACACTCAGCTCTTAACCCGAGTGTGCAGAAAGTGTCAAAACGTGTTTTTCAGCAGAAAAAAACATGTTTCTGCAAGTTTGGTCACCCCCATGCAACTTATGGGGCAGTAACAGCACTCTTTTCAAAACGTGTTTTTCAGCTCGAAATAAACGCGTATTTTCAGACCGCTGAATCCCAATGTAGCTGCAAGGCTCAGAAGAGCCCACACACTCAGCTCTTAACCCCAGTGTGCAGAAAGTGTCAAAACGTGTTTTTCAGCAGAAATAAACATGTTTCTGCAAGTTTGGTCACCCCCATGCAACTTATGGGGCAGTAAGAGCACCCTTTTCAAAACGTGTTTTTCAGCCCGAAATAAACGCGTTTTTTCAGACCGCTGAATCCCTATGTAACTGAAAAGGCTCAGAAGAGCCCACACACTCAGCTCTTAACCCCAGTGTGCAGAAAGTGTCAAAACATATATTTCAGCAGAAATAAACGTTTCAGAAAGTTTTGTCACCCCCATGCAACTTATGGGGCAGTAACAGCACCCTTTTCAAAACGTGTTGTTCAGCACGAAATAAACGTGTTTTTTCAGACCGCTGAATCCCTATGTAACTGCAAGGCTCAGAAGAGCCCACACACTCAGCTCTTAACCCCAGTGTGCAGAAAGTGTCAAAACGTGTTTTTCAGCAGAAATAAACATGTTTCTGAAATTTGGTCACCCCCATGCAACTTATGGGGCAGTAACAGCACCCTTTTCAAAACGTGTTTTTCAGCCCGAAATAAACGCGTTTTTTCAGACCGCTGAAGAGCCCACACACTCAGTTCTTAACCCCAGTGTGCAGAAAGTATCAAAACGTGTTTTTCAGCAGAAATAAACATGTTTCTGAAAGTTTGGTCACCCCCATGCAACTTATGGGGCAGTAACAGGACACTTTTCAAAACGTGTTTTTCAGCCCGAAATAAACGCGTTTTTTCAGACCGCTGTATCCCTATGTAACTGCAAGGCTCAGAAGAGCCCACACACTCAGCTCTTAACCCCAGTGTGCAGAATGTGTCAAAACGTGTTTTTCAGCAGAAAAAAACATGTTTCTGCAAGTTTGGTCACCCCCATGCAACTTATGGGGCAGTAACAGCACTCTTTTCAAAACGTGTTTTTCAGCTCGAAATAAATGCGTATTTTCAGACCGCTGAATCCCAATGTAGCTGCAAGGCTCAGAAGAGCCCACACACTCAGCTCTTAACCCCAGTGTGCAGAAAGTGTCAAAACGTGTTTTTCAGCAGAAATAAACATGTTTCTGCAAGTTTGATCACCCCCATGCAACTTAAGGGGCAGTAACAGCACCCTTTTCAAAACGTGTTTTTCAGCACGAAATAAACGCGTTTTTTCAAACCGCTGAATCCCTATGTAGCTGCAAGGCTCAGAGGAGCCCACACACTCAGCTCTTAACCCCAGTGTGCAGAAAGTGTCAAAACGTGTTTTTCAGCAGAAATAAACATGTTTCTGCAAGTTTGGTCACCCCCATGCAACTTATGGGGCAGTAACAGCACCCTTTTCAAAACGTGTTTTTCAGCCCGAAATAAACGCGTTTTTTCAGACCGCTGAATCCCTATGTAACTGCAAGGCTCAGAAGAGCCCACACACTCAGCTCTTAACCCCAGTGTGCAGAAAGTGTCAAAACGTGTTTTTCAGCAGAAATAAACATGTTTCTGCAAGTTTGGTCACCCCCATGCAACTTATGGGGCAGTAACAGCACCCTTTTCAAAACGTGTTTTTCAGCCCGAAATAAACGCGTTTTTTCAGACCGCTGAATCCCTATGTAACTGCAAGGCTCAGAAGAGCCCACACACTCAGCTCTTAACCCCAGTGTGCAGAAAGTGTCAAAACGTGTTTTTCAGCAGAAATAAACATGTTTCTGCAAGTTTGGTCACCCCCATGCAACTTATGGGGCAGTAACAGCACCCTTTTCAAAACGTGTTTTTCAGCACGAAATAAATGCGTTTTTTCAGACCGCTGAAGAGCCCACACACTCAGCTCTTAACCCCAGTGTGCAGAAAGTGTCAAAACGTGTTTTTCAGCAGAAAAAAACATGTTTCTGCAAGTTTGGTCACCCCCATGCAACTTATGGGGCAGTAACAGCACTCTTTTCAAAACGTGTTTTTCAGCTCGAAATAAACGCGTATTTTCAGACCGCTGAATCCCAATGTAGCTGCAAGGCTCAGAAGAGCCCACACACTCAGCTCTTAACCCCAGTGTGCAGAAAGTGTCAAAACGTGTTTTTCAGCAGAAATAAACATGTTTCTGCAAGTTTGGTCACCCCCATGCAACTTATGGGGCAGTAACAGCACCCTTTTCAAAACGTGTTTTTCAGCCCGAAATAAACGCGTTTTTTCAGACCGCTGAATCCCTATGTAACTGCAAGGCTCAGAAGAGCCCACACACTCAGCTCTTAACCCCAGTGTGCAGAAAGTGTCAAAACGTGTTTTTCAGCAGAAATAAACATGTTTCTGCAAGTTTGGTCACCCCCATGCAACTTATGGGGCAGTAACAGCACCCTTTTCAAAACGTGTTTTTCAGCCCGAAATAAACGCGTTTTTTCAGACCGCTGAATCCCTATGTAACTGCAAGGCTCAGAAGAGCCCACACACTCAGCTCTTAACCCCAGTGTGCAGAAAGTGTCAAAACGTGTTTTTCAGCAGAAATAAACATGTTTCTGCAAGTTTGGTCACCCCCATGCAACTTATGGGGCAGTAACAGCACCCTTTTCAAAACGTGTTTTTCAGCACGAAATAAATGCGTTTTTTCAGACCGCTGAAGAGCCCACACACTCAGCTCTTAACCCCAGTGTGCAGAAAGTGTCAAAACGTGTTTTTCAGCAGAAAAAAACATGTTTCTGCAAGTTTGGTCACCCCCATGCAACTTATGGGGCAGTAACAGCACTCTTTTCAAAACGTGTTTTTCAGCTCGAAATAAACGCGTATTTTCAGACCGCTGAATCCCAATGTAGCTGCAAGGCTCAGAAGAGCCCACACACTCAGCTCTTAACCCCAGTGTGCAGAAAGTGTCAAAACGTGTTTTTCAGCAGAAATAAACATGTTTCTGCAAGTTTGGTCACCCCCATGCAACTTATGGGGCAGTAACAGCACCCTTTTCAAAACGTGTTTTTCAGCCCGAAATAAACGCGTTTTTTCAGACCGCTGAATCCCTATGTAACTGAAAAGGCTCAGAAGAGCCCACACACTCAGCTCTTAACCCCAGTGTGCAGAAAGTGTCAAAACATATATTTCAGCAGAAATAAACGTTTCTGAAAGTTTTGTCACCCCCATGCAACTTATGGGGCAGTAACAGCACACTTTTCAAAACGTGTTGTTCAGCACGAAATAAACACGTTTTTTCAGACCGCTGAATCCCTATGTAGCTGCAAGGCTCAGAAAAGCCCACACACTCAGCTTTAACCCCAGTGTGCAGAAAGTGTAAAAACGTGTTTTTCAGCAGAAAAAAACATGTTTCTGCAAGTTTGGTCACCCCCATGCAACTTATGGGGCAGTAAAAGCACCCTTTTCAAAACGTGTTTTTCAGCCCGAAATAAACGCGTTTTTTCAGACCGCTGAATCCCTATGTAACTGCAAGGCTCAGAAGAGCCCACACACTCAGCTCTTAACCCCAGTGTGCAGAAAGTGTCAAAACGTGTTTTTCAGCAGAAATAAACATGTTTCTGAAATTTGGTCACCCCCATGCAACTTATGGGGCAGTAACAGCACCCTTTTCAAAACGTGTTTTTCAGCCCGAAATAAACGCGTTTTTTCAGACCGCTGAAGAGCCCACACACTCAGTTCTTAACCCCAGTGTGCAGAAAGTATCAAAACGTGTTTTTCAGCAGAAATAAACATGTTTCTGAAAGTTTGGTCACCCCCATGCAACTTATGGGGCAGTAACAGGACACTTTTCAAAACGTGTTTTTCAGCCTGAAATAAACGCGTTTTTTCAGACCGCTGTATCCCTATGTAACTGCAAGGCTCAGAAGAGCCCACACACTCAGCTCTTAACCCCAGTGTGCAGAATGTGTCAAAACGTGTTTTTCAGCAGAAAAAAACATGTTTCTGCAAGTTTGGTCACCCCCATGCAACTTATGGGGCAGTAACAGCACTCTTTTCAAAACGTGTTTTTCAGCTCGAAATAAACGCGTATTTTCAGACCGCTGAATCCCAATGTAGCTGCAAGGCTCAGAAGAGCCCACACACTCAGCTCTTAACCCCAGTGTGCAGAAAGTGTCAAAACGTGTTTTTCAGCAGAAATAAACATGTTTCTGCAAGTTTGATCACCCCCATGCAACTTAAGGGGCAGTAACAGCACCCTTTTCAAAACGTGTTTTTCAGCACGAAATAAACGCGTTTTTTCAAACCGCTGAATCCCTATGTAGCTGCAAGGCTCAGAGGAGCCCACACACTCAGCTCTTAACCATAGTGTGCAGAAAGTGTCAAAACGTGTTTTTCAGCAGAAATAAACATGTTTCTGCAAGTTTGGTCACCCCCATGCAACTTATGGGGCAGTAACAGCACCCTTTTCAAAACGTGTTTTTCAGCCCGAAATAAACGCGTTTTTTCAGACCGCTGAATCCCTATGTAACTGCAAGGCTCAGAAGAGCCCACACACTCAGCTCTTAACCCCAGTGTGCAGAAAGTGTCAAAACGTGTTTTTCAGCAGAAATAAACATGTTTCTGCAAGTTTGATCACCCCCATGCAACTTATGGGGCAGTAACAGCTCCGTTTTCAAAACGTGTTTTTCAGCCCGAAATAAACGCGTTTTTTCAGACCGCTGAAGAGCCCACACACTCAGTTCTTAACCCCAGTGTGCAGAAAGTGTCAAAACGTGTTTTTCAGCAGAAATAAACATGTTTCTGCAAGTTTGGTCACCCCCATGCAACTTATGGGGCAGTAACAGCACCCTTTTCAAAACGTGTTTTTCAGCCCGAAATAAACGCGTTTTTTCAGACCGCTGAATCCCTATGTAACTGCAAGGCTCAGAAGAGCCCACACACTCAGCTCTTAACCCCAGTGTGCAGAAAGTGTCAAAACGTGTTTTTCAGCAGAAATAAACATGTTTCTGCAAGTTTGGTCACCCCCATGCAACTTATGGGGCAGTAACAGCACCCTTTTCAAAACGTGTTTTTCAGCCCGAAATAAACGCGTTTTTTCAGACCGCTGAAGAGCCCACACACTCAGCTCTTAACCCCAGTGTGCAGAAAGTGTCAAAACGTGTTTTTCAGCAGAAAAAAACATGTTTCTGCAAGTTTGGTCACCCCCATGCAACTTATGGGGCAGTAACAGCACTCTTTTCAAAACGTGTTTTTCAGCTCGAAATAAACGCGTATTTTCAGACTGCTGAATCCCAATGTAGCTGCAAGGCTCAGAAGAGCCCACACACTCAGCTCTTAACCCCAGTGTGCAGAAAGTGTCAAAACGTGTTTTTCAGCAGAAATAAACATGTTTCTGCAAGTTTGGTCACCCACATGCAACTTATGGGGCAGTAACAGTACCCTTTACAAAACGTGTTTTTCAGCTCGAAATAAACGCGTTTTTTCATACCGCTGAATCCCTATGTAACTGCAAGGCTCAGAAGAGCCCACACACTCAGCTCTTAACCCCAGTGTGCAGAAAGTGTCAAAACGTGTTTTTCAGCAGAAATAAACATGTTTCTGCAAGTTTGATCACCCCCATGCAACTTATGGGGCAGTAACAGCACCCTTTTCAAAACATGTTTTTCAGCCTGAAATAAACGCGTTTTTTCAGACCGCTGAAGAGCCCACACACTCAGTTCTTAACCCCAGTGTGCAGAAAGTATCAAAACGTGTTTTTCAGCAGAAATAAACATGTTTCTGAAAGTTTGGTCACCCCCATGCAACTTATGGGGCAGTAACAGGACACTTTTCAAAACGTGTTTTTCAGCCTGAAATAAACGCGTTTTTTCAGACCGCTGTATCCCTATGTAACTGCAAGGCTCAGAAGAGCCCACACACTCAGCTCTTAACCCCAGTGTGCAGAATGTGTCAAAACGTGTTTTTCAGCAGAAAAAAACATGTTTCTGCAAGTTTGGTCACCCCCATGCAACTTATGGGGCAGTAACAGCACTCTTTTCAAAACGTGTTTTTCAGCTCGAAATAAACGCGTATTTTCAGACCGCTGAATCCCAATGTAGCTGCAAGGCTCAGAAGAGCCCACACACTCAGCTCTTAACCCCAGTGTGCAGAAAGTGTCAAAACGTGTTTTTCAGCAGAAATAAACATGTTTCTGCAAGTTTGATCACCCCCATGCAACTTAAGGGGCAGTAACAGCACCCTTTTCAAAACGTGTTTTTCAGCACGAAATAAACGCGTTTTTTCAAACCGCTGAATCCCTATGTAGCTGCAAGGCTCAGAGGAGCCCACACACTCAGCTCTTAACCATAGTGTGCAGAAAGTGTCAAAACGTGTTTTTCAGCAGAAATAAACATGTTTCTGCAAGTTTGGTCATCCCCATGCAACTTATGGGGCAGTAACAGCAGCCTTTTCAAAACGTGTTTTTCAGCCCTAAATAAACGCATTTTTTCAGACCGCTGAATCCCTATGTAACTGCAAGGCTCAGAAGAGCCCACACACTCAGCTCTTAACCCCAGTGTGCAGAAAGTGTCAAAACATATATTTCAGCAGAAATAAACGTTTCTGAAAGTTTTGTCACCCCCATGCAACTTATGGGGCAGTAACAGCACACTTTTCAAAACGTGTTGTTCAGCACGAAATAAACGCGTTTTTTCAGACCGCTGAATCCCTATGTAGCTGCAAGGCTCAGAAGAGCCCACACACTCAGCTCTTAACCCCAGTGTGCAGAAAGTGTCAAAACGTGTTTTTCAGCAGAAAAAAACATGTTTCTGCAAGTTTGGTCACCCCCATGCAACTTATGGGGCAGTAAAAGCACCCTTTTCAAAACGTGTTTTTCAGCCCGAAATAAACGCGTTTTTTCAGACCGCTGAATCCCTATGTAACTGCAAGGCTCAGAAGAGCCCACACACTCAGCTCTTAACCCCAGTGTGCAGAAAGTGTCAAAACGTGTTTTTCAGCAGAAATAAACATGTTTCTGCAAGTTTGGTCACCCCCATGCAACTTATGGGGCAGTAACAGCACCCTTTTCAAAACGTGTTTTTCAGCCCGAAATAAACGCGTTTTTTCAGACCGCTGAAGAGCCCACACACTCAGCTCTTAACCCCAGTGTGCAGAAAGTGTCAAAACGTGTTTTTCAGCAGAAAAAAAACATGTTTCTGCAAGTTTGGTCACCCCCATGCAACTTATGGGGCAGTAACAGCACACTTTGCAAAACGTGTTGTTCAGCACGAAATAAACGCGTTTTTTCAGACCGCTGAATCCCTATGTAGCTGCAAGGCTCAGAAAAGCCCACACACTCAGCTCTTAACCCCAGTGTGCAGAAAGTGTCAAAACGTGTTTTTCAGCAGAAAAAAACATGTTTCTGCAAGTTTGGTGACACCCATGCAACTTATGGGGCAGCAACGGCACACTTTTCAAAACGTGTTTTTCAGCCCGAAATAAACGCGTTTTTTCAGACCGCTGAATCCCTATGTAACTGCAAGGCTCAGAAGAGCCCACACACTCAGCTCTTAACCCCAGTGTGCAGAAAGTGTCAAAACGTGTTTTTCAGCAGAAATAAACATGTTTCTGCAAGTTTGGTCACACCCCATGCAACTTATGGGGCAGTAACAGCACCCTTTTCAAAACGTGTTTTTCAGCACGAAATAAACGCGTTTTTTCAGACCGCTGAATCCCTATGTAACTGCAAGGCTCAGAAGAGCCCACACACTCAGCTCTTAACCCCAGTGTGCAGAAAGTGTCAAAACGTGTTTTTCAGCAGAAATAAACATGTTTCTGCAAGTTTGGTCACCCCCATGCAACTTATGGGGCAGTAACAGCAGCCTTTTCAAAACGTGTTTTTCAGCCCGAAATAAACGCATTTTTTCAGACCGCTGAATCCCTATGTAACTGCAAGGCTCAGAAGAGCCCACACACTCAGCTCTTAACCCCAGTGTGCAGAAAGTGTCAAAACATATATTTCAGCAGAAATAAACGTTTCTGAAAGTTTTGTCACCCCCATGCAACTTATGGGGCAGTAACAGCACACTTTTCAAAACGTGTTGTTCAGCACGAAATAAACGCGTTTTTTCAGACCGCTGAATCCCTATGTAGCTGCAAGGCTCAGAAGAGCCCACACACTCAGCTCTTAACCCCAGTGTGCAGAAAGTGTCAAAACGTGTTTTTCAGCAGAAAAAAACATGTTTCTGCAAGTTTGGTCACCCCCATGCAACTTATGGGGCAGTAAAAGCACCCTTTTCAAAACGTGTTTTTCAGCCCGAAATAAACGCGTTTTTTCAGACCGCTGAATCCCTATGTAACTGCAAGGCTCAGAAGAGCCCACACACTCAGCTCTTAACCCCAGTGTGCAGAAAGTGTCAAAACGTGTTTTTCAGCAGAAAAAAACATGTTTCTGCAAGTTTGGTGACACCCATGCAACTTATGGGGCAGCAACGGCACACTTTTCAAAACGTGTTTTTCAGCCCGAAATAAACGCGTTTTTTCAGACCGCTGAATCCCTATGTAACTGCAAGGTTCAGAAGAGCCCACACACTCAGCTCTTAACCCCAGTGTGCAGAAAGTGTCAAAACGTGTTTTTCAGCAGAAATAAACATGTTTCTGCAAGTTTGGTCACACCCCATGCAACTTATGGGGCAGTAACAGCACCCTTTTCAAAACGTGTTTTTCAGCCCGAAATAAACGCGTTTTTTCAGACCGCTGAAGAGCCCACACACTCAGCTCTTAACCCCAGTGTGCAGAAAGTGTCAAAACGTGTTTTTCAGCAGAAATAAACATGTTTCTGCAAGTTTGGTCACCCCCATGCAACTTATGGGGCAGTAACAGCACCCTTTTCAAAACGTGTTTTTCAGCCCGAAATAAACGCGTTTTTTCAGACCGCTGAATCCCTATGTAACTGCAAGGCTCAGAAGAGCCCACACACTCAGCTCTTAACCCCAGTGTGCAGAAAGTGTCAAAACGTGTTTTTCAGCAGAAATAAACGTTTCTGCAAGTTTGGTCACCCCCATGCAACTTATGGGGCAGTAACAGCACCCTTTTCAAAACGTGTTTTTCAGCCCGAAATAAACGCGTTTTTTCAGACCGCTGAATCCCTATGTAACTGCAAGGCTCAGAAGAGCCCACACACTCAGATCTTAACCCCAGTGTGCAGAAAGTGTCAAAACATATATTTCAGCAGAAATAAACGTTTCTGAAAGTTTTGTCACCCCCATGCAACTTATGGGGCAGTAACAGCACACTTTTCAAAACGTGTTGTTCAGCACGAAATAAACGCGTTTTTTCAGACCGCTGAATCCCTATGTAGCTGCAAGGCTCAGAAGAGCCCACACACTCAGCTCTTAACCCCAGTGTGCAGAAAGTGTCAAAACGTGTTTTTCAGCAGAAAAAAACATGTTTCTGCAAGTTTGGTCACCCCCATGCAACTTATGGGGCAGTAAAAGCACCCTTTTCAAAACGTGTTTTTCAGCCCGAAATAAACGCGTTTTTTCAGACCGCTGAATCCCTATGTAACTGCAAGGCTCAGAAGAGCCCACACACTCAGCTCTTAACCCCAGTGTGCAGAAAGTGTCAAAACGTGTTTTTCAGCAGAAATAAACATGTTTCTGCAAGTTTGGTCACCCCCATGCAACTTATGGGGCAGTAACAGCACCCTTTTCAAAACGTGTTTTTCAGCACGAAATAAACGCGTTTTTTCAGACCGCTGAAGAGCCCACACACTCAGCTCTTAACCCCAATGTGCAGAAAGTGTCAAAACGTGTTTTTCAGCAGAAAAAAACATGTTTCTGCAAGTTTGGTCACCCCCATGCAACTTATGGGGCAGTAACAGCACTCTTTTCAAAACGTGTTTTTCAGCTCGAAATAAACGCGTATTTTCAGCCGCTGAATCCCAATGTAGCTGCAAGGCTCAGAAGAGCCCACACACTCAGCTCTTAACCCCAGTGTGCAGAAAGTGTCAAAACGTGTTTTTCAGCAGAAATAAACATGTTTCTGCAAGTTTGGTAACCCCCATGCAACTTATGGGGCACTAACAGCACCCTTTTCAAAACGTGTTTTTCAGCCCGAAATAAACGCGTTTTTTCAGACCGCTGAATCCCTATGTAACTGAAAAGGCTCAGAAGAGCCCACACACTCAGCTCTTAACCCCAGTGTGCTGAAAGTGTCAAAACATATATTTCAGCAGAAATAAACGTTTCTGAAAGTTTTGTCACCCCCATGCAACTTATGGGGCAGTAACAGCACCCTTTTCAAAACGTGTTTTTCAGCCCGAAATAAACGCGTTTTTTCAGACCGCTGAATCCCTATGTAACTGCAAGGCTCAGAAGAGCCCACACACTCAGCTCTTAACCCCAGTGTGCAGAAAGTGTCAAAACGTGTTTTTCAGCAGAAATAAACATGTTTCTGCAAGTTTGGTCACCCCCATGCAACTTATGGGGCAGTAACAGCACCCTTTTCAAAACGTGTTTTTCAGCACGAAATAAACGCGTTTTTTCAGACCGCTGAAGAGCCCACACACTCAGCTCTTAACCCCAATGTGCAGAAAGTGTCAAAACGTGTTTTTCAGCAGAAAAAAACATGTTTCTGCAAGTTTGGTCACCCCCATGCAACTTATGGGGCAGTAACAGCACTCTTTTCAAAACGTGTTTTTCAGCTCGAAATAAACGCGTATTTTCAGCCGCTGAATCCCAATGTAGCTGCAAGGCTCAGAAGAGCCCACACACTCAGCTCTTAACCCCAGTGTGCAGAAAGTGTCAAAACGTGTTTTTCAGCAGAAATAAACATGTTTCTGCAAGTTTGGTAACCCCCATGCAACTTATGGGGCACTAACAGCACCCTTTTCAAAACGTGTTTTTCAGCCCGAAATAAACGCGTTTTTTCAGACCGCTGAATCCCTATGTAACTGAAAAGGCTCAGAAGAGCCCACACACTCAGCTCTTAACCCCAGTGTGCTGAAAGTGTCAAAACATATATTTCAGCAGAAATAAACGTTTCTGAAAGTTTTGTCACCCCCATGCAACTTATGGGGCAGTAACAGCACACTTTTCAAAACGTGTTGTTCAGCACGAAATAAACACGTTTTTTCAGACCGCTGAATCCCTATGTAGCTGCAAGGCTCAGAAAAGCCCACACACTCAGCTCTTAACCCCAGTGTGCAGAAAGTGTCAAAACGTGTTTTTCAGCAGAAAAAAACATGTTTCTGCAAGATTGGTCACCCCCATGCAACTTATGGGGCAGTAAAAGCACCCTTTTCAAAACGTGTTTTTCAGCACGAAATAAACGCGTTTTTTCAGACCGCTGAATCCCTATGTAACTGCAAGGCTCAGAAGAGCCCACACACTCAGCTCTTAACCCCAGTGTGCAGAAAGTGTCAAAACGTGTTTTTCAGCAGAAATAAACATGTTTCTGATATTTGGTCACCCCCATGCAACTTATGGGGCAGTAACAGCACCCTTTTCAAAACGTGTTTTTCAGCCCGAAATAAACGCGTTTTTTCAGACCGCTGAAGAGCCCACACACTCAGTTCTTAACCCCAGTGTGCAGAAAGTATCAAAACGTGTTTTTCAGCAGAAATAAACATGTTTCTGAAAGTTTGGTCACCCCCATGCAACTTATGGGGCAGTAACAGGACACTTTTCAAAACGTGTTTTTCAGCCCGAAATAAACGCGTTTTTTCAGACCGCTGAATCCCTATGTAACTGCAAGGCTCAGAAGAGCCCACACACTCAGCTCTTAACCCCAGTGTGCAGAAAGTGTCAAAACGTGTTTTTCAGCAGAAATAAACATGTTTCTGCAAGTTTGGTCACCCCCATGCAACTTATGGGGCAGTAACAGCACCCTTTTCAAAACGTGTTTTTCAGCCCGAAATAAACGCGTTTTTTCAGACCGCTGAATCCCTATGTAACTGAAAAGGCTCAGAAGAGCCCACACACTCAGCTCTAAACCCCAGTGTGCAGAAAGTGTCAAAACATATATTTCAGCAGAAATAAACGTTTCTGAAAGTTTTGTCACCCCCATGCAACTTATGGGGCAGTAACAGCACACTTTTCAAAACGTGTTGTTCAGCACGAAATAAACACGTTTTTTCAGACCGCTGAATCCCTATGTAGCTGCAAGGCTCAGAAAAGCCCACACACTCAGCTCTTAACCCCAGTGTGCAGAAAGTGTCAAAACGTGTTTTTCAGCAGAAAAAAACATGTTTCTGCAAGTTTGGTCACCCCCATGCAACTTATGGGGCAGTAAAAGCACCCTTTTCAAAACGTGTTTTTCAGCACGAAATAAACGCGTTTTTTCAGACCGCTGAATCCCTATGTAACTGCAAGGCTCAGAAGAGCCCACACACTCAGCTCTTAACCCCAGTGTGCAGAAAGTGTCAAAACGTGTTTTTCAGCAGAAATAAACATGTTTCTGAAATTTGGTCACCCCCATGCAACTTATGGGGCAGTAACAGCACCCTTTTCAAAACGTGTTTTTCAGCCCGAAATAAACGCGTTTTTTCAGACCGCTGAAGAGCCCACACACTCAGTTCTTAACCCCAGTGTGCAGAAAGTATCAAAACGTGTTTTTCAGCAGAAATAAACATGTTTCTGAAAGTTTGGTCACCCCCATGCAACTTATGGGGCAGTAACAGGACACTTTTCAAAACGTGTTTTTCAGCCCGAAATAAACGCGTTTTTTCAGACCGCTGTATCCCTATGTAACTGCAAGGCTCAGAAGAGCCCACACACTCAGCTCTTAACCCCAGTGTGCAGAATGTGTCAAAACGTGTTTTTCAGCAGAAAAAAACGTTTCTGCAAGTTTGGTCACCCCCATGCAACTTATGGGGCAGTAACAGCAGCCTTTTCAAAACGTGTTTTTCAGCCCGAAATAAATGCGTTTTTTCAGACCGCTGAATCCCTATGTAACTGCAAGGCTCAGAAGAGCCCACACACTCAGCTCTTAACCCCAGTGTGCAGAAAGTGTCAAAACATATATTTCAGCAGAAATAAACGTTTCTGAAAGTTTTGTCACCCCCATGCAACTTATGGGGCAGTAACAGCACACTTTTCAAAACGTGTTGTTCAGCACGAAATAAACGCGTTTTTTCAGACCGCTGAATCCCTATGTAGCTGCAAGGCTCAGAAGAGCCCACACACTCAGCTCTTAACCCCAGTGTGCAGAAAGTGTCAAAACGTGTTTTTCAGCAGAAAAAAACATGTTTCTGCAAGTTTGGTCACCCCCATGCAACTTATGGGGCAGTAAAAGCACCCTTTTCAAAACGTGTTTTTCAGCCCGAAATAAACGCGTTTTTTCAGACCGCTGAATCCCTATGTAACTGCAAGGCTCAGAAGAGCCCACACACTCAGCTCTTAACCCCAGTGTGCAGAAAGTGTCAAAACGTGTTTTTCAGCAGAAATAAACATGTTTCTGCAAGTTTGGTCACCCCCATGCAACTTATGGGGCAGTAACAGCACCCTTTTCAAAACGTGTTTTTCAGCCCGAAATAAACGCGTTTTTTCAGACCGCTGAAGAGCCCACACACTCAGCTCTTAACCCCAGTGTGCAGAAAGTGTCAAAACGTGTTTTTCAGCAGAAAAAAACATGTTTCTGCAAGTTTGGTCACCCCCATGCAACTTATGGGGCAGTAACAGCACTCCTTTCAAAACGTGTTTTTCAGCTCGAAATAAACGCATATTTTCAGTCCGCTGAATCCCAATGTAGCTGCAAGGCTCAGAAGAGCCCACACACTCAGCTCTTAACCCCAGTGTGCAGAAAGTGTCAAAACGTGTTTTTCAGCAGAAATAAACATGTTTCTGCAAGTTTGGTCACCCCCATGCAACTTATGGGGCAGTAACAGCACCCTTTTCAAAACGTGTTTTTCAGCCCGAAATAAACGCGTTTTTTCAGACCGCTGAATCCCTATGTAACTGAAAAGGCTCAGAAGAGCCCACACACTCAGCTCTTAACCCCAGTGTGCAGAAAGTGTCAAAACATATATTTCAGCAGAAATAAACGTTTCTGAAAGTTTTGTCACCCCCATGCAACTTATGGGGCAGTAACAGCACACTTTTCAAAACGTGTTGTTCAGCACGAAATAAACACGTTTTTTCAGACCGCTGAATCCCTATGTAGCTGCAAGGCTCAGAAAAGCCCACACACTCAGCTCTTAACCCCAGTGTGCAGAAAGTGTCAAAACGTGTTTTTCAGCAGAAAAAAACATGTTTCTGCAAGTTTGGTCACCCCCATGCAACTTATGGGGCAGTAAAAGCACCCTTTTCAAAACGTGTTTTTCAGCACGAAATAAACGCGTTTTTTCAGACCGCTGAATCCCTATGTAACTGCAAGGCTCAGAAGAGCCCACACACTCAGCTCTTAACCCCAGTGTGCAGAAAGTGTCAAAACGTGTTTTTCAGCAGAAATAAACATGTTTCTGAAATTTGGTCACCCCCATGCAACTTATGGGGCAGTAACAGCACCCTTTTCAAAACGTGTTTTTCAGCCCGAAATAAACGCGTTTTTTCAGACCGCTGAAGAGCCAACACACTCAGTTCTTAACCCCAGTGTGCAGAAAGTATCAAAACGTGTTTTTCAGCAGAAATAAACATGTTTCTGAAAGTTTGGTCACCCCCATGCAACTTATGGGGCAGTAACAGGACACTTTTCAAAACGTGTTTTTCAGCCCGAAATAAACGCGTTTTTTCAGACCGCTGTATCCCTATGTAACTGCAAGGCTCAGAAGAGCCCACACACTCAGCTCTTAACCCCAGTGTGCAGAATGTGTCAAAACGTGTTTTTCAGCAGAAAAAAACATGTTTCTGCAAGTTTGGTCACCCCCATGCAACTTATGGGGCAGTAACAGCACTCTTTTCAAAACGTGTTTTTCAGCTCGAAATAAACGCGTATTTTCAGACCGCTGAATCCCAATGTAGCTGCAAGGCTCAGAAGAGCCCACACACTCAGCTCTTAACCCCAGTGTGCAGAAAGTGTCAAAACGTGTTTTTCAGCAGAAATAAACATGTTTCTGCAAGTTTGATCACCCCCATGCAACTTAAGGGGCAGTAACAGCACCCTTTTCAAAACGTGTTTTTCAGCACGAAATAAACGCGTTTTTTCAAACCGCTGAATCCCTATGTAGCTGCAAGGCTCAGAGGAGCCCACACACTCAGCTCTTAACCATAGTGTGCAGAAAGTGTCAAAACGTGTTTTTCAGCAGAAATAAACATGTTTCTGCAAGTTTGGTCACCCCCATGCAACTTATGGGGCAGTAACAGCACCCTTTTCAAAACGTGTTTTTCAGCCCGAAATAAACGCGTTTTTTCAGACCGCTGAATCCCTATGTAACTGCAAGGCTCAGAAGAGCCCACACACTCAGCTCTTAACCCCAGTGTGCAGAAAGTGTCAAAACGTGTTTTTCAGCAGAAATAAACATGTTTCTGCAAGTTTGATCACCCCCATGCAACTTATGGGGCAGTAACAGCACCGTTTTCAAAACGTGTTTTTCAGCCCGAAATAAACGCGTTTTTTCAGACCGCTGAAGAGCCCACACACTCAGTTCTTAACCCCAGTGTGCAGAAAGTGTCAAAACGTGTTTTTCAGCAGAAATAAACATGTTTCTGCAAGTTTGATCACCCCCATGCAACTTATGGGGCAGTAACAGCACCGTTTTCAAAACGTGTTTTTCAGCCCGAAATAAACGCGTTTTTTCAGACCGCTGAAGAGCCCACACACTCAGTTCTTAACCCCAGTGTGCAGAAAGTGTCAAAACGTGTTTTTCAGCAGAAATAAACATGTTTCTGCAAGTTTGGTCACCCCCATGCAACTTATGGGGCAGTAACAGCACCCTTTTCAAAACGTGTTTTTCAGCCTGAAATAAACGCGTTTTTTCAGACCGCTGAATCCCTATGTAACTGCAAGGCTCAGAAGAGCCCACACACTCAGCTCTTAACCCCAGTGTGCAGAAAGTGTCAAAACGTGTTTTTCAGCAGAAATAAACATGTTTCTGAAATTTGGTCACCCCCATGCAACTTATGGGGCAGTAACAGCACCCTTTTCAAAACGTGTTTTTCAGCCCGAAATAAACGCGTTTTTTCAGACCGCTGAAGAGCCAACACACTCAGTTCTTAACCCCAGTGTGCAGAAAGTATCAAAACGTGTTTTTCAGCAGAAATAAACATGTTTCTGAAAGTTTGGTCACCCCCATGCAACTTATGGGGCAGTAACAGGACACTTTTCAAAACGTGTTTTTCAGCCCGAAATAAACGCGTTTTTTCAGACCGCTGTATCCCTATGTAACTGCAAGGCTCAGAAGAGCCCACACACTCAGCTCTTAACCCCAGTGTGCAGAATGTGTCAAAACGTGTTTTTCAGCAGAAAAAAACATGTTTCTGCAAGTTTGGTCACCCCCATGCAACTTATGGGGCAGTAACAGCACTCTTTTCAAAACGTGTTTTTCAGCTCGAAATAAACGCGTATTTTCAGACCGCTGAATCCCAATGTAGCTGCAAGGCTCAGAGGAGCCCACACACTCAGCTCTTAACCATAGTGTGCAGAAAGTGTCAAAACGTGTTTTTCAGCAGAAATAAACATGTTTCTGCAAGTTTGGTCACCCCCATGCAACTTATGGGGCAGTAACAGCACCCTTTTCAAAACGTGTTTTTCAGCCCGAAATAAACGCGTTTTTTCAGACCGCTGAATCCCTATGTAACTGCAAGGCTCAGAAGAGCCCACACACTCAGCTCTTAACCCCAGTGTGCAGAAAGTGTCAAAACGTGTTTTTCAGCAGAAATAAACATGTTTCTGCAAGTTTGATCACCCCCATGCAACTTATGGGGCAGTAACAGCACCGTTTTCAAAACGTGTTTTTCAGCCCGAAATAAACGCGTTTTTTCAGACCGCTGAAGAGCCCACACACTCAGTTCTTAACCCCAGTGTGCAGAAAGTGTCAAAACGTGTTTTTCAGCAGAAATAAACATGTTTCTGCAAGTTTGATCACCCCCATGCAACTTATGGGGCAGTAACAGCACCGTTTTCAAAACGTGTTTTTCAGCCCGAAATAAACGCGTTTTTTCAGACCGCTGAAGAGCCCACACACTCAGTTCTTAACCCCAGTGTGCAGAAAGTGTCAAAACGTGTTTTTCAGCAGAAATAAACATGTTTCTGCAAGTTTGGTCACCCCCATGCAACTTATGGGGCAGTAACAGCACCCTTTTCAAAACGTGTTTTTCAGCCCGAAATAAACGCGTTTTTTCAGACCGCTGAATCCCTATGTAACTGCAAGGCTCAGAAGAGCCCACACACTCAGCTCTTAACCCCAGTGTGCAGAAAGTGTCAAAACGTGTTTTTCAGCAGAAATAAACATGTTTCTGCAAGTTTGATCACCCCCATGCAACTTATGGGGCAGTAACAGCACCGTTTTCAAAACGTGTTTTTCAGCCCGAAATAAACGCGTTTTTTCAGACCGCTGAAGAGCCCACACACTCAGCTCTTAACCCCAGTGTGCAGAAAGTGTCAAAACGTGTTTTTCAGCAGAAATAAACATGTTTCTGCAAGTTTGGTCACCCCCATGCAACTTATGGGGCAGTAACAGCAGCCTTTTCAAAACGTGTTTTTCAGCCCGAAATAAATGCGTTTTTTCAGACCGCTGAATCCCTATGTAACTGCAAGGCTCAGAAGAGCCCACACACTCAGCTCTTAACCCCAGTGTGCAGAAAGTGTCAAAACATATATTTCAGCAGAAATAAACGTTTCTGAAAGTTTTGTCACCCCCATGCAACTTATGGGGCAGTAACAGCACACTTTTCAAAACGTGTTGTTCAGCACGAAATAAACGCGTTTTTTCAGACCGCTGAATCCCTATGTAGCTGCAAGGCTCAGAAGAGCCCACACACTCAGCTCTTAACCCCAGTGTGCAGAAAGTGTCAAAACGTGTTTTTCAGCAGAAAAAAACATGTTTCTGCAAGTTTGGTCACCCCCATGCAACTTATGGGGCAGTAAAAGCACCCTTTTCAAAACGTGTTTTTCAGCCCGAAATAAACGCGTTTTTTCAGACCGCTGAATCCCTATGTAACTGCAAGGCTCAGAAGAGCCCACACACTCAGCTCTTAACCCCAGTGTGCAGAAAGTGTCAAAACGTGTTTTTCAGCAGAAATAAACATGTTTCTGCAAGTTTGGTCACCCCCATGCAACTTATGGGGCAGTAACAGCACCCTTTTCAAAACGTGTTTTTCAGCCCGAAATAAACGCGTCTTTTTAGACCGCTGAAGAGCCCACACACTCAGCTCTTAACCCCAGTGTGCAGAAAGTGTCAAAACGTGTTTTTCAGCAGAAAAAAACATGTTTCTGCAAGTTTGGTCACCCCCATGCAACTTATGGGGCAGTAACAGCACTCTTTTCAAAACGTGTTTTTCAGCTCGAAATAAACGCGTATTTTCAGACCGCTGAATCCCAATGTAGCTGCAAGGCTCAGAAGAGCCCACACACTCAGCTCTTAACCCCAGTGTGCAGAAAGTGTCAAAACGTGTTTTTCAGCAGAAATAAACATGTTTCTGCAAGTTTGGTCACCCCCATGCAACTTATGGGGCAGTAACAGCACCCTTTTCAAAACGTGTTTTTCAGCCCGAAATAAACGCGTTTTTTCAGACCGCTGAATCCCTATGTAACTGAAAAGGCTCAGAAGAGCCCACACACTCAGCTCTTAACCCCAGTGTGCAGAAAGTGTCAAAACATATATTTCAGCAGAAATAAACGTTTCTGAAAGTTTTGTCACCCCCATGCAACTTATGGGGCAGTAACAGCACACTTTTCAAAACGTGTTGTTCAGCACGAAATAAACACGTTTTTTCAGACCGCTGAATCCCTA
The DNA here is from genome assembly GCF_059453375.1 of Lepisosteus platostomus. Lineage (NCBI taxonomy): Eukaryota > Metazoa > Chordata > Actinopteri > Semionotiformes > Lepisosteidae > Lepisosteus > Lepisosteus platostomus. The sequence continues at coordinate 36,352,032 of NC_142612.1, forward strand.
TGTAGCTGCAAGGCTCAGAAAAGCCCACACACTCAGCTCTTAACCCCAGTGTGCAGAAAGTGTCAAAACGTGTTTTTCAGCAGAAAAAAACATGTTTCTGCAAGTTTGGTCACCCCCATGCAACTTATGGGGCAGTAAAAGCACCCTTTTCAAAACGTGTTTTTCAGCACGAAATAAACGCGTTTTTTCAGACCGCTGAATCCCTATGTAACTGCAAGGCTCAGAAGAGCCCACACACTCAGCTCTTAACCCCAGTGTGCAGAAAGTGTCAAAACGTGTTTTTCAGCAGAAATAAACATGTTTCTGAAATTTGGTCACCCCCATGCAACTTATGGGGCAGTAACAGCACCCTTTTCAAAACGTGTTTTTCAGCCCGAAATAAACGCGTTTTTTCAGACCGCTGAAGAGCCAACACACTCAGTTCTTAACCCCAGTGTGCAGAAAGTATCAAAACGTGTTTTTCAGCAGAAATAAACATGTTTCTGAAAGTTTGGTCACCCCCATGCAACTTATGGGGCAGTAACAGGACACTTTTCAAAACGTGTTTTTCAGCCCGAAATAAACGCGTTTTTTCAGACCGCTGTATCCCTATGTAACTGCAAGGCTCAGAAGAGCCCACACACTCAGCTCTTAACCCCAGTGTGCAGAATGTGTCAAAACGTGTTTTTCAGCAGAAAAAAACATGTTTCTGCAAGTTTGGTCACCCCCATGCAACTTATGGGGCAGTAACAGCACTCTTTTCAAAACGTGTTTTTCAGCTCGAAATAAACGCGTATTTTCAGACCGCTGAATCCCAATGTAGCTGCAAGGCTCAGAAGAGCCCACACACTCAGCTCTTAACCCCAGTGTGCAGAAAGTGTCAAAACGTGTTTTTCAGCAGAAATAAACATGTTTCTGCAAGTTTGATCACCCCCATGCAACTTAAGGGGCAGTAACAGCACCCTTTTCAAAACGTGTTTTTCAGCACGAAATAAACGCGTTTTTTCAAACCGCTGAATCCCTATGTAGCTGCAAGGCTCAGAGGAGCCCACACACTCAGCTCTTAACCATAGTGTGCAGAAAGTGTCAAAACGTGTTTTTCAGCAGAAATAAACATGTTTCTGCAAGTTTGGTCACCCCCATGCAACTTATGGGGCAGTAACAGCACCCTTTTCAAAACGTGTTTTTCAGCCCGAAATAAACGCGTTTTTTCAGACCGCTGAATCCCTATGTAACTGCAAGGCTCAGAAGAGCCCACACACTCAGCTCTTAACCCCAGTGTGCAGAAAGTGTCAAAACGTGTTTTTCAGCAGAAATAAACATGTTTCTGCAAGTTTGATCACCCCCATGCAACTTATGGGGCAGTAACAGCACCGTTTTCAAAACGTGTTTTTCAGCCCGAAATAAACGCGTTTTTTCAGACCGCTGAAGAGCCCACACACTCAGTTCTTAACCCCAGTGTGCAGAAAGTGTCAAAACGTGTTTTTCAGCAGAAATAAACATGTTTCTGCAAGTTTGATCACCCCCATGCAACTTATGGGGCAGTAACAGCACCGTTTTCAAAACGTGTTTTTCAGCCCGAAATAAACGCGTTTTTTCAGACCGCTGAAGAGCCCACACACTCAGTTCTTAACCCCAGTGTGCAGAAAGTGTCAAAACGTGTTTTTCAGCAGAAATAAACATGTTTCTGCAAGTTTGGTCACCCCCATGCAACTTATGGGGCAGTAACAGCACCCTTTTCAAAACGTGTTTTTCAGCCCGAAATAAACGCGTTTTTTCAGACCGCTGAATCCCTATGTAACTGCAAGGCTCAGAAGAGCCCACACACTCAGCTCTTAACCCCAGTGTGCAGAAAGTGTCAAAACGTGTTTTTCAGCAGAAATAAACATGTTTCTGCAAGTTTGGTCACCCCCATGCAACTTATGGGGCAGTAACAGCACCCTTTTCAAAACGTGTTTTTCAGCCCGAAATAAACGCGTTTTTTCAGACCGCTGAAGAGCCCACACACTCAGCTCTTAACCCCAGTGTGCAGAAAGTGTCAAAACGTGTTTTTCAGCAGAAAAAAACATGTTTCTGCAAGTTTGGTCACCCCCATGCAACTTATGGGGCAGTAACAGCACTCTTTTCAAAACGTGTTTTTCAGCTCGAAATAAACGCGTATTTTCAGACCGCTGAATCCCAATGTAGCTGCAAGGCTCAGAAGAGCCCACACACTCAGCTCTTAACCCCAGTGTGCAGAAAGTGTCAAAACGTGTTTTTCAGCAGAAATAAACATGTTTCTGCAAGTTTGGTCACCCACATGCAACTTATGGGGCAGTAACAGTACCCTTTTCAAAACGTGTTTTTCAGCTCGAAATAAACGCGTTTTTTCATACCGCTGAATCCCTATGTAACTGCAAGGCTCAGAAGAGCCCACACACTCAGCTCTTAACCCCAGTGTGCAGAAAGTGTCAAAACGTGTTTTTCAGCAGAAATAAACATGTTTCTGCAAGTTTGATCACCCCCATGCAACTTATGGGGCAGTAACAGCACCCTTTTCAAAACATGTTTTTCAGCCTGAAATAAACGCGTTTTTTCAGACCGCTGAAGAGCCCACACACTCAGTTCTTAACCCCAGTGTGCAGAAAGTGTCAAAACGTGTTTTTCAGCAGAAATAAACATGTTTCTGCAAGTTTGGTCACCCCCATGCAACTTATGGGGCAGTAACAGCACACTTTGCAAAACTTGTTGTTCAGCACGAAATAAACGCGTTTTTTCAGTCCGCTGAATCCCTATGTAGCTACAAGGCTCAGAAAAGCCCACACACTCAGCTCTTAACCCCAGTGTGCAGAAAGTGTCAAAACGTGTTTTTCAGCAGAAAAAAACATGTTTCTGCAAGTTTGGTCACACCCATGCAACTTATGGGGCAGCAACAGCACACTTTTCAAAACGTGTTTTTCAGCCCGAAATAAACGCGTTTTTTCAGACCGCTGAATCCCTATGTAACTGCAAGGCTCAGAAGAGCCCACACACTCAGCTCTTAACCCCAGTGTGCAGAAAGTGTCAAAACGTGTTTTTCAGCAGAAATAAACATGTTTCTGCAAGTTTGGTCACACCCCATGCAACTTATGGGGCAGTAACAGCACCCTTTTCAAAACGTGTTTTTCAGCACGAAATAAACGCGTTTTTTCAGACCGCTGAATCCCTATGTAACTGCAAGGCTCAGAAGAGCCCACACACTCAGCTCTTAACCCCAGTGTGCAGAAAGTGTCAAAACGTGTTTTTCAGCAGAAATAAACATGTTTCTGCAAGTTTGGTCACCCCCATGCAACTTATGGGGCAGTAACAGCAGCCTTTTCAAAACGTGTTTTTCAGCCCGAAATAAATGCGTTTTTTCAGACCGCTGAATCCCTATGTAACTGCAAGGCTCAGAAGAGCCCACACACTCAGCTCTTAACCCCAGTGTGCAGAAAGTGTCAAAACATATATTTCAGCAGAAATAAACGTTTCTGAAAGTTTTGTCACCCCCATGCAACTTATGGGGCAGTAACAGCACACTTTTCAAAACGTGTTGTTCAGCACGAAATAAACGCGTTTTTTCAGACCGCTGAATCCCTATGTAGCTGCAAGGCTCAGAAGAGCCCACACACTCAGCTCTTAACCCCAGTGTGCAGAAAGTGTCAAAACGTGTTTTTCAGCAGAAAAAAACATGTTTCTGCAAGTTTGGTCACCCCCATGCAACTTATGGGGCAGTAAAAGCACCCTTTTCAAAACGTGTTTTTCAGCCCGAAATAAACGCGTTTTTTCAGACCGCTGAATCCCTATGTAACTGCAAGGCTCAGAAGAGCCCACACACTCAGCTCTTAACCCCAGTGTGCAGAAAGTGTCAAAACGTGTTTTTCAGCAGAAATAAACATGTTTCTGCAAGTTTGGTCACCCCCATGCAACTTATGGGGCAGTAACAGCACCCTTTTCAAAACGTGTTTTTCAGCCCGAAATAAACGCGTTTTTTCAGACCGCTGAAGAGCCCACACACTCAGCTCTTAACCCCAGTGTGCAGAAAGTGTCAAAACGTGTTTTTCAGCAGAAAAAAACATGTTTCTGCAAGTTTGGTCACCCCCATGCAACTTATGGGGCAGTAACAGCACTCTTTTCAAAACGTGTTTTTCAGCTCGAAATAAACGCGTATTTTCAGACCGCTGAATCCCAATGTAGCTGCAAGGCTCAGAAGAGCCCACACACTCAGCTCTTAACCCCAGTGTGCAGAAAGTGTCAAAACGTGTTTTTCAGCAGAAATAAACATGTTTCTGCAAGTTTGGTCACCCCCATGCAACTTATGGGGCAGTAACAGCACCCTTTTCAAAACGTGTTTTTCAGCCCGAAATAAACGCGTTTTTTCAGACCGCTGAATCCCTATGTAACTGAAAAGGCTCAGAAGAGCCCACACACTCAGCTCTTAACCCCAGTGTGCAGAAAGTGTCAAAACATATATTTCAGCAGAAATAAACGTTTCTGAAAGTTTTGTCACCCCCATGCAACTTATGGGGCAGTAACAGCACACTTTTCAAAACGTGTTGTTCAGCACGAAATAAACACGTTTTTTCAGACCGCTGAATCCCTATGTAGCTGCAAGGCTCAGAAAAGCCCACACACTCAGCTCTTAACCCCAGTGTGCAGAAAGTGTCAAAACGTGTTTTTCAGCAGAAAAAAACATGTTTCTGAAATTTGGTCACCCCCATGCAACTTATGGGGCAGTAACAGCACCCTTTTCAAAACGTGTTTTTCAGCCCGAAATAAACGCGTTTTTTCAGACCGCTGAAGAGCCAACACACTCAGTTCTTAACCCCAGTGTGCAGAAAGTATCAAAACGTGTTTTTCAGCAGAAATAAACATGTTTCTGAAAGTTTGGTCACCCCCATGCAACTTATGGGGCAGTAACAGGACACTTTTCAAAACGTGTTTTTCAGCCCGAAATAAACGCGTATTTTCAGACCGCTGAATCCCAATGTAGCTGCAAGGCTCAGAAGAGCCCACACACTCAGCTCTTAACCCCAGTGTGCAGAAAGTGTCAAAACGTGTTTTTCAGCAGAAATAAACATGTTTCTGCAAGTTTGATCACCCCCATGCAACTTAAGGGGCAGTAACAGCACCCTTTTCAAAACGTGTTTTTCAGCACGAAATAAACGCGTTTTTTCAAACCGCTGAATCCCTATGTAGCTGCAAGGCTCAGAGGAGCCCACACACTCAGCTCTTAACCCCAGTGTGCAGAAAGTGTCAAAACGTGTTTTTCAGCAGAAATAAACATGTTTCTGCAAGTTTGGTCACCCCCATGCAACTTATGGGGCAGTAACAGCACCCTTTTCAAAACGTGTTTTTCAGCCCGAAATAAACGCGTTTTTTCAGACCGCTGAATCCCTATGTAACTGCAAGGCTCAGAAGAGCCCACACACTCAGCTCTTAACCCCAGTGTGCAGAAAGTGTCAAAACGTGTTTTTCAGCAGAAATAAACATGTTTCTGCAAGTTTGGTCACCCCCATGCAACTTATGGGGCAGTAACAGCACCCTTTTCAAAACGTGTTTTTCAGCCCGAAATAAACGCGTTTTTTCAATCCGCTGAATCCCTATGTAACTGCAAGGCTCAGAAGAGCCCACACACTCAGCTCTTAACCCCAGTGTGCAGAAAGTGTCAAAACATATATTTCAGCAGAAATAAACGTTTCTGAAAGTTTTGTCACCCCCATGCAACTTATGGGGCAGTAACAGCACACTTTTCAAAACGTGTTGTTCAGCACGAAATAAACGCATTTTTTCAGACCGCTGAATCCCTATGTAGCTGCAAGGCTCAGAAGAGCCCACACACTCAGCTCTTAACCCCAGTGTGCAGAAAGTGTCAAAACGTGTTTTTCAGCAGAAAAAAACATGTTTCTGCAAGTTTGGTCACCCCCATGCAACTTATGGGGCAGTAAAAGCACCCTTTTCAAAACGTGTTTTTCAGCCCGAAATAAATGCGTTTTTTCAGACCGCTGAATCCCTATGTAACTGCAAGGCTCAGAAGAGCCCACACACTCAGCTCTTAACCCCAGTGTGCAGAAAGTGTCAAAACGTGTTTTTCAGCAGAAATAAACATGTTTCTGCAAGTTTGGTCACCCCCATGCAACTTATGGGGCAGTAACAGCACCCTTTTCAAAACGTGTTTTTCAGCACGAAATAAACGCGTTTTTTCAGACCGCTGAAGAGCCCACACACTCAGCTCTTAACCCCAGTGTGCAGAAAGTGTCAAAACGTGTTTTTCAGCAGAAAAAAACATGTTTCTGCAAGTTTGGTCACCCCCATGCAACTTATGGGGCAGTAACAGCACTCTTTTCAAAACGTGTTTTTCAGCTCGAAATAAACGCGTATTTTCAGCCGCTGAATCCCAATGTAGCTGCAAGGCTCAGAAGAGCCCACACACTCAGCTCTTAACCCCAGTGTGCAGAAAGTGTCAAAACGTGTTTTTCAGCAGAAATAAACATGTTTCTGCAAGTTTGGTCACCCCCATGCAACTTATGGGGCAGTAACAGCACCCTTTTCAAAACGTGTTTTTCAGCCCGAAATAAACGCGTTTTTTCAGACCGCTGAAGAGCCCACACACTCAGCTCTTAACCCCAGTGTTCAGAAAGTGTCAAAACGTGTTTTTCAGCAGAAATAAACATGTTTCTGCAAGTTTGGTCACCCCCATGCAACTTATGGGGCAGTAACAGCACCCTTTTCAAAACGTGTTTTTCAGCCCGAAATAAACGCGTTTTTTCAGACCGCTGAATCCCTATGTAACTGCAAGGCTCAGAAGAGCCCACACACTCAGCTCTTAACCCCAGTGTGCAGAAAGTGTCAAAACGTGTTTTTCAGCAGAAATAAACGTTTCTGCAAGTTTGGTCACCCCCATGCAACTTATGGGGCAGTAACAGCACCCTTTTCAAAACATGTTTTTCAGCCTGAAATAAACGCGTTTTTTCAGACCGCTGAAGAGCCCACACACTCAGTTCTTAACCCCAGTGTGCAGAAAGTGTCAAAACGTGTTTTTCAGCAGAAATAAACATGTTTCTGCAAGTTTGGTCACCCCCATGCAACTTATGGGGCAGTAACAGCACACTTTGCAAAACGTGTTGTTCAGCACGAAATAAACGCGTTTTTTCAGACCGCTGAATCCCTATGTAGCTACAAGGCTCAGAAAAGCCCACACACTCAGCTCTTAACCCCAGTGTGCAGAAAGTGTCAAAACGTGTTTTTCAGCAGAAAAAAACATGTTTCTGCAAGTTTGGTCACACCCATGCAACTTATGGGGCAGCAACAGCACACTTTTCAAAACGTGTTTTTCAGCCCGAAATAAACGCGTTTTTTCAGACCGCTGAATCCCTATGTAACTGCAAGGCTCAGAAGAGCCCACACACTCAGCTCTTAACCCCAGTGTGCAGAAAGTGTCAAAACGTGTTTTTCAGCAGAAATAAACATGTTTCTGCAAGTTTGGTCACACCCCATGCAACTTATGGGGCAGTAACAGCACCCTTTTCAAAACGTGTTTTTCAGCACGAAATAAACGCGTTTTTTCAGACCGCTGAATCCCTATGTAACTGCAAGGCTCAGAAGAGCCCACACACTCAGCTCTTAACCCCAGTGTGCAGAAAGTGTCAAAACGTGTTTTTCAGCAGAAATAAACATGTTTCTGCAAGTTTGGTCACCCCCATGCAACTTATGGGGCAGTAACAGCAGCCTTTTCAAAACGTGTTTTTCAGCCGGAAATAAATGCGTTTTTTCAGACCGCTGAATCCCTATGTAACTGCAAGGCTCAGAAGAGCCCACACACTCAGCTCTTAACCCCAGTGTGCAGAAAGTGTCAAAACATATATTTCAGCAGAAATAAACGTTTCTGAAAGTTTTGTCACCCCCATGCAACTTATGGGGCAGTAACAGCACACTTTTCAAAACGTGTTGTTCAGCACGAAATAAACGCGTTTTTTCAGACCGCTGAATCCCTATGTAGCTGCAAGGCTCAGAAGAGCCCACACACTCAGCTCTTAACCCCAGTGTGCAGAAAGTGTCAAAACGTGTTTTTCAGCAGAAAAAAACATGTTTCTGCAAGTTTGGTCACCCCCATGCAACTTATGGGGCAGTAACAGCACTCTTTTCAAAACGTGTTTTTCAGCTCGAAATAAACGCGTATTTTCAGACCGCTGAATCCCAATGTAGCTGCAAGGCTCAGAAGAGCCCACACACTCAGCTCTTAACCCCAGTGTGCAGAAAGTGTCAAAACGTGTTTTTCAGCAGAAATAAACATGTTTCTGCAAGTTTGGTCACCCCCATGCAACTTATGGGGCAGTAACAGCACCCTTTTCAAAACGTGTTTTTCAGCCCGAAATAAACGCGTTTTTTCAGACCGCTGAATCCCTATGTAACTGAAAAGGCTCAGAAGAGCCCACACACTCAGCTCTTAACCCCAGTGTGCAGAAAGTGTCAAAACATATATTTCAGCAGAAATAAACGTTTCTGAAAGTTTTGTCACCCCCATGCAACTTATGGGGCAGTAACAGCACACTTTTCAAAACGTGTTGTTCAGCACGAAATAAACACGTTTTTTCAGACCGCTGAATCCCTATGTAGCTGCAAGGCTCAGAAAAGCCCACACACTCAGCTCTTAACCCCAGTGTGCAGAAAGTGTCAAAACGTGTTTTTCAGCAGAAAAAAACATGTTTCTGCAAGTTTGGTCACCCCCATGCAACTTATGGGGCAGTAAAAGCACCCTTTTCAAAACGTGTTTTTCAGCACGAAATAAACGCGTTTTTTCAGACCGCTGAATCCCTATGTAACTGCAAGGCTCAGAAGAGCCCACACACTCAGCTCTTAACCCCAGTGTGCAGAAAGTGTCAAAACGTGTTTTTCAGCAGAAATAAACATGTTTCTGAAATTTGGTCACCCCCATGCAACTTATGGGGCAGTAACAGCACCCTTTTCAAAACGTGTTTTTCAGCCCGAAATAAACGCGTTTTTTCAGACCGCTGAAGAGCCAACACACTCAGTTCTTAACCCCAGTGTGCAGAAAGTATCAAAACGTGTTTTTCAGCAGAAATAAACATGTTTCTGAAAGTTTGGTCACCCCCATGCAACTTATGGGGCAGTAACAGGACACTTTTCAAAACGTGTTTTTCAGCCCGAAATAAACGCGTATTTTCAGACCGCTGAATCCCAATGTAGCTGCAAGGCTCAGAAGAGCCCACACACTCAGCTCTTAACCCCAGTGTGCAGAAAGTGTCAAAACGTGTTTTTCAGCAGAAATAAACATGTTTCTGCAAGTTTGGTCACCCCCATGCAACTTATGGGGCAGTAACAGCACCCTTTTCAAAACGTGTTTTTCATCCCGAAATAAACGCGTTTTTTCAGACCGCTGAATCCCTATGTAACTGAAAAGGCTCAGAAGAGCCCACACACTCAGCTCTTAACCCCAGTGTGCAGAAAGTGTCAAAACATATATTTCAGCAGAAATAAACGTTTCTGAAAGTTTTGTCACCCCCATGCAACTTATGGGGCAGTAACAGCACACTTTTCAAAACGTGTTGTTCAGCACGAAATAAACACGTTTTTTCAGACCGCTGAATCCCTATGTAGCTGCAAGGCTCAGAAAAGCCCACACACTCAGCTCTTAACCCCAGTGTGCAGAAAGTGTCAAAACGTGTTTTTCAGCAGAAAAAAACATGTTTCTGCAAGTTTGGTCACCCCCATGCAACTTATGGGGCAGTAAAAGCACCCTTTTCAAAACGTGTTTTTCAGCACGAAATAAACGCGTTTTTTCAGACCGCTGAATCCCTATGTAACTGCAAGGCTCAGAAGAGCCCACACACTCAGCTCTTAACCCCAGTGTGCAGAAAGTGTCAAAACGTGTTTTTCAGCAGAAATAAACATGTTTCTGAAATTTGGTCACCCCCATGCAACTTATGGGGCAGTAACAGCACCCTTTTCAAAACGTGTTTTTCAGCCCGAAATAAACGCGTTTTTTCAGACCGCTGAAGAGCCAACACACTCAGTTCTTAACCCCAGTGTGCAGAAAGTATCAAAACGTGTTTTTCAGCAGAAATAAACATGTTTCTGAAAGTTTGGTCACCCCCATGCAACTTATGGGGCAGTAACAGGACACTTTTCAAAACGTGTTTTTCAGCCCGAAATAAACGCGTTTTTTCAGACCGCTGTATCCCTATGTAACTGCAAGGCTCAGAAGAGCCCACACACTCAGCTCTTAACCCCAGTGTGCAGAATGTGTCAAAACGTGTTTTTCAGCAGAAAAAAACATGTTTCTGCAAGTTTGGTCACCCCCATGCAACTTATGGGGCAGTAACAGCACTCTTTTCAAAACGTGTTTTTCAGCTCGAAATAAACGCGTATTTTCAGACCGCTGAATCCCAATGTAGCTGCAAGGCTCAGAAGAGCCCACACACTCAGCTCTTAACCCCAGTGTGCAGAAAGTGTCAAAACGTGTTTTTCAGCAGAAATAAACATGTTTCTGCAAGTTTGATCACCCCCATGCAACTTAAGGGGCAGTAACAGCACCCTTTTCAAAACGTGTTTTTCAGCACGAAATAAACGCGTTTTTTCAAACCGCTGAATCCCTATGTAGCTGCAAGGCTCAGAGGAGCCCACACACTCAGCTCTTAACCCCAGTGTGCAGAAAGTGTCAAAACGTGTTTTTCAGCAGAAATAAACATGTTTCTGCAAGTTTGGTCACCCCCATGCAACTTATGGGGCAGTAACAGCACCCTTTTCAAAACGTGTTTTTCAGCCCGAAATAAACGCGTTTTTTCAGACCGCTGAAGAGCCCACACACTCAGCTCTTAACCCCAGTGTGCAGAAAGTGTCAAAACGTGTTTTTCAGCAGAAATAAACATGTTTCTGCAAGTTTGGTCACCCCCATGCAACTTATGGGGCAGTAACAGCACCCTTTTCAAAACGTGTTTTTCAGCCCGAAATAAACGCGTTTTTTCAGACCGCTGAATCCCTATGTAACTGCAAGGCTCAGAAGAGCCCACACACTCAGCTCTTAACCCCAGTGTGCAGAAAGTGTCAAAACATATATTTCAGCAGAAATAAACGTTTCTGAAAGTTTTGTCACCCCCATGCAACTTATGGGGCAGTAACAGCACACTTTTCAAAACGTGTTGTTCAGCACGAAATAAACGCGTTTTTTCAGACCGCTGAATCCCTATGTAGCTGCAAGGCTCAGAAGAGCCCACACACTCAGCTCTTAACCCCAGTGTGCAGAAAGTGTCAAAACGTGTTTTTCAGCAGAAAAAAACATGTTTCTGCAAGTTTGGTCACCCCCATGCAACTTATGGGGCAGTAAAAGCACCCTTTTCAAAACGTGTTTTTCAGCCCGAAATAAATGCGTTTTTTCAGACCGCTGAATCCCTATGTAACTGCAAGGCTCAGAAGAGCCCACACACTCAGCTCTTAACCCCAGTGTGCAGAAAGTGTCAAAACGTGTTTTTCAGCAGAAATAAACATGTTTCTGCAAGTTTGGTCACCCCCATGCAACTTATGGGGCAGTAACAGCACCCTTTTCAAAACGTGTTTTTCAGCACGAAATAAACGCGTTTTTTCAGACCGCTGAAGAGCCCACACACTCAGCTCTTAACCCCAGTGTGCAGAAAGTGTCAAAACGTGTTTTTCAGCAGAAAAAAACATGTTTCTGCAAGTTTGGTCACCCCCATGCAACTTATGGGGCAGTAATAGCACTCTTTTCAAAACGTGTTTTTCAGCTCGAAATAAACGCGTATTTTCAGCCGCTGAATCCCAATGTAGCTGCAAGGCTCAGAAGAGCCCACACACTCAGCTCTTAACCCCAGTGTGCAGAAAGTGTCAAAACGTGTTTTTCAGCAGAAATAAACATGTTTCTGCAAGTTTGGTCACCCCCATGCAACTTATGGGGCAGTAACAGCACCCTTTTCAAAACGTGTTTTTCAGCCCGAAATAAACGCGTTTTTTCAGACCGCTGAAGAGCCCACACACTCAGCTCTTAACCCCAGTGTTCAGAAAGTGTCAAAACGTGTTTTTCAGCAGAAATAAACATGTTTCTGCAAGTTTGGTCACCCCCATGCAACTTATGGGGCAGTAACAGCACCCTTTTCAAAACGTGTTTTTCAGCCCGAAATAAACGCGTTTTTTCAGACCGCTGAATCCCTATGTAACTGCAAGGCTCAGAAGAGCCCACACACTCAGCTCTTAACCCCAGTGTGCAGAAAGTGTCAAAACGTGTTTTTCAGCAGAAATAAACGTTTCTGCAAGTTTGGTCACCCCCATGCAACTTATGGGGCAGTAACAGCACCCTTTTCAAAACGTGTTTTTCAGCCCGAAATAAACGCGTTTTTTCAGACCGCTGAATCCCTATGTAACTGCAAGGCTCAGAAGAGCCCACACACTCAGCTCTTAACCCCAGTGTGCAGAAAGTGTCAAAACGTGTTTTTCAGCAGAAATAAACGTTTCTGCAAGTTTGGTCACCCCCATGCAACTTATGGGGCAGTAACAGCACCCTTTTCAAAACGTGTTTTTCAGCCCGAAATAAACGCGTTTTTTCAGACCGCTGAATCCCTATGTAACTGCAAGGCTCAGAAGAGCCCACACACTCAGATCTTAACCCCAGTGTGCAGAAAGTGTCAAAACATATATTTCAGCAGAAATAAACGTTTCTGAAAGTTTTGTCACCCCCATGCAACTTATGGGGCAGTAACAGCACACTTTTCAAAACGTGTTGTTCAGCACGAAATAAACGCGTTTTTTCAGACCGCTGAATCCCTATGTAGCTGCAAGGCTCAGAAGAGCCCACACACTCAGCTCTTAACCCCAGTGTGCAGAAAGTGTCAAAACGTGTTTTTCAGCAGAAATAAACATGTTTCTGCAAGTTTGGTCACCCACATGCAACTTATGGGGCAGTAACAGTACCCTTTTCAAAACGTGTTTTTCAGCTCGAAATAAACGCGTTTTTTCATACCGCTGAATCCCTATGTAACTGCAAGGCTCAGAAGAGCCCACACACTCAGCTCTTAACCCCAGTGTGCAGAAAGTGTCAAAACGTGTTTTTCAGCAGAAATAAACATGTTTCTGCAAGTTTGATCACCCCCATGCAACTTATGGGGCAGTAACAGCACCCTTTTCAAAACATGTTTTTCAGCCTGAAATAAACGCGTTTTTTCAGACCGCTGAAGAGCCCACACACTCAGTTCTTAACCCCAGTGTGCAGAAAGTGTCAAAACGTGTTTTTCAGCAGAAATAAACATGTTTCTGCAAGTTTGGTCACCCCCATGCAACTTATGGGGCAGTAACAGCACACTTTGCAAAACGTGTTGTTCAGCACGAAATAAACGCGTTTTTTCAGACCGCTGAATCCCTATGTAGCTACAAGGCTCAGAAAAGCCCACACACTCAGCTCTTAACCCCAGTGTGCAGAAAGTGTCAAAACGTGTTTTTCAGCAGAAAAAAACATGTTTCTGCAAGTTTGGTCACACCCATGCAACTTATGGGGCAGCAACAGCACACTTTTCAAAACGTGTTTTTCAGCCCGAAATAAACGCGTTTTTTCAGACCGCTGAATCCCTATGTAACTGCAAGGCTCAGAAGAGCCCACACACTCAGCTCTTAACCCCAGTGTGCAGAAAGTGTCAAAACGTGTTTTTCAGCAGAAATAAACATGTTTCTGCAAGTTTGGTCACACCCCATGCAACTTATGGGGCAGTAACAGCACCCTTTTCAAAACGTGTTTTTCAGCACGAAATAAACGCGTTTTTTCAGACCGCTGAATCCCTATGTAACTGCAAGGCTCAGAAGAGCCCACACACTCAGCTCTTAACCCCAGTGTGCAGAAAGTGTCAAAACGTGTTTTTCAGCAGAAATAAACATGTTTCTGCAAGTTTGGTCACCCCCATGCAACTTATGGGGCAGTAACAGCAGCCTTTTCAAAACGTGTTTTTCAGCCCGAAATAAATGCGTTTTTTCAGTCCGCTGAATCCCTATGTAACTGCAAGGCTCAGAAGAGCCCACACACTCAGCTCTTAACCCCAGTGTGCAGAAAGTGTCAAAACATATATTTCAGCAGAAATAAACGTTTCTGAAAGTTTTGTCACCCCCATGCAACTTATGGGGCAGTAACAGCACACTTTTCAAAACGTGTTGTTCAGCACGAAATAAACGCGTTTTTTCAGACCGCTGAATCCCTATGTAGCTGCAAGGCTCAGAAGAGCCCACACACTCAGCTCTTAACCCCAGTGTGCAGAAAGTGTCAAAACGTGTTTTTCAGCAGAAAAAAACATGTTTCTGCAAGTTTGGTCACCCCCATGCAACTTATGGGGCAGTAAAAGCACCCTTTTCAAAACGTGTTTTTCAGCCCGAAATAAACGCGTTTTTTCAGACCGCTGAATCCCTATGTAACTGCAAGGCTCAGAAGAGCCCACACACTCAGCTCTTAACCCCAGTGTGCAGAAAGTGTCAAAACGTGTTTTTCAGCAGAAATAAACATGTTTCTGCAAGTTTGGTCACCCCCATGCAACTTATGGGGCAGTAACAGCACCCTTTTCAAAACGTGTTTTTCAGCCCGAAATAAACGCGTTTTTTCAGACCGCTGAAGAGCCCACACACTCAGCTCTTAACCCCAGTGTGCAGAAAGTGTCAAAACGTGTTTTTCAGCAGAAAAAAACATGTTTCTGCAAGTTTGGTCACCCCCATGCAACTTATGGGGCAGTAACAGCACTCTTTTCAAAACGTGTTTTTCAGCTCGAAATAAACGCGTATTTTCAGACCGCTGAATCCCAATGTAGCTGCAAGGCTCAGAAGAGCCCACACACTCAGCTCTTAACCCCAGTGTGCAGAAAGTGTCAAAACGTGTTTTTCAGCAGAAATAAACATGTTTCTGCAAGTTTGGTCACCCCCATGCAACTTATGGGGCAGTAACAGCACCCTTTTCAAAACGTGTTTTTCAGCCCGAAATAAACGCGTTTTTTCAGACCGCTGAATCCCTATGTAACTGAAAAGGCTCAGAAGAGCCCACACACTCAGCTCTTAACCCCAGTGTGCAGAAAGTGTCAAAACATATATTTCAGCAGAAATAAACGTTTCTGAAAGTTTTGTCACCCCCATGCAACTTATGGGGCAGTAACAGCACACTTTTCAAAACGTGTTGTTCAGCACGAAATAAACACGTTTTTTCAGACCGCTGAATCCCTATGTAGCTGCAAGGCTCAGAAAAGCCCACACACTCAGCTCTTAACCCCAGTGTGCAGAAAGTGTCAAAACGTGTTTTTCAGCAGAAAAAAACATGTTTCTGCAAGTTTGGTCACCCCCATGCAACTTATGGGGCAGTAAAAGCACCCTTTTCAAAACGTGTTTTTCAGCACGAAATAAACGCGTTTTTTCAGACCGCTGAATCCCTATGTAACTGCAAGGCTCAGAAGAGCCCACACACTCAGCTCTTAACCCCAGTGTGCAGAAAGTGTCAAAACGTGTTTTTCAGCAGAAAAAAACATGTTTCTGCAAGTTTGGTCACCCCCATGCAACTTATGGGGCAGTAATAGCACTCTTTTCAAAACGTGTTTTTCAGCTCGAAATAAACGCGTATTTTCAGCCGCTGAATCCCAATGTAGCTGCAAGGCTCAGAAGAGCCCACACACTCAGCTCTTAACCCCAGTGTGCAGAAAGTGTCAAAACGTGTTTTTCAGCAGAAATAAACATGTTTCTGCAAGTTTGGTCACCCCCATGCAACTTATGGGGCAGTAACAGCACCCTTTTCAAAACGTGTTTTTCAGCCCGAAATAAACGCGTTTTTTCAGACCGCTGAAGAGCCCACACACTCAGCTCTTAACCCCAGTGTTCAGAAAGTGTCAAAACGTGTTTTTCAGCAGAAATAAACATGTTTCTGCAAGTTTGGTCACCCCCATGCAACTTATGGGGCAGTAACAGCACCCTTTTCAAAACGTGTTTTTCAGCCCGAAATAAACGCGTTTTTTCAGACCGCTGAATCCCTATGTAACTGCAAGGCTCAGAAGAGCCCACACACTCAGCTCTTAACCCCAGTGTGCAGAAAGTGTCAAAACGTGTTTTTCAGCAGAAATAAACGTTTCTGCAAGTTTGGTCACCCCCATGCAACTTATGGGGCAGTAACAGCACCCTTTTCAAAACGTGTTTTTCAGCCCGAAATAAACGCGTTTTTTCAGACCGCTGAATCCCTATGTAACTGCAAGGCTCAGAAGAGCCCACACACTCAGCTCTTAACCCCAGTGTGCAGAAAGTGTCAAAACGTGTTTTTCAGCAGAAATAAACGTTTCTGCAAGTTTGGTCACCCCCATGCAACTTATGGGGCAGTAACAGCACCCTTTTCAAAACGTGTTTTTCAGCCCGAAATAAACGCGTTTTTTCAGACCGCTGAATCCCTATGTAACTGCAAGGCTCAGAAGAGCCCACACACTCAGATCTTAACCCCAGTGTGCAGAAAGTGTCAAAACATATATTTCAGCAGAAATAAACGTTTCTGAAAGTTTTGTCACCCCCATGCAACTTATGGGGCAGTAACAGCACACTTTTCAAAACGTGTTGTTCAGCACGAAATAAACGCGTTTTTTCAGACCGCTGAATCCCTATGTAGCTGCAAGGCTCAGAAGAGCCCACACACTCAGCTCTTAACCCCAGTGTGCAGAAAGTGTCAAAACGTGTTTTTCAGCAGAAATAAACATGTTTCTGCAAGTTTGGTCACCCACATGCAACTTATGGGGCAGTAACAGTACCCTTTTCAAAACGTGTTTTTCAGCTCGAAATAAACGCGTTTTTTCATACCGCTG
Organism: Lepisosteus platostomus; assembly: GCF_059453375.1. Taxonomy (NCBI): domain Eukaryota; kingdom Metazoa; phylum Chordata; class Actinopteri; order Semionotiformes; family Lepisosteidae; genus Lepisosteus; species Lepisosteus platostomus. The sequence continues at coordinate 36,368,828 of NC_142612.1, forward strand.
AATCCCTATGTAACTGCAAGGCTCAGAAGAGCCCACACACTCAGCTCTTAACCCCAGTGTGCAGAAAGTGTCAAAACGTGTTTTTCAGCAGAAATAAACATGTTTCTGCAAGTTTGATCACCCCCATGCAACTTATGGGGCAGTAACAGCACCCTTTTCAAAACATGTTTTTCAGCCTGAAATAAACGCGTTTTTTCAGACCGCTGAAGAGCCCACACACTCAGTTCTTAACCCCAGTGTGCAGAAAGTGTCAAAACGTGTTTTTCAGCAGAAATAAACATGTTTCTGCAAGTTTGGTCACCCCCATGCAACTTATGGGGCAGTAACAGCACACTTTGCAAAACGTGTTGTTCAGCACGAAATAAACGCGTTTTTTCAGACCGCTGAATCCCTATGTAGCTACAAGGCTCAGAAAAGCCCACACACTCAGCTCTTAACCCCAGTGTGCAGAAAGTGTCAAAACGTGTTTTTCAGCAGAAAAAAACATGTTTCTGCAAGTTTGGTCACACCCATGCAACTTATGGGGCAGCAACAGCACACTTTTCAAAACGTGTTTTTCAGCCCGAAATAAACGCGTTTTTTCAGACCGCTGAATCCCTATGTAACTGCAAGGCTCAGAAGAGCCCACACACTCAGCTCTTAACCCCAGTGTGCAGAAAGTGTCAAAACGTGTTTTTCAGCAGAAATAAACATGTTTCTGCAAGTTTGGTCACACCCCATGCAACTTATGGGGCAGTAACAGCACCCTTTTCAAAACGTGTTTTTCAGCACGAAATAAACGCGTTTTTTCAGACCGCTGAATCCCTATGTAACTGCAAGGCTCAGAAGAGCCCACACACTCAGCTCTTAACCCCAGTGTGCAGAAAGTGTCAAAACGTGTTTTTCAGCAGAAATAAACATGTTTCTGCAAGTTTGGTCACCCCCATGCAACTTATGGGGCAGTAACAGCAGCCTTTTCAAAACGTGTTTTTCAGCCCGAAATAAATGCGTTTTTTCAGTCCGCTGAATCCCTATGTAACTGCAAGGCTCAGAAGAGCCCACACACTCAGCTCTTAACCCCAGTGTGCAGAAAGTGTCAAAACATATATTTCAGCAGAAATAAACGTTTCTGAAAGTTTTGTCACCCCCATGCAACTTATGGGGCAGTAACAGCACACTTTTCAAAACGTGTTGTTCAGCACGAAATAAACGCGTTTTTTCAGACCGCTGAATCCCTATGTAGCTGCAAGGCTCAGAAGAGCCCACACACTCAGCTCTTAACCCCAGTGTGCAGAAAGTGTCAAAACGTGTTTTTCAGCAGAAAAAAACATGTTTCTGCAAGTTTGGTCACCCCCATGCAACTTATGGGGCAGTAACAGCACACTTTGCAAAACGTGTTGTTCAGCACGAAATAAACGCGTTTTTTCAGACCGCTGAATCCCTATGTAGCTGCAAGGCTCAGAAAAGCCCACACACTCAGCTCTTAACCCCAGTGTGCAGAAAGTGTCAAAACGTGTTTTTCAGCAGAAATAAACATGTTTCTGCAAGTTTGGTCACCCCCATGCAACTTATGGGGCAGTAACAGCACCCTTTTCAAAACGTGTTTTTCAGCCCGAAATAAACGCGTTTTTTCAGACCGCTGAAGAGCCCACACACTCAGCTCTTAACCCCAGTGTGCAGAAAGTGTCAAAACGTGTTTTTCAGCAGAAAAAAACATGTTTCTGCAAGTTTGGTCACCCCCATGCAACTTATGGGGCAGTAACAGCACTCTTTTCAAAACGTGTTTTTCAGCTCGAAATAAACGCGTATTTTCAGACCGCTGAATCCCAATGTAGCTGCAAGGCTCAGAAGAGCCCACACACTCAGCTCTTAACCCCAGTGTGCAGAAAGTGTCAAAACGTGTTTTTCAGCAGAAATAAACATGTTTCTGCAAGTTTGGTCACCCCCATGCAACTTATGGGGCAGTAACAGCACCCTTTTCAAAACGTGTTTTTCAGCCCGAAATAAACGCGTTTTTTCAGACCGCTGAATCCCTATGTAACTGAAAAGGCTCAGAAGAGCCCACACACTCAGCTCTTAACCCCAGTGTGCAGAAAGTGTCAAAACATATATTTCAGCAGAAATAAACGTTTCTGAAAGTTTTGTCACCCCCATGCAACTTATGGGGCAGTAACAGCACACTTTTCAAAACGTGTTGTTCAGCACGAAATAAACACGTTTTTTCAGACCGCTGAATCCCTATGTAGCTGCAAGGCTCAGAAAAGCCCACACACTCAGCTCTTAACCCCAGTGTGCAGAAAGTGTCAAAACGTGTTTTTCAGCAGAAAAAAACATGTTTCTGCAAGTTTGGTCACCCCCATGCAACTTATGGGGCAGTAAAAGCACCCTTTTCAAAACGTGTTTTTCAGCACGAAATAAACGCGTTTTTTCAGACCGCTGAATCCCTATGTAACTGCAAGGCTCAGAAGAGCCCACACACTCAGCTCTTAACCCCAGTGTGCAGAAAGTGTCAAAACGTGTTTTTCAGCAGAAATAAACATGTTTCTGAAATTTGGTCACCCCCATGCAACTTATGGGGCAGTAACAGCACCCTTTTCAAAACGTGTTTTTCAGCCCGAAATAAACGCGTTTTTTCAGACCGCTGAAGAGCCAACACACTCAGTTCTTAACCCCAGTGTGCAGAAAGTATCAAAACGTGTTTTTCAGCAGAAATAAACATGTTTCTGAAAGTTTGGTCACCCCCATGCAACTTATGGGGCAGTAACAGGACACTTTTCAAAACGTGTTTTTCAGCCCGAAATAAACGCGTATTTTCAGACCGCTGAATCCCAATGTAGCTGCAAGGCTCAGAAGAGCCCACACACTCAGCTCTTAACCCCAGTGTGCAGAAAGTGTCAAAACGTGTTTTTCAGTAGAAAAAAACATGTTTCTGCAAGTTTGGTCACCCCCATGCAACTTATGGGGCAGTAAAAGCACCCTTTTCAAAACGTGTTTTTCAGCCCGAAATAAACGCGTTTTTTCAGACCGCTGAATCCCTATGTAACTGCAAGGCTCAGAAGAGCCCACACACTCAGCTCTTAACCCCAGTGTGCAGAAAGTGTCAAAACGTGTTTTTCAGCAGAAATAAACATGTTTCTGCAAGTTTGGTCACCCCCATACAACTTATGGGGCAGTAACAGCACCCTTTTCAAAACGTGTTTTTCAGCACGAAATAAACGCGTTTTTTCAGACCGCTGAAGAGCCCACACACTCAGCTCTTAACCCCAGTGTGCAGAAAGTGTCAAAACGTGTTTTTCAGCAGAAAAAAACATGTTTCTGCAAGTTTGGTCACCCCCATGCAACTTATGGGGCAGTAACAGCACACTTTGCAAAACGTGTTGTTCAGCACGAAATAAACGCGTTTTTTCAGACCGCTGAATCCCTATGTAGCTGCAAGGCTCAGAAAAGCCCACACACTCAGCTCTTAACCCCAGTGTGCAGAAAGTGTCAAAACGTGTTTTTCAGCAGAAATAAACATGTTTCTGCAAGTTTGGTCACACCCCATGCAACTTATGGGGCAGTAACAGCACCCTTTTCAAAACGTGTTTTTCAGCACGAAATAAACGCGTTTTTTCAGACCGCTGAATCCCTATGTAACTGCAAGGCTCAGAAGAGCCCACACACTCAGATCTTAACCCCAGTGTGCAGAAAGTGTCAAAACATATATTTCAGCAGAAATAAACGTTTCTGAAAGTTTGGTCACCCCCATGCAACTTATGGGGCAGTAACAGCACTCTTTTCAAAACGTGTTTTTCAGCTCGAAATAAACGCGTATTTTCAGACCGCTGAATCCCAATGTAGCTGCAAGGCTCAGAAGAGCCCACACACTCAGCTCTTAACCCCAGTGTGCAGAAAGTGTCAAAACGTGTTTTTCAGCAGAAATAAACATGTTTCTGCAAGTTTGATCACCCCCATGCAACTTAAGGGGCAGTAACAGCACCCTTTTCAAAACGTGTTTTTCAGCACGAAATAAACGCGTTTTTTCAAACCGCTGAATCCCTATGTAGCTGCAAGGCTCAGAGGAGCCCACACACTCAGCTCTTAACCCCAGTGTGCAGAAAGTGTCAAAACGTGTTTTTCAGCAGAAATAAACATGTTTCTGCAAGTTTGGTCACCCCCATGCAACTTATGGGGCAGTAACAGCACCCTTTTCAAAACGTGTTTTTCAGCCCGAAATAAACGCGTTTTTTCAGACCGCTGAATCCCTATGTAACTGCAAGGCTCAGAAGAGCCCACACACTCAGCTCTTAACCCCAGTGTGCAGAAAGTGTCAAAACGTGTTTTTCAGCAGAAATAAACATGTTTCTGCAAGTTTGGTCACCCCCATGCAACTTATGGGGCAGTAACAGCACCCTTTTCAAAACGTGTTTTTCAGCCCGAAATAAACGCGTTTTTTCAGACCGCTGAAGAGCCCACACACTCAGCTCTTAACCCCAGTGTGCAGAAAGTGTCAAAACGTGTTTTTCAGCAGAAATAAACATGTTTCTGCAAGTTTGGTCACCCCCATGCAACTTATGGGGCAGTAACAGCACCCTTTTCAAAACGTGTTTTTCAGCCCGAAATAAACGCGTTTTTTCAGACCGCTGAATCCCTATGTAACTGCAAGGCTCAGAAGAGCCCACACACTCAGCTCTTAACCCCAGTGTGCAGAAAGTGTCAAAACGTGTTTTTCAGCAGAAATAAACGTTTCTGCAAGTTTGGTCACCCCCATGCAACTTATGGGGCAGTAACAGCACCCTTTTCAAAACGTGTTTTTCAGCCCGAAATAAACGCGTTTTTTCAGACCGCTGAATCCCTATGTAGCTGCAAGGCTCAGAAGAGCCCACACACTCAGCTCTTAACCCCAGTGTGCAGAAAGTGTCAAAACGTGTTTTTCAGCAGAAATAAACATGTTTCTGCAAGTTTGGTCACCCCCATGCAACTTATGGGGCAGTAACAGCACCCTTTTCAAAACGTGTTTTTCAGCACGAAATAAACGCGTTTTTTCAGACCGCTGAAGAGCCCACACACTCAGCTCTTAACCCCAGTGTGCAGAAAGTGTCAAAACGTGTTTTTCAGCAGAAAAAAAACATGTTTCTGCAAGTTTGGTCACCCCCATGCAACTTATGGGGCAGTAACAGCACTCTTTTCAAAACGTGTTTTTCAGCTCGAAATAAACGCGTATTTTCAGACCGCTGAATCCCAATGTAGCTGCAAGGCTCAGAAGAGCCCACACACTCAGCTCTTAACCCCAGTGTGCAGAAAGTGTCAAAACGTGTTTTTCAGCAGAAATAAACATGTTTCTGCAAGTTTGGTCACCCCCATGCAACTTATGGGGCAGTAACAGCACCCTTTTCAAAACGTGTTTTTCAGCCCGAAATAAACGCGTTTTTTCAGACCGCTGAATCCCTATGTAACTGAAAAGGCTCAGAAGAGCCCACACACTCAGCTCTTAACCCCAGTGTGCAGAAAGTGTCAAAACATATATTTCAGCAGAAATAAACGTTTCTGAAAGTTTTGTCACCCCCATGCAACTTATGGGGCAGTAACAGCACACTTTTCAAAACGTGTTGTTCAGCACGAAATAAACACGTTTTTTCAGACCGCTGAATCCCTATGTAGCTGCAAGGCTCAGAAAAGCCCACACACTCAGCTCTTAACCCCAATGTGCAGAAAGTGTCAAAACGTGTTTTTCAGCAGAAAAAAACATGTTTCTGCAAGTTTGGTCACCCCCATGCAACTTATGGGGCAGTAAAAGCACCCTTTTCAAAACGTGTTTTTCAGCACGAAATAAACGCGTTTTTTCAGACCGCTGAATCCCTATGTAACTGCAAGGCTCAGAAGAGCCCACACACTCAGCTCTTAACCCCAGTGTGCAGAAAGTGTCAAAACGTGTTTTTCAGCAGAAATAAACATGTTTCTGAAATTTGGTCATCCCCATGCAACTTATGGGGCAGTAACAGCACCCTTTTCAAAACGTGTTTTTCAGCCCGAAATAAACGCGTTTTTTCAGACCGCTGAAGAGCCCACACACTCAGTTCTTAACCCCAGTGTGCAGAAAGTATCAAAACGTGTTTTTCAGCAGAAATAAACATGTTTCTGAAAGTTTGGTCACCCCCATGCAACTTATGGGGCAGTAACAGGACACTTTTCAAAACGTGTTTTTCAGCCCGAAATAAACGCGTTTTTTCAGACCGCTGTATCCCTATGTAACTGCAAGGCTCAGAAGAGCCCACACACTCAGCTCTTAACCCCAGTGTGCAGAATGTGTCAAAACGTGTTTTTCAGCAGAAAAAAACATGTTTCTGCAAGTTTGGTCACCCCCATGCAACTTATGGGGCAGTAACAGCACTCTTTTCAAAACGTGTTTTTCAGCTCGAAATAAATGCGTATTTTCAGACCGCTGAATCCCAATGTAGCTGCAAGGCTCAGAAGAGCCCAGACACTCAGCTCTTAACCCCAGTGTGCAGAAAGTGTCAAAACGTGTTTTTCAGCAGAAATAAACATGTTTCTGCAAGTTTGATCACCCCCATGCAACTTAAGGGGCAGTAACAGCACCCTTTTCAAAACGTGTTTTTCAGCACGAAATAAACGCGTTTTTTCAAACCGCTGAATCCCTATGTAGCTGCAAGGCTCAGAGGAGCCCACACACTCAGCTCTTAACCCCAGTGTGCAAAAAGTGTCAAAACGTGTTTTTCAGCAGAAATAAACATGTTTCTGCAAGTTTGGTCACCCCCATGCAACTTATGGGGCAGTAACAGCACCCTTTTCAAAACGTGTTTTTCAGCCCGAAATAAACGCGTTTTTTCAGACCGCTGAATCCCTATGTAACTGCAAGGCTCAGAAGAGCCCACACACTCAGCTCTTAACCCCAGTGTGCAGAAAGTGTCAAAACGTGTTTTTCAGCAGAAATAAACATGTTTCTGCAAGTTTGATCACCCCCATGCAACTTATGGGGCAGTAACAGCACCCTTTTCAAAACGTGTTTTTCAGCCCGAAATAAACGCGTTTTTTTAGACCGCTGAAGAGCCCACACACTCAGTTCTTAACCCCAGTGTGCAGAAAGTGTCAAAACGTGTTTTTCAGCAGAAATAAACATGTTTCTGCAAGTTTGGTCACCCCCATGCAACTTATGGGGCAGTAACAGCACCCTTTTCAAAACGTGTTTTTCAGCCCGAAATAAACGCGTTTTTTCAGACCGCTGAATCCCTATGTAACTGCAAGGCTCAGAAGAGCCCACACACTCAGCTCTTAACCCCAGTGTGCAGAAAGTCTCAAAACGTGTTTTTCAGCAGAAATAAACATGTTTCTGCAAGTTTGGTCACCCCCATGCAACTTATGGGGCAGTAACAGCACCCTTTTCAAAACGTGTTTTTCAGCCCGAAATAAACGCGTTTTTTCAGACCGCTGAAGAGCCCACACACTCAGCTCTTAACCCCAGTGTGCAGAAAGTGTCAAAACGTGTTTTTCAGCAGAAAAAAACATGTTTCTGCAAGTTTGGTCACCCCCATGCAACTTATGGGGCAGTAACAGCACTCTTTTCAAAACGTGTTTTTCAGCCCGAAATAAACGCGTTTTTTCAGACCGCTGAATCCCTATGTAACTGCAAGGCTCAGAAGAGCCCACACACTCAGCTCTTAACCCCAGTGTGCAGAATGTGTCAAAACGTGTTTTTCAGCAGAAAAAAACATGTTTCTGCAAGTTTGGTCACCCCCATGCAACTTATGGGGCAGTAACAGCACTCTTTTCAAAACGTGTTTTTCAGCTCGAAATAAACGCGTATTTTCAGACCGCTGAATCCCAATGTAGCTGCAAGGCTCAGAAGAGCCCACACACTCAGCTCTTAACCCCAGTGTGCAGAAAGTGTCAAAACGTGTTTTTCAGCAGAAATAAACATGTTTCTGCAAGTTTGATCACCCCCATGCAACTTAAGGGGCAGTAACAGCACCCTTTTCAAAACGTGTTTTTCAGCACGAAATAAACGCGTTTTTTCAAACCGCTGAATCCCTATGTAGCTGCAAGGCTCAGAGGAGCCCACACACTCAGCTCTTAACCCCAGTGTGCAAAAAGTGTCAAAACGTGTTTTTCAGCAGAAATAAACATGTTTCTGCAAGTTTGGTCACCCCCATGCAACTTATGGGGCAGTAACAGCACCCTTTTCAAAACGTGTTTTTCAGCCCGAAATAAACGCGTTTTTTCAGACCGCTGAATCCCTATGTAACTGCAAGGCTCAGAAGAGCCCACACACTCAGCTCTTAACCCCAGTGTGCAGAAAGTGTCAAAACGTGTTTTTCAGCAGAAATAAACATGTTTCTGCAAGTTTGATCACCCCCATGCAACTTATGGGGCAGTAACAGCACCCTTTTCAAAACGTGTTTTTCAGCCCGAAATAAACGCGTTTTTTCAGACCGCTGAAGAGCCCACACACTCAGCTCTTAACCCCAGTGTGCAGAAAGTGTCAAAACGTGTTTTTCAGCAGAAAAAAACATGTTTCTGCAAGTTTGGTCACCCCCATGCAACTTATGGGGCAGTAACAGCACTCTTTTCAAAACGTGTTTTTCAGCTCGAAATAAACGCGTATTTTCAGACCGCTGAATCCCAATGTAGCTGCAAGGCTCAGAAGAGCCCACACACTCAGCTCTTAACCCCAGTGTGCAGAAAGTGTCAAAACGTGTTTTTCAGCTGAAATAAACATGTTTCTGCAAGTTTGGTCACCCACATGCAACTTATGGGGCAGTAACAGTACCCTTTTCAAAACGTGTTTTTCAGCTCGAAATAAACGCGTTTTTTCATACCGCTGAATCCCTATGTAACTGCAAGGCTCAGAAGAGCCCACACACTCAGCTCTTAACCCCAGTGTGCAGAAAGTGTCAAAACGTGTTTTTCAGCAGAAATAAACATGTTTCTGCAAGTTTGATCACCCCCATGCAACTTATGGGGCAGTAACAGCACCCTTTTCAAAACATGTTTTTCAGCCTGAAATAAACGCGTTTTTTCAGACCGCTGAAGAGCCCACACACTCAGTTCTTAACCCCAGTGTGCAGAAAGTGTCAAAACGTGTTTTTCAGCAGAAATAAACATGTTTCTGCAAGTTTGGTCACCCCCATGCAACTTATGGGGCAGTAAGAGCACACTTTGCAAAACGTGTTGTTCAGCACGAAATAAACGCGTTTTTTCAGACCGCTGAATCCCTATGTAGCTGCAAGGCTCAGAAAAGCCCACACACTCAGCTCTTAACCCCAGTGTGCAGAAAGTGTCAAAACGTGTTTTTCAGCAGAAAAAAACATGTTTCTGCAAGTTTGGTCACACCCATGCAACTTATGGGGCAGCAACAGCACACTTTTCAAAACGTGTTTTTCAGCCCGAAATAAACGCGTTTTTTCAGACCGCTGAATCCCTATGTAACTGCAAGGCTCAGAAGAGCCCACACACTCAGCTCTTAACCCCAGTGTGCAGAAAGTGTCAAAACGTGTTTTTCAGCAGAAATAAACATGTTTCTGCAAGTTTGGTCACACCCCATGCAACTTATGGGGCAGTAACAGCACCCTTTTCAAAACGTGTTTTTCAGCACGAAATAAACGCGTTTTTTCAGACCGCTGAATCCCTATGTAACTGCAAGGCTCAGAAGAGCCCACACACTCAGCTCTTAACCCCAGTGTGCAGAAAGTGTCAAAACGTGTTTTTCAGCAGAAATAAACATGTTTCTGCAAGTTTGGTCACCCCCATGCAACTTATGGGGCAGTAACAGCACCCTTTTCAAAACGTGTTTTTCAGCCCGAAATAAACGCGTTTTTTCAGACCGCTGAAGAGCCCACACACTCAGCTCTTAACCCCAGTGTGCAGAAAGTGTCAAAACGTGTTTTTCAGCAGAAATAAACATGTTTCTGCAAGTTTGGTCACCCCCATGCAACTTATGGGGCAGTAACAGCACCCTTTTCAAAACGTGTTTTTCAGCCCGAAATAAACGCGTTTTTTTAGACCGCTGAATCCCTATGTAACTGCAAGGCTCAGAAGAGCCCACACACTCAGCTCTTAACCCCAGTGTGCAGAAAGTGTCAAAACATATATTTCAGCAGAAATAAACGTTTCTGAAAGTTTTGTCACCCCCATGCAACTTATGGGGCAGTAACAGCACACTTTTCAAAACGTGTTGTTCAGCACGAAATAAACGCGTTTTTTCAGACCGCTGAATCCCTATGTAGCTGCAAGGCTCAGAAGAGCCCACACACTCAGCTCTTAACCCCAGTGTGCAGAAAGTGTCAAAACGTGTTTTTCAGCAGAAAAAAACATGTTTCTGCAAGTTTGGTCACCCCCATGCAACTTATGGGGCAGTAAAAGCACCCTTTTCAAAACGTGTTTTTCAGCCCGAAATAAACGCGTTTTTTCAGACCGCTGAATCCCTATGTAACTGCAAGGCTCAGAAGAGCCCACACACTCAGCTCTTAACCCCAGTGTGCAGAAAGTGTCAAAACCTGTTTTTCAGCAGAAATAAACATGTTTCTGCAAGTTTGGTCACCCCCATGCAACTTATGGGGCAGTAACAGCACCCTTTTCAAAACGTGTTTTTCAGCCCGAAATAAACGCGTTTTTTCAGACTGCTGAAGAGCCCACACACTCAGCTCTTAACCCCAGTGTGCAGAAAGTGTCAAAACGTGTTTTTCAGCAGAAAAAAACATGTTTCTGCAAGTTTGGTCACCCCCATGCAACTTATGGGGCAGTAACAGCACTCTTTTCAAAACGTGTTTTTCAGCTCGAAATAAACGTGTATTTTCAGACCGCTGAATCCCAATGTAGCTGCAAGGCTCAGAAGAGCCCACACACTCAGCTCTTAACCCCAGTGTGCAGAAAGTGTCAAAACGTGTTTTTCAGCAGAAATAAACATGTTTCTGCAAGTTTGGTCACCCCCATGCAACTTATGGGGCAGTAACAGCACCCTTTTCAAAACGTGTTTTTCAGCCCGAAATAAACGCGTTTTTTCAGACCGCTGAAGAGCCCACACACTCAGCTCTTAACCCCAGTGTGCAGAAAGTGTCAAAACGTGTTTTTCAGCAGAAAAAAAACATGTTTCTGCAAGTTTGGTCACCCCCATGCAACTTATGGGGCAGTAACAGCACACTTTGCAAAACGTGTTGTTCAGCACGAAATAAACGCGTTTTTTCAGACCGCTGAATCCCTATGTAGCTGCAAGGCTCAGAAAAGCCCACACACTCAGCTCTTAACCCCAGTGTGCAGAAAGTGTCAAAACGTGTTTTTCAGCAGAAAAAAACATGTTTCTGCAAGTTTGGTCACACCCATGCAACTTATGGGGCAGCAACAGCACACTTTTCAAAACGTGTTTTTCAGCCCGAAATAAACGCGTTTTTTCAGACCGCTGAATCCCTATGTAACTGCAAGGCTCAGAAGAGCCCACACACTCAGCTCTTAACCCCAGTGTGCAGAAAGTGTCAAAACGTGTTTTTCAGCAGAAATAAACATGTTTCTGCAAGTTTGATCACACCCCATGCAACTTATGGGGCAGTAACAGCACCCTTTTCAAAACGTGTTTTTCAGCTCGAAATAAACGCGTTTTTTCAGACCGCTGAATCCCTATGTAACTGCAAGGCTCAGAAGAGCCCACACACTCAGCTCTTAACCCCAGTGTGCAGAAAGTGTCAAAACGTGTTTTTCAGCAGAAATAAACATGTTTCTGCAAGTTTGGTCACCCCCATGCAACTTATGGGGCAGTAACAGCACCCTTTTCAAAACGTGTTTTTCAGCCCGAAATAAACGCGTTTTTTCAGACCGCTGAAGAGCCCACACACTCAGCTCTTAACCCCAGTGTGCAGAAAGTGTCAAAACGTGTTTTTCAGCAGAAATAAACATGTTTCTGCAAGTTTGGTCACCCCCATGCAACTTATGGGGCAGTAACAGCACCCTTTTCAAAACGTGTTTTTCAGCCCGAAATAAACGCGTTTTTTCAGACCGCTGAATCCCTATGTAACTGCAAGGCTCAGAAGAGCCCACACACTCAGCTCTTAACCCCAGTGTGCAGAAAGTGTCAAAACGTGTTTTTCAGCAGAAATAAACGTTTCTGCAAGTTTGGTCACCCCCATGCAACTTATGGGGCAGTAACAGCACCCTTTTCAAAACGTGTTTTTCAGCCCGAAATAAACGCGTTTTTTCAGACCGCTTAATCCCTATGTAACTGCAAGGCTCAGAAGAGCCCACACACTCAGATCTTAACCCCAGTGTGCAGAAAGTGTCAAAACATATATTTCAGCAGAAATAAACGTTTCTGAAAGTTTTGTCACCCCCATGCAACTTATGGGGCAGTAACAGCACACTTTTCAAAACGTGTTGTTCAGCACGAAATAAACGCGTTTTTTCAGACCGCTGAATCCCTATGTAGCTGCAAGGCTCAGAAGAGCCCACACACTCAGCTCTTAACCCCAGTGTGCAGAAAGTGTCAAAACGTGTTTTTCAGCAGAAAAAAACATGTTTCTGCAAGTTTGGTCACCCCCATGCAACTTATGGGGCAGTAACAGCACTCTTTTCAAAACGTGTTTTTCAGCTCGAAATAAACGCGTATTTTCAGACCGCTGAATCCCAATGTAGCTGCAAGGCTCAGAAGAGCCCACACACTCAGCTCTTAACCCCAGTGTGCAGAAAGTGTCAAAACGTGTTTTTCAGCAGAAAAAAACATGTTTCTGCAAGTTTGGTCACACCCATGCAACTTATGGGGCAGTAAAAGCACCCTTTTCAAAACGTGTTTTTCAGCCCGAAATAAACGCGTTTTTTCAGACCGCTGAATCCCTATGTAACTGCAAGGCTCAGAAGAGCCCACACACTCAGCTCTTAACCCCAGTGTGCAGAAAGTGTCAAAACGTGTTTTTCAGCAGAAATAAACATGTTTCTGCAAGTTTGGTCACCCCCCTGCAACTTATGGGGCAGTAACAGCACCCTTTTCAAAACGTGTTTTTCAGCACGAAATAAACGCGTTTTTTCAGACCGCTGAAGAGCCCACACACTCAGCTCTTAACCCCAGTGTGCAGAAAGTGTCAAAACGTGTTTTTCAGCAGAAAAAAACATGTTTCTGCAAGTTTGGTCACCCCCATGCAACTTATGGGGCAGTAACAGCACTCTTTTCAAAACGTGTTTTTCAGCTCGAAATAAACGCGTATTTTCAGACCGCTGAATCCCAATGTAGCTGCAAGGCTCAGAAGAGCCCACACACTCAGCTCTTAACCCCAGTGTGCAGAAAGTGTCAAAACGTGTTTTTCAGCAGAAAAAAAACATGTTTCTGCAAGTTTGGTCACACCCATGCAACTTATGGGGCAGTAAAAGCACCCTTTTCAAAACGTGTTTTTCAGCCCGAAATAAACGCGTTTTTTCAGACCGCTGAATCCCTATGTAACTGCAAGGCTCAGAAGAGCCCACACACTCAGCTCTTAACCCCAGTGTGCAGAAAGTGTCAAAACGTGTTTTTCAGCAGAAATAAACATGTTTCTGCAAGTTTGGTCACCCCCCTGCAACTTATGGGGCAGTAACAGCACCCTTTTCAAAACGTGTTTTTCAGCACGAAATAAACGCGTTTTTTCAGACCGCTGAAGAGCCCACACACTCAGCTCTTAACCCCAGTGTGCAGAAAGTGTCAAAACGTGTTTTTCAGCAGAAAAAAACATGTTTCTGCAAGTTTGGTCACCCCCATGCAACTTATGGGGCAGTAACAGCACTCTTTTCAAAACGTGTTTTTCAGCTCGAAATAAACGCGTATTTTCAGACCGCTGAATCCCAATGTAGCTGCAAGGCTCAGAAGAGCCCACACACTCAGCTCTTAACCCCAGTGTGCAGAAAGTGTCAAAACATGTTTTTCAGCAGAAATAAACATGTTTCTGCAAGTTTGGTCACCCCCATGCAACTTATGGGGCAGTAACAGCACCCTTTTCAAAACGTGTTTTTCAGCCCGAAATAAACGCGTTTTTTCAGACCGCTGAATCCCTATGTAACTGAAAAGGCTCAGAAGAGCCCACACACTCAGCTCTTAACCCCAGTGTGCAGAAAGTGTCAAAACATATATTTCAGCAGAAATAAACGTTTCTGAAAGTTTTGTCACCCCCATGCAACTTATGGGGCAGTAACAGCACACTTTTCAAAACGTGTTGTTCAGCACGAAATAAACACGTTTTTTCAGACCGCTGAATCCCTATGTAGCTGCAAGGCTCAGAAAAGCCCACACACTCAGCTCTTAACCCCAGTGTGCAGAAAGTGTCAAAACGTGTTTTTCAGCAGAAAAAAACATGTTTCTGCAAGTTTGGTCACCCCCATGCAACTTATGGGGCAGTAAAAGCACCCTTTTCAAAACGTGTTTTTCAGCACGAAATAAACGCGTTTTTTCAGACCGCTGAATCCCTATGTAACTGCAAGGCTCAGAAGAGCCCACACACTCAGCTCTTAACCCCAGTGTGCAGAAAGTGTCAAAACGTGTTTTTCAGCAGAAATAAACATGTTTCTGATATTTGGTCACCCCCATGCAACTTATGGGGCAGTAACAGCACCCTTTTCAAAACGTGTTTTTCAGCCCGAAATAAACGCGTTTTTTCAGACCGCTGAAGAGCCCACACACTCAGTTCTTAACCCCAGTGTGCAGAAAGTGTCAAAACGTGTTTTTCAGCAGAAATAAACATGTTTCTGAAAGTTTGGTCACACCCATGCAACTTATGGGGCAGCAACAGCACACTTTTCAAAACGTGTTTTTCAGCCCGAAATAAACGCGTTTTTTCAGACCGCTGAATCCCTATGTAACTGCAAGGCTCAGAAGAGCCCACACACTCAGATCTTAACCCCAGTGTGCAGAAAGTGTCAAAACATATATTTCAGCAGAAATAAACGTTTCTGAAAGTTTGGTCACCCCCATGCAACTTATGGGGCAGTAACAGCACTCTTTTCAAAACGTGTTTTTCAGCTCGAAATAAACGCGTATTTTCAGACCGCTGAATCCCAATGTAGCTGCAAGGCTCAGAAGAGCCCACACACTCAGCTCTTAACCCCAGTGTGCAGAAAGTGTCAAAACGTGTTTTTCAGCAGAAATAAACATGTTTCTGCAAGTTTGATCACCCCCATGCAACTTAAGGGGCAGTAACAGCACCCTTTTCAAAACGTGTTTTTCAGCACGAAATAAACGCGTTTTTTCAAACCGCTGAATCCCTATGTAGCTGCAAGGCTCAGAGGAGCCCACACACTCAGCTCTTAACCCCAGTGTGCAGAAAGTGTCAAAACGTGTTTTTCAGCAGAAATAAACATGTTTCTGCAAGTTTGGTCACCCCCATGCAACTTATGGGGCAGTAACAGCACCCTTTTCAAAACGTGTTTTTCAGCCCGAAATAAACGCGTTTTTTCAGACCGCTGAATCCCTATGTAACTGCAAGGCTCAGAAGAGCCCACACACTCAGCTCTTAACCCCAGTGTGCAGAAAGTGTCAAAACGTGTTTTTCAGCAGAAATAAACATGTTTCTGCAAGTTTGGTCACCCCCATGCAACTTATGGGGCAGTAACAGCACCCTTTTCAAAACGTGTTTTTCAGCCCGAAATAAACGCGTTTTTTCAGACCGCTGAAGAGCCCACACACTCAGCTCTTAACCCCAGTGTGCAGAAAGTGTCAAAACGTGTTTTTCAGCAGAAATAAACATGTTTCTGCAAGTTTGGTCACCCCCATGCAACTTATGGGGCAGTAACAGCACCCTTTTCAAAACGTGTTTTTCAGCCCGAAATAAACGCGTTTTTTCAGACCGCTGAATCCCTATGTAACTGCAAGGCTCAGAAGAGCCCACACACTCAGCTCTTAACCCCAGTGTGCAGAAAGTGTCAAAACGTGTTTTTCAGCAGAAATAAACGTTTCTGCAAGTTTGGTCACCCCCATGCAACTTATGGGGCAGTAACAGCACCCTTTTCAAAACGTGTTTTTCAGCCCGAAATAAACGCGTTTTTTCAGACCGCTGAATCCCTATGTAACTGCAAGGCTCAGAAGAGCCCACACACTCAGATCTTAACCCCAGTGTGCAGAAAGTGTCAAAACATATATTTCAGCAGAAATAAACGTTTCTGAAAGTTTTGTCACCCCCATGCAACTTATGGGGCAGTAACAGCACACTTTTCAAAACGTGTTGTTCAGCACGAAATAAACGCGTTTTTTCAGACCGCTGAATCCCTATGTAGCTGCAAGGCTCAGAAGAGCCCACACACTCAGCTCTTAACCCCAGTGTGCAGAAAGTGTCAAAACGTGTTTTTCAGCAGAAATAAACATGTTTCTGCAAGTTTGGTCACCCCCATGCAACTTATGGGGCAGTAACAGCACCCTTTTCAAAACGTGTTTTTCAGCACGAAATAAACGCGTTTTTTCAGACCGCTGAAGAGCCCACACACTCAGCTCTTAACCCCAGTGTGCAGAAAGTGTCAAAACGTGTTTTTCAGCAGAAAAAAAACATGTTTCTGCAAGTTTGGTCACCCCCATGCAACTTATGGGGCAGTAACAGCACTCTTTTCAAAACGTGTTTTTCAGCTCGAAATAAACGCGTATTTTCAGACCGCTGAATCCCAATGTAGCTGCAAGGCTCAGAAGAGCCCACACACTCAGCTCTTAACCCCAGTGTGCAGAAAGTGTCAAAACGTGTTTTTCAGCAGAAATAAACATGTTTCTGCAAGTTTGGTCACCCCCATGCAACTTATGGGGCAGTAACAGCACCCTTTTCAAAACGTGTTTTTCAGCCCGAAATAAACGCGTTTTTTCAGACCGCTGAATCCCTATGTAACTGAAAAGGCTCAGAAGAGCCCACACACTCAGCTCTTAACCCCAGTGTGCAGAAAGTGTCAAAACATATATTTCAGCAGAAATAAACGTTTCTGAAAGTTTTGTCACCCCCATGCAACTTATGGGGCAGTAACAGCACACTTTTCAAAACGTGTTGTTCAGCACGAAATAAACACGTTTTTTCAGACCGCTGAATCCCTATGTAGCTGCAAGGCTCAGAAAAGCCCACACACTCAGCTCTTAACCCCAATGTGCAGAAAGTGTCAAAACGTGTTTTTCAGCAGAAAAAAACATGTTTCTGCAAGTTTGGTCACCCCCATGCAACTTATGGGGCAGTAAAAGCACCCTTTTCAAAACGTGTTTTTCAGCACGAAATAAACGCGTTTTTTCAGACCGCTGAATCCCTATGTAACTGCAAGGCTCAGAAGAGCCCACACACTCAGCTCTTAACCCCAGTGTGCAGAAAGTGTCAAAACGTGTTTTTCAGCAGAAATAAACATGTTTCTGAAATTTGGTCATCCCCATGCAACTTATGGGGCAGTAACAGCACCCTTTTCAAAACGTGTTTTTCAGCCCGAAATAAACGCGTTTTTTCAGACCGCTGAAGAGCCCACACACTCAGTTCTTAACCCCAGTGTGCAGAAAGTATCAAAACGTGTTTTTCAGCAGAAATAAACATGTTTCTGAAAGTTTGGTCACCCCCATGCAACTTATGGGGCAGTAACAGGACACTTTTCAAAACGTGTTTTTCAGCCCGAAATAAACGCGTTTTTTCAGACCGCTGTATCCCTATGTAACTGCAAGGCTCAGAAGAGCCCACACACTCAGCTCTTAACCCCAGTGTGCAGAATGTGTCAAAACGTGTTTTTCAGCAGAAAAAAACATGTTTCTGCAAGTTTGGTCACCCCCATGCAACTTATGGGGCAGTAACAGCACTCTTTTCAAAACGTGTTTTTCAGCTCGAAATAAATGCGTATTTTCAGACCGCTGAATCCCAATGTAGCTGCAAGGCTCAGAAGAGCCCAGACACTCAGCTCTTAACCCCAGTGTGCAGAAAGTGTCAAAACGTGTTTTTCAGCAGAAATAAACATGTTTCTGCAAGTTTGATCACCCCCATGCAACTTAAGGGGCAGTAACAGCACCCTTTTCAAAACGTGTTTTTCAGCACGAAATAAACGCGTTTTTTCAAACCGCTGAATCCCTATGTAGCTGCAAGGCTCAGAGGAGCCCACACACTCAGCTCTTAACCCCAGTGTGCAAAAAGTGTCAAAACGTGTTTTTCAGCAGAAATAAACATGTTTCTGCAAGTTTGGTCACCCCCATGCAACTTATGGGGCAGTAACAGCACCCTTTTCAAAACGTGTTTTTCAGCCCGAAATAAACGCGTTTTTTCAGACCGCTGAATCCCTATGTAACTGCAAGGCTCAGAAGAGCCCACACACTCAGCTCTTAACCCCAGTGTGCAGAAAGTGTCAAAACGTGTTTTTCAGCAGAAATAAACATGTTTCTGCAAGTTTGATCACCCCCATGCAACTTATGGGGCAGTAACAGCACCCTTTTCAAAACGTGTTTTTCAGCCCGAAATAAACGCGTTTTTTTAGACCGCTGAAGAGCCCACACACTCAGTTCTTAACCCCAGTGTGCAGAAAGTGTCAAAACGTGTTTTTCAGCAGAAATAAACATGTTTCTGCAAGTTTGGTCACCCCCATGCAACTTATGGGGCAGTAACAGCACCCTTTTCAAAACGTGTTTTTCAGCCCGAAATAAACGCGTTTTTTCAGACCGCTGAATCCCTATGTAACTGCAAGGCTCAGAAGAGCCCACACACTCAGCTCTTAACCCCAGTGTGCAGAAAGTCTCAAAACGTGTTTTTCAGCAGAAATAAACATGTTTCTGCAAGTTTGGTCACCCCCATGCAACTTATGGGGCAGTAACAGCACCCTTTTCAAAACGTGTTTTTCAGCCCGAAATAAACGCGTTTTTTCAGACCGCTGAAGAGCCCACACACTCAGCTCTTAACCCCAGTGTGCAGAAAGTGTCAAAACGTGTTTTTCAGCAGAAAAAAACATGTTTCTGCAAGTTTGGTCACCCCCATGCAACTTATGGGGCAGTAACAGCACTCTTTTCAAAACGTGTTTTTCAGCCCGAAATAAACGCGTTTTTTCAGACCGCTGAATCCCTATGTAACTGCAAGGCTCAGAAGAGCCCACACACTCAGCTCTTAACCCCAGTGTGCAGAATGTGTCAAAACGTGTTTTTCAGCAGAAAAAAACATGTTTCTGCAAGTTTGGTCACCCCCATGCAACTTATGGGGCAGTAACAGCACTCTTTTCAAAACGTGTTTTTCAGCTCGAAATAAACGCGTATTTTCAGACCGCTGAATCCCAATGTAGCTGCAAGGCTCAGAAGAGCCCACACACTCAGCTCTTAACCCCAGTGTGCAGAAAGTGTCAAAACGTGTTTTTCAGCAGAAATAAACATGTTTCTGCAAGTTTGATCACCCCCATGCAACTTAAGGGGCAGTAACAGCACCCTTTTCAAAACGTGTTTTTCAGCACGAAATAAACGCGTTTTTTCAAACCGCTGAATCCCTATGTAGCTGCAAGGCTCAGAGGAGCCCACACACTCAGCTCTTAACCCCAGTGTGCAAAAAGTGTCAAAACGTGTTTTTCAGCAGAAATAAACATGTTTCTGCAAGTTTGGTCACCCCCATGCAACTTATGGGGCAGTAACAGCACCCTTTTCAAAACGTGTTTTTCAGCCCGAAATAAACGCGTTTTTTCAGACCGCTGAATCCCTATGTAACTGCAAGGCTCAGAAGAGCCCACACACTCAGCTCTTAACCCCAGTGTGCAGAAAGTGTCAAAACGTGTTTTTCAGCAGAAATAAACATGTTTCTGCAAGTTTGATCACCCCCATGCAACTTATGGGGCAGTAACAGCACCCTTTTCAAAACGTGTTTTTCAGCCCGAAATAAACGCGTTTTTTCAGACCGCTGAAGAGCCCACACACTCAGCTCTTAACCCCAGTGTGCAGAAAGTGTCAAAACGTGTTTTTCAGCAGAAAAAAACATGTTTCTGCAAGTTTGGTCACCCCCATGCAACTTATGGGGCAGTAACAGCACTCTTTTCAAAACGTGTTTTTCAGCTCGAAATAAACGCGTATTTTCAGACCGCTGAATCCCAATGTAGCTGCAAGGCTCAGAAGAGCCCACACACTCAGCTCTTAACCCCAGTGTGCAGAAAGTGTCAAAACGTGTTTTTCAGCTGAAATAAACATGTTTCTGCAAGTTTGGTCACCCACATGCAACTTATGGGGCAGTAACAGTACCCTTTTCAAAACGTGTTTTTCAGCTCGAAATAAACGCGTTTTTTCATACCGCTGAATCCCTATGTAACTGCAAGGCTCAGAAGAGCCCACACACTCAGCTCTTAACCCCAGTGTGCAGAAAGTGTCAAAACGTGTTTTTCAGCAGAAATAAACATGTTTCTGCAAGTTTGATCACCCCCATGCAACTTATGGGGCAGTAACAGCACCCTTTTCAAAACATGTTTTTCAGCCTGAAATAAACGCGTTTTTTCAGACCGCTGAAGAGCCCACACACTCAGTTCTTAACCCCAGTGTGCAGAAAGTGTCAAAACGTGTTTTTCAGCAGAAATAAACATGTTTCTGCAAGTTTGGTCACCCCCATGCAACTTATGGGGCAGTAAGAGCACACTTTGCAAAACGTGTTGTTCAGCACGAAATAAACGCGTTTTTTCAGACCGCTGAATCCCTATGTAGCTGCAAGGCTCAGAAAAGCCCACACACTCAGCTCTTAACCCCAGTGTGCAGAAAGTGTCAAAACGTGTTTTTCAGCAGAAAAAAACATGTTTCTGCAAGTTTGGTCACACCCATGCAACTTATGGGGCAGCAACAGCACACTTTTCAAAACGTGTTTTTCAGCCCGAAATAAACGCGTTTTTTCAGACCGCTGAATCCCTATGTAACTGCAAGGCTCAGAAGAGCCCACACACTCAGCTCTTAACCCCAGTGTGCAGAAAGTGTCAAAACGTGTTTTTCAGCAGAAATAAACATGTTTCTGCAAGTTTGGTCACACCCCATGCAACTTATGGGGCAGTAACAGCACCCTTTTCAAAACGTGTTTTTCAGCACGAAATAAACGCGTTTTTTCAGACCGCTGAATCCCTATGTAACTGCAAGGCTCAGAAGAGCCCACACACTCAGCTCTTAACCCCAGTGTGCAGAAAGTGTCAAAACGTGTTTTTCAGCAGAAATAAACATGTTTCTGCAAGTTTGGTCACCCCCATGCAACTTATGGGGCAGTAACAGCACCCTTTTCAAAACGTGTTTTTCAGCCCGAAATAAACGCGTTTTTTCAGACCGCTGAAGAGCCCACACACTCAGCTCTTAACCCCAGTGTGCAGAAAGTGTCAAAACGTGTTTTTCAGCAGAAATAAACATGTTTCTGCAAGTTTGGTCACCCCCATGCAACTTATGGGGCAGTAACAGCACCCTTTTCAAAACGTGTTTTTCAGCCCGAAATAAACGCGTTTTTTTAGACCGCTGAATCCCTATGTAACTGCAAGGCTCAGAAGAGCCCACACACTCAGCTCTTAACCCCAGTGTGCAGAAAGTGTCAAAACATATATTTCAGCAGAAATAAACGTTTCTGAAAGTTTTGTCACCCCCATGCAACTTATGGGGCAGTAACAGCACACTTTTCAAAACGTGTTGTTCAGCACGAAATAAACGCGTTTTTTCAGACCGCTGAATCCCTATGTAGCTGCAAGGCTCAGAAGAGCCCACACACTCAGCTCTTAACCCCAGTGTGCAGAAAGTGTCAAAACGTGTTTTTCAGCAGAAAAAAACATGTTTCTGCAAGTTTGGTCACCCCCATGCAACTTATGGGGCAGTAAAAGCACCCTTTTCAAAACGTGTTTTTCAGCCCGAAATAAACGCGTTTTTTCAGACCGCTGAATCCCTATGTAACTGCAAGGCTCAGAAGAGCCCACACACTCAGCTCTTAACCCCAGTGTGCAGAAAGTGTCAAAACCTGTTTTTCAGCAGAAATAAACATGTTTCTGCAAGTTTGGTCACCCCCATGCAACTTATGGGGCAGTAACAGCACCCTTTTCAAAACGTGTTTTTCAGCCCGAAATAAACGCGTTTTTTCAGACTGCTGAAGAGCCCACACACTCAGCTCTTAACCCCAGTGTGCAGAAAGTGTCAAAACGTGTTTTTCAGCAGAAAAAAACATGTTTCTGCAAGTTTGGTCACCCCCATGCAACTTATGGGGCAGTAACAGCACTCTTTTCAAAACGTGTTTTTCAGCTCGAAATAAACGTGTATTTTCAGACCGCTGAATCCCAATGTAGCTGCAAGGCTCAGAAGAGCCCACACACTCAGCTCTTAACCCCAGTGTGCAGAAAGTGTCAAAACGTGTTTTTCAGCAGAAATAAACATGTTTCTGCAAGTTTGGTCACCCCCATGCAACTTATGGGGCAGTAACAGCACCCTTTTCAAAACGTGTTTTTCAGCCCGAAATAAACGCGTTTTTTCAGACCGCTGAAGAGCCCACACACTCAGCTCTTAACCCCAGTGTGCAGAAAGTGTCAAAACGTGTTTTTCAGCAGAAAAAAAACATGTTTCTGCAAGTTTGGTCACCCCCATGCAACTTATGGGGCAGTAACAGCACACTTTGCAAAACGTGTTGTTCAGCACGAAATAAACGCGTTTTTTCAGACCGCTGAATCCCTATGTAGCTGCAAGGCTCAGAAAAGCCCACACACTCAGCTCTTAACCCCAGTGTGCAGAAAGTGTCAAAACGTGTTTTTCAGCAGAAAAAAACATGTTTCTGCAAGTTTGGTCACACCCATGCAACTTATGGGGCAGCAACAGCACACTTTTCAAAACGTGTTTTTCAGCCCGAAATAAACGCGTTTTTTCAGACCGCTGAATCCCTATGTAACTGCAAGGCTCAGAAGAGCCCACACACTCAGCTCTTAACCCCAGTGTGCAGAAAGTGTCAAAACGTGTTTTTCAGCAGAAATAAACATGTTTCTGCAAGTTTGATCACACCCCATGCAACTTATGGGGCAGTAACAGCACCCTTTTCAAAACGTGTTTTTCAGCTCGAAATAAACGCGTTTTTTCAGACCGCTGAATCCCTATGTAACTGCAAGGCTCAGAAGAGCCCACACACTCAGCTCTTAACCCCAGTGTGCAGAAAGTGTCAAAACGTGTTTTTCAGCAGAAATAAACATGTTTCTGCAAGTTTGGTCACCCCCATGCAACTTATGGGGCAGTAACAGCACCCTTTTCAAAACGTGTTTTTCAGCCCGAAATAAACGCGTTTTTTCAGACCGCTGAAGAGCCCACACACTCAGCTCTTAACCCCAGTGTGCAGAAAGTGTCAAAACGTGTTTTTCAGCAGAAATAAACATGTTTCTGCAAGTTTGGTCACCCCCATGCAACTTATGGGGCAGTAACAGCACCCTTTTCAAAACGTGTTTTTCAGCCCGAAATAAACGCGTTTTTTCAGACCGCTGAATCCCTATGTAACTGCAAGGCTCAGAAGAGCCCACACACTCAGCTCTTAACCCCAGTGTGCAGAAAGTGTCAAAACGTGTTTTTCAGCAGAAATAAACGTTTCTGCAAGTTTGGTCACCCCCATGCAACTTATGGGGCAGTAACAGCACCCTTTTCAAAACGTGTTTTTCAGCCCGAAATAAACGCGTTTTTTCAGACCGCTTAATCCCTATGTAACTGCAAGGCTCAGAAGAGCCCACACACTCAGATCTTAACCCCAGTGTGCAGAAAGTGTCAAAACATATATTTCAGCAGAAATAAACGTTTCTGAAAGTTTTGTCACCCCCATGCAACTTATGGGGCAGTAACAGCACACTTTTCAAAACGTGTTGTTCAGCACGAAATAAACGCGTTTTTTCAGACCGCTGAATCCCTATGTAGCTGCAAGGCTCAGAAGAGCCCACACACTCAGCTCTTAACCCCAGTGTGCAGAAAGTGTCAAAACGTGTTTTTCAGCAGAAAAAAACATGTTTCTGCAAGTTTGGTCACCCCCATGCAACTTATGGGGCAGTAACAGCACTCTTTTCAAAACGTGTTTTTCAGCTCGAAATAAACGCGTATTTTCAGACCGCTGAATCCCAATGTAGCTGCAAGGCTCAGAAGAGCCCACACACTCAGCTCTTAACCCCAGTGTGCAGAAAGTGTCAAAACGTGTTTTTCAGCAGAAAAAAACATGTTTCTGCAAGTTTGGTCACACCCATGCAACTTATGGGGCAGTAAAAGCACCCTTTTCAAAACGTGTTTTTCAGCCCGAAATAAACGCGTTTTTTCAGACCGCTGAATCCCTATGTAACTGCAAGGCTCAGAAGAGCCCACACACTCAGCTCTTAACCCCAGTGTGCAGAAAGTGTCAAAACGTGTTTTTCAGCAGAAATAAACATGTTTCTGCAAGTTTGGTCACCCCCCTGCAACTTATGGGGCAGTAACAGCACCCTTTTCAAAACGTGTTTTTCAGCACGAAATAAACGCGTTTTTTCAGACCGCTGAAGAGCCCACACACTCAGCTCTTAACCCCAGTGTGCAGAAAGTGTCAAAACGTGTTTTTCAGCAGAAAAAAACATGTTTCTGCAAGTTTGGTCACCCCCATGCAACTTATGGGGCAGTAACAGCACTCTTTTCAAAACGTGTTTTTCAGCTCGAAATAAACGCGTATTTTCAGACCGCTGAATCCCAATGTAGCTGCAAGGCTCAGAAGAGCCCACACACTCAGCTCTTAACCCCAGTGTGCAGAAAGTGTCAAAACGTGTTTTTCAGCAGAAAAAAAACATGTTTCTGCAAGTTTGGTCACACCCATGCAACTTATGGGGCAGTAAAAGCACCCTTTTCAAAACGTGTTTTTCAGCCCGAAATAAACGCGTTTTTTCAGACCGCTGAATCCCTATGTAACTGCAAGGCTCAGAAGAGCCCACACACTCAGCTCTTAACCCCAGTGTGCAGAAAGTGTCAAAACGTGTTTTTCAGCAGAAATAAACATGTTTCTGCAAGTTTGGTCACCCCCCTGCAACTTATGGGGCAGTAACAGCACCCTTTTCAAAACGTGTTTTTCAGCACGAAATAAACGCGTTTTTTCAGACCGCTGAAGAGCCCACACACTCAGCTCTTAACCCCAGTGTGCAGAAAGTGTCAAAACGTGTTTTTCAGCAGAAAAAAACATGTTTCTGCAAGTTTGGTCACCCCCATGCAACTTATGGGGCAGTAACAGCACTCTTTTCAAAACGTGTTTTTCAGCTCGAAATAAACGCGTATTTTCAGACCGCTGAATCCCAATGTAGCTGCAAGGCTCAGAAGAGCCCACACACTCAGCTCTTAACCCCAGTGTGCAGAAAGTGTCAAAACATGTTTTTCAGCAGAAATAAACATGTTTCTGCAAGTTCAGTCACCCCCATGCAACTTATGGGGCAGTAACAGCACCCTTTTCAAAACGTGTTTTTCAGCCCGAAATAAACGCGTTTTTTCAGACCGCTGAATCCCTATGTAACTGAAAAGGCTCAGAAGAGCCCACACACTCAGCTCTTAACCCCAGTGTGCAGAAAGTGTCAAAACATATATTTCAGCAGAAATAAACGTTTCTGAAAGTTTTGTCACCCCCATGCAACTTATGGGGCAGTAACAGCACACTTTTCAAAACGTGTTGTTCAGCACGAAATAAACACGTTTTTTCAGACCGCTGAATCCCTATGTAGCTGCAAGGCTCAGAAAAGCCCACACACTCAGCTCTTAACCCCAGTGTGCAGAAAGTGTCAAAACGTGTTTTTCAGCAGAAAAAAACATGTTTCTGCAAGTTTGGTCACCCCCATGCAACTTATGGGGCAGTAAAAGCACCCTTTTCAAAACGTGTTTTTCAGCACGAAATAAACGCGTTTTTTCAGACCGCTGAATCCCTATGTAACTGCAAGGCTCAGAAGAGCCCACACACTCAGCTCTTAACCCCAGTGTGCAGAAAGTGTCAAAACGTGTTTTTCAGCAGAAATAAACATGTTTCTGATATTTGGTCACCCCCATGCAACTTATGGGGCAGTAACAGCACCCTTTTCAAAACGTGTTTTTCAGCCCGAAATAAACGCGTTTTTTCAGACCGCTGAAGAGCCCACACACTCAGTTCTTAACCCCAGTGTGCAGAAAGTGTCAAAACGTGTTTTTCAGCAGAAATAAACATGTTTCTGAAAGTTTGGTCACACCCCTGCAACTTATGGGGCAGCAACAGCACACTTTTCAAAACGTGTTTTTCAGCCCGAAATAAACGCGTTTTTTCAGACCGCTGAATCCCTATGTAACTGCAAGGCTCTGAAGAGCCCACACACTCAGCTCTTAACCCCAGTGTGCAGAAAGTGTCAAAACGTGTTTTTCAGCAGAAATAAACATGTTTCTGCAAGTTTGGTCACACCCCATGCAACTTATGGGGCAGTAACAGCACCCTTTTCAAAACGTGTTTTTCAGCACGAAATAAACGCGTTTTTTCAGACCGCTGAATCCCTATGTAACTGCAAGGCTCAGAAGAGCCCACACACTCAGCTCTTAACCCCAGTGTGCAGAAAGTGTCAAAACGTGTTTTTCAGCAGAAATAAACATGTTTCTGCAAGTTTGGTCACCCCCATGCAACTTATGGGGCAGTAACAGCACCCTTTTCAAAACGTGTTTTTCAGCCCGAAATAAACGCGTTTTTTCAGACCGCTGAAGAGCCCACACACTCAGCTCTTAACCCCAGTGTGCAGAAAGTGTCAAAACGTGTTTTTCAGCAGAAATAAACATGTTTCTGCAAGTTTGGTCACCCCCATGCAACTTATGGGGCAGTAACAGCACCCTTTTCAAAACGTGTTTTTCAGCCCGAAATAAACGCGTTTTTTCAGACCGCTGAATCCCTATGTAACTGCAAGGCTCAGAAGAGCCCACACACTCAGCTCTTAACCCCAGTGTGCAGAAAGTGTCAAAACGTGTTTTTCAGCAGAAATAAACGTTTCTGCAAGTTTGGTCACCCCCATGCAACTTATGGGGCAGTAACAGCACCCTTTTCAAAACGTGTTTTTCAGCCCGAAATAAACGCGTTTTTTCAGACCGCTGAATCCCTATGTAACTGCAAGGCTCAGAAGAGCCCACACACTCAGATCTTAACCCCAGTGTGCAGAAAGTGTCAAAACATATATTTCAGCAGAAATAAACGTTTCTGAAAGTTTTGTCACCCCCATGCAACTTATGGGGCAGTAACAGCACACTTTTCAAAACGTGTTGTTCAGCACGAAATAAACGCGTTTTTTCAGACCGCTGAATCCCTATGTAGCTGCAAGGCTCAGAAGAGCCCACACACTCAGCTCTTAACCCCAGTGTGCAGAAAGTGTCAAAACGTGTTTTTCAGCAGAAATAAACATGTTTCTGCAAGTTTGGTCACCCCCATGCAACTTATGGGGCAGTAACAGCACCCTTTTCAAAACGTGTTTTTCAGCACGAAATAAACGCGTTTTTTCAGACCGCTGAAGAGCCCACACACTCAGCTCTTAACCCCAGTGTGCAGAAAGTGTCAAAACGTGTTTTTCAGCAGAAAAAAACATGTTTCTGCAAGTTTGGTCACCCCCATGCAACTTATGGGGCAGTAACAGCACTCTTTTCAAAACGTGTTTTTCAGCTCGAAATAAACGCGTATTTTCAGACCGCTGAATCCCAATGTAGCTGCAAGGCTCAGAAGAGCCCACACACTCAGCTCTTAACCCCAGTGTGCAGAAAGTGTCAAAACGTGTTTTTCAGCAGAAATAAACATGTTTCTGCAAGTTTGGTCACCCCCATGCAACTTATGGGGCAGTAACAGCACCCTTTTCAAAACGTGTTTTTCAGCCCGAAATAAACGCGTTTTTTCAGACCGCTGAATCCCTATGTAACTGAAAAGGCTCAGAAGAGCCCACACACTCAGCTCTTAACCCCAGTGTGCAGAAAGTGTCAAAACATATATTTCAGCAGAAATAAACGTTTCTGAAAGTTTTGTCACCCCCATGCAACTTATGGGGCAGTAACAGCACACTTTTCAAAACGTGTTGTTCAGCACGAAATAAACACGTTTTTTCAGACCGCTGAATCCCTATGTAGCTGCAAGGCTCAGAAAAGCCCACACACTCAGCTCTTAACCCCAGTGTGCAGAAAGTGTCAAAACGTGTTTTTCAGCAGAAAAAAACATGTTTCTGCAAGTTTGGTCACCCCCATGCAACTTATGGGGCAGTAAAAGCACCCTTTTCAAAACGTGTTTTTCAGCACGAAATAAACGCGTTTTTTCAGACCGCTGAAGAGCCCACACACTCAGCTCTTAACCCCAGTGTGCAGAAAGTGTCAAAACGTGTTTTTCAGCAGAAAAAAAACATGTTTCTGCAAGTTTGGTCACCCCCATGCAACTTATGGGGCAGTAACAGCACTCTTTTCAAAACGTGTTTTTCAGCTCGAAATAAATGCGTATTTTCAGACCGCTGAATCCCAATGTAGCTGCAAGGCTCAGAAGAGCCCAGACACTCAGCTCTTAACCCCAGTGTGCAGAAAGTGTCAAAACGTGTTTTTCAGCAGAAATAAACATGTTTCTGCAAGTTTGATCACCCCCATGCAACTTAAGGGGCAGTAACAGCACCCTTTTCAAAACGTGTTTTTCAGCACGAAATAAACGCGTTTTTTCAAACCGCTGAATCCCTATGTAGCTGCAAGGCTCAGAGGAGCCCACACACTCAGCTCTTAACCCCAGTGTGCAAAAAGTGTCAAAACGTGTTTTTCAGCAGAAATAAACATGTTTCTGCAAGTTTGGTCACCCCCATGCAACTTATGGGGCAGTAACAGCACTCTTTTCAAAACGTGTTTTTCAGCCCGAAATAAACGCGTTTTTTCAGACCGCTGAATCACTATGTAACTGCAAGGCTCAGAAGAGCCCACACACTCAGCTCTTAACCCCAGTGTGCAGAATGTGTCAAAACGTGTTTTTCAGCAGAAAAAAACATGTTTCTGCAAGTTTGGTCACCCCCATGCAACTTATGGGGCAGTAACAGCACTCTTTTCAAAACGTGTTTTTCAGCTCGAAATAAACGCGTATTTTCAGACCGCTGAATCCCAATGTAGCTGCAAGGCTCAGAAGAGCCCACACACTCAGCTCTTAACCCCAGTGTGCAGAAAGTGTCAAAACGTGTTTTTCAGCAGAAATAAACATGTTTCTGCAAGTTTGATCACCCCCATGCAACTTAAGGGGCAGTAACAGCACCCTTTTCAAAACGTGTTTTTCAGCACGAAATAAACGCGTTTTTTCAAACCGCTGAATCCCTATGTAGCTGCAAGGCTCAGAGGAGCCCACACACTCAGCTCTTAACCCCAGTGTGCAAAAAGTGTCAAAACGTGTTTTTCAGCAGAAATAAACATGTTTCTGCAAGTTTGGTCACCCCCATGCAACTTATGGGGCAGTAACAGCACCCTTTTCAAAACGTGTTTTTCAGCCCGAAATAAACGCGTTTTTTCAGACCGCTGAATCCCTATGTAACTGCAAGGCTCAGAAGAGCCCACACACTCAGCTCTTAACCCCAGTGTGCAGAAAGTGTCAAAACGTGTTTTTCAGCAGAAAAAAACATGTTTCTGCAAGTTTGGTCACCCCCATGCAACTTATGGGGCAGTAACAGCACTCTTTTCAAAACGTGTTTTTCAGCTCGAAATAAACGCGTATTTTCAGACCGCTGAATCCCAATGTAGCTGCAAGGCTCAGAAGAGCCCACACACTCAGCTCTTAACCCCAGTGTGCAGAAAGTGTCAAAACGTGTTTTTCAGCTGAAATAAACATGTTTCTGCAAGTTTGGTCACCCACATGCAACTTATGGGGCAGTAACAGTACCCTTTTCAAAACGTGTTTTTCAGCTCGAAATAAACGCGTTTTTTCATACCGCTGAATCCCTATGTAACTGCAAGGCTCAGAAGAGCCCACACACTCAGCTCTTAACCCCAGTGTGCAGAAAGTGTCAAAACGTGTTTTTCAGCAGAAATAAACATGTTTCTGCAAGTTTGATCACCCCCATGCAACTTATGGGGCAGTAACAGCACCCTTTTCAAAACATGTTTTTCAGCCTGAAATAAACGCGTTTTTTCAGACCGCTGAAGAGCCCACACACTCAGTTCTTAACCCCAGTGTGCAGAAAGTGTCAAAACGTGTTTTTCAGCAGAAATAAACATGTTTCTGCAAGTTTGGTCACCCCCATGCAACTTATGGGGCAGTAAGAGCACACTTTGCAAAACGTGTTGTTCAGCACGAAATAAACGCGTTTTTTCAGACCGCTGAATCCCTATGTAGCTGCAAGGCTCAGAAAAGCCCACACACTCAGCTCTTAACCCCAGTGTGCAGAAAGTGTCAAAACGTGTTTTTCAGCAGAAAAAAACATGTTTCTGCAAGTTTGGTCACACCCATGCAACTTATGGGGCAGCAACAGCACACTTTTCAAAACGTGTTTTTCAGCCCGAAATAAACGCGTTTTTTCAGACCGCTGAATCCCTATGTAACTGCAAGGCTCAGAAGAGCCCACACACTCAGCTCTTAACCCCAGTGTGCAGAAAGTGTCAAAACGTGTTTTTCAGCAGAAATAAACATGTTTCTGCAAGTTTGGTCACACCCCATGCAACTTATGGGGCAGTAACAGCACCCTTTTCAAAACGTGTTTTTCAGCACGAAATAAACGCGTTTTTTCAGACCGCTGAATCCCTATGTAACTGCAAGGCTCAGAAGAGCCCACACACTCAGCTCTTAACCCCAGTGTGCAGAAAGTGTCAAAACGTGTTTTTCAGCAGAAATAAACATGTTTCTGCAAGTTTGGTCACCCCCATGCAACTTATGGGGCAGTAACAGCACCCTTTTCAAAACGTGTTTTTCAGCCCGAAATAAACGCGTTTTTTCAGACCGCTGAAGAGCCCACACACTCAGCTCTTAACCCCAGTGTGCAGAAAGTGTCAAAACGTGTTTTTCAGCAGAAATAAACATGTTTCTGCAAGTTTGGTCACCCCCATGCAACTTATGGGGCAGTAACAGCACCCTTTTCAAAACGTGTTTTTCAGCCCGAAATAAACGCGTTTTTTTAGACCGCTGAATCCCTATGTAACTGCAAGGCTCAGAAGAGCCCACACACTCAGCTCTTAACCCCAGTGTGCAGAAAGTGTCAAAACATATATTTCAGCAGAAATAAACGTTTCTGAAAGTTTTGTCACCCCCATGCAACTTATGGGGCAGTAACAGCACACTTTTCAAAACGTGTTGTTCAGCACGAAATAAACGCGTTTTTTCAGACCGCTGAATCCCTATGTAGCTGCAAGGCTCAGAAGAGCCCACACACTCAGCTCTTAACCCCAGTGTGCAGAAAGTGTCAAAACGTGTTTTTCAGCAGAAAAAAACATGTTTCTGCAAGTTTGGTCACCCCCATGCAACTTATGGGGCAGTAAAAGCACCCTTTTCAAAACGTGTTTTTCAGCCCGAAATAAACGCGTTTTTTCAGACCGCTGAATCCCTATGTAACTGCAAGGCTCAGAAGAGCCCACACACTCAGCTCTTAACCCCAGTGTGCAGAAAGTGTCAAAACCTGTTTTTCAGCAGAAATAAACATGTTTCTGCAAGTTTGGTCACCCCCATGCAACTTATGGGGCAGTAACAGCACCCTTTTCAAAACGTGTTTTTCAGCCCGAAATAAACGCGTTTTTTCAGACCGCTGAAGAGCCCACACACTCAGCTCTTAACCCCAGTGTGCAGAAAGTGTCAAAACGTGTTTTTCAGCAGAAAAAAACATGTTTCTGCAAGTTTGGTCACCCCCATGCAACTTATGGGGCAGTAACAGCACTCTTTTCAAAACGTGTTTTTCAGCTCGAAATAAACGTGTATTTTCAGACCGCTGAATCCCAATGTAGCTGCAAGGCTCAGAAGAGCCCACACACTCAGCTCTTAACCCCAGTGTGCAGAAAGTGTCAAAACGTGTTTTTCAGCAGAAATAAACATGTTTCTGCAAGTTTGGTCACCCCCATGCAACTTATGGGGCAGTAACAGCACCCTTTTCAAAACGTGTTTTTCAGCCCGAAATAAACGCGTTTTTTCAGACCGCTGAAGAGCCCACACACTCAGCTCTTAACCCCAGTGTGCAGAAAGTGTCAAAACGTGTTTTTCAGCAGAAAAAAAACATGTTTCTGCAAGTTTGGTCACCCCCATGCAACTTATGGGGCAGTAACAGCACACTTTGCAAAACGTGTTGTTCAGCACGAAATAAACGCGTTTTTTCAGACCGCTGAATCCCTATGTAGCTGCAAGGCTCAGAAAAGCCCACACACTCAGCTCTTAACCCCAGTGTGCAGAAAGTGTCAAAACGTGTTTTTCAGCAGAAAAAAACATGTTTCTGCAAGTTTGGTCACACCCATGCAACTTATGGGGCAGCAACAGCACACTTTTCAAAACGTGTTTTTCAGCCCGAAATAAACGCGTTTTTTCAGACCGCTGAATCCCTATGTAACTGCAAGGCTCAGAAGAGCCCACACACTCAGCTCTTAACCCCAGTGTGCAGAAAGTGTCAAAACGTGTTTTTCAGCAGAAATAAACATGTTTCTGCAAGTTTGGTCACACCCCATGCAACTTATGGGGCAGTAACAGCACCCTTTTCAAAACGTGTTTTTCAGCTCGAAATAAACGCGTTTTTTCAGACCGCTGAATCCCTATGTAACTGCAAGGCTCAGAAGAGCCCACACACTCAGCTCTTAACCCCAGTGTGCAGAAAGTGTCAAAACGTGTTTTTCAGCAGAAATAAACATGTTTCTGCAAGTTTGGTCACCCCCATGCAACTTATGGGGCAGTAAGAGCACACTTTGCAAAACGTGTTGTTCAGCACGAAATAAACGCGTTTTTTCAGACCGCTGAATCCCTATGTAGCTGCAAGGCTCAGAAAAGCCCACACACTCAGCTCTTAACCCCAGTGTGCAGAAAGTGTCAAAACGTGTTTTTCAGCAGAAAAAAACATGTTTCTGCAAGTTTGGTCACACCCATGCAACTTATGGGGCAGCAACAGCACACTTTTCAAAACGTGTTTTTCAGCCCGAAATAAACGCGTTTTTTCAGACCGCTGAATCCCTATGTAACTGCAAGGCTCAGAAGAGCCCACACACTCAGCTCTTAACCCCAGTGTGCAGAAAGTGTCAAAACGTGTTTTTCAGCAGAAATAAACATGTTTCTGCAAGTTTGGTCACACCCCATGCAACTTATGGGGCAGTAACAGCACCCTTTTCAAAACGTGTTTTTCAGCACGAAATAAACGCGTTTTTTCAGACCGCTGAATCCCTATGTAACTGCAAGGCTCAGAAGAGCCCACACACTCAGCTCTTAACCCCAGTGTGCAGAAAGTGTCAAAACGTGTTTTTCAGCAGAAATAAACATGTTTCTGCAAGTTTGGTCACCCCCATGCAACTTATGGGGCAGTAACAGCACCCTTTTCAAAACGTGTTTTTCAGCCCGAAATAAACGCGTTTTTTCAGACCGCTGAAGAGCCCACACACTCAGCTCTTAACCCCAGTGTGCAGAAAGTGTCAAAACGTGTTTTTCAGCAGAAATAAACATGTTTCTGCAAGTTTGGTCACCCCCATGCAACTTATGGGGCAGTAACAGCACCCTTTTCAAAACGTGTTTTTCAGCCCGAAATAAACGCGTTTTTTTAGACCGCTGAATCCCTATGTAACTGCAAGGCTCAGAAGAGCCCACACACTCAGCTCTTAACCCCAGTGTGCAGAAAGTGTCAAAACATATATTTCAGCAGAAATAAACGTTTCTGAAAGTTTTGTCACCCCCATGCAACTTATGGGGCAGTAACAGCACACTTTTCAAAACGTGTTGTTCAGCACGAAATAAACGCGTTTTTTCAGACCGCTGAATCCCTATGTAGCTGCAAGGCTCAGAAGAGCCCACACACTCAGCTCTTAACCCCAGTGTGCAGAAAGTGTCAAAACGTGTTTTTCAGCAGAAAAAAACATGTTTCTGCAAGTTTGGTCACCCCCATGCAACTTATGGGGCAGTAAAAGCACCCTTTTCAAAACGTGTTTTTCAGCCCGAAATAAACGCGTTTTTTCAGACCGCTGAAGAGCCCACACACTCAGCTCTTAACCCCAGTGTGCAGAAAGTGTCAAAACGTGTTTTTCAGCAGAAAAAAAACATGTTTCTGCAAGTTTGGTCACCCCCATGCAACTTATGGGGCAGTAACAGCACACTTTGCAAAACGTGTTGTTCAGCACGAAATAAACGCGTTTTTTCAGACCGCTGAATCCCTATGTAGCTGCAAGGCTCAGAAAAGCCCACACACTCAGCTCTTAACCCCAGTGTGCAGAAAGTGTCAAAACGTGTTTTTCAGCAGAAAAAAACATGTTTCTGCAAGTTTGGTCACACCCATGCAACTTATGGGGCAGCAACAGCACACTTTTCAAAACGTGTTTTTCAGCCCGAAATAAACGCGTTTTTTCAGACCGCTGAATCCCTATGTAACTGCAAGGCTCAGAAGAGCCCACACACTCAGCTCTTAACCCCAGTGTGCAGAAAGTGTCAAAACGTGTTTTTCAGCAGAAATAAACATGTTTCTGCAAGTTTGGTCACACCCCATGCAACTTATGGGGCAGTAACAGCACCCTTTTCAAAACGTGTTTTTCAGCTCGAAATAAACGCGTTTTTTCAGACCGCTGAATCCCTATGTAACTGCAAGGCTCAGAAGAGCCCACACACTCAGCTCTTAACCCCAGTGTGCAGAAAGTGTCAAAACGTGTTTTTCAGCAGAAATAAACATGTTTCTGCAAGTTTGGTCACCCCCATGCAACTTATGGGGCAGTAACAGCACCCTTTTCAAAACGTGTTTTTCAGCCCGAAATAAACGCGTTTTTTCAGACCGCTGAAGAGCCCACACACTCAGCTCTTAACCCCAGTGTGCAGAAAGTGTCAAAACGTGTTTTTCAGCAGAAATAAACATGTTTCTGCAAGTTTGGTCACCCCCATGCAACTTATGGGGCAGTAACAGCACCCTTTTCAAAACGTGTTTTTCAGCCCGAAATAAACGCGTTTTTTCAGACCGCTGAATCCCTATGTAACTGCAAGGCTCAGAAGAGCCCACACACTCAGCTCTTAACCCCAGTGTGCAGAAAGTGTCAAAACGTGTTTTTCAGCAGAAATAAACGTTTCTGCAAGTTTGGTCACCCCCATGCAACTTATGGGGCAGTAACAGCACCCTTTTCAAAACGTGTTTTTCAGCCCGAAATAAACGCGTTTTTTCAGACCGCTTAATCCCTATGTAACTGCAAGGCTCAGAAGAGCCCACACACTCAGATCTTAACCCCAGTGTGCAGAAAGTGTCAAAACATATATTTCAGCAGAAATAAACGTTTCTGAAAGTTTTGTCACCCCCATGCAACTTATGGGGCAGTAACAGCACACTTTTCAAAACGTGTTGTTCAGCACGAAATAAACGCGTTTTTTCAGACCGCTGAATCCCTATGTAGCTGCAAGGCTCAGAAGAGCCCACACACTAAGCTCTTAACCCCAGTGTGCAGAAAGTGTCAAAACGTGTTTTTCAGCAGAAAAAAACATGTTTCTGCAAGTTTGGTCACACCCATGCAACTTATGGGGCAGTAAAAGCACCCTTTTCAAAACGTGTTTTTCAGCCCGAAATAAACGCGTTTTTTCAGACCGCTGAATCCCTATGTAACTGCAAGGCTCAGAAGAGCCCACACACTCAGCTCTTAACCCCAGTGTGCAGAAAGTGTCAAAACGTGTTTTTCAGCAGAAATAAACATGTTTCTGCAAGTTTGGTCACCCCCATGCAACTTATGGGGCAGTAACAGCACCCTTTTCAAAACGTGTTTTTCAGCACGAAATAAACGCGTTTTTTCAGACCGCTGAAGAGCCCACACACTCAGCTCTTAACCCCAGTGTGCAGAAAGTGTCAAAACGTGTTTTTCAGCAGAAAAAAACATGTTTCTACAAGTTTGGTCACCCCCATGCAACTTATGGGGCAGTAACAGCACTCTTTTCAAAACGTGTTTTTCAGCTCGAAATAAACGCGTATTTTCAGTCCGCTGAATCCCAATGTAGCTGCAAGGCTCAGAAGAGCCCACACACTCAGCTCTTAACCCCAGTGTGCAGAAAGTGTCAAAACATGTTTTTCAGCAGAAATAAACATGTTTCTGCAAGTTTGGTCACCCCCATGCAACTTATGGGGCAGTAACAGCACCCTTTTCAAAACGTGTTTTTCAGCCCGAAATAAACGCGTTTTTTCAGACCGCTGAATCCCTATGTAACTGAAAAGGCTCAGAAGAGCCCACACACTCAGCTCTTAACCCCAGTGTGCAGAAAGTGTCAAAACATATATTTCAGCAGAAATAAACGTTTCTGAAAGTTTTGTCACCCCCATGCAACTTATGGGGCAGTAACAGCACACTTTTCAAAACGTGTTGTTCAGCACGAAATAAACACGTTTTTTCAGACCGCTGAATCCCTATGTAGCTGCAAGGCTCAGAAAAGCCCACACACTCAGCTCTTAACCCCAGTGTGCAGAAAGTGTCAAAACGTGTTTTTCAGCAGAAAAAAACATGTTTCTGCAAGTTTGGTCACCCCCATGCAACTTATGGGGCAGTAAAAGCACCCTTTTCAAAACGTGTTTTTCAGCACGAAATAAACGCGTTTTTTCAGTCCGCTGAATCCCTATGTAACTGCAAGGCTCAGAAGAGCCCACACACTCAGCTCTTAACCCCAGTGTGCAGAAAGTGTCAAAACGTGTTTTTCAGCAGAAATAAACATGTTTCTGATATTTGGTCACCCCCATGCAACTTATGGGGCAGTAACAGCACCCTTTTCAAAACGTGTTTTTCAGCCCGAAATAAATGCGTTTTTTCAGACCGCTGAAGAGCCCACACACTCAGTTCTTAACCCCAGTGTGCAGAAAGTATCAAAACGTGTTTTTCAGCAGAAATAAACATGTTTCTGAAAGTTTGGTCACCCCCATGCAACTTATGGGGCAGTAACAGGACACTTTTCAAAACGTGTTTTTCAGCCCGAAATAAACGCGTTTTTTCAGACCGCTGTATCCCTATGTAACTGCAAGGCTCAGAAGAGCCCACACACTCAGCTCTTAACCCCAGTGTGCAGAATGTGTCAAAACGTGTTTTTCAGCAGAAAAAAACATGTTTCTGCAAGTTTGGTCACCCCCATGCAACTTATGGGGCAGTAACAGCACTCTTTTCAAAACGTGTTTTTCAGCTCGAAATAAACGCGTATTTTCAGACCGCTGAATCCCAATGTAGCTGCAAGGCTCAGAAGAGCCCACACACTCAGCTCTTAACCCCAGTGTGCAGAAAGTGTCAAAACGTGTTTTTCAGCAGAAATAAACATGTTTCTGCAAGTTTGATCACCCCCATGCAACTTAAGGGGCAGTAACAGCACCCTTTTCAAAACGTGTTTTTCAGCACGAAATAAACGCGTTTTTTCAAACCGCTGAATCCCTATGTAGCTGCAAGGCTCAGAGGAGCCCACACACTCAGCTCTTAACCCCAGTGTGCAGAAAGTGTCAAAACGTGTTTTTCAGCAGAAATAAACATGTTTCTGCAAGTTTGGTCACCCCCATGCAACTTATGGGGCAGTAACAGCACCCTTTTCAAAACGTGTTTTTCAGCCCGAAATAAACGCGTTTTTTCAGTCCGCTGAATCCCTATGTAACTGCAAGGCTCAGAAGAGCCCACACACACAGCTCTTAACCCCAGTGTGCAGAAAGTGTCAAAACGTGTTTTTCAGCAGAAATAAACATGTTTCTGCAAGTTTGATCACCCCCATGCAACTTATGGGGCAGTAACAGCACCCTTTTCAAAACGTGTTTTTCAGCCCGAAATAAACGCGTTTTTTCAGACCGCTGAAGAGCCCACACACTCAGTTCTTAACCCCAGTGTGCAGAAAGTGTCAAAACGTGTTTTTCTGCAGAAATAAACATGTTTCTGCAAGTTTGGTCACCCCCATGCAACTTATGGGGCAGTAACAGCACCCTTTTCAAAACGTGTTTTTCAGCCCGAAATAAACGCGTTTTTTCAGACCGCTGAATCCCTATGTAACTGCAAGGCTCAGAAGAGCCCACACACTCAGCTCTTAACCCCAGTGTGCAGAAAGTGTCAAAACGTGTTTTTCAGCAGAAATAAACATGTTTCTGCAAGTTTGGTCACCCCCATGCAACTTATGGGGCAGTAACAGCACCCTTTTCAAAACGTGTTTTTCAGCCCGAAATAAACGCGTTTTTTCAGACCGCTGAAGAGCCCACACACTCAGCTCTTAACCCCAGTGTGCAGAAAGTGTCAAAACGTGTTTTTCAGCAGAAAAAAACATGTTTCTGCAAGTTTGGTCACCCCCATGCAACTTATGGGGCAGTAACAGCACTCTTTTCAAAACGTGTTTTTCAGCTCGAAATAAACGCGTATTTTCAGACCGCTGAATCCCAATGTAGCTGCAAGGCTCAGAAGAGCCCACACACTCAGCTCTTAACCCCAGTGTGCAGAAAGTGTCAAAACGTGTTTTTCAGCAGAAATAAACATGTTTCTGCAAGTTTGGTCACCCCCATGCAACTTATGGGGCAGTAACAGCACCCTTTTCAAAACGTGTTTTTCAGCCCGAAATAAATGCGTTTTTTCAGACCGCTGAAGAGCCCACACACTCAGCTCTTAACCCCAGTGTGCAGAAAGTGTCAAAACGTGTTTTTCAGCAGAAATAAACATGTTTCTGCAAGTTTGGTCACCCCCATGCAACTTATGGGGCAGTAACAGCACCCTTTTCAAAACGTGTTTTTCAGCCCGAAATAAACGCGTTTTTTCAGACCGCTGAATCCCTATGTAACTGCAAGGCTCAGAAGAGCCCAAACACTCAGCTCTTAACCCCAGTGTGCAGAAAGTGTCAAAACGTGTTTTTCAGCAGAAATAAACGTTTCTGCAAGTTTGGTCACCCCCATGCAACTTATGGGGCAGTAACAGCACCCTTTTCAAAACGTGTTTTTCAGCCCGAAATAAACGCGTTTTTTCAGACCGCTGAATCCCTATGTAACTGCAAGGCTCAGAAGAGCCCACACACTCAGATCTTAACCCCAGTGTGCAGAAAGTGTCAAAACATATATTTCAGCAGAAATAAACATGTTTCTGAAAGTTTTGTCACCCCCATGCAACTTATGGGGCAGTAACAGCACACTTTTCAAAACGTGTTTTTCAGCCCGAAATAAACGCGTTTTTTCAGACCGCTGAATCCCAATGTAGCTGCAAGGCTCAGAAGAGCCCACACACTCAGCTCTTAACCCCAGTGTGCAGAAAGTGTCAAAACGTGTTTTTCAGCAGAAATAAACATGTTTCTGCAAGTTTGATCACCCCCATGCAACTTATGGGGCAGTAACAGCACCCTTTTCAAAACGTTTTTTTCAGCACGAAATAAACGCGTTTTTTCAAACCGCTGAATCCCTATGTAGCTGCAAGGCTCAGAGGAGCCCACACACTCAGCTCTTAACCCCAGTGTGCAGAAAGTGTCAAAACGTGTTTTTCAGCAGAAATAAACATGTTTCTGCAAGTTTGGTCACCCCCATGCAACTTATGGGGCAGTAACAGCACCCTTTTCAAAACGTGTTTTTCAGCCCGAAATAAACGCGTTTTTTCAGACCGCTGAATCCCTATGTAACTGCAAGGCTCAGAAGAGCCCACACACTCAGCTCTTAACCCCAGTGTGCAGAAAGTGTCAAAACGTGTTTTTCAGCAGAAATAAACATGTTTCTGCAAGTTTGGTCACCCCCATGCAACTTATGGGGCAGTAACAGCACCCTTTTCAAAACGTGTTTTTCAGCCCGAAATAAACGCGTTTTTTCAGACCGCTGAAGAGCCCACACACTCAGTTCTTAACCCCAGTGTGCAGAAAGTATCAAAACGTGTTTTTCAGCAGAAATAAACATGTTTCTGAAAGTTTGGTCACCCCCATGCAACTTATGGGGCAGTAACAGGACACTTTTCAAAACGTGTTTTTCAGCCCGAAATAAACGCGTTTTTTCAGACCGCTGTATCCCTATGTAACTGCAAGGCTCAGAAGAGCCCACACACTCAGCTCTTAACCCCAGTGTGCAGAATGTGTCAAAACGTGTTTTTCAGCAGAAAAAAACATGTTTCTGCAAGTTTGGTCACCCCCATGCAACTTATGGGGCAGTAACAGCACTCTTTTCAAAACGTGTTTTTCAGCTCGAAATAAACGCGTATTTTCAGACCGCTGAATCCCAATGTAGCTGCAAGGCTCAGAAGAGCCCACACACTCAGCTCTTAACCCCAGTGTGCAGAAAGTGTCAAAACGTGTTTTTCAGCAGAAATAAACATGTTTCTGCAAGTTTGATCACCCCCATGCAACTTAAGGGGCAGTAACAGCACCCTTTTCAAAACGTGTTTTTCAGCACGAAATAAACGCGTTTTTTCAAACCGCTGAATCCCTATGTAGCTGCAAGGCTCAGAGGAGCCCACACACTCAGCTCTTAACCCCAGTGTGCAGAAAGTGTCAAAACGTGTTTTTCAGCAGAAATAAACATGTTTCTGCAAGTTTGGTCACCCCCATGCAACTTATGGGGCAGTAACAGCACCCTTTTCAAAACGTGTTTTTCAGCCCGAAATAAACGCGTTTTTTCAGTCCGCTGAATCCCTATGTAACTGCAAGGCTCAGAAGAGCCCACACACACAGCTCTTAACCCCAGTGTGCAGAAAGTGTCAAAACGTGTTTTTCAGCAGAAATAAACATGTTTCTGCAAGTTTGATCACCCCCATGCAACTTATGGGGCAGTAACAGCACCCTTTTCAAAACGTGTTTTTCAGCCCGAAATAAACGCGTTTTTTCAGACCGCTGAAGAGCCCACACACTCAGTTCTTAACCCCAGTGTGCAGAAAGTGTCAAAACGTGTTTTTCTGCAGAAATAAACATGTTTCTGCAAGTTTGGTCACCCCCATGCAACTTATGGGGCAGTAACAGCACCCTTTTCAAAACGTGTTTTTCAGCCCGAAATAAACGCGTTTTTTCAGACCGCTGAATCCCTATGTAACTGCAAGGCTCAGAAGAGCCCACACACTCAGCTCTTAACCCCAGTGTGCAGAAAGTGTCAAAACGTGTTTTTCAGCAGAAATAAACATGTTTCTGCAAGTTTGGTCACCCCCATGCAACTTATGGGGCAGTAACAGCACCCTTTTCAAAACGTGTTTTTCAGCCCGAAATAAACGCGTTTTTTCAGACCGCTGAAGAGCCCACACACTCAGCTCTTAACCCCAGTGTGCAGAAAGTGTCAAAACGTGTTTTTCAGCAGAAAAAAACATGTTTCTGCAAGTTTGGTCACCCCCATGCAACTTATGGGGCAGTAACAGCACTCTTTTCAAAACGTGTTTTTCAGCTCGAAATAAACGCGTATTTTCAGACCGCTGAATCCCAATGTAGCTGCAAGGCTCAGAAGAGCCCACACACTCAGCTCTTAACCCCAGTGTGCAGAAAGTGTCAAAACGTGTTTTTCAGCAGAAATAAACATGTTTCTGCAAGTTTGGTCACCCCCATGCAACTTATGGGGCAGTAACAGCACCCTTTTCAAAACGTGTTTTTCAGCCCGAAATAAACGCGTTTTTTCAGACCGCTGAAGAGCCCACACACTCAGCTCTTAACCCCAGTGTGCAGAAAGTGTCAAAACGTGTTTTTCAGCAGAAATAAACATGTTTCTGCAAGTTTGGTCACCCCCATGCAACTTATGGGGCAGTAACAGCACCCTTTTCAAAACGTGTTTTTCAGCCCGAAATAAACGCGTTTTTTCAGACCGCTGAATCCCTATGTAACTGCAAGGCTCAGAAGAGCCCACACACTCAGCTCTTAACCCCAGTGTGCAGAAAGTGTCAAAACGTGTTTTTCAGCAGAAATAAACGTTTCTGCAAGTTTGGTCACCCCCATGCAACTTATGGGGCAGTAACAGCACCCTTTTCAAAACGTGTTTTTCAGCCCGAAATAAACGCGTTTTTTCAGACCGCTGAATCCCTATGTAACTGCAAGGCTCAGAAGAGCCCACACACTCAGATCTTAACCCCAGTGTGCAGAAAGTGTCAAAACATATATTTCAGCAGAAATAAACATGTTTCTGAAAGTTTTGTCACCCCCATGCAACTTATGGGGCAGTAACAGCACACTTTTCAAAACGTGTTTTTCAGCCCGAAATAAACGCGTTTTTTCAGACCGCTGAATCCCAATGTAGCTGCAAGGCTCAGAAGAGCCCACACACTCAGCTCTTAACCCCAGTGTGCAGAAAGTGTCAAAACTTGTTTTTCAGCAGAAATAAACATGTTTCTGCAAGTTTGATCACCCCCATGCAACTTAAGGGGCAGTAACAGCACCCTTTTCAAAACGTGTTTTTCAGCACGAAATAAACGCGTTTTTTCAAACCGCTGAATCCCTATGTAGCTGCAAGGCTCAGAGGAGCCCACACACTCAGCTCTTAACCCCAGTGTGCAGAAAGTGTCAAAACGTGTTTTTCAGCAGAAATAAACATGTTTCTGCAAGTTTGGTCACCCCCATGCAACTTATGGGGCAGTAACAGCACCCTTTTCAAAACGTGTTTTTCAGCCCGAAATAAACGCGTTTTTTCAGACCGCTGAAGAGCCCACACACTCAGCTCTTAACCCCAGTGTGCAGAAAGTGTCAAAACGTGTTTTTCAGCAGAAATAAACATGTTTCTGCAAGTTTGGTCACCCCCATGCAACTTATGGGGCAGTAACAGCACCCTTTTCAAAACGTGTTTTTCAGCCCGAAATAAACGCGTTTTTTCAGATCGCTGAATCCCTATGTAACTGCAAGGCTCAGAAGAGCCCACACACTCAGCTCTTAACCCCAGTGTGCAGAAAGTGTCAAAACATATATTTCAGCAGAAATAAACGTTTCTGAAAGTTTTGTCACCCCCATGCAACTTATGGGGCAGTAACAGCACACTTTTCAAAACGTGTTGTTCAGCACGAAATAAACGCGTTTTTTCAGACCGCTGAATCCCTATGTAGCTGCAAGGCTCAGAAGAGCCCACACACTCAGCTCTTAACCCCAGTGTGCAGAAAGTGTCAAAACGTGTTTTTCAGCAGAAAAAAACATGTTTCTGCAAGTTTGGTCACCCCCATGCAACTTATGGGGCAGTAACAGCACTCTTTTCAAAACGTGTTTTTCAGCTCGAAATAAACGCGTATTTTCAGACCGCTGAATCCCAATGTAGCTGCAAGGCTCAGAAGAGCCCACACACTCAGCTCTTAACCCCAGTGTGCAGAAAGTGTCAAAACGTGTTTTTCAGCAGAAATAAACATGTTTCTGCAAGTTTGGTCACCCCCATGCAACTTATGGGGCAGTAACAGCACCCTTTTCAAAACGTGTTTTTCAGCCCGAAATAAACGCGTTTTTTCAGACCGCTGAAGAGCCCACACACTCAGCTCTTAACCCCAGTGTGCAGAAAGTGTCAAAACGTGTTTTTCAGCAGAAAAAAAACATGTTTCTGCAAGTTTGGTCACCCCCATGCAACTTATGGGGCAGTAACAGCACACTTTGCAAAACGTGTTGTTCAGCACGAAATAAACGCGTTTTTTCAGACCGCTGAATCCCTATGTAGCTGCAAGGCTCAGAAAAGCCCACACACTCAGCTCTTAACCCCAGTGTGCAGAAAGTGTCAAAACGTGTTTTTCAGCAGAAAAAAACATGTTTCTGCAAGTTTGGTCACACCCATGCAACTTATGGGGCAGCAACAGCACACTTTTCAAAACGTGTTTTTCAGCCCGAAATAAACGCGTTTTTTCAGACCGCTGAATCCCTATGTAACTGCAAGGCTCAGAAGAGCCCACACACTCAGCTCTTAACCCCAGTGTGCAGAAAGTGTCAAAACGTGTTTTTCAGCAGAAATAAACATGTTTCTGCAAGTTTGGTCACACCCCATGCAACTTATGGGGCAGTAACAGCACCCTTTTCAAAACGTGTTTTTCAGCTCGAAATAAACGCGTTTTTTCAGACCGCTGAATCCCTATGTAACTGCAAGGCTCAGAAGAGCCCACACACTCAGATCTTAACCCCAGTGTGCAGAAAGTGTCAAAACATATATTTCAGCAGAAATAAACGTTTCTGAAAGTTTTGTCACCCCCATGCAACTTATGGGGCAGTAACAGCACACTTTTCAAAACGTGTTGTTCAGCACGAAATAAACGCGTTTTTTCAGACCGCTGAATCCCTATGTAGCTGCAAGGCTCAGAAGAGCCCACACACTCAGCTCTTAACCCCAGTGTGCAGAAAGTGTCAAAACGTGTTTTTCAGCAGAAATAAACATGTTTCTGCAAGTTTGATCACCCCCATACAACTTAAGGGGCAGTAACAGCACCCTTTTCAAAACGTGTTTTTCAGCCCGAAATAAACGCGTTTTTTCAGACCGCTGAATCCCTATGTAACTGCAAGGCTCAGAAGAGCCCACACACTCAGCTCTTAACCCCAGTGTGCAGAAAGTGTCAAAACGTGTTTTTCAGCAGAAATAAACGTTTCTGCAAGTTTGGTCACCCCCATGCAACTTATGGGGCAGTAACAGCACCCTTTTCAAAACGTGTTTTTCAGCCCGAAATAAACGCGTTTTTTCAGACCGCTGAATCCCTATGTAACTGCAAGGCTCAGAAGAGCCCACACACTCAGATCTTAACCCCAGTGTGCAGAAAGTGTCAAAACATATATTTCAGCAGAAATAAACGTTTCTGAAAGTTTTGTCACCCCCATGCAACTTATGGGGCAGTAACAGCACACTTTTCAAAACATGTTGTTCAGCACGAAATAAACGCGTTTTTTCAGACCGCTGAATCCCTATGTAGCTGCAAGGCTCAGAAGAGCCCACACACTCAGCTCTTAACCCCAGTGTGCAGAAAGTGTCAAAACGTGTTTTTCAGCAGAAAAAAACATGTTTCTGCAAGTTTGGTCACCCCCATGCAACTTATGGGGCAGTAAAAGCACCCTTTTCAAAACGTGTTTTTCAGCCCGAAATAAACGCGTTTTTTCAGACCGCTGAATCCCTATGTAACTGCAAGGCTCAGAA
This sequence comes from Lepisosteus platostomus, assembly GCF_059453375.1. Classification (NCBI taxonomy): domain Eukaryota; kingdom Metazoa; phylum Chordata; class Actinopteri; order Semionotiformes; family Lepisosteidae; genus Lepisosteus; species Lepisosteus platostomus. The sequence goes on from NC_142612.1 coordinate 36,413,789, forward strand.
GAGCCCACACACTCAGCTCTTAACCCCAGTGTGCAGAAAGTGTCAAAACGTGTTTTTCAGCAGAAATAAACATGTTTCTGCAAGTTTGGTCACCCCCATGCAACTTATGGGGCAGTAACAGCACCCTTTTCAAAACGTGTTTTTCAGCCCGAAATAAACGCGTTTTTTCAGACCGCTGAAGAGCCCACACACTCAGCTCTTAACCCCAGTGTGCAGAAAGTGTCAAAACGTGTTTTTCAGCAGAAATAAACATGTTTCTGCAAGTTTGGTCACCCCCATGCAACTTATGGGGCAGTAACAGCACCCTTTTCAAAACGTGTTTTTCAGCCCGAAATAAACGCGTTTTTTCAGACCGCTGAATCCCTATGTAACTGTAAGGCTCAGAAGAGCCCACACACTCAGATCTTAACCCCAGTGTGCAGAAAGTGTCAAAACGTGTTTTTCAGCAGAAATAAACGTTTCTGCAAGTTTGGTCACCCCCATGCAACTTATGGGGCAGTAACAGCACCCTTTTCAAAACGTGTTTTTCAGCCCGAAATAAACACGTTTTTTCAGACCGCTGAATCCCTATGTAACTGCAAGGCTCAGAAGAGCCCACACACTCAGATCTTAACCCCAGTGTGCAGAAAGTGTCAAGACATATATTTCAGCAGAAATAAACGTTTCTGAAAGTTTTGTCACCCCCATGCAACTTATGGGGCAGTAACAGCACACTTTTCAAAACGTGTTGTTCAGCACGAAATAAACGCGTTTTTTCAGACCGCTGAATCCCTATGTAGCTGCAAGGCTCAGAAGAGCCCACACACTCAGCTCTTAACCCCAGTGTGCAGAAAGTGTCAAAACGTGTTTTTCAGCAGAAATAAACATGTTTCTGCAAGTTTGATCACCCCCATGCAACTTAAGGGGCAGTAACAGCACCCTTTTCAAAACGTGTTTTTCAGCACGAAATAAACGCGTTTTTTCAAACCGCTGAATCCCTATGTAGCTGCAAGGCTCAGAGGAGCCCACACACTCAGCTCTTAACCCCAGTGTGCAGAAAGTGTCAAAACGTGTTTTTCAGCAGAAATAAACATGTTTCTGCAAGTTTGGTCACCCCCATGCAACTTATGGGGCAGTAACAGCACCCTTTTCAAAACGTGTTTTTCAGCCCGAAATAAACGCGTTTTTTCAGTCCGCTGAATCCCTATGTAACTGCAAGGCTCAGAAGAGCCCACACACACAGCTCTTAACCCCAGTGTGCAGAAAGTGTCAAAACGTGTTTTTCAGCAGAAATAAACATGTTTCTGCAAGTTTGATCACCCCCATGCAACTTATGGGGCAGTAACAGCACCCTTTTCAAAACGTGTTTTTCAGCCCGAAATAAACGCGTTTTTTCAGACCGCTGAAGAGCCCACACACTCAGTTCTTAACCCCAGTGTGCAGAAAGTGTCAAAACGTGTTTTTCTGCAGAAATAAACATGTTTCTGCAAGTTTGGTCACCCCCATGCAACTTATGGGGCAGTAACAGCACCCTTTTCAAAACGTGTTTTTCAGCCCGAAATAAACGCGTTTTTTCAGACCGCTGAATCCCTATGTAACTGCAAGGCTCAGAAGAGCCCACACACTCAGCTCTTAACCCCAGTGTGCAGAAAGTGTCAAAACGTGTTTTTCAGCAGAAATAAACATGTTTCTGCAAGTTTGGTCACCCCCATGCAACTTATGGGGCAGTAACAGCACCCTTTTCAAAACGTGTTTTTCAGCCCGAAATAAACGCGTTTTTTCAGACCGCTGAAGAGCCCACACACTCAGCTCTTAACCCCAGTGTGCAGAAAGTGTCAAAACGTGTTTTTCAGCAGAAAAAAACATGTTTCTGCAAGTTTGGTCACCCCCATGCAACTTATGGGGCAGTAACAGCACTCTTTTCAAAACGTGTTTTTCAGCTCGAAATAAACGCGTATTTTCAGACCGCTGAATCCCAATGTAGCTGCAAGGCTCAGAAGAGCCCACACACTCAGCTCTTAACCCCAGTGTGCAGAAAGTGTCAAAACGTGTTTTTCAGCAGAAATAAACATGTTTCTGCAAGTTTGGTCACCCCCATGCAACTTATGGGGCAGTAACAGCACCCTTTTCAAAACGTGTTTTTCAGCCCGAAATAAACGCGTTTTTTCAGACCGCTGAAGAGCCCACACACTCAGCTCTTAACCCCAGTGTGCAGAAAGTGTCAAAACGTGTTTTTCAGCAGAAATAAACATGTTTCTGCAAGTTTGGTCACCCCCATGCAACTTATGGGGCAGTAACAGCACCCTTTTCAAAACGTGTTTTTCAGCCCGAAATAAACGCGTTTTTTCAGACCGCTGAATCCCTATGTAACTGCAAGGCTCAGAAGAGCCCACACACTCAGCTCTTAACCCCAGTGTGCAGAAAGTGTCAAAACGTGTTTTTCAGCAGAAATAAACGTTTCTGCAAGTTTGGTCACCCCCATGCAACTTATGGGGCAGTAACAGCACCCTTTTCAAAACGTGTTTTTCAGCCCGAAATAAACGCGTTTTTTCAGACCGCTGAATCCCTATGTAACTGCAAGGCTCAGAAGAGCCCACACACTCAGATCTTAACCCCAGTGTGCAGAAAGTGTCAAAACATATATTTCAGCAGAAATAAACATGTTTCTGAAAGTTTTGTCACCCCCATGCAACTTATGGGGCAGTAACAGCACACTTTTCAAAACGTGTTTTTCAGCCCGAAATAAACGCGTTTTTTCAGACCGCTGAATCCCAATGTAGCTGCAAGGCTCAGAAGAGCCCACACACTCAGCTCTTAACCCCAGTGTGCAGAAAGTGTCAAAACGTGTTTTTCAGCAGAAATAAACATGTTTCTGCAAGTTTGATCACCCCCATGCAACTTAAGGGGCAGTAACAGCACCCTTTTCAAAACGTGTTTTTCAGCACGAAATAAACGCGTTTTTTCAAACCGCTGAATCCCTATGTAGCTGCAAGGCTCAGAGGAGCCCACACACTCAGCTCTTAACCCCAGTGTGCAGAAAGTGTCAAAACGTGTTTTTCAGCAGAAATAAACATGTTTCTGCAAGTTTGGTCACCCCCATGCAACTTATGGGGCAGTAACAGCACCCTTTTCAAAACGTGTTTTTCAGCCCGAAATAAACGCGTTTTTTCAGACCGCTGAATCCCTATGTAACTGCAAGGCTCAGAAGAGCCCACACACTCAGCTCTTAACCCCAGTGTGCAGAAAGTGTCAAAACGTGTTTTTCAGCAGAAATAAACATGTTTCTGCAAGTTTGGTCACCCCCATGCAACTTATGGGGCAGTAACAGCACCCTTTTCAAAACGTGTTTTTCAGCCCGAAATAAACGCGTTTTTTCAGACCGCTGAAGAGCCCACACACTCAGCTCTTAACCCCAGTGTGCAGAAAGTGTCAAAACGTGTTTTTCAGCAGAAATAAACATGTTTCTGCAAGTTTGGTCACCCCCATGCAACTTATGGGGCAGTAACAGCACCCTTTTCAAAACGTGTTTTTCAGCCCGAAATAAACGCGTTTTTTCAGACCGCTGAATCCCTATGTAACTGCAAGGCTCAGAAGAGCCCACACACTCAGCTCTTAACCCCAGTGTGCAGAAAGTGTCAAAACATATATTTCAGCAGAAATAAACGTTTCTGAAAGTTTTGTCACCCCCATGCAACTTATGGGGCAGTAACAGCACACTTTTCAAAACGTGTTTTTCAGCTCGAAATAAACGCGTATTTTCAGACCGCTGAATCCCAATGTAGCTGCAAGGCTCAGAAGAGCCCACACACTCAGCTCTTAACCCCAGTGTGCAGAAAGTGTCAAAACGTGTTTTTCAGCAGAAATAAACATGTTTCTGCAAGTTTGGTCACCCCCATGCAACTTATGGGGCAGTAACAGCACCCTTTTCAAAACGTGTTTTTCAGCCCGAAATAAACGCGTTTTTTCAGACCGCTGAAGAGCCCACACACTCAGCTCTTAACCCCAGTGTGCAGAAAGTGTCAAAACGTGTTTTTCAGCAGAAATAAACATGTTTCTGCAAGTTTGGTCACACCCCATGCAACTTATGGGGCAGTAACAGCACCCTTTTCAAAACGTGTTTTTCAGCTCGAAATAAACGCGTTTTTTCAGACCGCTGAATCCCTATGTAACTGCAAGGCTCAGAAGAGCCCACACACTCAGCTCTTAACCCCAGTGTGCAGAAAGTGTCAAAACGTGTTTTTCAGCAGAAATAAACATGTTTCTGCAAGTTTGGTCACACCCATGCAACTTATGGGGCAGTAACAGCACCCTTTTCAAAACGTGTTTTTCAGCCCGAAATAAACGCGTTTTTTCAGACCGCTGAAGAGCCCACACACTCAGCTCTTAACCCCAGTGTGCAGAAAGTGTCAAAACGTGTTTTTCAGCAGAAATAAACATGTTTCTGCAAGTTTGGTCACCCCCATGCAACTTATGGGGCAGTAACAGCACCCTTTTCAAAACGTGTTTTTCAGCCCGAAATAAACTCGTTTTTTCAGACCGCTGAATCCCTATGTAACTGCAAGGCTCAGAAGAGCCCACACACTCAGCTCTTAACCCCAGTGTGCAGAAAGTGTCAAAACGTGTTTTTCAGCAGAAATAAACGTTTCTGCAAGTTTGGTCACCCCCATGCAACTTATGGGGCAGTAACAGCACCCTTTTCAAAACGTGTTTATCAGCCCGAAATAAACGCGTTTTTTCAGACCGCTGAATCCCTATGTAACTGCAAGGCTCAGAAGAGCCCACACACTCAGATCTTAACCCCAGTGTGCAGAAAGTGTCAAAACATATATTTCAGCAGAAATAAACGTTTCTGAAAGTTTTGTCACCCCCATGCAACTTATGGGGCAGTAACAGCACACTTTTCAAAACGTGTTGTTCAGCACGAAATAAACGCGTTTTTTCAGACCGCTGAATCCCTATGTAGCTGCAAGGCTCAGAAGAGCCCACACACTCAGCTCTTAACCCCAGTGTGCAGAAAGTGTCAAAACGTGTTTTTCAGCAGAAAAAAACATGTTTCTGCAAGTTTGGTCACCCCCATGCAACTTATGGGGCAGTAAAAGCACCCTTTTCAAAACGTGTTTTTCAGCCCGAAATAAACGCGTTTTTTCAGACCGCTGAATCCCTATGTAACTGCAAGGCTCAGAAGAGCCCACACACTCAGCTCTTAACCCCAGTGTGCAGAAAGTGTCAAAACGTGTTTTTCAGCAGAAATAAACATGTTTCTGCAAGTTTGGTCACCCCCATGCAACTTATGGGGCAGTAACAGCACTCTTTTCAAAACGTGTTTTTCAGCTCGAAATAAACGCGTATTTTCAGACCGCTGAATCCCAATGTAGCTGCAAGGCTCAGAAGAGCCCACACACTCAGCTCTTAACCCCAGTGTGCAGAAAGTGTCAAAACGTGTTTTTCAGCAGAAATAAACATGTTTCTGCAAGTTTGATCACCCCCATACAACTTAAGGGGCAGTAACAGCACCCTTTTCAAAACGTGTTTTTCAGCCCGAAATAAACGCGTTTTTTCAGTCCGCTGAATCCCTATGTAACTGCAAGGCTCAGAAGAGCCCACACACTCAGCTCTTAACCCCAGTGTGCAGAAAGTGTCAAAACGTGTTTTTCAGCAGAAATAAACGTTTCTGCAAGTTTGGTCACCCCCATGCAACTTATGGGGCAGTAACAGCACCCTTTTCAAAACGTGTTTTTCAGCCCGAAATAAACGCGTTTTTTCAGACCGCTGAATCCCTATGTAACTGCAAGGCTCAGAAGAGCCCACACACTCAGATCTTAACCCCAGTGTGCAGAAAGTGTCAAAACATATATTTCAGCAGAAATAAACGTTTCTGAAAGTTTTGTCACCCCCATGCAACTTATGGGGCAGTAACAGCACACTTTTCAAAACGTGTTGTTCAGCACGAAATAAACGCGTTTTTTCAGACCGCTGAATCCCTATGTAGCTGCAAGGCTCAGAAGAGCCCACACACTCAGCTCTTAACCCCAGTGTGCAGAAAGTGTCAAAACGTGTTTTTCAGCAGAAAAAAACATGTTTCTGCAAGTTTGGTCACCCCCATGCAACTTATGGGGCAGTAAAAGCACCCTTTTCAAAACGTGTTTTTCAGCCCGAAATAAACGCGTTTTTTCAGACCGCTGAATCCCTATGTAACTGCAAGGCTCAGAAGAGCCCACACACTCAGCTCTTAACCCCAGTGTGCAGAAAGTGTCAAAACGTGTTTTTCAGCAGAAATAAACATGTTTCTGCAAGTTTGGTCACCCCCATGCAACTTATGGGGCAGTAACAGCACCCTTTTCAAAACGTGTTTTTCAGCCCGAAATAAACGCGTTTCTTCAGACCGCTGAAGAGCCCACACACTCAGCTCTTAACCCCAGTGTGCAGAAAGTGTCAAAACGTGTTTTTCAGCAGAAATAAACATGTTTCTGCAAGTTTGGTCACCCCCATGCAACTTATGGGGCAGTAACAGCACCCTTTTCAAAACGTGTTTTTCAGCCCGAAATAAACGCGTTTTTTCAGACCGCTGAATCCCTATGTAACTGTAAGGCTCAGAAGAGCCCACACACTCAGCTCTTAACCCCAGTGTGCAGAAAGTGTCAAAACGTCTTTTTCAGCAGAAATAAACGTTTCTGCAAGTTTGGTCACCCCCATGCAACTTATGGGGCAGTAACAGCACCCTTTTCAAAACGTGTTTTTCAGCCCGAAATAAACACGTTTTTTCAGACCGCTGAATCCCTATGTAACTGCAAGGCTCAGAAGAGCCCACACACTCAGATCTTAACCCCAGTGTGCAGAAAGTGTCAAGACATATATTTCAGCAGAAATAAACGTTTCTGAAAGTTTTGTCACCCCCATGCAACTTATGGGGCAGTAACAGCACACTTTTCAAAACGTGTTGTTCAGCACGAAATAAACGCGTTTTTTCAGTCCGCTGAATCCCTATGTAGCTGCAAGGCTCAGAAGAGCCCACACACTCAGCTCTTAACCCCAGTGTGCAGAAAGTGTCAAAACGTGTTTTTCAGCAGAAAAAAACATGTTTCTGCAAGTTTGGTCACCCCCATGCAACTTATGGGGCAGTAAAAGCACCCTTTTCAAAACGTGTTTTTCAGCCCGAAATAAACGCGTTTTTTCAGACCGCTGAATCCCTATGTAACTGCAAGGCTCAGAAGAGCCCACACACTCAGCTCTTAACCCCAGTGTGCAGAAAGTGTCAAAACGTGTTTTTCAGCAGAAATAAACATGTTTCTGCAAGTTTGGTCACCCCCATGCAACTTATGGGGCAGTAACAGCACTCTTTTCAAAACGTGTTTTTCAGCTCGAAATAAACGCGTATTTTCAGACCGCTGAATCCCAATGTAGCTGCAAGGCTCAGAAGAGCCCACACACTCAGCTCTTAACCCCAGTGTGCAGAAAGTGTCAAAACGTGTTTTTCAGCAGAAATAAACATGTTTCTGCAAGTTTGGTCACCCCCATGCAACTTATGGGGCAGTAACAGCACCCTTTTCAAAACGTGTTTTTCAGCCCGAAATAAACGCGTTTTTTCAGACCGCTGAAGAGCCCACACACTCAGCTCTTAACCCCAGTGTGCAGAAAGTGTCAAAACGTGTTTTTCAGCAGAAAAAAACATGTTTCTGCAAGTTTGGTCACACCCATGCAACTTATGGGGCAGCAACAGCACACTTTTCAAAACGTGTTTTTCAGCCCGAAATAAACGCGTTTTTTCAGACCGCTGAATCCCTATGTAACTGCAAGGCTCAGAAGAGCCCACACACTCAGCTCTTAACCCCAGTGTGCAGAAAGTGTCAAAACGTGTTTTTCAGCAGAAATAAACATGTTTCTGCAAGTTTGGTCACCCCCATGCAACTTATGGGGCAGTAACAGCACCCTTTTCAAAACGTGTTTTTCAGCCCGAAATAAACGCGTTTTTTCAGACCGCTGAATCCCTATGTAGCTGCAAGGCTCAGAAGAGCCCACACACTCAGCTCTTAACCCCAGTGTGCAGAAAGTGTCAAAACGTGTTTTTCAGCAGAAATAAACATGTTTCTGCAAGTTTGGTCACCCCCATGCAACTTATGGGGCAGTAACAGCACCCTTTTCAAAACGTGTTTTTCAGCCCGAAATAAACGCGATTTTTCAGACCGCTGAATCCCTATGTAACTGCAAGGCTCAGAAGAGCCCACACACTCAGATCTTAACCCCAGTGTGCAGAAAGTGTCAAAACATATATTTCAGCAGAAATAAACATGTTTCTGAAAGTTTTGTCACCCCCATGCAACTTATGGGGCAGTAACAGCACACTTTTCAAAACGTGTTTTTCAGCCCGAAATAAACGCGTTTTTTCATACCGCTGAATCCCAATGTAGCTGCAAGGCTCAGAAGAGCCCACACACTCAGCTCTTAACCCCAGTGTGCAGAAAGTGTCAAAACGTGTTTTTCAGCAGAAATAAACATGTTTCTGCAAGTTTGATCACCCCCATGCAACTTAAGGGGCAGTAACAGCACCCTTTTCAAAACGTGTTTTTCAGCACGAAATAAACGCGTTTTTTCAAACCGCTGAATCCCTATGTAGCTGCAAGGCTCAGAGGAGCCCACACACTCAGCTCTTAACCCCAGTGTGCAGAAAGTGTCAAAACGTGTTTTTCAGCAGAAATAAACATGTTTCTGCAAGTTTGGTCACCCCCATGCAACTTATGGGGCAGTAACAGCACCCTTTTCAAAACGTGTTTTTCAGCCCGAAATAAACGCGTTTTTTCAGACCGCTGAATCCCTATGTAACTGCAAGGCTCAGAAGAGCCCACACACTCAGCTCTTAACCCCAGTGTGCAGAAAGTGTCAAAACGTGTTTTTCAGCAGAAATAAACATGTTTCTGCAAGTTTGGTCACCCCCATGCAACTTATGGGGCAGTAACAGCACCCTTTTCAAAACGTGTTTTTCAGCCCGAAATAAACGCGTTTTTTCAGACCGCTGAAGAGCCCACACACTCAGCTCTTAACCCCAGTGTGCAGAAAGTGTCAAAACGTGTTTTTCAGCAGAAATAAACATGTTTCTGCAAGTTTGGTCACCCCCATGCAACTTATGGGGCAGTAACAGCACCCTTTTCAAAACGTGTTTTTCAGCCCGAAATAAACGCGTTTTTTCAGACCGCTGAATCCCTATGTAACTGCAAGGCTCAGAAGAGCCCACACACTCAGCTCTTAACCCCAGTGTGCAGAAAGTGTCAAAACATATATTTCAGCAGAAATAAACGTTTCTGAAAGTTTTGTCACCCCCATGCAACTTATGGGGCAGTAACAGCACACTTTTCAAAACGTGTTTTTCAGCTCGAAATAAACGCGTATTTTCAGACCGCTGAATCCCAATGTAGCTGCAAGGCTCAGAAGAGCCCACACACTCAGCTCTTAACCCCAGTGTGCAGAAAGTGTCAAAACGTGTTTTTCAGCAGAAATAAACATGTTTCTGCAAGTTTGGTCACCCCCATGCAACTTATGGGGCAGTAACAGCACCCTTTTCAAAACGTGTTTTTCAGCCCGAAATAAACGCGTTTTTTCAGACCGCTGAAGAGCCCACACACTCAGCTCTTAACCCCAGTGTGCAGAAAGTGTCAAAACGTGTTTTTCAGCAGAAAAAAAACATGTTTCTGCAAGTTTGGTCACCCCCATGCAACTTATGGGGCAGTAACAGCACACTTTGCAAAACGTGTTGTTCAGCACGAAATAAACGCGTTTTTTCAGACCGCTGAATCCCTATGTAGCTGCAAGGCTCAGAAAAGCCCACACACTCAGCTCTTAACCCCAGTGTGCAGAAAGTGTCAAAACGTGTTTTTCAGCAGAAAAAAACATGTTTCTGCAAGTTTGGTCACACCCATGCAACTTATGGGGCAGCAACAGCACACTTTTCAAAACGTGTTTTTCAGCCCGAAATAAACGCGTTTTTTCAGACCGCTGAATCCCTATGTAACTGCAAGGCTCAGAAGAGCCCACACACTCAGCTCTTAACCCCAGTGTGCAGAAAGTGTCAAAACGTGTTTTTCAGCAGAAATAAACATGTTTCTGCAAGTTTGGTCACACCCCATGCAACTTATGGGGCAGTAACAGCACCCTTTTCAAAACGTGTTTTTCAGCTCGAAATAAAAGCGTTTTTTCAGACCGCTGAATACCTATGTAACTGCAAGGCTCAGAAGAGCCCACACACTCAGCTCTTAACCCCAGTGTGCAGAAAGTGTCAAAACGTGTTTTTCAGCAGAAATAAACATGTTTCTGCAAGTTTGGTCACCCCCATGCAACTTATGGGGCAGTAACAGCACCCTTTTCAAAACGTGTTTTTCAGCCCGAAATAAACGCGTTTTTTCAGACCGCTGAAGAGCCCACACACTCAGCTCTTAACCCCAGTGTGCAGAAAGTGTCAAAACGTGTTTTTCAGGAGAAATAAACATGTTTCTGCAAGTTTGGTCACCCCCATGCAACTTATGGGGCAGTAACAGCACCCTTTTCAAAACGTGTTTTTCAGCCCGAAATAAACTCGTTTTTTCAGACCGCTGAATCCCTATGTAACTGCAAGGCTCAGAAGAGCCCACACACTCAGCTCTTAACCCCAGTGTGCAGAAAGTGTCAAAACGTGTTTTTCAGCAGAAATAAACGTTTCTGCAAGTTTGGTCACCCCCATGCAACTTATGGGGCAGTAACAGCACCCTTTTCAAAACGTGTTTATCAGCCCGAAATAAACGCGTTTTTTCAGACCGCTGAATCCCTATGTAACTGCAAGGCTCAGAAGAGCCCACACACTCAGATCTTAACCCCAGTGTGCAGAAAGTGTCAAAACATATATTTCAGCAGAAATAAACGTTTCTGAAAGTTTTGTCACCCCCATGCAACTTATGGGGCAGTAACAGCACACTTTTCAAAACGTGTTGTTCAGCACGAAATAAACGCGTTTTTTCAGACCGCTGAATCCCTATGTAGCTGCAAGGCTCAGAAGAGCCCACACACTCAGCTCTTAACCCCAGTGTGCAGAAAGTGTCAAAACGTGTTTTTCAGCAGAAATAAACATGTTTCTGCAAGTTTGGTCACCCCCATGCAACTTATGGGGCAGTAACAGCACTCTTTTCAAAACGTGTTTTTCAGCTCGAAATAAACGCGTATTTTCAGACCGCTGAATCCCAATGTAGCTGCAAGGCTCAGAAGAGCCCACACACTCAGCTCTTAACCCCAGTGTGCAGAAAGTGTCAAAACGTGTTTTTCAGCAGAAATAAACATGTTTCTGCAAGTTTGATCACCCCCATACAACTTAAGGGGCAGTAACAGCACCCTTTTCAAAACGTGTTTTTCAGCCCGAAATAAACGCGTTTTTTCAGACCGCTGAATCCCTATGTAACTGCAAGGCTCAGAAGAGCCCACACACTCAGCTCTTAACCCCAGTGTGCAGAAAGTGTCAAAACGTGTTTTTCAGCAGAAATAAACGTTTCTGCAAGTTTGGTCACCCCCATGCAACTTATGGGGCAGTAACAGCACCCTTTTCAAAACGTGTTTTTCAGCCCGAAATAAACGCGTTTTTTCAGACCGCTGAATCCCTATGTAACTGCAAGGCTCAGAAGAGCCCACACACTCAGATCTTAACCCCAGTGTGCAGAAAGTGTCAAAACATATATTTCAGCAGAAATAAACGTTTCTGAAAGTTTTGTCACCCCCATGCAACTTATGGGGCAGTAACAGCACACTTTTCAAAACGTGTTGTTCAGCACGAAATAAACGCGTTTTTTCAGACCGCTGAATCCCTATGTAGCTGCAAGGCTCAGAAGAGCCCACACACTCAGCTCTTAACCCCAGTGTGCAGAAAGTGTCAAAACGTGTTTTTCAGCAGAAAAAAACATGTTTCTGCAAGTTTGGTCACCCCCATGCAACTTATGGGGCAGTAAAAGCACCCTTTTCAAAACGTGTTTTTCAGCCCGAAATAAACGCGTTTTTTCAGACCGCTGAATCCCTATGTAACTGCAAGGCTCAGAAGAGCCCACACACTCAGCTCTTAACCCCAGTGTGCAGAAAGTGTCAAAACGTGTTTTTCAGCAGAAATAAACATGTTTCTGCAAGTTTGGTCACCCCCATGCAACTTATGGGGCAGTAACAGCACCCTTTTCAAAACGTGTTTTTCAGCCCGAAATAAACGCGTTTTTTCAGACCGCTGAAGAGCCCACACACTCAGCTCTTAACCCCAGTGTGCAGAAAGTGTCAAAACGTGTTTTTCAGCAGAAATAAACATGTTTCTGCAAGTTTGGTCACCCCCATGCAACTTATGGGGCAGTAACAGCACCCTTTTCAAAACGTGTTTTTCAGCCCGAAATAAACGCGTTTTTTCAGACCGCTGAATCCCTATGTAACTGTAAGGCTCAGAAGAGCCCACACACTCAGCTCTTAACCCCAGTGTGCAGAAAGTGTCAAAACGTGTTTTTCAGCAGAAATAAACGTTTCTGCAAGTTTGGTCACCCCCATGCAACTTATGGGGCAGTAACAGCACCCTTTTCAAAACGTGTTTTTCAGCCCGAAATAAACACGTTTTTTCAGACCGCTGAATCCCTATGTAACTGCAAGGCTCAGAAGAGCCCACACACTCAGATCTTAACCCCAGTGTGCAGAAAGTGTCAAGACATATATTTCAGCAGAAATAAACGTTTCTGAAAGTTTTGTCACCCCCATGCAACTTATGGGGCAGTAACAGCACACTTTTCAAAACGTGTTGTTCAGCACGAAATAAACGCGTTTTTTCAGACCGCTGAATCCCTATGTAGCTGCAAGGCTCAGAAGAGCCCACACACTCAGCTCTTAACCCCAGTGTGCAGAAAGTGTCAAAACGTGTTTTTCAGCAGAAAAAAACATGTTTCTGCAAGTTTGGTCACCCCCATGCAACTTATGGGGCAGTAAAAGCACCCTTTTCAAAACGTGTTTTTCAGCCCGAAATAAACGCGTTTTTTCAGACCGCTGAATCCCTATGTAACTGCAAGGCTCAGAAGAGCCCACACACTCAGCTCTTAACCCCAGTGTGCAGAAAGTGTCAAAACGTGTTTTTCAGCAGAAATAAACATGTTTCTGCAAGTTTGGTCACCCCCATGCAACTTATGGGGCAGTAACAGCACTCTTTTCAAAACGTGTTTTTCAGCTCGAAATAAACGCGTATTTTCAGACCGCTGAATCCCAATGTAGCTGCAAGGCTCAGAAGAGCCCACACACTCAGCTCTTAACCCCAGTGTGCAGAAAGTGTCAAAACGTGTTTTTCAGCAGAAATAAACATGTTTCTGCAAGTTTGGTCACCCCCATGCAACTTATGGGGCAGTAACAGCACCCTTTTCAAAACGTGTTTTTCAGCCCGAAATAAACGCGTTTTTTCAGACCGCTGAAGAGCCCACACACTCAGCTCTTAACCCCAGTGTGCAGAAAGTGTCAAAACGTGTTTTTCAGCAGAAAAAAACATGTTTCTGCAAGTTTGGTCACACCCATGCAACTTATGGGGCAGCAACAGCACACTTTTCAAAACGTGTTTTTCAGCCCGAAATAAACGCGTTTTTTCAGACCGCTGAATCCCTATGTAACTGCAAGGCTCAGAAGAGCCCACACACTCAGCTCTTAACCCCAGTGTGCAGAAAGTGTCAAAACGTGTTTTTCAGCAGAAATAAACATGTTTCTGCAAGTTTGGTCACCCCCATGCAACTTATGGGGCAGTAACAGCACCCTTTTCAAAACGTGTTTTTCAGCCCGAAATAAACTCGTTTTTTCAGACCGCTGAATCCCTATGTAACTGCAAGGCTCAGAAGAGCCCACACACTCAGCTCTTAACCCCAGTGTGCAGAAAGTGTCAAAACGTGTTTTTCAGCAGAAATAAACGTTTCTGCAAGTTTGGTCACCCCCATGCAACTTATGGGGCAGTAACAGCACCCTTTTCAAAACGTGTTTATCAGCCCGAAATAAACGCGTTTTTTCAGACCGCTGAATCCCTATGTAACTGCAAGGCTCAGAAGAGCCCACACACTCAGATCTTAACCCCAGTGTGCAGAAAGTGTCAAAACATATATTTCAGCAGAAATAAACGTTTCTGAAAGTTTTGTCACCCCCATGCAACTTATGGGGCAGTAACAGCACACTTTTCAAAACGTGTTGTTCAGCACGAAATAAACGCGTTTTTTCAGACCGCTGAATCCCTATGTAGCTGCAAGGCTCAGAAGAGCCCACACACTCAGCTCTTAACCCCAGTGTGCAGAAAGTGTCAAAACGTGTTTTTCAGCAGAAAAAAACATGTTTCTGCAAGTTTGGTCACCCCCATGCAACTTATGGGGCAGTAAAAGCACCCTTTTCAAAACGTGTTTTTCAGCCCGAAATAAACGCGTTTTTTCAGACCGCTGAATCCCTATGTAACTGCAAGGCTCAGAAGAGCCCACACACTCAGCTCTTAACCCCAGTGTGCAGAAAGTGTCAAAACGTGTTTTTCAGCAGAAATAAACATGTTTCTGCAAGTTTGGTCACCCCCATGCAACTTATGGGGCAGTAACAGCACTCTTTTCAAAACGTGTTTTTCAGCTCGAAATAAACGCGTATTTTCAGACCGCTGAATCCCAATGTAGCTGCAAGGCTCAGAAGAGCCCACACACTCAGCTCTTAACCCCAGTGTGCAGAAAGTGTCAAAACGTGTTTTTCAGCAGAAATAAACATGTTTCTGCAAGTTTGATCACCCCCATACAACTTAAGGGGCAGTAACAGCACCCTTTTCAAAACGTGTTTTTCAGCCCGAAATAAACGCGTTTTTTCAGTCCGCTGAATCCCTATGTAACTGCAAGGCTCAGAAGAGCCCACACACTCAGCTCTTAACCCCAGTGTGCAGAAAGTGTCAAAACGTGTTTTTCAGCAGAAATAAACGTTTCTGCAAGTTTGGTCACCCCCATGCAACTTATGGGGCAGTAACAGCACCCTTTTCAAAACGTGTTTTTCAGCCCGAAATAAACGCGTTTTTTCAGACCGCTGAATCCCTATGTAACTGCAAGGCTCAGAAGAGCCCACACACTCAGATCTTAACCCCAGTGTGCAGAAAGTGTCAAAACATATATTTCAGCAGAAATAAACGTTTCTGAAAGTTTTGTCACCCCCATGCAACTTATGGGGCAGTAACAGCACACTTTTCAAAACGTGTTGTTCAGCACGAAATAAACGCGTTTTTTCAGACCGCTGAATCCCTATGTAGCTGCAAGGCTCAGAAGAGCCCACACACTCAGCTCTTAACCCCAGTGTGCAGAAAGTGTCAAAACGTGTTTTTCAGCAGAAAAAAACATGTTTCTGCAAGTTTGGTCACCCCCATGCAACTTATGGGGCAGTAAAAGCACCCTTTTCAAAACGTGTTTTTCAGCCCGAAATAAACGCGTTTTTTCAGACCGCTGAATCCCTATGTAACTGCAAGGCTCAGAAGAGCCCACACACTCAGCTCTTAACCCCAGTGTGCAGAAAGTGTCAAAACGTGTTTTTCAGCAGAAATAAACATGTTTCTGCAAGTTTGGTCACCCCCATGCAACTTATGGGGCAGTAACAGCACCCTTTTCAAAACGTGTTTTTCAGCCCGAAATAAACGCGTTTCTTCAGACCGCTGAAGAGCCCACACACTCAGCTCTTAACCCCAGTGTGCAGAAAGTGTCAAAACGTGTTTTTCAGCAGAAATAAACATGTTTCTGCAAGTTTGGTCACCCCCATGCAACTTATGGGGCAGTAACAGCACCCTTTTCAAAACGTGTTTTTCAGCCCGAAATAAACGCGTTTTTTCAGACCGCTGAATCCCTATGTAACTGTAAGGCTCAGAAGAGCCCACACACTCAGCTCTTAACCCCAGTGTGCAGAAAGTGTCAAAACGTCTTTTTCAGCAGAAATAAACGTTTCTGCAAGTTTGGTCACCCCCATGCAACTTATGGGGCAGTAACAGCACCCTTTTCAAAACGTGTTTTTCAGCCCGAAATAAACACGTTTTTTCAGACCGCTGAATCCCTATGTAACTGCAAGGCTCAGAAGAGCCCACACACTCAGATCTTAACCCCAGTGTGCAGAAAGTGTCAAGACATATATTTCAGCAGAAATAAACGTTTCTGAAAGTTTTGTCACCCCCATGCAACTTATGGGGCAGTAACAGCACACTTTTCAAAACGTGTTGTTCAGCACGAAATAAACGCGTTTTTTCAGTCCGCTGAATCCCTATGTAGCTGCAAGGCTCAGAAGAGCCCACACACTCAGCTCTTAACCCCAGTGTGCAGAAAGTGTCAAAACGTGTTTTTCAGCAGAAAAAAACATGTTTCTGCAAGTTTGGTCACCCCCATGCAACTTATGGGGCAGTAAAAGCACCCTTTTCAAAACGTGTTTTTCAGCCCGAAATAAACGCGTTTTTTCAGACCGCTGAATCCCTATGTAACTGCAAGGCTCAGAAGAGCCCACACACTCAGCTCTTAACCCCAGTGTGCAGAAAGTGTCAAAACGTGTTTTTCAGCAGAAATAAACATGTTTCTGCAAGTTTGGTCACCCCCATGCAACTTATGGGGCAGTAACAGCACTCTTTTCAAAACGTGTTTTTCAGCTCGAAATAAACGCGTATTTTCAGACCGCTGAATCCCAATGTAGCTGCAAGGCTCAGAAGAGCCCACACACTCAGCTCTTAACCCCAGTGTGCAGAAAGTGTCAAAACGTGTTTTTCAGCAGAAATAAACATGTTTCTGCAAGTTTGGTCACCCCCATGCAACTTATGGGGCAGTAACAGCACCCTTTTCAAAACGTGTTTTTCAGCCCGAAATAAACGCGTTTTTTCAGACCGCTGAAGAGCCCACACACTCAGCTCTTAACCCCAGTGTGCAGAAAGTGTCAAAACGTGTTTTTCAGCAGAAAAAAACATGTTTCTGCAAGTTTGGTCACACCCATGCAACTTATGGGGCAGCAACAGCACACTTTTCAAAACGTGTTTTTCAGCCCGAAATAAACGCGTTTTTTCAGACCGCTGAATCCCTATGTAACTGCAAGGCTCAGAAGAGCCCACACACTCAGCTCTTAACCCCAGTGTGCAGAAAGTGTCAAAACGTGTTTTTCAGCAGAAATAAACATGTTTCTGCAAGTTTGGTCACCCCCATGCAACTTATGGGGCAGTAACAGCACCCTTTTCAAAACGTGTTTTTCAGCCCGAAATAAACGCGTTTTTTCAGACCGCTGAATCCCTATGTAGCTGCAAGGCTCAGAAGAGCCCACACACTCAGCTCTTAACCCCAGTGTGCAGAAAGTGTCAAAACGTGTTTTTCAGCAGAAATAAACATGTTTCTGCAAGTTTGGTCACCCCCATGCAACTTATGGGGCAGTAACAGCACCCTTTTCAAAACGTGTTTTTCAGCCCGAAATAAACGCGATTTTTCAGACCGCTGAATCCCTATGTAACTGCAAGGCTCAGAAGAGCCCACACACTCAGATCTTAACCCCAGTGTGCAGAAAGTGTCAAAACATATATTTCAGCAGAAATAAACATGTTTCTGAAAGTTTTGTCACCCCCATGCAACTTATGGGGCAGTAACAGCACACTTTTCAAAACGTGTTTTTCAGCCCGAAATAAACGCGTTTTTTCATACCGCTGAATCCCAATGTAGCTGCAAGGCTCAGAAGAGCCCACACACTCAGCTCTTAACCCCAGTGTGCAGAAAGTGTCAAAACGTGTTTTTCAGCAGAAATAAACATGTTTCTGCAAGTTTGATCACCCCCATGCAACTTAAGGGGCAGTAACAGCACCCTTTTCAAAACGTGTTTTTCAGCACGAAATAAACGCGTTTTTTCAAACCGCTGAATCCCTATGTAGCTGCAAGGCTCAGAGGAGCCCACACACTCAGCTCTTAACCCCAGTGTGCAGAAAGTGTCAAAACGTGTTTTTCAGCAGAAATAAACATGTTTCTGCAAGTTTGGTCACCCCCATGCAACTTATGGGGCAGTAACAGCACCCTTTTCAAAACGTGTTTTTCAGCCCGAAATAAACGCGTTTTTTCAGACCGCTGAATCCCTATGTAACTGCAAGGCTCAGAAGAGCCCACACACTCAGCTCTTAACCCCAGTGTGCAGAAAGTGTCAAAACGTGTTTTTCAGCAGAAATAAACATGTTTCTGCAAGTTTGGTCACCCCCATGCAACTTATGGGGCAGTAACAGCACCCTTTTCAAAACGTGTTTTTCAGCCCGAAATAAACGCGTTTTTTCAGACCGCTGAAGAGCCCACACACTCAGCTCTTAACCCCAGTGTGCAGAAAGTGTCAAAACGTGTTTTTCAGCAGAAATAAACATGTTTCTGCAAGTTTGGTCACCCCCATGCAACTTATGGGGCAGTAACAGCACCCTTTTCAAAACGTGTTTTTCAGCCCGAAATAAACGCGTTTTTTCAGACCGCTGAATCCCTATGTAACTGCAAGGCTCAGAAGAGCCCACACACTCAGCTCTTAACCCCAGTGTGCAGAAAGTGTCAAAACATATATTTCAGCAGAAATAAACGTTTCTGAAAGTTTTGTCACCCCCATGCAACTTATGGGGCAGTAACAGCACACTTTTCAAAACGTGTTTTTCAGCTCGAAATAAACGCGTATTTTCAGACCGCTGAATCCCAATGTAGCTGCAAGGCTCAGAAGAGCCCACACACTCAGCTCTTAACCCCAGTGTGCAGAAAGTGTCAAAACGTGTTTTTCAGCAGAAATAAACATGTTTCTGCAAGTTTGGTCACCCCCATGCAACTTATGGGGCAGTAACAGCACCCTTTTCAAAACGTGTTTTTCAGCCCGAAATAAACGCGTTTTTTCAGACCGCTGAAGAGCCCACACACTCAGCTCTTAACCCCAGTGTGCAGAAAGTGTCAAAACGTGTTTTTCAGCAGAAAAAAAACATGTTTCTGCAAGTTTGGTCACCCCCATGCAACTTATGGGGCAGTAACAGCACACTTTGCAAAACGTGTTGTTCAGCACGAAATAAACGCGTTTTTTCAGACCGCTGAATCCCTATGTAGCTGCAAGGCTCAGAAAAGCCCACACACTCAGCTCTTAACCCCAGTGTGCAGAAAGTGTCAAAACGTGTTTTTCAGCAGAAAAAAACATGTTTCTGCAAGTTTGGTCACACCCATGCAACTTATGGGGCAGCAACAGCACACTTTTCAAAACGTGTTTTTCAGCCCGAAATAAACGCGTTTTTTCAGACCGCTGAATCCCTATGTAACTGCAAGGCTCAGAAGAGCCCACACACTCAGCTCTTAACCCCAGTGTGCAGAAAGTGTCAAAACGTGTTTTTCAGCAGAAATAAACATGTTTCTGCAAGTTTGGTCACACCCCATGCAACTTATGGGGCAGTAACAGCACCCTTTTCAAAACGTGTTTTTCAGCTCGAAATAAAAGCGTTTTTTCAGACCGCTGAATACCTATGTAACTGCAAGGCTCAGAAGAGCCCACACACTCAGCTCTTAACCCCAGTGTGCAGAAAGTGTCAAAACGTGTTTTTCAGCAGAAATAAACATGTTTCTGCAAGTTTGGTCACCCCCATGCAACTTATGGGGCAGTAACAGCACCCTTTTCAAAACGTGTTTTTCAGCCCGAAATAAACGCGTTTTTTCAGACCGCTGAAGAGCCCACACACTCAGCTCTTAACCCCAGTGTGCAGAAAGTGTCAAAACGTGTTTTTCAGGAGAAATAAACATGTTTCTGCAAGTTTGGTCACCCCCATGCAACTTATGGGGCAGTAACAGCACCCTTTTCAAAACGTGTTTTTCAGCCCGAAATAAACTCGTTTTTTCAGACCGCTGAATCCCTATGTAACTGCAAGGCTCAGAAGAGCCCACACACTCAGCTCTTAACCCCAGTGTGCAGAAAGTGTCAAAACGTGTTTTTCAGCAGAAATAAACGTTTCTGCAAGTTTGGTCACCCCCATGCAACTTATGGGGCAGTAACAGCACCCTTTTCAAAACGTGTTTATCAGCCCGAAATAAACGCGTTTTTTCAGACCGCTGAATCCCTATGTAACTGCAAGGCTCAGAAGAGCCCACACACTCAGATCTTAACCCCAGTGTGCAGAAAGTGTCAAAACATATATTTCAGCAGAAATAAACGTTTCTGAAAGTTTTGTCACCCCCATGCAACTTATGGGGCAGTAACAGCACACTTTTCAAAACGTGTTGTTCAGCACGAAATAAACGCGTTTTTTCAGACCGCTGAATCCCTATGTAGCTGCAAGGCTCAGAAGAGCCCACACACTCAGCTCTTAACCCCAGTGTGCAGAAAGTGTCAAAACGTGTTTTTCAGCAGAAAAAAACATGTTTCTGCAAGTTTGGTCACCCCCATGCAACTTATGGGGCAGTAAAAGCACCCTTTTCAAAACGTGTTTTTCAGCCCGAAATAAACGCGTTTTTTCAGACCGCTGAATCCCTATGTAACTGCAAGGCTCAGAAGAGCCCACACACTCAGCTCTTAACCCCAGTGTGCAGAAAGTGTCAAAACGTGTTTTTCAGCAGAAATAAACATGTTTCTGCAAGTTTGGTCACCCCCATGCAACTTATGGGGCAGTAACAGCACTCTTTTCAAAACGTGTTTTTCAGCTCGAAATAAACGCGTATTTTCAGACCGCTGAATCCCAATGTAGCTGCAAGGCTCAGAAGAGCCCACACACTCAGCTCTTAACCCCAGTGTGCAGAAAGTGTCAAAACGTGTTTTTCAGCAGAAATAAACATGTTTCTGCAAGTTTGATCACCCCCATACAACTTAAGGGGCAGTAACAGCACCCTTTTCAAAACGTGTTTTTCAGCCCGAAATAAACGCGTTTTTTCAGACCGCTGAATCCCTATGTAACTGCAAGGCTCAGAAGAGCCCACACACTCAGCTCTTAACCCCAGTGTGCAGAAAGTGTCAAAACGTGTTTTTCAGCAGAAATAAACGTTTCTGCAAGTTTGGTCACCCCCATGCAACTTATGGGGCAGTAACAGCACCCTTTTCAAAACGTGTTTTTCAGCCCGAAATAAACGCGTTTTTTCAGACCGCTGAATCCCTATGTAACTGCAAGGCTCAGAAGAGCCCACACACTCAGATCTTAACCCCAGTGTGCAGAAAGTGTCAAAACATATATTTCAGCAGAAATAAACGTTTCTGAAAGTTTTGTCACCCCCATGCAACTTATGGGGCAGTAACAGCACACTTTTCAAAACGTGTTGTTCAGCACGAAATAAACGCGTTTTTTCAGACCGCTGAATCCCTATGTAGCTGCAAGGCTCAGAAGAGCCCACACACTCAGCTCTTAACCCCAGTGTGCAGAAAGTGTCAAAACGTGTTTTTCAGCAGAAAAAAACATGTTTCTGCAAGTTTGGTCACCCCCATGCAACTTATGGGGCAGTAAAAGCACCCTTTTCAAAACGTGTTTTTCAGCCCGAAATAAACGCGTTTTTTCAGACCGCTGAATCCCTATGTAACTGCAAGGCTCAGAAGAGCCCACACACTCAGCTCTTAACCCCAGTGTGCAGAAAGTGTCAAAACGTGTTTTTCAGCAGAAATAAACATGTTTCTGCAAGTTTGGTCACCCCCATGCAACTTATGGGGCAGTAACAGCACCCTTTTCAAAACGTGTTTTTCAGCCCGAAATAAACGCGTTTTTTCAGACCGCTGAAGAGCCCACACACTCAGCTCTTAACCCCAGTGTGCAGAAAGTGTCAAAACGTGTTTTTCAGCAGAAATAAACATGTTTCTGCAAGTTTGGTCACCCCCATGCAACTTATGGGGCAGTAACAGCACCCTTTTCAAAACGTGTTTTTCAGCCCGAAATAAACGCGTTTTTTCAGACCGCTGAATCCCTATGTAACTGTAAGGCTCAGAAGAGCCCACACACTCAGCTCTTAACCCCAGTGTGCAGAAAGTGTCAAAACGTGTTTTTCAGCAGAAATAAACGTTTCTGCAAGTTTGGTCACCCCCATGCAACTTATGGGGCAGTAACAGCACCCTTTTCAAAACGTGTTTTTCAGCCCGAAATAAACACGTTTTTTCAGACCGCTGAATCCCTATGTAACTGCAAGGCTCAGAAGAGCCCACACACTCAGATCTTAACCCCAGTGTGCAGAAAGTGTCAAGACATATATTTCAGCAGAAATAAACGTTTCTGAAAGTTTTGTCACCCCCATGCAACTTATGGGGCAGTAACAGCACACTTTTCAAAACGTGTTGTTCAGCACGAAATAAACGCGTTTTTTCAGACCGCTGAATCCCTATGTAGCTGCAAGGCTCAGAAGAGCCCACACACTCAGCTCTTAACCCCAGTGTGCAGAAAGTGTCAAAACGTGTTTTTCAGCAGAAAAAAACATGTTTCTGCAAGTTTGGTCACCCCCATGCAACTTATGGGGCAGTAAAAGCACCCTTTTCAAAACGTGTTTTTCAGCCCGAAATAAACGCGTTTTTTCAGACCGCTGAATCCCTATGTAACTGCAAGGCTCAGAAGAGCCCACACACTCAGCTCTTAACCCCAGTGTGCAGAAAGTGTCAAAACGTGTTTTTCAGCAGAAATAAACATGTTTCTGCAAGTTTGGTCACCCCCATGCAACTTATGGGGCAGTAACAGCACTCTTTTCAAAACGTGTTTTTCAGCTCGAAATAAACGCGTATTTTCAGACCGCTGAATCCCAATGTAGCTGCAAGGCTCAGAAGAGCCCACACACTCAGCTCTTAACCCCAGTGTGCAGAAAGTGTCAAAACGTGTTTTTCAGCAGAAATAAACATGTTTCTGCAAGTTTGGTCACCCCCATGCAACTTATGGGGCAGTAACAGCACCCTTTTCAAAACGTGTTTTTCAGCCCGAAATAAACGCGTTTTTTCAGACCGCTGAAGAGCCCACACACTCAGCTCTTAACCCCAGTGTGCAGAAAGTGTCAAAACGTGTTTTTCAGCAGAAAAAAACATGTTTCTGCAAGTTTGGTCACACCCATGCAACTTATGGGGCAGCAACAGCACACTTTTCAAAACGTGTTTTTCAGCCCGAAATAAACGCGTTTTTTCAGACCGCTGAATCCCTATGTAACTGCAAGGCTCAGAAGAGCCCACACACTCAGCTCTTAACCCCAGTGTGCAGAAAGTGTCAAAACGTGTTTTTCAGCAGAAATAAACATGTTTCTGCAAGTTTGGTCACACCCCATGCAACTTATGGGGCAGTAACAGCACCCTTTTCAAAACGTGTTTTTCAGCACGAAATAAACGCGTTTTTTCAGACCGCTGAATCCCTATGTAACTGCAAGGCTCAGAAGAGCCCACACACTCAGCTCTTAACCCCAGTGTGCAGAAAGTGTCAAAACGTGTTTTTCAGCAGAAATAAACATGTTTCTGCAAGTTTGGTCACCCCCATGCAACTTATGGGGCAGTAACAGCACCCTTTTCAAAACGTGTTTTTCAGCCCGAAATAAACGCGTTTTTTCAGACCGCTGAAGAGCCCACACACTCAGCTCTTAACCCCAGTGTGCAGAAAGTGTCAAAACGTGTTTTTCAGCAGAAATAAACATGTTTCTGCAAGTTTGGTCACCCCCATGCAACTTATGGGGCAGTAACAGCACCCTTTTCAAAACGTGTTTTTCAGCCCGAAATAAACGCGTTTTTTCAGTCCGCTGAATCCCTATGTAACTGCAAGGCTCAGAAGAGCCCACACACTCAGCTCTTAACCCCAGTGTGCAGAAAGTGTCAAAACATATATTTCAGCAGAAATAAACGTTTCTGAAAGTTTTGTCACCCCCATGCAACTTATGGGGCAGTAACAGCACACTTTTCAAAACGTGTTGTTCAGCACGAAATAAACACGTTTTTTCAGTCCGCTGAATCCCTATGTAGCTGCAAGGCTCAGAAGAGCCCACACACTCAGCTCTTAACCCCAGTGTGCAGAAAGTGTCAAAACGTGTTTTTCAGCAGAAAAAAACATGTTTCTGCAAGTTTGGTCACCCCCATGCAACTTATGGGGCAGTAACAGCACCCTTTTCAAAACGTGTTTTTCAGCACGAAATAAACGCGTTTTTTCAGACCGCTGAAGAGCCCACACACTCAGCTCTTAACCCCAGTGTGCAGAAAGTGTCAAAACGTGTTTTTAAGCAGAAAAAAACATGTTTCTGCAAGTTTGGTCACCCCCATGCAACTTATGGGGCAGTAACAGCACCCTTTTCAAAACGTGTTTTTCAGCCCGAAATAAACACGTTTTTTCAGACCGCTGAATCCCTATGTAACTGCAAGGCTCAGAAGAGCCCACACACTCAGATCTTAACCCCAGTGTGCAGAAAGTGTCAAGACATATATTTCAGCAGAAATAAACGTTTCTGAAAGTTTTGTCACCCCCATGCAACTTATGGGGCAGTAACAGCACACTTTTCAAAACGTGTTGTTCAGCACGAAATAAACGCGTTTTTTCAGACCGCTGAATCCCTATGTAGCTGCAAGGCTCAGAAGAGCCCACACAGTCAGCTCTTAACCCCAGTGTGCAGAAAGTGTCAAAACGTGTTTTTCAGCAGAAATAAACATGTTTCTGCAAGTTTGGTCACCCCCATGCAACTTATGGGGCAGTAACAGCACCCTTTTCAAAACGTGTTTTTCAGCCCGAAATAAACGCGTTTTTTCAGTCCGCTGAATCCCTATGTAACTGCAAGGCTCAGAAGAGCCCACACACACAGCTCTTAACCCCAGTGTGCAGAAAGTGTCAAAACGTGTTTTTCAGCAGAAATAAACATGTTTCTGCAAGTTTGATCACCCCCATGCAACTTATGGGGCAGTAACAGCACCCTTTTCAAAACGTGTTTTTCAGCCCGAAATAAACGCGTTTTTTCAGACCGCTGAAGAGCCCACACACTCAGTTCTTAACCCCAGTGTGCAGAAAGTGTCAAAACGTGTTTTTCTGCAGAAATAAACATGTTTCTGCAAGTTTGGTCACCCCCATGCAACTTATGGGGCAGTAACAGCACCCTTTTCAAAACGTGTTTTTCAGCCCGAAATAAACGCGTTTTTTCAGACCGCTGAATCCCTATGTAACTGCAAGGCTCAGAAGAGCCCACACACTCAGCTCTTAACCCCAGTGTGCAGAAAGTGTCAAAACGTGTTTTTCAGCAGAAATAAACATGTTTCTGCAAGTTTGGTCACCCCCATGCAACTTATGGGGCAGTAACAGCACCCTTTTCAAAACGTGTTTTTCAGCCCGAAATAAACGCGGTTTTTCAGACCGCTGAAGAGCCCACACACTCAGCTCTTAACCCCAGTGTGCAGAAAGTGTCAAAACGTGTTTTTCAGCAGAAAAAAACATGTTTCTGCAAGTTTGGTCACCCCCATGCAACTTATGGGGCAGTAACAGCACTCTTTTCAAAACGTGTTTTTCAGCTCGAAATAAACGCGTATTTTCAGACCGCTGAATCCCAATGTAGCTGCAAGGCTCAGAAGAGCCCACACACTCAGCTCTTAACCCCAGTGTGCAGAAAGTGTCAAAACGTGTTTTTCAGCAGAAATAAACATGTTTCTGCAAGTTTGGTCACCCCCATGCAACTTATGGGGCAGTAACAGCACCCTTTTCAAAACGTGTTTTTCAGCCCGAAATAAACGCGTTTTTTCAGACCGCTGAAGAGCCCACACACTCAGCTCTTAACCCCAGTGTGCAGAAAGTGTCAAAACGTGTTTTTCAGCAGAAATAAACATGTTTCTGCAAGTTTGGTCACCCCCATGCAACTTATGGGGCAGTAACAGCACCCTTTTCAAAACGTGTTTTTCAGCCCGAAATAAACGCGTTTTTTCAGACCGCTGAATCCCTATGTAACTGCAAGGCTCAGAAGAGCCCACACACTCAGCTCTTAACCCCAGTGTGCAGAAAGTGTCAAAACGTGTTTTTCAGCAGAAATAAACGTTTCTGCAAGTTTGGTCACCCCCATGCAACTTATGGGGCAGTAACAGCACCCTTTTCAAAACGTGTTTTTCAGCCCGAAATAAACGCGTTTTTTCAGACCGCTGAATCCCTATGTAACTGCAAGGCTCAGAAGAGCCCACACACTCAGATCTTAACCCCAGTGTGCAGAAAGTGTCAAAACATATATTTCAGCAGAAATAAACATGTTTCTGAAAGTTTTGTCACCCCCATGCAACTTATGGGGCAGTAACAGCACACTTTTCAAAACGTGTTTTTCAGCCCGAAATAAACGCGTTTTTTCAGACCGCTGAATCCCAATGTAGCTGCAAGGCTCAGAAGAGCCCACACACTCAGCTCTTAACCCCAGTGTGCAGAAAGTGTCAAAACGTGTTTTTCAGCAGAAATAAACATGTTTCTGCAAGTTTGATCACCCCCATGCAACTTAAGGGGCAGTAACAGCACCCTTTTCAAAACGTGTTTTTCAGCACGAAATAAACGCGTTTTTTCAAACCGCTGAATCCCTATGTAGCTGCAAGGCTCAGAGGAGCCCACACACTCAGCTCTTAACCCCAGTGTGCAGAAAGTGTCAAAACGTGTTTTTCAGCAGAAATAAACATGTTTCTGCAAGTTTGGTCACCCCCATGCAACTTATGGGGCAGTAACAGCACCCTTTTCAAAACGTGTTTTTCAGCCCGAAATAAACGCGTTTTTTCAGACCGCTGAAGAGCCCACACACTCAGCTCTTAACCCC
Source organism: Lepisosteus platostomus (assembly GCF_059453375.1). Classification (NCBI taxonomy): domain Eukaryota; kingdom Metazoa; phylum Chordata; class Actinopteri; order Semionotiformes; family Lepisosteidae; genus Lepisosteus; species Lepisosteus platostomus. The sequence continues at coordinate 36,440,452 of NC_142612.1, forward strand.
AGTGTGCAGAAAGTGTCAAAACGTGTTTTTCAGCAGAAAAAAAACATGTTTCTGCAAGTTTGGTCACCCCCATGCAACTTATGGGGCAGTAACAGCACACTTTGCAAAACGTGTTGTTCAGCACGAAATAAACGCGTTTTTTCAGACCGCTGAATCCCTATGTAGCTGCAAGGCTCAGAAAAGCCCACACACTCAGCTCTTAACCCCAGTGTGCAGAAAGTGTCAAAACGTGTTTTTCAGCAGAAAAAAACATGTTTCTGCAAGTTTGGTCACACCCATGCAACTTATGGGGCAGCAACAGCACACTTTTCAAAACGTGTTTTTCAGCCCGAAATAAACGCGTTTTTTCAGACCGCTGAATCCCTATGTAACTGCAAGGCTCAGAAGAGCCCACACACTCAGCTCTTAACCCCAGTGTGCAGAAAGTGTCAAAACGTGTTTTTCAGCAGAAATAAACATGTTTCTGCAAGTTTGGTCACACCCCATGCAACTTATGGGGCAGTAACAGCACCCTTTTCAAAACGTGTTTTTCAGCTCGAAATAAACGCGTTTTTTCAGACCGCTGAATCCCTATGTAACTGCAAGGCTCAGAAGAGCCCACACACTCAGCTCTTAACCCCAGTGTGCAGAAAGTGTCAAAACGTGTTTTTCAGCAGAAATAAACATGTTTCTGCAAGTTTGGTCACACCCATGCAACTTATGGGGCAGTAACAGCACCCTTTTCAAAACGTGTTTTTCAGCCCGAAATAAACGCGTTTTTTCAGACCGCTGAAGAGCCCACACACTCAGCTCTTAACCCCAGTGTGCAGAAAGTGTCAAAACGTGTTTTTCAGCAGAAATAAACATGTTTCTGCAAGTTTGGTCACCCCCATGCAACTTATGGGGCAGTAACAGCACCCTTTTCAAAACGTGTTTTTCAGCCCGAAATAAACTCGTTTTTTCAGACCGCTGAATCCCTATGTAACTGCAAGGCTCAGAAGAGCCCACACACTCAGCTCTTAACCCCAGTGTGCAGAAAGTGTCAAAACGTGTTTTTCAGCAGAAATAAACGTTTCTGCAAGTTTGGTCACCCCCATGCAACTTATGGGGCAGTAACAGCACCCTTTTCAAAACGTGTTTATCAGCCCGAAATAAACGCGTTTTTTCAGACCGCTGAATCCCTATGTAACTGCAAGGCTCAGAAGAGCCCACACACTCAGATCTTAACCCCAGTGTGCAGAAAGTGTCAAAACATATATTTCAGCAGAAATAAACGTTTCTGAAAGTTTTGTCACCCCCATGCAACTTATGGGGCAGTAACAGCACACTTTTCAAAACGTGTTGTTCAGCACGAAATAAACGCGTTTTTTCAGACCGCTGAATCCCTATGTAGCTGCAAGGCTCAGAAGAGCCCACACACTCAGCTCTTAACCCCAGTGTGCAGAAAGTGTCAAAACGTGTTTTTCAGCAGAAAAAAACATGTTTCTGCAAGTTTGGTCACCCCCATGCAACTTATGGGGCAGTAAAAGCACCCTTTTCAAAACGTGTTTTTCAGCCTGAAATAAACGCGTTTTTTCAGACCGCTGAATCCCTATGTAACTGCAAGGCTCAGAAGAGCCCACACACTCAGCTCTTAACCCCAGTGTGCAGAAAGTGTCAAAACGTGTTTTTCAGCAGAAATAAACATGTTTCTGCAAGTTTGGTCACCCCCATGCAACTTATGGGGCAGTAACAGCACTCTTTTCAAAACGTGTTTTTCAGCTCGAAATAAACGCGTATTTTCAGACCGCTGAATCCCAATGTAGCTGCAAGGCTCAGAAGAGCCCACACACTCAGCTCTTAACCCCAGTGTGCAGAAAGTGTCAAAACGTGTTTTTCAGCAGAAATAAACATGTTTCTGCAAGTTTGATCACCCCCATACAACTTAAGGGGCAGTAACAGCACCCTTTTCAAAACGTGTTTTTCAGCCCGAAATAAACGCGTTTTTTCAGACCGCTGAATCCCTATGTAACTGCAAGGCTCAGAAGAGCCCACACACTCAGCTCTTAACCCCAGTGTGCAGAAAGTGTCAAAACGTGTTTTTCAGCAGAAATAAACGTTTCTGCAAGTTTGGTCACCCCCATGCAACTTATGGGGCAGTAACAGCACCCTTTTCAAAACGTGTTTTTCAGCCCGAAATAAACGCGTTTTTTCAGACCGCTGAATCCCTATGTAACTGCAAGGCTCAGAAGAGCCCACACACTCAGATCTTAACCCCAGTGTGCAGAAAGTGTCAAAACATATATTTCAGCAGAAATAAACGTTTCTGAAAGTTTTGTCACCCCCATGCAACTTATGGGGCAGTAACAGCACACTTTTCAAAACGTGTTGTTCAGCACGAAATAAACGCGTTTTTTCAGACCGCTGAATCCCTATGTAGCTGCAAGGCTCAGAAGAGCCCACACACTCAGCTCTTAACCCCAGTGTGCAGAAAGTGTCAAAACGTGTTTTTCAGCAGAAAAAAACATGTTTCTGCAAGTTTGGTCACCCCCATGCAACTTATGGGGCAGTAAAAGCACCCTTTTCAAAACGTGTTTTTCAGCCCGAAATAAACGCGTTTTTTCAGACCGCTGAATCCCTATGTAACTGCAAGGCTCAGAAGAGCCCACACACTCAGCTCTTAACCCCAGTGTGCAGAAAGTGTCAAAACGTGTTTTTCAGCAGAAATAAACATGTTTCTGCAAGTTTGGTCACCCCCATGCAACTTATGGGGCAGTAACAGCACCCTTTTCAAAACGTGTTTTTCAGCCCGAAATAAACGCGTTTTTTCAGACCGCTGAAGAGCCCACACACTCAGCTCTTAACCCCAGTGTGCAGAAAGTGTCAAAACGTGTTTTTCAGCAGAAATAAACATGTTTCTGCAAGTTTGATCACCCCCATACAACTTAAGGGGCAGTAACAGCACCCTTTTCAAAACGTGTTTTTCAGCCCGAAATAAACGCGTTTTTTCAGACCGCTGAATCCCTATGTAACTGCAAGGCTCAGAAGAGCCCACACACTCAGCTCTTAACCCCAGTGTGCAGAAAGTGTCAAAACGTGTTTTTCAGCAGAAATAAACGTTTCTGCAAGTTTGGTCACCCCCATGCAACTTATGGGGCAGTAAAAGCACCCTTTTCAAAACGTGTTTTTCAGCCCGAAATAAACGCGTTTTTTCAGACCGCTGAATCCCTATGTAACTGCAAGGCTCAGAAGAGCCCACACACTCAGCTCTTAACCCCAGTGTGCAGAAAGTGTCAAAACGTGTTTTTCAGCAGAAATAAACATGTTTCTGCAAGTTTGGTCACCCCCATGCAACTTATGGGGCAGTAACAGCACCCTTTTCAAAACGTGTTTTTCAGCCCGAAATAAACGCGTTTTTTCAGACCGCTGAATCCCTATGTAACTGTAAGGCTCAGAAGAGCCCACACACTCAGCTCTTAACCCCAGTGTGCAGAAAGTGTCAAAACGTCTTTTTCAGCAGAAATAAACGTTTCTGCAAGTTTGGTCACCCCCATGCAACTTATGGGGCAGTAACAGCACCCTTTTCAAAACGTGTTTTTCAGCCCGAAATAAACACGTTTTTTCAGACCGCTGAATCCCTATGTAACTGCAAGGCTCAGAAGAGCCCACACACTCAGATCTTAACCCCAGTGTGCAGAAAGTGTCAAGACATATATTTCAGCAGAAATAAACGTTTCTGAAAGTTTTGTCACCCCCATGCAACTTATGGGGCAGTAACAGCACACTTTTCAAAACGTGTTGTTCAGCACGAAATAAACGCGTTTTTTCAGTCCGCTGAATCCCTATGTAGCTGCAAGGCTCAGAAGAGCCCACACACTCAGCTCTTAACCCCAGTGTGCAGAAAGTGTCAAAACGTGTTTTTCAGCAGAAAAAAACATGTTTCTGCAAGTTTGGTCACCCCCATGCAACTTATGGGGCAGTAAAAGCACCCTTTTCAAAACGTGTTTTTCAGCCCGAAATAAACGCGTTTTTTCAGACCGCTGAATCCCTATGTAACTGCAAGGCTCAGAAGAGCCCACACACTCAGCTCTTAACCCCAGTGTGCAGAAAGTGTCAAAACGTGTTTTTCAGCAGAAATAAACATGTTTCTGCAAGTTTGGTCACCCCCATGCAACTTATGGGGCAGTAACAGCACTCTTTTCAAAACGTGTTTTTCAGCTCGAAATAAACGCGTATTTTCAGACCACTGAATCCCAATGTAGCTGCAAGGCTCAGAAGAGCCCACACACTCAGCTCTTAACCCCAGTGTGCAGAAAGTGTCAAAACGTGTTTTTCAGCAGAAATAAACATGTTTCTGCAAGTTTGGTCACCCCCATGCAACTTATGGGGCAGTAACAGCACCCTTTTCAAAACGTGTTTTTCAGCCCGAAATAAACGCGTTTTTTCAGACCGCTGAAGAGCCCACACACTCAGCTCTTAACCCCAGTGTGCAGATAGTGTCAAAACGTGTTTTTCAGCAGAAAAAAACATGTTTCTGCAAGTTTGGTCACACCCATGCAACTTATGGGGCAGCAACAGCACACTTTTCAAAACGTGTTTTTCAGCCCGAAATAAACGCGTTTTTTCAGACCGCTGAATCCCTATGTAACTGCAAGGCTCAGAAGAGCCCACACACTCAGCTCTTAACCCCAGTGTGCAGAAAGTGTCAAAACGTGTTTTTCAGCAGAAATAAACATGTTTCTGCAAGTTTGGTCACCCCCATGCAACTTATGGGGCAGTAACAGCACCCTTTTCAAAACGTGTTTTTCAGCCCGAAATAAACGCGTTTTTTCAGACCGCTGAATCCCTATGTAGCTGCAAGGCTCAGAAGAGCCCACACACTCAGCTCTTAACCCCAGTGTGCAGAAAGTGTCAAAACGTGTTTTTCAGCAGAAATAAACATGTTTCTGCAAGTTTGGTCACCCCCATGCAACTTATGGGGCAGTAACAGCACCCTTTTCAAAACGTGTTTTTCAGCCCGAAATAAACGCGATTTTTCAGACCGCTGAATCCCTATGTAACTGCAAGGCTCAGAAGAGCCCACACACTCAGATCTTAACCCCAGTGTGCAGAAAGTGTCAAAACATATATTTCAGCAGAAATAAACATGTTTCTGAAAGTTTTGTCACCCCCATGCAACTTATGGGGCAGTAACAGCACACTTTTCAAAACGTGTTTTTCAGCCCGAAATAAACGCGTTTTTTCAGACCGCTGAATCCCAATGTAGCTGCAAGGCTCAGAAGAGCCCACACACTCAGCTCTTAACCCCAGTGTGCAGAAAGTGTCAAAACGTGTTTTTCAGCAGAAATAAACATGTTTCTGCAAGTTTGATCACCCCCATGCAACTTAAGGGGCAGTAACAGCACCCTTTTCAAAACGTGTTTTTCAGCACGAAATAAACGCGTTTTTTCAAACCGCTGAATCCCTATGTAGCTGCAAGGCTCAGAGGAGCCCACACACTCAGCTCTTAACCCCAGTGTGCAGAAAGTGTCAAAACGTGTTTTTCAGCAGAAATAAACATGTTTCTGCAAGTTTGGTCACCCCCATGCAACTTATGGGGCAGTAACAGCACCCTTTTCAAAACGTGTTTTTCAGCCCGAAATAAACGCGTTTTTTCAGACCGCTGAATCCCTATGTAACTGCAAGGCTCAGAAGAGCCCACACACTCAGCTCTTAACCCCAGTGTGCAGAAAGTGTCAAAACGTGTTTTTCAGCAGAAATAAACATGTTTCTGCAAGTTTGGTCACCCCCATGCAACTTATGGGGCAGTAACAGCACCCTTTTCAAAACGTGTTTTTCAGCCCGAAATAAACGCGTTTTTTCAGACCGCTGAAGAGCCCACACACTCAGCTCTTAACCCCAGTGTGCAGAAAGTGTCAAAACGTGTTTTTCAGCAGAAATAAACATGTTTCTGCAAGTTTGGTCACCCCCATGCAACTTATGGGGCAGTAACAGCACCCTTTTCAAAACGTGTTTTTCAGCCCGAAATAAACGCGTTTTTTCAGACCGCTGAATCCCTATGTAACTGCAAGGCTCAGAAGAGCCCACACACTCAGCTCTTAACCCCAGTGTGCAGAAAGTGTCAAAACATATATTTCAGCAGAAATAAACGTTTCTGAAAGTTTTGTCACCCCCATGCAACTTATGGGGCAGTAACAGCACACTTTTCAAAACGTGTTTTTCAGCTCGAAATAAACGCGTATTTTCAGACCGCTGAATCCCAATGTAGCTGCAAGGCTCAGAAGAGCCCACACACTCAGCTCTTAACCCCAGTGTGCAGAAAGTGTCAAAACGTGTTTTTCAGCAGAAATAAACATGTTTCTGCAAGTTTGGTCACCCCCATGCAACTTATGGGGCAGTAACAGCACCCTTTTCAAAACGTGTTTTTCAGCCCGAAATAAACGCGTTTTTTCAGACCGCTGAAGAGCCCACACACTCAGCTCTTAACCCCAGTGTGCAGAAAGTGTCAAAACGTGTTTTTCAGCAGAAAAAAAACATGTTTCTGCAAGTTTGGTCACCCCCATGCAACTTATGGGGCAGTAACAGCACACTTTGCAAAACGTGTTGTTCAGCACGAAATAAACGCGTTTTTTCAGACCGCTGAATCCCTATGTAGCTGCAAGGCTCAGAAAAGCCCACACACTCAGCTCTTAACCCCAGTGTGCAGAAAGTGTCAAAACGTGTTTTTCAGCAGAAAAAAACATGTTTCTGCAAGTTTGGTCACACCCATGCAACTTATGGGGCAGCAACAGCACACTTTTCAAAACGTGTTTTTCAGCCCGAAATAAACGCGTTTTTTCAGACCGCTGAATCCCTATGTAACTGCAAGGCTCAGAAGAGCCCACACACTCAGCTCTTAACCCCAGTGTGCAGAAAGTGTCAAAACGTGTTTTTCAGCAGAAATAAACATGTTTCTGCAAGTTTGGTCACACCCCATGCAACTTATGGGGCAGTAACAGCACCCTTTTCAAAACGTGTTTTTCAGCTCGAAATAAACGCGTTTTTTCAGACCGCTGAATCCCTATGTAACTGCAAGGCTCAGAAGAGCCCACACACTCAGCTCTTAACCCCAGTGTGCAGAAAGTGTCAAAACGTGTTTTTCAGCAGAAATAAACATGTTTCTGCAAGTTTGGTCACCCCCATGCAACTTATGGGGCAGTAACAGCACCCTTTTCAAAACGTGTTTTTCAGCCCGAAATAAACGCGTTTTTTCAGACCGCTGAAGAGCCCACACACTCAGCTCTTAACCCCAGTGTGCAGAAAGTGTCAAAACGTGTTTTTCAGCAGAAATAAACATGTTTCTGCAAGTTTGGTCACCCCCATGCAACTTATGGGGCAGTAACAGCACCCTTTTCAAAACGTGTTTTTCAGCCCGAAATAAACTCGTTTTTTCAGACCGCTGAATCCCTATGTAACTGCAAGGCTCAGAAGAGCCCACACACTCAGCTCTTAACCCCAGTGTGCAGAAAGTGTCAAAACGTGTTTTTCAGCAGAAATAAACGTTTCTGCAAGTTTGGTCACCCCCATGCAACTTATGGGGCAGTAACAGCACCCTTTTCAAAACGTGTTTATCAGCCCGAAATAAACGCGTTTTTTCAGACCGCTGAATCCCTATGTAACTGCAAGGCTCAGAAGAGCCCACACACACTCAGATCTTAACCCCAGTGTGCAGAAAGTGTCAAAACATATATTTCAGCAGAAATAAACGTTTCTGAAAGTTTTGTCACCCCCATGCAACTTATGGGGCAGTAACAGCACACTTTTCAAAACGTGTTGTTCAGCACGAAATAAACGCGTTTTTTCAGACCGCTGAATCCCTATGTAGCTGCAAGGCTCAGAAGAGCCCACACACTCAGCTCTTAACCCCAGTGTGCAGAAAGTGTCAAAACGTGTTTTTCAGCAGAAAAAAACATGTTTCTGCAAGTTTGGTCACCCCCATGCAACTTATGGGGCAGTAAAAGCACCCTTTTCAAAACGTGTTTTTCAGCCCGAAATAAACGCGTTTTTTCAGACCGCTGAATCCCTATGTAACTGCAAGGCTCAGAAGAGCCCACACACTCAGCTCTTAACCCCAGTGTGCAGAAAGTGTCAAAACGTGTTTTTCAGCAGAAATAAACATGTTTCTGCAAGTTTGGTCACCCCCATGCAACTTATGGGGCAGTAACAGCACTCTTTTCAAAACGTGTTTTTCAGCTCGAAATAAACGCGTATTTTCAGACCGCTGAATCCCAATGTAGCTGCAAGGCTCAGAAGAGCCCACACACTCAGCTCTTAACCCCAGTGTGCAGAAAGTGTCAAAACGTGTTTTTCAGCAGAAATAAACATGTTTCTGCAAGTTTGATCACCCCCATACAACTTAAGGGGCAGTAACAGCACCCTTTTCAAAACGTGTTTTTCAGCCCGAAATAAACGCGTTTTTTCAGACCGCTGAATCCCTATGTAACTGCAAGGCTCAGAAGAGCCCACACACTCAGCTCTTAACCCCAGTGTGCAGAAAGTGTCAAAACGTGTTTTTCAGCAGAAATAAACGTTTCTGCAAGTTTGGTCACCCCCATGCAACTTATGGGGCAGTAACAGCACCCTTTTCAAAACGTGTTTTTCAGCCCGAAATAAACGCGTTTTTTCAGACCGCTGAATCCCTATGTAACTGCAAGGCTCAGAAGAGCCCACACACTCAGATCTTAACCCCAGTGTGCAGAAAGTGTCAAAACATATATTTCAGCAGAAATAAACGTTTCTGAAAGTTTTGTCACCCCCATGCAACTTATGGGGCAGTAACAGCACACTTTTCAAAACGTGTTGTTCAGCACGAAATAAACGCGTTTTTTCAGACCGCTGAATCCCTATGTAGCTGCAAGGCTCAGAAGAGCCCACACACTCAGCTCTTAACCCCAGTGTGCAGAAAGTGTCAAAACATGTTTTTCAGCAGAAAAAAACATGTTTCTGCAAGTTTGGTCACCCCCATGCAACTTATGGGGCAGTAAAAGCACCCTTTTCAAAACGTGTTTTTCAGCCCGAAATAAACGCGTTTTTTCAGACCGCTGAATCCCTATGTAACTGCAAGGCTCAGAAGAGCCCACACACTCAGCTCTTAACCCCAGTGTGCAGAAAGTGTCAAAACGTGTTTTTCAGCAGAAATAAACATGTTTCTGCAAGTTTGGTCACCCCCATGCAACTTATGGGGCAGTAACAGCACCCTTTTCAAAACGTGTTTTTCAGCCCGAAATAAACGCGTTTTTTCAGACCGCTGAAGAGCCCACACACTCAGCTCTTAACCCCAGTGTGCAGAAAGTGTCAAAACGTGTTTTTCAGCAGAAATAAACATGTTTCTGCAAGTTTGGTCACCCCCATGCAACTTATGGGGCAGTAACAGCACCCTTTTCAAAACGTGTTTTTCAGCCCGAAATAAACGCGTTTTTTCAGACCGCTGAATCCCTATGTAACTGTAAGGCTCAGAAGAGCCCACACACTCAGCTCTTAACCCCAGTGTGCAGAAAGTGTCAAAACGTGTTTTTCAGCAGAAATAAACGTTTCTGCAAGTTTGGTCACCCCCATGCAACTTATGGGGCAGTAACAGCACCCTTTTCAAAACGTGTTTTTCAGCCCGAAATAAACACGTTTTTTCAGACCGCTGAATCCCTATGTAACTGCAAGGCTCAGAAGAGCCCACACACTCAGATCTTAACCCCAGTGTGCAGAAAGTGTCAAGACATATATTTCAGCAGAAATAAACGTTTCTGAAAGTTTTGTCACCCCCATGCAACTTATGGGGCAGTAACAGCACACTTTTCAAAACGTGTTGTTCAGCACGAAATAAACGCGTTTTTTCAGACCGCTGAATCCCTATGTAGCTGCAAGGCTCAGAAGAGCCCACACACTCAGCTCTTAACCCCAGTGTGCAGAAAGTGTCAAAATGTGTTTTTCAGCAGAAAAAAACATGTTTCTGCAAGTTTGGTCACCCCCATGCAACTTATGGGGCAGTAAAAGCACCCTTTTCAAAACGTGTTTTTCAGCCCGAAATAAACGCGTTTTTTCAGACCGCTGAATCCCTATGTAACTGCAAGGCTCAGAAGAGCCCACACACTCAGCTCTTAACCCCAGTGTGCAGAAAGTGTCAAAACGTGTTTTTCAGCAGAAATAAACATGTTTCTGCAAGTTTGGTCACCCCCATGCAACTTATGGGGCAGTAACAGCACTCTTTTCAAAACGTGTTTTTCAGCTCGAAATAAACGCGTATTTTCAGACCGCTGAATCCCAATGTAGCTGCAAGGCTCAGAAGAGCCCACACACTCAGCTCTTAACCCCAGTGTGCAGAAAGTGTCAAAACGTGTTTTTCAGCAGAAATAAACATGTTTCTGCAAGTTTGGTCACCCCCATGCAACTTATGGGGCAGTAACAGCACCCTTTTCAAAACGTGTTTTTCAGCCCGAAATAAACGCGTTTTTTCAGACCGCTGAAGAGCCCACACACTCAGCTCTTAACCCCAGTGTGCAGAAAGTGTCAAAACGTGTTTTTCAGCAGAAAAAAACATGTTTCTGCAAGTTTGGTCACACCCATGCAACTTATGGGGCAGCAACAGCACACTTTTCAAAACGTGTTTTTCAGCCCGAAATAAACGCGTTTTTTCAGACCGCTGAATCCCTATGTAACTGCAAGGCTCAGAAGAGCCCACACACTCAGCTCTTAACCCCAGTGTGCAGAAAGTGTCAAAACGTGTTTTTCAGCAGAAATAAACATGTTTCTGCAGGTTTGGTCACACCCCATGCAACTTATGGGGCAGTAACAGCACCCTTTTCAAAACGTGTTTTTCAGCACGAAATAAACGCGTTTTTTCAGACCGCTGAATCCCTATGTAACTGCAAGGCTCAGAAGAGCCCACACACTCAGCTCTTAACCCCAGTGTGCAGAAAGTGTCAAAACGTGTTTTTCAGCAGAAATAAACATGTTTCTGCAAGTTTGGTCACCCCCATGCAACTTATGGGGCAGTAACAGCACCCTTTTCAAAACGTGTTTTTCAGCCCGAAATAAACGCGTTTTTTCAGTCCGCTGAATCCCTATGTAACTGCAAGGCTCAGAAGAGCCCACACACTCAGCTCTTAACCCCAGTGTGCAGAAAGTGTCAAAACATATATTTCAGCAGAAATAAACGTTTCTGAAAGTTTTGTCACCCCCATGCAACTTATGGGGCAGTAACAGCACACTTTTCAAAACGTGTTGTTCAGCACGAAATAAACACGTTTTTTCAGTCCGCTGAATCCCTATGTAGCTGCAAGGCTCAGAAGAGCCCACACACTCAGCTCTTAACCCCAGTGTGCAGAAAGTGTCAAAACGTGTTTTTCAGCAGAAAAAAACATGTTTCTGCAAGTTTGGTCACCCCCATGCAACTTATGGGGCAGTAACAGCACCCTTTTCAAAACGTGTTTTTCAGCACGAAATAAACGCGTTTTTTCAGACCGCTGAAGAGCCCACACACTCAGCTCTTAACCCCAGTGTGCAGAAAGTGTCAAAACGTGTTTTTAAGCAGAAAAAAACATGTTTCTGCAAGTTTGGTCACCCCCATGCAACTTATGGGGCAGTAACAGCCCTCTTTTCAAAACGTGTTTTTCAGCTCGAAATAAACGCGTATTTTCAGACCGCTGAATCCCAATGTAGCTGCAAGGCTCAGAAGAGCCCACACACTCAGCTCTTAACCCCAGTGTGCAGAAAGTGTCAAAACGTGTTTTTCAGCAGAAATGAACATGTTTCTGCAAGTTTGGTCACCCACATGCAATTTATGGTGCAGTAACAGCACCCTTTTCAAAACGTGTTTTTCAGCCCGAAATAAACGCGTTTTTTCAGACCGCTGAATCCCAATGTAGCTGCAAGGCTCAGAAGAGCCCACACACTCAGCTCTTAACCCCAGTGTGCAGAAAGTGTCAAAACATATATTTCAGCAGAAATAAACGTTTCTGAAAGTTTTGTCACCCCCATGCAACTTATGGGGCAGTAACAGCACACTTTTCAAAACGTGTTGTTCAGCACGAAATAAACGCGTTTTTTCAGACCGCTGAATCCCTATGTAGCTGCAAGGCTCAGAAAAGCCCACACACTCAGCTCTTAACCCCAGTGTGCAGAAAGTGTCAAAACATATATTTCAGCAGAAATAAACGTTTCTGAAAGTTTTGTCACCCCCATGCAACTTATGGGGCAGTAACAGCACACTTTTCAAAACGTGTTTTTCAGCAGAAATAAACATGTTTCTGCAAGTTTGGTCACCCCCATGCAACTTATGGGGCAGTAACAGCACCCTTTTCAAAACGTGTTTTTCAGCCCGAAATAAACGCGTTTTTTCAGACCGCTGAAGAGCCCACACACTCAGCTCTTAACCCCAGTGTGCAGAAAGTGTCAAAACGTGTTTTTCAGCAGAAATAAACATGTTTCTGCAAGTTTGGTCACCCCCATGCAACTTATGGGGCAGTAACAGCACCCTTTTCAAAACGTGTTTTTCAGCCCGAAATAAACGCGTTTTTTCAGACCGCTGAATCCCTATGTAACTGCAAGGCTCAGAAGAGCCCACACACTCAGCTCTTAACCCCAGTGTGCAGAAAGTGTCAAAACGTGTTTTTCAGCAGAAATAAACATGTTTCTGAAATTTGGTCACCCCCATGCAACTTATGGGGCAGTAACAGCACCCTTTTCAAAACGTGTTTTTCAGCCCGAAATAAACGCGTATTTTCAGACCGCTGAATCCCTATGTAACTGCAAGGCTCAGAAGAGCCCACACACTCAGATCTTAACCCCAGTGTGCAGAAAGTGTCAAAACATATATTTCAGCAGAAATAAACGTTTCTGAAAGTTTTGTCACCCCCATGCAACTTATGGGGCAGTAACAGCACACTTTTCAAAACGTGTTTTTCAGCAGAAATAAACATGTTTCTGCAAGTTTGGTCACCCCCATGCAACTTATGGGGCAGTAACAGCACCCTTTTCAAAACGTGTTTTTCAGCCCGAAATAAACGCGTTTTTTCAGACCGCTGAAGAGCCCACACACTCAGCTCTTAACCCCAGTGTGCAGAAAGTGTCAAAACGTGTTTTTCAGCAGAAATAAACATGTTTCTGCAAGTTTGGTCACCCCCATGCAACTTATGGGGCAGTAACAGCACCCTTTTCAAAACGTGTTTTTCAGCCCGAAATAAACGCGTTTTTTCAGACCGCTGAATCCCTATGTAACTGCAAGGCTCAGAAGAGCCCACACACTCAGCTCTTAACCCCAGTGTGCAGAAAGTGTCAAAACGTGTTTTTCAGCAGAAATAAACGTTTCTGCAAGTTTGGTCACCCCCATGCAACTTATGGGGCAGTAACAGCACCCTTTTCAAAACGTGTTTTTCAGCCCGAAATAAACGCGTTTTTTCAGACCGCTTAATCCCTATGTAACTGCAAGGCTCAGAAGAGCCCACACACTCAGATCTTAACCCCAGTGTGCAGAAAGTGTCAAAACATATATTTCAGCAGAAATAAACGTTTCTGAAAGTTTTGTCACCCCCATGCAACTTATGGGGCAGTAACAGCACACTTTTCAAAACGTGTTGTTCAGCACGAAATAAACGCGTTTTTTCAGACCGCTGAATCCCTATGTAGCTGCAAGGCTCAGAAGAGCCCACACACTCAGCTCTTAACCCCAGTGTGCAGAAAGTGTCAAAACGTGTTTTTCAGCAGAAAAAAACATGTTTCTGCAAGTTTGGTCACACCCATGCAACTTATGGGGCAGTAAAAGCACCCTTTTCAAAACGTGTTTTTCAGCCCGAAATAAACGCGTTTTTTCAGACCGCTGAATCCCTATGTAACTGCAAGGCTCAGAAGAGCCCACACACTCAGCTCTTAACCCCAGTGTGCAGAAAGTGTCAAAACGTGTTTTTCAGCAGAAATAAACATGTTTCTGCAAGTTTGGTCACCCCCATGCAACTTATGGGGCAGTAACAGCACCCTTTTCAAAACGTGTTTTTCAGCACGAAATAAACGCGTTTTTTCAGACCGCTGAAGAGCCCACACACTCAGCTCTTAACCCCAGTGTGCAGAAAGTGTCAAAACGTGTTTTTCAGCAGAAAAAAACATGTTTCTGCAAGTTTGGTCACCCCCATGCAACTTATGGGGCAGTAACAGCACTCTTTTCAAAACGTGTTTTTCAGCTCGAAATAAACGCGTATTTTCAGACCGCTGAATCCCAATGTAGCTGCAAGGCTCAGAAGAGCCCACACACTCAGCTCTTAACCCCAGTGTGCAGAAAGTGTCAAAACGTGTTTTTCAGCAGAAATAAACATGTTTCTGCAAGTTTGGTCACCCCCATGCAACTTATGGGGCAGTAACAGCACCCTTTTCAAAACGTGTTTTTCAGCCCGAAATAAACGCGTTTTTTCAGACCGCTGAATCCCTATGTAACTGAAAAGGCTCAGAAGAGCCCACACACTCAGCTCTTAACCCCAGTGTGCAGAAAGTGTCAAAACATATATTTCAGCAGAAATAAACGTTTCTGAAAGTTTTGTCACCCCCATGCAACTTATGGGGCAGTAACAGCACACTTTTCAAAACGTGTTGTTCAGCACGAAATAAACACGTTTTTTCAGACCGCTGAATCCCTATGTAGCTGCAAGGCTCAGAAAAGCCCACACACTCAGCTCTTAACCCCAGTGTGCAGAAAGTGTCAAAACGTGTTTTTCAGCAGAAAAAAACATGTTTCTGCAAGTTTGGTCACCCCCATGCAACTTATGGGGCAGTAAAAGCACCCTTTTCAAAACGTGTTTTTCAGCACGAAATAAACGCGTTTTTTCAGACCGCTGAATCCCTATGTAACTGCAAGGCTCAGAAGAGCCCACACACTCAGCTCTTAACCCCAGTGTGCAGAAAGTGTCAAAACGTGTTTTTCAGCAGAAATAAACATGTTTCTGATATTTGGTCACCCCCATGCAACTTATGGGGCAGTAACAGCACCCTTTTCAAAACGTGTTTTTCAGCCCGAAATAAACGCGTTTTTTCAGACCGCTGAAGAGCCCACACACTCAGTTCTTAACCCCAGTGTGCAGAAAGTATCAAAACGTGTTTTTCAGCAGAAATAAACATGTTTCTGAAAGTTTGGTCACCCCCATGCAACTTATGGGGCAGTAACAGGACACTTTTCAAAACGTGTTTTTCAGCCCGAAATAAACGCGTTTTTTCAGACCGCTGTATCCCTATGTAACTGCAAGGCTCAGAAGAGCCTACACACTCAGCTCTTAACCCCAGTGTGCAGAATGTGTCAAAACGTGTTTTTCAGCAGAAAAAAACATGTTTCTGCAAGTTTGGTCACCCCCATGCAACTTATGGGGCAGTAACAGCACTCTTTTCAAAACGTGTTTTTCAGCTCGAAATAAACGCGTATTTTCAGACCGCTGAATCCCAATGTAGCTGCAAGGCTCAGAAGAGCCCACACACTCAGCTCTTAACCCCAGTGTGCAGAAAGTGTCAAAACGTGTTTTTCAGCAGAAATAAACATGTTTCTGCAAGTTTGATCACCCCCATGCAACTTAAGGGGCAGTAACAGCACCCTTTTCAAAACGTGTTTTTCAGCACGAAATAAACGCGTTTTTTCAAACCGCTGAATCCCTATGTAGCTGCAAGGCTCAGAGGAGCCCACACACTCAGCTCTTAACCCCAGTGTGCAGAAAGTGTCAAAACGTGTTTTTCAGCAGAAATAAACATGTTTCTGCAAGTTTGGTCACCCCCATGCAACTTATGGGGCAGTAACAGCACCCTTTTCAAAACGTGTTTTTCAGCCCGAAATAAACGCGTTTTTTCAGACCGCTGAAGAGCCCACACACTCAGTTCTTAACCCCAGTGTGCAGAAAGTGTCAAAACGTGTTTTTCTGCAGAAATAAACATGTTTCTGCAAGTTTGGTCACCCCCATGCAACTTATGGGGCAGTAACAGCACGCTTTTCAAAACGTGTTTTTCAGCCCGAAATAAACGCGTTTTTTCAGACCGCTGAATCCCTATGTAACTGCAAGGCTCAGAAGAGCCCACACACTCAGCTCTTAACCCCAGTGTGCAGAAAGTGTCAAAACGTGTTTTTCAGCAGAAATAAACATGTTTCTGAAAGTTTGGTCACCCCCATGCAACTTATGGGGCAGTAACAGCACCCTTTTCAAAACGTGTTTTTCAGCCCGAAATAAACGCGTTTTTTCAGACCGCTGAAGAGCCCACACACTCAGCTCTTAACCCCAGTGTGCAGAAAGTGTCAAAACGTGTTTTTCAGCAGAAATAAACATGTTTCTGCAAGTTTGGTCACCCCCATGCAACTTATGGGGCAGTAACAGCACCCTTTTCAAAACGTGTTTTTCAGCCCGAAATAAACGCGTTTTTTCAGACCGCTGAATCCCTATGTAACTGCAAGGCTCAGAAGAGCCCACACACTCAGCTCTTAACCCCAGTGTGCAGAAAGTGTCAAAACGTGTTTTTCAGCAGAAATAAACGTTTCTGCAAGTTTGGTCACCCCCATGCAACTTATGGGGCAGTAACAGCACCCTTTTCAAAACGTGTTTTTCAGCCCGAAATAAACGCGTTTTTTCAGACCGCTGAATCCCTATGTAACTGCAAGGCTCAGAAGAGCCCACACACTCAGATCTTAACCCCAGTGTGCAGAAAGTGTCAAAACATATATTTCAGCAGAAATAAACATGTTTCTGAAAGTTTTGTCACCCCCATGCAACTTATGGGGCAGTAACAGCACACTTTTCAAAACGTGTTTTTCAGCCCGAAATAAACGCGTTTTTTCAGACCGCTGAATCCCAATGTAGCTGCAAGGCTCAGAAGAGCCCACACACTCAGCTCTTAACCCCAGTGTGCAGAAAGTGTCAAAACGTGTTTTTCAGCAGAAATAAACATGTTTCTGCAAGTTTGATCACCCCCATGCAACTTAAGGGGCAGTAACAGCACCCTTTTCAAAATGTGTTTTTCAGCACGAAATAAACGAGTTTTTTCAAACCGCTGAATCCCTATGTAGCTGCAAGGCTCAGAGGAGCCCACACACTCAGCTCTTAACCCCAGTGTGCAGAAAGTGTCAAAACGTGTTTTTCAGCAGAAATAAACATGTTTCTGCAAGTTTGGTCACCCCCATGCAACTTATGGGGCAGTAACAGCACCCTTTTCAAAACGTGTTTTTCAGCCCGAAATAAACGCGTTTTTTCAGACCGCTGAAGAGCCCACACACTCAGCTCTTAACCCCAGTGTGCAGAAAGTGTCAAAACGTGTTTTTCAGCAGAAATAAACATGTTTCTGCAAGTTTGGTCACCCCCATGCAACTTATGGGGCAGTAACAGCACCCTTTTCAAAACGTGTTTTTCAGCCCGAAATAAACGCGTTTTTTCAGACCGCTGAATCCCTATGTAACTGCAAGGCTCAGAAGAGCCCACACACTCAGCTCTTAACCCCAGTGTGCAGAAAGTGTCAAAACGTGTTTTTCAGCAGAAATAAACGTTTCTGCAAGTTTGGTCACCCCCATGCAACTTATGGGGCAGTAACAGCACCCTTTTCAAAACGTGTTTTTCAGCCCGAAATAAACGCGTTTTTTCAGACCGCTTAATCCCTATGTAACTGCAAGGCTCAGAAGAGCCCACACACTCAGATCTTAACCCCAGTGTGCAGAAAGTGTCAAAACATATATTTCAGCAGAAATAAACGTTTCTGAAAGTTTTGTCACCCCCATGCAACTTATGGGGCAGTAACAGCACACTTTTCAAAACGTGTTGTTCAGCACGAAATAAACGCGTTTTTTCAGACCGCTGAATCCCTATGTAGCTGCAAGGCTCAGAAGAGCCCACACACTCAGCTCTTAACCCCAGTGTGCAGAAAGTGTCAAAACGTGTTTTTCAGCAGAAAAAAACATGTTTCTGCAAGTTTGGTCACACCCATGCAACTTATGGGGCAGTAAAAGCACCCTTTTCAAAACGTGTTTTTCAGCCCGAAATAAACGCGTTTTTTCAGACCGCTGAATCCCTATGTAACTGCAAGGCTCAGAAGAGCCCACACACTCAGCTCTTAACCCCAGTGTGCAGAAAGTGTCAAAACGTGTTTTTCAGCAGAAATAAACATGTTTCTGCAAGTTTGGTCACCCCCATGCAACTTATGGGGCAGTAACAGCACCCTTTTCAAAACGTGTTTTTCAGCACGAAATAAACTCGTTTTTTCAGACCGCTGAAGAGCCCACACACTCAGCTCTTAACCCCAGTGTGCAGAAAGTGTCAAAACGTGTTTTTCAGCAGAAAAAAACATGTTTCTGCAAGTTTGGTCACCCCCATGCAACTTATGGGGCAGTAACAGCACTCTTTTCAAAACGTGTTTTTCAGCTCGAAATAAACGCGTATTTTCAGACCGCTGAATCCCAATGTAGCTGCAAGGCTCAGAAGAGCCCACACACTCAGCTCTTAACCCCAGTGTGCAGAAAGTGTCAAAACGTGTTTTTCAGCAGAAAAAAACATGTTTCTGCAAGTTTGGTCACACCCATGCAACTTATGGGGCAGTAAAAGCACCCTTTTCAAAACGTGTTTTTCAGCCCGAAATAAACGCGTTTTTTCAGACCGCTGAATCCCTATGTAACTGCAAGGCTCAGAAGAGCCCACACACTCAGCTCTTAACCCCAGTGTGCAGAAAGTGTCAAAACGTGTTTTTCAGCAGAAATAAACATGTTTCTGCAAGTTTGGTCACCCCCATGCAACTTATGGGGCAGTAACAGCACCCTTTTCAAAACGTGTTTTTCAGCACGAAATAAACGCGTTTTTTCAGACCGCTGAAGAGCCCACACACTCAGCTCTTAACCCCAGTGTGCAGAAAGTGTCAAAACGTGTTTTTCAGCAGAAAAAAACATGTTTCTGCAAGTTTGGTCACCCCCATGCAACTTATGGGGCAGTAACAGCACTCTTTTCAAAACGTGTTTTTCAGCTCGAAATAAACGCGTATTTTCAGACCGCTGAATCCCAATGTAGCTGTAAGGCTCAGAAGAGCCCACACACTCAGCTCTTAACCCCAGTGTGCAGAAAGTGTCAAAACGTGTTTTTCAGCAGAAATAAACATGTTTCTGCAAGTTTGGTCACCCCCATGCAACTTATGGGGCAGTAACAGCACCCTTTTCAAAACGTGTTTTTCAGCCCGAAATAAACGCGTTTTTTCAGACCGCTGAATCCCTATGTAACTGAAAAGGCTCAGAAGAGCCCACACACTCAGCTCTTAACCCCAGTGTGCAGAAAGTGTCAAAACATATATTTCAGCAGAAATAAACGTTTTTGAAAGTTTTGTCACCCCCATGCAACTTATGGGGCAGTAACAGCACACTTTTCAAAACGTGTTGTTCAGCACGAAATAAACACGTTTTTTCAGACCGCTGAATCCCTATGTAGCTGCAAGGCTCAGAAAAGCCCACACACTCAGCTCTTAACCCCAGTGTGCAGAAAGTGTCAAAACGTGTTTTTCAGCAGAAAAAAACATGTTTCTGCAAGTTTGGTCACCCCCATGCAACTTATGGGGCAGTAAAAGCACCCTTTTCAAAACGTGTTTTTCAGCACGAAATAAACGCGTTTTTTCAGACCACTGAATCCCTATGTAACTGCAAGGCTCAGAAGAGCCCACACACTCAGCTCTTAACCCCAGTGTGCAGAAAGTGTCAAAACGTGTTTTTCAGCAGAAATAAACATGTTTCTGATATTTGGTCACCCCCATGCAACTTATGGGGCAGTAACAGCACCCTTTTCAAAACGTGTTTTTCAGCCCGAAATAAACGCGTTTTTTCAGACCGCTGAAGAGCCCACACACTCAGTTCTTAACCCCAGTGTGCAGAAAGTATCAAAACGTGTTTTTCAGCAGAAATAAACATGTTTCTGAAAGTTTGGTCACCCCCATGCAACTTATGGGGCAGTAACAGGACACTTTTCAAAACGTGTTTTTCAGCCCGAAATAAACGCGTTTTTTCAGACCGCTGTATCCCTATGTAACTGCAAGGCTCAGAAGAGCCTACACACTCAGCTCTTAACCCCAGTGTGCAGAATGTGTCAAAACGTGTTTTTCAGCAGAAAAAAACATGTTTCTGCAAGTTTGGTCACCCCCATGCAACTTATGGGGCAGTAACAGCACTCTTTTCAAAACGTGTTTTTCAGCTCGAAATAAACGCGTATTTTCAGACCGCTGAATCCCAATGTAGCTGCAAGGCTCAGAAGAGCCCACACACTCAGCTCTTAACCCCAGTGTGCAGAAAGTGTCAAAACGTGTTTTTCAGCAGAAATAAACATGTTTCTGCAAGTTTGATCACCCCCATGCAACTTAAGGGGCAGTAACAGCACCCTTTTCAAAACGTGTTTTTCAGCACGAAATAAACGCGTTTTTTCAAACCGCTGAATCCCTATGTAGCTGCAAGGCTCAGAGGAGCCCACACACTCAGCTCTTAACCCCAGTGTGCAGAAAGTGTCAAAACGTGTTTTTCAGCAGAAATAAACATGTTTCTGCAAGTTTGGTCACCCCCATGCAACTTATGGGGCAGTAACAGCACCCTTTTCAAAACGTGTTTTTCAGCCCGAAATAAACGCGTTTTTTCAGACCGCTGAAGAGCCCACACACTCAGTTCTTAACCCCAGTGTGCAGAAAGTGTCAAAACGTGTTTTTCTGCAGAAATAAACATGTTTCTGCAAGTTTGGTCACCCCCATGCAACTTATGGGGCAGTAACAGCACCCTTTTCAAAACGTGTTTTTCAGCCCGAAATAAACGCGTTTTTTCAGACCGCTGAATCCCTATGTAACTGCAAGGCTCAGAAGAGCCCACACACTCAGCTCTTAACCCCAGTGTGCAGAAAGTGTCAAAACGTGTTTTTCAGCAGAAATAAACGTTTCTGAAAGTTTTGTCACCCCCATGCAACTTATGGGGCAGTAACAGCACACTTTTCAAAACGTGTTGTTCAGCACGAAATAAACGCGTTTTTTCAGACCGCTGAATCCCTATGTAGCTGCAAGGCTCAGAAAAGCCCACACACTCAGCTCTTAACCCCAGTGTGCAGAAAGTGTCAAAACATATATTTCAGCAGAAATAAACGTTTCTGAAAGTTTTGTCACCCCCATGCAACTTATGGGGCAGTAACAGCACACTTTTCAAAACGTGTTTTTCAGCAGAAATAAACATGTTTCTGCAAGTTTGGTCACCCCCATGCAACTTATGGGGCAGTAACAGCACCCTTTTCAAAACGTGTTTTTCAGCCCGAAATAAACGCGTTTTTTCAGACCGCTGAAGAGCCCACACACTCAGCTCTTAACCCCAGTGTGCAGAAAGTGTCAAAACGTGTTTTTCAGCAGAAATAAACATGTTTCTGCAAGTTTGGTCACCCCCATGCAACTTATGGGGCAGTAACAGCACCCTTTTCAAAACGTGTTTTTCAGCCCGAAATAAACGCGTTTTTTCAGACCGCTGAATCCCTATGTAACTGCAAGGCTCAGAAGAGCCCACACACTCAGCTCTTAACCCCAGTGTGCAGAAAGTGTCAAAACGTGTTTTTCAGCAGAAATAAACATGTTTCTGAAATTTGGTCACCCCCATGCAACTTATGGGGCAGTAACAGCACCCTTTTCAAAACGTGTTTTCAGCCCGAAATAAACGCGTATTTTCAGACCGCTGAATCCCTATGTAACTGCAAGGCTCAGAAGAGCCCACACACTCAGATCTTAACCCCAGTGTGCAGAAAGTGTCAAAACATATATTTCAGCAGAAATAAACGTTTCTGAAAGTTTTGTCACCCCCATGCAACTTATGGGGCAGTAACAGCACCCTTTTCAAAACGTGTTTTTCAGCCCGAAATAAACGCGTTTTTTCAGACCGCTGAAGAGCCCACACACTCAGCTCTTAACCCCAGTGTGCAGAAAGTGTCAAAACGTGTTTTTCAGCAGAAATAAACATGTTTCTGCAAGTTTGGTCACCCCCATGCAACTTATGGGGCAGTAACAGCACCCTTTTCAAAACGTGTTTTTCAGCCCGAAATAAACGCGTTTTTTCAGACCGCTGAATCCCTATGTAACTGCAAGGCTCAGAAGAGCCCACACACTCAGCTCTTAACCCCAGTGTGCAGAAAGTGTCAAAACGTGTTTTTCAGCAGAAATAAACGTTTCTGCAAGTTTGGTCACCCCCATGCAACTTATGGGGCAGTAACAGCACCCTTTTCAAAACGTGTTTTTCAGCCCGAAATAAACGCGTTTTTTCAGACCGCTTAATCCCTATGTAACTGCAAGGCTCAGAAGAGCCCACACACTCAGATCTTAACCCCAGTGTGCAGAAAGTGTCAAAACATATATTTCAGCAGAAATAAACGTTTCTGAAAGTTTTGTCACCCCCATGCAACTTATGGGGCAGTAACAGCACACTTTTCAAAACGTGTTGTTCAGCACGAAATAAACGCGTTTTTTCAGACCGCTGAATCCCTATGTAGCTGCAAGGCTCAGAAGAGCCCACACACTCAGCTCTTAACCCCAGTGTGCAGAAAGTGTCAAAACGTGTTTTTCAGCAGAAAAAAACATGTTTCTGCAAGTTTGGTCACACCCATGCAACTTATGGGGCAGTAAAAGCACCCTTTTCAAAACGTGTTTTTCAGCCCGAAATAAACGCGTTTTTTCAGACCGCTGAATCCCTATGTAACTGCAAGGCTCAGAAGAGCCCACACACTCAGCTCTTAACCCCAGTGTGCAGAAAGTGTCAAAACGTGTTTTTCAGCAGAAATAAACATGTTTCTGCAAGTTTGGTCACCCCCATGCAACTTATGGGGCAGTAACAGCACCCTTTTCAAAACGTGTTTTTCAGCACGAAATAAACGCGTTTTTTCAGACCGCTGAAGAGCCCACACACTCAGCTCTTAACCCCAGTGTGCAGAAAGTGTCAAAACGTGTTTTTCAGCAGAAAAAAACATGTTTCTGCAAGTTTGGTCACCCCCATGCAACTTATGGGGCAGTAACAGCACTCTTTTCAAAACGTGTTTTTCAGCTCGAAATAAACGCGTATTTTCAGACCGCTGAATCCCAATGTAGCTG
This sequence comes from Lepisosteus platostomus, assembly GCF_059453375.1. Lineage (NCBI taxonomy): Eukaryota > Metazoa > Chordata > Actinopteri > Semionotiformes > Lepisosteidae > Lepisosteus > Lepisosteus platostomus. The sequence goes on from NC_142612.1 coordinate 36,463,504, forward strand.
CAAGGCTCAGAAGAGCCCACACACTCAGCTCTTAACCCCAGTGTGCAGAAAGTGTCAAAACGTGTTTTTCAGCAGAAATAAACATGTTTCTGCAAGTTTGGTCACCCCCATGCAACTTATGGGGCAGTAACAGCACCCTTTTCAAAACGTGTTTTTCAGCCCGAAATAAACGCGTTTTTTCAGACCGCTGAATCCCTATGTAACTGAAAAGGCTCAGAAGAGCCCACACACTCAGCTCTTAACCCCAGTGTGCAGAAAGTGTCAAAACATATATTTCAGCAGAAATAAACGTTTCTGAAAGTTTTGTCACCCCCATGCAACTTATGGGGCAGTAACAGCACACTTTTCAAAACGTGTTGTTCAGCACGAAATAAACACGTTTTTTCAGACTGCTGAATCCCTATGTAGCTGCAAGGCTCAGAAAAGCCCACACACTCAGCTCTTAACCCCAGTGTGCAGAAAGTGTCAAAACGTGTTTTTCAGCAGAAAAAAACATGTTTCTGCAAGTTTGGTCACCCCCATGCAACTTATGGGGCAGTAAAAGCACCCTTTTCAAAACGTGTTTTTCAGCACGAAATAAACGCGTTTTTTCAGACCGCTGAATCCCTATGTAACTGCAAGGCTCAGAAGAGCCCACACACTCAGCTCTTAACCCCAGTGTGCAGAAAGTGTCAAAACGTGTTTTTCAGCAGAAATAAACATGTTTCTGATATTTGGTCACCCCCATGCAACTTATGGGGCAGTAACAGCACCCTTTTCAAAACGTGTTTTTCAGCCCGAAATAAACGCGTTTTTTCAGACCGCTGAAGAGCCCACACACTCAGTTCTTAACCCCAGTGTGCAGAAAGTATCAAAACGTGTTTTTCAGCAGAAATAAACATGTTTCTGAAAGTTTGGTCACCCCCATGCAACTTATGGGGCAGTAACAGGACACTTTTCAAAACGTGTTTTTCAGCCCGAAATAAACGCGTTTTTTCAGACCGCTGTATCCCTATGTAACTGCAAGGCTCAGAAGAGCCTACACACTCAGCTCTTAACCCCAGTGTGCAGAATGTGTCAAAACGTGTTTTTCAGCAGAAAAAAACATGTTTCTGCAAGTTTGGTCACCCCCATGCAACTTATGGGGCAGTAACAGCACTCTTTTCAAAACGTGTTTTTCAGCTCGAAATAAACGCGTATTTTCAGACCGCTGAATCCCAATGTAGCTGCAAGGCTCAGAAGAGCCCACACACTCAGCTCTTAACCCCAGTGTGCAGAAAGTGTCAAAACGTGTTTTTCAGCAGAAATAAACATGTTTCTGCAAGTTTGATCACCCCCATGCAACTTAAGGGGCAGTAACAGCACCCTTTTCAAAACGTGTTTTTCAGCACGAAATAAACGCGTTTTTTCAAACCGCTGAATCCCTATGTAGCTGCAAGGCTCAGAGGAGCCCACACACTCAGCTCTTAACCCCAGTGTGCAGAAAGTGTCAAAACGTGTTTTTCAGCAGAAATAAACATGTTTCTGCAAGTTTGGTCACCCCCATGCAACTTATGGGGCAGTAACAGCACCCTTTTCAAAACGTGTTTTTCAGCCCGAAATAAACGCGTTTTTTCAGACCGCTGAAGAGCCCACACACTCAGTTCTTAACCCCAGTGTGCAGAAAGTGTCAAAACGTGTTTTTCTGCAGAAATAAACATGTTTCTGCAAGTTTGGTCACCCCCATGCAACTTATGGGGCAGTAACAGCACGCTTTTCAAAACGTGTTTTTCAGCCCGAAATAAACGCGTTTTTTCAGACCGCTGAATCCCTATGTAACTGCAAGGCTCAGAAGAGCCCACACACTCAGCTCTTAACCCCAGTGTGCAGAAAGTGTCAAAACGTGTTTTTCAGCAGAAATAAACATGTTTCTGCAAGTTTGGTCACCCCCATGCAACTTATGGGGCAGTAACAGCACCCTTTTCAAAACGTGTTTTTCAGCCCGAAATAAACGCGTTTTTTCAGACCGCTGAATCCCTATGTAACTGCAAGGCTCAGAAGAGCCCACACACTCAGCTCTTAACCCCAGTGTGCAGAAAGTGTCAAAACGTGTTTTTCAGCAGAAATAAACGTTTCTGCAAGTTTGGTCACCCCCATGCAACTTATGGGGCAGTAACAGCACCCTTTTCAAAACGTGTTTTTCAGCCCGAAATAAACGCGTTTTTTCAGACCGCTGAATCCCAATGTAGCTGCAAGGCTCAGAAGAGCCCACACACTCAGCTCTTAACCCCAGTGTGCAGAAAGTGTCAAAACGTGTTTTTCAGCAGAAATAAACATGTTTCTGCAAGTTTGATCACCCCCATGCAACTTAAGGGGCAGTAACAGCACCCTTTTCAAAACGTGTTTTTCAGCACGAAATAAACGAGTTTTTTCAAACCGCTGAATCCCTATGTAGCTGCAAGGCTCAGAGGAGCCCACACACTCAGCTCTTAACCCCAGTGTGCAGAAAGTGTCAAAACGTGTTTTTCAGCAGAAATAAACATGTTTCTGCAAGTTTGGTCACCCCCATGCAACTTATGGGGCAGTAACAGCACCCTTTTCAAAACGTGTTTTTCAGCCCGAAATAAACGCGTTTTTTCAGACCGCTGAAGAGCCCACACACTCAGCTCTTAACCCCAGTGTGCAGAAAGTGTCAAAACGTGTTTTTCAGCAGAAATAAACATGTTTCTGCAAGTTTGGTCACCCCCATGCAACTTATGGGGCAGTAACAGCACCCTTTTCAAAACGTGTTTTTCAGCCCGAAATAAACGCGTTTTTTCAGACCGCTGAATCCCTATGTAACTGCAAGGCTCAGAAGAGCCCACACACTCAGCTCTTAACCCCAGTGTGCAGAAAGTGTCAAAACGTGTTTTTCAGCAGAAATAAACGTTTCTGCAAGTTTGGTCACCCCCATGCAACTTATGGGGCAGTAACAGCACCCTTTTCAAAACGTGTTTTTCAGCCCGAAATAAACGCGTTTTTTCAGACCGCTTAATCCCTATGTAACTGCAAGGCTCAGAAGAGCCCACACACTCAGATCTTAACCCCAGTGTGCAGAAAGTGTCAAAACATATATTTCAGCAGAAATAAACGTTTCTGAAAGTTTTGTCACCCCCATGCAACTTATGGGGCAGTAACAGCACACTTTTCAAAACGTGTTGTTCAGCACGAAATAAACGCGTTTTTTCAGACCGCTGAATCCCTATGTAGCTGCAAGGCTCAGAAGAGCCCACACACTCAGCTCTTAACCCCAGTGTGCAGAAAGTGTCAAAACGTGTTTTTCAGCAGAAAAAAACATGTTTCTGCAAGTTTGGTCACACCCATGCAACTTATGGGGCAGTAACAGCACCCTTTTCAAAACGTGTTTTTCAGCACGAAATAAACGCGTTTTTTCAGACCGCTGAAGAGCCCACACACTCAGCTCTTAACCCCAGTGTGCAGAAAGTGTCAAAACGTGTTTTTCAGCAGAAAAAAACATGTTTCTGCAAGTTTGGTCACCCCCATGCAACTTATGGTTCAGTAACAGCACTCTTTTCAAAACGTGTTTTTCAGCTCGAAATAAACGCGTATTTTCAGACCGCTGAATCCCAATGTAGCTGCAAGGCTCAGAAGAGCCCACACACTCAGCTCTTAACCCCAGTGTGCAGAAAGTGTCAAAACGTGTTTTTCAGCAGAAATAAACATGTTTCTGCAAGTTTGGTCACCCCCATGCAACTTATGGGGCAGTAACAGCACCCTTTTCAAAACGTGTTTTTCAGCCCGAAATAAACGCGTTTTTTCAGACCGCTGAATCCCTATGTAACTGAAAAGGCTCAGAAGAGCCCACACACTCAGCTCTTAACCCCAGTGTGCAGAAAGTGTCAAAACATATATTTCAGCAGAAATAAACGTTTCTGAAAGTTTTGTCACCCCCATGCAACTTATGGGGCAGTAACAGCACACTTTTCAAAACGTGTTGTTCAGCACGAAATAAACACGTTTTTTCAGACCGCTGAATCCCTATGTAGCTGCAAGGCTCAGAAAAGCCCACACACTCAGCTCTTAACCCCAGTGTGCAGAAAGTGTCAAAACGTGTTTTTCAGCAGAAAAAAACATGTTTCTGCAAGTTTGGTCACCCCCATGCAACTTATGGGGCAGTAAAAGCACCCTTTTCAAAACGTGTTTTTCAGCACGAAATAAACGCGTTTTTTCAGACCACTGAATCCCTATGTAACTGCAAGGCTCAGAAGAGCCCACACACTCAGCTCTTAACCCCAGTGTGCAGAAAGTGTCAAAACGTGTTTTTCAGCAGAAATAAACATGTTTCTGATATTTGGTCACCCCCATGCAACTTATGGGGCAGTAACAGCACCCTTTTCAAAACGTGTTTTTCAGCCCGAAATAAACGCGTTTTTTCAGACCGCTGAAGAGCCCACACACTCAGTTCTTAACCCCAGTGTGCAGAAAGTATCAAAACGTGTTTTTCAGCAGAAATAAACATGTTTCTGAAAGTTTGGTCACCCCCATGCAACTTATGGGGCAGTAACAGGACACTTTTCAAAACGTGTTTTTCAGCCCGAAATAAACGCGTTTTTTCAGACCGCTGTATCCCTATGTAACTGCAAGGCTCAGAAGAGCCTACACACTCAGCTCTTAACCCCAGTGTGCAGAATGTGTCAAAACGTGTTTTTCAGCAGAAAAAAACATGTTTCTGCAAGTTTGGTCACCCCCATGCAACTTATGGGGCAGTAACAGCACTCTTTTCAAAACGTGTTTTTCAGCTCGAAATAAACGCGTATTTTCAGACCGCTGAATCCCAATGTAGCTGCAAGGCTCAGAAGAGCCCACACACTCAGCTCTTAACCCCAGTGTGCAGAAAGTGTCAAAACGTGTTTTTCAGCAGAAATAAACATGTTTCTGCAAGTTTGATCACCCCCATGCAACTTAAGGGGCAGTAACAGCACCCTTTTCAAAACGTGTTTTTCAGCACGAAATAAACGCGTTTTTTCAAACCGCTGAATCCCTATGTAGCTGCAAGGCTCAGAGGAGCCCACACACTCAGCTCTTAACCCCAGTGTGCAGAAAGTGTCAAAACGTGTTTTTCAGCAGAAATAAACATGTTTCTGCAAGTTTGGTCACCCCCATGCAACTTATGGGGCAGTAACAGCACCCTTTTCAAAACGTGTTTTTCAGCCCGAAATAAACGCGTTTTTTCAGACCGCTGAAGAGCCCACACACTCAGTTCTTAACCCCAGTGTTCAGAAAGTGTCAAAACGTGTTTTTCTGCAGAAATAAACATGTTTCTGCAAGTTTGGTCACCCCCATGCAACTTATGGGGCAGTAACAGCACGCTTTTCAAAACGTGTTTTTCAGCCCGAAATAAACGCGTTTTTTCAGACCGCTGAATCCCTATGTAACTGCAAGGCTCAGAAGAGCCCACACACTCAGCTCTTAACCCCAGTGTGCAGAAAGTGTCAAAACGTGTTTTTCAGCAGAAATAAACATGTTTCTGCAAGTTTGGTCACCCCCATGCAACTTATGGGGCAGTAACAGCACCCTTTTCAAAACGTGTTTTTCAGCCCGAAATAAACGCGTTTTTTCAGACCGCTGAAGAGCCCACACACTCAGCTCTTAACCCCAGTGTGCAGAAAGTGTCAAAACGTGTTTTTCAGCAGAAATAAACATGTTTCTGCAAGTTTGGTCACCCCCATGCAACTTATGGGGCAGTAACAGCACCCTTTTCAAAACGTGTTTTTCAGCCCGAAATAAACGCGTTTTTTCAGACCGCTGAATCCCTATGTAACTGCAAGGCTCAGAAGAGCCCACACACTCAGCTCTTAACCCCAGTGTGCAGAAAGTGTCAAAACGTGTTTTTCAGCAGAAATAAACATGTTTCTGCAAGTTTGGTCACCCCCATGCAACTTATGGGGCAGTAACAGCACCCTTTTCAAAACGTGTTTTTCAGCCCGAAATAAACGCGTTTTTTCAGACCGCTGAAGAGCCCACACACTCAGCTCTTAACCCCAGTGTGCAGAAAGTGTCAAAACGTGTTTTTCAGCAGAAATAAACATGTTTCTGCAAGTTTGGTCACCCCCATGCAACTTATGGGGCAGTAACAGCACCCTTTTCAAAACGTGTTTTTCAGCCCGAAATAAACGCGTTTTTTCAGACCGCTGAATCCCTATGTAACTGCAAGGCTCAGAAGAGCCCACACACTCAGCTCTTAACCCCAGTGTGCAGAAAGTGTCAAAACATATATTTCAGCAGAAATAAACGTTTCTGAAAGTTTTGTCACCCCCATGCAACTTATGGGGCAGTAACAGCACACTTTTCAAAACGTGTTGTTCAGCACGAAATAAACGCGTTTTTTCAGACCGCTGAATCCCTATGTAGCTGCAAGGCTCAGAAGAGCCCACACACTCAGCTCTTAACCCCAGTGTGCAGAAAGTGTCAAAACGTGTTTTTCAGCAGAAAAAAACATGTTTCTGCAAGTTTGGTCACCCCCATGCAACTTATGGGGCAGTAACAGCACTCTTTTCAAAACGTGTTTTTCAGCTCGAAATAAACGCGTATTTTCAGACCGCTGAATCCCAATGTAGCTGCAAGGCTCAGAAGAGCCCACACACTCAGCTCTTAACCCCAGTGTGCAGAAAGTGTCAAAACGTGTTTTTCAGCAGAAATAAACATGTTTCTGCAAGTTTGGTCACCCCCATGCAACTTATGGGGCAGTAACAGCACCCTTTTCAAAACGTGTTTTTCAGCCCGAAATAAACGCGTTTTTTCAGACCGCTGAAGAGCCCACACACTCAGCTCTTAACCCCAGTGTGCAGAAAGTGTCAAAACGTGTTTTTCAGCAGAAAAAAAACATGTTTCTGCAAGTTTGGTCACCCCCATGCAACTTATGGGGCAGTAACAGCACACTTTGCAAAACGTGTTGTTCAGCACGAAATAAACGCGTTTTTTCAGACCGCTGAATCCCTATGTAGCTGCAAGGCTCAGAAAAGCCCACACACTCAGCTCTTAACCCCAGTGTGCAGAAAGTGTCAAAACGTGTTTTTCAGCAGAAAAAAACATGTTTCTGCAAGTTTGGTCACACCCATGCAACTTATGGGGCAGCAACAGCACACTTTTCAAAACGTGTTTTTCAGCCCGAAATAAACGCGTTTTTTCAGACCGCTGAATCCCTATGTAACTGCAAGGCTCAGAAGAGCCCACACACTCAGCTCTTAACCCCAGTGTGCAGAAAGTGTCAAAACGTGTTTTTCAGCAGAAATAAACATGTTTCTGCAAGTTTGGTCACACCCCATGCAACTTATGGGGCAGTAACAGCACCCTTTTCAAAACGTGTTTTTCAGCTCGAAATAAACGCGTTTTTTCAGACCGCTGAATCCCTATGTAACTGCAAGGCTCAGAAGAGCCCACACACTCAGCTCTTAACCCCAGTGTGCAGAAAGTGTCAAAACGTGTTTTTCAGCAGAAATAAACATGTTTCTGCAAGTTTGGTCACCCCCATGCAACTTATGGGGCAGTAACAGCACCCTTTTCAAAACGTGTTTTTCAGCCCGAAATAAACGCGTTTTTTCAGACCGCTGAAGAGCCCACACACTCAGCTCTTAACCCCAGTGTGCAGAAAGTGTCAAAACGTGTTTTTCAGCAGAAATAAACATGTTTCTGCAAGTTTGGTCACCCCCATGCAACTTATGGGGCAGTAACAGCACCCTTTTCAAAACGTGTTTTTCAGCCCGAAATAAACGCGTTTTTTCAGACCGCTGAATCCCTATGTAACTGCAAGGCTCAGAAGAGCCCACACACTCAGCTCTTAACCCCAGTGTGCAGAAAGTGTCAAAACGTGTTTTTCAGCAGAAATAAACGTTTCTGCAAGTTTGGTCACCCCCATGCAACTTATGGGGCAGTAACAGCACCCTTTTCAAAACGTGTTTTTCAGCCCGAAATAAACGCGTTTTTTCAGACCGCTGAATCCCTATGTAACTGCAAGGCTCAGAAGAGCCCACACACTCAGATCTTAACCCCAGTGTGCAGAAAGTGTCAAAACATATATTTCAGCAGAAATAAACGTTTCTGAAAGTTTTGTCACCCCCATGCAACTTATGGGGCAGTAACAGCACACTTTTCAAAACGTGTTGTTCAGCCCGAAATAAACGCGTTTTTTCAGACCGCTGAATCCCTATGTAGCTGCAAGGCTCAGAAGAGCCCACACACTCAGCTCTTAACCCCAGTGTGCAGAAAGTGTCAAAACGTGTTTTTCAGCAGAAAAAAACATGTTTCTGCAAGTTTGGTCACCCCCATGCAACTTATGGGGCAGTAAAAGCACCCTTTTCAAAACGTGTTTTTCAGCCCGAAATAAACGCGTTTTTTCAGACCGCTGAATCCCTATGTAACTGCAAGGCTCAGAAGAGCCCACACACTCAGCTCTTAACCCCAGTGTGCAGAAAGTGTCAAAACGTGTTTTTCAGCAGAAATAAACATGTTTCTGCAAGTTTGGTCACCCCCATGCAACTTATGGGGCAGTAACAGCACCCTTTTCAAAACGTGTTTTTCAGCCCGAAATAAACGCGTTTTTTCAGACCGCTGAAGAGCCCACACACTCAGCTCTTAACCCCAGTGTGCAGAAAGTGTCAAAACGTGTTTTTCAGCAGAAATAAACATGTTTCTGCAAGTTTGGTCACCCCCATGCAACTTATGGGGCAGTAACAGCACCCTTTTCAAAACGTGTTTTTCAGCCCGAAATAAACGCGTTTTTTCAGACTGCTGAATCCCTATGTAACTGCAAGGCTCAGAAGAGCCCACACACTCAGCTCTTAACCCCAGTGTGCAGAAAGTGTCAAAACGTGTTTTTCAGCAGAAATAAACGTTTCTGCAAGTTTGGTCACCCCCATGCAACTTATGGGGCAGTAACAGCACCCTTTTCAAAACGTGTTTTTCAGCCCGAAATAAACGCGTTTTTTCAGACCGCTGAATCCCTATGTAACTGCAAGGCTCAGAAGAGCCCACACACTCAGATCTTAACCCCAGTGTGCAGAAAGTGTCAAGACATATATTTCAGCAGAAATAAACGTTTCTGAAAGTTTTGTCACCCCCATGCAACTTATGGGGCAGTAACAGCACACTTTTCAAAACGTGTTGTTCAGCACGAAATAAACGCGTTTTTTCAGACCGCTGAATCCCTATGTAGCTGCAAGGCTCAGAAGAGCCCACACACTCAGCTCTTAACCCCAGTGTGCAGAAAGTGTCAAAACGTGTTTTTCAGCAGAAAAAAACATGTTTCTGCAAGTTTGGTCACCCCCATGCAACTTATGGGGCAGTAAAAGCACCCTTTTCAAAACGTGTTTTTCAGCCCGAAATAAACGCGTTTTTTCAGACCGCTGAATCCCTATGTAACTGCAAGGCTCAGAAGAGCCCACACACTCAGCTCTTAACCCCAGTGTGCAGAAAGTGTCAAAACGTGTTTTTCAGCAGAAATAAACATGTTTCTGCAAGTTTGGTCACCCCCATGCAACTTATGGGGCAGTAACAGCACTCTTTTCAAAACGTGTTTTTCAGCTCGAAATAAACGCGTATTTTCAGACCGCTGAATCCCAATGTAGCTGCAAGGCTCAGAAGAGCCCACACACTCAGCTCTTAACCCCAGTGTGCAGAAAGTGTCAAAACGTGTTTTTCAGCAGAAATAAACATGTTTCTGCAAGTTTGGTCACCCCCATGCAACTTATGGGGCAGTAACAGCACCCTTTTCAAAACGTGTTTTTCAGCCCGAAATAAACGCGTTTTTTCAGACCGCTGAAGAGCCCACACACTCAGCTCTTAACCCCAGTGTGCAGAAAGTGTCAAAACGTGTTTTTCAGCAGAAAAAAACATGTTTCTGCAAGTTTGGTCACACCCATGCAACTTATGGGGCAGCAACAGCACACTTTTCAAAACGTGTTTTTCAGCCCGAAATAAACGCGTTTTTTCAGACCGCTGAATCCCTATGTAACTGCAAGGCTCAGAAGAGCCCACACACTCAGCTCTTAACCCCAGTGTGCAGAAAGTGTCAAAACGTGTTTTTCAGCAGAAATAAACATGTTTCTGCAAGTTTGGTCACCCCCATGCAACTTATGGGGCAGTAACAGCACTCTTTTCAAAACGTGTTTTTCAGCTCGAAATAAACGCGTATTTTCAGACCGCTGAATCCCAATGTAGCTGCAAGGCTCAGAAGAGCCCACACACTCAGCTCTTAACCCCAGTGTGCAGAAAGTGTCAAAACGTGTTTTTCAGCAGAAATAAACATGTTTCTGCAAGTTTGGTCACCCCCATGCAACTTATGGGGCAGTAACAGCACCCTTTTCAAAACGTGTTTTTCAGCCCGAAATAAACGAGTTTTTTCAGACCGCTGAAGAGCCCACACACTCAGCTCTTAACCCCAGTGTGCAGAAAGTGTCAAACCGTGTTTTTCAGCAGAAATAAACATGTTTCTGCAAGTTTGGTCACCCCCATGCAACTTATGGGGCAGTAACAGCACCCTTTTCAAAACGTGTTTTTCAGCCCGAAATAAACGCGTTTTTTCAGACCGCTGAAGAGCCCACACACTCAGCTCTTAACCCCAGTGTGCAGAAAGTGTCAAAACGTGTGTTTCAGCAGAAAAAAACATGTTTCTGCAAGTTTGGTCACCCCCATGCAACTTATGGGGCAGTAAAAGCACCCTTTTCAAAACGTGTTTTTCAGCCCGAAATAAACGCGTTTTTTCAGACCGCTGAATCCCTATGTAACTGCAAGGCTCAGAAGAGCCCACACACTCAGCTCTTAACCCCAGTGTGCAGAAAGTGTCAAAACGTGTTTTTCAGCAGAAATAAACATGTTTCTGCAAGTTTGGTCACCCCCATGCAACTTATGGGGCAGAAACAGCACCCTTTTCAAAACGTGTTTTTCAGCCCGAAATAAACGCGTTTTTTCAGACCGCTGAAGAGCCCACACACTCAGCTCTTAACCCCAGTGTGCAGAAAGTGTCAAAACGTGTTTTTCAGCAGAAAAAAACATGTTTCTGCAAGTTTGGTCACCCCCATGCAACTTATGGGGCAGTAACAGCACTCTTTTCAAAACGTGTTTTTCAGCTCGAAATAAACGCGTATTTTCAGACCGCTGAATCCCAATGTAGCTGCAAGGCTCAGAAGAGCCCACACACTCAGCTCTTAACCCCAGTGTGCAGAAAGTGTCAAAACGTGTTTTTCAGCAGAAATAAACATGTTTCTGCAAGTTTGGTCACCCCCATGCAACTTATGGGGCAGTAACAGCACCCTTTTCAAAACGTGTTTTTCAGCCCGAAATAAACGCGTTTTTTCAGACCGCTGAAGAGCCCACACACTCAGCTCTTAACCCCAGTGTGCAGAAAGTGTCAAACCGTGTTTTTCAGCAGAAATAAACATGTTTCTGCAAGTTTGGTCACCCCCATGCAACTTATGGGGCAGTAACAGCACCCTTTTCAAAACGTGTTTTTCAGCCCGAAATAAACGCGTTTTTTCAGACCGCTGAAGAGCCCACACACTCAGCTCTTAACCCCAGTGTGCAGAAAGTGTCAAAACGTGTGTTTCAGCAGAAAAAAACATGTTTCTGCAAGTTTGGTCACCCCCATGCAACTTATGGGGCAGTAAAAGCACCCTTTTCAAAACGTGTTTTTCAGCCCGAAATAAACGCGTTTTTTCAGACCGCTGAATCCCTATGTAACTGCAAGGCTCAGAAGAGCCCACACACTCAGCTCTTAACCCCAGTGTGCAGAAAGTGTCAAAACGTGTTTTTCAGCAGAAATAAACATGTTTCTGCAAGTTTGGTCACCCCCATGCAACTTATGGGGCAGTAACAGCACCCTTTTCAAAACGTGTTTTTCAGCCCGAAATAAACGCGTTTTTTCAGACCGCTGAATCCCTATGTAACTGCAAGGCTCAGAAGAGCCCACACACTCAGCTCTTAACCCCAGTGTGCAGAAAGTGTCAAAACGTGTTTTTCAGCAGAAATAAACATGTTTCTGCAAGTTTGGTCACCCCCATGCAACTTATGGGGCAGTAACAGCACCCTTTTCAAAACGTGTTTTTCAGCCCGAAATAAACGCGTTTTTTCAGACCGCTGAAGAGCCCACACACTCAGCTCTTAACCCCAGTGTGCAGAAAGTGTCAAAACGTGTTTTTCAGCAGAAATAAACATGTTTCTGCAAGTTTGGTCACCCCCATGCAACTTATGGGGCAGTAACAGCACCCTTTTCAAAACGTGTTTTTCAGCCCGAAATAAACGCGTTTTTTCAGACCGCTGAATCCCTATGTAACTGCAAGGCTCAGAAGAGCCCACACACTCAGCTCTTAACCCCAGTGTGCAGAAAGTGTCAAAACGTGTTTTTCAGCAGAAATAAACGTTTCTGCAAGTTTGGTCACCCCCATGCAACTTATGGGGCAGTAACAGCACCCTTTTCAAAACGTGTTTTTCAGCCCGAAATAAACGCGTTTTTTCAGACCGCTGAATCCCTATGTAACTGCAAGGCTCAGAAGAGCCCACACACTCAGATCTTAACCCCAGTGTGCAGAAAGTGTCAAGACATATATTTCAGCAGAAATAAACGTTTCTGAAAGTTTTGTCACCCCCATGCAACTTATGGGGCAGTAACAGCACACTTTTCAAAACGTGTTGTTCAGCACGAAATAAACGCGTTTTTTCAGACCGCTGAATCCCTATGTAGCTGCAAGGCTCAGAAGAGCCCACACACTCAGCTCTTAACCCCAGTGTGCAGAAAGTGTCAAAACGTGTTTTTCAGCAGAAAAAAACATGTTTCTGCAAGTTTGGTCACCCCCATGCAACTTATGGGGCAGTAAAAGCACCCTTTTCAAAACGTGTTTTTCAGCCCGAAATAAACGCGTTTTTTCAGACCGCTGAATCCCTATGTAACTGCAAGGCTCAGAAGAGCCCACACACTCAGCTCTTAACCCCAGTGTGCAGAAAGTGTCAAAACGTGTTTTTCAGCAGAAATAAACATGTTTCTGCAAGTTTGGTCACCCCCATGCAACTTATGGGGCAGTAACAGCACCCTTTTCAAAACGTGTTTTTCAGCCCGAAATAAACGCGTTTTTTCAGACCGCTGAAGAGCCCACACACTCAGTTCTTAACCCCAGTGTGCAGAAAGTGTCAAAACGTGTTTTTCTGCAGAAATAAACATGTTTCTGCAAGTTTGGTCACCCCCATGCAACTTATGGGGCAGTAACAGCACGCTTTTCAAAACGTGTTTTTCAGCCCGAAATAAACGCGTTTTTTCAGACCGCTGAATCCCTATGTAACTGCAAGGCTCAGAAGAGCCCACACACTCAGCTCTTAACCCCAGTGTGCAGAAAGTGTCAAAACGTGTTTTTCAGCAGAAATAAACATGTTTCTGCAAGTTTGGTCACCCCCATGCAACTTATGGGGCAGTAACAGCACCCTTTTCAAAACGTGTTTTTCAGCCCGAAATAAACGCGTTTTTTCAGACCGCTGAATCCCTATGTAACTGCAAGGCTCAGAAGAGCCCACACACTCAGCTCTTAACCCCAGTGTGCAGAAAGTGTCAAAACGTGTTTTTCAGCAGAAATAAACGTTTCTGCAAGTTTGGTCACCCCCATGCAACTTATGGGGCAGTAACAGCACCCTTTTCAAAACGTGTTTTTCAGCCCGAAATAAACGCGTTTTTTCAGACCGCTGAATCCCTATGTAACTGCAAGGCTCAGAAGAGCCCACACACTCAGATCTTAACCCCAGTGTGCAGAAAGTGTCAAAACATATATTTCAGCAGAAATAAACATGTTTCTGAAAGTTTTGTCACCCCCATGCAACTTATGGGGCAGTAACAGCACACTTTTCAAAACGTGTTTTTCAGCCCGAAATAAACGCGTTTTTTCAGACCGCTGAATCCCAATGTAGCTGCAAGGCTCAGAAGAGCCCACACACTCAGCTCTTAACCCCAGTGTGCAGAAAGTGTCAAAACGTGTTTTTCAGCAGAAATAAACATGTTTCTGCAAGTTTGATCACCCCCATGCAACTTAAGGGGCAGTAACAGCACCCTTTTCAAAACGTGTTTTTCAGCACGAAATAAACGAGTTTTTTCAAACCGCTGAATCCCTATGTAGCTGCAAGGCTCAGAGGAGCCCACACACTCAGCTCTTAACCCCAGTGTGCAGAAAGTGTCAAAACGTGTTTTTCAGCAGAAATAAACATGTTTCTGCAAGTTTGGTCACCCCCATGCAACTTATGGGGCAGTAACAGCACCCTTTTCAAAACGTGTTTTTCAGCCCGAAATAAACGCGTTTTTTCAGACCGCTGAAGAGCCCACACACTCAGCTCTTAACCCCAGTGTGCAGAAAGTGTCAAAACGTGTTTTTCAGCAGAAATAAACATGTTTCTGCAAGTTTGGTCACCCCCATGCAACTTATGGGGCAGTAACAGCACCCTTTTCAAAACGTGTTTTTCAGCCCGAAATAAACGCGTTTTTTCAGACCGCTGAATCCCTATGTAACTGCAAGGCTCAGAAGAGCCCACACACTCAGCTCTTAACCCCAGTGTGCAGAAAGTGTCAAAACGTGTTTTTCAGCAGAAATAAACGTTTCTGCAAGTTTGGTCACCCCCATGCAACTTATGGGGCAGTAACAGCACCCTTTTCAAAACGTGTTTTTCAGCCCGAAATAAACGCGTTTTTTCAGACCGCTTAATCCCTATGTAACTGCAAGGCTCAGAAGAGCCCACACACTCAGATCTTAACCCCAGTGTGCAGAAAGTGTCAAAACATATATTTCAGCAGAAATAAACGTTTCTGAAAGTTTTGTCACCCCCATGCAACTTATGGGGCAGTAACAGCACACTTTTCAAAACGTGTTGTTCAGCACGAAATAAACGCGTTTTTTCAGACCGCTGAATCCCTATGTAGCTGCAAGGCTCAGAAGAGCCCACACACTCAGCTCTTAACCCCAGTGTGCAGAAAGTGTCAAAACGTGTTTTTCAGCAGAAAAAAACATGTTTCTGCAAGTTTGGTCACACCCATGCAACTTATGGGGCAGTAACAGCACCCTTTTCAAAACGTGTTTTTCAGCACGAAATAAACGCGTTTTTTCAGACCGCTGAAGAGCCCACACACTCAGCTCTTAACCCCAGTGTGCAGAAAGTGTCAAAACGTGTTTTTCAGCAGAAAAAAACATGTTTCTGCAAGTTTGGTCACCCCCATGCAACTTATGGTTCAGTAACAGCACTCTTTTCAAAACGTGTTTTTCAGCTCGAAATAAACGCGTATTTTCAGACCGCTGAATCCCAATGTAGCTGCAAGGCTCAGAAGAGCCCACACACTCAGCTCTTAACCCCAGTGTGCAGAAAGTGTCAAAACGTGTTTTTCAGCAGAAATAAACATGTTTCTGCAAGTTTGGTCACCCCCATGCAACTTATGGGGCAGTAACAGCACCCTTTTCAAAACGTGTTTTTCAGCCCGAAATAAACGCGTTTTTTCAGACCGCTGAATCCCTATGTAACTGAAAAGGCTCAGAAGAGCCCACACACTCAGCTCTTAACCCCAGTGTGCAGAAAGTGTCAAAACATATATTTCAGCAGAAATAAACGTTTCTGAAAGTTTTGTCACCCCCATGCAACTTATGGGGCAGTAACAGCACACTTTTCAAAACGTGTTGTTCAGCACGAAATAAACACGTTTTTTCAGACCGCTGAATCCCTATGTAGCTGCAAGGCTCAGAAAAGCCCACACACTCAGCTCTTAACCCCAGTGTGCAAAAAGTGTCAAAACGTGTTTTTCAGCAGAAAAAAACATGTTTCTGCAAGTTTGGTCACCCCCATGCAACTTATGGGGCAGTAAAAGCACCCTTTTCAAAACGTGTTTTTCAGCACGAAATAAACGCGTTTTTTCAGACCACTGAATCCCTATGTAACTGCAAGGCTCAGAAGAGCCCACACACTCAGCTCTTAACCCCAGTGTGCAGAAAGTGTCAAAACGTGTTTTTCAGCAGAAATAAACATGTTTCTGATATTTGGTCACCCCCATGCAACTTATGGGGCAGTAACAGCACCCTTTTCAAAACGTGTTTTTCAGCCCGAAATAAACGCGTTTTTTCAGACCGCTGAAGAGCCCACACACTCAGTTCTTAACCCCAGTGTGCAGAAAGTATCAAAACGTGTTTTTCAGCAGAAATAAACATGTTTCTGAAAGTTTGGTCACCCCCATGCAACTTATGGGGCAGTAACAGGACACTTTTCAAAACGTGTTTTTCAGCCCGAAATAAACGCGTTTTTTCAGACCGCTGTATCCCTATGTAACTGCAAGGCTCAGAAGAGCCTACACACTCAGCTCTTAACCCCAGTGTGCAGAATGTGTCAAAACGTGTTTTTCAGCAGAAAAAAACATGTTTCTGCAAGTTTGGTCACCCCCATGCAACTTATGGGGCAGTAACAGCACTCTTTTCAAAACGTGTTTTTCAGCTCGAAATAAACGCGTATTTTCAGACCGCTGAATCCCAATGTAGCTGCAAGGCTCAGAAGAGCCCACACACTCAGCTCTTAACCCCAGTGTGCAGAAAGTGTCAAAACGTGTTTTTCAGCAGAAATAAACATGTTTCTGCAAGTTTGATCACCCCCATGCAACTTAAGGGGCAGTAACAGCACCCTTTTCAAAACGTGTTTTTCAGCACGAAATAAACGCGTTTTTTCAAACCGCTGAATCCCTATGTAGCTGCAAGGCTCAGAGGAGCCCACACACTCAGCTCTTAACCCCAGTGTGCAGAAAGTGTCAAAACGTGTTTTTCAGCAGAAATAAACATGTTTCTGCAAGTTTGGTCACCCCCATGCAACTTATGGGGCAGTAACAGCACCCTTTTCAAAACGTGTTTTTCAGCCCGAAATAAACGCGTTTTTTCAGACCGCTGAAGAGCCCACACACTCAGTTCTTAACCCCAGTGTTCAGAAAGTGTCAAAACGTGTTTTTCTGCAGAAATAAACATGTTTCTGCAAGTTTGGTCACCCCCATGCAACTTATGGGGCAGTAACAGCACGCTTTTCAAAACGTGTTTTTCAGCCCGAAATAAACGCGTTTTTTCAGACCGCTGAATCCCTATGTAACTGCAAGGCTCAGAAGAGCCCACACACTCAGCTCTTAACCCCAGTGTGCAGAAAGTGTCAAAACGTGTTTTTCAGCAGAAATAAACATGTTTCTGCAAGTTTGGTCACCCCCATGCAACTTATGGGGCAGTAACAGCACCCTTTTCAAAACGTGTTTTTCAGCCCGAAATAAACGCGTTTTTTCAGACCGCTGAAGAGCCCACACACTCAGCTCTTAACCCCAGTGTGCAGAAAGTGTCAAAACGTGTTTTTCAGCAGAAATAAACATGTTTCTGCAAGTTTGGTCACCCCCATGCAACTTATGGGGCAGTAACAGCACCCTTTTCAAAACGTGTTTTTCAGCCCGAAATAAACGCGTTTTTTCAGACCGCTGAATCCCTATGTAACTGCAAGGCTCAGAAGAGCCCACACACTCAGCTCTTAACCCCAGTGTGCAGAAAGTGTCAAAACGTGTTTTTCAGCAGAAATAAACATGTTTCTGCAAGTTTGGTCACCCCCATGCAACTTATGGGGCAGTAACAGCACCCTTTTCAAAACGTGTTTTTCAGCCCGAAATAAACGCGTTTTTTCAGACCGCTGAAGAGCCCACACACTCAGCTCTTAACCCCAGTGTGCAGAAAGTGTCAAAACGTGTTTTTCAGCAGAAATAAACATGTTTCTGCAAGTTTGGTCACCCCCATGCAACTTATGGGGCAGTAACAGCACCCTTTTCAAAACGTGTTTTTCAGCCCGAAATAAACGCGTTTTTTCAGACCGCTGAATCCCTATGTAACTGCAAGGCTCAGAAGAGCCCACACACTCAGCTCTTAACCCCAGTGTGCAGAAAGTGTCAAAACATATATTTCAGCAGAAATAAACGTTTCTGAAAGTTTTGTCACCCCCATGCAACTTATGGGGCAGTAACAGCACACTTTTCAAAACGTGTTGTTCAGCACGAAATAAACGCGTTTTTTCAGACCGCTGAATCCCTATGTAGCTGCAAGGCTCAGAAGAGCCCACACACTCAGCTCTTAACCCCAGTGTGCAGAAAGTGTCAAAACGTGTTTTTCAGCAGAAAAAAACATGTTTCTGCAAGTTTGGTCACCCCCATGCAACTTATGGGGCAGTAACAGCACTCTTTTCAAAACGTGTTTTTCAGCTCGAAATAAACGCGTATTTTCAGACCGCTGAATCCCAATGTAGCTGCAAGGCTCAGAAGAGCCCACACACTCAGCTCTTAACCCCAGTGTGCAGAAAGTGTCAAAACGTGTTTTTCAGCAGAAATAAACATGTTTCTGCAAGTTTGGTCACCCCCATGCAACTTATGGGGCAGTAACAGCACCCTTTTCAAAACGTGTTTTTCAGCCCGAAATAAACGCGTTTTTTCAGACCGCTGAAGAGCCCACACACTCAGCTCTTAACCCCAGTGTGCAGAAAGTGTCAAAACGTGTTTTTCAGCAGAAAAAAAACATGTTTCTGCAAGTTTGGTCACCCCCATGCAACTTATGGGGCAGTAACAGCACACTTTGCAAAACGTGTTGTTCAGCACGAAATAAACGCGTTTTTTCAGACCGCTGAATCCCTATGTAGCTGCAAGGCTCAGAAAAGCCCACACACTCAGCTCTTAACCCCAGTGTGCAGAAAGTGTCAAAACGTGTTTTTCAGCAGAAAAAAACATGTTTCTGCAAGTTTGGTCACACCCATGCAACTTATGGGGCAGCAACAGCACACTTTTCAAAACGTGTTTTTCAGCCCGAAATAAACGCGTTTTTTCAGACCGCTGAATCCCTATGTAACTGCAAGGCTCAGAAGAGCCCACACACTCAGCTCTTAACCCCAGTGTGCAGAAAGTGTCAAAACGTGTTTTTCAGCAGAAATAAACATGTTTCTGCAAGTTTGGTCACACCCCATGCAACTTATGGGGCAGTAACAGCACCCTTTTCAAAACGTGTTTTTCAGCTCGAAATAAACGCGTTTTTTCAGACCGCTGAATCCCTATGTAACTGCAAGGCTCAGAAGAGCCCACACACTCAGCTCTTAACCCCAGTGTGCAGAAAGTGTCAAAACGTGTTTTTCAGCAGAAATAAACATGTTTCTGCAAGTTTGGTCACCCCCATGCAACTTATGGGGCAGTAACAGCACCCTTTTCAAAACGTGTTTTTCAGCCCGAAATAAACGCGTTTTTTCAGACCGCTGAAGAGCCCACACACTCAGCTCTTAACCCCAGTGTGCAGAAAGTGTCAAAACGTGTTTTTCAGCAGAAATAAACATGTTTCTGCAAGTTTGGTCACCCCCATGCAACTTATGGGGCAGTAACAGCACCCTTTTCAAAACGTGTTTTTCAGCCCGAAATAAACGCGTTTTTTCAGACCGCTGAATCCCTATGTAACTGCAAGGCTCAGAAGAGCCCACACACTCAGCTCTTAACCCCAGTGTGCAGAAAGTGTCAAAACGTGTTTTTCAGCAGAAATAAACGTTTCTGCAAGTTTGGTCACCCCCATGCAACTTATGGGGCAGTAACAGCACCCTTTTCAAAACGTGTTTTTCAGCCCGAAATAAACGCGTTTTTTCAGACCGCTGAATCCCTATGTAACTGCAAGGCTCAGAAGAGCCCACACACTCAGATCTTAACCCCAGTGTGCAGAAAGTGTCAAAACATATATTTCAGCAGAAATAAACGTTTCTGAAAGTTTTGTCACCCCCATGCAACTTATGGGGCAGTAACAGCACACTTTTCAAAACGTGTTGTTCAGCACGAAATAAACGCGTTTTTTCAGACCGCTGAATCCCTATGTAGCTGCAAGGCTCAGAAGAGCCCACACACTCAGCTCTTAACCCCAGTGTGCAGAAAGTGTCAAAACGTGTTTTTCAGCAGAAAAAAACATGTTTCTGCAAGTTTGGTCACCCCCATGCAACTTATGGGGCAGTAAAAGCACCCTTTTCAAAACGTGTTTTTCAGCCCGAAATAAACGCGTTTTTTCAGACCGCTGAATCCCTATGTAACTGCAAGGCTCAGAAGAGCCCACACACTCAGCTCTTAACCCCAGTGTGCAGAAAGTGTCAAAACGTGTTTTTCAGCAGAAATAAACATGTTTCTGCAAGTTTGGTCACCCCCATGCAACTTATGGGGCAGTAACAGCACCCTTTTCAAAACGTGTTTTTCAGCCCGAAATAAACGCGTTTTTTCAGACCGCTGAAGAGCCCACACACTCAGCTCTTAACCCCAGTGTGCAGAAAGTGTCAAAACGTGTTTTTCAGCAGAAATAAACATGTTTCTGCAAGTTTGGTCACCCCCATGCAACTTATGGGGCAGTAACAGCACCCTTTTCAAAACGTGTTTTTCAGCCCGAAATAAACGCGTTTTTTCAGACTGCTGAATCCCTATGTAACTGCAAGGCTCAGAAGAGCCCACACACTCAGCTCTTAACCCCAGTGTGCAGAAAGTGTCAAAACGTGTTTTTCAGCAGAAATAAACGTTTCTGCAAGTTTGGTCACCCCCATGCAACTTATGGGGCAGTAACAGCACCCTTTTCAAAACGTGTTTTTCAGCCCGAAATAAACGCGTTTTTTCAGACCGCTGAATCCCTATGTAACTGCAAGGCTCAGAAGAGCCCACACACTCAGATCTTAACCCCAGTGTGCAGAAAGTGTCAAGACATATATTTCAGCAGAAATAAACGTTTCTGAAAGTTTTGTCACCCCCATGCAACTTATGGGGCAGTAACAGCACACTTTTCAAAACGTGTTGTTCAGCACGAAATAAACGCGTTTTTTCAGACCGCTGAATCCCTATGTAGCTGCAAGGCTCAGAAGAGCCCACACACTCAGCTCTTAACCCCAGTGTGCAGAAAGTGTCAAAACGTGTTTTTCAGCAGAAAAAAACATGTTTCTGCAAGTTTGGTCACCCCCATGCAACTTATGGGGCAGTAAAAGCACCCTTTTCAAAACGTGTTTTTCAGCCCGAAATAAACGCGTTTTTTCAGACCGCTGAATCCCTATGTAACTGCAAGGCTCAGAAGAGCCCACACACTCAGCTCTTAACCCCAGTGTGCAGAAAGTGTCAAAACGTGTTTTTCAGCAGAAATAAACATGTTTCTGCAAGTTTGGTCACCCCCATGCAACTTATGGGGCAGTAACAGCACTCTTTTCAAAACGTGTTTTTCAGCTCGAAATAAACGCGTATTTTCAGACCGCTGAATCCCAATGTAGCTGCAAGGCTCAGAAGAGCCCACACACTCAGCTCTTAACCCCAGTGTGCAGAAAGTGTCAAAACGTGTTTTTCAGCAGAAATAAACATGTTTCTGCAAGTTTGGTCACCCCCATGCAACTTATGGGGCAGTAACAGCACCCTTTTCAAAACGTGTTTTTCAGCCCGAAATAAACGCGTTTTTTCAGACCGCTGAAGAGCCCACACACTCAGCTCTTAACCCCAGTGTGCAGAAAGTGTCAAAACGTGTTTTTCAGCAGAAAAAAACATGTTTCTGCAAGTTTGGTCACACCCATGCAACTTATGGGGCAGCAACAGCACACTTTTCAAAACGTGTTTTTCAGCCCGAAATAAACGCGTTTTTTCAGACCGCTGAATCCCTATGTAACTGCAAGGCTCAGAAGAGCCCACACACTCAGCTCTTAACCCCAGTGTGCAGAAAGTGTCAAAACGTGTTTTTCAGCAGAAATAAACATGTTTCTGCAAGTTTGGTCACCCCCATGCAACTTATGGGGCAGTAACAGCACTCTTTTCAAAACGTGTTTTTCAGCTCGAAATAAACGCGTATTTTCAGACCGCTGAATCCCAATGTAGCTGCAAGGCTCAGAAGAGCCCACACACTCAGCTCTTAACCCCAGTGTGCAGAAAGTGTCAAAACGTGTTTTTCAGCAGAAATAAACATGTTTCTGCAAGTTTGGTCACCCCCATGCAACTTATGGGGCAGTAACAGCACCCTTTTCAAAACGTGTTTTTCAGCCCGAAATAAACGAGTTTTTTCAGACCGCTGAAGAGCCCACACACTCAGCTCTTAACCCCAGTGTGCAGAAAGTGTCAAACCGTGTTTTTCAGCAGAAATAAACATGTTTCTGCAAGTTTGGTCACCCCCATGCAACTTATGGGGCAGTAACAGCACCCTTTTCAAAACGTGTTTTTCAGCCCGAAATAAACGCGTTTTTTCAGACCGCTGAAGAGCCCACACACTCAGCTCTTAACCCCAGTGTGCAGAAAGTGTCAAAACGTGTGTTTCAGCAGAAAAAAACATGTTTCTGCAAGTTTGGTCACCCCCATGCAACTTATGGGGCAGTAAAAGCACCCTTTTCAAAACGTGTTTTTCAGCCCGAAATAAACGCGTTTTTTCAGACCGCTGAATCCCTATGTAACTGCAAGGCTCAGAAGAGCCCACACACTCAGCTCTTAACCCCAGTGTGCAGAAAGTGTCAAAACGTGTTTTTCAGCAGAAATAAACATGTTTCTGCAAGTTTGGTCACCCCCATGCAACTTATGGGGCAGAAACAGCACCCTTTTCAAAACGTGTTTTTCAGCCCGAAATAAACGCGTTTTTTCAGACCGCTGAAGAGCCCACACACTCAGCTCTTAACCCCAGTGTGCAGAAAGTGTCAAAACGTGTTTTTCAGCAGAAAAAAACATGTTTCTGCAAGTTTGGTCACCCCCATGCAACTTATGGGGCAGTAACAGCACTCTTTTCAAAACGTGTTTTTCAGCTCGAAATAAACGCGTATTTTCAGACCGCTGAATCCCAATGTAGCTGCAAGGCTCAGAAGAGCCCACACACTCAGCTCTTAACCCCAGTGTGCAGAAAGTGTCAAAACGTGTTTTTCAGCAGAAATAAACATGTTTCTGCAAGTTTGGTCACCCCCATGCAACTTATGGGGCAGTAACAGCACCCTTTTCAAAACGTGTTTTTCAGCCCGAAATAAACGCGTTTTTTCAGACCGCTGAAGAGCCCACACACTCAGCTCTTAACCCCAGTGTGCAGAAAGTGTCAAACCGTGTTTTTCAGCAGAAATAAACATGTTTCTGCAAGTTTGGTCACCCCCATGCAACTTATGGGGCAGTAACAGCACCCTTTTCAAAACGTGTTTTTCAGCCCGAAATAAACGCGTTTTTTCAGACCGCTGAAGAGCCCACACACTCAGCTCTTAACCCCAGTGTGCAGAAAGTGTCAAAACGTGTGTTTCAGCAGAAAAAAACATGTTTCTGCAAGTTTGGTCACCCCCATGCAACTTATGGGGCAGTAAAAGCACCCTTTTCAAAACGTGTTTTTCAGCCCGAAATAAACGCGTTTTTTCAGACCGCTGAATCCCTATGTAACTGCAAGGCTCAGAAGAGCCCACACACTCAGCTCTTAACCCCAGTGTGCAGAAAGTGTCAAAACGTGTTTTTCAGCAGAAATAAACATGTTTCTGCAAGTTTGGTCACCCCCATGCAACTTATGGGGCAGTAACAGCACCCTTTTCAAAACGTGTTTTTCAGCCCGAAATAAACGCGTTTTTTCAGACCGCTGAATCCCTATGTAACTGCAAGGCTCAGAAGAGCCCACACACTCAGCTCTTAACCCCAGTGTGCAGAAAGTGTCAAAACGTGTTTTTCAGCAGAAATAAACATGTTTCTGCAAGTTTGGTCACCCCCATGCAACTTATGGGGCAGTAACAGCACCCTTTTCAAAACGTGTTTTTCAGCCCGAAATAAACGCGTTTTTTCAGACCGCTGAAGAGCCCACACACTCAGCTCTTAACCCCAGTGTGCAGAAAGTGTCAAAACGTGTTTTTCAGCAGAAATAAACATGTTTCTGCAAGTTTGGTCACCCCCATGCAACTTATGGGGCAGTAACAGCACCCTTTTCAAAACGTGTTTTTCAGCCCGAAATAAACGCGTTTTTTCAGACCGCTGAATCCCTATGTAACTGCAAGGCTCAGAAGAGCCCACACACTCAGCTCTTAACCCCAGTGTGCAGAAAGTGTCAAAACGTGTTTTTCAGCAGAAATAAACGTTTCTGCAAGTTTGGTCACCCCCATGCAACTTATGGGGCAGTAACAGCACCCTTTTCAAAACGTGTTTTTCAGCCCGAAATAAACGCGTTTTTTCAGACCGCTGAATCCCTATGTAACTGCAAGGCTCAGAAGAGCCCACACACTCAGATCTTAACCCCAGTGTGCAGAAAGTGTCAAGACATATATTTCAGCAGAAATAAACGTTTCTGAAAGTTTTGTCACCCCCATGCAACTTATGGGGCAGTAACAGCACACTTTTCAAAACGTGTTGTTCAGCACGAAATAAACGCGTTTTTTCAGACCGCTGAATCCCTATGTAGCTGCAAGGCTCAGAAGAGCCCACACACTCAGCTCTTAACCCCAGTGTGCAGAAAGTGTCAAAACGTGTTTTTCAGCAGAAAAAAACATGTTTCTGCAAGTTTGGTCACCCCCATGCAACTTATGGGGCAGTAAAAGCACCCTTTTCAAAACGTGTTTTTCAGCCCGAAATAAACGCGTTTTTTCAGACCGCTGAATCCCTATGTAACTGCAAGGCTCAGAAGAGCCCACACACTCAGCTCTTAACCCCAGTGTGCAGAAAGTGTCAAAACGTGTTTTTCAGCAGAAATAAACATGTTTCTGCAAGTTTGGTCACCCCCATGCAACTTATGGGGCAGTAACAGCACTCTTTTCAAAACGTGTTTTTCAGCTCGAAATAAACGCGTATTTTCAGTCCGCTGAATCCCAATGTAGCTGCAAGGCTCAGAAGAGCCCACACACTCAGCTCTTAACCCCAGTGTGCAGAAAGTGTCAAAACGTGTTTTTCAGCAGAAATAAACATGTTTCTGCAAGTTTGGTCACCCCCATGCAACTTATGGGGCAGTAACAGCACCCTTTTCAAAACGTGTTTTTCAGCCCGAAATAAACGCGTTTTTTCAGACCGCTGAAGAGCCCACACACTCAGCTCTTAACCCCAGTGTGCAGAAAGTGTCAAAACGTGTTTTTCAGCAGAAAAAAACATGTTTCTGCAAGTTTGGTCACACCCATGCAACTTATGGGGCAGCAACAGCACACTTTTCAAAACGTGTTTTTCAGCCCGAAATAAACGCGTTTTTTCAGACCGCTGAATCCCTATGTAACTGCAAGGCTCAGAAGAGCCCACACACTCAGCTCTTAACCCCAGTGTGCAGAAAGTGTCAAAACGTGTTTTTCAGCAGAAATAAACATGTTTCTGCAAGTTTGGTCACCCCCATGCAACTTATGGGGCAGTAACAGCACTCTTTTCAAAACGTGTTTTTCAGCTCGAAATAAACGCGTATTTTCAGACCGCTGAATCCCAATGTAGCTGCAAGGCTCAGAAGAGCCCACACACTCAGCTCTTAACCCCAGTGTGCAGAAAGTGTCAAAACGTGTTTTTCAGCAGAAATAAACATGTTTCTGCAAGTTTGGTCACCCCCATGCAACTTATGGGGCAGTAACAGCACCCTTTTCAAAACGTGTTTTTCAGCCCGAAATAAACGAGTTTTTTCAGACCGCTGAAGAGCCCACACACTCAGCTCTTAACCCCAGTGTGCAGAAAGTGTCAAACCGTGTTTTTCAGCAGAAATAAACATGTTTCTGCAAGTTTGGTCACCCCCATGCAACTTATGGGGCAGTAACAGCACCCTTTTCAAAACGTGTTTTTCAGCCCGAAATAAACGCGTTTTTTCAGACCGCTGAAGAGCCCACACACTCAGCTCTTAACCCCAGTGTGCAGAAAGTGTCAAAACGTGTGTTTCAGCAGAAAAAAACATGTTTCTGCAAGTTTGGTCACCCCCATGCAACTTATGGGGCAGTAAAAGCACCCTTTTCAAAACGTGTTTTTCAGCCCGAAATAAACGCGTTTTTTCAGACCGCTGAATCCCTATGTAACTGCAAGGCTCAGAAGAGCCCACACACTCAGCTCTTAACCCCAGTGTGCAGAAAGTGTCAAAACGTGTTTTTCAGCAGAAATAAACATGTTTCTGCAAGTTTGGTCACCCCCATGCAACTTATGGGGCAGTAACAGCACCCTTTTCAAAACGTGTTTTTCAGCCCGAAATAAACGCGTTTTTTCAGACCGCTGAAGAGCCCACACACTCAGCTCTTAACCCCAGTGTGCAGAAAGTGTCAAAACGTGTTTTTCAGCAGAAAAAAACATGTTTCTGCAAGTTTGGTCACCCCCATGCAACTTATGGGGCAGTAACAGCACTCTTTTCAAAACGTGTTTTTCAGCTCGAAATAAACGCGTATTTTCAGACCGCTGAATCCCAATGTAGCTGCAAGGCTCAGAAGAGCCCACACACTCAGCTCTTAACCCCAGTGTGCAGAAAGTGTCAAAACGTGTTTTTCAGCAGAAATAAACATGTTTCTGCAAGTTTGGTCACCCCCATGCAACTTATGGGGCAGTAACAGCACCCTTTTCAAAACGTGTTTTTCAGCCCGAAATAAACGCGTTTTTTCAGACCGCTGAAGAGCCCACACACTCAGCTCTTAACCCCAGTGTGCAGAAAGTGTCAAACCGTGTTTTTCAGCAGAAATAAACATGTTTCTGCAAGTTTGGTCACCCCCATGCAACTTATGGGGCAGTAACAGCACCCTTTTCAAAACGTGTTTTTCAGCCCGAAATAAACGCGTTTTTTCAGACCGCTGAAGAGCCCACACACTCAGCTCTTAACCCCAGTGTGCAGAAAGTGTCAAAACGTGTGTTTCAGCAGAAAAAAACATGTTTCTGCAAGTTTGGTCACCCCCATGCAACTTATGGGGCAGTAAAAGCACCCTTTTCAAAACGTGTTTTTCAGCCCGAAATAAACGCGTTTTTTCAGACCGCTGAATCCCTATGTAACTGCAAGGCTCAGAAGAGCCCACACACTCAGCTCTTAACCCCAGTGTGCAGAAAGTGTCAAAACGTGTTTTTCAGCAGAAATAAACATGTTTCTGCAAGTTTGGTCACCCCCATGCAACTTATGGGGCAGTAACAGCACCCTTTTCAAAACGTGTTTTTCAGCCCGAAATAAACGCGTTTTTTCAGACCGCTGAAGAGCCCACACACTCAGCTCTTAACCCCAGTGTGCAGAAAGTGTCAAAACGTGTTTTTCAGCAGAAAAAAACATGTTTCTGCAAGTTTGGTCACCCCCATGCAACTTATGGGGCAGTAACAGCACTCTTTTCAAAACGTGTTTTTCAGCTCGAAATAAACGCGTATTTTCAGACCGCTGAATCCCAATGTAGCTGCAAGGCTCAGAAGAGCCCACACACTCAGCTCTTAACCCCAGTGTGCAGAAAGTGTAAAAACGTGTTTTTCAGCAGAAATAAACATGTTTCTGCAAGTTTGGTCACCCCCATGCAACTTATGGGGCAGTAAAATCACCCTTTTCAAAACGTGTTTTTCAGCACGAAATAAACGCTTTTTTTCAGACCGCTGAATCCCTATGTAACTGCAAGGCTCAGAAGAGCCCACACACTCAGCTCTTAACCCCAGTGTGCAGAAAGTGTCAAAACGTGTTTTTCAGCAGAAATAAACATGTTTCTGAAAGTTTGGTCACCCCCATGCAACTTATGGGGCAGTAACAGCACCCTTTTCAAAACGTGTTTTTCAGCCCGAAATAAACGCGTTTTTTCAGACCGCTGAAGAGCCCACACACTCAGTTCTTAACCACAATGTGCAGAAAGTGTCAAAACGTGTTTTTCAGCAGAAATAAACATGTTTCTGCAAGTTTGGTCAACACCATGTAAGTTATGGGGCAGTAACAGCACTCTTTTCAAAACGTGTTTTTCAGCCCGAAATAAACGCGTTTTTTCAGACAACTGAATCCCCTTGTAACTGCAAGGCTGAGAAGAGCCCACACACTCAGCTCTTAACCCCAGTGTGCAGAAAGTGTCAAAACGTGTTTTTCAGCAAAAATAAACATGTTTCTGCAAGTTTGGTCAACCCCATGTAAGTTATGGGGCAGTAATAACACACCTTTCAAAACGTGTTTTTCAGCCCGGAATAAACACGTTTTTTCAGTCAACTGAATCCCCATGTAACAACAAGGCTCAGAAGAGCCCACACACTCAGCTCTTAACCCCAGTGTGCAGAAAGTGTTAAAACGTGTTTTTCAGCAAAAATAAACATGTTTCTGCAAGTTTGGTCAACCCCATTTAAGTTATGGGGCAGTAACAGCACACTTTTCAAAACGTGTTTTTCAGCCCGAAATAAACGCCTTATTTCAGACAACTGAATCCCCTTGTAACTGCAAGGCTCAGAAGAGCCCACACACTCAGCTCTTAACCCCATTGTGCAGAAAGTGTCAAAACGTGTTTTTCAGCAAAAATAAACAAGTTTCTGCAAGTTTGGTCAACCCCATTTAAGTTATGGGGCAGTAACAGCACACTTTTCAAAACGTGTTTTTCAGCCCGAAATAAACGCGTTTTTTCAGACCACTGAATCCCTATGTAACTGAAAGGCTCAGAAGAGCCCACACACTCAGCTCTTAACCCCAGTGTGCAGAAAGTGTCAAAACATATATTTCAGCAGAAATAAACGTTTCTGAAAGTTTTGTCACCCCCATGCAACTTATGGGGCAGTAACAGCACACTTTTCAAAACGTGTTGTTCAGCACGAAATAAACGCGTTTTTTCAGACCGCTGAATCCCTATGTAGCTGCAAGGCTCAGAAGAGCCCACACACTCAGCTCTTAACCCCAGTGTGCAGAAAGTGTCAAAACGTGTTTTTCAGCAGAAAAAAACATGTTTCTGCAAGTTTGGTCACCCCCATGCAACTTATGGGGCAGTAAAAGCACCCTTTTCAAAACGTGTTTTTCAGCCCGAAATAAACGCGTTTTTCAGACCGCTGAATCCCTATGTAACTGCAAGGCTCAGAAGAGCCCACACACTCAGCTCTTAACCCCAGTGTGCAGAAAGTGTCAAAACGTGTTTTTCAGCAGAAATAAACATGTTTCTGAAATTTGGTCACCCCCATGCAACTTATGGGGCAGTAACAGCACCCTTTTCAAAACGTGTTTTTCAGCACGAAATAAACGCGTTTTTTCAAACCGCTGAATCCCTATGTAGCTGCAAGGCTCAGAGGAGCCCACACACTCAGCTCTTAACCCCAGTGTGCAGAAAGTGTCAAAACGTGTTTTTCAGCAGAAATAAACATGTTTCTGCAAGTTTGGTCACCCCCATGCAACTTATTGGGCAGTAACAGCACCCTTTTCAAAACGTGTTTTTCAGAAGGAAATAAACGCGTTTTTTCAGACCGCTGAATCCCTATGTAACTGCAAGGCTCAGAAGAGCCCACACACTCAGCTCTTAACCCCAGTGTGCAGAAAGTGTCAATACGTGTTTTTCAGCAGAAATAAACATGTTTCTGCAAGTTTGATCACCCCCATGCAACTTATGGGGCAGTAACAGCACCCTTTTCAAAACGTGTTTTTCAGCCCGAAATAAACGCGTTTTTTCAGACCGCTGAAGAGCCCACACACTCAGTTCTTAACCCCAGTGTGCAGAAAGTGTCAAAACGTGTTTTTCAGCAGAAATAAACATGTTTCTGCAAGTTTGGTCACCCCCATGCAACTTATGGGGCAGTAACAGCACCCTTTTCAAAACGTGTTTTTCAGCCCGAAATAAACGCGTTTTTTCAGACCGCTGAATCCCAATGTAGCTGCAAGGCTCAGAAGAGCCCACACACTCAGCTCTTAACCCCAGTGTGCAGAAAGTGTCAAAACGTGTTTTTCAGCAGAAATAAACATGTTTCTGCAAGTTTGGTCACCCCCATGCAACTTATGGGGCAGTAACAGCACCCTTTTCAAAACGTGTTTTTCAGCCCGAAATAAACGCGTTTTTTCAGACCGCTGAATCCCTATGTAACTGAAAAGGCTCAGAAGAGCCCACACACTCAGCTCTTAACCCCAGTGTGCAGAAAGTGTCAAAACATATATTTCAGCAGAAATAAACGTTTCTGAAAGTTTTGTCACCCCCATGCAACTTATGGGGCAGTAACAGCACACTTTTCAAAACGTGTTGTACAGCACGAAATAAACGCGTTTTTTCAGACCGCTGAATCCCTATGTAACTGCAAGGCTCAGAAGAGCCCACACACTCAGCTCTTAACCCCAGTGTGCAGAAAGTGTCAAAACGTGTTTTTCAGCAGAAAAAAACATGTTTCTGCAAGTTTGGTCACCCCCATGCAACTTATGGGGCAGTAAAAGCACCCTTTTCAAAACGTGTTTTTCAGCACGAAATAAACGCGTTTTTTCAGACCGCTGAATCCCTATGTAACTGCAAGGCTCAGAAGAGCCCACACACTCAGCTCTTAACCCCAGTGTGCAGAAAGTGTCAAAACGTGTTTTTCAGCAGAAATAAACATGTTTCTGAAATTTGGTCACCCCCATGCAACTTATGGGGCAGTAACAGCACCCTTTTCAAAACGTGTTTTTCAGCCCGAAATAAACGCGTTTTTTCAGACCGCTGAAGAGCCCACACACTCAGCTCTTAACCCCAGTGTGCAGAAAGTGTCAAAACGTGTTTTTCAGCAGAAATAAACATGTTTCTGAAAGTTTGGTCACCCCCATGCAACTTATGGGGCAGTAACAGCACACTTTTCAAAACGTGTTTTTCAGCCCGAAATAAACGCGTTTTTTCAGACCGCTGTATCCCTATGTAACTGCAAGGCTCAGAAGAGCCCACAAACTCAGCTCTTAACCCCAGTGTGCAGAAAGTGTCAAAACGTGTTTTTCAGCAGAAAAAAACATGTTTCTGCAAGTTTGGTCACCCCCATGCAACTTATGGGGCAGTAACAGCACCCTTTTCAAAACGTGTTTTTCAGCACGAAATAAACGCGTTTTTTCAAACCGCTGAATCCCTATGTAGCTGCAAGGCTCAGAGGAGCCCACACACTCAGCTCTTAACCCCAGTGTGCAGAAAGTGTCAAAACGTGTTTTTCAGCAGAAATAAACATGTTTCTGCAAGTTTGGTCACCCCCATGCAACTTATTGGGCAGTAAAAGCACCCTTTTCAAAACGTGTTTTTCAGAAGGAAATAAACGCGTTTTTTCAAACCGCTGAATCCCTATGTAACTGCAAGGCTCAGAAGAGCCCACACACTCAGCTCTTAACCCCAGTGTGCAGAAAGTGTCAAAACGTGTTTTTCAGCAGAAATAAACATGTTTCTGCAAGTTTGGTCACCCCCATGCAACTTATGGGGCAGTAACAGCACCCTTTTCAAAACGTGTTTTTCAGCCCGAAATAAACACGTTTTTTCAGTCAACTGAATCCCCATGTAACAACAAGGCTCAGAAGAGCCCACACACTCAGCTCTTAACCCCAGTGTGCAGAAAGTGTTAAAACGTGTTTTTCAGCAAAAATAAACATGTTTCTGCAAGTTTGGTCAACCCCATGTAAGTTATGGGGCAGTAACAGCACTCTTTTCAAAACATGTTTTTCAGCCCGAAATAAACGCCTTTTTTCAGACAACTGAATCCCCATGTAACTACAAGGCTCAGAAGAGCCCACACACTCAGCTCTTAACCCCAGTGTGCAGAAAGTGTCAAAACGTGTTTTTCAGCAAAAATAAACGTTTCTGCAAGTTTGGTCAACCCCATTTAAGTTATGGGGCAGTAACAGCACACTTTTCAAAACATGTTTTTCAGCAAAAATAAACATGTTTCTGCAAGTTTGGTCAACCCCATGTAAGTTATGGGGCAGTAATAACACACCTTTCAAAACGTGTTTTTCTGCCCGAAATAAACACGTTTTTTCAGTCAACTGAATCCCCATGTAACAACAAGGCTCAGAAGAGCCCACACACTCAGCTCTTAACCCCAGTGTGCAGAAAGTGTTAAAACGTGTTTTTCAGCAAAAATAAACATGTTTCTGCAAGTTTGGTCAACCCCATGTAAGTTATGGGGCAGTAACAGCACACTTTTCAAAACGTGTTTTTCAGCCCGAAATAAACGCGTTTTTTTAGACAAATGAATCCCCATGTAACTACAAGGCTCAGAAGAGCCCACACTCTCAGCTCTTAACCCCAGTCTGCTGAAAGTGTCAAAACGTGTTTTTCAGCAGAAATAAACATGTTTCTGCAAGTTTGGTCAACCCCATGTAAGTTATGGGGCAGTAACAGCACACTTTTCAAAACGTGTTTTTCAGCCCGAAATAAACGCGTTTTTTCAGACAACTGAATCCCCATGTAACTACAAGGCTCAGAAGAGCCCACACACTCAGCTCTTAACCCCAGTCTGCTGAAAGTGTCAAAACGTGTTTTTCAGCGGAAATAAACATGTTTCTGCAAGTTTGGTCAACCCCATCTAAGTTATGGGGCAGTAACAGCACACTTTTCAAAACGTGTTTTTCTGCCCGAAATAAATGCGTTTTTTCAGACAACTGAATCCCCTTGTATCTGCAAGGCTCAGAAGAGCCCTCACACTCAGCTCTTAACCCCAGTGTGCAGAAAGTGTTAAAACGTGTTTTTCAGCAAAAATAAACATGTTTCTGCAAGTTTGGTCAACCCCATGTAAGTTATGGGGCAGTAACAGCACACTTTTCAAAACGTGTTTTTCAGCCCGAAATAAACACGTTTTTTCAGTCAACTGAATCCCCATGTAACAACAAGGCTCAGAAGAGCCCACACACTCAGCTCTTAACCCCAGTGTGCAGAAAGTGTTAAAACGTGTTTTTCAGCAAAAATAAACATGTTTCTGCAAGTTTGGTCAACCCCATGTAAGTTATGGGGCAGTAACAGCACACTTTTCAAAACGTGTTTTTCAGCCCGAAATAAACGCCTTTTTTCAGACAACTGAATCCCCTTGTAACTGCAAGGCTCAGAAGAGCCCACAAACTCAGCTCTTAACCCCATTGTGCAGAAAGTGTCAAAACGTGTTTTTCAGCAAAAATAAACATGTTTCTGCAAGTTTGGTCAACCCCATTTAAGTTATGTGGCAGTAACAGCACACTTTTCAAAACGTGTTTTTCAGCAAAAATAAACATGTTTCTGCAAGTTTGGTCAACCCCATGTAAGTTATGGGGCAGTAATAACACACCTTTCAAAACGTGTTTTTCAGCCCGAAATAAACACGTTTTTTCAGTCAACTGAATCCCCATGTAACAACAAGGCTCAGAAGAGCCCACACACTCAGCTCTTAACCCCAGTGTGCAGAAAGTGTCAAAACGTGTATTTCAGCAAAAATAAACATGTTTCTGCAAGTTTGGTCAACCCCATGTAAGTTATGGGGCAGTAATAACACACCTTTCAAAACGTGTTTTTCAGCCCGAAATAAACACGTTTTTTCAGTCAACTGAATCCCCATGTAACAACAAGGCTCAGAAGAGCCCACACACTCAGCTCTTAACCCCAGTGTGCAGAAAGTGTTAAAACGTGTTTTTCAGCAAAAATAAACATGTTTCTGCAAGTTTGGTCAACCCCATGTAAGTTATGGGGCAGTAACAGCACACTTTTCAAAACGTGTTTTTCAGCCCGAAATAAACGCCTTATTTCAGACAACTGAATCCCCTTGTAACTGCAAGGCTCAGAAGAGCCCACACACTCAGCTCTTAACCCCATTGTGCAGAAAGTGTCAAAACGTGTTTTCCAGCAAAAATAAACATGTTTCTGCAAGTTTGGTCAACCCCATTTAAGTTATGGGGCAGTAACAGCACACTTTTCAAAACGTGTTTTTCAGCAAAAATAAACATGTTTCTGCAAGTTTGGTCAACCCCATGTAAGTTATGGGGCAGTAACAGCACACTTTTCAAAATGTGTTTTTCAGCCCGAAATAAACGCGTTTTTTCAGACAACTGAATCCCCATGTAACTACAAGGCTCAGAAGAGCCCACACACTCAGCTCTTAACCCCAGTCTGCTGAAAGTGTCAAAACGTGTTTTTCAGCAGAAATAAACATGTTTCTGCAAGTTTGGTCAACCCCATGTAAGTTATGGGGCAGTAACAGCACACTTTTCAAAACGTGTTTTTCAGCCCGAAATAAACGCGTTTTTTCAGACAACTGAATCCCCATGTAACTACAAGGCTCAGAAGAGCCCACACACTCAGCTCTTAACCCCAGTCTGCTGAAAGTGTCAAAACGTGTTTTTCAGCAGAAATAAACATGTTTCTGCAAGTTTGGTCAACCCCATCTAAGTTATGGGGCAGTAACAGCACACTTTTCAAAACGTGTTTTTCTGCCCGAAATAAACGCGTTTTTTCAGACAACTGAATCCCCTTGTATCTGCAAGGCTCAGAAGAGCCCACACACTCAGCTCTTAACCCCAGTGTGCAGAAAGTGTCAAAACGTGTTTTTCAGCAAAAATAAACATGTTTCTGCAAGTTTGGTCAAACCCATGTAAGTTATGGGGCAGTAACAGCACACTTTTCAAAATGTGTTTTTCAGCCCGAAATAAACGCCTTTTTTCAGACAACTGAATCCCCATGTAACTACAAGGCTCAGAAGAGCCCACACACTCAGCTCTTAACCCCAGTGTGCAGAAAGTGTCAAAACGTGTTTTTCAGCAAAAATAAACATGTTTCTGCAAGTTTGGTCAACCCCATGTAAGTTATGGGGCAGTAATAACACACCTTTCAAAACGTGTTTTTCAGCCCGAAATAAACACGTTTTTTCAGTCAACTGAATCCCCATGTAACAACAAGGCTCAGAAGAGCCCACACACTCAGCTCTTAACCCCAGTGTGCAGAAAGTGTTAAAACGTGTTTTTCAGCAGAAATAAACATGTTTCTGCAAGTTTGGTCAACCCCATGTAAGTTATGGGGCAGTAACAGCACACTTTTCAAAACGTGTTTTTCAGCCCGAAATAAACGCGTTTTTTCAGACAACTGAATCCCCATGTAACTACAAGGCTCAGAAGAGCCCACACACTCAGCTCTTAACCCCAGTCTGCTGAAAGTGTCAAAACGTGTTTTTCAGCAGAAATAAACATGTTTCTGCAAGTTTGGTCAACCCCATCTAAGTTATGGGGCAGTAACAGCACACCTTTCAAAACGTGTTTTTCAGCCCGAAATAAACACGTTTTTTCAGACAACTGAATCCCCATGTAACAACAAGGCTCAGAAGAGCCCACACACTCAGCTCTTAACCCCAGTGTGCAGAAAGTGTTAAAACGTGTTTTTCAGCAAAAATAAACATGTTTCTGCAAGTTTGGTCAACCCCATGTAAGTTATGGGGCAGTAACAGCACACTTTTCAAAACGTGTTTTTCAGCCCGAAATAAACGCCTTATTTCAGACAACTGAATCCCCTTGTAACTGCAAGGCTCAGAAGAGCCCACACACTCAGCTCTTAACCCCATTGTGCAGAAAGTGTCAAAACGTGTTTTCCAGCAAAAATAAACAAGTTTCTGCAAGTTTGGTCAACCCCATGTAAGTTATGGGGCAGTAATAACACACCTTTCAAAACGTGTTTTTCAGCCCGAAATAAACACGTTTTTTCAGTCAACTGAATCCCCATGTAACAACAAGGCTCAGAAGAGCCCACACACTCAGCTCTTAACCCCAGTGTGCAGAAAGTGTCAAAACGTGTTTTTCAGCAGAAAAAAACATGTTTCTGCAAGTTTGGTCACCCCCATGCAACTTATGGGGCAGTAAAAGCACCCTTTTCAAAACGTGTTTTTCAGCACGAAATAAACGCGTTTTTTCAGTCCGCTGAATCCCTATGTAACTGCAAGGCTCAGAAGAGCCCACACACTCAGCTCTTAACCCCAGTGTGCAGAAAGTGTCAAAACGTGTTTTTCAGCAGAAATGAACATGTTTCTGCAAGTTTGGTCACCCACATGCAATTTATGGGGCAGTAACAGCACCCTTTTCAACACGTGTTTTTCAGCCCGAAATAAACGCGTTTTTTCAGACCGCTGAATCCCAATGTAGCTGCAAGGCTCAGAAGAGCCCACACACTCAGCTCTTAACCCCAGTGTGCAGAAAGTGTCAAAACATATATTTCAGCAGAAATAAACGTTTCTGAAAGTTTTGTCACCCCCATGCAACTTATGGGGCAGTAACAGCACACTTTTCAAAACGTGTTGTTCAGCACGAAATAAACGCGTTTTTTCAGACCGCTGAATCCCTATGTAGCTGCAAGGCTCAGAAGAGCCCACACACTCAGCTCTTAACCCCAGTGTGCAGAAAGTGTCAAAACGTGTTTTTCAGCAGAAAAAAACATGTTTCTGCAAGTTTGGTCACCCCCATGCAACTTATGGGGCAGTAAAAGCACCCTTTTCAAAACGTGTTTTTCAGCACGAAATAAACGCGTTTTTTCAGACCGCTGAATCCCTATGTAACTGCAAGGCTCAGAAGAGCCCACACACTCAGCTCTTAACCCCAGTGTGCAGAAAGTGTCAAAACGTGTTTTTCAGCAGAAATAAACATGTTTCTGAAATTTGGTCACCCCCATGCAACTTATGGGGCAGTAACAGCACCCTTTTCAAAACGTGTTTTTCAGCCCGAAATAAACGCGTATTTTCAGACCGCTGAATCCCAATGTAGCTGCAAGGCTCAGAAGAGCCCACACACTCAGCTCTTAACCCCAGTGTGCAGAAAGTGTCAAAACGTGTTTTTCAGCAGAAATAAACATGTTTCTGCAAGTTTGATCACCCCCATGCAACTTATGGGGCAGTAACAGCACCCTTTTCAAAACGTGTTTTTCAGCACGAAATAAACGCGTTTTTTCAAACCGCTGAATCCCTATGTAGCTGCAAGGCTCAGAGGAGCCCACACACTCAGCTCTTAACCCCAGTGTGCAGAAAGTGTCAAAACGTTTTTTTCAGCAGAAATAAACATGTTTCTGCAAGTTTGGTCACCCCCATGCAACTTATTGGGCAGTAACAGCACCCTTTTCAAAACGTGTTTTTCAGAAGGAAATAAACGCGTTTTTTCAGACCGCTGAATCCCTATGTAACTGCAAGGCTCAGAAGAGCCCACACACTCAGCTCTTAACCCCAGTGTGCAGAAAGTGTCAAAACGTGTTTTTCAGCAGAAATAAACATGTTTCTGCAAGTTTGATCACCCCCATGCAACTTATGGGGCAGTAACAGCACCCTTTTCAAAACGTGTTTTTCAGCCCGAAATAAACGCGTTTTTTCAGACCGCTGAAGAGCCCACACACTCAGTTCTTAACCCCAGTGTGCAGAAAGTGTCAAAACGTGTTTTTCAGCAGAAATAAACATGTTTCTGCAAGTTTGGTCACCCCCATGCAACTTATGGGTAAGTAACAGCACCCTTTTCAAAACGTGTTTTTCAGCCCGAAATAAACGCGTTTTTTCAGTCCGCTGAATCACAATGTAGCTGCAAGGCTCAGAAGAGCCCACACACTCAGCTCTTAACCCCAGTGTGCAGAAAGTGTCAAAACGTGTTTTTCAGCAGAAATAAACATGTTTCTGCAAGTTTGGTCACCCCCATGCAACTTATGGGGCAGTAACAGCACCCTTTTCAAAACGTGTTTTTCAGCCCGAAATAAACGCGTTTTTTCAGACCGCTGAATCCCTATGTAACTGAAAAGGCTCAGAAGAGCCCACACACTCAGCTCTTAACCCCAGTGTGCAGAAAGTGTCAAAACATATATTTCAGCAGAAATAAACGTTTCTGAAAGTTTTGTCACCCCCATGCAACTTATGGGGCAGTAACAGCACACTTTTCAAAACGTGTTGTACAGCACGAAATAAACGCGTTTTTTCAGACCGCTGAATCCCTATGTAGCTGCAAGGCTCAGAAGAGCCCACACACTCAGCTCTTAACCCCAGTGTGCAGAAAGTGTCAAAACGTGTTTTTCAGCAGAAAAAAACATGTTTCTGCAAGTTTGGTCACCCCCATGCAACTTATGGGGCAGTAAAAGCACCCTTTTCAAAACGTGTTTTTCAGCACGAAATAAACGCGTTTTTTCAGACCGCTGAATCCCTATGTAACTGCAAGGCTCAGAAGAGCCCACACACTCAGCTCTTAACCCCAGTGTGCAGAAAGTGTCAAAACGTGTTTTTCAGCAGAAATAAACATGTTTCTGAAATTTGGTCACCCCCATGCAACTTATGGGGCAGTAACAGCACCCTTTTCAAAACGTGTTTTTCAGCCCGAAATAAACGCCTTATTTCAGACAACTGAATCCCCTTGTAACTGCAAGGCTCAGAAGAGCCCACACACTCAGCTCTTAACTCCATTGTGCAGAAAGTGTCAAAACGTGTTTTCCAGCAAAAATAAACATGTTTCTGCAAGTTTGGTCAACCCCATGTAAGTTATGGGGCAGTAATAACACACCTTTCAAAACGTGTTTTTCAGCCCGAAATAAACACGTTTTTTCAGTCAACTGAATCCCCATGTAACAACAAGGCTCAGAAGAGCCCACACACTCAGCTCTTAACCCCAGTGTGCAGAAAGTGTTAAAACGTGTTTTTCAGCAGAAATAAACATGTTTCTGCAAGTTTGGTCAACCCCATGTAAGTTATGGGGCAGTAACAGCACACTTTTCAAAACGTGTTTTTCAGCCCGAAATAAACGCGTTTTTTCAGACAACTGAATCCCCATGTAACTACAAGGCTCAGAAGAGCCCACACACTCAGCTCTTAACCCCAGTCTGCTGAAAGTGTCAAAACG
Source organism: Lepisosteus platostomus (assembly GCF_059453375.1). NCBI lineage: Eukaryota > Metazoa > Chordata > Actinopteri > Semionotiformes > Lepisosteidae > Lepisosteus > Lepisosteus platostomus. Next base: position 36,502,128 of record NC_142612.1, read on the forward strand.
TGTTTTTCAGCAGAAATAAACATGTTTCTGCAAGTTTGGTCAACCCCATCTAAGTTATGGGGCAGTAACAGCACACCTTTCAAAACGTGTTTTTCAGCCCGAAATAAACACGTTTTTTCAGACAACTGAATCCCCATGTAACAACAAGGCTCAGAAGAGCCCACACACTCAGCTCTTAACCCCAGTGTGCAGAAAGTGTTAAAACGTGTTTTTCAGCAAAAATAAACATGTTTCTGCAAGTTTGGTCAACCCCATGTAAGTTATGGGGCAGTAACAGCACACTTTTCAAAACGTGTTTTTCAGCCCGAAATAAACGCCTTATTTCAGACAACTGAATCCCCTTGTAACTGCAAGGCTCAGAAGAGCCCACACACTCAGCTCTTAACCCCATTGTGCAGAAAGTGTCAAAACGTGTTTTCCAGCAAAAATAAACAAGTTTCTGCAAGTTTGGTCAACCCCATGTAAGTTATGGGGCAGTAATAACACACCTTTCAAAACGTGTTTTTCAGCCCGAAATAAACACGTTTTTTCAGTCAACTGAATCCCCATGTAACAACAAGGCTCAGAAGAGCCCACACACTCAGCTCTTAACCCCAGTGTGCAGAAAGTGTCAAAACGTGTTTTTCAGCAGAAAAAAACATGTTTCTGCAAGTTTGGTCACCCCCATGCAACTTATGGGGCAGTAAAAGCACCCTTTTCAAAACGTGTTTTTCAGCACGAAATAAACGCGTTTTTTCAGACCGCTGAATCCCTATGTAACTGCAAGGCTCAGAAGAGCCCACACACTCAGCTCTTAACCCCAGTGTGCAGAAAGTGTCAAAACGTGTTTTTCAGCAGAAATGAACATGTTTCTGCAAGTTTGGTCACCCACATGCAATTTATGGGGCAGTAACAGCACCCTTTTCAAAACGTGTTTTTCAGCCCGAAATAAACGCGTTTTTTCAGACCGCTGAATCCCAATGTAGCTGCAAGGCTCAGAAGAGCCCACACACTCAGCTCTTAACCCCAGTGTGCAGAAAGTGTCAAAACATATATTTCAGCAGAAATAAACGTTTCTGAAAGTTTTGTCACCCCCATGCAACTTATGGGGCAGTAACAGCACACTTTTCAAAACGTGTTGTTCAGCACGAAATAAACGCGTTTTTTCAGACCGCTGAATCCCTATGTAGCTGCAAGGCTCAGAAGAGCCCACACACTCAGCTCTTAACCCCAGTGTGCAGAAAGTGTCAAAACGTGTTTTTCAGCAGAAAAAAACATGTTTCTGCAAGTTTGGTCACCCCCATGCAACTTATGGGGCAGTAAAAGCACCCTTTTCAAAACGTGTTTTTCAGCACGAAATAAACGCGTTTTTTCAGACCGCTGAATCCCTATGTAACTGCAAGGCTCAGAAGAGCCCACACACTCAGCTCTTAACCCCAGTGTGCAGAAAGTGTCAAAACGTGTTTTTCAGCAGAAATAAACATGTTTCTGAAATTTGGTCACCCCCATGCAACTTATGGGGCAGTAACAGCACCCTTTTCAAAACGTGTTTTTCAGCCCGAAATAAACGCCTTATTTCAGACAACTGAATCCCCTTGTAACTGCAAGGCTCAGAAGAGCCCACACACTCAGCTCTTAACCCCAGTGTGCAGAAAGTGTCAAAACGTGTTTTTCAGCAAAAATAAACATGTTTCTGCAAGTTTGGTCAACCCCATGTAAGTTATGGGGCAGTAATAACACACCTTTCAAAACGTGTTTTTCAGCCCGAAATAAACATGTTTTTTCAGTCAACTGAATCCCCATGTAACAACAAGGCTCAGAAGAGCCCACACACTCAGCTCTTAACCCCAGTGTGCAGAAAGTGTTAAAACGTGTTTTTCAGCAGAAATAAACATGTTTCTGCAAGTTTGGTCAACCCCATGTAAGTTATGGGGCAGTAACAGCACACTTTTCAAAACGTGTTTTTCAGCCCGAAATAAACGCCTTATTTCAGACAACTGAATCCCCTTGTAACTGCAAGGCTCAGAAGAGCCCACACACTCAGCTCTTAACCCCATTGTGCAGAAAGTGTCAAAACGTGTTTTCCAGCAAAAATAAACAAGTTTCTGCAAGTTTGGTCAACCCCATGTAAGTTATGGGGCAGTAATAACACACCTTTCAAAACGTGTTTTTCAGCCCGAAATAAACACGTTTTTTCAGTCAACTGAATCCCCATGTAACAACAAGGCTCAGAAGAGCCCACACACTCAGCTCTTAACCCCAGTGTGCAGAAAGTGTCAAAACGTGTTTTTCAGCAGAAAAAAACATGTTTCTGCAAGTTTGGTCACCCCCATGCAACTTATGGGGCAGTAAAAGCACCCTTTTCAAAACGTGTTTTTCAGCCCGAAATAAACGCGTTTTTTCAGACCGCTGAATCCCAATGTAGCTGCAAGGCTCAGAAGAGCCCACACACTCAGCTCTTAACCCCAGTGTGCAGAAAGTGTCAAAACATATATTTCAGCAGAAATAAACGTTTCTGAAAGTTTTGTCACCCCCATGCAACTTATGGGGCAGTAACAGCACACTTTTCAAAACGTGTTGTTCAGCACGAAATAAACGCGTTTTTTCAGACCGCTGAATCCCTATGTAGCTGCAAGGCTCAGAAGAGCCCACACACTCAGCTCTTAACCCCAGTGTGCAGAAAGTGTCAAAACGTGTTTTTCAGCAGAAAAAAACATGTTTCTGCAAGTTTGGTCACCCCCATGCAACTTATGGGGCAGTAAAAGCACCCTTTTCAAAACGTGTTTTTCAGCACGAAATAAACGCGTTTTTTCAGACCGCTGAATCCCTATGTAACTGCAAGGCTCAGAAGAGCCCACACACTCAGCTCTTAACCCCAGTGTGCAGAAAGTGTCAAAACGTGTTTTTCAGCAGAAATAAACATGTTTCTGAAATTTGGTCACCCCCATGCAACTTATGGGGCAGTAACAGCACCCTTTTCAAAACGTGTTTTTCAGCCCGAAATAAACGCGTATTTTCAGACCGCTGAATCCCAATGTAGCTGCAAGGCTCAGAAGAGCCCACACACTCAGCTCTTAACCCCAGTGTGCAGAAAGTGTCAAAACGTGTTTTTCAGCAGAAATAAACATGTTTCTGCAAGTTTGATCACCCCCATGCAACTTATGGGGCAGTAACAGCACCCTTTTCAAAACGTGTTTTTCAGCACGAAATAAACGCGTTTTTTCAAACCGCTGAATCCCTATGTAGCTGCAAGGCTCAGAGGAGCCCACACACTCAGCTCTTAACCCCAGTGTGCAGAAAGTGTCAAAACGTGTTTTTCAGCAGAAATAAACATGTTTCTGCAAGTTTGGTCACCCCCATGCAACTTATTGGGCAGTAACAGCACCCTTTTCAAAACGTGTTTTTCAGAAGGAAATAAACGCGTTTTTTCAGTCCGCTGAATCCCTATGTAACTGCAAGGCTCAGAAGAGCCCACACACTCAGCTCTTAACCCCAGTGTGCAGAAAGTGTCAAAACGTGTTTTTCAGCAGAAATAAACATGTTTCTGCAAGTTTGATCACCCCCATGCAACTTATGGGGCAGTAACAGCACCCTTTTCAAAACGTGTTTTTCAGCCCGAAATAAACGCGTTTTTTCAGACCGCTGAAGAGCCCACACACTCAGTTCTTAACCCCAGTGTGCAGAAAGTGTCAAAATGTGTTTTTCAGCAGAAAAAAACATGTTTCTGCAAGTTTGGTCACCCCCATGCAACTTATGGGGCAGTAAAAGCACCCTTTTCAAAACGTGTTTTTCAGCACGAAATAAACGCGTTTTTTCAGACCGCTGAATCCCTATGTAACTGCAAGGCTCAGAAGAGCCCACACACTCAGCTCTTAACCCCAGTGTGCAGAAAGTGTCAAAACGTGTTTTTCAGCAGAAATAAACATGTTTCTGAAATTTGGTCACCCCCATGCAACTTATGGGGCAGTAACAGCACCCTTTTCAAAACGTGTTTTTCAGCCCGAAATAAACGCGTATTTTCAGACCGCTGAATCCCAATGTAGCTGCAAGGCTCAGAAGAGCCCACACACTCAGCTCTTAACCCCAGTGTGCAGAAAGTGTCAAAACGTGTTTTTCAGCAGAAATAAACATGTTTCTGCAAGTTTGATCACCCCCATGCAACTTATGGGGCAGTAACAGCACCCTTTTCAAAACGTGTTTTTCAGCACGAAATAAACGCGTTTTTTCAAACCGCTGAATCCCTATGTAGCTGCAAGGCTCAGAGGAGCCCACACACTCAGCTCTTAACCCCAGTGTGCAGAAAGTGTCAAAACGTGTTTTTCAGCAGAAATAAACATGTTTCTGCAAGTTTGGTCACCCCCATGCAACTTATTGGGCAGTAACAGCACCCTTTTCAAAACGTGTTTTTCAGAAGGAAATAAACGCGTTTTTTCAGACCGCTGAATCCCTATGTAACTGCAAGGCTCAGAAGAGCCCACACACTCAGCTCTTAACCCCAGTGTGCAGAAAGTGTCAAAACGTGTTTTTCAGCAGAAATAAACATGTTTCTGCAAGTTTGATCACCCCCATGCAACTTATGGGGCAGTAACAGCACCCTTTTCAAAACGTGTTTTTCAGCCCGAAATAAACGCGTTTTTTCAGACCGCTGAAGAGCCCACACACTCAGTTCTTAACCCCAGTGTGCAGAAAGTGTCAAAACGTGTTTTTCAGCAGAAATAAACATGTTTCTGCAAGTTTGGTCACCCCCATGCAACTTATGGGTTAGAAACAGCACCCTTTTCAAAACATGTTTTTCAGCCCGAAATAAACGCGTTTTTTCAGACCGCTGAATCCCAATGTAGCTGGAAGGCTCAGAAGAGCCCACACACTCAGCTCTTAACCCCAGTGTGCAGAAAGTGTCAAAACGTGTTTTTCAGCAGAAATAAACATGTTTCTGCAAGTTTGGTCACCCCCATGCAACTTATGGGGCAGTAACAGCACCCTTTTCAAAACGTGTTTTTCAGCCCAAAATAAACGCGTTTTTTCAGACCGCTGAATCCCTATGTAACTGAAAAGCCTCAGAAGAGCCCACACACTCAGCTCTTAACCCCAGTGTGCAGAAAGTGTCAAAACGTGTTTTTCAGCAGAAATAAACATGTTTCTGAAATTTGGTCACCCCCATGCAACTTATGGGGCAGTAACAGCACCCTTTTCAAAACGTGTTTTTCAGCCCGAAATAAACGCGTATTTTCAGACCGCTGAATCCCAATGTAGCTGCAAGGCTCAGAAGAGCCCACACACTCAGCTCTTAACCCCAGTGTGCAGAAAGTGTCAAAACGTGTTTTTCAGCAGAAATAAACATGTTTCTGCAAGTTTGATCACCCCCATGCAACTTATGGGGCAGTAACAGCACCCTTTTCAAAACGTGTTTTTCAGCACGAAATAAACGCGTTTTTTCAAACCGCTGAATCCCTATGTAGCTGCAAGGCTCAGAGGAGCCCACACACTCAGCTCTTAACCCCAGTGTGCAGAAAGTGTCAAAACGTGTTTTTCAGCAGAAAAAAACATGTTTCTGCAAGTTTGATCACCCCCATGCAACTTATGGGGCAGTAACAGCACCCTTTTCAAAACGTGTTTTTCAGCACGAAATAAACGTGTTTTTTCAGACCGCTGAATCCCTATGTAGCTGCAAGGCTCAGAAGAGCCCACACACTCAGCTCTTAACCCCAGTGTGCAGAAAGTGTCAAAACGTGTTTTTCAGCAGAAAAAAACATGTTTCTGCAAGTTTGGTCACCCCCATGCAACTTATGGGGCAGTAAAAGCACCCTTTTCAAAACGTGTTTTTCAGCACGAAATAAACGCGTTTTTTCAGACCGCTGAATCCCTATGTAACTGCAAGGCTCAGAAGAGCCCACACACTCAGCTCTTAACCCCAGTGTGCAGAAAGTGTCAAAACGTGTTTTTCAGCAGAAATAAACATGTTTCTGCAAGTTTGGTCACCCCCATGCAACTTATGGGGCAGTAACAGCACCCTTTTCAAAACGTGTTTTTCAGCCCGAAATAAACGCGTTTTTTCAGACCGCTGAAGAGCCCACACACTCAGTTCTTAACCCCAGTGTGCAGAAAGTATCAAAATGTGTTTTTCAGCAGAAATAAACATGTTTCTGCAAGTTTGGTCACCCCCATGCAACTTATGGGGCAGTAACAGCACTCTTTTCAAAACGTGTTTTTCAGCTCGAAATAAACGCGTTTTTTCAGACCGCTGAATCCCAATGTAGCTGCAAGGCTCAGAAGAGCCCACACACTCAGCTCTTAACCCCAGTGTGCAGAAAGTGTCAAAACGTGTTTTTCAGCAGAAATAAACATGTTTCTGCAAGTTTGATCACCCCCATGCAACTTATGGGGCAGTAACAGCACCCTTTTCAAAACGTGTTTTTCAGGACGAAATAAACGCGTTTTTTCAAACCGCTGAATCCCTATGTAGCTGCAAGGCTCAGAGGAGCCCACACACTCAGCTCTTAACCCCAGTGTGCAGAAAGTGTCAAAACGTGTTTTTCAGCAGAAATAAACATGTTTCTGCAAGTTTGGTCACCCCCATGCAACTTATTGGGCAGTAAAAGCACCCTTTTCAAAACGTGTTTTTCAGAAGGAAATAAACGCGTTTTTTCAGACCGCTGAATCCCTATGTAACTGCAAGGCTCAGAAGAGCCCACACACTCAGCTCTTAACCCCAGTGTGCAGAAAGTGTCAAAACGTGTTTTTCAGCAGAAATAAACATGTTTCTGCAAGTTTGATCACCCCCATGCAACTTATGGGGCAGTAACAGCACCCTTTTCAAAACGTGTTTTTCAGCCCGAAATAAACGCGTTTTTTCAGACCGCTGAAGAGCCCATACACTCAGTTCTTAACCCCAGTGTGCAGAAAGTGTCAAAACGTGTTTTTCAGCAGAAATAAACATGTTTCTGCAAGTTTGGTCACCCCCATGCAACTTAAGGGGCAGTAACAGCACCCTTTTCAAAACGTGTTTTTCAGCACGAAATAAACGCGTTTTTTCAAACCGCTGAATCCCTATGTAGCTGCAAGGCTCAGAGGAGCCCACACACTCAGCTCTTAACCCCAGTGTGCAGAAAGTGTCAAAACGTGTTTTTCAGCAGAAAAAAACATGTTTCTGCAAGTTTGATCACCCCCATGCAACTTATGGGGCAGTAACAGCACCCTTTTCAAAACGTGTTTTTCAGCACGAAATAAACGCGTTTTTTCAGACCGCTGAATCCCTATGTAGCTGCAAGGCTCAGAAGAGCCCACACACTCAGCTCTTAACCCCAGTGTGCAGAAAGTGTCAAAACGTGTTTTTCAGCAGAAAAAAACATGTTTCTGCAAGTTTGGTCACCCCCATGCAACTTATGGGGCAGTAAAAGCACCCTTTTCAAAACGTGTTTTTCAGCACGAAATAAACGCGTTTTTTCAGACCGCTGAATCCCTATGTAACTGCAAGGCTCAGAAGAGCCCACACACTCAGCTCTTAACCCCAGTGTGCAGAAAGTGTCAAAACGTGTTTTTCAGCAGAAATAAACATGTTTCTGAAATTTGGTCACCCCCATGCAACTTATGGGGCAGTAACAGCACCCTTTTCAAAACGTGTTTTTCAGCCCGAAATAAACGCGTTTTTTCAGACCGCTGAAGAGCCCACACACTCAGTTCTTAACCCCAGTGTGCAGAAAGTATCAAAATGTGTTTTTCAGCAGAAATAAACATGTTTCTGCAAGTTTGGTCACCCCCATGCAACTTATGGGGCAGTAACAGCACTCTTTTCAAAACGTGTTTTTCAGCTCGAAATAAACGCGTTTTTTCAGACCGCTGAATCCCAATGTAGCTGCAAGGCTCAGAAGAGCCCACACACTCAGCTCTTAACCCCAGTGTGCAGAAAGTGTCAAAACGTGTTTTTCAGCAGAAATAAACATGTTTCTGCAAGTTTGATCACCCCCATGCAACTTATGGGGCAGTAACAGCACCCTTTTCAAAACGTGTTTTTCAGGACGAAATAAACGCGTTTTTTCAAACCGCTGAATCCCTATGTAGCTGCAAGGCTCAGAGGAGCCCACACACTCAGCTCTTAACCCCAGTGTGCAGAAAGTGTCAAAACGTGTTTTTCAGCAGAAATAAACATGTTTCTGCAAGTTTGGTCACCCCCATGCAACTTATTGGGCAGTAAAAGCACCCTTTTCAAAACGTGTTTTTCAGAAGGAAATAAACGCGTTTTTTCAGACCGCTGAATCCCTATGTAACTGCAAGGCTCAGAAGAGCCCACACACTCAGCTCTTAACCCCAGTGTGCAGAAAGTGTCAAAACGTGTTTTTCAGCAGAAATAAACATGTTTCTGCAAGTTTGATCACCCCCATGCAACTTATGGGGCAGTAACAGCACCCTTTTCAAAACGTGTTTTTCAGCCCGAAATAAACGCGTTTTTTCAGACCGCTGAAGAGCCCATACACTCAGTTCTTAACCCCAGTGTGCAGAAAGTGTCAAAACGTGTTTTTCAGCAGGAATAAACATGTTTCTGCAAGTTTGGTCACCCCCATGCAACTTAAGGGGCAGTAACAGCACCCTTTTCAAAACGTGTTTTTCAGCCCGAAATAAACGCGTTTTTTCAGACCGCTGAATCCCTATGTAACTGCAAGGCTCAGAAGAGCCCACACACTCAGCTCTTAACCCCAGTGTGCAGAAAGTGTCAAAACGTGTTTTTCAGCAGAAATAAACATGTTTCTGCAAGTTTGGTCACCCCCATGCAACTTATGGGGCAGTAACAGCACCCTTTTCAAAACGTGTTTTTCAGCCCGAAATAAACACGTTTTTTCAGTCAACTGAATCCCCATGTAACAACAAGGCTCAGAAGAGCCCACAAACTCAGCTTTTAACCCCAGTGTGCAGAAAGTGTCAAAACGTGTTTTTCAGCAAAAATAAACGTTTCTGCAAGTTTGGTCAACCCCATTTAAGTTATGGGGCAGTAACAGCACACTTTTCAAAACATGTTTTTCAGCAAAAATAAACATGTTTCTGCAAGTTTGGTCAACCCCATGTAAGTTATGGGGCAGTAATAACACACCTTTCAAAACGTGTTTTTCAGCCCGAAATAAACACATTTTTTCAGTCAACTGAATCCCCATGTAACAACAAGGCTCAGAAGAGCCCACACACTCAGCTCTTAACCCCAGTGTGCAGAAAGTGTTAAAACGTGTTTTTCAGCAAAAATAAACATGTTTCTGCAAGTTTGGTCAACCCCATGTAAGTTATGGGGCAGTAACAGCACACTTTTCAAAACGTGTTTTTCAGCCCGAAATAAACGCCTTATTTCAGACAACTGAATCCCCTTGTAACTACAAGGCTCAGAAGAGCCCACACACTCAGCTCTTAACCCCAGTCTGCTGAAAGTGTCAAAACGTGTTTTTCAGCAGAAATAAACATGTTTCTGCAAGTTTGGTCAACCCCATCTAAGTTATGGGGCAGTAACAGCACACTTTTCAAAACGTGTTTTTCTGCCCGAAATAAACGCGTTTTTTCAGACAACTGAATCCCCTTGTATCTGCAAGGCTCAGAAGAGCCCACACACTCAGCTCTTAACCCCAGTGTGCAGAAAGTGTCAAAACGTGTTTTTCAGCAAAAATAAACATGTTTCTGCAAGTTTGGTCAACCCCATTTAAGTTATGGGGCAGTAACAGCACACTTTTCAAAACATGTTTTTCAGCAAAAATAAACATGTTTCTGCAAGTTTGGTCAACCCCATGTAAGTTATGGGGCAGTAATAACACACCTTTCAAAACGTGTTTTTCTGCCCGAAATAAACAAGTTTTTTCAGTCAACTGAATCCCCATGTAACAACAAGGCTCAGAAGAGCCCACACACTCAGCTCTTAACCCCAGTGTGCAGAAAGTGTTAAAACGTGTTTTTCAGCAAGAATAAACATGTTTCTGCAAGTTTGGTCAACCCCATGTAAGTTATGTGGCAGTAACAGCACACTTTTCAAAACGTGTTTTTCAGCCCGAAATAAACGCGTTTTTTCAGACAAATGAATCCCCATGTAACAACAAGGCTCAGAAGAGCCCACACACTCAGCTCTTAACCCCAGTGTGCAGAAAGTGTTAAAACGTGTTTTTCAGCAAGAATAAACATGTTTCTGCAAGTTTGGTCAACCCCATCTAAGTTATGGGGCAGTAACAGCACACTTTTCAAAACGTGTTTTTCTGCCCGAAATAAACGCGTTTTTTCAGACAACTGAATCCCCTTGTATCTGCAAGGCTCAGAAGAGCCCTCACACTCAGCTCTTAACCCCAGTGTGCAGAAAGTGTTAAAACGTGTTTTTCAGCAAAAATAAACATGTTTCTGCAAGTTTGGTCAACCCCATGTAAGATATGGGGCAGTAACAGCACACTTTTCAAAACGTGTTTTTCAGCCCGAAATAAACACGTTTTTTCAGTCAACTGAATCCCCATGTAACAACAAGGCTCAGAAGAGCCCACACACTCAGCTCTTAACCCCAGTGTGCAGAAAGTGTTAAAACGTGTTTTTCAGCAAAAATAAACATGTTTCTGCAAGTTTGGTCAACCCCATGTAAGTTATGGGGCAGTAACAGCACACTTTTCAAAACGTGTTTTTCAGCCCGAAATAAACGCCTTTTTTCAGACAACTGAATCCCCTTGTATCTGCAAGGCTCAGAAGAGCCCACAAACTCAGCTCTTAACCCCATTGTGCAGAAAATGTCAAATTCGTGTTTTTCAGCAAAAATAAACATGTTTCTGCAAGTTTGGTCAACCCCATTTAAGTTATGTGGCAGTAACAGCACACTTTTCAAAACGTGTTTTTCAGCAAAAATAAACATGTTTCTGCAAGTTTGGTCAACCCCATGTAAGTTATGGGGCAGTAATAACACACCTTTCAAAACGTGTTTTTCAGCCCGAAATAAACACGTTTTTTCAGTCAACTGAATCCCCATGTAACAACAAGGCTCAGAAGAGCCCACACACTCAGCTCTTAACCCCAGTGTGCAGAAAGTGTCAAAACGTGTTTTTCAGCAAAAATAAACATGTTTCTGCAAGTTTGGTCAACCCCATGTAAGTTATGGGGCAGTAATAACACACCTTTCAAAACGTGTTTTTCAGCCCGAAATAAACACGTTTTTTCAGTCAACTGAATCCCCATGTAACAACAAGGCTCAGAAGAGCCCACACACTCAGCTCTTAACCCCAGTGTGCAGAAAGTGTTAAAACGTGTTTTTCAGCAAAAATAAACGTTTCTGCAAGTTTGGTCAACCCCATGTAAGTTATGGGGCAGTAACAGCACACTTTTCAAAACGTGTTTTTCAGCCCGAAATAAACACGTTTTTTCAGTCAACTGAATCCCCATGTAACAACAAGGCTCAGAAGAGCCCACACACTCAGCTCTTAACCCCAGTGTGCAGAAAGTGTTAAAACGTGTTTTTCAGCAAAAATAAACATGTTTCTGCAAGTTTGGTCAACCCCATGTAAGTTATGGGGCAGTAACAGCACACTTTTCAAAACGTGTTTTTCAGCCCGAAATAAACGCGTTTTTTCAGACCGCTGAATCCCTATGTAACTGAAAAGGCTCAGAAGAGCCCACACACTCAGCTCTTAACCCCAGTGTGCAGAAAGTGTCAAAACATATATTTCAGCAGAAATAAACGTTTCTGAAAGTTTTGTCACCCCCATGCAACTTATGGGGCAGTAACAGCACACTTTTCAAAACGTGTTGTACAGCACGAAATAAACGCGTTTTTTCAGACCGCTGAATCCCTATGTAGCTGCAAGGCTCAGAAGAGCCCACACACTCAGCTCTTAACCCCAGTGTGCAGAAAGTGTCAAAACGTGTTTTTCAGCAGAAAAAAACATGTTTCTGCAAGTTTGGTCACCCCCATGCAACTTATGGGGCAGTAAAAGCACCCTTTTCAAAACGTGTTTTTCAGCACGAAATAAACGCGTTTTTTCAGACCGCTGAATCCCTATGTAACTGCAAGGCTCAGAAGAGCCCACACACTCAGCTCTTAACACCAGTGTGCAGAAAGTGTCAAAACGTGTTTTTCAGCAGAAATAAACATGTTTCTGAAATTTGGTCACCCCCATGCAACTTATGGGGCAGTAACAGCACACTTTTCAAAACGTGTTTTTCTGCCCGAAATAAACGCGCTTTTTCAGACCGCTGTATCCCTATGTAACTGCAAGGCTCAGAAGAGCCCACAAACTCAGCTCTTAACCCCAGTGTGCAGAAAGTGTCAAAACGTGTTTTTCAGCAGAAAAAAACATGTTTCTGCAAGTTTGGTCACCCCCATGCAACTTATGGGGCAGTAACAGCACTCTTTTCAAAACGTGTTTTTCAGCTCGAAATAAACGCGTTTTTTCAGGCCGCTGAATCCCAATGTAGCTGCAAGGCTCAGAAGAGCCCACACACTCAGCTCTTAACCCCAGTGTGCAGAAAGTATCAAAATGTGTTTTTCAGCAGAAATAAACATGTTTCTGAAATTTGGTCACCCCCATGCAACTTATGGGGCAGTAACAGCACCCTTTTCAAAACGTGTTTTTCAGCCCGAAATAAACGCGTATTTTCAGACCGCTGAATCCCAATGTAGCTGCAAGGCTCAGAAGAGCCCACACACTCAGCTCTTAACCCCAGTGTGCAGAAAGTGTCAAAACGTGTTTTTCAGCAGAAATAAACATGTTTCTGCAAGTTTGATCACCCCCATGAACTTATGGGGCAGTAACAGCACCCTTTTCAAAACGTGTTTTTCAGCACGAAATAAACGCGTTTTTTCAAACCGCTGAATCCCTATGTAGCTGCAAGGCTCAGAGGAGCCCACACACTCAGCTCTTAACCCCAGTGTGCAGAAAGTGTCAAAACGTGTTTTTCAGCAGAAATAAACATGTTTCTGCAAGTTTGGTCACCCCCATGCAACTTATTGGGCAGTAACAGCACCCTTTTCAAAACGTGTTTTTCAGAAGGAAATAAACGCGTTTTTTCAGACCGCTGAATCCCTATGTAACTGCAAGGCTCAGAAGAGCCCACACACTCAGCTCTTAACCCCAGTGTGCAGAAAGTGTCAAAACGTGTTTTTCAGCAGAAATAAACATGTTTCTGCAAGTTTGATCACCCCCATGCAACTTATGGGGCAGTAACAGCACCCTTTTCAAAACGTGTTTTTCAGCCCGAAATAAACGCGTTTTTTCAGACCGCTGAAGAGCCCACACACTCAGTTCTTAACCCCAGTGTGCAGAAAGTGTCAAAACGTGTTTTTCAGCAGAAATAAACATGTTTCTGCAAGTTTGGTCACCCCCATGCAACTTATGGGTTAGTAACAGCACCCTTTTCAAAACGTGTTTTTCAGCCCGAAATAAACGCTTTTTTTCAGACCGCTGAATCCCAATGTAGCTGCAAGGCTCAGAAGAGCCCACACACTCAGCTCTTAACCCCAGTGTGCAGAAAGTGTCAAAACGTGTTTTTCAGCAGAAATAAACATGTTTCTGCAAGTTTGGTCACCCCCATGCAACTTATGGGGCAGTAACAGCACCCTTTTCAAAACGTGTTTTTCAGCCCGAAATAAACGCGTTTTTTCAGACCGCTGAATCCCTATGTAACTGAAAAGGCTCAGAAGAGCCCACACACTCAGCTCTTAACCCCAGTGTGCAGAAAGTGTCAAAACATATATTTCATCAGAAATAAACGTTTCTGAAAGTTTTGTCACCCCCATGCAACTTATGGGGCAGTAACAGCACACTTTTCAAAACGTGTTGTACAGCACGAAATAAACGCGTTTTTTCAGACCGCTGAATCCCTATGTAGCTGCAAGGCTCAGAAGAGCCCACACACTCAGCTCTTAACCCCAGTGTGCAGAAAGTGTCAAAATGTGTTTTTCAGCAGAAAAAAACATGTTTCTGCAAGTTTGGTCACCCCCATGCAACTTATGGGGCAGTAAAAGCACCCTTTTCAAAACGTGTTTTTCAGCACGAAATAAACGCGTTTTTTCAGACCGCTGAATCCCTATGTAACTGCAAGGCTCAGAAGAGCCCACACACTCAGCTCTTAACCCCAGTGTGCAGAAAGTGTCAAAACGTGTTTTTCAGCAGAAATAAACATGTTTCTGAAATTTGGTCACCCCCATGCAACTTATGGGGCAGTAACAGCACCCTTTTCAAAACGTGTTTTTCAGCCCGAAATAAACGCGTATTTTCAGACCGCTGAATCCCAATGTAGCTGCAAGGCTCAGAAGAGCCCACACACTCAGCTCTTAACCCCAGTGTGCAGAAAGTGTCAAAACGTGTTTTTCAGCAGAAATAAACATGTTTCTGCAAGTTTGATCACCCCCATGCAACTTATGGGGCAGTAACAGCACCCTTTTCAAAACGTGTTTTTCAGCACGAAATAAACGCGTTTTTTCAAACCGCTGAATCCCTATGTAGCTGCAAGGCTCAGAGGAGCCCACACACTCAGCTCTTAACCCCAGTGTGCAGAAAGTGTCAAAACGTGTTTTTCAGCAGAAATAAACATGTTTCTGCAAGTTTGGTCACCCCCATGCAACTTATTGGGCAGTAACAGCACCCTTTTCAAAACGTGTTTTTCAGAAGGAAATAAACGCGTTTTTTCAGACCGCTGAATCCCTATGTAACTGCAAGGCTCAGAAGAGCCCACACACTCAGCTCTTAACCCCAGTGTGCAGAAAGTGTCAAAACGTGTTTTTCAGCAGAAATAAACATGTTTCTGCAAGTTTGATCACCCCCATGCAACTTATGGGGCAGTAACAGCACCCTTTTCAAAACGTGTTTTTCAGCCCGAAATAAACGCGTTTTTTCAGACCGCTGAAGAGCCCACACACTCAGTTCTTAACCCCAGTGTGCAGAAAGTGTCAAAACGTGTTTTTCAGCAGAAATAAACATGTTTCTGCAAGTTTGGTCACCCCCATGCAACTTATGGGTTAGAAACAGCACCCTTTTCAAAACATGTTTTTCAGCCCGAAATAAACGCGTTTTTTCAGACCGCTGAATCCCAATGTAGCTGGAAGGCTCAGAAGAGCCCACACACTCAGCTCTTAACCCCAGTGTGCAGAAAGTGTCAAAACGTGTTTTTCAGCAGAAATAAACATGTTTCTGCAAGTTTGGTCACCCCCATGCAACTTATGGGGCAGTAACAGCACCCTTTTCAAAACGTGTTTTTCAGCCCAAAATAAACGCGTTTTTTCAGACCGCTGAATCCCTATGTAACTGAAAAGGCTCAGAAGAGCCCACACACTCAGCTCTTAACCCCAGTGTGCAGAAAGTGTCAAAACGTGTTTTTCAGCAGAAATAAACATGTTTCTGAAATTTGGTCACCCCCATGCAACTTATGGGGCAGTAACAGCACCCTTTTCAAAACGTGTTTTTCAGCCCGAAATAAACGCGTATTTTCAGACCGCTGAATCCCAATGTAGCTGCAAGGCTCAGAAGAGCTCACACACTCAGCTCTTAACCCCAGTGTGCAGAAAGTGTCAAAACGTGTTTTTCAGCAGAAATAAACATGTTTCTGCAAGTTTGATCACCCCCATGCAACTTATGGGGCAGTAACAGCACCCTTTTCAAAACGTGTTTTTCAGCACGAAATAAACGCGTTTTTTCAAACCGCTGAATCCCTATGTAGCTGCAAGGCTCAGAGGAGCCCACACACTCAGCTCTTAACCCCAGTGTGCAGAAAGTGTCAAAACGTGTTTTTCAGCAGAAAAAAACATGTTTCTGCAAGTTTGATCACCCCCATGCAACTTATGGGGCAGTAACAGCACCCTTTTCAAAACGTGTTTTTCAGCACGAAATAAACGTGTTTTTTCAGACCGCTGAATCCCTATGTAGCTGCAAGGCTCAGAAGAGCCCACACACTCAGCTCTTAACCCCAGTGTGCAGAAAGTGTCAAAACGTGTTTTTCAGCAGAAAAAAACATGTTTCTGCAAGTTTGGTCACCCCCATGCAACTTATGGGGCAGTAAAAGCACCCTTTTCAAAACGTGTTTTTCAGCACGAAATAAACGCGTTTTTTCAGACCGCTGAATCCCTATGTAACTGCAAGGCTCAGAAGAGCCCACACACTCAGCTCTTAACCCCAGTGTGCAGAAAGTGTCAAAACGTGTTTTTCAGCAGAAATAAACATGTTTCTGAAATTTGGTCACCCCCATGCAACTTATGGGGCAGTAACAGCACCCTTTTCAAAACGTGTTTTTCAGCCCGAAATAAACGCGTTTTTTCAGACCGCTGAAGAGCCCACACACTCAGTTCTTAACCCCAGTGTGCAGAAAGTATCAAAATGTGTTTTTCAGCAGAAATAAACATGTTTCTGCAAGTTTGGTCACCCCCATGCAACTTATGGGGCAGTAACAGCACTCTTTTCAAAACGTGTTTTTCAGCTCGAAATAAACGCGTTTTTTCAGACCGCTGAATCCCAATGTAGCTGCAAGGCTCAGAAGAGCCCACACACTCAGCTCTTAACCCCAGTGTGCAGAAAGTGTCAAAACGTGTTTTTCAGCAGAAATAAACATGTTTCTGCAAGTTTGATCACCCCCATGCAACTTATGGGGCAGTAACAGCACCCTTTTCAAAACGTGTTTTTCAGGACGAAATAAACGCGTTTTTTCAAACCGCTGAATCCCTATGTAGCTGCAAGGCTCAGAGGAGCCCACACACTCAGCTCTTAACCCCAGTGTGCAGAAAGTGTCAAAACGTGTTTTTCAGCAGAAATAAACATGTTTCTGCAAGTTTGGTCACCCCCATGCAACTTATTGGGCAGTAAAAGCACCCTTTTCAAAACGTGTTTTTCAGAAGGAAATAAACGCGTTTTTTCAGACCGCTGAATCCCTATGTAACTGCAAGGCTCAGAAGAGCCCACACACTCAGCTCTTAACCCCAGTGTGCAGAAAGTGTCAAAACGTGTTTTTCAGCAGAAATAAACATGTTTCTGCAAGTTTGATCACCCCCATGCAACTTATGGGGCAGTAACAGCACCCTTTTCAAAACGTGTTTTTCAGCCCGAAATAAACGCGTTTTTTCAGACCGCTGAAGAGCCCATACACTCAGTTCTTAACCCCAGTGTGCAGAAAGTGTCAAAACGTGTTTTTCAGCAGAAATAAACATGTTTCTGCAAGTTTGGTCACCCCCATGCAACTTAAGGGGCAGTAACAGCACCCTTTTCAAAACGTGTTTTTCAGCACGAAATAAACGCGTTTTTTCAAACTGCTGAATCCCTATGTAGCTGCAAGGCTCAGAGGAGCCCACACACTCAGCTCTTAACCCCAGTGTGCAGAAAGTGTCAAAACGTGTTTTTCAGCAGAAAAAAACATGTTTCTGCAAGTTTGATCACCCCCATGCAACTTATGGGGCAGTAACAGCACCCTTTTCAAAACGTGTTTTTCAGCACGAAATAAACGCGTTTTTTCAGACCGCTGAATCCCTATGTAGCTGCAAGGCTCAGAAGAGCCCACACACTCAGCTCTTAACCCCAGTGTGCAGAAAGTGTCAAAACGTGTTTTTCAGCAGAAAAAAACATGTTTCTGCAAGTTTGGTCACCCCCATGCAACTTATGGGGCAGTAAAAGCACCCTTTTCAAAACGTGTTTTTCAGCACGAAATAAACGCGTTTTTTCAGACCGCTGAATCCCTATGTAACTGCAAGGCTCAGAAGAGCCCACACACTCAGCTCTTAACCCCAGTGTGCAGAAAGTGTCAAAACGTGTTTTTCAGCAGAAATAAACATGTTTCTGA
This sequence comes from Lepisosteus platostomus, assembly GCF_059453375.1. NCBI lineage: Eukaryota > Metazoa > Chordata > Actinopteri > Semionotiformes > Lepisosteidae > Lepisosteus > Lepisosteus platostomus. The sequence goes on from NC_142612.1 coordinate 36,519,858, forward strand.
AATTTGGTCACCCCCATGCAACTTATGGGGCAGTAACAGCACCCTTTTCAAAACGTGTTTTTCAGCCCGAAATAAACGCGTTTTTTCAGACCGCTGAAGAGCCCACACACTCAGTTCTTAACCCCAGTGTGCAGAAAGTATCAAAATGTGTTTTTCAGCAGAAATAAACATGTTTCTGCAAGTTTGGTCACCCCCATGCAACTTATGGGGCAGTAACAGCACTCTTTTCAAAACGTGTTTTTCAGCTCGAAATAAACGCGTTTTTTCAGACCGCTGAATCCCAATGTAGCTGCAAGGCTCAGAAGAGCCCACACACTCAGCTCTTAACCCCAGTGTGCAGAAAGTGTCAAAACGTGTTTTTCAGCAGAAATAAACATGTTTCTGCAAGTTTGATCACCCCCATGCAACTTATGGGGCAGTAACAGCACCCTTTTCAAAACGTGTTTTTCAGGACGAAATAAACGCGTTTTTTTCAGACCGCTGAATCCCTATGTAGCTGCAAGGCTCAGAGGAGCCCACACACTCAGCTCTTAACCCCAGTGTGCAGAAAGTGTCAAAACGTGTTTTTCAGCAGAAATAAACATGTTTCTGCAAGTTTGGTCACCCCCATGCAACTTATTGGGCAGTAAAAGCACCCTTTTCAAAACGTGTTTTTCAGAAGGAAATAAACGCGTTTTTTCAGACCGCTGAATCCCTATGTAACTGCAAGGCTCAGAAGAGCCCACACACTCAGCTCTTAACCCCAGTGTGCAGAAAGTGTCAAAACGTGTTTTTCAGCAGAAATAAACATGTTTCTGCAAGTTTGATCACCCCCATGCAACTTATGGGGCAGTAACAGCACCCTTTTCAAAACGTGTTTTTCAGCCCGAAATAAACGCGTTTTTTCAGACCGCTGAAGAGCCCATACACTCAGTTCTTAACCCCAGTGTGCAGAAAGTGTCAAAACGTGTTTTTCAGCAGGAATAAACATGTTTCTGCAAGTTTGGTCACCCCCATGCAACTTAAGGGGCAGTAACAGCACCCTTTTCAAAACGTGTTTTTCAGCCCGAAATAAACGCGTTTTTTCAGACCGCTGAATCCCTATGTAACTGCAAGGCTCAGAAGAGCCCACACACTCAGCTCTTAACCCCAGTGTGCAGAAAGTGTCAAAACGTGTTTTTCAGCAGAAATAAACATGTTTCTGCAAGTTTGGTCACCCCCATGCAACTTATGGGGCAGTAACAGCACCCTTTTCAAAACGTGTTTTTCAGCCCGAAATAAACACGTTTTTTCAGTCAACTGAATCCCCATGTAACAACAAGGCTCAGAAGAGCCCACAAACTCAGCTTTTAACCCCAGTGTGCAGAAAGTGTCAAAACGTGTTTTTCAGCAAAAATAAACGTTTCTGCAAGTTTGGTCAACCCCATTTAAGTTATGGGGCAGTAACAGCACACTTTTCAAAACATGTTTTTCAGCAAAAATAAACATGTTTCTGCAAGTTTGGTCAACCCCATGTAAGTTATGGGGCAGTAATAACACACCTTTCAAAACGTGTTTTTCAGCCCGAAATAAACACATTTTTTCAGTCAACTGAATCCCCATGTAACAACAAGGCTCAGAAGAGCCCACACACTCAGCTCTTAACCCCAGTGTGCAGAAAGTGTTAAAACGTGTTTTTCAGCAAAAATAAACATGTTTCTGCAAGTTTGGTCAACCCCATGTAAGTTATGGGGCAGTAACAGCACACTTTTCAAAACGTGTTTTTCAGCCCGAAATAAACGCCTTATTTCAGACAACTGAATCCCCTTGTAACTACAAGGCTCAGAAGAGCCCACACACTCAGCTCTTAACCCCAGTCTGCTGAAAGTGTCAAAACGTGTTTTTCAGCAGAAATAAACATGTTTCTGCAAGTTTGGTCAACCCCATCTAAGTTATGGGGCAGTAACAGCACACTTTTCAAAACGTGTTTTTCTGCCCGAAATAAACGCGTTTTTTCAGACAACTGAATCCCCTTGTATCTGCAAGGCTCAGAAGAGCCCACACACTCAGCTCTTAACCCCAGTGTGCAGAAAGTGTCAAAACGTGTTTTTCAGCAAAAATAAACATGTTTCTGCAAGTTTGGTCAACCCCATTTAAGTTATGGGGCAGTAACAGCACACTTTTCAAAACATGTTTTTCAGCAAAAATAAACATGTTTCTGCAAGTTTGGTCAACCCCATGTAAGTTATGGGGCAGTAATAACACACCTTTCAAAACGTGTTTTTCTGCCCGAAATAAACAAGTTTTTTCAGTCAACTGAATCCCCATGTAACAACAAGGCTCAGAAGAGCCCACACACTCAGCTCTTAACCCCAGTGTGCAGAAAGTGTTAAAACGTGTTTTTCAGCAAGAATAAACATGTTTCTGCAAGTTTGGTCAACCCCATGTAAGTTATGTGGCAGTAACAGCACACTTTTCAAAACGTGTTTTTCAGCCCGAAATAAACGCGTTTTTTCAGACAAATGAATCCCCATGTAACAACAAGGCTCAGAAGAGCCCACACACTCAGCTCTTAACCCCAGTGTGCAGAAAGTGTTAAAACGTGTTTTTCAGACAACTGAATCCCCTTGTATCTGCAAGGCTCAGAAGAGCCCTCACACTCAGCTCTTAACCCCAGTGTGCAGAAAGTGTTAAAACGTGTTTTTCAGCAAAAATAAACATGTTTCTGCAAGTTTGGTCAACCCCATGTAAGATATGGGGCAGTAACAGCACACTTTTCAAAACGTGTTTTTCAGCCCGAAATAAACACGTTTTTTCAGTCAACTGAATCCCCATGTAACAACAAGGCTCAGAAGAGCCCACACACTCAGCTCTTAACCCCAGTGTGCAGAAAGTGTTAAAACGTGTTTTTCAGCAAAAATAAACATGTTTCTGCAAGTTTGGTCAACCCCATGTAAGTTATGGGGCAGTAACAGCACACTTTTCAAAACGTGTTTTTCAGCCCGAAATAAACGCCTTTTTTCAGACAACTGAATCCCCTTGTATCTGCAAGGCTCAGAAGAGCCCACAAACTCAGCTCTTAACCCCATTGTGCAGAAAATGTCAAATTCGTGTTTTTCAGCAAAAATAAACATGTTTCTGCAAGTTTGGTCAACCCCATTTAAGTTATGTGGCAGTAACAGCACACTTTTCAAAACGTGTTTTTCAGCAAAAATAAACATGTTTCTGCAAGTTTGGTCAACCCCATGTAAGTTATGGGGCAGTAATAACACACCTTTCAAAACGTGTTTTTCAGCCCGAAATAAACACGTTTTTTCAGTCAACTGAATCCCCATGTAACAACAAGGCTCAGAAGAGCCCACACACTCAGCTCTTAACCCCAGTGTGCAGAAAGTGTCAAAACGTGTTTTTCAGCAAAAATAAACATGTTTCTGCAAGTTTGGTCAACCCCATGTAAGTTATGGGGCAGTAATAACACACCTTTCAAAACGTGTTTTTCAGCCCGAAATAAACACGTTTTTTCAGTCAACTGAATCCCCATGTAACAACAAGGCTCAGAAGAGCCCACACACTCAGCTCTTAACCCCAGTGTGCAGAAAGTGTTAAAACGTGTTTTTCAGCAAAAATAAACGTTTCTGCAAGTTTGGTCAACCCCATGTAAGTTATGGGGCAGTAACAGCACACTTTTCAAAACGTGTTTTTCAGCCCGAAATAAACACGTTTTTTCAGTCAACTGAATCCCCATGTAACAACAAGGCTCAGAAGAGCCCACACACTCAGCTCTTAACCCCAGTGTGCAGAAAGTGTTAAAACGTGTTTTTCAGCAAAAATAAACATGTTTCTGCAAGTTTGGTCAACCCCATGTAAGTTATGGGGCAGTAACAGCACACTTTTCAAAACGTGTTTTTCAGCCCGAAATAAACGCGTTTTTTCAGACCGCTGAATCCCTATGTAACTGAAAAGGCTCAGAAGAGCCCACACACTCAGCTCTTAACCCCAGTGTGCAGAAAGTGTCAAAACATATATTTCAGCAGAAATAAACGTTTCTGAAAGTTTTGTCACCCCCATGCAACTTATGGGGCAGTAACAGCACACTTTTCAAAACGTGTTGTACAGCACGAAATAAACGCGTTTTTTCAGACCGCTGAATCCCTATGTAGCTGCAAGGCTCAGAAGAGCCCACACACTCAGCTCTTAACCCCAGTGTGCAGAAAGTGTCAAAACGTGTTTTTCAGCAGAAAAAAACATGTTTCTGCAAGTTTGGTCACCCCCATGCAACTTATGGGGCAGTAAAAGCACCCTTTTCAAAACGTGTTTTTCAGCACGAAATAAACGCGTTTTTTCAGACCGCTGAATCCCTATGTAACTGCAAGGCTCAGAAGAGCCCACACACTCAGCTCTTAACACCAGTGTGCAGAAAGTGTCAAAACGTGTTTTTCAGCAGAAATAAACATGTTTCTGAAATTTGGTCACCCCCATGCAACTTATGGGGCAGTAACAGCACACTTTTCAAAACGTGTTTTTCTGCCCGAAATAAACGCGCTTTTTCAGACCGCTGTATCCCTATGTAACTGCAAGGCTCAGAAGAGCCCACAAACTCAGCTCTTAACCCCAGTGTGCAGAAAGTGTCAAAACGTGTTTTTCAGCAGAAAAAAACATGTTTCTGCAAGTTTGGTCACCCCCATGCAACTTATGGGGCAGTAACAGCACTCTTTTCAAAACGTGTTTTTCAGCTCGAAATAAACGCGTTTTTTCAGGCCGCTGAATCCCAATGTAGCTGCAAGGCTCAGAAGAGCCCACACACTCAGCTCTTAACCCCAGTGTGCAGAAAGTGTCAAAACGTGTTTTTCAGCAGAAATAAACATGTTTCTGCAAGTTTGATCACCCCCATGCAACTTATGGGGCAGTAACAGCACCCTTTTCAAAACGTGTTTTTCAGGACGAAATAAACGCGTTTTTTCAATCCGCTGAATCCCTATGTAGCTGCAAGGCTCAGAGGAGCCCACACACTCAGCTCTTAACCCCAGTGTGCAGAAAGTGTCAAAACGTGTTTTTCAGCAGAAATAAACATGTTTCTGCAAGTTTGGTCACCCCCATGCAACTTATTGGGCAGTAAAAGCACCCTTTTCAAAACGTGTTTTTCAGAAGGAAATAAACGCGTTTTTTCAGACCGCTGAATCCCTATGTAACTGCAAGGCTCAGAAGAGCCCACACACTCAGCTCTTAACCCCAGTGTGCAGAAAGTGTCAAAACGTGTTTTTCAGCAGAAATAAACATATTTCTGCAAGTTTGATCACCCCCATGCAACTTATGGGGCAGTAACAGCACCCTTTTCAAAACGTGTTTTTCAGCCCGAAATAAACGCGTTTTTTCAGACCGCTGAAGAGCCCACACACTCAGTTCTTAACCCCAGTGTGCAGAAAGTGTCAAAACGTGTTTTTCAGCAGAAATAAACATGTTTCTGCAAGTTTGGTCACCCCCATGCAACTTATGGGGCAGTAACAGCACCCTTTTCAAAACGTGTTTTTCAGCCCGAAATAAACGCGTTTTTTCAGTCCGCTGAATCCCTATGTAACTGCAAGGCTCAGAAGAGCCCACACACTCAGCTCTTAACCCCAGTGTGCAGAAAGTGTCAAAACGTGTTTTTCAGCAGAAATAAACATGTTTCTGCAAGTTTGGTCACCCCCATGCAACTTATGGGGCAGTAACAGCACCCTTTTCAAAACGTGTTTTTCAGCCCGAAATAAACACGTTTTTTCAGTCAACTGAATCCCCATGTAACAACAAGGCTCAGAAGAGCCCACACACTCAGCTCTTAACCCCAGTGTGCAGAAAGTGTTAAAACGTGTTTTTCAGCAAAAATAAACATGTTTCTGCAAGTTTGGTCAACCCCATGTAAGTTATGGGGCAGTAACAGCACACTTTTCAAAACGTGTTTTTCAGCCCGAAATAAACGCCTTATTTCAGACAACTGAATCCCCTTGTAACTACAAGGCTCAGAAGAGCCCACACACTCAGCTCTTAACCCCAGTGTGCAGAAAGTGTCAAAACGTGTTTTTCAGCAAAAATAAACGTTTCTGCAAGTTTGGTCAACCCCATTTAAGTTATGGGGCAGTAACAGCACACTTTTCAAAACATGTTTTTCAGCAAAAATAAACATGTTTCTGCAAGTTTGGTCAACCCCATGTAAGTTATGGGGCAGTAATAACACACCTTTCAAAACGTGTTTTTCAGCCCGAAATAAACACATTTTTTCAGTCAACTGAATCCCCATGTAACAACAAGGCTCAGAAGAGCCCACACACTCAGCTCTTAACCCCAGTGTGCAGAAAGTGTTAAAACGTGTTTTTCAGCAAAAATAAACATGTTTCTGCAAGTTTGGTCAACCCCATGTAAGTTATGGGGCAGTAACAGCACACTTTTCAAAACGTGTTTTTCAGCCCGAAATAAACGCCTTATTTCAGACAACTGAATCCCCTTGTAACTACAAGGCTCAGAAGAGCCCACACACTCAGCTCTTAACCCCATTGTGCAGAAAGTGTCAAAACGTGTTTTTCAGCAAAAATAAACATGTTTCTGCAAGTTTGGTCAACCCAATTTAAGTTATGGGGCAGTAACAGCACACTTTTCAAAACGTGTTTTTCAGCCCGAAATAAACGCGCTTTTTCAGACAAATGAATCCCCATGTAACTACAAGGCTCAGAAGAGCCCACACACTCAGCTCTTAACCCCAGTCTGCTGAAAGTGTCAAAACGTGTTTTTCAGCAGAAATAAACATGTTTCTGCAAGTTTGGTCAACCCCATCTAAGTTATGGGGCAGTAACAGCACACTTTTCAAAACGTGTTTTTCTGCCCGAAATAAACGCGTTTTTTCAGACAACTGAATCCCCTTGTATCTGCAAGGCTCAGAAGAGCCCACACACTCAGCTCTTAACCCCAGTGTGCAGAAAGTGTCAAAACGTGTTTTTCAGCAAAAATAAACATGTTTCTGCAAGTTTGGTCAACCCCATGTAAGTTATGGGGCAGTAACAGCACACTTTTCAAAACGTGTTTTTCAGCCCGAAATAAACGCCTTTTTTCAGACAACTGAATCCCCATGTAACTACAAGGCTCAGAAGAGCCCACACACTCAGCTCTTAACCCCAGTGTGCAGAAAGTGTCAAAACGTGTTTTTCAGCAAAAATAAACATGTTTCTGCAAGTTTGGTCAACCCCATGTAAGTTATGGGGCAGTAATAACACACCTTTCAAAACGTGTTTTTCAGCCCGAAATAAACACGTTTTTTCAGTCAACTGAATCCCCATGTAACAACAAGGCTCAGAAGAGCCCACACACTCAGCTCTTAACCCCAGTGTGCAGAAAGTGTTAAAACGTGTTTTTCAGCAAAAATAAACATGTTTCTGCAAGTTTGGTCAACCCCATGTAAGTTATGTGGCAGTAACAGCACACTTTTCAAAACGTGTTTTTCAGCCCGAAATAAACGCGTTTTTTCAGACAAATGAATCCCCATGTAACTACAAGGCTCAGAAGAGCCCACACACTCAGCTCTTAACCCCAGTCTGCTGAAAGTGTCAAAACGTGTTTTTCAGCGGAAATAAACATGTTTCTGCAAGTTTGGTCAACCCCATCTAAGTTATGGGGCAGTAACAGCACACTTTTCAAAATGTGTTTTTCTGCCCGAAATAAACGCGTTTTTTCAGACAACTGAATCCCCTTGTATCTGCAAGGCTCAGAAGAGCCCTCACACTCAGCTCTTAACCCCAGTGTGCAGAAAGTGTTAAAACGTGTTTTTCAGCAAAAATAAACATGTTTCTGCAAGTTTGGTCAACCCCATGTAAGTTATGGGGCAGTAACAGCACACTTTTCAAAACGTGTTTTTCAGCCCGAAATAAACACGTTTTTTCAGTCAACTGAATCCCCATGTAACAACAAGGCTCAGAAGAGCCCACACACTCAGCTCTTAACCCCAGTGTGCAGAAAGTGTTAAAACGTGTTTTTCAGCAAAAATAAACATGTTTCTGCAAGTTTGGTCAACCCCATGTAAGTTATGGGGCAGTAACAGCACACTTTTCAAAACGTGTTTTTCAGCCCGAAATAAACGCCTTTTTTCAGACAACTGAATCCCCTTGTATCTGCAAGGCTCAGAAGAGCCCACAAACTCAGCTCTTAACCCCATTGTGCAGAAAGTGTCAAAACGTGTTTTTCAGCAGAAATAAACATGTTTCTGCAAGTTTGGTCACCCCCATGCAACTTATGGGGCAGTAACAGCACCCTTTTCAAAACGTGTTTTTCAGCCCGAAATAAACGCCTTTTTTCAGACAACTGAATCCCCTTGTATCTGCAAGGCTCAGAAGAGCCCACAAACTCAGCTCTTAACCCCAGTGTGCAGAAAGTGTCAAAACGTGTTTTTCAGCAGAAATAAACATGTTTCTGCAAGTTTGGTCACCCCCATGCAACTTATGGGGCAGTAACAGCACCCTTTTCAAAACGTGTTTTTCAGCCCGAAATAAACACGTTTTTTCAGTCAACTGAATCCCCATGTAACAACAAGGCTCAGAAGAGCCCACACACTCAGCTCTTAACCCCAGTGTGCAGAAAGTGTTAAAACGTGTTTTTCAGCAAAAATAAACATGTTTCTGCAAGTTTGGTCAACCCCATGTAAGTTATGGGGCAGTAACAGCACTCTTTTCAAAACATGTTTTTCAGCCCGAAATAAACGCCTTTTTTCAGACAACTGAATCCCCATGTAACTACAAGGCTCAGAAGAGCCCACACACTCAGCTCTTAACCCCATTGTGCAGAAAGTGTCAAAACGTGTTTTTCAGCAAAAATAAACGTTTCTGCAAGTTTGGTCAACCCCATTTAAGTTATGGGGCAGTAACAGCACACTTTTCAAAACATGTTTTTCAGCAAAAATAAACATGTTTCTGCAAGTTTGGTCAACCCCATGTAAGTTATGGGGCAGTAATAACACACCTTTCAAAACGTGTTTTTCAGCCCGAAATAAACACATTTTTTCAGTCAACTGAATCCCCATGTAACAACAAGGCTCAGAAGAGCCCACACACTCAGCTCTTAACCCCAGTGTGCAGAAAGTGTTAAAACGTGTTTTTCAGCAAAAATAAACATGTTTCTGCAAGTTTGGTCAACCCCATGTAAGTTATGGGGCAGTAACAGCACACTTTTCAAAACGTGTTTTTCAGCCCGAAATAAACGCCTTATTTCAGACAACTGAATCCCCTTGTAACTACAAGGCTCAGAAGAGCCCACACACTCAGCTCTTAACCCCAGTCTGCTGAAAGTGTCAAAACGTGTTTTTCAGCAAAAATAAACATGTTTCTGCAAGTTTGGTCAACCCCATTTAAGTTATGGGGCAGTAACAGCACACTTTTCAAAACGTGTTTTTCAGCCCGAAATAAACGCGCTTTTTCAGACAAATGAATCCCCATGTAACTACAAGGCTCAGAAGAGCCCACACACTCAGCTCTTAACCCCAGTCTGCTGAAAGTGTCAAAACGTGTTTTTCAGCAGAAATAAACATGTTTCTGCAAGTTTGGTCAACCCCATCTAAGTTATGGGGCAGTAACAGCACACTTTTCAAAACGTGTTTTTCTGCCCGAAATAAACGCGTTTTTTCAGACAACTGAATCCCCTTGTATCTGCAAGGCTCAGAAGAGCCCACACACTCAGCTCTTAACCCCAGTGTGCAGAAAGTGTCAAAACGTGTTTTTCAGCAAAAATAAACATGTTTCTGCAAGTTTGGTCAACCCCATGTAAGTTATGGGGCAGTAATAACACACCTTTCAAAACGTGTTTTTCAGCCCGAAATAAACACGTTTTTTCAGTCAACTGAATCCCCATGTAACAACAAGGCTCAGAAGAGCCCACACACTCAGCTCTTAACCCCAGTGTGCAGAAAGTGTCAAAACGTGTTTTTCAGCAAAAATAAACATGTTTCTGCAAGTTTGGTCAACCCCATGTAAGTTATGTGGCAGTAACAGCACACTTTTCAAAACGTGTTTTTCAGCCCGAAATAAACGCGTTTTTTCAGACAAATGAATCCCCATGTAACTACAAGGCTCAGAAGAGCCCACACACTCAGCTCTTAACCCCAGTCTGCTGAAAGTGTCAAAACGTGTTTTTCAGCGGAAATAAACATGTTTCTGCAAGTTTGGTCAACCCCATCTAAGTTATGGGGCAGTAACAGCACACTTTTCAAAATGTGTTTTTCTGCCCGAAATAAACGCGTTTTTTCAGACAACTGAATCCCCTTGTATCTGCAAGGCTCAGAAGAGCCCTCACACTCAGCTCTTAACCCCAGTGTGCAGAAAGTGTTAAAACGTGTTTTTCAGCAAAAATAAACATGTTTCTGCAAGTTTGGTCAACCCCATGTAAGTTATGGGGCAGTAACAGCACACTTTTCAAAACGTGTTTTTCAGCCCGAAATAAACACGTTTTTTCAGTCAACTGAATCCCCATGTAACAACAAGGCTCAGAAGAGCCCACACACTCAGCTCTTAACCCCAGTGTGCAGAAAGTGTTAAAACGTGTTTTTCAGCAAAAATAAACATGTTTCTGCAAGTTTGGTCAACCCCATGTAAGTTATGGGGCAGTAACAGCACACTTTTCAAAACGTGTTTTTCAGCCCGAAATAAACGCCTTTTTTCAGACAACTGAATCCCCTTGTATCTGCAAGGCTCAGAAGAGCCCACAAACTCAGTTCTTAACCCCATTGTGCAGAAAGTGTCAAAACGTGTTTTTCAGCAAAAATAAACATGTTTCTGCAAGTTTGGTCAACCCCATTTAAGTTATGTGGCAGTAACAGCACACTTTTCAAAACGTGTTTTTCAGCCCAAAATAAACGCGCTTTTTCAGACAAATGAATCCCCATGTAACTACAAGGCTCAGAAGAGCCCACACACTCAGCTCTTAACCCCAGTCTGCTGAAAGTGTCAAAACGTGTTTTTCAGCAGAAATAAACATGTTTCTGCAAGTTTGGTCAACCCCATCTAAGTTATGGGGCAGTAACAGCACACTTTTCAAAACGTGTTTTTCTGCCCGAAATAAACGCGTTTTTTCAGACAACTGAATCCCCTTGTATCTGCAAGGCTCAGAAGAGCCCACACACTCAGCTCTTAACCCCAGTGTGCAGAAAGTGTCAAAACGTGTTTTTCAGCAAAAATAAACATGTTTCTGCAAGTTTGGTCAACCCCATGTAAGTTATGGGGCAGTAACAGCACACTTTTCAAAACGTGTTTTTCAGCCCGAAATAAACGCCTTTTTTCAGACAACTGAATCCCCATGTAACTACAAGGCTCAGAAGAGCCCACACACTCAGCTCTTAACCCCAGTGTGCAGAAAGTGTCAAAACGTGTTTTTCAGCAAAAATAAACATGTTTCTGCAAGTTTGGTCAACCCCATGTAAGTTATGGGGCAGTAATAACACACCTTTCAAAACGTGTTTTTCAGCCCGAAATAAACACGTTTTTTCAGTCAACTGAATCCCCATGTAACAACAAGGCTCAGAAGAGCCCACACACTCAGCTCTTAACCCCAGTGTGCAGAAAGTGTTAAAACGTGTTTTTCAGCAAAAATAAACATGTTTCTGCAAGTTTGGTCAACCCCATGTAAGTTATGTGGCAGTAACAGCACACTTTTCAAAACGTGTTTTTCAGCCCGAAATAAACGCGTTTTTTCAGACAAATGAATCCCCATGTAACTACAAGGCTCAGAAGAGCCCACACACTCAGCTCTTAACCCCAGTCTGCTGAAAGTGTCAAAACGTGTTTTTCAGCGGAAATAAACATGTTTCTGCAAGTTTGGTCAACCCCATCTAAGTTATGGGGCAGTAACAGCACACTTTTCAAAATGTGTTTTTCTGCCCGAAATAAACGCGTTTTTTCAGACAACTGAATCCCCTTGTATCTGCAAGGCTCAGAAGAGCCCTCACACTCAGCTCTTAACCCCAGTGTGCAGAAAGTGTTAAAACGTGTTTTTCAGCAAAAATAAACATGTTTCTGCAAGTTTGGTCAACCCCATGTAAGTTATGGGGCAGTAACAGCACACTTTTCAAAACGTGTTTTTCAGCCCGAAATAAACACGTTTTTTCAGTCAACTGAATCCCCATGTAACAACAAGGCTCAGAAGAGCCCACACACTCAGCTCTTAACCCCAGTGTGCAGAAAGTGTTAAAACGTGTTTTTCAGCAAAAATAAACATGTTTCTGCAAGTTTGGTCAACCCCATGTAAGTTATGGGGCAGTAACAGCACACTTTTCAAAACGTGTTTTTCAGCCCGAAATAAACGCCTTTTTTCAGACAACTGAATCCCCATGTAACTACAAGGCTCAGAAGAGCCCACACACTCAGCTCTTAACCCCAGTCTGCTGAAAGTGTCAAAACGTGTTTTTCAGCAGAAATAAACATGTTTCTGCAAGTTTGGTCACCCCCATGCAACTTATGGGTTAGTAACAGCACCCTTTTCAAAACGTGTTTTTCAGCCCGAAATAAACGCGTTTTTTCAGACCGCTGAATCCCAATGTAGCTGCAAGGATCAGAAGAGCCCACACACTCAGCTCTTAACCCCAGTGTGCAGAAAGTGTCAAAACGTGTTTTTCAGCAGAAATAAACATGTTTCTGCAAGTTTGGTCACCCCCATGCAACTTATGGGGCAGTAACAGCACCCTTTTCAAAACGTGTTTTTCAGCCCGAAATAAACGCGTTTTTTCAGACCGCTGAATCCCTATGTAACTGAAAAGGCTCAGAAGAGCCCACACACTCAGCTCTTAACCCCAGTGTGCAGAAAGTGTCAAAACATATATTTCAGCAGAAATAAACGTTTCTGAAAGTTTTGTCACCCCCATGCAACTTATGGGGCAGTAACAGCACACTTTTCAAAACGTGTTGTACAGCACGAAATAAACGCGTTTTTTCAGACCGCTGAATCCCTATGTAGCTGCAAGGCTCAGAAGAGCCCACACACTCAGCTCTTAACCCCAGTGTGCAGAAAGTGTCAAAACGTGTTTTTCAGCAGAAAAAAACATGTTTCTGCAAGTTTGGTCACCCCCATGCAACTTATGGGGCAGTAAAAGCACCCTTTTCAAAACGTGTTTTTCAGCACGAAATAAACGCGTTTTTTCAGACCGCTGAATCCCTATGTAACTGCAAGGCTCAGAAGAGCCCACACACTCAGCTCTTAACCCCAGTGTGCAGAAAGTGTCAAAACGTGTTTTTCAGCAGAAATAAACATGTTTCTGAAATTTGGTCACCCCCATGCAACTTATGGGGCAGTAACAGCACACTTTTCAAAACGTGTTTTTCAGCCCGAAATAAACGCGTTTTTTCAGACCGCTGTATCCCTATGTAACTGCAAGGCTCAGAAGAGCCCACAAACTCAGCTCTTAACCCCAGTGTGCAGAAAGTGTCAAAACGTGTTTTTCAGCAGAAAAAAACATGTTTCTGCAAGTTTGGTCACCCCCATGCAACTTATGGGGCAGTAACAGCACTCTTTTCAAAACGTGTTTTTCAGCTCGAAATAAACGCGTTTTTTCAGACCGCTGAATCCCAATGTAGCTGCAAGGCTCAGAACAGCCCACACACTCAGCTCTTAACCCCAGTGTGCAGAAAGTGTCAAAACGTGTTTTTCAGCAGAAATAAACATGTTTCTGCAAGTTTGATCACCCCCATGCAACTTATGGGGCAGTAACAGCACCCTTTTCAAAACGTGTTTTTCAGGACGAAATAAACGCGTTTTTTCAATCCGCTGAATCCCTATGTAGCTGCAAGGCTCAGAGGAGCCCACACACTCAGCTCTTAACCCCAGTGTGCAGAAAGTGTCAAAACGTGTTTTTCAGCAGAAATAAACATGTTTCTGCAAGTTTGGTCACCCCCATGCAACTTATTGGGCAGTAAAAGCACCCTTTTCAAAACGTGTTTTTCAGAAGGAAATAAACGCGTTTTTTCAGACCGCTGAATCCCTATGTAACTGCAAGGCTCAGAAGAGCCCACACACTCAGCTCTTAACCCCAGTGTGCAGAAAGTGTCAAAACGTGTTTTTCAGCAGAAATAAACATATTTCTGCAAGTTTGATCACCCCCATGCAACTTATGGGGCAGTAACAGCACCCTTTTCAAAACGTGTTTTTCAGCCCGAAATAAACGCGTTTTTTCAGACCGCTGAAGAGCCCACACACTCAGTTCTTAACCCCAGTGTGCAGAAAGTGTCAAAACGTGTTTTTCAGCAGAAATAAACACGTTTCTGCAAGTTTGGTCACCCCCATGCAACTTATGGGGCAGTAACAGCACCCTTTTCAAAACGTGTTTTTCAGCCCGAAATAAACGCGTTTTTTCAGACCGCTGAATCCCTATGTAACTGCAAGGCTCAGAAGAGCCCACACACTCAGCTCTTAACCCCAGTGTGCAGAAAGTGTCAAAACGTGTTTTTCAGCAGAAATAAACATGTTTCTGCAAGTTTGGTCACCCCCATGCAACTTATGGGGCAGTAACAGCACCCTTTTCAAAACGTGTTTTTCAGCCCGAAATAAACACGTTTTTTCAGTCAACTGAATCCCCATGTAACAACAAGGCTCAGAAGAGCCCACACACTCAGCTCTTAACCCCAGTGTGCAGAAAGTGTTAAAACGTGTTTTTCAGCAAAAATAAACATGTTTCTGCAAGTTTGGTCAACCCCATGTAAGTTATGGGGCAGTAACAGCACTCTTTTCAAAACATGTTTTTCAGCCCGAAATAAACGCCTTTTTTCAGACAACTGAATCCCCATGTAACTACAAGGCTCAGAAGAGCCCACACACTCAGCTCTTAACCCCAGTGTGCAGAAAGTGTCAAAACGTGTTTTTCAGCAAAAATAAACGTTTCTGCAAGTTTGGTCAACCCCATTTAAGTTATGGGGCAGTAACAGCACACTTTTCAAAACATGTTTTTCAGCAAAAATAAACATGTTTCTGCAAGTTTGGTCAACCCCATGTAAGTTATGGGGCAGTAATAACACACCTTTCAAAACGTGTTTTTCAGCCCGAAATAAACACGTTTTTTCAGTCAACTGAATCCCCATGTAACAACAAGGCTCAGAAGAGCCCACACACTCAGCTCTTAACCCCATTGTGCAGAAAGTGTCAAAACGTGTTTTTCAGCAAAAATAAACATGTTTCTGCAAGTTTGGTCAACCCCATTTAAGTTATGGGGCAGTAACAGCACACTTTTCAAAACGTGTTTTTCAGCCCGAAATAAACGCGCTTTTTCAGACAAATGAATCCCCATGTAACTACAAGGCTCAGAAGAGCCCACATACTCAGCTCTTAACCCCAGTCTGCTGAAAGTGTCAAAACGTGTTTTTCAGCAGAAATAAACATGTTTCTGCAAGTTTGGTCAACCCCATCTAAGTTATGGGGCAGTAACAGCACACTTTTCAAAACGTGTTTTTCTGCCCGAAATAAACGCGTTTTTTCAGACAACTGAATCCCCTTGTATCTGCAAGGCTCAGAAGAGCCCACACACTCAGCTCTTAACCCCAGTGTGCAGAAAGTGTCAAAACGTGTTTTTCAGCAAAAATAAACATGTTTCTGCAAGTTTGGTCAACCCCATTTAAGTTATGTGGCAGTAACAGCACACTTTTCAAAACGTGTTTTTCAGCCCGAAATAAACGCGTTTTTTCAGACAACTGAATCCCCATGTAACAACAAGGCTCAGAAGAGCCCACACACTCAGCTCTTAACCCCAGTCTGCTGAAAGTGTCAAAACGTGTTTTTCAGCAGAAATAAACATGTTTCTGCAAGTTTGGTCAACCCCATCTAAGTTATGGGGCAGTAACAGCACACTTTTCAAAACGTGTTTTTCTGCCCGAAATAAACGCGTTTTTTCAGACAACTGAATCCCCTTGTATCTGCAAGGCTCAGAAGAGCCCACACACTCAGCTCTTAACCCCAGTGTGCAGAAAGTGTCAAAACGTGTTTTTCAGCAAAAATAAACATGTTTCTGCAAGTTTGGTCAACCCCATGTAAGTTATGGGGCAGTAACAGCACACTTTTCAAAACGTGTTTTTCAGCCCGAAATAAACGCCTTTTTTCAGACAACTGAATCCCCATGTAACTACAAGGCTCAGAAGAGCCCACACACTCAGCTCTTAACCCCAGTGTGCAGAAAGTGTCAAAACGTGTTTTTCAGCAAAAATAAACATGTTTCTGCAAGTTTGGTCAACCCCATGTAAGTTATGGGGCAGTAATAACACACCTTTCAAAACATGTTTTTCAGCCCGAAATAAACACGTTTTTTCAGTCAACTGAATCCCCATGTAACAACAAGGCTCAGAAGAGCCCACACACTCAGCTCTTAACCCCAGTGTGCAGAAAGTGTTAAAACGTGTTTTTCAGCAAAAATAAACATGTTTCTGCAAGTTTGGTCAACCCCATGTAAGTTATGTGGCAGTAACAGCACACTTTTCAAAACGTGTTTTTTAGCCCGAAATAAACGCGTTTTTTCAGACAAATGAATCCCCATGTAACTACAAGGCTCAGAAGAGCCCACACACTCAGCTCTTAACCCCAGTCTGCTGAAAGTGTCAAAACGTGTTTTTCAGCGGAAATAAACATGTTTCTGCAAGTTTGGTCAACCCCATCTAAGTTATGGGGCAGTAACAGCACACTTTTCAAAATGTGTTTTTCTGCCCGAAATAAACGCGTTTTTTCAGACAACTGAATCCCCTTGTATCTGCAAGGCTCAGAAGAGCCCTCACACTCAGCTCTTAACCCCAGTGTGCAGAAAGTGTTAAAACGTGTTTTTCAGCAAAAATAAACATGTTTCTGCAAGTTTGGTCAACCCCATGTAAGTTATGGGGCAGTAACAGCACACTTTTCAAAACGTGTGTAGTGATTCATAGCCGGTTCAGGGACGCCAAATATGTAATCATAGTGGCTCTCTGAAGGCACCAGTTCTGTAGGGTTTGGGCATTTACTGAGACAATTATTAATTGTAGCAGTAAATCACAAAGTTGATTCTTTTGATGGCTTTAGAATCCAACCATGCGACATAACTCAAACAACGCGCACACACAGGTACTAATACACGAGGATACATTTATTAATACATAGAATATGCATATAAACTAACAGATCTTATCGAGAGGGTTATCAGAATACAAAAGATATATATTCAATCAGTTACGAAGTGTTACATATATCAAGAGGACATACGTTCAGTATATCATTCATTAAGACCGTTTCGTAAAGTGAACTTGGTTACAACTTCTACATTAGATACTCAAACAAGTACATAACTCTTAGGAATTAAATTGATATCAACTGGTTGGGATAACAATTGAATTCTCGAGCTGTAATGCATTGAAGTTGAATACTCATCCAATCTCTGGGGATTCAGATCTCCTGCGGGCACAAAGAAACAGTTGCAGGCTGTTGCTGTCCAATCCGCGCTCTCTGGCTCGGTGCCAGGCTGTGATGTGCGGCTTGCGACGGTGCGCTGCTGATGCTCACTGTTGGCTTTAACTAGCAAAGTTTGTGCACAAGAGAAAAGATGACTGTGGGTCCCAGCAAGTCAGGAAGAGGACCAGTTCGTTATGATGAAGAGCTAGTTCTGAATAGTGATTCAGCTGTCCACAGTTCCGACCTGTTCACGAGGCCTGCTGCTGGTTACTCTCTGGCAACCTCCACTCTAGACTCTTAGAACAAAGGAAAGTTCTGGCACTCGGACACACTGGCCGTTCCGTGGTTGTCCGGGCTGAGTCTCAGGATGGTCAGGAGGCGCGCTGCGAGAATGTCCTGCCCTTGGGATTCTCCTTTGAATTCCTTCTGAATCTTGTCTGAATCTTGTTGAATCTCCCAGGCTCTCTGTGTTGCCTGTTTTTACCTGGAGGAACTTCAGCTCATTGATTGGCTGAAAGTTCCATGGGCATCAGAGTCCCACGTGGGTTACTCGGCCCTACCAGTCCCTGATTGGTTGATCAAGGTGAGATATGAGTCACTTAGTCCTGACACTTAGGAATGCAATCCAGATGTCCAACTCGCACTCCCTAGACAGATAGGCACCAATGGATGACCATTGATCATGATAGCCAGGCTTAGCTAAGTGCATCCCCCTTTGGGAGCTGTCCTTGGACCTTAAATCACCTTGCATGAATGGTTTCTCTGTGGCTGCACCACAGAGATGAACAGAGAAATGAGGCCTCATTTGGGAAGCTCAGAAACACTTAATTCTGCCTTATTATTAAGCCTCGCCGCTACATATCCCCCCTTTTTGAAGGCCACGAGGTCCCGAGGCATTGTTGCCTTCAAAACAAAACAGAGTTAAGTGATGTCCCTTGCCATTAGAACATTAACCTTAAATGTCTACATTACTCCTCGAGAATTCATACCGGAACCAGCATTGGATACAAACAGGATGAATAACATCTGGAGTATGTATAAACACGGTAGGAGACATTATCTCAGTCTAGGAATTACACATCAGGAAGTTCACTGTCAATATCTGATACCTCTGTGGTAGATATTTGGGGAGAAGTCACTTCCTTTCTTTTGACATGCTACCTTTGACTCATTCGTGCTACCCAGAGTACATCTTGATGTGAGAGTACAGCATTCAGAGTACACTGTCAGTCATGATCCAGCTTCCCGGCAGTAGTGTTACAATAACAACAGTTCCTGTTCCCAGCCCCCCGATAAACCACAACACCTGTGTTGGGTATCTGCTAGGGTGATTTGGAGGTTTGTTCCATTAAAGCAAACTAACTACCTGTACCTCTTCAGGGCTTACTGTTTCTTGGATTTCTATCCAATTCCTTAGTGTGGCACCTGAAGGCATCCATGACCTCAAGTTTGGTCTTATATTGTCTGGTTCCAGACCGTACAGTGTTAAGTTACCATGCTGTACTATGGCCTCCTCGGGAACTTACAGGAAAACTGTTTGATTAGGTAGCTGCATTGTGGTAGCTGTATCTTGCCCGTCACAAGTCATAGTGTCAGTTAAATGTGGTGTGCTGACCAGCCATTTACTTCCCACCTGCTCTTCATGGGGTTCATTAACCTCCCTCTGCCCATTTGTAGCTTTACACCCTTCATTGGTGAATTGTTTAGACACAGCCAATGGATAGCTTTGGTAGCCATACCCATCTCAAGATTTGGAACCAAATTCAATCTTGGATTGCCTTCTGGGTGAGCTATGAACGATGAGGTTAAAGTCACATGCTCCTCTACTGAGAAGAGTGGAATCAAGTGGGTTGGAATTTGTGCCGTGGTTAGACTGGCTACAGTGGCACTAAACTCCCTTAACAGGTCTTGTGTCAACATTCTGGCCTGTTGCACACAAGCATAAACCCACTGTATAACACCAACAATCATGTCCACTGGTTGGGGAATAAGGTTTAACCCTGTTGCATAGGAAGTTGCCTGTAGGGTTTTCCCTAAGCTTTCCAACTTTTGCTGCTGTCGATACAGTCTGTCACTACCCTCTGGCCTCTCTGACACCTGCCTTCTTGGGGCAGTCAGGGTGAGAGTGCCAGTAGCACACAAACCTACCAGAAAAAGCAAACGTGCAACAGTGGCGGCAGCAATCAGTCCTCCCAAAAGTCTTTTCGGGTGGCTGATCCCAGTCATCTCCTTCTGAGTGACTGTTGCCTTTCTAAGCTGGCGCAGCGTGTACATGGTGTCTTTCTCAGTATGCCCTGTGGCATCTTGGGCACCAACATCCTGGAAATCTGGGGAGATCTGACGCAGCGGCTGATGCTGCTCATCCGTTTCCAGGACATTTGCTTTTTCGATTTGTTCATGCCTGTGCTCTAGGAACCCTGCAGGGGGTGGTGCAGTGGTGGAGCATGCCTGACCCTCGGCTGAGTGGTCATCTGGAGCACCTGAGTGATCTGGGATTGTTATCCTATTCTCACTGTTCAGGTCCACCCTGCACACTTCCTGATTGAGGAATCCCTCTATCGGCATGTTTCCAATCGTTTGCTGGGGGTAGGTGTAGGACACCTGCTCGCTCCCCCCTTCCCTCGCTAGGGGTTCAGGGAGCTGCCCCAGCACTGGGATAGCTAGTTCACTGTCTTTGAACTTACTATCACTCACCAGGCCCATGTCAGTGCAGGCGGGGATTCTGACACCTCTCTTTGCGATGTCCTGCACTGGCAGGCGGGTGACTTGACCATCCAGCTCCAGTCTGGCTGAACCACTGTTGGTCAGACTCAGACTGACAGACTGAGCTGGTGGCTGTAAGAAAACCGGCTCGGCTTTCATTCCCTGTCCCTTCTGGGGGACTGGGTGTGTTGGAAACCCTGCCGTTGAGGCAGGAACAATCAGGTCAGTCTCACTCACTACCTGGTAGTCGTGAGAAATAATGTTACCTGACTGCAGGTTCCCTGGGTCAAAGCAGAGGGAATCAGCATCTGGGATCAGGTGTGTCCACAGCGCAGTAGTCTCAGCGTCCAGCTGGACCTCCTGTCTAACCTGTGAATGTTGCACCAGGGGCACCTGGCGGTGGCCCTGTGACAGCTGCTCAAGCAGATCCTCACTAATAGAGGACCTCTCAGGGCTAAGGGTGGGGGCTACATCACCAACCTGCTCTCCTGCCATCTGGATGCTTTCCACCACTGCGGGGTGGTGGTCCTGACCCCTCTTGGGTGCCAGGGTGCACAGGGAAAGCTCCTTTTCATCGCCAGGTGGGGAGATCTGCTCCTCTTTAGGGATGTAAAAGGTGTGTGCTTTACCTGGTGGATCAGGCGGCTGCTTGGAGCACCGCTCCTGTGGCAGGGAGGCTGTTGAGACCTCGGCCGGGACACGACTTCCCTGTATATTCGGGGAACAAGAAAATATTTGTATTTCTTGTCCAGAGGGAACAGAAGGAATCTCCGCATGGGCTTCTGTGTTCGGTGGGCACTGTGTGAGCACAGTCTGCCTCTTGGCCCCCCTTTCCTTCTCTACAGAAGGCTTAGGAGCCTTGACCTTTTTCCACACTTTGCCTTTCTGGTGATCCACCAAAGGTTCCTCTCTGAGTCGCATGCCCTTTTCTTTTTCTACCCGTTTGAGCTTGCCGTGTGACATCAAACACCTTTCAACCTCAGTGTCAATCAGTGCCTCACTGGGTAAGACATCTCCCATGGCAGCCTTGAGGTAAAAGCTTCTTGCTTTTCCTCTGCGTTTTACTGCCTGCTCTGTGACTTCAGGGGTGGAGTCAGCACTCACTTGGGAGTGGCTGACCTTATCCAGGCAGGAACTCTTCCGCTCAATCAGATAGACTGAGGGAGGGAGAGGGGGCGGGTCTCCGCCTCCTCCAGTGGAGAGTATCAGCTCATTCACGCTTCCGGCAGCCTTGGGGAGCGGTTGTCCCTGTCTTAATAAAGCTTGTTCAAGCCTGGCCAGGCGGGCAGCTACTGAATCCTTTTGTTCAGCTTTTTCTAGCCCTTTCCCTCCCCCGGTGTTCTCATGGCACTTAGGACGCTGGGTGCGGTCCTGTGTGAGTGCTTTGGAACGGGGCTTAGCCAGCTCAGGAGCCTGTGCTCCTTCGAGCAGGAGGGAATTAACCCTGCTGGCTCTGACGGCGAACACAGTCGCTTTAGCAGCTTTTTGCTCAGAGCGACTTTGGACATCATACTCCCAGGCTTTCTGCACGAATCTCTTAATATCAGTCATTTTCATGGTCTGTGCATCTGTATGCATTAAGATCATCTTTCTGACTGACGGGTGGAGATTCGCAATGAATAAACCCTTGAAATGTGTGTTCTCTTCGCAACCCTCATCATTTCGCCCTGCAAAATAAGTTCGTCTAAGTCTCTCGTAATATTCGCGAGGGGACTCTGCTCTCTCGTGCTTAATGTTAAGAGCGGCGGCTATCGCGGCAGTCGGGTCAATAAACGCACTGTATTCTTCGATAAGTGCTTGACATAGCTGCTCAAAGTCATTACAGACTTCTTTCATCTGCCTAGCCATCCACTCATGTACAGCTCTGCTGGTAGTTTTCCTGACCAGAAACACTTTCTCCTGTTCTGTGGCGTTTGGCAGGTACTGCAGGGTATACCTGAGGTCTTGAATATAACTCTTGATATTATTCTCTGACACTGCGGGGTCAAATCTCTCTATGTCCTTCGCTAGCTCTCTCAGAGAATGGAGATTTATTCTAGCTTCTCCGCTGACGGAGATATGGAAGAGATCGTGGTCAGACCTGTCGCTGCTAGAGAGAGTGCTTAATAGCGACTCGAATTCAGACCTTTTAGCAACCATCGTTAAACTTAAAGAGTATTACTTTTAAGTACGAAATTACAGTTTTACCACAGAAAACCACAAGATCAAGTATGCAATCGACCCGGTAGATCGCAAAAGATCACAAAACAATCAAGCACTGCTTAAAGAGCAAGGGGAACTTTTTTTCCTTTCGGCTTTCAGCACACTGTATTGTCGTGTATGAAACCCGCGGCGTTTTATATTGAATTATTCCGCTTGGTTGACTCATTTCAGTCTTGCCACGCCCACCCAGGGACGCCAAATAAATGTAGTGATTCATAGCCGGTTCAGGGACGCCAAATATGTAATCATAGTGGCTCTCTGAAGGCACCAGTTCTGTAGGGTTTGGGCATTTACTGAGACAATTATTAATTGTAGCAGTAAATCACAAAGTTGATTCTTTTGATGGCTTTAGAATCCAACCATGCGACATAACTCAAACAACGCGCACACACAGGTACTAATACACGAGGATACATTTATTAATACATAGAATATGCATATAAACTAACAGATCTTATCGAGAGGGTTATCAGAATACAAAAGATATATATTCAATCAGTTACGAAGTGTTACATATATCAAGAGGACATACGTTCAGTATATCATTCATTAAGACCGTTTCGTAAAGTGAACTTGGTTACAACTTCTACATTAGATACTCAAACAAGTACATAACTCTTAGGAATTAAATTGATATCAACTGGTTGGGATAACAATTGAATTCTCGAGCTGTAATGCATTGAAGTTGAATACTCATCCAATCTCTGGGGATTCAGATCTCCTGCGGGCACAAAGAAACAGTTGCAGGCTGTTGCTGTCCAATCCGCGCTCTCTGGCTCGGTGCCAGGCTGTGATGTGCGGCTTGCGACGGTGCGCTGCTGATGCTCACTGTTGGCTTTAACTAGCAAAGTTTGTGCACAGGAGAAAAGATGACTGTGGGTCCCAGCAAGTCAGGAAGAGGACCAGTTCGTTATGATGAAGAGCTAGTTCTGAATAGTGATTCAGCTGTCCACAGTTCCGACCTGTTCACGAGGCCTGCTGCTGGTTACTCTCTGGCAACCTCCACTCTAGACTCTTAGAACAAAGGAAAGTTCTGGCACTCGGACACACTGGCCGTTCCGTGGTTGTCCGGGCTGAGTCTCAGGATGGTCAGGAGGCGCGCTGCGAGAATGTCCTGCCCTTGGGATTCTCCTTTGAATTCCTTCTGAATCTTGTCTGAATCTTGTTGAATCTCCCAGGCTCTCTGTGTTGCCTGTTTTTACCTGGAGGAACTTCAGCTCATTGATTGGCTGAAAGTTCCATGGGCATCAGAGTCCCACGTGGGTTACTCGGCCCTACCAGTCCCTGATTGGTTGATCAAGGTGAGATATGAGTCACTTAGTCCTGACACTTAGGAATGCAATCCAGATGTCCAACTCGCACTCCCTAGACAGATAGGCACCAATGGATGACCATTGATCATGATAGCCAGGCTTAGCTAAGTGCATCCCCCTTTGGGAGCTGTCCTTGGACCTTAAATCACCTTGCATGAATGGTTTCTCTGTGGCTGCACCACAGAGATGAACAGAGAAATGAGGCCTCATTTGGGAAGCTCAGAAACACTTAATTCTGCCTTATTATTAAGCCTCGCCGCTACACGTGTTTTTCAGCCCGAAATAAACACGTTTTTTCAGTCAACTGAATCCCCATGTAACAACAAGGCTCAGAAGAGCCCACACACTCAGCTCTTAACCCCAGTGTGCAGAAAGTGTTAAAACGTGTTTTTCAGCAAAAATAAACATGTTTCTGCAAGTTTGGTCAACCCCATGTAAGTTATGGGGCAGTAACAGCACACTTTTCAAAACGTGTTTTTCAGCCCGAAATAAACGCGTTTTTTCAGACAACTGAATCCCCATGTAACTACAAGGCTCAGAAGAGCCCACACACTCAGCTCTTAACCCCAGTCTGCTGAAAGTGTCAAAACGTGTTTTTCAGCAGAAATAAACATGTTTCTGCAAGTTTGGTCACCCCCATGCAACTTATGGGTTAGTAACAGCACCCTTTTCAAAACGTGTTTTTCAGCCCGAAATAAACGCGTTTTTTCAGACCGCTGAATCCCAATGTAGCTGCAAGGATCAGAAGAGCCCACACACTCAGCTCTTAACCCCAGTGTGCAGAAAGTGTCAAAACGTGTTTTTCAGCAGAAATAAACATGTTTCTGCAAGTTTGGTCACCCCCATGCAACTTATGGGGCAGTAACAGCACCCTTTTCAAAACGTGTTTTTCAGCCCGAAATAAACGCGTTTTTTCAGACCGCTGAATCCCTATGTAACTGAAAAGGCTCAGAAGAGCCCACACACTCAGCTCTTAACCCCAGTGTGCAGAAAGTGTCAAAACATATATTTCAGCAGAAATAAACGTTTCTGAAAGTTTTGTCACCCCCATGCAACTTATGGGGCAGTAACAGCACACTTTTCAAAACGTGTTGTACAGCACGAAATAAACGCGTTTTTTCAGACCGCTGAATCCCTATGTAGCTGCAAGGCTCAGAAGAGCCCACACACTCAGCTCTTAACCCCAGTGTGCAGAAAGTGTCAAAACGTGTTTTTCAGCAGAAAAAAACATGTTTCTGCAAGTTTGGTCACCCCCATGCAACTTATGGGGCAGTAAAAGCACCCTTTTCAAAACGTGTTTTTCAGCACGAAATAAACGCGTTTTTTCAGACCGCTGAATCCCTATGTAACTGCAAGGCTCAGAAGAGCCCACACACTCAGCTCTTAACCCCAGTGTGCAGAAAGTGTCAAAACGTGTTTTTCAGCAGAAATAAACATATTTCTGCAAGTTTGATCACCCCCATGCAACTTATGGGGCAGTAACAGCACCCTTTTCAAAACGTGTTTTTCAGCCCGAAATAAACGCGTTTTTTCAGACCGCTGAAGAGCCCACACACTCAGTTCTTAACCCCAGTGTGCAGAAAGTGTCAAAACGTGTTTTTCAGCAGAAATAAACATGTTTCTGCAAGTTTGGTCACCCCCATGCAACTTATGGGGCAGTAACAGCACCCTTTTCAAAACGTGTTTTTCAGCCCGAAATAAACGCGTTTTTTCAGACCGCTGAATCCCTATGTAACTGCAAGGCTCAGAAGAGCCCACACACTCAGCTCTTAACCCCAGTGTGCAGAAAGTGTCAAAACGTGTTTTTCAGCAGAAATAAACATGTTTCTGCAAGTTTGGTCACCCCCATGCAACTTATGGGGCAGTAACAGCACCCTTTTCAAAACGTGTTTTTCAGCCCGAAATAAACACGTTTTTTCAGTCAACTGAATCCCCATGTAACAACAAGGCTCAGAAGAGCCCACACACTCAGCTCTTAACCCCAGTGTGCAGAAAGTGTTAAAACGTGTTTTTCAGCAAAAATAAACATGTTTCTGCAAGTTTGGTCAACCCCATGTAAGTTATGGGGCAGTAACAGCACTCTTTTCAAAACATGTTTTTCAGCCCGAAATAAACGCCTTTTTTCAGACAACTGAATCCCCATGTAACTACAAGGCTCAGAAGAGCCCACACACTCAGCTCTTAACCCCAGTGTGCAGAAAGTGTCAAAACGTGTTTTTCAGCAAAAATAAACGTTTCTGCAAGTTTGGTCAACCCCATTTAAGTTATGGGGCAGTAACAGCACACTTTTCAAAACATGTTTTTCAGCAAAAATAAACATGTTTCTGCAAGTTTGGTCAACCCCATGTAAGTTATGGGGCAGTAATAACACACCTTTCAAAACGTGTTTTTCAGCCCGAAATAAACACGTTTTTTCAGTCAACTGAATCCCCATGTAACAACAAGGCTCAGAAGAGCCCACACACTCAGCTCTTAACCCCATTGTGCAGAAAGTGTCAAAACGTGTTTTTCAGCAAAAATAAACATGTTTCTGCAAGTTTGGTCAACCCCATTTAAGTTATGGGGCAGTAACAGCACACTTTTCAAAACGTGTTTTTCAGCCCGAAATAAACGCGCTTTTTCAGACAAATGAATCCCCATGTAACTACAAGGCTCAGAAGAGCCCACACACTCAGCTCTTAACCCCAGTCTGCTGAAAGTGTCAAAACGTGTTTTTCAGCAGAAATAAACATGTTTCTGCAAGTTTGGTCAACCCCATCTAAGTTATGGGGCAGTAACAGCACACTTTTCAAAACGTGTTTTTCTGCCCGAAATAAACGCGTTTTTTCAGACAACTGAATCCCCTTGTATCTGCAAGGCTCAGAAGAGCCCACACACTCAGCTCTTAACCCCAGTGTGCAGAAAGTGTCAAAACGTGTTTTTCAGCAAAAATAAACATGTTTCTGCAAGTTTGGTCAACCCCATTTAAGTTATGTGGCAGTAACAGCACACTTTTCAAAACGTGTTTTTCAGCCCGAAATAAACGCGTTTTTTCAGACAACTGAATCCCCATGTAACAACAAGGCTCAGAAGAGCCCACACACTCAGCTCTTAACCCCAGTCTGCTGAAAGTGTCAAAACGTGTTTTTCAGCAGAAATAAACATGTTTCTGCAAGTTTGGTCAACCCCATCTAAGTTATGGGGCAGTAACAGCACACTTTTCAAAACGTGTTTTTCTGCCCGAAATAAACGCGTTTTTTCAGACAACTGAATCCCCTTGTATCTGCAAGGCTCAGAAGAGCCCACACACTCAGCTCTTAACCCCAGTGTGCAGAAAGTGTCAAAACGTGTTTTTCAGCAAAAATAAACATGTTTCTGCAAGTTTGGTCAACCCCATGTAAGTTATGGGGCAGTAACAGCACACTTTTCAAAACGTGTTTTTCAGCCCGAAATAAACGCCTTTTTTCAGACAACTGAATCCCCATGTAACTACAAGGCTCAGAAGAGCCCACACACTCAGCTCTTAACCCCAGTGTGCAGAAAGTGTCAAAACGTGTTTTTCAGCAAAAATAAACATGTTTCTGCAAGTTTGGTCAACCCCATGTAAGTTATGGGGCAGTAATAACACACCTTTCAAAACATGTTTTTCAGCCCGAAATAAACACGTTTTTTCAGTCAACTGAATCCCCATGTAACAACAAGGCTCAGAAGAGCCCACACACTCAGCTCTTAACCCCAGTGTGCAGAAAGTGTTAAAACGTGTTTTTCAGCAAAAATAAACATGTTTCTGCAAGTTTGGTCAACCCCATGTAAGTTATGTGGCAGTAACAGCACACTTTTCAATACGTGTTTTTTAGCCCGAAATAAACGCGTTTTTTCAGACAAATGAATCCCCATGTAACTACAAGGCTCAGAAGAGCCCACACACTCAGCTCTTAACCCCAGTCTGCTGAAAGTGTCAAAACGTGTTTTTCAGCGGAAATAAACATGTTTCTGCAAGTTTGGTCAACCCCATCTAAGTTATGGGGCAGTAACAGCACACTTTTCAAAATGTGTTTTTCTGCCCGAAATAAACGCGTTTTTTCAGACAACTGAATCCCCTTGTATCTGCAAGGCTCAGAAGAGCCCTCACACTCAGCTCTTAACCCCAGTGTGCAGAAAGTGTTAAAACGTGTTTTTCAGCAAAAATAAACATGTTTCTGCAAGTTTGGTCAACCCCATGTAAGTTATGGGGCAGTAACAGCACACTTTTCAAAACGTGTGTAGTGATTCATAGCCGGTTCAGGGACGCCAAATATGTAATCATAGTGGCTCTCTGAAGGCACCAGTTCTGTAGGGTTTGGGCATTTACTGAGACAATTATTAATTGTAGCAGTAAATCACAAAGTTGATTCTTTTGATGGCTTTAGAATCCAACCATGCGACATAACTCAAACAACGCGCACACACAGGTACTAATACACGAGGATACATTTATTAATACATAGAATATGCATATAAACTAACAGATCTTATCGAGAGGGTTATCAGAATACAAAAGATATATATTCAATCAGTTACGAAGTGTTACATATATCAAGAGGACATACGTTCAGTATATCATTCATTAAGACCGTTTCGTAAAGTGAACTTGGTTACAACTTCTACATTAGATACTCAAACAAGTACATAACTCTTAGGAATTAAATTGATATCAACTGGTTGGGATAACAATTGAATTCTCGAGCTGTAATGCATTGAAGTTGAATACTCATCCAATCTCTGGGGATTCAGATCTCCTGCGGGCACAAAGAAACAGTTGCAGGCTGTTGCTGTCCAATCCGCGCTCTCTGGCTCGGTGCCAGGCTGTGATGTGCGGCTTGCGACGGTGCGCTGCTGATGCTCACTGTTGGCTTTAACTAGCAAAGTTTGTGCACAGGAGAAAAGATGACTGTGGGTCCCAGCAAGTCAGGAAGAGGACCAGTTCGTTATGATGAAGAGCTAGTTCTGAATAGTGATTCAGCTGTCCACAGTTCCGACCTGTTCACGAGGCCTGCTGCTGGTTACTCTCTGGCAACCTCCACTCTAGACTCTTAGAACAAAGGAAAGTTCTGGCACTCGGACACACTGGCCGTTCCGTGGTTGTCCGGGCTGAGTCTCAGGATGGTCAGGAGGCGCGCTGCGAGAATGTCCTGCCCTTGGGATTCTCCTTTGAATTCCTTCTGAATCTTGTCTGAATCTTGTTGAATCTCCCAGGCTCTCTGTGTTGCCTGTTTTTACCTGGAGGAACTTCAGCTCATTGATTGGCTGAAAGTTCCATGGGCATCAGAGTCCCACGTGGGTTACTCGGCCCTACCAGTCCCTGATTGGTTGATCAAGGTGAGATATGAGTCACTTAGTCCTGACACTTAGGAATGCAATCCAGATGTCCAACTCGCACTCCCTAGACAGATAGGCACCAATGGATGACCATTGATCATGATAGCCAGGCTTAGCTAAGTGCATCCCCCTTTGGGAGCTGTCCTTGGACCTTAAATCACCTTGCATGAATGGTTTCTCTGTGGCTGCACCACAGAGATGAACAGAGAAATGAGGCCTCATTTGGGAAGCTCAGAAACACTTAATTCTGCCTTATTATTAAGCCTCGCCGCTACATATCCCCCCTTTTTGAAGGCCACGAGGTCCCGAGGCATTGTTGCCTTCAAAACAAAACAGAGTTAAGTGATGTCCCTTGCCATTAGAACATTAACCTTAAATGTCTACATTACTCCTCGAGAATTCATACCGGAACCAGCATTGGATACAAACAGGATGAATAACATCTGGAGTATGTATAAACACGGTAGGAGACATTATCTCAGTCTAGGAATTACACATCAGGAAGTTCACTGTCAATATCTGATACCTCTGTGGTAGATATTTGGGGAGAAGTCACTTCCTTTCTTTTGACATGCTACCTTTGACTCATTCGTGCTACCCAGAGTACATCTTGATGTGAGAGTACAGCATTCAGAGTACACTGTCAGTCATGATCCAGCTTCCCGGCAGTAGTGTTACAATAACAACAGTTCCTGTTCCCAGCCCCCCGATAAACCACAACACCTGTGTTGGGTATCTGCTAGGGTGATTTGGAGGTTTGTTCCATTAAAGCAAACTAACTACCTGTACCTCTTCAGGGCTTACTGTTTCTTGGATTTCTATCCAATTCCTTAGTGTGGCACCTGAAGGCATCCATGACCTCAAGTTTGGTCTTATATTGTCTGGTTCCAGACCGTACAGTGTTAAGTTACCATGCTGTACTATGGCCTCCTCGGGAACTTACAGGAAAACTGTTTGATTAGGTAGCTGCATTGTGGTAGCTGTATCTTGCCCGTCACAAGTCATAGTGTCAGTTAAATGTGGTGTGCTGACCAGCCATTTACTTCCCACCTGCTCTTCATGGGGTTCATTAACCTCCCTCTGCCCATTTGTAGCTTTACACCCTTCATTGGTGAATTGTTTAGACACAGCCAATGGATAGCTTTGGTAGCCATACCCATCTCAAGATTTGGAACCAAATTCAATCTTGGATTGCCTTCTGGGTGAGCTATGAACGATGAGGTTAAAGTCACATGCTCCTCTACTGAGAAGAGTGGAATCAAGTGGGTTGGAATTTGTGCCGTGGTTAGACTGGCTACAGTGGCACTAAACTCCCTTAACAGGTCTTGTGTCAACATTCTGGCCTGTTGCACACAAGCATAAACCCACTGTATAACACCAACAATCATGTCCACTGGTTGGGGAATAAGGTTTAACCCTGTTGCATAGGAAGTTGCCTGTAGGGTTTTCCCTAAGCTTTCCAACTTTTGCTGCTGTCGATACAGTCTGTCACTACCCTCTGGCCTCTCTGACACCTGCCTTCTTGGGGCAGTCAGGGTGAGAGTGCCAGTAGCACACAAACCTACCAGAAAAAGCAAACGTGCAACAGTGGCGGCAGCAATCAGTCCTCCCAAAAGTCTTTTCGGGTGGCTGATCCCAGTCATCTCCTTCTGAGTGACTGTTGCCTTTCTAAGCTGGCGCAGCGTGTACATGGTGTCTTTCTCAGTATGCCCTGTGGCATCTTGGGCACCAACATCCTGGAAATCTGGGGAGATCTGACGCAGCGGCTGATGCTGCTCATCCGTTTCCAGGACATTTGCTTTTTCGATTTGTTCATGCCTGTGCTCTAGGAACCCTGCAGGGGGTGGTGCAGTGGTGGAGCATGCCTGACCCTCGGCTGAGTGGTCATCTGGAGCACCTGAGTGATCTGGGATTGTTATCCTATTCTCACTGTTCAGGTCCACCCTGCACACTTCCTGATTGAGGAATCCCTCTATCGGCATGTTTCCAATCGTTTGCTGGGGGTAGGTGTAGGACACCTGCTCGCTCCCCCCTTCCCTCGCTAGGGGTTCAGGGAGCTGCCCCAGCACTGGGATAGCTAGTTCACTGTCTTTGAACTTACTATCACTCACCAGGCCCATGTCAGTGCAGGCGGGGATTCTGACACCTCTCTTTGCGATGTCCTGCACTGGCAGGCGGGTGACTTGACCATCCAGCTCCAGTCTGGCTGAACCACTGTTGGTCAGACTCAGACTGACAGACTGAGCTGGTGGCTGTAAGAAAACCGGCTCGGCTTTCATTCCCTGTCCCTTCTGGGGGACTGGGTGTGTTGGAAACCCTGCCGTTGAGGCAGGAACAATCAGGTCAGTCTCACTCACTACCTGGTAGTCGTGAGAAATAATGTTACCTGACTGCAGGTTCCCTGGGTCAAAGCAGAGGGAATCAGCATCTGGGATCAGGTGTGTCCACAGCGCAGTAGTCTCAGCGTCCAGCTGGACCTCCTGTCTAACCTGTGAATGTTGCACCAGGGGCACCTGGCGGTGGCCCTGTGAC
This sequence comes from Lepisosteus platostomus, assembly GCF_059453375.1. NCBI lineage: Eukaryota > Metazoa > Chordata > Actinopteri > Semionotiformes > Lepisosteidae > Lepisosteus > Lepisosteus platostomus. Next base: position 36,551,291 of record NC_142612.1, read on the forward strand.
AGCTGCTCAAGCAGATCCTCACTAATAGAGGACCTCTCAGGGCTAAGGGTGGGGGCTACATCACCAACCTGCTCTCCTGCCATCTGGATGCTTTCCACCACTGCGGGGTGGTGGTCCTGACCCCTCTTGGGTGCCAGGGTGCACAGGGAAAGCTCCTTTTCATCGCCAGGTGGGGAGATCTGCTCCTCTTTAGGGATGTAAAAGGTGTGTGCTTTACCTGGTGGATCAGGCGGCTGCTTGGAGCACCGCTCCTGTGGCAGGGAGGCTGTTGAGACCTCGGCCGGGACACGACTTCCCTGTATATTCGGGGAACAAGAAAATATTTGTATTTCTTGTCCAGAGGGAACAGAAGGAATCTCCGCATGGGCTTCTGTGTTCGGTGGGCACTGTGTGAGCACAGTCTGCCTCTTGGCCCCCCTTTCCTTCTCTACAGAAGGCTTAGGAGCCTTGACCTTTTTCCACACTTTGCCTTTCTGGTGATCCACCAAAGGTTCCTCTCTGAGTCGCATGCCCTTTTCTTTTTCTACCCGTTTGAGCTTGCCGTGTGACATCAAACACCTTTCAACCTCAGTGTCAATCAGTGCCTCACTGGGTAAGACATCTCCCATGGCAGCCTTGAGGTAAAAGCTTCTTGCTTTTCCTCTGCGTTTTACTGCCTGCTCTGTGACTTCAGGGGTGGAGTCAGCACTCACTTGGGAGTGGCTGACCTTATCCAGGCAGGAACTCTTCCGCTCAATCAGATAGACTGAGGGAGGGAGAGGGGGCGGGTCTCCGCCTCCTCCAGTGGAGAGTATCAGCTCATTCACGCTTCCGGCAGCCTTGGGGAGCGGTTGTCCCTGTCTTAATAAAGCTTGTTCAAGCCTGGCCAGGCGGGCAGCTACTGAATCCTTTTGTTCAGCTTTTTCTAGCCCTTTCCCTCCCCCGGTGTTCTCATGGCACTTAGGACGCTGGGTGCGGTCCTGTGTGAGTGCTTTGGAACGGGGCTTAGCCAGCTCAGGAGCCTGTGCTCCTTCGAGCAGGAGGGAATTAACCCTGCTGGCTCTGACGGCGAACACAGTCGCTTTAGCAGCTTTTTGCTCAGAGCGACTTTGGACATCATACTCCCAGGCTTTCTGCACGAATCTCTTAATATCAGTCATTTTCATGGTCTGTGCATCTGTATGCATTAAGATCATCTTTCTGACTGACGGGTGGAGATTCGCAATGAATAAACCCTTGAAATGTGTGTTCTCTTCGCAACCCTCATCATTTCGCCCTGCAAAATAAGTTCGTCTAAGTCTCTCGTAATATTCGCGAGGGGACTCTGCTCTCTCGTGCTTAATGTTAAGAGCGGCGGCTATCGCGGCAGTCGGGTCAATAAACGCACTGTATTCTTCGATAAGTGCTTGACATAGCTGCTCAAAGTCATTACAGACTTCTTTCATCTGCCTAGCCATCCACTCATGTACAGCTCTGCTGGTAGTTTTCCTGACCAGAAACACTTTCTCCTGTTCTGTGGCGTTTGGCAGGTACTGCAGGGTATACCTGAGGTCTTGAATATAACTCTTGATATTATTCTCTGACACTGCGGGGTCAAATCTCTCTATGTCCTTCGCTAGCTCTCTCAGAGAATGGAGATTTATTCTAGCTTCTCCGCTGACGGAGATATGGAAGAGATCGTGGTCAGACCTGTCGCTGCTAGAGAGAGTGCTTAATAGCGACTCGAATTCAGACCTTTTAGCAACCATCGTTAAACTTAAAGAGTATTACTTTTAAGTACGAAATTACAGTTTTACCACAGAAAACCACAAGATCAAGTATGCAATCGACCCGGTAGATCGCAAAAGATCACAAAACAATCAAGCACTGCTTAAAGAGCAAGGGGAACTTTTTTTCCTTTCGGCTTTCAGCACACTGTATTGTCGTGTATGAAACCCGCGGCGTTTTATATTGAATTATTCCGCTTGGTTGACTCATTTCAGTCTTGCCACGCCCACCCAGGGACGCCAAATAAATGTAGTGATTCATAGCCGGTTCAGGGACGCCAAATATGTAATCATAGTGGCTCTCTGAAGGCACCAGTTCTGTAGGGTTTGGGCATTTACTGAGACAATTATTAATTGTAGCAGTAAATCACAAAGTTGATTCTTTTGATGGCTTTAGAATCCAACCATGCGACATAACTCAAACAACGCGCACACACAGGTACTAATACACGAGGATACATTTATTAATACATAGAATATGCATATAAACTAACAGATCTTATCGAGAGGGTTATCAGAATACAAAAGATATATATTCAATCAGTTACGAAGTGTTACATATATCAAGAGGACATACGTTCAGTATATCATTCATTAAGACCGTTTCGTAAAGTGAACTTGGTTACAACTTCTACATTAGATACTCAAACAAGTACATAACTCTTAGGAATTAAATTGATATCAACTGGTTGGGATAACAATTGAATTCTCGAGCTGTAATGCATTGAAGTTGAATACTCATCCAATCTCTGGGGATTCAGATCTCCTGCGGGCACAAAGAAACAGTTGCAGGCTGTTGCTGTCCAATCCGCGCTCTCTGGCTCGGTGCCAGGCTGTGATGTGCGGCTTGCGACGGTGCGCTGCTGATGCTCACTGTTGGCTTTAACTAGCAAAGTTTGTGCACAGGAGAAAAGATGACTGTGGGTCCCAGCAAGTCAGGAAGAGGACCAGTTCGTTATGATGAAGAGCTAGTTCTGAATAGTGATTCAGCTGTCCACAGTTCCGACCTGTTCACGAGGCCTGCTGCTGGTTACTCTCTGGCAACCTCCACTCTAGACTCTTAGAACAAAGGAAAGTTCTGGCACTCGGACACACTGGCCGTTCCGTGGTTGTCCGGGCTGAGTCTCAGGATGGTCAGGAGGCGCGCTGCGAGAATGTCCTGCCCTTGGGATTCTCCTTTGAATTCCTTCTGAATCTTGTCTGAATCTTGTTGAATCTCCCAGGCTCTCTGTGTTGCCTGTTTTTACCTGGAGGAACTTCAGCTCATTGATTGGCTGAAAGTTCCATGGGCATCAGAGTCCCACGTGGGTTACTCGGCCCTACCAGTCCCTGATTGGTTGATCAAGGTGAGATATGAGTCACTTAGTCCTGACACTTAGGAATGCAATCCAGATGTCCAACTCGCACTCCCTAGACAGATAGGCACCAATGGATGACCATTGATCATGATAGCCAGGCTTAGCTAAGTGCATCCCCCTTTGGGAGCTGTCCTTGGACCTTAAATCACCTTGCATGAATGGTTTCTCTGTGGCTGCACCACAGAGATGAACAGAGAAATGAGGCCTCATTTGGGAAGCTCAGAAACACTTAATTCTGCCTTATTATTAAGCCTCGCCGCTACACGTGTTTTTCAGCCCGAAATAAACACGTTTTTTCAGTCAACTGAATCCCCATGTAACAACAAGGCTCAGAAGAGCCCACACACTCAGCTCTTAACCCCAGTGTGCAGAAAGTGTTAAAACGTGTTTTTCAGCAAAAATAAACATGTTTCTGCAAGTTTGGTCAACCCCATGTAAGTTATGGGGCAGTAATAACACACCTTTCAAAACGTGTTTTTCAGCCCGAAATAAACACATTTTTTCAGTCAACTGAATCCCCATGTAACAACAAGGCTCAGAAGAGCCCACACACTCAGCTCTTAACCCCAGTTTGCAGAAAGTGTTAAAACGTGTTTTTCAGCAAAAATAAACATGTTTCTGCAAGTTTGGTCAACCCCATGTAAGTTATGGGGCAGTAACAGCACACTTTTCAAAACGTGTTTTTCAGCCCGAAATAAACGCCTTATTTCAGACAACTGAATCCCCTTGTAACTACAAGGCTCAGAAGAGCCCACACACTCAGCTCTTAACCCCATTGTGCAGAAAGTGTCAAAACGTGTTTTTCAGCAAAAATAAACATGTTTCTGCAAGTTTGGTCAACCCCATTTAAGTTATGGGGCAGTAACAGCACACTTTTCAAAACGTGTTTTTCAGCCCGAAATAAACGCGCTTTTTCAGACAAATGAATCCCCATGTAACTACAAGGCTCAGAAGAGCCCACACACTCAGCTCTTAACCCCAGTCTGCTGAAAGTGTCAAAACGTGTTTTTCAGCAGAAATAAACATGTTTCTGCAAGTTTGGTCAACCCCATCTAAGTTATGGGGCAGTAACAGCACACTTTTCAAAACGTGTTTTTCTGCCCGAAATAAACGCGTTTTTTCAGACAACTGAATCCCCTTGTATCTGCAAGGCTCAGAAGAGCCCACACACTCAGCTCTTAACCCCAGTGTGCAGAAAGTGTCAAAACGTGTTTTTCAGCAAAAATAAACATGTTTCTGCAAGTTTGGTCAACCCCATGTAAGTTATGGGGCAGTAACAGCACACTTTTCAAAACGTGTTTTTCAGCCCGAAATAAACGCCTTTTTTCAGACAACTGAATCCCCATGTAACTACAAGGCTCAGAAGAGCCCACACACTCAGCTCTTAACCCCAGTGTGCAGAAAGTGTCAAAACGTGTTTTTCAGCAAAAATAAATATGTTTCTGCAAGTTTGGTCAACCCCATGTAAGTTATGGGGCAGTAATAACACACCTTTCAAAACGTGTTTTTCAGCCCGAAATAAACACGTTTTTTCAGTCAACTGAATCCCCATGTAACAACAAGGCTCAGAAGAGCCCACACACTCAGCTCTTAACCCCAGTGTGCAGAAAGTGTTAAAACGTGTTTTTCAGCAAAAATAAACATGTTTCTGCAAGTTTGGTCAACCCCATGTAAGTTATGTGGCAGTAACAGCACACTTTTCAAAACGTGTTTTTCAGCCCGAAATAAACGCGTTTTTTCAGACAAATGAATCCCCATGTAACTACAAGGCTCAGAAGAGCCCATACACTCAGCTCTTAACCCCAGTCTGCTGAAAGTGTCAAAACGTGTTTTTCAGCGGAAATAAACATGTTTCTGCAAGTTTGGTCAACCCCATCTAAGTTATGGGGCAGTAACAGCACACTTTTCAAAATGTGTTTTTCTGCCCGAAATAAACGCGTTTTTTCAGACAACTGAATCCCCTTGTATCTGCAAGGCTCAGAAGAGCCCTCACACTCAGCTCTTAACCCCAGTGTGCAGAAAGTGTTAAAACGTGTTTTTCAGCAAAAATAAACATGTTTCTGCAAGTTTGGTCAACCCCATGTAAGTTATGGGGCAGTAACAGCACACTTTTCAAAACGTGTTTTTCAGCCCGAAATAAACACGTTTTTTCAGTCAACTGAATCCCCATGTAACAACAAGGCTCAGAAGAGCCCACACACTCAGCTCTTAACCCCAGTGTGCAGAAAGTGTTAAAACGTGTTTTTCAGCAAAAATAAACATGTTTCTGCAAGTTTGGTCAACCCCATGTAAGTTATGGGGCAGTAACAGCACACTTTTCAAAACGTGTTTTTCAGCCCGAAATAAACGCCTTTTTTCAGACAACTGAATCCCCTTGTATCTGCAAGGCTCAGAAGAGCCCTCACACTCAGCTCTTAACCCCAGTGTGCAGAAAGTGTTAAAACGTGTTTTTCAGCAAAAATAAACATGTTTCTGCAAGTTTGGTCAACCCCATGTAAGTTATGGGGCAGTAACAGCACACTTTTCAAAACGTGTTTTTCAGCCCGAAATAAACACGTTTTTTCAGTCAACTGAATCCCCATGTAACAACAAGGCTCAGAAGAGCCCACACACTCAGCTCTTAACCCCAGTGTGCAGAAAGTGTTAAAACGTGTTTTTCAGCAAAAATAAACATGTTTCTGCAAGTTTGGTCAACCCCATGTAAGTTATGGGGCAGTAACAGCACACTTTTCAAAACGTGTTTTTCAGCCCGAAATAAACGCCTTTTTTCAGACAACTGAATCCCCTTGTATCTGCAAGGCTCAGAAGAGCCCACAAACTCAGCTCTTAACCCCATTGTGCAGAAAGTGTCAAAACGTGTTTTTCAGCAGAAATAAACATGTTTCTGCAAGTTTGGTCACCCCCATGCAACTTATGGGGCAGTAACAGCACCCTTTTCAAAACGTGTTTTTCAGCCCGAAATAAACGCCTTTTTTCAGACAACTGAATCCCCTTGTATCTGCAAGGCTCAGAAGAGCCCACAAACTCAGCTCTTAACCCCAGTGTGCAGAAAGTGTCAAAACGTGTTTTTCAGCAGAAATAAACATGTTTCTGCAAGTTTGGTCACCCCCATGCAACTTATGGGGCAGTAACAGCACCCTTTTCAAAACGTGTTTTTCAGCCCGAAATAAACGCCTTTTTTCAGACAACTGAATCCCCTTGTATCTGCAAGGCTCAGAAGAGCCCACAAACTCAGCTCTTAACCCCAGTGTGCAGAAAGTGTCAAAACGTGTTTTTCAGCAGAAATAAACATGTTTCTGCAAGTTTGGTCACCCCCATGCAACTTATGGGGCAGTAACAGCACCCTTTTCAAAACGTGTTTTTCAGCCCGAAATAAACACGTTTTTTCAGTCAACTGAATCCCCATGTAACAACAAGGCTCAGAAGAGCCCACACACTCAGCTCTTAACCCCAGTGTGCAGAAAGTGTTAAAACGTGTTTTTCAGCAAAAATAAACATGTTTCTGCAAGTTTGGTCAACCCCATGTAAGTTATGGGGCAGTAACAGCACTCTTTTCAAAACATGTTTTTCAGCCCGAAATAAACGCCTTTTTTCAGACAACTGAATCCCCATGTAACTACAAGGCTCAGAAGAGCCCACACACTCAGCTCTTAACCCCAGTGTGCAGAAAGTGTCAAAACGTGTTTTTCAGCAAAAATAAACGTTTCTGCAAGTTTGGTCAACCCCATTTAAGTTATGGGGCAGTAACAGCACACTTTTCAAAACATGTTTTTCAGCAAAAATAAACATGTTTCTGCAAGTTTGGTCAACCCCATGTAAGTTATGGGGCAGTAATAACACACCTTTCAAAACGTGTTTTTCAGCCCGAAATAAACACATTTTTTCAGTCAACTGAATCCCCATGTAACAACAAGGCTCAGAAGAGCCCACACACTCAGCTCTTAACCCCAGTGTGCAGAAAGTGTTAAAACGTGTTTTTCAGCAAAAATAAACATGTTTCTGCAAGTTTGGTCAACCCCATGTAAGTTATGGGGCAGTAACAGCACACTTTTCAAAACGTGTTTTTCAGCCCGAAATAAACGCCTTATTTCAGACAACTGAATCCCCTTGTAACTACAAGGCTCAGAAGAGCCCACACACTCAGCTCTTAACCCCATTGTGCAGAAAGTGTCAAAACGTGTTTTTCAGCAAAAATAAACATGTTTCTGCAAGTTTGGTCAACCCCATTTAAGTTATGGGGCAGTAACAGCACACTTTTCAAAACGTGTTTTTCAGCCCGAAATAAACGCGCTTTTTCAGACAAATGAATCCCCATGTAACTACAAGGCTCAGAAGAGCCCACACACTCAGCTCTTAACCCCAGTCTGCTGAAAGTGTCAAAACGTGTTTTTCAGCAGAAATAAACATGTTTCTGCAAGTTTGGTCAACCCCATCTAAGTTATGGGGCAGTAACAGCACACTTTTCAAAACGTGTTTTTCTGCCCGAAATAAACGCGTTTTTTCAGACAACTGAATCCCCTTGTATCTGCAAGGCTCAGAAGAGCCCACACACTCAGCTCTTAACCCCAGTGTGCAGAAAGTGTCAAAACGTGTTTTTCAGCAAAAATAAACATGTTTCTGCAAGTTTGGTCAACCCCATGTAAGTTATGGGGCAGTAACAGCACACTTTTCAAAACGTGTTTTTCAGCCCGAAATAAACGCCTTTTTTCAGACAACTGAATCCCCATGTAACTACAAGGCTCAGAAGAGCCCACACACTCAGCTCTTAACCCCAGTGTGCAGAAAGTGTCAAAACGTGTTTTTCAGCAAAAATAAACATGTTTCTGCAAGTTTGGTCAACCCCATGTAAGTTATGGGGCAGTAATAACACACCTTTCAAAACGTGTTTTTCAGCCCGAAATAAACACGTTTTTTCAGTCAACTGAATCCCCATGTAACAACAAGGCTCAGAAGAGCCCACACACTCAGCTCTTAACCCCAGTGTGCAGAAAGTGTTAAAACGTGTTTTTCAGCAAAAATAAACATGTTTCTGCAAGTTTGGTCAACCCCATGTAAGTTATGTGGCAGTAACAGCACACTTTTCAAAACGTGTTTTTCAGCCCGAAATAAACGCGTTTTTTCAGACAAATGAATCCCCATGTAACTACAAGGCTCAGAAGAGCCCACACACTCAGCTCTTAACCCCAGTCTGCTGAAAGTGTCAAAACGTGTTTTTCAGCGGAAATAAACATGTTTCTGCAAGTTTGGTCAACCCCATCTAAGTTATGGGGCAGTAACAGCACACTTTTCAAAATGTGTTTTTCTGCCCGAAATAAACGCGTTTTTTCAGACAACTGAATCCCCTTGTATCTGCAAGGCTCAGAAGAGCCCTCACACTCAGCTCTTAACCCCAGTGTGCAGAAAGTGTTAAAACGTGTTTTTCAGCAAAAATAAACATGTTTCTGCAAGTTTGGTCAACCCCATGTAAGTTATGGGGCAGTAACAGCACACTTTTCAAAACGTGTTTTTCAGCCCGAAATAAACGCCTTTTTTCAGACAACTGAATCCCCATGTAACTACAAGGCTCAGAAGAGCCCACACACTCAGCTCTTAACCCCAGTGTGCAGAAAGTGTCAAAACGTGTTTTTCAGCAAAAATAAACATGTTTCTGCAAGTTTGGTCAACCCCATGTAAGTTATGGGGCAGTAATAACACACCTTTCAAAACGTGTTTTTCAGCCCGAAATAAACACGTTTTTTCAGTCAACTGAATCCCCATGTAACAACAAGGCTCAGAAGAGCCCACACACTCAGCTCTTAACCCCAGTGTGCAGAAAGTGTTAAAACGTGTTTTTCAGCAAAAATAAACATGTTTCTGCAAGTTTGGTCAACCCCATGTAAGTTATGTGGCAGTAACAGCACACTTTTCAAAACGTGTTTTTCAGCCCGAAATAAACGCGTTTTTTCAGACAAATGAATCCCCATGTAACTACAAGGCTCAGAAGAGCCCACACACTCAGCTCTTAACCCCAGTCTGCTGAAAGTGTCAAAACGTGTTTTTCAGCGGAAATAAACATGTTTCTGCAAGTTTGGTCAACCCCATCTAAGTTATGGGGCAGTAACAGCACACTTTTCAAAATGTGTTTTTCTGCCCGAAATAAACGCGTTTTTTCAGACAACTGAATCCCCTTGTATCTGCAAGGCTCAGAAGAGCCCTCACACTCAGCTCTTAACCCCAGTGTGCAGAAAGTGTTAAAACGTGTTTTTCAGCAAAAATAAACATGTTTCTGCAAGTTTGGTCAACCCCATGTAAGTTATGGGGCAGTAACAGCACACTTTTCAAAACGTGTTTTTCAGCCCGAAATAAACACGTTTTTTCAGTCAACTGAATCCCCATGTAACAACAAGGCTCAGAAGAGCCCACACACTCAGCTCTTAACCCCAGTGTGCAGAAAGTGTTAAAACGTGTTTTTCAGCAAAAATAAACATGTTTCTGCAAGTTTGGTCAACCCCATGTAAGTTATGGGGCAGTAACAGCACACTTTTCAAAACGTGTTTTTCAGCCCGAAATAAACGCCTTTTTTCAGACAACTGAATCCCCTTGTATCTGCAAGGCTCAGAAGAGCCCACAAACTCAGCTCTTAACCCCATTGTGCAGAAAGTGTCAAAACGTGTTTTTCAGCAAAAATAAACATGTTTCTGCAAGTTTGGTCAACCCCATTTAAGTTATGTGGCAGTAACAGCACACTTTTCAAAACGTGTTTTTCAGCCCGAAATAAACGCGCTTTTTCAGACAAATGAATCCCCATGTAACTACAAGGCTCAGAAGAGCCCACACACTCAGCTCTTAACCCCAGTCTGCTGAAAGTGTCAAAACGTGTTTTTCAGCAGAAATAAACATGTTTCTGCAAGTTTGGTCAACCCCATCTAAGTTATGGGGCAGTAACAGCACACTTTTCAAAACGTGTTTTTCTGCCCGAAATAAACGCGTTTTTCAGACAACTGAATCCCCTTGTATCTGCAAGGCTCAGAAGAGCCCACACACTCAGCTCTTAACCCCAATGTGCAGAAAGTGTCAAAACGTGTTTTTCAGCAAAAATAAACATGTTTCTGCAAGTTTGGTCAACCCCATGTAAGTTATGGGGCAGTAACAGCACACTTTTCAAAACGTGTTTTTCAGCCCGAAATAAACGCCTTTTTTCAGACAACTGAATCCCCATGTAACTACAAGGCTCAGAAGAGCCCACACACTCAGCTCTTAACCCCAGTGTGCAGAAAGTGTCAAAACGTGTTTTTCAGCAAAAATAAACATGTTTCTGCAAGTTTGGTCAACCCCATGTAAGTTATGGGGCAGTAATAACACACCTTTCAAAACGTGTTTTTCAGCCCGAAATAAACACGTTTTTTCAGTCAACTGAATCCCCATGTAACAACAAGGCTCAGAAGAGCCCACACACTCAGCTCTTAACCCCAGTGTGCAGAAAGTGTTAAAACGTGTTTTTCAGCAAAAATAAACATGTTTCTGCAAGTTTGGTCAACCCCATGTAAGTTATGTGGCAGTAACAGCACACTTTTCAAAACGTGTTTTTCAGCCCGAAATAAACGCGTTTTTTCAGACAAATGAATCCCCATGTAACTACAAGGCTCAGAAGAGCCCACACACTCAGCTCTTAACCCCAGTCTGCTGAAAGTGTCAAAACGTGTTTTTCAGCGGAAATAAACATGTTTCTGCAAGTTTGGTCAACCCCATCTAAGTTATGGGGCAGTAACAGCACACTTTTCAAAATGTGTTTTTCTGCCCGAAATAAACGCGTTTTTTCAGACAACTGAATCCCCTTGTATCTGCAAGGCTCAGAAGAGCCCTCACACTCAGCTCTTAACCCCAGTGTGCAGAAAGTGTTAAAACGTGTTTTTCAGCAAAAATAAACATGTTTCTGCAAGTTTGGTCAACCCCATGTAAGTTATGGGGCAGTAACAGCACACTTTTCAAAACGTGTTTTTCAGCCCGAAATAAACACGTTTTTTCAGTCAACTGAATCCCCATGTAACAACAAGACTCAGAAGAGCCCACACACTCAGCTCTTAACCCCAGTGTGCAGAAAGTGTTAAAACGTGTTTTTCAGCAAAAATAAACATGTTTCTGCAAGTTTGGTCAACCCCATGTAAGTTATGGGGCAGTAACAGCACACTTTTCAAAACGTGTTTTTCAGCCCGAAATAAACGCCTTTTTTCAGACAACTGAATCCCCTTGTATCTGCAAGGCTCAGAAGAGCCCACAAACTCAGCTCTTAACCCCATTGTGCAGAAAGTGTCAAAACGTGTTTTTCAGCAAAAATAAACATGTTTCTGCAAGTTTGGTCAACCCCATTTAAGTTATGTGGCAGTAACAGCACACTTTTCAAAACGTGTTTTTCAGCAAAAATAAACATGTTTCTGCAAGTTTGGTCAACCCCATGTAAGTTATGGGGCAGTAATAACACACCTTTCAAAACGTGTTTTTCAGCCCGAAATAAACACGTTTTTTCAGTCAACTGAATCCCCATGTAACAACAAGGCTCAGAAGAGCCCACACACTCAGCTCTTAACCCCAGTGTGCAGAAAGTGTCAAAACGTGTTTTTCAACAAAAATAAACATGTTTCTGCAAGTTTGGTTAACCCCATGTAAGTTATGGGGCAGTAATAACACACCTTTCAAAACGTGTTTTTCAGCCCGAAATAAACACGTTTTTTCAGTCAACTGAATCCCCATGTAACAACAAGGCTCAGAAGAGCCCACACACTCAGCTCTTAACCCCAGTGTGCAGAAAGTGTCAAAACGTGTTTTTCAGCAAAAATAAACATGTTTCTGCAAGTTTGGTCAACCCCATGTAAGTTATGGGGCAGTAATAACACACCTTTCAAAACGTGTTTTTCAGCCCGAAATAAACACGTTTTTTCAGTCAACTGAATCCCCATGTAACAACAAGGCTCAGAAGAGCCCACACACTCAGCTCTTAACCCCAGTGTGCAGAAAGTGTTAAAACGTGTTTTTCAGCAAAAATAAACATGTTTCTGCAAGTTTGGTCAACCCCATGTAAGTTATGTGGCAGTAACAGCACACTTTTCAAAACGTGTTTTTCAGGCCGAAATAAACGCGTTTTTTCAGACAAATGAATCCCCATGTAACTACAAGGCTCAGAAGAGCCCACACACTCAGCTCTTAACCCCAGTCTGCTGAAAGTGTCAAAACGTGTTTTTCAGCGGAAATAAACATGTTTCTGCAAGTTTGGTCAACCCCATCTAAGTTATGGGGCAGTAACAGCACACTTTTCAAAATGTGTTTTTCTGCCCGAAATAAACGCGTTTTTTCAGACAACTGAATCCCCTTGTATCTGCAAGGCTCAGAAGAGCCCTCACACTCAGCTCTTAACCCCAGTGTGCAGAAAGTGTTAAAACGTGTTTTTCAGCAAAAATAAACATGTTTCTGCAAGTTTGGTCAACCCCATGTAAGTTATGGGGCAGTAATAACACACCTTTCAAAACGTGTTTTTCAGCCCGAAATAAACACGTTTTTTCAGTCAACTGAATCCCCATGTAACAACAAGGCTCAGAAGAGCCCACACACTCAGCTCTTAACCCCAGTGTGCAGAAAGTGTCAAAACGTGTTTTTCAGCAAAAATAAACATGTTTCTGCAAGTTTGGTCAACCCCATGTAAGTTATGGGGCAGTAATAACACACCTTTCAAAACGTGTTTTTCAGCCCGAAATAAACACGTTTTTTCAGTCAACTGAATCCCCATGTAACAACAAGGCTCAGAAGAGCCCACACACTCAGCTCTTAACCCCAGTGTGCAGAAAGTGTTAAAACGTGTTTTTCAGCAAAAATAAACATGTTTCTGCAAGTTTGGTCAACCCCATGTAAGTTATGGGGCAGTAACAGCACACTTTTCAAAACGTGTTTTTCAGCCCGAAATAAACGCCTTATTTCAGACAACTGAATCCCCTTGTAACTGCAAGGCTCAGAAGAGCCCACACACTCAGCTCTTAACCCCATTGTGCAGAAAGTGTCAAAACGTGTTTTCCAGCAAAAATAAACATGTTTCTGCAAGTTTGGTCAACCCCATTTAAGTTATGGGGCAGTAACAGCACACTTTTCAAAACGTGTTTTTCAGCAAAAATAAACATGTTTCTGCAAGTTTGGTCAACCCCATGTAAGTTATGGGGCAGTAACAGCACACTTTTCAAAACGTGTTTTTCAGCCCGAAATAAACGCCTTATTTCAGACAACTGAATCCCCTTGTAACTGCAAGGCTCAGAAGAGCCCACACACTCAGCTCTTAACCCCAGTCTGCTGAAAGTGTCAAAACGTGTTTTTCAGCAGAAATAAACATGTTTCTGCAAGTTTGGTCAACCCCATGTAAGTTATGGGGCAGTAACAGCACACTTTTCAAAACGTGTTTTTCAGCCCGAAATAAACGCGTTTTTTCAGACAACTGAATCCCCATGTAACTACAAGGCTCAGAAGAGCCCACACACTCAGCTCTTAACCCCAGTCTGCTGAAAGTGTCAAAACGTGTTTTTCAGCAGAAATAAACATGTTTCTGCAAGTTTGGTCACCCCCATGCAACTTATGGGTTAGTAACAGCACCGTTTTCAAAACGTGTTTTTCAGCCCGAAATAAACGCGTTTTTTCAGACCGCTGAATCCCAATGTAGCTGCAAGGCTCAGAAGAGCCCACACACTCAGCTCTTAACCCCAGTGTGCAGAAAGTGTCAAAACGTGTTTTTCAGCAGAAATAAACATGTTTCTGCAAGTTTGGTCACCCCCATGCAACTTATGGGGCAGTAACAGCACCCTTTTCAAAACGTGTTTTTCAGCCCGAAATAAACGCGTTTTTTCAGACCGCTGAATCCCTATGTAACTGAAAAGGCTCAGAAGAGCCCACACACTCAGCTCTTAACCCCAGTGTGCAGAAAGTGTCAAAACGTGTTTTTCAGCAGAAATAAACATGTTTCTGCAAGTTTGGTCACCCCCATGCAACTTATTGGGCAGTAAAAGCACCCTTTTCAAAACGTGTTTTTCAGAAGGAAATAAACGCGTTTTTTCAGACCGCTGAATCCCTATGTAACTGCAAGGCTCAGAAGAGCCCACACACTCAGCTCTTAACCCCAGTGTGCAGAAAGTGTCAAAACGTGTTTTTCAGCAGAAATAAACATGTTTCTGAAATTTGGTCACCCCCATGCAACTTATGGGGCAGTAACAGCACCCTTTTCAAAACGTGTTTTTCAGCCCGAAATAAACGCGTTTTTTCAGACCGCTGAAGAGCCCACACACTCAGTTCTTAACCCCAGTGTGCAGAAAGTATCAAAATGTGTTTTTCAGCAGAAATAAACATGTTTCTGAAAGTTTGGTCACCCCCATGCAACTTATGGGGCAGTAACAGCACACTTTTCAAAACGTGTTTTTCAGCCCGAAATAAACGCGTTTTTTCAGACCGCTGTATCCCTATGTAACTGCAAGGCTCAGAAGAGCCCACAAACTCAGCTCTTAACCCCAGTGTGCAGAAAGTGTCAAAACGTGTTTTTCAGCAGAAAAAAACATGTTTCTGCAAGTTTGGTCACCCCCATGCAACTTATGGGGCAGTAACAGCACTCTTTTCAAAACGTGTTTTTCAGCTCGAAATAAACGCGTTTTTTCAGACCGCTGAATCCCAATGTAGCTGCAAGGCTCAGAAGAGCCCACACACTCAGCTCTTAACCCCAGTGTGCAGAAAGTGTCAAAACGTGTTTTTCAGCAGAAATAAACATGTTTCTGCAAGTTTGATCACCCCCATGCAACTTATGGGGCAGTAACAGCACCCTTTTCAAAACGTGTTTTTCAGGACGAAATAAACGCGTTTTTTCAAACCGCTGAATCCCTATGTAGCTGCAAGGCTCAGAGGAGCCCACACACTCAGCTCTTAACCCCAGTGTGCAGAAAGTGTCAAAACGTGTTTTTCAGCAGAAATAAACATGTTTCTGCAAGTTTGGTCACCCCCATGCAACTTATTGGGCAGTAAAAGCACCCTTTTCAAAACGTGTTTTTCAGAAGGAAATAAACGCGTTTTTTCAGACCGCTGAATCCCTATGTAACTGCAAGGCTCAGAAGAGCCCACACACTCAGCTCTTAACCCCAGTGTGCAGAAAGTGTCAAAACGTGTTTTTCAGCAGAAATAAACATGTTTCTGCAAGTTTGATCACCCCCATGCAACTTATGGGGCAGTAACAGCACCCTTTTCAAAACGTGTTTTTCAGCCCGAAATAAACGCGTTTTTTCAGACCGCTGAAGAGCCCACACACTCAGTTCTTAACCCCAGTGTGCAGAAAGTGTCAAAACGTGTTTTTCAGCAGAAATAAACATGTTTCTGCAAGTTTGGTCACCCCCATGCAACTTATGGGGCAGTAACAGCACCCTTTTCAAAACGTGTTTTTCAGCCCGAAATAAACGCGTTTTTTCAGACCGCTGAATCCCTATGTAACTGCAAGGCTCAGAGGAGCCCACACACTCAGCTCTTAACCCCAGTGTGCAGAAAGTGTCAAAACGTGTTTTTCAGCAGAAATAAACATGTTTCTGCAAGTTTGGTCACCCCCATGCAACTTATGGGGCAGTAACAGCACCCTTTTCAAAACGTGTTTTTCAGCCCGAAATAAACACGTTTTTTCAGTCAACTGAATCCCCATGTAACAACAAGGCTCAGAAGAGCCCACACACTCAGCTCTTAACCCCAGTGTGCAGAAAGTGTTAAAACGTGTTTTTCAGCAAAAATAAACATGTTTCTGCAAGTTTGGTCAACCCCATGTAAGTTATGGGGCAGTAACAGCACTCTTTTCAAAACATGTTTTTCAGCCCGAAATAAACGCCTTTTTTCAGACAACTGAATCCCCATGTAAATACAAGGCTCAGAAGAGCCCACACACTCAGCTCTTAACCCCAGTGTGCAGAAAGTGTCAAAACGTGTTTTTCAGCAAAAATAAACGTTTCTGCAAGTTTGGTCAACCCCATTTAAGTTATGGGGCAGTAACAGCACACTTTTCAAAACATGTTTTTCAGCAAAAATAAACATGTTTCTGCAAGTTTGGTCAACCCCATGTAAGTTATGGGGCAGTAATAACACACCTTTCAAAACGTGTTTTTCAGCCCGAAAGAAACACATTTTTTCAGTCAACTGAATCCCCATGTAACAACAAGGCTCAGAAGAGCCCACACACTCAGCTCTTAACCCCAGTGTGCAGAAAGTGTTAAAACGTGTTTTTCAGCAAAAATAAACATGTTTCTGCAAGTTTGGTCAACCCCATGTAAGTTATGGGGCAGTAACAGCACACTTTTCAAAACGTGTTTTTCAGCCCGAAATAAACGCCTTATTTCAGACAACTGAATCCCCTTGTAACTAAAAGGCTCAGAAGAGCCCACACACTCAGCTCTTAACCCCATTGTGCAGAAAGTGTCAAAACGTGTTTTTCAGCAAAAATAAACATGTTTCTGCAAGTTTGGTCAACCCCATTTAAGTTATGGGGCAGTAACAGCACACTTTTCAAAACGTGTTTTTCAGCCCGAAATAAACGCGCTTTTTCAGACAAATGAATCCCCATGTAACTACAAGGCTCAGAAGAGCCCACACACTCAGCTCTTAACCCCAGTCTGCTGAAAGTGTCAAAACGTGTTTTTCAGCAGAAATAAACATGTTTCTGCAAGTTTGGTCAACCCCATCTAAGTTATGGGGCAGTAACAGCACACTTTTCAAAACGTGTTTTTCTGCCCGAAATAAACGCGTTTTTTCAGACAACTGAATCCCCTTGTATCTGCAAGGCTCAGAAGAGCCCACACACTCGGCTCTTAACCCCAGTGTGCAGAAAGTGTCAAAACGTGTTTTTCAGCAAAAATAAACATGTTTCTGCAAGTTTGGTCAACCCCATGTAAGTTATGGGGCAGTAACAGCACACTTTTCAAAACGTGTTTTTCAGCCCGAAATAAACGCCTTTTTTCAGACAACTGAATCCCCATGTAACTACAAGGCTCAGAAGAGCCCACACACTCAGCTCTTAACCCCAGTGTGCAGAAAGTGTCAAAACGTGTTTTTCAGCAAAAATAAACATGTTTCTGCAAGTTTGGTCAACCCCATGTGAGTTATGGGGCAGTAATAACACACCTTTCAAAACGTGTTTTTCAGCCCGAAATAAACACGTTTTTTCAGTCAACTGAATCCCCATGTAACAACAAGGCTCAGAAGAGCCCACACACTCAGCTCTTAACCCCAGTGTGCAGAAAGTGTTAAAACGTGTTTTTCAGCAAAAATAAACATGTTTCTGCAAGTTTGGTCAACCCCATGTAAGTTATGTGGCAGTAACAGCACACTTTTCAAAACGTGTTTTTCAGCCCGAAATAAACGCGTTTTTTCAGACAAATGAATCCCCATGTAACTACAAGGCTCAGAAGAGCCCTCACACTCAGCTCTTAACCCCAGTCTGCTGAAAGTGTCAAAACGTGTTTTTCAGCGGAAATAAACATGTTTCTGCAAGTTTGGTCAACCCCATCTAAGTTATGGGGCAGTAACAGCACACTTTTCAAAATGTGTTTTTCTGCCCGAAATAAACGCGTTTTTTCAGACAACTGAATCCCCTTGTATCTGCAAGGCTCAGAAGAGCCCTCACACTCAGCTCTTAACCCCAGTGTGCAGAAAGTGTTAAAACGTGTTTTTCAGCAAAAATAAACATGTTTCTGCAAGTTTGGTCAACCCCATGTAAGTTATGGGGCAGTAACAGCACACTTTTCAAAACGTGTTTTTCAGCCCGAAATAAACAAGTTTTTTCAGTCAACTGAATCCCCATGTAACAACAAGGCTCAGAAGAGCCCACACACTCAGCTCTTAACCCCAGTGTGCAGAAAGTGTTAAAACGTGTTTTTCAGCAAAAATAAACATGTTTCTGCAAGTTTGGTCAACCCCATGTAAGTTATGGGGCAGTAACAGCACACTTTTCAAAACGTGTTTTTCAGCCCGAAATAAACGCCTTTTTTCAGACAACTGAATCCCCTTGTAACTGCAAGGCTCAGAAGAGCCCACAAACTCAGCTCTTAACCCCATTGTGCAGAAAGTGTCAAAACGTGTTTTTCAGCAAAAATAAACATGTTTCTGCAAGTTTGGTCAACCCCATTTAAGTTATGGGGCAGTAACAGCACACTTTTCAAAACATGTTTTTCAGCAAAAATAAACATGTTTCTGCAAGTTTGGTCAACCCCATGTAAGTTATGGGGCAGTAATAACACACCTTTCAAAACGTGTTTTTCTGCCCGAAATAAACACGTTTTTTCAGTCAACTGAATCCCCATGTAACAACAAGGCTCAGAAGAGCCCACACACTCAGCTCTTAACCCCAGTGTGCAGAAAGTGTTAAAACGTGTTTTTCAGCAAGAATAAACATGTTTCTGCAAGTTTGGTCAACCCCATGTAAGTTATGTGGCAGTAACAGCACACTTTTCAAAACGTGTTTTTCAGCCCGAAATAAACGCGTTTTTTCAGACAAATGAATCCCCATGTAACTACAAGGCTCAGAAGAGCCCACACTCTCAGCTCTTAACCCCAGTCTGCTGAAAGTGTCAAAACGTGTTTTTCAGCAGAAATAAACATGTTTCTGCAAGTTTGGTCAACCCCATGTAAGTTATGGGGCAGTAACAGCACACTTTTCAAAACGTGTTTTTCAGCCCGAAATAAACGCGTTTTTTCAGACAACTGAATCCCCATGTAACTACAAGGCTCAGAAGAGCCCACACACTCAGCTCTTAACCCCAGTCTGCTGAAAGTGTCAAAACGTGTTTTTCAGCGGAAATAAACATGTTTCTGCAAGTTTGGTCAACCCCATCTAAGTTATGGGGCAGTAACAGCACACTTTTCAAAACGTGTTTTTCTGCCCGAAATAAACGCGTTTTTTCAGACAACTGAATCCCCTTGTATCTGCAAGGCTCAGAAGAGCCCTCACACTCAGCTCTTAACCCCAGTGTGCAGAAAGTGTTAAAACGTGTTTTTCAGCAAAAATAAACATGTTTCTGCAAGTTTGGTCAACCCCATGTAAGATATGGGGCAGTAACAGCACACTTTTCAAAACGTGTTTTTCAGCCCGAAATAAACACGTTTTTTCAGTCAACTGAATCCCCATGTAACAACAAGGCTCAGAAGAGCCCACACACTCAGCTCTTAACCCCAGTGTGCAGAAAGTGTTAAAACGTGTTTTTCAGCAAAAATAAACATGTTTCTGCAAGTTTGGTCAACCCCATGTAAGTTATGGGGCAGTAACAGCACACTTTTCAAAACGTGTTTTTCAGCCCGAAATAAACGCCTTTTTTCAGACAACTGAATCCCCTTGTATCTGCAAGGCTCAGAAGAGCCCACAAACTCAGCTCTTAACCCCATTGTGCAGAAAATGTCAAATTCGTGTTTTTCAGCAAAAATAAACATGTTTCTGCAAGTTTGGTCAACCCCATTTAAGTTATGTGGCAGTAACAGCACACTTTTCAAAACGTGTTTTTCAGCAAAAATAAACATGTTTCTGCAAGTTTGGTCAACCCCATGTAAGTTATGGGGCAGTAATAACACACCTTTCAAAACGTGTTTTTCAGCCCGAAATAAACACGTTTTTTCAGTCAACTGAATCCCCATGTAACAACAAGGCTCAGAAGAGCCCACACACTCAGCTCTTAACCCCAGTGTGCAGAAATTGTCAAAACGTGTTTTTCAGCAAAAATAAACATGTTTCTGCAAGTTTGGTCAACCCCATGTAAGTTATGGGGCAGTAATAACACACCTTTCAAAACGTGTTTTTCAGCCCGAAATAAACACGTTTTTTCAGTCAACTGAATCCCCATGTAACAACAAGGCTCAGAAGAGCCCACACACTCAGCTCTTAACCCCAGTGTGCAGAAAGTGTTAAAACGTGTTTTTCAGCAAAAATAAACATGTTTCTGCAAGTTTGGTCAACCCCATGTAAGTTATGGGGCAGTAACAGCACACTTTTCAAAACGTGTTTTTCAGCCCGAAATAAACGCCTTTTTTCAGACAACTGAATCCCCTTGTAACTGCAAGGCTCAGAAGAGCCCACAAACTCAGCTCTTAACCCCATTGTGCAGAAAGTGTCAAAACGTGTTTTTCAGCAAAAATAAACATGTTTCTGCAAGTTTGGTCAACCCCATTTAAGTTATGGGGCAGTAACAGCACACTTTTCAAAACATGTTTTTCAGCAAAAATAAACATGTTTCTGCAAGTTTGGTCAACCCCATGTAAGTTATGGGGCAGTAATAACACACCTTTCAAAACGTGTTTTTCTGCCCGAAATAAACACGTTTTTTCAGTCAACTGAATCCCCATGTAACAACAAGGCTCAGAAGAGCCCACACACTCAGCTCTTAACCCCAGTGTGCAGAAAGTGTTAAAACGTGTTTTTCAGCAAGAATAAACATGTTTCTGCAAGTTTGGTCAACCCCATGTAAGTTATGTGGCAGTAACAGCACACTTTTCAAAACGTGTTTTTCAGCCCGAAATAAACGCGTTTTTTCAGACAAATGAATCCCCATGTAACTACAAGGCTCAGAAGAGCCCACACTCTCAGCTCTTAACCCCAGTCTGCTGAAAGTGTCAAAACGTGTTTTTCAGCAGAAATAAACATGTTTCTGCAAGTTTGGTCAACCCCATGTAAGTTATGGGGCAGTAACAGCACACTTTTCAAAACGTGTTTTTCAGCCCGAAATAAACGCGTTTTTTCAGACAACTGAATCCCCATGTAACTACAAGGCTCAGAAGAGCCCACACACTCAGCTCTTAACCCCAGTCTGCTGAAAGTGTCAAAACGTGTTTTTCAGCGGAAATAAACATGTTTCTGCAAGTTTGGTCAACCCCATCTAAGTTATGGGGCAGTAACAGCACACTTTTCAAAACGTGTTTTTCTGCCCGAAATAAACGCGTTTTTTCAGACAACTGAATCCCCTTGTATCTGCAAGGCTCAGAAGAGCCCTCACACTCAGCTCTTAACCCCAGTGTGCAGAAAGTGTTAAAACGTGTTTTTCAGCAAAAATAAACATGTTTCTGCAAGTTTGGTCAACCCCATGTAAGATATGGGGCAGTAACAGCACACTTTTCAAAACGTGTTTTTCAGCCCGAAATAAACACGTTTTTTCAGTCAACTGAATCCCCATGTAACAACAAGGCTCAGAAGAGCCCACACACTCAGCTCTTAACCCCAGTGTGCAGAAAGTGTTAAAACGTGTTTTTCAGCAAAAATAAACATGTTTCTGCAAGTTTGGTCAACCCCATGTAAGTTATGGGGCAGTAACAGCACACTTTTCAAAACGTGTTTTTCAGCCCGAAATAAACGCCTTTTTTCAGACAACTGAATCCCCTTGTATCTGCAAGGCTCAGAAGAGCCCACAAACTCAGCTCTTAACCCCATTGTGCAGAAAATGTCAAATTCGTGTTTTTCAGCAAAAATAAACATGTTTCTGCAAGTTTGGTCAACCCCATTTAAGTTATGTGGCAGTAACAGCACACTTTTCAAAACGTGTTTTTCAGCAAAAATAAACATGTTTCTGCAAGTTTGGTCAACCCCATGTAAGTTATGGGGCAGTAATAACACACCTTTCAAAACGTGTTTTTCAGCCCGAAATAAACACGTTTTTTCAGTCAACTGAATCCCCATGTAACAACAAGGCTCAGAAGAGCCCACACACTCAGCTCTTAACCCCAGTGTGCAGAAATTGTCAAAACGTGTTTTTCAGCAAAAATAAACATGTTTCTGCAAGTTTGGTCAACCCCATGTAAGTTATGGGGCAGTAATAACACACCTTTCAAAACGTGTTTTTCAGCCCGAAATAAACACGTTTTTTCAGTCAACTGAATCCCCATGTAACAACAAGGCTCAGAAGAGCCCACACACTCAGCTCTTAACCCCAGTGTGCAGAAAGTGTTAAAACGTGTTTTTCAGCAAAAATAAACATGTTTCTGCAAGTTTGGTCAACCCCATGTAAGTTATGGGGCAGTAACAGCACACTTTTCAAAACGTGTTTTTCAGCCCGAAATAAACGCCTTTTTTCAGACAACTGAATCCCCTTGTAACTGCAAGGCTCAGAAGAGCCCACAAACTCAGCTCTTAACCCCATTGTGCAGAAAGTGTCAAAACGTGTTTTTCAGCAAAAATAAACATGTTTCTGCAAGTTTGGTCAACCCCATTTAAGTTATGGGGCAGTAACAGCACACTTTTCAAAACATGTTTTTCAGCAAAAATAAACATGTTTCTGCAAGTTTGGTCAACCCCATGTAAGTTATGGGGCAGTAATAACACACCTTTCAAAACGTGTTTTTCTGCCCGAAATAAACACGTTTTTTCAGTCAACTGAATCCCCATGTAACAACAAGGCTCAGAAGAGCCCACACACTCAGCTCTTAACCCCAGTGTGCAGAAAGTGTTAAAACGTGTTTTTCAGCAAGAATAAACATGTTTCTGCAAGTTTGGTCAACCCCATGTAAGTTATGTGGCAGTAACAGCACACTTTTCAAAACGTGTTTTTCAGCCCGAAATAAACGCGTTTTTTCAGACAAATGAATCCCCATGTAACTACAAGGCTCAGAAGAGCCCACACTCTCAGCTCTTAACCCCAGTCTGCTGAAAGTGTCAAAACGTGTTTTTCAGCAGAAATAAACATGTTTCTGCAAGTTTGGTCAACCCCATGTAAGTTATGGGGCAGTAACAGCACACTTTTCAAAACGTGTTTTTCAGCCCGAAATAAACGCGTTTTTTCAGACAACTGAATCCCCATGTAACTACAAGGCTCAGAAGAGCCCACACACTCAGCTCTTAACCCCAGTCTGCTGAAAGTGTCAAAACGTGTTTTTCAGCGGAAATAAACATGTTTCTGCAAGTTTGGTCAACCCCATCTAAGTTATGGGGCAGTAACAGCACACTTTTCAAAACGTGTTTTTCTGCCCGAAATAAACGCGTTTTTTCAGACAACTGAATCCCCTTGTATCTGCAAGGCTCAGAAGAGCCCTCACACTCAGCTCTTAACCCCAGTGTGCAGAAAGTGTTAAAACGTGTTTTTCAGCAAAAATAAACATGTTTCTGCAAGTTTGGTCAACCCCATGTAAGATATGGGGCAGTAACAGCACACTTTTCAAAACGTGTTTTTCAGCCCGAAATAAACACGTTTTTTCAGTCAACTGAATCCCCATGTAACAACAAGGCTCAGAAGAGCCCACACACTCAGCTCTTAACCCCAGTGTGCAGAAAGTGTTAAAACGTGTTTTTCAGCAAAAATAAACATGTTTCTGCAAGTTTGGTCAACCCCATGTAAGTTATGGGGCAGTAACAGCACACTTTTCAAAACGTGTTTTTCAGCAAAAATAAACATGTTTCTGCAAGTTTGGTCAACCCCATGTAAGTTATGGGGCAGTAATAACACACCTTTCAAAACGTGTTTTTCAGCCTGAAATAAACACGTTTTTTCAGTCAACTGAATCCCCATGTAACAACAAGGCTCAGAAGAGCCCACACACTCAGCTCTTAACCCCAGTGTGCAGAAAGTGTCAAAACGTGTTTTTCAGCAAAAATAAACATGTTTCTGCAAGTTTGGTCAACCCCATGTAAGTTATGGGGCAGTAATAACACACCTTTCAAAACGTGTTTTTCAGCCCGAAATAAACACGTTTTTTCAGTCAACTGAATCCCCATGTAACAACAAGGCTCAGAAGAGCCCACACACTCAGCTCTTAACCCCAGTGTGCAGAAAGTGTTAAAACGTGTTTTTCAGCAAAAATAAACATGTTTCTGCAAGTTTGGTCAACCCCATGTAAGTTATGGGGCAGTAACAGCACACTTTTCAAAACGTGTTTTTCAGCCCGAAATAAACACGTTTTTTCAGTCAACTGAATCCCCATGTAACAACAAGGCTCAGAAGAGCCCACACACTCAGCTCTTAACCCCAGTGTGCAGAAAGTGTTAAAACGTGTTTTTCAGCAAAAATAAACATGTTTCTGCAAGTTTGGTCAACCCCATGTAAGTTATGGGGCAGTAACAGCACACTTTTCAAAACGTGTTTTTCAGCCCGAAATAAACGCCTTATTTCAGACAACTGAATCCCCTTGTAACTACAAGGCTCAGAAGAGCCCACACACTCAGCTCTTAACCCCATTGTGCAGAAAGTGTCAAAACGTGTTTTTCAGCAAAAATAAACATGTTTCTGCAAGTTTGGTCAACCCCATTTAAGTTATGGGGCAGTAACAGCACACTTTTCAAAACGTGTTTTTCAGCCCGAAATAAACGCGCTTTTTCAGACAAATGAATCCCCATGTAACTACAAGGCTCAGAAGAGCCCACACACTCAGCTCTTAACCCCAGTCTGCTGAAAGTGTCAAAACGTGTTTTTCAGCAGAAATAAACATGTTTCTGCAAGTTTGGTCAACCCCATCTAAGTTATGGGGCAGTAACAGCACACTTTTCAAAACGTGTTTTTCTGCCCGAAATAAACGCGTTTTTTCAGACAACTGAATCCCCTTGTATCTGCAAGGCTCAGAAGAGCCCACACACTCAGCTCTTAACCCCAGTGTGCAGAAAGTGTCAAAACGTGTTTTTCAGCAAAAATAAACATGTTTCTGCAAGTTTGGTCAACCCCATGTAAGTTATGGGGCAGTAACAGCACACTTTTCAAAACGTGTTTTTCAGCCCGAAATAAACGCCTTTTTTCAGACAACTGAATCCCCATGTAACTACAAGGCTCAGAAGAGCCCACACACTCAGCTCTTAACCCCAGTGTGCAGAAAGTGTTAAAACGTGTTTTTCAGCAAAAATAAACATGTTTCTGCAAGTTTGGTCAACCCCATTTAAGTTATGGGGCAGTAACAGCACACTTTTCAAAACGTGTTTTTCAGCCCGAAATAAACGCGTTTTTTCAGACAACTGAATCCCCATGTAACTACAAGGCTCAGAAGAGCCCACACACTCAGCTCTTAACCCCAGTCTGCTGAAAGTGTCAAAACGTGTTTTTCAGCGGAAATAAACATGTTTCTGCAAGTTTGGTCAACCCCATCTAAGTTATGGGGCAGTAACAGCACACTTTTCAAAACGTGTTTTTCTGCCCGAAATAAACGCGTTTTTTCAGACAACTGAATCCCCTTGTATCTGCAAGGCTCAGAAGAGCCCTCACACTCAGCTCTTAACCCCAGTGTGCAGAAAGTGTTAAAACGTGTTTTTCAGCAAAAATAAACATGTTTCTGCAAGTTTGGTCAACCCCATGTAAGATATGGGGCAGTAACAGCACACTTTTCAAAACGTGTTTTTCAGCCCGAAATAAACACGTTTTTTCAGTCAACTGAATCCCCATGTAACAACAAGGCTCAGAAGAGCCCACACACTCAGCTCTTAACCCCAGTGTGCAGAAAGTGTTAAAACGTGTTTTTCAGCAAAAATAAACATGTTTCTGCAAGTTTGGTCAACCCCATGTAAGTTATGGGGCAGTAACAGCACACTTTTCAAAACGTGTTTTTCAGCAAAAATAAACATGTTTCTGCAAGTTTGGTCAACCCCATGTAAGTTATGGGGCAGTAATAACACACCTTTCAAAACGTGTTTTTCAGCCTGAAATAAACACGTTTTTTCAGTCAACTGAATCCCCATGTAACAACAAGGCTCAGAAGAGCCCACACACTCAGCTCTTAACCCCAGTGTGCAGAAAGTGTCAAAACGTGTTTTTCAGCAAAAATAAACATGTTTCTGCAAGTTTGGTCAACCCCATGTAAGTTATGGGGCAGTAATAACACACCTTTCAAAACGTGTTTTTCAGCCCGAAATAAACACGTTTTTTCAGTCAACTGAATCCCCATGTAACAACAAGGCTCAGAAGAGCCCACACACTCAGCTCTTAACCCCAGTGTGCAGAAAGTGTTAAAACGTGTTTTTCAGCAAAAATAAACATGTTTCTGCAAGTTTGGTCAACCCCATGTAAGTTATGGGGCAGTAACAGCACACTTTTCAAAACGTGTTTTTCAGCCCGAAATAAACACGTTTTTTCAGTCAACTGAATCCCCATGTAACAACAAGGCTCAGAAGAGCCCACACACTCAGCTCTTAACCCCAGTGTGCAGAAAGTGTTAAAACGTGTTTTTCAGCAAAAATAAACATGTTTCTGCAAGTTTGGTCAACCCCATGTAAGTTATGGGGCAGTAACAGCACACTTTTCAAAACGTGTTTTTCAGCCCGAAATAAACGCCTTATTTCAGACAACTGAATCCCCTTGTAACTACAAGGCTCAGAAGAGCCCACACACTCAGCTCTTAACCCCATTGTGCAGAAAGTGTCAAAACGTGTTTTTCAGCAAAAATAAACATGTTTCTGCAAGTTTGGTCAACCCCATTTAAGTTATGGGGCAGTAACAGCACACTTTTCAAAACGTGTTTTTCAGCCCGAAATAAACGCGCTTTTTCAGACAAATGAATCCCCATGTAACTACAAGGCTCAGAAGAGCCCACACACTCAGCTCTTAACCCCAGTCTGCTGAAAGTGTCAAAACGTGTTTTTCAGCAGAAATAAACATGTTTCTGCAAGTTTGGTCAACCCCATCTAAGTTATGGGGCAGTAACAGCACACTTTTCAAAACGTGTTTTTCTGCCCGAAATAAACGCGTTTTTTCAGACAACTGAATCCCCTTGTATCTGCAAGGCTCAGAAGAGCCCACACACTCAGCTCTTAACCCCAGTGTGCAGAAAGTGTCAAAACGTGTTTTTCAGCAAAAATAAACATGTTTCTGCAAGTTTGGTCAACCCCATGTAAGTTATGGGGCAGTAACAGCACACTTTTCAAAACGTGTTTTTCAGCCCGAAATAAACGCCTTTTTTCAGACAACTGAATCCCCATGTAACTACAAGGCTCAGAAGAGCCCACACACTCAGCTCTTAACCCCAGTGTGCAGAAAGTGTCAAAACGTGTTTTTCAGCAAAAATAAACATGTTTCTGCAAGTTTGGTCAACCCCATGTAAGTTATGGGGCAGTAATAACACACCTTTCAAAACGTGTTTTTCAGCCCGAAATAAACACGTTTTTTCAGTCAACTGAATCCCCATGTAACAACAAGGCTCAGAAGAGCCCACACACTCAGCTCTTAACCCCAGTGTGCAGAAAGTGTTAAAACGTGTTTTTCAGCAAAAATAAACATGTTTCTGCAAGTTTGGTCAACCCCATGTAAGTTATGTGGCAGTAACAGCACACTTTTCAAAACGTGTTTTTCAGCCCGAAATAAACGCGTTTTTTCAGACAAATGAATCCCCATGTAACTACAAGGCTCAGAAGAGCCCTCACACTCAGCTCTTAACCCCAGTCTGCTGAAAGTGTCAAAACGTGTTTTTCAGCGGAAATAAACATATTTCTGCAAGTTTGGTCAACCCCATCTAAGTTATGGGGCAGTAACAGCACACTTTTCAAAATGTGTTTTTCTGCCCGAAATAAACGCGTTTTTTCAGACAACTGAATCCCCTTGTATCTGCAAGGGTCAGAAGAGCCCTCACACTCAGCTCTTAACCCCAGTGTGCAGAAAGTGTTAAAACGTGTTTTTCAGCAAAAATAAACATGTTTCTGCAAGTTTGGTCAACCCCATGTAAGTTATGGGGCAGTAACAGCACACTTTTCAAAACGTGTTTTTCAGCCCGAAATAAACACGTTTTTTCAGTCAACTGAATCCCCATGTAACAACAAGGCTCAGAAGAGCCCACACACTCAGCTCTTAACCCCAGTGTGCAGAAAGTGTTAAAACGTGTTTTTCAGCAAAAATAAACATGTTTCTGCAAGTTTGGTCAACCCCATGTAAGTTATGGGGCAGTAACAGCACACTTTTCAAAACGTGTTTTTCAGCCCGAAATAAACGCCTTTTTTCAGACAACTGAATCCCCTTGTAACTGCAAGGCTCAGAAGAGCCCACAAACTCAGCTCTTAACCCCATTGTGCAGAAAGTGTCAAAACGTGTTTTTCAGCAAAAATAAACATGTTTCTGCAAGTTTGGTCAACCCCATTTAAGTTATGGGGCAGTAACAGCACACTTTTCAAAACATGTTTTTCAGCAAAAATAAACATGTTTCTGCAAGTTTGGTCAACCCCATGTAAGTTATGGGGCAGTAATAACACACCTTTCAAAACGTGTTTTTCTGCCCGAAATAAACACGTTTTTTCAGTCAACTGAATCCCCATGTAACAACAAGGCTCAGAAGAGCCCACACACTCAGCTCTTAACCCCAGTGTGCAGAAAGTGTTAAAACGTGTTTTTCAGCAAGAATAAACATGTTTCTGCAAGTTTGGTCAACCCCATGTAAGTTATGTGGCAGTAACAGCACACTTTTCAAAACGTGTTTTTCAGCCCGAAATAAACGCGTTTTTTCAGACAAATGAATCCCCATGTAACTACAAGGCTCAGAAGAGCCCACACTCTCAGCTCTTAACCCCAGTCTGCTGAAAGTGTCAAAACGTGTTTTTCAGCAGAAATAAACATGTTTCTGCAAGTTTGGTCAACCCCATGTAAGTTATGGGGCAGTAACAGCACACTTTTCAAAACGTGTTTTTCAGCCCGAAATAAACGCGTTTTTTCAGACAACTGAATCCCCATGTAACTACAAGGCTCAGAAGAGCCCACACACTCAGCTCTTAACCCCAGTCTGCTGAAAGTGTCAAAACGTGTTTTTCAGCGGAAATAAACATGTTTCTGCAAGTTTGGTCAACCCCATCTAAGTTATGGGGCAGTAACAGCACACTTTTCAAAACGTGTTTTTCTGCCCGAAATAAACGCGTTTTTTCAGACAACTGAATCCCCTTGTATCTGCAAGGCTCAGAAGAGCCCTCACACTCAGCTCTTAACCCCAGTGTGCAGAAAGTGTTAAAACGTGTTTTTCAGCAAAAATAAACATGTTTCTGCAAGTTTGGTCAACCCCATGTAAGATATGGGGCAGTAACAGCACACTTTTCAAAACGTGTTTTTCAGCCCGAAATAAACACGTTTTTTCAGTCAACTGAATCCCCATGTAACAACAAGGCTCAGAAGAGCCCACACACTCAGCTCTTAACCCCAGTGTGCAGAAAGTGTTAAAACGTGTTTTTCAGCAAAAATAAACATGTTTCTGCAAGTTTGGTCAACCCCATGTAAGTTATGGGGCAGTAACAGCACACTTTTCAAAACGTGTTTTTCAGCCCGAAATAAACGCCTTTTTTCAGACAACTGAATCCCCTTGTATCTGCAAGGCTCAGAAGAGCCCACACACTCAGCTCTTAACCCCAGTGTGCAGAAAATGTCAAATTCGTGTTTTTCAGCAAAAATAAACATGTTTCTGCAAGTTTGGTCAACCCCATTTAAGTTATGTGGCAGTAACAGCACACTTTTCAAAACGTGTTTTTCAGCAAAAATAAACATGTTTCTGCAAGTTTGGTCAACCCCATTTAAGTTATGGGGCAGTAACAGCACACTTTTCAAAACGTGTTTTTCAGCCCGAAATAAACGCGCTTTTTCAGACAAATGAATCCCCATGTAACTACAAGGCTCAGAAGAGCCCACACACTCAGCTCTTAACCCCAGTCTGCTGAAAGTGTCAAAACGTGTTTTTCAGCAGAAATAAACATGTTTCTGCAAGTTTGGTCAACCCCATCTAAGTTATGGGGCAGTAACAGCACACTTTTCAAAACGTGTTTTTCTGCCCGAAATAAACGCGTTTTTTCAGACAACTGAATCCCCATGTAACTACAAGGCTCAGAAGAGCCCACACACTCAGCTCTTAACCCCAGTGTGCAGAAAGTGTCAAAACGTGTTTTTCAGCAAAAATAAACATGTTTCTGCAAGTTTGGTCAACCCCATGTAAGTTATGGGGCAGTAATAACACACCTTTCAAAACGTGTTTTTCAGCCCGAAATAAACACGTTTTTTCAGTCAACTGAATCCCCATGTAACAACAAGGCTCAGAAGAGCCCACACACTCAGCTCTTAACCCCAGTGTGCAGAAATTGTCAAAACGTGTTTTTCAGCAAAAATAAACATGTTTCTGCAAGTTTGGTCAACCCCATGTAAGTTATGGGGCAGTAATAACACACCTTTCAAAACGTGTTTTTCAGCCCGAAATAAACACGTTTTTTCAGTCAACTGAATCCCCATGTAACAACAAGGCTCAGAAGAGCCCACACACTCAGCTCTTAACCCCAGTGTGCAGAAAGTGTTAAAACGTGTTTTTCAGCAAAAATAAACATGTTTCTGCAAGTTTGGTCAACCCCATGTAAGTTATGGGGCAGTAACAGCACACTTTTCAAAACGTGTTTTTCAGCCCGAAATAAACGCCTTTTTTCAGACAACTGAATCCCCTTGTAACTGCAAGGCTCAGAAGAGCCCACAAACTCAGCTCTTAACCCCATTGTGCAGAAAGTGTCAAAACGTGTTTTTCAGCAAAAATAAACATGTTTCTGCAAGTTTGGTCAACCCCATTTAAGTTATGGGGCAGTAACAGCACACTTTTCAAAACATGTTTTTCAGCAAAAATAAACATGTTTCTGCAAGTTTGGTCAACCCCATGTAAGTTATGGGGCAGTAATAACACACCTTTCAAAACGTGTTTTTCTGCCCGAAATAAACACGTTTTTTCAGTCAACTGAATCCCCATGTAACAACAAGGCTCAGAAGAGCCCACACACTCAGCTCTTAACCCCAGTGTGCAGAAAGTGTTAAAACGTGTTTTTCAGCAAGAATAAACATGTTTCTGCAAGTTTGGTCAACCCCATGTAAGTTATGTGGCAGTAACAGCACACTTTTCAAAACGTGTTTTTCAGCCCGAAATAAACGCGTTTTTTCAGACAAATGAATCCCCATGTAACTACAAGGCTCAGAAGAGCCCACACTCTCAGCTCTTAACCCCAGTCTGCTGAAAGTGTCAAAACGTGTTTTTCAGCAGAAATAAACATGTTTCTGCAAGTTTGGTCAACCCCATGTAAGTTATGGGGCAGTAACAGCACACTTTTCAAAACGTGTTTTTCAGCCCGAAATAAACGCGTTTTTTCAGACAACTGAATCCCCATGTAACTACAAGGCTCAGAAGAGCCCACACACTCAGCTCTTAACCCCAGTCTGCTGAAAGTGTCAAAACGTGTTTTTCAGCGGAAATAAACATGTTTCTGCAAGTTTGGTCAACCCCATCTAAGTTATGGGGCAGTAACAGCACACTTTTCAAAACGTGTTTTTCTGCCCGAAATAAACGCGTTTTTTCAGACAACTGAATCCCCTTGTATCTGCAAGGCTCAGAAGAGCCCTCACACTCAGCTCTTAACCCCAGTGTGCAGAAAGTGTTAAAACGTGTTTTTCAGCAAAAATAAACATGTTTCTGCAAGTTTGGTCAACCCCATGTAAGATATGGGGCAGTAACAGCACACTTTTCAAAACGTGTTTTTCAGCCCGAAATAAACACGTTTTTTCAGTCAACTGAATCCCCATGTAACAACAAGGCTCAGAAGAGCCCACACACTCAGCTCTTAACCCCAGTGTGCAGAAAGTGTTAAAACGTGTTTTTCAGCAAAAATAAACATGTTTCTGCAAGTTTGGTCAACCCCATGTAAGTTATGGGGCAGTAACAGCACACTTTTCAAAACGTGTTTTTCAGCAAAAATAAACATGTTTCTGCAAGTTTGGTCAACCCCATGTAAGTTATGGGGCAGTAATAACACACCTTTCAAAACGTGTTTTTCAGCCTGAAATAAACACGTTTTTTCAGTCAACTGAATCCCCATGTAACAACAAGGCTCAGAAGAGCCCACACACTCAGCTCTTAACCCCAGTGTGCAGAAAGTGTCAAAACGTGTTTTTCAGCAAAAATAAACATGTTTCTGCAAGTTTGGTCAACCCCATGTAAGTTATGGGGCAGTAATAACACACCTTTCAAAACGTGTTTTTCAGCCCGAAATAAACACGTTTTTTCAGTCAACTGAATCCCCATGTAACAACAAGGCTCAGAAGAGCCCACACACTCAGCTCTTAACCCCAGTGTGCAGAAAGTGTTAAAACGTGTTTTTCAGCAAAAATAAACATGTTTCTGCAAGTTTGGTCAACCCCATGTAAGTTATGGGGCAGTAACAGCACACTTTTCAAAACGTGTTTTTCAGCCCGAAATAAACACGTTTTTTCAGTCAACTGAATCCCCATGTAACAACAAGGCTCAGAAGAGCCCACACACTCAGCTCTTAACCCCAGTGTGCAGAAAGTGTTAAAACGTGTTTTTCAGCAAAAATAAACATGTTTCTGCAAGTTTGGTCAACCCCATGTAAGTTATGGGGCAGTAACAGCACACTTTTCAAAACGTGTTTTTCAGCCCGAAATAAACGCCTTATTTCAGACAACTGAATCCCCTTGTAACTACAAGGCTCAGAAGAGCCCACACACTCAGCTCTTAACCCCATTGTGCAGAAAGTGTCAAAACGTGTTTTTCAGCAAAAATAAACATGTTTCTGCAAGTTTGGTCAACCCCATTTAAGTTATGGGGCAGTAACAGCACACTTTTCAAAACGTGTTTTTC
Source organism: Lepisosteus platostomus (assembly GCF_059453375.1). NCBI lineage: Eukaryota > Metazoa > Chordata > Actinopteri > Semionotiformes > Lepisosteidae > Lepisosteus > Lepisosteus platostomus. Next base: position 36,583,935 of record NC_142612.1, read on the forward strand.
AGCCCGAAATAAACGCGCTTTTTCAGACAAATGAATCCCCATGTAACTACAAGGCTCAGAAGAGCCCACACACTCAGCTCTTAACCCCAGTCTGCTGAAAGTGTCAAAACGTGTTTTTCAGCAGAAATAAACATGTTTCTGCAAGTTTGGTCAACCCCATCTAAGTTATGGGGCAGTAACAGCACACTTTTCAAAACGTGTTTTTCTGCCCGAAATAAACGCGTTTTTTCAGACAACTGAATCCCCTTGTATCTGCAAGGCTCAGAAGAGCCCACACACTCAGCTCTTAACCCCAGTGTGCAGAAAGTGTCAAAACGTGTTTTTCAGCAAAAATAAACATGTTTCTGCAAGTTTGGTCAACCCCATGTAAGTTATGGGGCAGTAACAGCACACTTTTCAAAACGTGTTTTTCAGCCCGAAATAAACGCCTTTTTTCAGACAACTGAATCCCCATGTAACTACAAGGCTCAGAAGAGCCCACACACTCAGCTCTTAACCCCAGTGTGCAGAAAGTGTCAAAACGTGTTTTTCAGCAAAAATAAACATGTTTCTGCAAGTTTGGTCAACCCCATGTAAGTTATGGGGCAGTAATAACACACCTTTCAAAACGTGTTTTTCAGCCCGAAATAAACACGTTTTTTCAGTCAACTGAATCCCCATGTAACAACAAGGCTCAGAAGAGCCCACACACTCAGCTCTTAACCCCAGTGTGCAGAAAGTGTTAAAACGTGTTTTTCAGCAAAAATAAACATGTTTCTGCAAGTTTGGTCAACCCCATGTAAGTTATGTGGCAGTAACAGCACACTTTTCAAAACGTGTTTTTCAGCCCGAAATAAACGCGTTTTTTCAGACAAATGAATCCCCATGTAACTACAAGGCTCAGAAGAGCCCTCACACTCAGCTCTTAACCCCAGTCTGCTGAAAGTGTCAAAACGTGTTTTTCAGCGGAAATAAACATATTTCTGCAAGTTTGGTCAACCCCATCTAAGTTATGGGGCAGTAACAGCACACTTTTCAAAATGTGTTTTTCTGCCCGAAATAAACGCGTTTTTTCAGACAACTGAATCCCCTTGTATCTGCAAGGGTCAGAAGAGCCCTCACACTCAGCTCTTAACCCCAGTGTGCAGAAAGTGTTAAAACGTGTTTTTCAGCAAAAATAAACATGTTTCTGCAAGTTTGGTCAACCCCATGTAAGTTATGGGGCAGTAATAACACACCTTTCAAAACGTGTTTTTCAGCCCGAAATAAACACGTTTTTTCAGTCAACTGAATCCCCATGTAACAACAAGGCTCAGAAGAGCCCACACACTCAGCTCTTAACCCCAGTGTGCAGAAAGTGTTAAAACGTGTTTTTCAGCAAAAATAAACATGTTTCTGCAAGTTTGGTCAACCCCATGTAAGTTATGTGGCAGTAACAGCACACTTTTCAAAACGTGTTTTTCAGCCCGAAATAAACGCGTTTTTTCAGACAAATGAATCCCCATGTAACTACAAGGCTCAGAAGAGCCCAAACACTCAGCTCTTAACCCCAGTCTGCTGAAAGTGTCAAAACGTGTTTTTCAGCAGAAATAAACATGTTTCTGCAAGTTTGGTCAACCCCATGTAAGTTATGGGGCAGTAACAGCACACTTTTCAAAACGTGTTTTTCAGCCCGAAATAAACGCGTTTTTTCAGACAACTGAATCCCCATGTAACTACAAGGCTCAGAAGAGCCCACACACTCAGCTCTTAACCCCAGTCTGCTGAAAGTGTCAAAACGTGTTTTTCAGCAGAAATAAACATGTTTCTGCAAGTTTGGTCAACCCCATCTAAGTTATGGGGCAGTAACAGCACACCTTTCAAAACGTGTTTTTCAGCCCGAAATAAACACGTTTTTTCAGACAACTGAATCCCCATGTAACAACAAGGCTCAGAAGAGCCCACACACTCAGCTCTTAACCCCAGTGTGCAGAAAGTGTTAAAACGTGTTTTTCAGCAAAAATAAACATGTTTCTGCAAGTTTGGTCAACCCCATGTAAGTTATGGGGCAGTAACAGCACACTTTTCAAAACGTGTTTTTCAGCCCGAAATAAACGCCTTATTTCAGACAACTGAATCCCCTTGTAACTGCAAGGCTCAGAAGAGCCCACACACTCAGCTCTTAACCCCAGTGTGCAGAAAGTGTTAAAACGTGTTTTTCAGCAAAAATAAACATGTTTCTGCAAGTTTGGTCAACCCCATGTAAGTTATGGGGCAGTAACAGCACACTTTTCAAAACGTGTTTTTCAGCCCGAAATAAACGCCTTATTTCAGACAACTGAATCCCCTTGTAACTGCAAGGCTCAGAAGAGCCCACACACTCAGCTCTTAACCCCAGTGTGCAGAAAGTGTCAAAACGTGTTTTTCAGCAGAAATGAACATGTTTCTGCAAGTTTGGTCACCCACATGCAATTTATGGGGCAGTAACAGCACCCTTTTCAAAACGTGTTTTTCAGCCCGAAATAAACGCGTTTTTTCAGACCGCTGAATCCCAATGTAGCTGCAAGGCTCAGAAGAGCCCACACACTCAGCTCTTAACCCCAGTGTGCAGAAAGTGTCAAAACATATATTTCAGCAGAAATAAACGTTTCTGAAAGTTTTGTCACCCCCATGCAACTTATGGGGCAGTAACAGCACACTTTTCAAAACGTGTTGTTCAGCACGAAATAAACGCGTTTTTTCAGACCGCTGAATCCCTATGTAGCTGCAAGGCTCAGAAGAGCCCACACACTCAGCTCTTAACCCCAGTGTGCAGAAAGTGTCAAAACGTGTTTTTCAGCAGAAAAAAACATGTTTCTGCAAGTTTGGTCACCCCCATGCAACTTATTGGGCAGTAACAGCACCCTTTTCAAAACGTGTTTTTCAGAAGGAAATAAACGCGTTTTTTCAGACCGCTGAATCCCTATGTAACTGCAAGGCTCAGAAGAGCCCACACACTCAGCTCTTAACCCCAGTGTGCAGAAAGTGTCAAAACGTGTTTTTCAGCAGAAATAAACATGTTTCTGCAAGTTTGATCACCCCCATGCAACTTATGGGGCAGTAACAGCACCCTTTTCAAAACGTGTTTTTCAGCCCGAAATAAACGCGTTTTTTCAGACCGCTGAATCCCTATGTAATTGAAAAGGCTCAGAAGAGCCCACACACTCAGCTCTTAACCCCAGTGTGCAGAAAGTGTCAAAACATATATTTCAGCAGAAATAAACGTTTCTGAAAGTTTTGTCACCCCCATGCAACTTATGGGGCAGTAACAGCACACTTTTCAAAACGTGTTGTACAGCACGAAATAAACGCGTTTTTTCAGACCGCTGAATCCCTATGTAGCTGCAAGGCTCAGAAGAGCCCACACACTCAGCTCTTAACCCCAGTGTGCAGAAAGTGTCAAAACGTGTTTTTCAGCAGAAAAAAACATGTTTCTGCAAGTTTGGTCACCCCCATGCAACTTATGGGGCAGTAAAAGCACCCTTTTCAAAACGTATTTTTCAGCACGAAATAAACGCGTTTTTTCAGACCGCTGAATCCCTATGTAACTGCAAGGCTCAGAAGAGCCCACACACTCAGCTCTTAACCCCAGTGTGCAGAAAGTGTCAAAACGTGTTTTTCAGCAGAAATAAACATGTTTCTGAAATTTGGTCACCCCCATGCAACTTATGGGGCAGTAACAGCACCCTTTTCAAAACGTGTTTTTCAGCCCGAAATAAACGCGTTTTTTCGGACCGCTGAAGAGCCCACACACTCAGTTCTTAACCCCAGTGTGCAGAAAGTATCAAAATGTGTTTTTCAGCAGAAATAAACATGTTTCTGAAAGTTTGGTCACCCCCATGCAACTTATGGGGCAGTAACAGCACACTTTTCAAAACGTGTTTTTCAGCCCGAAATAAACGCGTTTTTTCAGACCGCTGTATCCCTATGTAACTGCAAGGCTCAGAAGAGCCCACAAACTCAGCTCTTAACCCCAGTGTGCAGAAAGTGTCAAAACGTGTTTTTCAGCAGAAAAAAACATGTTTCTGCAAGTTTGGTCACCCCCATGCAACTTATGGGGCAGTAACAGCACTCTTTTCAAAACGTGTTTTTCAGCTCGAAATAAACGCGTTTTTTCAGACCGCTGAATCCCAATGTAGCTGCATGGCTCAGAAGAGCCCACACACTCAGCTCTTAACCCCAGTGTGCAGAAAGTGTCAAAACGTGTTTTTCAGCAGAAATAAACATGTTTCTGCAAGTTTGATCACCCCCATGCAACTTATGGGGCAGTAACAGCACCCTTTTCAAAACGTGTTTTTCAGGACGAAATAAACGCGTTTTTTCAAACCGCTGAATCCCTATGTAGCTGCAAGGCTCAGAGGAGCCCACACACTCAGCTCTTAACCCCAGTGTGCAGAAAGTGTCAAAACGTGTTTTTCAGCAGAAATAAACATGTTTCTGCAAGTTTGGTCACCCCCATGCAACTTATTGGGCAGTAAAAGCACCCTTTTCAAAACGTGTTTTTCAGAAGGAAATGAACGCGTTTTTTCAGACCGCTGAATCCCTATGTAACTGCAAGGCTCAGAAGAGCCCACACACTCAGCTCTTAACCCCAGTGTGCAGAAAGTGTCAAAACGTGTTTTTCAGCAGAAATAAACATGTTTCTGCAAGTTTGATCACCCCCATGCAACTTATGGGGCAGTAACAGCACCCTTTTCAAAACGTGTTTTTCAGCCCGAAATAAACGCGTTTTTTCAGACCGCTGAAGAGCCCACACACTCAGTTCTTAACCCCAGTGTGCAGAAAGTGTCAAAACGTGTTTTTCAGCAGAAATAAACATGTTTCTGCAAGTTTGGTCACCCCCATGCAACTTATGGGGCAGTAACAGCACCCTTTTCAAAACGTGTTTTTCAGCCCGAAATAAACGCGTTTTTTCAGACCGCTGAATCCCTATGTAACTGCAAGGCTCAGAAGAGCCCACACACTCAGCTCTTAACCCCAGTGTGCAGAAAGTGTCAAAACGTGTTTTTCAGCAGAAATAAACATGTTTCTGCAAGTTTTTTCACCCCCATGCAACTTATGGGGCAGTAACAGCACCCTTTTCAAAACGTGTTTTTCAGCCCGAAATATACACGTTTTTTCAGTCAACTGAATCCCCATGTAACAACAAGGCTCAGAAGAGCCCACACACTCAGCTCTTAACCCCAGTGTGCAGAAAGTGTTAAAACGTGTTTTTCAGCAAAAATAAACATGTTTCTGCAAGTTTGGTCAACCCCATGTAAGTTATGGGGCAGTAACAGCACTCTTTTCAAAACATGTTTTTCAGCCCGAAATAAACGCCTTTTTTCAGACAACTGAATCCCCATGTAACTACAAGGCTCAGAAGAGCCCACACACTCAGCTCTTAACCCCAGTGTGCAGAAAGTGTCAAAACGTGTTTTTCAGCAAAAATAAACGTTTCTGCAAGTTTGGTCAACCCCATTTAAGTTATGGGGCAGTAACAGCACACTTTTCAAAACATGTTTTTCAGCAAAAATAAACATGTTTCTGCAAGTTTGGTCAACCCCATGTAAGTTATGGGGCAGTAATAACACACCTTTCAAAACGTGTTTTTCAGCCCGAAATAAACACATTTTTTCAGTCAACTGAATCCCCATGTAACAACAAGGCTCAGAAGAGCCCACACACTCAGCTCTTAACCCCAGTGTGCAGAAAGTGTTAAAACGTGTTTTTCAGCAAAAATAAACATGTTTCTGCAAGTTTGGTCAACCCCATGTAAGTTATGGGGCAGTAACAGCACACTTTTCAAAACGTGTTTTTCAGCCCGAAATAAACGCCTTATTTCAGACAACTGAATCCCCTTGTAACTACAAGGCTCAGAAGAGCCCACACACTCAGCTCTTAACCCCATTGTGCAGAAAGTGTCAAAACGTGTTTTTCAGCAAAAATAAACATGTTTCTGCAAGTTTGGTCAACCCCATTTAAGTTATGGGGCAGTAACAGCACACTTTTCAAAACGTGTTTTTCAGCCCGAAATAAACGCGCTTTTTCAGACAAATGAATCCCCATGTAACTACAAGGCTCAGAAGAGCCCACACACTCAGCTCTTAACCCCAGTCTGCTGAAAGTGTCAAAACGTGTTTTTCAGCAGAAATAAACATGTTTCTGCAAGTTTGGTCAACCCCATCTAAGTTATGGGGCAGTAACAGCACACTTTTCAAAACGTGTTTTTCTGCCCGAAATAAACGCGTTTTTTCAGACAACTGAATCCCCATGTAACTACAAGGCTCAGAAGAGCCCACACACTCAGCTCTTAACCCCAGTGTGCAGAAAGTGTCAAAACGTGTTTTTCAGCAAAAATAAACATGTTTCTGCAAGTTTGGTCAACCCCATGTAAGTTATGGGGCAGTAATAACACACCTTTCAAAACGTGTTTTTCAGCCCGAAATAAACACGTTTTTTCAGTCAACTGAATCCCCATGTAACAACAAGGCTCAGAAGAGCCCACACACTCAGCTCTTAACCCCAGTGTGCAGAAAGTGTTAAAACGTGTTTTTCAGCAAAAATAAACATGTTTCTGCAAGTTTGGTCAACCCCATGTAAGTTATGGGGCAGTAACAGCACACTTTTCAAAACGTGTTTTTCAGCCCGAAATAAACGCCTTATTTCAGACAACTGAATCCCCTTGTAACTACAAGGCTCAGAAGAGCCCACACACTCAGCTCTTAACCCCATTGTGCAGAAAGTGTCAAAACGTGTTTTCCAGCAAAAATAAACATGTTTCTGCAAGTTTGGTCAACCCCATTTAAGTTATGGGGCAGTAACAGCACACTTTTCAAAACGTGTTTTTCAGCAAAAATAAACATGTTTCTGCAAGTTTGGTCAACCCCATGTAAGTTATGGGGCAGTAACAGCACACTTTTCAAAACGTGTTTTTCAGCCCGAAATAAACGCCTTATTTCAGACAACTGAATCCCCTTGTAACTGCAAGGCTCAGAAGAGCCCACACACTCAGCTCTTAACCCCAGTCTGCTGAAAGTGTCAAAACGTGTTTTTCAGCAGAAATAAACATGTTTCTGCAAGTTTGGTCAACCCCATGTAAGTTATGGGGCAGTAACAGCACACTTTTCAAAACGTGTTTTTCAGCCCGAAATAAACGCGTTTTTTCAGACAACTGAATCCCCTTGTATCTGCAAGGCTCAGAAGAGCCCACACACTCAGCTCTTAACCCCAGTGTGCAGAAAGTGTCAAAACGTGTTTTTCAGCAAAAATAAACATGTTTCTGCAAGTTTGGTCAAACCCATGTAAGTTATGGGGCAGTAACAGCACACTTTTCAAAACGTGTTTTTCAGCCCGAAATAAACGCCTTTTTTCAGACAACTGAATCCCCATGTAACTACAAGGCTCAGAAGAGCCCACACACTCAGCTCTTAACCCCAGTGTGCAGAAAGTGTCAAAACGTGTTTTTCAGCAAAAATAAACATGTTTCTGCAAGTTTGGTCAACCCCATGTAAGTTATGGGGCAGTAATAACACACCTTTCAAAACGTGTTTTTCAGCCCGAAATAAACACGTTTTTTCAGTCAACTGAATCCCCATGTAACAACAAGGCTCAGAAGAGCCCACACACTCAGCTCTTAACCCCAGTGTGCAGAAAGTGTTAAAACGTGTTTTTCAGCAAAAATAAACATGTTTCTGCAAGTTTGGTCAACCCCATGTAAGTTATGTGGCAGTAACAGCACACTTTTCAAAACGTGTTTTTCAGCCCGAAATAAACGCGTTTTTTCAGACAAATGAATCCCCATGTAACTACAAGGCTCAGAAGAGCCCAAACACTCAGCTCTTAACCCCAGTCTGCTGAAAGTGTCAAAACGTGTTTTTCAGCAGAAATAAACATGTTTCTGCAAGTTTGGTCAACCCCATGTAAGTTATGGGGCAGTAACAGCACACTTTTCAAAACGTGTTTTTCAGCCCGAAATAAACGCGTTTTTTCAGACAACTGAATCCCCATGTAACTACAAGGCTCAGAAGAGCCCACACACTCAGCTCTTAACCCCAGTCTGCTGAAAGTGTCAAAACGTGTTTTTCAGCAGAAATAAACATGTTTCTGCAAGTTTGGTCAACCCCATCTAAGTTATGGGGCAGTAACAGCACACCTTTCAAAACGTGTTTTTCAGCCCGAAATAAACACGTTTTTTCAGACAACTGAATCCCCATGTAACAACAAGGCTCAGAAGAGCCCACACACTCAGCTCTTAACCCCAGTGTGCAGAAAGTGTTAAAACGTGTTTTTCAGCAAAAATAAACATGTTTCTGCAAGTTTGGTCAACCCCATGTAAGTTATGGGGCAGTAACAGCACACTTTTCAAAACGTGTTTTTCAGCCCGAAATAAACGCCTTATTTCAGACAACTGAATCCCCTTGTAACTGCAAGGCTCAGAAGAGCCCACACACTCAGCTCTTAACCCCAGTGTGCAGAAAGTGTTAAAACGTGTTTTTCAGCAAAAATAAACATGTTTCTGCAAGTTTGGTCAACCCCATGTAAGTTATGGGGCAGTAACAGCACACTTTTCAAAACGTGTTTTTCAGCCCGAAATAAACGCCTTATTTCAGACAACTGAATCCCCTTGTAACTGCAAGGCTCAGAAGAGCCCACACACTCAGCTCTTAACCCCAGTGTGCAGAAAGTGTCAAAACGTGTTTTTCAGCAGAAATGAACATGTTTCTGCAAGTTTGGTCACCCACATGCAATTTATGGGGCAGTAACAGCACCCTTTTCAAAACGTGTTTTTCAGCCCGAAATAAACGCGTTTTTTCAGACCGCTGAATCCCAATGTAGCTGCAAGGCTCAGAAGAGCCCACACACTCAGCTCTTAACCCCAGTGTGCAGAAAGTGTCAAAACATATATTTCAGCAGAAATAAACGTTTCTGAAAGTTTTGTCACCCCCATGCAACTTATGGGGCAGTAACAGCACACTTTTCAAAACGTGTTGTTCAGCACGAAATAAACGCGTTTTTTCAGACCGCTGAATCCCTATGTAGCTGCAAGGCTCAGAAGAGCCCACACACTCAGCTCTTAACCCCAGTGTGCAGAAAGTGTCAAAACGTGTTTTTCAGCAGAAAAAAACATGTTTCTGCAAGTTTGGTCACCCCCATGCAACTTATTGGGCAGTAACAGCACCCTTTTCAAAACGTGTTTTTCAGAAGGAAATAAACGCGTTTTTTCAGACCGCTGAATCCCTATGTAACTGCAAGGCTCAGAAGAGCCCACACACTCAGCTCTTAACCCCAGTGTGCAGAAAGTGTCAAAACGTGTTTTTCAGCAGAAATAAACATGTTTCTGCAAGTTTGATCACCCCCATGCAACTTATGGGGCAGTAACAGCACCCTTTTCAAAACGTGTTTTTCAGCCCGAAATAAACGCGTTTTTTCAGACCGCTGAATTCCTATGTAATTGAAAAGGCTCAGAAGAGCCCACACACTCAGCTCTTAACCCCAGTGTGCAGAAAGTGTCAAAACATATATTTCAGCAGAAATAAACGTTTCTGAAAGTTTTGTCACCCCCATGCAACTTATGGGGCAGTAACAGCACACTTTTCAAAACGTGTTGTACAGCACGAAATAAACGCGTTTTTTCAGACCGCTGAATCCCTATGTAGCTGCAAGGCTCAGAAGAGCCCACACACTCAGCTCTTAACCCCAGTGTGCAGAAAGTGTCAAAACGTGTTTTTCAGCAGAAAAAAACATGTTTCTGCAAGTTTGGTCACCCCCATGCAACTTATGGGGCAGTAAAAGCACCCTTTTCAAAACGTATTTTTCAGCACGAAATAAACGCGTTTTTTCAGACCGCTGAATCCCTATGTAACTGCAAGGCTCAGAAGAGCCCACACACTCAGCTCTTAACCCCAGTGTGCAGAAAGTGTCAAAACGTGTTTTTCAGCAGAAATAAACATGTTTCTGAAATTTGGTCACCCCCATGCAACTTATGGGGCAGTAACAGCACCCTTTTCAAAACGTGTTTTTCAGCCCGAAATAAACGCGTTTTTTCGGACCGCTGAAGAGCCCACACACTCAGTTCTTAACCCCAGTGTGCAGAAAGTATCAAAATGTGTTTTTCAGCAGAAATAAACATGTTTCTGAAAGTTTGGTCACCCCCATGCAACTTATGGGGCAGTAACAGCACACTTTTCAAAACGTGTTTTTCAGCCCGAAATAAACGCGTTTTTTCAGACCGCTGTATCCCTATGTAACTGCAAGGCTCAGAAGAGCCCACAAACTCAGCTCTTAACCCCAGTGTGCAGAAAGTGTCAAAACGTGTTTTTCAGCAGAAAAAAACATGTTTCTGCAAGTTTGGTCACCCCCATGCAACTTATGGGGCAGTAACAGCACTCTTTTCAAAACGTGTTTTTCAGCTCGAAATAAACGCGTTTTTTCAGACCGCTGAATCCCAATGTAGCTGCATGGCTCAGAAGAGCCCACACACTCAGCTCTTAACCCCAGTGTGCAGAAAGTGTCAAAACGTGTTTTTCAGCAGAAATAAACATGTTTCTGCAAGTTTGATCACCCCCATGCAACTTATGGGGCAGTAACAGCACCCTTTTCAAAACGTGTTTTTCAGGACGAAATAAACGCGTTTTTTCAAACCGCTGAATCCCTATGTAGCTGCAAGGCTCAGAGGAGCCCACACACTCAGCTCTTAACCCCAGTGTGCAGAAAGTGTCAAAACGTGTTTTTCAGCAGAAATAAACATGTTTCTGCAAGTTTGGTCACCCCCATGCAACTTATTGGGCAGTAAAAGCACCCTTTTCAAAACGTGTTTTTCAGAAGGAAATGAACGCGTTTTTTCAGACCGCTGAATCCCTATGTAACTGCAAGGCTCAGAAGAGCCCACACACTCAGCTCTTAACCCCAGTGTGCAGAAAGTGTCAAAACGTGTTTTTCAGCAGAAATAAACATGTTTCTGCAAGTTTGATCACCCCCATGCAACTTATGGGGCAGTAACAGCACCCTTTTCAAAACGTGTTTTTCAGCCCGAAATAAACGCGTTTTTTCAGACCGCTGAAGAGCCCACACACTCAGTTCTTAACCCCAGTGTGCAGAAAGTGTCAAAACGTGTTTTTCAGCAGAAATAAACATGTTTCTGCAAGTTTGGTCACCCCCATGCAACTTATGGGGCAGTAACAGCACCCTTTTCAAAACGTGTTTTTCAGCCCGAAATAAACGCGTTTTTTCAGACCGCTGAATCCCTATGTAACTGCAAGGCTCAGAAGAGCCCACACACTCAGCTCTTAACCCCAGTGTGCAGAAAGTGTCAAAACGTGTTTTTCAGCAGAAATAAACATGTTTCTGCAAGTTTTTTCACCCCCATGCAACTTATGGGGCAGTAACAGCACCCTTTTCAAAACGTGTTTTTCAGCCCGAAATATACACGTTTTTTCAGTCAACTGAATCCCCATGTAACAACAAGGCTCAGAAGAGCCCACACACTCAGCTCTTAACCCCAGTGTGCAGAAAGTGTTAAAACGTGTTTTTCAGCAAAAATAAACATGTTTCTGCAAGTTTGGTCAACCCCATGTAAGTTATGGGGCAGTAACAGCACTCTTTTCAAAACATGTTTTTCAGCCCGAAATAAACGCCTTTTTTCAGACAACTGAATCCCCATGTAACTACAAGGCTCAGAAGAGCCCACACACTCAGCTCTTAACCCCAGTGTGCAGAAAGTGTCAAAACGTGTTTTTCAGCAAAAATAAACGTTTCTGCAAGTTTGGTCAACCCCATTTAAGTTATGGGGCAGTAACAGCACACTTTTCAAAACATGTTTTTCAGCAAAAATAAACATGTTTCTGCAAGTTTGGTCAACCCCATGTAAGTTATGGGGCAGTAATAACACACCTTTCAAAACGTGTTTTTCAGCCCGAAATAAACACATTTTTTCAGTCAACTGAATCCCCATGTAACAACAAGGCTCAGAAGAGCCCACACACTCAGCTCTTAACCCCAGTGTGCAGAAAGTGTTAAAACGTGTTTTTCAGCAAAAATAAACATGTTTCTGCAAGTTTGGTCAACCCCATGTAAGTTATGGGGCAGTAACAGCACACTTTTCAAAACGTGTTTTTCAGCCCGAAATAAACGCCTTATTTCAGACAACTGAATCCCCTTGTAACTACAAGGCTCAGAAGAGCCCACACACTCAGCTCTTAACCCCATTGTGCAGAAAGTGTCAAAACGTGTTTTTCAGCAAAAATAAACATGTTTCTGCAAGTTTGGTCAACCCCATTTAAGTTATGGGGCAGTAACAGCACACTTTTCAAAACGTGTTTTTCAGCCCGAAATAAACGCGCTTTTTCAGACAAATGAATCCCCATGTAACTACAAGGCTCAGAAGAGCCCACACACTCAGCTCTTAACCCCAGTCTGCTGAAAGTGTCAAAACGTGTTTTTCAGCAGAAATAAACATGTTTCTGCAAGTTTGGTCAACCCCATCTAAGTTATGGGGCAGTAACAGCACACTTTTCAAAACGTGTTTTTCTGCCCGAAATAAACGCGTTTTTTCAGACAACTGAATCCCCATGTAACTACAAGGCTCAGAAGAGCCCACACACTCAGCTCTTAACCCCAGTGTGCAGAAAGTGTCAAAACGTGTTTTTCAGCAAAAATAAACATGTTTCTGCAAGTTTGGTCAACCCCATGTAAGTTATGGGGCAGTAATAACACACCTTTCAAAACGTGTTTTTCAGCCCGAAATAAACACGTTTTTTCAGTCAACTGAATCCCCATGTAACAACAAGGCTCAGAAGAGCCCACACACTCAGCTCTTAACCCCAGTGTGCAGAAAGTGTTAAAACGTGTTTTTCAGCAAAAATAAACATGTTTCTGCAAGTTTGGTCAACCCCATGTAAGTTATGGGGCAGTAACAGCACACTTTTCAAAACGTGTTTTTCAGCCCGAAATAAACGCCTTATTTCAGACAACTGAATCCCCTTGTAACTACAAGGCTCAGAAGAGCCCACACACTCAGCTCTTAACCCCATTGTGCAGAAAGTGTCAAAACGTGTTTTTCAGCAAAAATAAACATGTTTCTGCAAGTTTGGTCAACCCCATGTAAGTTATGTGGCAGTAACAGCACACTTTTCAAAACGTGTTTTTCAGCCCGAAATAAACGCGTTTTTTCAGACAAATGAATCCCCATGTAACTACAAGGCTCAGAAGAGCCCACACACTCAGCTCTTAACCCCAGTCTGCTGAAAGTGTCAAAACGTGTTTTTCAGCGGAAATAAACATGTTTCTGCAAGTTTGGTCAACCCCATCTAAGTTATGGGGCAGTAACAGCACACTTTTCAAAACGTGTTTTTCTGCCCGAAATAAACGCGTTTTTTCAGACAACTGAATCCCCTTGTATCTGCAAGGCTCAGAAGAGCCCTCACACTCAGCTCTTAACCCCAGTGTGCAGAAAGTGTTAAAACGTGTTTTTCAGCAAAAATAAACATGTTTCTGCAAGTTTGGTCAACCCCATGTAAGATATGGGGCAGTAACAGCACACTTTTCAAAACGTGTTTTTCAGCCCGAAATAAACACGTTTTTTCAGTCAACTGAATCCCCATGTAACAACAAGGCTCAGAAGAGCCCACACACTCAGCTCTTAACCCCAGTGTGCAGAAAGTGTTAAAACGTGTTTTTCAGCAAAAATAAACATGTTTCTGCAAGTTTGGTCAACCCCATGTAAGTTATGGGGCAGTAACAGCACACTTTTCAAAACGTGTTTTTCAGCCCGAAATAAACGCCTTTTTTCAGACAACTGAATCCCCTTGTAACTGCAAGGCTCAGAAGAGCCCACAAACTCAGCTCTTAACCCCATTGTGCAGAAAGTGTCAAAACGTGTTTTTCAGCAAAAATAAACATGTTTCTGCAAGTTTGGTCACCCCCATGCAACTTATGGGGCAGTAACAGCACCCTTTTCAAAACGTGTTTTTCAGCCCGAAATAAACGCGTTTTTTCAGACCGCTGAATCCCTATGTAACTGCAAGGCTCAGAAGAGCCCACACACTCAGCTCTTAACCCCAGTGTGCAGAAAGTGTCAAAACGTGTTTTTCAGCAGAAATAAACATGTTTCTGCAAGTTTGGTCACCCCCATGCAACTTATGGGGCAGTAACAGCACCCTTTTCAAAACGTGTTTTTCAGCCCGAAATATACACGTTTTTTCAGTCAACTGAATCCCCATGTAACAACAAGGCTCAGAAGAGCCCACACACTCAGCTCTTAACCCCAGTGTGCAGAAAGTGTTAAAACGTGTTTTTCAGCAAAAATAAACATGTTTCTGCAAGTTTGGTCAACCCCATGTAAGTTATGGGGCAGTAACAGCACTCTTTTCAAAACATGTTTTTCAGCCCGAAATAAACGCCTTTTTTCAGACAACTGAATCCCCATGTAACTACAAGGCTCAGAAGAGCCCACACACTCAGCTCTTAACCCCAGTGTGCAGAAAGTGTCAAAACGTGTTTTTCAGCAAAAATAAACGTTTCTGCAAGTTTGGTCAACCCCATTTAAGTTATGGGGCAGTAACAGCACACTTTTCAAAACATGTTTTTCAGCAAAAATAAACATGTTTCTGCAAGTTTGGTCAACCCCATGTAAGTTATGGGGCAGTAACAGCACACTTTTCAAAACGTGTTTTTCAGCCCGAAATAAACACGTTTTTTCAGTCAACTGAATCCCCATGTAACAACAAGGCTCAGAAGAGCCCACACACTCAGCTCTTAACCCCATTGTGCAGAAAGTGTCAAAACGTGTTTTTCAGCAAAAATAAACATGTTTCTGCAAGTTTGGTCAACCCCATTTAAGTTATGGGGCAGTAACAGCACACTTTTCAAAACGTGTTTTTCAGCCCGAAATAAACGCGTTTTTTCAGACAACTGAATCCCCATGTAACTACAAGGCTCAGAAGAGCCCACACACTCAGCTCTTAACCCCAGTGTGCAGAAAGTGTCAAAACGTGTTTTTCAGCAAAAATAAACATGTTTCTGCAAGTTTGGTCAACCCCATGTAAGTTATGGGGCAGTAATAACACACCTTTCAAAACGTGTTTTTCAGCCCGAAATAAACACGTTTTTTCAGTCAACTGAATCCCCATGTAACAACAAGGCTCAGAAGAGCCCACACACTCAGCTCTTAACCCCAGTGTGCAGAAAGTGTTAAAACGTGTTTTTCAGCAAAAATAAACATGTTTCTGCAAGTTTGGTCAACCCTATGTAAGTTATGGGGCAGTAACAGCACACTTTTCAAAACGTGTTTTTCAGCCCGAAATAAACGCCTTATTTCAGACAACTGAATCCCCTTGTAACTGCAAGGCTCAGAAGAGCCCACACACTCAGCTCTTAACCCCATTGTGCAGAAAGTGTCAAAACGTGTTTTCCAGCAAAAATAAACATGTTTCTGCAAGTTTGGTCAACCCCATTTAAGTTATGGGGCAGTAACAGCACACTTTTCAAAACGTGTTTTTCAGCAAAAATAAACATGTTTCTGCAAGTTTGGTCAACCCCATGTAAGTTATGGGGCAGTAACAGCACACATTTCAAAACGTGTTTTTCAGCCCGAAATAAACGCCTTATTTCAGACAACTGAATCCCCTTGTAACTGCAAGGCTCAGAAGAGCCCACACACTCAGCTCTTAACCCCAGTCTGCTGAAAGTGTCAAAACGTGTTTTTCAGCAGAAATAAACATGTTTCTGCAAGTTTGGTCAACCCCATGTAAGTTATGGGGCAGTAACAGCACACTTTTCAAAACGTGTTTTTCAGCCCGAAATAAACGCGTTTTTTCAGACAACTGAATCCCCATGTAACTACAAGGCTCAGAAGAGCCCACACACTCAGCTCTTAACCCCAGTCTGCTGAAAGTGTCAAAACGTGTTTTTCAGCAGAAATAAACATGTTTCTGCAAGTTTGGTCAACCCCATCTAAGTTATGGGGCAGTAACAGCACACCTTTCAAAACGTGTTTTTCAGCCCGAAATAAACACGTTTTTTCAGTCAACTGAATCCCCATGTAACAACAAGGCTCAGAAGAGCCCACACACTCAGCTCTTAACCCCAGTGTGCAGAAAGTGTTAAAACGTGTTTTTCAGCAAAAATAAACATGTTTCTGCAAGTTTGGTCAACCCCATGTAAGTTATGGGGCAGTAACAGCACACTTTTCAAAACGTGTTTTTCAGCCCGAAATAAACGCCTTATTTCAGACAACTGAATCCCCTTGTAACTGCAAGGCTCAGAAGAGCCCACACACTCAGCTCTTAACCCCATTGTGCAGAAAGTGTCAAAACGTGTTTTCCAGCAAAAATAAACATGTTTCTGCAAGTTTGGTCAACCCCATTTAAGTTATGGGGCAGTAACAGCACACTTTTCAAAACGTGTTTTTCAGCAAAAATAAACATGTTTCTGCAAGTTTGGTCAACCCCATGTAAGTTATGGGGCAGTAATAACACACCTTTCAAAACATGTTTTTCAGCCCGAAATAAACACGTTTTTTCAGTCAACTGAATCCCCATGTAACAACAAGGCTCAGAAGAGCCCACACACTCAGCTCTTAACCCCAGTGTGCAGAAAGTGTTAAAACGTGTTTTTCAGCAAAAATAAACATGTTTCTGCAAGTTTGGTCAACCCCATGTAAGTTATGGGGCAGTAACAGCACACTTTTCAAAACGTGTTTTTCAGCCCGAAATAAACGCCTTATTTCAGACAACTGAATCCCCTTGTAACTGCAAGGCTCAGAAGAGCCCACACACTCAGCTCTTAACCCCAGTCTGCTGAAAGTGTCAAAACGTGTTTTTCAGCAGAAATAAACATGTTTCTGCAAGTTTGGTCAACCCCATGTAAGTTATGGGG
The DNA here is from genome assembly GCF_059453375.1 of Lepisosteus platostomus. Taxonomy (NCBI): domain Eukaryota; kingdom Metazoa; phylum Chordata; class Actinopteri; order Semionotiformes; family Lepisosteidae; genus Lepisosteus; species Lepisosteus platostomus. The sequence goes on from NC_142612.1 coordinate 36,600,786, forward strand.
CAGTAACAGCACACTTTTCAAAACGTGTTTTTCAGCCCGAAATAAACGCCTTATTTCAGACAACTGAATCCCCTTGTAACTGCAAGGCTCAGAAGAGCCCACACACTCAGCTCTTAACCCCATTGTGCAGAAAGTGTCAAAACGTGTTTTCCAGCAAAAATAAACATGTTTCTGCAAGTTTGGTCAACCCCATTTAAGTTATGGGGCAGTAACAGCACACTTTTCAAAACGTGTTTTTCAGCAAAAATAAACATGTTTCTGCAAGTTTGGTCAACCCCATGTAAGTTATGGGGCAGTAATAACACACCTTTCAAAACGTGTTTTTCAGCCCGAAATAAACACGTTTTTTCAGTCAACTGAATCCCCATGTAACTACAAGGCTCAGAAGAGCCCACACACTCAGCTCTTAACCCCAGTCTGCTGAAAGTGTCAAAACGTGTTTTTCAGCAGAAATAAACATGTTTCTGCAAGTTTGGTCAACCCCATGTAAGTTATGGTGCAGTAACAGCACACTTTTCAAAACGTGTTTTTCAGCCCGAAATAAACACGTTTTTTCAGTCAACTGAATCCCCATGTAACAACAAGGCTCAGAAGAGCCCACACACTCAGCTCTTAACCCCAGTGTGCAGAAAGTGTCAAAACGTGTTTTTCAGCAAAAATAAACATGTTTCTGCAAGTTTGGTCAACCCCATGTAAGTTATGGGGCAGTAATAACACACCTTTCAAAACGTGTTTTTCAGCCCGAAATAAACACGTTTTTTCAGTCAACTGAATCCCCATGTAACAACAAGGCTCAGAAGAGCCCACACACTCAGCTCTTAACCCCAGTGTGCAGAAAGTGTTAAAACGTGTTTTTCAGCAAAAATAAACATGTTTCTGCAAGTTTGGTCAACCCCATGTAAGTTATGGGGCAGTAACAGCACACTTTTCAAAACGTGTTTTTCAGCCCGACATAAACGCCTTATTTCAGACAACTGAATCCCCTTGTAACTGCAAGGCTCAGAAGAGCCCACACACTCAGCTCTTAACCCCATTGTGCAGAAAGTGTCAAAATGTGTTTTTCAGCAGAAATAAACATGTTTCTGCAAGTTTGGTCAACCCCATGTAAGTTATGGGGCAGTAATAACACACCTTTCAGAACGTGTTTTTCAGCCCGAAATAAACACGTTTTTTCAGTCAACTGAATCCCCATGTAACAACAAGGCTCAGAAGAGTCCACACACTCAGCTCTTAACCCCAGTGTGCAGAAAGTGTTAAAACGTGTTTTTCAGCAAAAATAAACATGTTTCTGCAAGTTTGGTCAACCCCATGTAAGTTATGGGGCAGTAACAGCACACTTTTCAAAACGTGTTTTTCAGCCCGAAATAAACGCCTTATTTCAGACAATTGAATCCCCTTGTAACTGCAAGGCTCAGAAGAGCCCACACACTCAGCTCTTAACCCCATTGTGCAGAAAGTGTCAAAACGTGTTTTTCAGCAAAAATAAACATGTTTCTGCAAGTTTGGTCAACCCCATTTAAGTTATGGGGCAGTAACAGCACACTTTTCAAAACGTGTATTTCAGCCCGAAATAAACGCGTTTTTTCAGACAAATGAATCCCCATGTAACTACAAGGCTCAGAAGAGCCCACACACTCAGCTCTTAACCCCAGTCTGCTGAAAGTGTCAAAACGTGTTTTTCAGCAGAAATAAACATGTTTCTGCAAGTTTGGTCAACCCCATCTAAGTTATGGGGCAGTAACAGCACACTTTTCAAAACGTGTTTTTCTGCCCGAAATAAACGCGTTTTTTCAGACAACTGAATCCCCTTGTATCTGCAAGGCTCAGAAGAGCCCACACACTCAGCTCTTAACCCCAGTGTGCAGAAAGTGTTAAAACGTGTTTTTCAGCAAAAATAAACATGTTTCTGCAAGTTTGGTCAACCCCATGTAAGTTATGGGGCAGTAACAGCACACTTTTCAAAACGTGTTTTTCAGCCCGAAACAAACACGTTTTTTCAGTCAACTGAATCCCCATGTAACAACAAGGCTCAGAAGAGCCCACACACTCAGCTCTTAACCCCAGTGTGCAGAAAGTGTTAAAACGTGTTTTTCAGCAAAAATAAACATGTTTCTGCAAGTTTGGTCAACCCCATTTAAGTTATGGGGCAGTAACAGCACACTTTTCAAAATGTGTTTTTCAGCCCGAAATAAACGCGTTTTTTCAGACAAATGAATCCCCATGTAACTACAAGGCTCAGAAGAGCCCACACACTCAGCTCTTAACCCCAGTCTGCTGAAAGTGTCAAAACGTGTTTTTCAGCAGAAATAAACATGTTTCTGCAAGTTTGGTCAACCCCATGTAAGTTATGGGGCAGTAACAGCACACTTTTCAAAACGTGTTTTTCAGCCCGAAATAAACGCGTTTTTTCAGACAACTGAATCCCCTTGTAACTGCAAGGCTCAGAAGATCCCACACACTCAGCTCTTAACCCCAGTGTGCAGAAAGTGTTAAAACGTGTTTTTCAGCAAAAATAAACATGTTTCTGCAAGTTTGGTCAACCCCATGTAAGTTATGGGGCAGTAATAACACACCTTTCAAAACGTGTTTTTCAGCCCGAAAAAACGCGTTTTTTCAGACAACTGAATCCCCATGTAACTACAAGGCTCAGAAGAGACCACACACTCAGCTCTTAACCCCAGTGTGCAGAAAGTGTTAAAACGTGTTTTTCAGCAAAAATAAACATGTTTCTGCAAGTTTGGTCAACCCCATTTAAGTTATGGGGCAGTAACAGCACACTTTTCAAAACGTGTTTTTCAGCAAAAATAAACATGTTTCTGCAAGTTTGGTCAACCCCATGTAAGTTATGGGGCAGTAATAACACACCTTTCAAAACGTGTTTTTCAGCCCGAAATAAACACATTTTTTCAGTCAACTGAATCCCCATGTAACAACAAGGCTCAGAAGAGCCCACACACTCAGCTCTTAACCCCAGTGTGCAGAAAGTGTTAAAACGTGTTTTTCAGCAAAAATAAACATGTTTCTGCAAGTTTGGTCAACCCCATGTAAGTTATGGGGCAGTAACAGCACACTTTTCAAAACGTGTTTTTCAGCCCGAAATAAACGCCTTATTTCAGACAACTGAATCCCCTTGTAACTGCAAGGCTCAGAAGAGCCCACACACTCAGCTCTTAACCCCAGTGTGCAGAAAGTGTCAAAACGTGTTTTTCAGCAAAAATAAACATGTTTCTGCAAGTTTGGTCAACCCCATGTAAGTTATGGGGCAGTTATAACACACCTGTCAAAACGTGTTTTTCAGCCCGAAATAAACACGTTTTTTCAGTCAACTGAATCCCCATGTAACAACAAGGCTCAGAAGAGCCCACACACTCAGCTCTTAACCCCAGTGTGCAGAAAGTGTTAAAACGTGTTTTTCAGCAAAAATAAACATGTTTCTGCAAGTTCGGTCAACCCCATGTAAGTTATGTGGCAGTAACAGCACACTTTTCAAAACGTGTTTTTCAGCCCGAAATAAACGCGTTTTTTCAGACAAATGAATCCCCATGTAACTACAAGGCTCAGAAGAGCCCACACACTCAGCTCTTAACCCCAGTCTGCTGAAAGTGTCAAAACGTGTTTTTCAGCAGAAATAAACATGTTTCTGCAAGTTTGGTCAACCCCATTTAAGTTATGGGGCAGTAACAGCACACTTTTCAAAACGTGTATTTCAGCCCGAAATAAACGCGTTTTTTCAGACAAATGAATCCCCATGTAACTACAAGGCTCAGAAGAGCCCACACACTCAGCTCTTAACCCCAGTCTGCTGAAAGTGTCAAAACGTGTTTTTCAGCAGAAATAAACATGTTTCTGCAAGTTTGGTCAACCCCATGTAAGTTATGGGGCAGTAACAGTACACTTTTCAAAACGTGTTTTTCAGCCCGAAATAAACGCGTTTTTTCAGACAACTGAATCCCCATGTAACTACAAGGCTCAGAAGAGCCCACACACTCAGCTCTTAACCCCAGTCTGCTGAAAGTGTCAAAACGTGTTTTTCAGCAGAAATAAACATGTTTCTGCAAGTTTGGTCAACCCCATCTAAGTTATGGGGCAGTAACAGCACACTTTTCAAAACGTGTTTTTCTGCCCGAAATAAACGCGTTTTTTCAGACAACTGAATCCCCTTGTATCTGCAAGGCTCAGAAGAGCCCACACACTCAGCTCTTAACCCCAGTGTGCAGAAAGTGTTAAAACGTGTTTTTCAGCAAAAATAAACATGTTTCTGCAAGTTTGGTCAACCCCATGTAAGTTATGGGGCAGTAACAGCACACTTTTCAAAACGTGTTTTTCAGCCCGAAACAAACACGTTTTTTCAGTCAACTGAATCCCCATTTAACAACAAGGCTCAGAAGAGCCCACACACTCAGCTCTTAACCCCAGTGTGCAGAAAGTGTTAAAACGTGTTTTTCAGCAAAAATAAACATGTTTCTGCAAGTTTGGTCAACCCCATGTAAGTTATGGGGCAGTAACAGCACACTTTTCAAAACGTGTTTTTCAGCCCGAAATAAACGCCTTTTTTCAGACAACTGAATCCCCTTGTAACTGCAAGGCCCAGAAGACCCCACAAACTCAGCTCTTAACCCCATTGTGCAGAAAGTGTCAAAACGTTTTTTTCAGCAAAAATAAACATGTTTCTGCAAGTTTGGTCAACCCCATTTAAGTTATGGGGCAGTAACAGCACACTTTTCAAAATGTGTTTTTCAGCCCGAAATAAACGCGTTTTTTCAGACAAATGAATCCCCATGTAACTACAAGGCTCAGAAGAGCCCACACACTCAGCTCTTAACCCCAGTCTGCTGAAAGTGTCAAAACGTGTTTTTCAGCAGAAATAAACATGTTTCTGCAAGTTTGGTCAACCCCATGTAAGTTATGGGGCAGTAACAGCACACTTCTCAAAACGTGTTTTTCAGCCCGAAATAAACGCGTTTTTTCAGACAACTGAATCCCCATGTAACTACAAGGCTCAGAAGAGCCCACACACTCAGCTCTTAACCCCAGTCTGCTGAAAGTGTCAAAACGTGTTTTTCAGCAGAAATAAACATGTTTCTGCAAGTTTGGTCAACCCCATGTAAGTTATGGGGCAGTAACAGCACACTTTTCAAAACGTGTTTTTCAGCCCGAAATAAACGCGTTTTTTCAGACAACTGAATCCCCTTGTAACTGCAAGGCTCAGAAGATCCCACACACTCAGCTCTTAACCCCAGTGTGCAGAAAGTGTTAAAACGTGTTTTTCAGCAAAAATAAACATGTTTCTGCAAGTTTGGTCAACCCCATGTAAGTTATGGGGCAGTAATAACACACCTTTCAAAACGTGTTTTTCAGCCCGAAATAAACGCGTTTTTTCAGACAACTGAATCCCCATGTAACTACAAGGCTCAGAAGAGACCACACACTCAGCTCTTAACCCCAGTGTGCAGAAAGTGTCAAAACGTGTTTTTCAGCAAAAATAAACATGTTTCTGCAAGTTTGGTCAACCCCATGTAAGTTATGGGGCAGTTATAACACACCTGTCAAAACGTGTTTTTCAGCCCGAAATAAACACGTTTTTTCAGTCAACTGAATCCCCATGTAACAACAAGGCTCAGAAGAGCCCACACACTCAGCTCTTAACCCCAGTGTGCAGAAAGTGTTAAAACGTGTTTTTCAGCAAAAATAAACATGTTTCTGCAAGTTTGGTCAACCCCATGTAAGTTATGTGGCAGTAACAGCACACTTTTCAAAACGTGTTTTTCAGCCCGAAATAAACGCGTTTTTTCAGACAAATGAATCCCCATGTAACTACAAGGCTCAGAAGAGCCCACACACTCAGCTCTTAACCCCAGTCTGCTGAAAGTGTCAAAACGTGTTTTTCAGCAGAAATAAACATGTTTCTGCAAGTTTGGTCAACCCCATTTAAGTTATGGGGCAGTAACAGCACACTTTTCAAAACGTGTATTTCAGCCCGAAATAAACGCGTTTTTTCAGACAAATGAATCCCCATGTAACTACAAGGCTCAGAAGAGCCCACACACTCAGCTCTTAACCCCAGTCTGCTGAAAGTGTCAAAACGTGTTTTTCAGCAGAAATAAACATGTTTCTGCAAGTTTGGTCAACCCCATGTAAGTTATGGGGCAGTAACAGTACACTTTTCAAAACGTGTTTTTCAGCCCGAAATAAACGCGTTTTTTCAGACAACTGAATCCCCATGTAACTACAAGGCTCAGAAGAGCCCACACACTCAGCTCTTAACCCCAGTCTGCTGAAAGTGTCAAAACGTGTTTTTCAGCAGAAATAAACATGTTTCTGCAAGTTTGGTCAACCCCATCTAAGTTATGGGGCAGTAACAGCACACTTTTCAAAACGTGTTTTTCTGCCCGAAATAAACGCGTTTTTTCAGACAACTGAATCCCCTTGTATCTGCAAGGCTCAGAAGAGCCCACACACTCAGCTCTTAACCCCAGTGTGCAGAAAGTGTTAAAACGTGTTTTTCAGCAAAAATAAACATGTTTCTGCAAGTTTGGTCAACCCCATGTAAGTTATGGGGCAGTAACAGCACACTTTTCAAAACGTGTTTTTCAGCCCGAAATAAACGCCTTTTTTCAGACAACTGAATCCCCTTGTAACTGCAAGGCCCAGAAGACCCCACAAACTCAGCTCTTAACCCCATTGTGCAGAAAGTGTCAAAACGTTTTTTTCAGCAAAAATAAACATGTTTCTGCAAGTTTGGTCAACCCCATTTAAGTTATGGGGCAGTAACAGCACACTTTTCAAAATGTGTTTTTCAGCCCGAAATAAACGCCTTTTTTCAGACAAATGAATCCCCATGTAACTACAAGGCTCAGAAGAGCCCACACACTCAGCTCTTAACCCCAGTCTGCTGAAAGTGTCAAAACGTGTTTTTCAGCAGAAATAAACATGTTTCTGCAAGTTTGGTCAACCCCATGTAAGTTATGGGGCAGTAACAGCACACTTCTCAAAACGTGTTTTTCAGCCCGAAATAAACGCGTTTTTTCAGACAACTGAATCCCCATGTAACTACAAGGCTCAGAAGAGCCCACACACTCAGCTCTTAACCCCAGTCTGCTGAAAGTGTCAAAACGTGTTTTTCAGCAGAAATAAACATGTTTCTGCAAGTTTGGTCAACCCCATGTAAGTTATGGGGCAGTAACAGCACACTTTTCAAAACGTGTTTTTCAGCCCGAAATAAACGCGTTTTTTCAGACAACTGAATCCCCTTGTAACTGCAAGGCTCAGAAGATCCCACACACTCAGCTCTTAACCCCAGTGTGCAGAAAGTGTTAAAACGTGTTTTTCAGCAAAAATAAACATGTTTCTGCAAGTTTGGTCAACCCCATGTAAGTTATGGGGCAGTAATAACACACCTTTCAAAACGTGTTTTTCAGCCCGAAATAAACGCGTTTTTTCAGACAACTGAATCCCCATGTAACTACAAGGCTCAGAAGAGACCACACACTCAGCTCTTAACCCCAGTGTGCAGAAAGTGTTAAAACGTGTTTTTCAGCAAAAATAAACATGTTTCTGCAAGTTTGGTCAACCCCATGTAAGTTATGGGGCAGTAACAGCACTCTTTTCAAAACATGTTTTTCAGCCCGAAATAAACGCCTTTTTTCAGACAACTGAATCCCCATGTAACTACAAGGCTCAGAAGAGACCACACACTCAGCTCTTAACCCCAGTGTGCAGAAAGTGTCAAAACGTGTTTTTCAGCAAAAATAAACATGTTTCTGCAAGTTTGGTCAACCCCATTTAAGTTATGGGGCAGTAACAGCACACTTTTCAAAACGTGTTTTTCAGCCAGAAATAAACGCCTTATTTCAGACAACTGAATCCCCTTGTAACTGCAAGGCTCAGAAGAGCCCACACACTCAGCTCTTAACCCCAGTGTGCAGAAAGTGTCAAAACGTGTTTTTCAGCAAAAATAAACATGTTTCTGCAAGTTTGGTCAACCCCATGTAAGTTATGGGGCAGTAACAGCACACTTTTCAAAACGTGTTTTTCAGCCCGAAATAAACGCCTTTTTTCAGACAACTGAATCCCCATGTAACTACAAGGCTCAGAAGAGCCCACACACTCAGCTCTTAACCCCAGTGTGCAGAAAGTGTCAAAACGTGTTTTTCAGCAAAAATAAACATGTTTCTGCAAGTTTGGTCAACCCCATGTAAGTTATGGGGTAGTTATAACACACCTTTCAAAACGTGTTTTTCAGCCCGAAATAAACACGTTTTTTCAGTCAACTGAATCCCCATGTAACAACAAGGCTCAGAAGAGCCCACACACTCAGCTCTTAACCCCAGTGTGCAGAAAGTGTTAAAACGTGTTTTTCAGCAAAAATAAACATGTTTCTGCAAGTTTGGTCAACCCCATGTAAGTTATGTGGCAGTAACAGCACACTTTTCAAAACGTGTTTTTCAGCCCGAAATAAACACGTTTTTTCAGACAAATGAATCCCCATGTAACTACAAGGCTCAGAAGAGCCCACACACTCAGCTCTTAACCCCAGTCTGCTGAAAGTGTCAAAACGTGTTTTTCAGCAGAAATAAACATGTTTCTGCAAGTTTGGTCAACCCCATTTAAGTTATGGGGCAGTAACAGCACACTTTTCAAAACGTGTATTTCAGCCCGAAATAAACGCGTTTTTTCAGACAACTGAATCCCCATGTAACTACAAGGCTCAGAAGAGACCACACACTCAGCTCTTAACCCCAGTGTGCAGAAAGTGTTAAAACGTGTTTTTCAGCAAAAATAAACATGTTTCTGCAAGTTTGGTCAACCCCATGTAAGTTATGGGGCAGTAACAGCACTCTTTTCAAAACATGTTTTTCAGCCCGAAATAAACGCCTTTTTTCAGACAACTGAATCCCCATGTAACTACAAGGCTCAGAAGAGACCACACACTCAGCTCTTAACCCCAGTGTGCAGAAAGTGTCAAAACGTGTTTTTCAGCAAAAATGAACATGTTTCTGCAAGTTTGGTCAACCCCATTTAAGTTATGGGGCAGTAACAGCACACTTTTCAAAACGTGTTTTTCAGCAAAAATAAACATGTTTCTGCAAGTTTGGTCAACCCCATGTAAGTTATGGGGCAGTAATAACACACCTTTCAAAACGTGTTTTTCAGCCCGAAATAAACACATTTTTTCACTCAACTGAATCCCCATGTAACAACAAGGCTCAGAAGAGCCCACACACTCAGCTCTTAACCCCAGTGTGCAGAAAGTGTTAAAACGTGTTTTTCAGCAAAAATAAACATGTTTCTGCAAGTTTGGTCAACCCCATGTAAGTTATGGGGCAGTAACAGCACACTTTTCAAAACGTGTTTTTCAGCCCGAAATAAACGCCTTATTTCAGACAACTGAATCCCCTTGTAACTGCAAGGCTCAGAAGAGCCCACACACTCAGCTCTTAACCCCAGTGTGCAGAAAGTGTCAAAACGTGTTTTTCAGCAAAAATAAACATGTTTCTGCAAGTTTGGTCAACCCCATGTAAGTTATGGGGCAGTAACAGCACACTTTTCAAAACGTGTTTTTCAGCCCGAAATAAACGCCTTTTTTCAGACAACTGAATCCCCATGTAACTACAAGGCTCAGAAGAGCCCACACACTCAGCTCTTAACCCCAGTGTGCAGAAAGTGTCAAAACGTGTTTTTCAGCAAAAATAAACATGTTTCTGCAAGTTTGGTCAACCCCATGTAAGTTATGGGGCAGTTATAACACACCTTTCAAAACGTGTTTTTCAGCCCGAAATAAACACGTTTTTTCAGTCAACTGAATCCCCATGTAACAACAAGGCTCAGAAGAGCCCACACACTCAGCTCTTAACCCCAGTGTGCAGAAAGTGTTAAAACGTGTTTTTCAGCAAAAATAAACATGTTTCTGCAAGTTTGGTCAACCCCATGTAAGTTATGTGGCAGTAACAGCACACTTTTCAAAACGTGTTTTTCAGCCCGAAATAAACGCGTTTTTTCAGACAAATGAATCCCCATGTAACTACAAGGCTCAGAAGAGCCCACACACTCAGCTCTTAACCCCAGTCTGCTGAAAGTGTCAAAACGTGTTTTTCAGCAGAAATAAACATGTTTCTGCAAGTTTGGTCAACCCCATGTAAGTTATGGGGCAGTTACAGCACACTTTTCAAAACGTGTTTTTCTGCCCGAAATAAACGCGTTTTTTCAGACAACTGAATCCCCTTGTATCTGCAAGGCTCAGAAGAGCCCACACACTCAGCTCTTAACCCCATTGTGCAGAAAGTGTCAAAACGTGTTTTTCAGCAAAAATAAACATGTTTCTGCAAGTTTGGTCAACCCCATTTAAGTTATGGGGCAGTAACAGCACACTTTTCAAAACGTGTTTTTCAGCCCGAAATAAACGCGTTTTTTCAGACAAATGAATCCCCATGTAACTACAAGGCTCAGAAGAGCCCACACACTCAACTCTTAACCCCAGTCTGCTGAAAGTGTCAAAACGTGTTTTTCAGCAGAAATAAACATTGTTTCTGCAAGTTTGGTCAACCCCATGTAAGTTATGAGGCAGTAACAGCACACTTTTCAAAACGTGTTTTTCAGCCCGAAATAAACGCCTTTTTTCAGACAACTGAATCCCCATGTAACTACAAGGCTCAGAAGAGCCCACACACTCAGCTCTTAACCCCAGTGTGCAGAAAGTGTCAAAACGTGTTTTTCAGCAAAAATAAACATGTTTCTGCAAGTTTGGTCAACCGCATGTAAGTTATGGGGCAGTAACAGCACACTTTTCAAAACGTGTTTTTCAGCCCGAAATAAACACGTTTTTTCAGACAACTGAATCCCCATGTAACAACAAGGCTCAGAAGAGCCCACACACTCAGCTCTTAACCCCAGTCTGCTGAAAGTGTCAAAACGTGTTTTTCAGCAGAAATAAACATGTTTCTCCAAGTTTGGTCAACCCCATGTAAGTTATGGGGCAGTAACAGCACACTTTTCAAAACGTGTTTTTCAGCAAAAATAAACATGTTTCTGCAAGTTTGGTCAACCCCATTTAAGTTATGGGGCAGTAACAGCACACTTTTCAAAACGTGTTTTTCAGCCCGAAATAAACGCGTTTTTTCAGACAAATGAATCCCCATGTAACAACAAGGCTCAGAAGAGCCCACACACTCAGCTCTTAACCCCAGTCTGCTGAAAGTGTCAAAACGTGTTTTTCAGCAGAAATAAACATGTTTCTCCAAGTTTGGTCAACCCCATGTAAGTTATGGGGCAGTAACAGCACACTTTTCAAAACGTGTTTTTCAGCAAAAATAAACATGTTTCTGCAAGTTTGGTCAACCCCATTTAAGTTATGGGGCAGTAACAGCACACTTTTCAAAACGTGTTTTTCAGCCCGAAATAAACGCGTTTTTTCAGACAAATGAATCCCCATGTAACTACAAGGCTCAGAAGAGCCCACACACTCAACTCTTAACCCCAGTCTGCTGAAAGTGTCAAAACGTGTTTTTCAGCAGAAATAAACATTGTTTCTGCAAGTTTGGTCAACCCCATGTAAGTTATGAGGCAGTAACAGCACACTTTTCAAAACGTGTTTTTCAGCCCGAAATAAACGCCTTTTTTCAGACAACTGAATCCCCATGTAACTACAAGGCTCAGAAGAGCCCACACACTCAGCTCTTAACCCCAGTGTGCAGAAAGTGTCAAAACGTGTTTTTCAGCAAAAATAAACATGTTTCTGCAAGTTTGGTCAACCGCATGTAAGTTATGGGGCAGTAACAGCACACTTTTCAAAACGTGTTTTTCAGCCCGAAATAAACACGTTTTTTCAGACAACTGAATCCCCATGTAACAACAAGGCTCAGAAGAGCCCACACACTCAGCTCTTAACCCCAGTGTGCAGAAAGTGTCAAAACGTGTTTTTCAGCAAAAATAAACATGTTTCTGCAAGTTTGGTCAACCCCATGTAAGTTATGGGGCAGTAACAGCACACTTTTCAAAACGTGTTTTTCTGCCCGAAATAAACGCGTTTTTTCAGACAACTGAATTCCCTTGTATCTGCAAGGCTCAGAAGAGCCCACACACTCAGCTCTTAACCCCAGTGTGCAGAAAGTGTTAAAACGTGTTTTTCAGCAAAAATAAACATGTTTCTGCAAGTTTGGTCAACCCCATTTAAGTTATGGGGCAGTAACAGCACACTTTTCAAAACGTGTTTTTCAGCCCGAAATAAACGCGTTTTTTCAGACAACTGAATCCCCTTGTAACTGCAAGGCTCAGAAGAGCCCACACACTCAGGTCTTAACCCCAGTCTGCTGAAAGTGTCAAAACGTGTTTTTCAGCAAAAATAAACATGTTTCTGCAAGTTTGGTCAACCCCATGTAAGTTATGGGGCAGTAACAGCACACTTTTCAAAACGTGTTTTTCAGCCCGAAATAAACACGTTTTTTCAGACAACTGAATCCCCATGTAACTACAAGGCTCAGAAGAGCCCACACACTCAGCTCTTAACCCCAGTCTGCTGAAAGTGTCAAAACGTGTTTTTCAGCAGAAATAAACATGTTTCTGCAAGTTTGGTCAACCCCATGTAAGTTATGTGGCAGTAACAGCACACTTTTCAAAACGTGTTTTTCAGCCCGAAATAAACGCGTTTTTTCAGACAAATGAATCCCCATGTAACTACAAGGCTCAGAAGAGCCCACACACTCAGCTCTTAACCCCAGTCTGCTGAAAGTGTCAAAACGTGTTTTTCAGCAGAAATAAACATGTTTCTGCAAGTTTGGTCAACCCCATGTAAGTTATGGGGCAGTAACAGCACACTTTTCAAAACGTGTTTTTCTGCCCGAAATAAACGCGTTTTTTCAGACAACTGAATCCCCTTGTATCTGCAAGGCTCAGAAGAGCCCACACACTCAGCTCTTAACCCCATTGTGCAGAAAGTGTCAAAACGTGTTTTTCAGCAAAAATAAACATGTTTCTGCAAGTTTGGTCAACCCCATTTAAGTTATGGGGCAGTAACAGCACACTTTTCAAAACGTGTTTTTCAGCCCGAAATAAACACGTTTTTTCAGACAAATGAATCCCCATGTAACTACAAGGCTCAGAAGAGCCCACACACTCAACTCTTAACCCCAGTCTGCTGAAAGTGTCAAAACGTGTTTTTCAGCAGAAATAAACATTGTTTCTGCAAGTTTGGTCAACCCCATGTAAGTTATGAGGCAGTAACAGCACACTTTTCAAAACGTGTTTTTCAGCCCGAAATAAACGCCTTTTTTCAGACAACTGAATCCCCATGTAACTACAAGGCTCAGAAGAGCCCACACACTCAGCTCTTAACCCCAGTGTGCAGAAAGTGTCAAAACGTGTTTTTCAGCAAAAATAAACATGTTTCTGCAAGTTTGGTCAACCGCATGTAAGTTATGGGGCAGTAACAGCACACTTTTCAAAACGTGTTTTTCAGCCCGAAATAAACACGTTTTTTCAGACAACTGAATCCCCATGTAACAACAAGGCTCAGAAGAGCCCACACACTCAGCTCTTAACCCCAGTCTGCTGAAAGTGTCAAAACGTGTTTTTCAGCAGAAATAAACATGTTTCTCCAAGTTTGGTCAACCCCATGTAAGTTATGGGGCAGTAACAGCACACTTTTCAAAACGTGTTTTTCAGCAAAAATAAACATGTTTCTGCAAGTTTGGTCAACCCCATTTAAGTTATGGGGCAGTAACAGCACACTTTTCAAAACGTGTTTTTCAGCCCGAAATAAACGCGTTTTTTCAGACAAATGAATCCCCATGTAACAACAAGGCTCAGAAGAGCCCACACACTCAGCTCTTAACCCCAGTCTGCTGAAAGTGTCAAAACGTGTTTTTCAGCAGAAATAAACATGTTTCTCCAAGTTTGGTCAACCCCATGTAAGTTATGGGGCAGTAACAGCACACTTTTCAAAACGTGTTTTTCAGCAAAAATAAACATGTTTCTGCAAGTTTGGTCAACCCCATTTAAGTTATGGGGCAGTAACAGCACACTTTTCAAAACGTGTTTTTCAGCCCGAAATAAACGCGTTTTTTCAGACAAATGAATCCCCATGTAACTACAAGGCTCAGAAGAGCCCACACACTCAACTCTTAACCCCAGTCTGCTGAAAGTGTCAAAACGTGTTTTTCAGCAGAAATAAACATTGTTTCTGCAAGTTTGGTCAACCCCATGTAAGTTATGAGGCAGTAACAGCACACTTTTCAAAACGTGTTTTTCAGCCCGAAATAAACGCCTTTTTTCAGACAACTGAATCCCCATGTAACTACAAGGCTCAGAAGAGCCCACACACTCAGCTCTTAACCCCAGTGTGCAGAAAGTGTCAAAACGTGTTTTTCAGCAAAAATAAACATGTTTCTGCAAGTTTGGTCAACCGCATGTAAGTTATGGGGCAGTAACAGCACACTTTTCAAAACGTGTTTTTCAGCCCGAAATAAACACGTTTTTTCAGACAACTGAATCCCCATGTAACAACAAGGCTCAGAAGAGCCCACACACTCAGCTCTTAACCCCAGTGTGCAGAAAGTGTCAAAACGTGTTTTTCAGCAAAAATAAACATGTTTCTGCAAGTTTGGTCAACCCCATGTAAGTTATGGGGCAGTAACAGCACACTTTTCAAAACGTGTTTTTCTGCCCGAAATAAACGCGTTTTTTCAGACAACTGAATTCCCTTGTATCTGCAAGGCTCAGAAGAGCCCACACACTCAGCTCTTAACCCCAGTGTGCAGAAAGTGTTAAAACGTGTTTTTCAGCAAAAATAAACATGTTTCTGCAAGTTTGGTCAACCCCATTTAAGTTATGGGGCAGTAACAGCACACTTTTCAAAACGTGTTTTTCAGCCCGAAATAAACGCGTTTTTTCAGACAACTGAATCCCCTTGTAACTGCAAGGCTCAGAAGAGCCCACACACTCAGGTCTTAACCCCAGTCTGCTGAAAGTGTCAAAACGTGTTTTTCAGCAAAAATAAACATGTTTCTGCAAGTTTGGTCAACCCCATGTAAGTTATGGGGCAGTAACAGCACACTTTTCAAAACGTGTTTTTCAGCCCGAAATAAACACGTTTTTTCAGACAACTGAATCCCCATGTAACTACAAGGCTCAGAAGAGCCCACACACTCAGCTCTTAACCCCAGTCTGCTGAAAGTGTCAAAACGTGTTTTTCAGCAGAAATAAACATGTTTCTGCAAGTTTGGTCAACCCCATGTAAGTTATGGGGCAGTAACAGCACACTTTTCAAAACGTGTTTTTCAGCCCGAAATAAACGCGTTTTTTCAGACAACTGAATCCCCTTGTAACTGCAAGGCTCAGAAGAGCCCACACACTCACGTCTTAACCCCAGTCTGCTGAAAGTGTCAAAACGTGTTTTTCAGCAGAAATAAACATGTTTCTGCAACTTTGGTCAACCCCATGTAAGTTATGGGGCAGTAACAGCACACTTTTCAAAACGTGTTTTTCAGCCCGAAATAAACGCCTTTTTTCAGACAACTGAATCCCCATGTAACTACAAGGCTCAGAAGAGCCCACACACTCAGCTCTTAACCCCAGTGTGCAGAAAGTGTCAAAACGTGTTTTTCAGAAAAAATAAACATGTTTCTGCAAGTTTGGTCAACCTCATGTAAGTTATGGGGCAGTAATAACACACCTTTCAAAACGTGTTTTTCAGCCCGAAATAAACACGTTTTTTCAGTCAACTGAATCCCCATGTAACAACAAGGCTCAGAAGAGCCCACACACTCAGCTCTTAACCCCAGTGTGCAGAAAGTGTCAAAACGTGTTTTTCAGCAAAAATAAACATGTTTCTGCAAGTTTGGTCAACCCCATGTAAGTTATGGGGCAGTAACAGCACACTTTTCAAAACGTGTTTTTCAGCAGAAATAAACATGTTTCTGCAAGTTTGGTCAACCCCATGTAAGTTATGGGGCAGTAACAGCACACTTTTCAAAACGTGTTTTTCAGCCCGAAATAAACGCGTTTTTTCAGACAACTGAATCCCCATGTAACTACAAGGCTCAGAAGAGCCCACACACTCAGCTCTTAACCCCAGTCTGCTGAAAGTGTCAAAACGTGTTTTTCAGCAGAAATAAACATGTTTCTGCAAGTTTGGTCAACCCCATCTAAGTTATGGGGCAGTAACAGCACACTTTTCAAAACGTGTTTTTCTGCCCGAAATAAACGCGTTTTTTCAGACAACTGAATTCCCTTGTATCTGCAAGGCTCAGAAGAGCCCACACACTCAGCTCTTAACCCCAGTGTGCAGAAAGTGTTAAAACGTGTTTTTCAGCAAAAATAAACATGTTTCTGCAAGTTTGGTCAACCCCATGTAAGTTATGGGGCAGTAACAGCACACTTTTCAAAACGTGTTTTTCAGCCCGAAATAAACACGTTTTTTCAGTCAACTGAATCCCCATGTAACAACAAGGCTCAGAAGAGCCCACACACTCAGCTCTTAACCCCAGTGTGCAGAAAGTGTTAAAACGTGTTTTTCAGCAAAAATAAACATGTTTCTGCAAGTTTGGTCAACCCCATTTAAGTTATGGGGCAGTAACAGCACACTTTTTAAAACGTGTTTTTCAGCCCGAAATAAACGCGTTTTTTCAGACAAATGAATCCCCATGTAACTACAAGGCTCAGAAGAGCCCACACACAGCTCTTAACCCCAGTCTGCTGAAAGTGTCAAAACGTGTTTTTCAGCAGAAATAAACATGTTTCTGCAAGTTTGGTCAACCCCATGTAAGTTATGGGGCAGTAACAGCACACTTCTCAAAACGTGTTTTTCAGCCCGAAATAAACGCGTTTTTTCAGACAACTGAATCCCCATGTAACTACAAGGCTCAGAAGAGCCCACACACTCAGCTCTTAACCCCAGTCTGCTGAAAGTGTCAAAACGTGTTTTTCAGCAGAAATAAACATGTTTCTGCAAGTTTGGTCAACCCCATGTAAGTTATGGGGCAGTAACAGCACACTTTTCAAAACGTGTTTTTCTGCCCGAAATAAACGCGTTTTTTCAGACAACTGAATCCCCTTGTATCTGCAAGGCTCAGAAGAGCCCACACACTCAGCTCTTAACCCCAGTGTGCAGAAAGTGTTAAAACATGTTTTTCAGCAAAAATAAACATGTTTCTGCAAGTTTGGTCAACCCCATGTAAGTTATGGGGCAGTAACAGCACACTTTTCAAAACGTGTTTTTCAGCCCGAAATAAACACGTTTTTTCAGTCAACTGAATCCCCATGTAACAACAAGGCTCAGAAGAGCCCACACACTCAGCTCTTAACCCCAGTGTGCAGAAAGTGTTAAAACGTGTTTTTCAGCAAAAATAAACATGTTTCTGCAAGTTTGGTCAACCCCATTTAAGTTATGGGGCAGTAACAGCACACTTTTCAAAACGTGTTTTTCAGCCCGAAATAAACGCGTTTTTTCAGACAAATGAATCCCCATGTAACTACAAGGCTCAGAAGAGCCCACACACTCAGCTCTTAACCCCAGTCTGCTGAAAGTGTCAAAACGTGTTTTTCAGCAGAAATAAACATGTTTCTGCAAGTTTGGTCAACCCCATGTAAGTTATGGGGCAGTAACAGCACACTTTTCAAAACGTGTTTTTCAGCCCGAAATAAACGTGTTTTTTCAGACAACTGAATCCCCTTGTAACTGCAAGGCTCAGAAGAGCCCACACACTCACGTCTTAACCCCAGTCTGCTGAAAGTGTCAAAATGTGTTTTTCAGCAGAAATAAACATGTTTCTGCAACTTTGGTCAACCCCATGTAAGTTATGGGGCAGTAACAGCACACTTTTCAAAACGTGTTTTTCAGCCCGAAATAAACGCGTTTTTTCAGACAACTGAATCCCCTTGTAACTGCAAGGCTCAGAAGAGCCCACACACTCACGTCTTAACCCCAGTCTGCTGAAAGTGTCAAAATGTGTTTTTCAGCAGAAATAAACATGTTTCTGCAACTTTGGTCAACCCCATGTAAGTTATGGGGCAGTAACAGCACACTTTTCAAAACGTGTTTTTCAGCACGAAATAAACACCTTTTTTCAGACAACTGAATCCCCATGTAACTACAAGGCTCAGAAGAGCCCACACACTCAGCTCTTAACCCCAGTGTGCAGAAAGTGTCAAAACGTGTTTTTCAGCAAAAATAAACATGTTTCTGCAAGTTTGGTCAACCCCATGTAAGTTATGGGGCAGTAACAGCACACTTTTCAAAACGTGTTTTTCAGCAGAAATAAACATGTTTCTGCAAGTTTGGTCAACCCCATGTAAGTTATGGGGCAGTAACAGCACTCTTTTCAAAACGTGTTTTTCAGCCCGAAATAAACGCGTTTTTTCAGACAACTGAATCCCCTTGTAACTGCAAGGCTGAGAAGAGCCCACACACTCAGCTCTTAACCCCAGTGTGCAGAAAGTGTCAAAACGTGTTTTTCAGCAAAAATAAACATGTTTCTGCAAGTTTGGTCAACCCCATGTAAGTTATGCGGCAGTAATAACACACCTTTCAAAACGTGTTTTTCAGCCCGGAATAAACACGTTTTTTCAGTCAACTGAATCCCCATGTAACAACAAGGCTCAGAAGAGCCCACACACTCAGCTCTTAACCCCAGTGTGCAGAAAGTGTTAAAGCGTGTTTTTCAGCAAAAATAAACATGTTTCTGCAAGTTTGGTCAACCCCATTTAAGTTATGGGGCAGTAACAGCACACTTTTCAAAACGTGTTTTTCAGCCCGAAATAAACGCCTTATTTCAGACAACTGAATCCCCTTGTAACTGCAAGGCTCAGAAGAGCCCACACACTCAGCTCTTAACCCCATTGTGCAGAAAGTGTCAAAACGTGTTTTTCAGCAAAAATAAACATGTTTCTGCAAGTTTGGTCAACCCCATTTAAGTTATGGGGCAGTAACAGCACACTTTTCAAAACGTGTTTTTCAGCCCGAAATAAACACGTTTTTTCAGACAAATGAATCCCCATGTAACTACAAGGCTCAGAAGAGCCCACACACTCAGCTCTTAACCCCAGTCTGCTGAAAGTGTCAAAACGTGTTTTTCAGCAGAAATAAACAGGTTTCTGCAAGTTTGGTCAACCCCATGTAAGTTATGGGGCAGTAACAGCACACTTTTCAAAACGTGTTTTTCAGCCCGAAATAAACGCGTTTTTTCAGACAACTGAATCCCCTTGTATCTGCAAGGCTCAGAAGAGCCCACACACTCAGCTCTTAACCCCAGTGTGCAGAAAGTATCAAAACGTGTTTTTCAGCAAAAATAAACATGTTTCTGCAAGTTTGGTCAACCCCATGTAAGTTATGGGGCAGTAACAGCACACTTTTCAAAACGTGTTTTTCAGCAAAAATAAACATGTTTCTGCAAGTTTGGTCAACCCCATGTAAGTTATGGGGCAGTAACAGCACACTTTTCAAAACGTGTTTTTCAGCCCGAAATAAACGCGTTTTTTTAGACAACTGAATCCCCTTCTATCTGCAAGGCTCAGAAGAGCCCACACACTCAGCTCTTAACCCCAGTGTGCAGAAAGTATCAAAACGTGTTTTTCAGCAAAAATAAACATGTTTCTGCAAGTTTGGTCAACCCCATGCAAGTTATGGGGTAGTAACAGCACACTTTTCAAAACGTGTTTTTCAGCCCGAAATAAACGCGTTTTTTCAGACAACTGAATCCCCATGTAACTACAAGGCTCAGAAGAGCCCACACACTCAGCTCTTAACCCCAGTCTGCTGAAAGTGTCAAAACGTGTTTTTCAGCAGAAATAAACATGTTTCTGCAAGTTTGGTCAACCCCATGTAAGTTATGGGTCAGTAACAGCACTCTTTTCAAAACGTGTTTTTCAGCCCGAAATAAACGCGTTTTTTCAGACAACTGAATCCCCTTGTAACTGCAAGGCTCAGAAGAGCCCACACACTCAGCTCTTAACCCCAGTGTGCAGAAAGTGTCAAAACGTGTTTTTCAGCAAAAATAAACATGTTTCTGCAAGTTTGGTCAACCCCATTTAAGTTATGGGGCAGTAACAGCACACTTTTCAAAACGTGTTTTTCAGCCCGAAATAAACGCGTTTTTTCAGACAAATGAATCCCCATGTAACTACAAGGCTCAGAAGAGCCCACACACTCAACTCTTAACCCCAGTCTGCTGAAAGTGTCAAAACGTGTTTTTCAGCAGAAATAAACATTGTTTCTGCAAGTTTGGTCAACCCCATGTAAGTTATGAGGCAGTAACAGCACACTTTTCAAAACGTGTTTTTCAGCCCGAAATAAACGCCTTTTTTCAGACAACTGAATCCCCATGTAACTACAAGGCTCAGAAGAGCCCACACACTCAGCTCTTAACCCCAGTGTGCAGAAAGTGTCAAAACGTGTTTTTCAGCAAAAATAAACATGTTTCTGCAAGTTTGGTCAACCGCATGTAAGTTATGGGGCAGTAACAGCACACTTTTCAAAACGTGTTTTTCAGCCCGAAATAAACACGTTTTTTCAGACAACTGAATCCCCATGTAACAACAAGGCTCAGAAGAGCCCACACACTCAGCTCTTAACCCCAGTCTGCTGAAAGTGTCAAAACGTGTTTTTCAGCAGAAATAAACATGTTTCTCCAAGTTTGGTCAACCCCATGTAAGTTATGGGGCAGTAACAGCACACTTTTCAAAACGTGTTTTTCAGCAAAAATAAACATGTTTCTGCAAGTTTGGTCAACCCCATTTAAGTTATGGGGCAGTAACAGCACACTTTTCAAAACGTGTTTTTCAGCCCGAAATAAACGCGTTTTTTCAGACAAATGAATCCCCATGTAACAACAAGGCTCAGAAGAGCCCACACACTCAGCTCTTAACCCCAGTCTGCTGAAAGTGTCAAAACGTGTTTTTCAGCAGAAATAAACATGTTTCTCCAAGTTTGGTCAACCCCATGTAAGTTATGGGGCAGTAACAGCACACTTTTCAAAACGTGTTTTTCAGCAAAAATAAACATGTTTCTGCAAGTTTGGTCAACCCCATTTAAGTTATGGGGCAGTAACAGCACACTTTTCAAAACGTGTTTTTCAGCCCGAAATAAACGCGTTTTTTCAGACAAATGAATCCCCATGTAACTACAAGGCTCAGAAGAGCCCACACACTCAACTCTTAACCCCAGTCTGCTGAAAGTGTCAAAACGTGTTTTTCAGCAGAAATAAACATTGTTTCTGCAAGTTTGGTCAACCCCATGTAAGTTATGAGGCAGTAACAGCACACTTTTCAAAACGTGTTTTTCAGCCCGAAATAAACGCCTTTTTTCAGACAACTGAATCCCCATGTAACTACAAGGCTCAGAAGAGCCCACACACTCAGCTCTTAACCCCAGTGTGCAGAAAGTGTCAAAACGTGTTTTTCAGCAAAAATAAACATGTTTCTGCAAGTTTGGTCAACCGCATGTAAGTTATGGGGCAGTAACAGCACACTTTTCAAAACGTGTTTTTCAGCCCGAAATAAACACGTTTTTTCAGACAACTGAATCCCCATGTAACAACAAGGCTCAGAAGAGCCCACACACTCAGCTCTTAACCCCAGTCTGCTGAAAGTGTCAAAACGTGTTTTTCAGCAGAAATAAACATGTTTCTCCAAGTTTGGTCAACCCCATGTAAGTTATGGGGCAGTAACAGCACACTTTTCAAAACGTGTTTTTCAGCAAAAATAAACATGTTTCTGCAAGTTTGGTCAACCCCATGTAAGTTATGGGGCAGTAACAGCATACGTTTCAAAACGTGTTTTTCAGCCCGAAATAAACGCGTTTTTTCAGACAACTGAATCCCCATGTAACTACAAGGCTCAGAAGAGCCCACACACTCAGCTCTTAACCCCAGTCTGCTGAAAGTGTCAAAACGTGTTTTTCAGCAGAAATAAACATGTTTCTGCAAGTTTGGTCAACCCCATGTAAGTTATGGGGCATTATCAGCACACTTTTCAAAACGTGTTTTTCAGCCCGAAATAAACGCGTTTTTTTAGACAACTGAATCCCCTTGTATCTGCAAGGCTCAGAAGAGCCCACACACTCAGCTCTTAACCCCAGTGTGCAGAAAGTGTCAAAACGTGTTTTTCAGCAAAAATAAACATGTTTCTGCAAGTTTGGTCAACCCCATGTAAGTTATGGGGAAGTAGTAACACACCTTTCAAAACGTGTTTTTCAGCCCGAAATAAACACGTTTTTTCAGTCAACTGAATCCCCATGTAACAACAAGGCTCAGAAGAGCCCACACACTCAGCTCTTAACCCCAGTGTGCAGAAAGTGTTAAAACGTGTTTTTCAGCAAAAATAAACATGTTTCTGCAAGTTTGGTCAACCCCATGTAAGTTATGGGGCAGTAACAGCACACTTTTCAAAACGTGTTTTTCAGCCCGAAATAAACGCCTTTTTTCAGACAACTGAATCCCCTTGTAACTGCAAGGCTCAGAAGAGCCCACACACTCAGCTCTTAACCCCATTGTGCAGAAAGTGTCAAAACGTGTTTTTCAGCAAAAATAAACATGTTTCTGCAAGTTTGGTCAACCCCATTTAAGTTATGGGGCAGTAACAGCACACTTTTCAAAACGTGTTTTTCAGCCCGAAATAAACGCGTTTTTTCAGACAAATGAATCCCCATGTAACTACAAGGCTCAGAAGAGCCCACACACTCAACTCTTAACCCCAGTCTGCTGAAAGTGTCAAAACGTGTTTTTCAGCAGAAATAAACATTGTTTCTGCAAGTTTGGTCAACCCCATGTAAGTTATGGGGCAGTAACAGCACACTTTTCAAAACGTGTTTTTCAGCCCGTAATAAACGCGTTTTTTCAGACAACTGAATCCCCATGTAACTACAAGGCTCAGAAGAGCCCACACACTCAGCTCTTAACCCCAGTGTGCAGAAAGTGTCAAAACGTGTTTTTCAGCAAAAATTAACATGTTTCTGCAAGTTTGGTCAACCCCATGTAAGTTATGGGGCAGTAACAGCACACTTTTCAAAACTTGTTTTTCAGCCCGAAATAAACGCGTTTTTTCAGACATCTGAATCCCCTTGTATCTGCAAGGCTCAGAAGAGCCCACACACTCAGCTCTTAACCCCAGTGTGCAGAAAGTGTCAAAACGTGTTTTTCAGCAAAAATAAACATGTTTCTGCAAGTTTGGTCAACCCCATGTAAGTTATGGGGCAGTAACAGCACACTTTTCAAAACGTGTTTTTCAGCCCGAAATAAACGCCTTTTTTCAGACAACTGAATCCCCATGTAACTACAAGGCTCAGAAGAGCCCACACACTCAGCTCTTAACCCCAGTGTGCAGAAAGTGTCAAAACGTGTTTTTCAGCAAAAATAAACATGTTTCTGCAAGTTTGGTCAACCCCATGTAAGTTATTGGGCAGTAATAACACACCTTTCAAAACGTGTTTTTCAGCCCGAAATAAACACGTTTTTTCAGTCAACTGAATCCCCATGTAACTACAAGGCTCAGAAGAGCCCACACACTCAGCTCTTAACCCCAGTCTGCTGAAAGTGTCAAAACGTGTTTTTCAGCAGAAATAAACATGTTTCTGCAAGTTTGGTCAACCCCATGTAAGTTATGGGGCAGTAACAGCACACTTTTCAAAACGTGTTTTTCAGCCCGAAATAAACGCGTTTTTTCAGACAACTGAATCCCCTTGTAACTGCAAGGCTCAGAAGAGCCCACACACTCAGGTCTTAACCCCAGTCTGCTGAAAGTGTCAAAACGTGTTTTTCAGCAGAAATAAACATGTTTCTGCAACTTTGGTCAACCCCATGTAAGTTATGGGGCAGTAACAGCACTCTTTTCAAAACGTGTTTTTCAGCCCGAAATAAACGCGTTTTTTCAGACAACTGAATCCCCTTGTAACTGCAAGGCTGAGAAGAGCCCACACACTCAGCTCTTAACCCCAGTGTGCAGAAAGTGTCAAAACGTGTTTTTCAGCAAAAATAAACATGTTTCTGCAAGTTTGGTCAACCCCATGTAAGTTATGGGGAAGTAGTAACACACCTTTCAAAACGTGTTTTTCAGCCCGAAATAAACACGTTTTTTCAGTCAACTGAATCCCCATGTAACAACAAGGCTCAGAAGAGCCCACACACTCAGCTCTTAACCCCAGTGTGCAGAAAGTGTTAAAACGTGTTTTTCAGCAAAAATAAACATGTTTCTGCAAGTTTGGTCAACCCCATGTAAGTTATGGGGCAGTAACAGCACACTTTTCAAAACGTGTTTTTCAGCCCGAAATAAACGCCTTATTTCAGACAACTGAATCCCCTTGTAACTGCAAGGCTCAGAAGAGCCCACACACTCAGCTCTTAACCCCAGTCTGCTGAAAGTGTCAAAACGTGGTTTTCAGCAGAAATAAACATGTTTCTGCAAGTTTGGTCAACCCCATGTAAGTTATGGGGCAGTAACAGCACACTTTTCAAAACGTGTTTTTCAGCCCGAAATAAACGCGTTTTTTTAGACAACTGAATCCCCTTGTATCTGCAAGGCTCAGAAGAGCCCACACACTCAGCTCTTAACCCCAGTGTGCAGAAAGTATCAAAACGTGTTTTTCAGCAAAAATAAACATGTTTCTGCAAGTTTGGTCAACCCCATGTAAGTTATGGGGCAGTAACAGCACACTTTTCAAAACGTGTTTTTCAGCCCGAAATAAACGCCTTATTTCAGACAACTGAATCCCCATGTAACTACAAGGCTCAGAAGAGCCCACACACTCAGCTCTTAACCCCAGTCTGCTGAAAGTGTCAAAACGTGTTTTTCAGCAGAAATAAACATGTTTCTGCAAGTTTGGTCAACCCCATGTAAGTTATGGGGCAGTAACAGCACACTTTTCAAAACGTGTTTTTCTGCCCGAAATAAATGCGTTTTTTCAGACAACTGAATCCCCTTGTATCTGCAAGGCTCAGAAGAGCCCACACACTCAGCTCTTAACCCAGTGTGCAGAAAGTGTCAAAACGTGTTTTTCAGCAAAAATAAACATGTTTCTGCAAGTTTGGTCAACCCCATGTAAGTTATGTGGCAGTAACAGCACACTTTTCAAAACGTGTTTTTCAGACCGAAATAAACGCGTTTTTTCAGACAACTGATTCCCCTTGTAACTGCAAGGCTCAGAAGAGCCCACACACTCAGCTCTTAACCCCAGTGTGCAGAAAGTATCAAAACGTGTTTTTCAGCAAAAATAAACATGTTTCTGCAAGTTTGGTCAACCCCATGTATGTTATGGGGCAGTAACAGCACACTTTTCAAAACGTGTTTTTCAGCAAAAATAAACATGTTTCTGCAAGTTTGGTCAACCCCATGTAAGTTATGGGGCAGTAACAGCATACGTTTCAAAACGTGTTTTTCAGCCCGAAATAAACGCGTTTTTTCAGACAACTGAATCCCCATGTAACTACAAGGCTCAGAAGAGCCCACACACTCAGCTCTTAACCCCAGTCTGCTGAAAGTGTCAAAACGTGTTTTTCAGCAGAAATAAACATGTTTCTGCAAGTTTGGTCAACCCCATGTAAGTTATGGGGCAGTAACAGCATACGTTTCAAAACGTGTTTTTCAGCCCGAAATAAACGCGTTTTTTCAGACAACTGAATCCCCATGTAACTACAAGGCTCAGAAGAGCCCACACACTCAGCTCTTAACCCCAGTCTGCTGAAAGTGTCAAAACGTGTTTTTCAGCAGAAATAAACATGTTTCTGCAAGTTTGGTCAACCCCATGTAAGTTATGGGGCAGTAACAGCACACTTTTCAAAACGTGTTTTTCAGCCCGAAATAAACGCCTTTTTTCAGACAACTGAATCCCCATGTAACTACAAGGCTCAGAAGAGCCCACACACTCAGCTCTTAACCCCAGTGTGCAGAAAGTGTCAAAACGTGTTTTTCAGCAAAAATAAACATGTTTCTGCAAGTTTGGTCAACCCCATGTAAGTTATGGGGCAGTAACAGCACACTTTTCAAAACGTGTTTTTCAGCCCGAAATAAACACGTTTTTTCAGACAACTGAATCCCCATGTAACAACAAGGCTCAGAAGAGCCCACACACTCAGCTCTTAACCCCAGTGTGCAGAAAGTGTCAAAACGTGTTTTTCAGCAAAAATAAACATGTTTCTGCAAGTTTGGTCAACCCCATGTAAGTTATGGGGCAGTAATAACACACCTTTCAAAACGTGTTTTTCAGCCCGAAATAAACGCCTTTTTTCAGACAACTGAATCCCCTTGTAACTGCAAGGCTCAGAAGAGCCCACACACTCAGCTCTTAACCCCATTGTGCAGAAAGTGTCAAAACGTGTTTTTCAGCAAAAATAAACATGTTTCTGCAAGTTTGGTCAACCCCATGTAAGTTATGGGGCAGTAACAGCACACTTTTCAAAACTTGTTTTTCAGCCCGAAATAAACGCGTTTTTTCAGACATCTGAATCCCCTTGTATCTGCAAGGCTCAGAAGAGCCCACACACTCAGCTCTTAACCCCAGTGTGCAGAAAGTGTCAAAACGTGTTTTTCAGCAAAAATAAACATGTTTCTGCAAGTTTGGTCAACCCCATGTAAGTTATGGGGCAGTAATAACACACCTTTCAAAACGTGTTTTTCAGCCCGAAATAAACACGTTTTTTCAGTCAACTGAATCCCCATGTAACAACAAGGCTCAGAAGAGCCCACACACTCATCTCTTAACCCCAGTGTGCAGAAAGTGTTAAAACGTGTTTTTCAGCAAAAATAAACATGTTTCTGCAAGTTTGGTCAACCCCATTTAAGTTATGGGGCAGTAACAGCACACTTTTCAAAACGTGTTTTTCAGCCCGAAATAAACGCGTTTTTTCAGACAAATGAATCCCCATGTAACTACAAGGCTAAGAAGAGCCCACACACTCAGCTCTTAACCCCAGTCTGCTGAAAGTGTCAAAACGTGTTTTTCAGCAGAAATAAACATGTTTCTGCAAGTTTGGTCAACCCCATGTAAGTTATGGGGCAGTAACAGCACACTTCTCAAAACGTGTTTTTCAGCCCGAAATAAACGCGTTTTTTCAGACAACTGAATCCCCATGTAACTACAAGGCTCAGAAGAGCCCACACACTCAGCTCTTAACCCCAGTCTGCTGAAAGTGTCAAAACGTGTTTTTCAGCAGAAATAAACATGTTTCTGCAAGTTTGGTCAACCCCATGTAAGTTATGGGGCAGTAACAGCACACTTTTCAAAACGTGTTTTTCAGCCCGAAATAAACGCGTTTTTTCAGACAACTGAATCCCCATGTAACTACAAGGCTCAGAAGAGCCCACACACTCAGCTCTTAACCCCAGTCTGCTGAAAGTGTCAAAACGTGTTTTTCAGCAGAAATAAACATGTTTCTGCAAGTTTGGTCAACCCCATCTAAGTTATGGGGCAGTAACAGCACACTTTTCAAAACGTGTTTTTCTGCCCGAAATAAACGCGTTTTTTCAGACAACTGAATCCCCTTGTATCTGCAAGGCTCAGAAGAGCCCACACACTCAGCTCTTAACCCCAGTGTGCAGAAAGTGTTAAAACGTGTTTTTCAGCAAAAATAAACATGTTTCTGCAAGTTTGGTCAACCCCATGTAAGTTATGGGGCAGTAACAGCACACTTCTCAAAACGTGTTTTTCAGCCCGAAATAAACGCGTTTTTTCAGACAACTGAATCCCCATGTAACTACAAGGCTCAGAAGAGCCCACACACTCAGCTCTTAACCCCAGTCTGCTGAAAGTGTCAAAACGTGTTTTTCAGCAGAAATAAACATGTTTCTGCAAGTTTGGTCAACCCCATGTAAGTTATGGGGCAGTAACAGCACACTTTTCAAAACGTGTTTTTCAGCCCGAAATAAACGCGTTTTTTCAGACAACTGAATCCCCTTGTAACTGCAAGGCTCAGAAGAGCCCACACACTCACGTCTTAACCCCAGTCTGCTGAAAGTGTCAAAACGTGTTTTTCAGCAGAAATAAACATGTTTCTGCAACTTTGGTCAACCCCATGTAAGTTATGGGGCAGTAACAGCACACTTTTCAAAACGTGTTTTTCAGCCCGAAATAAACGCCTTTTTTCAGACAACTGAATCCCCATGTAACTACAAGGCTCAGAAGAGCCCACACACTCAGCTCTTAACCCCAGTGTGCAGAAAGTGTCAAAACGTGTTTTTCAGCAAAAATAAACATGTTTCTGCAAGTTTGGTCAACCCCATGTAAGTTATGGGGCAGTAACAGCACACTTTTCAAAACGTGTTTTTCAGCAGAAATAAACATGTTTCTGCAAGGTTGGTCAACCCCATGTAAGTTATGGGGCAGTAACAGCACACTTTTCAAAACGTGTTTTTCAGCCCGAAATAAACGCCTTTTTTCAGACAACTGAATCCCCATGTAACTACAAGGCTCAGAAGAGCCCACACACTCAGCTCTTAACCCCAGTGTGCAGAAAGTGTCAAAACGTGTTTTTCAGCAAAAATAAACATGTTTCTGCAAGTTTGGTCAACCTCATGTAAGTTATGGGGCAGTAATAACACACCTTTCAAAACGTGTTTTTCAGCCCGAAATAAACACGTTTTTTCAGACAACTGAATCCCCATGTAACTACAAGGCTCAGAAGAGCCCACACACTCAGCTCTTAACCCCAGTCTGCTGAAAGTGTCAAAACGTGGTTTTCAGCAAAAATAAACATGTTTCTGCAACTTTGGTCAACCCCATGTAAGTTATGGGGCAGTAACATCACACTTTTCAAAACGTGTTTTTCAGCCCGAAATAAACGCGTTTTTTCAGACAACTGAATCCCCTTGTATCTGCAAGGCTCAGAAGAGCCCACACACTCAGCTCTTAACCCCAGTGTGCAGAAAGTGTCAAAACGTGTTTTTCAGCAAAAATAAACATGTTTCTGCAAGTTTGGTCAACCCCATGTAAGTTATGGGGCAGTAACAGCACACTTTTCAAAACGTATTTTTCAGCCCGAAATAAACGCGTTTTTTCAGACAACTGAATCCCCTTGTAACTGCAAGGCTCAGAAGAGCCCACACACTCAGGTCTTAACCCCAGTCTGCTGAAAGTGTCAAAACGTGTTTTTCAGCAGAAATAAACATGTTTCTGCAAGTTTGGTCAACCCCATGTAAGTTATGGGGCAGTAACAGCACACTTTTCAAAACGTGTTTTTCAGCAGAAATAAACATGTTTTTGCAAGTTTGGTCAACCCCATGTAAGTTATGGGGCAGTAACAGCACACTTTTCAAAACGTGTTTTTCAGCAAAAATAAACATGTTTCTGCAAGTTTGGTCAACCCCATGTAAGTTATGGGGCAGTAACAGCACACTTTTCAAAACGTGTTTTTCAGCAGAAATAAACATGTTTCTGCAAGTTTGGTCAACCCCATGTAAGTTATGGGGCAGTAACAGCACACTTTTCAAAACGTGTTTTTCAGCCCGAAATAAACGCCTTTTTTCAGACAACTGAATCCCCATGTAACTACAAGGCTCACAAGAGCCCACACACTCAGCTCTTAGCCCCAGTGTGCAGAAAGTGTCAAAACGTGTTTTTCAGAAAAAATAAACATGTTTCTGCAAGTTTGGTCAACCTCATGTAAGTTATGGGGCAGTAATAACACACCTTTCAAAACGTGTTTTTCAGCCCGAAATAAACACGTTTTTTCAGTCAACTGAATCCCCATGTAACAACAAGGCTCAGAAGAGCCCACACACTCAGCTCTTAACCCCAGTGTGCAGAAAGTGTCAAAACGTGTTTTTCAGCAAAAATAAACATGTTTCTGCAAGTTTGGTCAACCCCATGTAAGTTATGGGGCAGTAACAGCACACTTTTCAAAACGTGTTTTTCAGCAGAAATAAACATGTTTCTGCAAGTTTGGTCAACCCCATGTAAGTTATGGGGCAGTAACAGCACACTTTTCAAAACGTGTTTTTCAGCCCGAAATAAACGCGTTTTTTCAGACAACTGAATCCCCATGTAACTACAAGGCTCAGAAGAGCCCACACACTCAGCTCTTAACCCCAGTCTGCTGAAAGTGTCAAAACGTGTTTTTCAGCAGAAATAAACATGTTTCTGCAAGTTTGGTCAACCCCATCTAAGTTATGGGGCAGTAACAGCACACTTTTCAAAACGTGTTTTTCTGCCCGAAATAAACGCGTTTTTTCAGACAACTGAATTCCCTTGTATCTGCAAGGCTCAGAAGAGCCCACACACTCAGCTCTTAACCCCAGTGTGCAGAAAGTGTTAAAACGTGTTTTTCAGCAAAAATAAACATGTTTCTGCAAGTTTGGTCAACCCCATGTAAGTTATGGGGCAGTAACAGCACACTTCTCAAAACGTGTTTTTCAGCCCGAAATAAACACGTTTTTTCAGTCAACTGAATCCCCATGTAACAACAAGGCTCAGAAGAGCCCACACACTCAGCTCTTAACCCCAGTGTGCAGAAAGTGTTAAAACGTGTTTTTCAGCAAAAATAAACATGTTTCTGCAAGTTTGGTCAACCCCATTTAAGTTATGGGGCAGTAACAGCACACTTTTCAAAACGTGTTTTTCAGCCCGAAATAAACGCGTTTTTTCAGACAAATGAATCCCCATGTAACTACAAGGCTCAGAAGAGCCCACACACTCAGCTCTTAACCCCAGTCTGCTGAAAGTGTCAAAACGTGTTTTTCAGCAGAAATAAACATGTTTCTGCAAGTTTGGTCAACCCCATGTAAGTTATGGGGCAGTAACAGCACACTTTTCAAAACGTGTTTTTCAGCCCGAAATAAACGCGTTTTTTCAGACAACTGAATCCCCTTGTAACTGCAAGGCTCAGAAGAGCCCACACACTCAGGTCTTAACCCCAGTCTGCTGAAAGTGTCAAAACGTGTTTTTCAGCAGAAATAAACATGTTTCTGCAAGTTTGGTCAACCCCATGTAAGTTATGGGGCAGTAACAGCACACTTTTCAAAACGTGTTTTTCAGCAGAAATAAACATGTTTCTGCAAGTTTGGTCAACCCCATGTAAGTTATGGGGCAGTAACAGCACACTTTTCAAAACGTGTTTTTCAGTCCGAAATAAACGCGTTTTTTCAGACAACTGAATCCCCATGTAACTACAAGGCTCAGAAGAGCCCACACACTCAGCTCTTAACCCCAGTCTGCTGAAAGTGTCAAAACGTGTTTTTCAGCAGAAATAAACATGTTTCTGCAAGTTTGGTCAACCCCATCTAAGTTATGGGGCAGTAACAGCACACTTTTCAAAACGTGTTTTTCTGCCCGAAATAAACGCGTTTTTTCAGACAACTGAATCCCCTTGTATCTGCAAGGCTCAGAAGAGCCCACACACTCAGCTCTTAACCCCAGTGTGCAGAAAGTGTTAAAACGTGTTTTTCAGCAAAAATAAACATGTTTCTGCAAGTTTGGTCAACCCCATGTAAGTTATGGGGCAGTAACAGCACACTTTTCAAAACGTGTTTTTCAGCCCGAAATAAACACTTTTTTTCAGACAACTGAATCCCCATGTAACTACAAGGCTCAGAAGAGCCCACACACTCAGCTCTTAACCCCAGTCTGCTGAAAGTGTCAAAACGTGTTTTTCAGCAGAAATAAACATGTTTCTGCAAGTTTGGTCAACCCCATGTAAGTTATGGGGCAGTAACAGCACACTTTTCAAAACGTGTTTTTCAGCCCGAAATAAAAGCGTTTTTTCAGACAACTGAATCCCCTTGTAACTGCAAGGCTCAGAAGAGCCCACACACTCACGTCTTAACCCCAGTCTGCTGAAAGTGTCAAAACCTGTTTTTCAGCAGAAATAAACATGTTTCTGCAACTTTGGTCAACCCCATGTAAGTTATGGGGCAGTAACAGCACACTTTTCAAAACGTGTTTTTCAGCCCGAAATAAACGCCTTTTTTCAGACAACTGAATCCCCATGTAACTACAAGGCTCAGAAGAGCCCACACACTCAGCTCTTAACCCCAGTGTGCAGAAAGTGTCAAAACGTGTTTTTCAGCAAAAATAAACATGTTTCTGCAAGTTTGGTCAACCTCATGTAAGTTATGGGGCAGTAATAACACACCTTTCAAAACGTGTTTTTCAGCCCGAAATAAACACGTTTTTTCAGACAACTGAATCCCCATGTAACTACAAGGCTCAGAAGAGCCCACACACTCAGCTCTTAACCCCAGTCTGCTGAAAGTGTCAAAACGTGGTTTTCAGCAAAAATAAACATGTTTCTGCAACTTTGGTCAACCCCATGTAAGTTATGGGGCAGTAACATCACACTTTTCAAAACGTGTTTTTCAGCCCGAAATAAACGCGTTTTTTCAGACAACTGAATCCCCTTGTATCTGCAAGGCTCAGAAGAGCCCACACACTCAGCTCTTAACCCCAGTGTGCAGAAAGTGTCAAAACGTGTTTTTCAGCAAAAATAAACATGTTTCTGCAAGTTTGGTCAACCCCATGTAAGTTATGGGGCAGTAACAGCACACTTTTCAAAACGTGTTTTTCAGCCCGAAATAAACGCGTTTTTTCAGACAACTGAATCCCCTTGTAACTGCAAGGCTCAGAAGAGCCCACACACTCAGGTCTTAACCCCAGTCTGCTGAAAGTGTCAAAACGTGTTTTTCAGCAGAAATAAACATGTTTCTGCAAGTTTGGTCAACCCCATGTAAGTTATGGGGCAGTAACAGCACACTTTTCAAAACGTGTTTTTCAGCAGAAATAAACATGTTTCTGCAAGTTTGGTCAACCCCATGTAAGTTATGGGGCAGTAACAGCACACTTTTCAAAACGTGTTTTTCAGCAAAAATAAACATGTTTCTGCAAGTTTGGTCAACCCCATGTAAGTTATGGGGCAGTAACAGCACACTTTTCAAAACGTGTTTTTCAGCAGAAATAAACATGTTTCTGCAAGTTTGGTCAACCCCATGTAAGTTATGGGGCAGTAACAGCACACTTTTCAAAACGTGTTTTTCAGCCCGAAATAAACGCCTTTTTTCAGACAACTGAATCCCCATGTAACTACAAGGCTCAGAAGAGCCCACACACTCAGCTCTTAACCCCAGTGTGCAGAAAGTGTCAAAACGTGTTTTTCAGAAAAAATAAACATGTTTCTGCAAGTTTGGTCAACCTCATGTAAGTTATGGGGCAGTAATAACACACCTTTCAAAACGTGTTTTTCAGCCCGAAATAAACACGTTTTTTCAGTCAACTGAATCCCCATGTAACAACAAGGCTCAGAAGAGCCCACACACTCAGCTCTTAACCCCAGTGTGCAGAAAGTGTCAAAACGTGTTTTTCAGCAAAAATAAACATGTTTCTGCAAGTTTGGTCAACCCCATGTAAGTTATGGGGCAGTAACAGCACACTTTTCAAAACGTGTTTTTCAGCAGAAATAAACATGTTTCTGCAAGTTTGGTCAACCCCATGTAAGTTATGGGGCAGTAACAGCACACTTTTCAAAACGTGTTTTTCAGCCCGAAATAAACGCGTTTTTTCAGACAACTGAATCCCCATGTAACTACAAGGCTCAGAAGAGCCCACACACTCAGCTCTTAACCCCAGTCTGCTGAAAGTGTCAAAACGTGTTTTTCAGCAGAAATAAACATGTTTCTGCAAGTTTGGTCAACCCCATCTAAGTTATGGGGCAGTAACAGCACACTTTTCAAAACGTGTTTTTCTGCCCGAAATAAACGCGTTTTTTCAGACAACTGAATTCCCTTGTATCTGCAAGGCTCAGAAGAGCCCACACACTCAGCTCTTAACCCCAGTGTGCAGAAAGTGTTAAAATGTGTTTTTCAGCAAAAATAAACATGTTTCTGCAAGTTTGGTCAACCCCATGTAAGTTATGGGGCAGTAACAGCACACTTTTCAAAACGTGTTTTTCAGCCCGAAATAAACACGTTTTTTCAGTCAACTGAATCCCCATGTAACAACAAGGCTCAGAAGAGCCCACACACTCAGCTCTTAACCCCAGTGTGCAGAAAGTGTTAAAACGTGTTTTTCAGCAAAAATAAACATGTTTCTGCAAGTTTGGTCAACCCCATTTAAGTTATGGGGCAGTAACAGCACACTTTTCAAAACGTGTTTTTCAGCCCGAAATAAACGCGTTTTTACAGACAAATGAATCCCCATGTAACTACAAGGCTCAGAAGAGCCCACACACTCAGCTCTTAACCCCAGTCTGCTGAAAGTGTCAAAACGTGTTTTTCAGCAGAAATAAACATGTTTCTGCAAGTTTGGTCAACCCCATGTAAGTTATGGGGCAGTAACAGCACACTTTTCAAAACGTGTTTTTCAGCCCGAAATAAACGCGTTTTTTCAGACAACTGAATCCCCTTGTAACTGCAAGGCTCAGAAGAGCCCACACACTCAGCTCTTAACCCCAGTGTGCAGAAAGTGTCAAAACGTGTTTTTCAGCAAAAATAAACATGTTTCTGCAAGTTTGGTCAACCCCATGTAAGTTATGGGGCAGTAACAGCACACTTTTCAAAACGTGTTTTTCAGCCCGAAATAAACGCGTTTTTTCAGACAACTGAATCCCCTTGTAACTGCAAGGCTCAGAAGAGCCCACACACTCAGGTCTTAACCCCAGTCTGCTGAAAGTGTCAAAACGTGTTTTTCAGCAGAAATAAACATTGTTTCTGCAAGTTTGGTCAACCCCATGTAAGTTATGAGGCAGTAACAGCACACTTTTCAAAACGTGTTTTTCTGCCCGAAATAAACGCGTTTTTTCAGACAACTGAATCCCCTTGTATCTGCAAGGCTCAGAAGAGCCCACACACTCAGCTCTTAACCCCAGTGTGCAGAAAGTGTTAAAACGTGTTTTTCAGCAAAAATAAACATGTTTCTGCAAGTTTGGTCAACCCCATGTAAGTTATGGGGCAGTAACAGCACACTTTTCAAAACGTGTTTTTCAGCCCGAAATAAACACGTTTTTTCAGACAACTGAATCCCCATGTAACTACAAGGCTCAGAAGAGCCCACACACTCAGCTCTTAACCCCAGTCTGCTGAAAGTGTCAAAACGTGTTTTTCAGCAGAAATAAACATGTTTCTGCAAGTTTGGTCAACCCCATGTAAGTTATGGGGCAGTAACAGCACACTTTTCAAAACGTGTTTTTCAGCCCGAAATAAAAGCGTTTTTTCAGACAACTGAATCCCCTTGTAACTGCAAGGCTCAGAAGAGCCCACACACTCACGTCTTAACCCCAGTCTGCTGAAAGTGTCAAAACGTGTTTTTCAGCAGAAATAAACATGTTTCTGCAACTTTGGTCAACCCCATGTAAGTTATGGGGCAGTAACAGCACACTTTTCAAAACGTGTTTTTCAGCCCGAAATAAACGCCTTTTTTCAGACAACTGAATCCCCATGTAACTACAAGGCTCAGAAGAGCCCACACACTCAGCTCTTAACCCCAGTGTGCAGAAAGTGTCAAAACGTGTTTTTCAGCAAAAATAAACATGTTTCTGCAAGTTTGGTCAACCCCATGTAAGTTATGGGGCAGTAACAGCACACTTTTCAAAACGTGTTTTTCAGCAGAAATAAACATGTTTCTGCAAGTTTGGTCAACCCCATGTAAGTTATGGGGCAGTAACAGCACACTTTTCAAAACGTGTTTTTCAGCCCGAAATAAACGCGTTTTTTCAGACAACTGAATCCCCTTGTAACTGCAAGGCTCAGAAGAGCCCACACACTCAGGTCTTAACCCCAGTCTGCTGAAAGTGTCAAAACGTGTTTTTCAGCAGAAATAAACATGTTTCTGCAAGTTTGGTCAACCCCATGTAAGTTATGGGGCAGTAACAGCACACTTTTCAAAACGTGTTTTTCAGCAGAAATAAACATGTTTCTGCAAGTTTGGTCAACCCCATGTAAGTTATGGGGCAGTAACAGCACACTTTTCAAAACGTGTTTTTCAGCAAAAATAAACATGTTTCTGCAAGTTTGGTCAACCCCATGTAAGTTATGGGGCAGTAACAGCACACTTTTCAAAACGTGTTTTTCAGCAGAAATAAACATGTTTCTGCAAGTTTGGTCAACCCCATGTAAGTTATGGGGCAGTAACAGCACACTTTTCAAAACGTGTTTTTCAGCCCGAAATAAACGCCTTTTTTCAGACAACTGAATCCCCATGTAACTACAAGGCTCAGAAGAGCCCACACACTCAGCTCTTAACCCCAGTGTGCAGAAAGTGTCAAAACGTGTTTTTCAGAAAAAATAAACATGTTTCTGCAAGTTTGGTCAACCTCATGTAAGTTATGGGGCAGTAATAACACACCTTTCAAAACGTGTTTTTCAGCCCGAAATAAACACGTTTTTTCAGTCAACTGAATCCCCATGTAACAACAAGGCTCAGAAGAGCCCACACACTCAGCTCTTAACCCCAGTGTGCAGAAAGTGTCAAAACGTGTTTTTCAGCAAAAATAAACATGTTTCTGCAAGTTTGGTCAACCCCATGTAAGTTATGGGGCAGTAACAGCACACTTTTCAAAACGTGTTTTTCAGCAGAAATAAACATGTTTCTGCAAGTTTGGTCAACCCCATGTAAGTTATGGGGCAGTAACAGCACACTTTTCAAAACGTGTTTTTCAGCCCGAAATAAACGCGTTTTTTCAGACAACTGAATCCCCATGTAACTACAAGGCTCAGAAGAGCCCACACACTCAGCTCTTAACCCCAGTCTGCTGAAAGTGTCAAAACGTGTTTTTCAGCAGAAATAAACATGTTTCTGCAAGTTTGGTCAACCCCATCTAAGTTATGGGGCAGTAACAGCACACTTTTCAAAACGTGTTTTTCTGCCCGAAATAAACGCGTTTTTTCAGACAACTGAATTCCCTTGTATCTGCAAGGCTCAGAAGAGCCCACACACTCAGCTCTTAACCCCAGTGTGCAGAAAGTGTTAAAATGTGTTTTTCAGCAAAAATAAACATGTTTCTGCAAGTTTGGTCAACCCCATGTAAGTTATGGGGCAGTAACAGCACACTTTTCAAAACGTGTTTTTCAGCCCGAAATAAACACGTTTTTTCAGTCAACTGAATCCCCATGTAACAACAAGGCTCAGAAGAGCCCACACACTCAGCTCTTAACCCCAGTGTGCAGAAAGTGTTAAAACGTGTTTTTCAGCAAAAATAAACATGTTTCTGCAAGTTTGGTCAACCCCATTTAAGTTATGGGGCAGTAACAGCACACTTTTCAAAACGTGTTTTTCAGCCCGAAATAAACGCGTTTTTACAGACAAATGAATCCCCATGTAACTACAAGGCTCAGAAGAGCCCACACACTCAGCTCTTAACCCCAGTCTGCTGAAAGTGTCAAAACGTGTTTTTCAGCAGAAATAAACATGTTTCTGCAAGTTTGGTCAACCCCATGTAAGTTATGGGGCAGTAACAGCACACTTTTCAAAACGTGTTTTTCAGCCCGAAATAAACGCGTTTTTTCAGACAACTGAATCCCCTTGTAACTGCAAGGCTCAGAAGAGCCCACACACTCAGCTCTTAACCCCAGTGTGCAGAAAGTGTCAAAACGTGTTTTTCAGCAAAAATAAACATGTTTCTGCAAGTTTGGTCAACCCCATGTAAGTTATGGGGCAGTAACAGCACACTTTTCAAAACGTGTTTTTCAGCCCGAAATAAACGCGTTTTTTCAGACAACTGAATCCCCTTGTAACTGCAAGGCTCAGAAGAGCCCACACACTCAGGTCTTAACCCCAGTCTGCTGAAAGTGTCAAAACGTGTTTTTCAGCAGAAATAAACATTGTTTCTGCAAGTTTGGTCAACCCCATGTAAGTTATGAGGCAGTAACAGCACACTTTTCAAAACGTGTTTTTCTGCCCGAAATAAACGCGTTTTTTCAGACAACTGAATCCCCTTGTATCTGCAAGGCTCAGAAGAGCCCACACACTCAGCTCTTAACCCCAGTGTGCAGAAAGTGTTAAAACGTGTTTTTCAGCAAAAATAAACATGTTTCTGCAAGTTTGGTCAACCCCATGTAAGTTATGGGGCAGTAACAGCACACTTTTCAAAACGTGTTTTTCAGCCCGAAATAAACACGTTTTTTCAGACAACTGAATCCCCATGTAACTACAAGGCTCAGAAGAGCCCACACACTCAGCTCTTAACCCCAGTCTGCTGAAAGTGTCAAAACGTGTTTTTCAGCAGAAATAAACATGTTTCTGCAAGTTTGGTCAACCCCATGTAAGTTATGGGGCAGTAACAGCACACTTTTCAAAACGTGTTTTTCAGCCCGAAATAAAAGCGTTTTTTCAGACAACTGAATCCCCTTGTAACTGCAAGGCTCAGAAGAGCCCACACACTCACGTCTTAACCCCAGTCTGCTGAAAGTGTCAAAACGTGTTTTTCAGCAGAAATAAACATGTTTCTGCAACTTTGGTCAACCCCATGTAAGTTATGGGGCAGTAACAGCACACTTTTCAAAACGTGTTTTTCAGCCCGAAATAAACGCCTTTTTTCAGACAACTGAATCCCCATGTAACTACAAGGCTCAGAAGAGCCCACACACTCAGCTCTTAACCCCAGTGTGCAGAAAGTGTCAAAACGTGTTTTTCAGCAAAAATAAACATGTTTCTGCAAGTTTGGTCAACCCCATGTAAGTTATGGGGCAGTAACAGCACACTTTTCAAAACGTGTTTTTCAGCAGAAATAAACATGTTTCTGCAAGTTTGGTCAACCCCATGTAAGTTATGGGGCAGTAACAGCACACTTTTCAAAACGTGTTTTTCAGCCCGAAATAAACGCGTTTTTTCAGACAACTGAATCCCCATGTAACTACAAGGCTCAGAAGAGCCCACACACTCAGCTCTTAACCCCAGTCTGCTGAAAGTGTCAAAACGTGTTTTTCAGCAGAAATAAACATGTTTCTGCAAGTTTGGTCAACCCCATCTAAGTTATGGGGCAGTAACAGCACACTTTTCAAAACGTGTTTTTCTGCCCGAAATAAACGCGTTTTTTCAGACAACTGAATTCCCTTGTATCTGCAAGGCTCAGAAGAGCCCACACACTCAGCTCTTAACCCCAGTGTGCAGAAAGTGTTAAAACGTGTTTTTCAGCAAAAATAAACATGTTTCTGCAAGTTTGGTCAACCCCATGTAAGTTATGGGGCAGTAACAGCACACTTTTCAAAACGTGTTTTTCAGCCCGAAATAAACACGTTTTTTCAGTCAACTGAATCCCCATGTAACAACAAGGCTCAGAAGAGCCCACACACTCAGCTCTTAACCCCAGTGTGCAGAAAGTGTTAAAACGTGTTTTTCAGCAAAAATAAACATGTTTCTGCAAGTTTGGTCAACCCCATTTAAGTTATGGGGCAGTAACAGCACACTTTTCAAAACGTGTTTTTCAGCCCGAAATAAACGCGTTTTTTCAGACAACTGAATCCCCATGTAACTACAAGGCTCAGAAGAGCCCACACACTCAGCTCTTAACCCCAGTCTGCTAAAAGTGTCAAAACGTGTTTTTCAGCAGAAATAAACATGTTTCTGCAAGTTTGGTCAACCCCATGTAAGTTATGGGGCAGTAACAGCACACTTTTCAAAACGTGTTTTTCTGCCCGAAATAAACGCGTTTTTTCAGACAACTGAATCCCCTTGTATCTGCAAGGCTCATAAGAGCCCACACACTCAGCTCTTAACCCCAGTGTGCAGGAAGTGTTAAAACATGTTTTTCAGCAAAAATAAACATGTTTCTGCAAGTTTGGTCAACCCCATGTAAGTTATGGGGCAGTAACAGCACACTTTTCAAAACGTGTTTTTCAGCCCGAAATAAACGCCTTATTTCAGACAACTGAATCCCCTTGTAACTGCAAGGCTCAGAAGAGCCCACACACTCAGCTCTTAACCCCATTGTGCAGAAAGTGTCAAAACGTGTTTTTCAGCAAAAATAAACATGTTTCTGCAAGTTTGGTCAACCCCATTTAAGTTATGGGGCAGTAACAGCACACTTTTCAAAACGTGTTTTTCAGCCCGAAATAAACGCGTTTTTTCAGACAAATGAATCCCCATGTAACTACAAGGCTCAGAAGAGCCCACACACTCAGCTCTTAACCCCAGTGTGCAGAAAGTGTCAAAACGTGTTTTTCAGCAAAAATAAACATGTTTCTGCAAGTTTGGTCAACCCCATGTAAGTTATGGGGCAGTAACAGCACACTTTTCAAAACGTGTTTTTCAGCCCGAAATAAACGCGTTTTTTCAGACAACTGAATCCCCTTGTAACTGCAAGGCTCAGAAGAGCCCACACACTCACGTCTTAACCCCAGTCTGCTGAAAGTGTCAAAATGTGTTTTTCAGCAGAAATAAACATGTTTCTGCAACTTTGGTCAACCCCATGTAAGTTAAGGGGCAGTAACAGCACACTTTTCAAAACGTGTTTTTCAGCACGAAATAAACGCCTTTTTTCAGACAACTGAATCCCCATGTAACTACAAGGCTCAGAAGAGCCCACACACTCAGCTCTTAACCCCAGTGTGCAGAAAGTGTCAAAACGTGTTTTTCAGCAAAAATAAACATGTTTCTGCAAGTTTGGTCAACCCCATGTAAGTTATGGGGCAGTAACAGCACACTTTTCAAAACTTGTTTTTCAGCCCGAAATAAACGCGTTTTTTCAGTCAACTGAATCCCCTTGTATCTGCAAGGCTCAGAAGAGCCCACACACTCAGCTCTTAACCCCAGTGTGCAGAAAGTGTTAAAACGTGTTTTTCAGCAAAAATAAACATGTTTCTGCAAGTTTGGTCAACCCCATTTAAGTTATGGGGCAGTAACAGCACACTTTTCAAAACGTGTTTTTCAGCCCGAAATAAACGCCTTATTTCAGACAACTGAATCCCCTTGTAACTGCAAGGCTCAGAAGAGCCCACACACTCAGCTCTTAACCCCATTGTGCAGAAAGTGTCAAAACGTGTTTTTCAGCAAAAATAAACATGTTTCTGCAAGTTTGGTCAACCCCATTTAAGTTATGGGGCAGTAACAGCACACTTTTCAAAACGTGTTTTTCAGCCCGAAATAAACACGTTTTTTCAGACAAATGAATCCCCATGTAACTACAAGGCTCAGAAGAGCCCACACACTCAGCTCTTAACCCCAGTCTGCTGAAAGTGTCAAAACGTGTTTTTCAGCAGAAATAAACAGGTTTCTGCAAGTTTGGTCAACCCCATGTAAGTTATGGGGCAGTAACAGCACACTTTTCAAAACGTGTTTTTCAGCCCGAAATAAACGCGTTTTTTCAGACAACTGAATCCCCATGTAACTACAAGGCTCAGAAGAGCCCACACACTCAGCTCTTAACCCCAGTCTGCTGAAAGTGTCAAAACGTGTTTTTCAGCAGAAATAAACAGGTTTCTGCAAGTTTTGTCAACCCCATGTAAGTTATGGGGCAGTAACAGCACACTTTTCAAAACGTGTTTTTCTGCCCGAAATAAATGCGTTTTTTCAGACAACTGAATCCCCTTGTATCTGCAAGGCTCAGAAGAGCCCACACACTCAGCTCTTAACCCCAGTGTGCAGAAAGTGTCAAAACGTGTTTTTCAGCAAAAATAAACATGTTTCTGCAAGTTTGGTCAACCCCATGTAAGTTATGGGGCAGTAACAGCACACTTTTCAAAACGTGTTTTTCTCACCGAAATAAACGCGTTTTTTCAGACAACTGATTCCCCTTGTAACTGCAAGGCTCAGAAGAGCCCACACACTCAGCTCTTAACCCCAGTGTGCAGAAAGTATCAAAACGTGTTTTTCAGCAAAAATAAACATGTTTCTGCAAGTTTGGTCAACCCCATGTAAGTTATGGGGCAGTAACAGCACACTTTTCAAAACGTGTTTTTCAGCAAAAATAAACATGTTTCTGCAAGTTTGGTCAACCCCATGTAAGTTATGGGGCAGTAACAGCACACTTTTCAAAACGTGTTTTTCAGCCCGAAATAAACGCGTTTTTTTAGACAACTGAATCCCCTTCTATCTGCAAGGCTCAGAAGAGCCCACACACTCAGCTCTTAACCCCAGTGTGCAGAAAGTATCAAAACGTGTTTTTCAGCAAAAATAAACATGTTTCTGCAAGTTTGGTCAACCCCATGCAAGTTATGGGGCAGTAACAGCACACTTTTCAAAACGTGTTTTTCAGCCCGAAATAAACGCGTTTTTTCAGACAACTGAATCCCCATGTAACTACAAGGCTCAGAAGAGCCCACACACTCAGCTCTTAACCCCATTTTGCTGAAAGTGTCAAAACGTGTTTTTCAGCAGAAATAAACATGTTTCTGCAAGTTTGGTCAACCCCATGTAAGTTATGGGTCAGTAACAGCACTCTTTTCAAAACGTGTTTTTCAGCCCGAAATAAACGCGTTTTTTCAGACAACTGAATCCCCTTGTAACTGCAAGGCTCAGAAGAGCCCACACACTCAGCTCTTAACCCCAGTGTGCAGAAAGTGTCAAAACGTGTTTTTCAGCAAAAATAAACATGTTTCTGCAAGTTTGGTCAACCCCATGTAAGTTATGGGGCAGTAACAGCACACTTTTCAAAACGTGTTTTTCAGCCCGAAATAAACGCCTTTTTTCAGACAACTGAATCCCCATGTAACTACAAGGCTCAGAAGAGCCCACACACTCAGCTCTTAACCCCAGTGTGCAGAAAGTGTCAAAACGTGTTTTTCAGCAAAAATAAACATGTTTCTGCAAGTTTGGTCAACCCCATTTAAGTTATGGGGCAGTAACA
Organism: Lepisosteus platostomus; assembly: GCF_059453375.1. Taxonomy (NCBI): domain Eukaryota; kingdom Metazoa; phylum Chordata; class Actinopteri; order Semionotiformes; family Lepisosteidae; genus Lepisosteus; species Lepisosteus platostomus. The sequence continues at coordinate 36,643,460 of NC_142612.1, forward strand.
GCACACTTTTCAAAACGTGTTTTTCAGCCCGAAATAAACGCGTTTTTTCAGACAAATGAATCCCCATGTAACTACAAGGCTCAGAAGAGCCCACACACTCAACTCTTAACCCCAGTCTGCTGAAAGTGTCAAAACGTGTTTTTCAGCAGAAATAAACATTGTTTCTGCAAGTTTGGTCAACCCCATGTAAGTTATGAGGCAGTAACAGCACACTTTTCAAAACGTGTTTTTCAGCCCGAAATAAACGCCTTTTTTCAGACAACTGAATCCCCATGTAACTACAAGGCTCAGAAGAGCCCACACACTCAGCTCTTAACCCCAGTGTGCAGAAAGTGTCAAAACGTGTTTTTCAGCAAAAATAAACATGTTTCTGCAAGTTTGGTCAACCGCATGTAAGTTATGGGGCAGTAACAGCACACTTTTCAAAACGTGTTTTTCAGCCCGAAATAAACGCGTTTTTTCAGACAACTGAATCCCCATGTAACAACAAGGCTCAGAAGAGCCCACACACTCAGCTCTTAACCCCAGTCTGCTGAAAGTGTCAAAACGTGTTTTTCAGCAGAAATAAACATGTTTCTCCAAGTTTGGTCAACCCCATGTAAGTTATGGGGCAGTAACAGCACACTTTTCAAAACGTGTTTTTCAGCAAAAATAAACATGTTTCTGCAAGTTTGGTCAACCCCATGTAAGTTATGGGGCAGTAACAGCATACGTTTCAAAACGTGTTTTTCAGCCCGAAATAAACGCGTTTTTTCAGACAACTGAATCCCCATGTAACTACAAGGCTCAGAAGAGCCCACACACTCAGCTCTTAACCCCAGTCTGCTGAAAGTGTCAAAACGTGTTTTTCAGCAGAAATAAACATGTTTCTGCAAGTTTGGTCAACCCCATGTAAGTTATGGGGCAGTAACAGCACACTTTTCAAAACGTGTTTTTCAGCCCGAAATAAACGCGTTTTTTTAGACAACTGAATCCCCTTGTATCTGCAAGGCTCAGAAGAGCCCACACACTCAGCTCTTAACCCCAGTGTGCAGAAAGTATCAAAACGTGTTTTTCAGCAAAAATAAACATGTTTCTGCAAGTTTGGTCAACCCCATGCAAGTTATGGGGCAGTAACAGCACACTTTTCAAAACGTGTTTTTCAGCCCGAAATAAACGCGTTTTTTCAGACAACTGAATCCCCATGTAACTACAAGGCTCAGAAGAGCCCACACACTCAGCTCTTAACCCCAGTCTGCTGAAAGTGTCAAAACGTGTTTTTCAGCAGAAATAAACATGTTTCTGCAAGTTTGGTCAACCCCATGTAAGTTATGGGGCAGTAACAGCACTCTTTTCAAAACGTGTTTTTCAGCCCGAAATAAACGCGTTTTTTCAGACAACTGAATCCCCTTGTAACTGCAAGGCTCAGAAGAGCCCACACACTCAGCTCTTAACCCCAGTGTGCAGAAAGTGTCAAAACGTGTTTTTCAGCAAAAATAAACATGTTTCTGCAAGTTTGGTCAACCCCATGTAAGTTATGGGGAAGTAGTAACACACCTTTCAAAACGTGTTTTTCAGCCCGAAATAAACACGTTTTTTCAGTCAACTGAATCCCCATGTAACAACAAGGCTCAGAAGAGCCCACACACTCAGCTCTTAACCCCAGTGTGCAGAAAGTGTTAAAACGTGTTTTTCAGCAAAAATAAACATGTTTCTGCAAGTTTGGTCAACCCCATGTAAGTTATGGGGCAGTAACAGCACACTTTTCAAAACGTGTTTTTCAGCCCGAAATAAACGCCTTTTTTCAGACAACTGAATCCCCTTGTAACTGCAAGGCTCAGAAGAGCCCACACACTCAGCTCTTAACCCCAGTCTGCTGAAAGTGTCAAAACGTGTTTTTCAGCAGAAATAAACATGTTTCTCCAAGTTTGGTCAACCCCATGTAAGTTATGGGGCAGTAACAGCACTCTTTTCAAAACGTGTTTTTCAGCCCGAAATAAACGCGTTTTTTCAGACAACTGAATCCCCTTGTAACTGCAAGGCTCAGAAGAGCCCACACACTCAGCTCTTAACCCCAGTGTGCAGAAAGTGTCAAAACGTGTTTTTCAGCAAAAATAAACATGTTTCTGCAAGTTTGGTCAACCCCATGTAAGTTATGGGGCAGTAATAACACACCTTTCAAAACGTGTTTTTCAGCCCGAAATAAACACGTTTTTTCAGTCAACTGAATCCCAATGTAACAACAAGGCTCAGAAGAGCCCACACACTCAGCTCTTAACCCCAGTGTGCGAAAGTGTTAAAACGTGTTTTTCAGCAAAAATAAACATGTTTCTGCAAGTTTGGTCAACCCCATATAAGTTATGGGGCAGTAACAGCACACTTTTCAAAACGTGTTTTTCAGCCCGAAATAAACGCCTTTTTTCAGACAACTGAATCCCCTTGTAACTGCAAGGCTCAGAAGAGCCCACACACTCAGCTCTTAACCCCATTGTGCAGAAAGTGTCAAAACGTGTTTTTCAGCAAAAATAAACATGTTTCTGCAAGTTTGGTCAACCCCATTTAAGTTATGGGGCAGTAACAGCACACTTTTCAAAACGTGTTTTTCAGCCCGAAATAAACGCGTTTTTTCAGACAACTGAATCCCCATGTAACTACAAGGCTCAGAAGAGCCCACACACTCAGCTCTTAACCCCAGTGTGCAGAAAGTGTCAAAACGTGTTTTTCAGCAAAAATAAACATGTTTCTGCAAGTTTGGTCAACCCCATGTAAGTTATGGGGCAGTAACAGCACACTTTTCAAAACTTGTTTTTCAGCCCGAAATAAACGCGTTTTTTCAGACATCTGAATCCCCTTGTATCTGCAAGGCTCAGAAGAGCCCACACACTCAGCTCTTAACCCCAGTGTGCAGAAAGTGTCAAAACGTGTTTTTCAGCAGAAATAAACATGTTTCTGCAACTTTGGTCAACCCCATGTAAGTTATGGGGCAGTAACAGCACTCTTTTCAAAACGTGTTTTTCAGCCCGAAATAAACGCGTTTTTTCAGACAACTGAATCCCCTTGTAACTGCAAGGCTGAGAAGAGCCCACACACTCAGCTCTTAACCCCAGTGTGCAGAAAGTGTCAAAACGTGTTTTTCAGCAAAAATAAACATGTTTCTGCAAGTTTGGTCAACCCCATGTAAGTTATGGGGAAGTAGTAACACACCTTTCAAAACGTGTTTTTCAGCCCGAAATAAACACGTTTTTTCAGTCAACTGAATCCCCATGTAACAACAAGGCTCAGAAGAGCCCACACACTCAGCTCTTAACCCCAGTGTGCAGAAAGTGTTAAAACGTGTTTTTCAGCAAAAATAAACATGTTTCTGCAAGTTTGGTCAACCCCATGTAAGTTATGGGGCAGTAACAGCACACTTTTCATAACGTGTTTTTCAGCCCGAAATAAACGCCTTATTTCAGACAACTGAATCCCCTTGTAACTGCAAGGCTCAGAAGAGCACACACACTCAGCTCTTAACCCCAGTCTGCTGAAAGTGTCAAAACGTGGTTTTCAGCAGAAATAAACATGTTTCTGCAAGTTTGGTCAACCCCATGTAAGTTATGGGGCAGTAACAGCACACTTTTCAAAACGTGTTTTTCAGCCCGAAATAAACGCGTTTTTTTAGACAACTGAATCCCCTTGTATCTGCAAGGCTCAGAAGAGCCCACACACTCAGCTCTTAACCCCAGTGCGCAGAAAGTATCAAAACGTGTTTTTCAGCAAAAATAAACATGTTTCTGCAAGTTTGGTCAACCCCATGTAAGTTATGGGGCAGTAACAGCACACTTTTCAAAACGTGTTTTTCAGCCCGAAATAAACGCCTTATTTCAGACAACTGAATCCCCATGTAACTACAAGGCTCAGAAGAGCCCACACACTCAGCTCTTAACCCCAGTCTGCTGAAAGTGTCAAAACGTGTTTTTCAGCAGAAATAAACATGTTTCTGCAAGTTTGGTCAACCCCATGTAAGTTATGGGGCAGTAACAGCACACTTTTCAAAACGTGTTTTTCTGCCCGAAATAAATGCGTTTTTTCAGACAACTGAATCCCCTTGTATCTGCAAGGCTCAGAAGAGCCCACACACTCAGCTCTTAACCCCAGTGTGCAGAAAGTGTCAAAACGTGTTTTTCAGCAAAAATAAACATGTTTCTGCAAGTTTGGTCAACCCCATGTAAGTTATGGGGCAGTAACAGCACACTTTTCAAAACGTGTTTTTCAGACCGAAATAAACGCGTTTTTTCAGACAACTGATTCCCCTTGTAACTGCAAGGCTCAGAAGAGCCCACACACTCAGCTCTTAACCCCAGTGTGCAGAAAGTATCAAAACGTGTTTTTCAGCAAAAATAAACATGTTTCTGCAAGTTTGGTCAACCCCATGTATGTTATGGGGCAGTAACAGCACACTTTTCAAAACGTGTTTTTCAGCAAAAATAAACATGTTTCTGCAAGTTTGGTCAACCCCATGTAAGTTATGGGGCAGTAACAGCATACGTTTCAAAACGTGTTTTTCAGCCCGAAATAAACGCGTTTTTTCAGACAACTGAATCCCCATGTAACTACAAGGCTCAGAAGAGCCCACACACTCAGCTCTTAACCCCAGTCTGCTGAAAGTGTCAAAACGTGTTTTTCAGCAGAAATAAACATGTTTCTGCAAGTTTGGTCAACCCCATGTAAGTTATGGGGCAGTAACAGCATACGTTTCAAAACGTGTTTTTCAGCCCGAAATAAACGCGTTTTTTCAGACAACTGAATCCCCATGTAACTACAAGGCTCAGAAGAGCCCACACACTCAGCTCTTAACCCCAGTCTGCTGAAAGTGTCAAAACGTGTTTTTCAGCAGAAATAAACATGTTTCTGCAAGTTTGGTCAACCCCATGTAAGTTATGGGGCAGTAACAGCACACTTTTCAAAACGTGTTTTTCAGCCCGAAATAAACGCCTTTTTTCAGACAACTGAATCCCCATGTAACTACAAGGCTCAGAAGAGCCCACACACTCAGCTCTTAACCCCAGTGTGCAGAAAGTGTCAAAACGTGTTTTTCAGCAAAAATAAACATGTTTCTGCAAGTTTGGTCAACCCCATGTAAGTTATGGGGCAGTAACAGCACACTTTTCAAAACGTGTTTTTCAGCCCGAAATAAACACGTTTTTTCAGACAACTGAATCCCCATGTAACAACAAGGCTCAGAAGAGCCCACACACTCAGCTCTTAACCCCAGTGTGCAGAAAGTGTCAAAACGTGTTTTTCAGCAAAAATAAACATGTTTCTGCAAGTTTGGTCAACCCCATGTAAGTTATGGGGCAGTAATAACACACCTTTCAAAACGTGTTTTTCAGCCCGAAATAAACACGTTTTTTCAGTCAACTGAATCCCAATGTAACAACAAGGCTCAGAAGAGCCCACACACTCAGCTCTTAACCCCAGTGTGCGAAAGTGTTAAAACGTGTTTTTCAGCAAAAATAAACATGTTTCTGCAAGTTTGGTCAACCCCATATAAGTTATGGGGCAGTAACAGCACACTTTTCAAAACGTGTTTTTCAGCCCGAAATAAACGCGTTTTTTCAGACAACTGAATCCCCTTGTAACTGCAAGGCTCAGAAGAGCCCACACACTCAGCTCTTAACCCCATTGTGCAGAAAGTGTCAAAACGTGTTTTTCAGCAAAAATAAACATGTTTCTGCAAGTTTGGTCAACCCCATTTAAGTTATGGGGCAGTAACAGCACACTTTTCAAAACGTGTTTTTCAGCCCGAAATAAACGCGTTTTTTCAGACAACTGAATCCCCATGTAACTACAAGGCTCAGAAGAGCCCACACACTCAGCTCTTAACCCCAGTGTGCAGAAAGTGTCAAAACGTGTTTTTCAGCAAAAATAAACATGTTTCTGCAAGTTTGGTCAACCCCATGTAAGTTATGGGGCAGTAACAGCACACTTTTCAAAACGTGTTTTTCAGCCCGAAATAAACGCCTTTTTTCAGACAACTGAATCCCCATGTAACTACAAGGCTCAGAAGAGCCCACACACTCAGCTCTTAACCCCAGTGTGCAGAAAGTGTCAAAACGTGTTTTTCAGCAAAAATAAACATGTTTCTGCAAGTTTGGTCAACCCCATGTAAGTTATGGGGCAGTAATAACACACCTTTCAAAACGTGTTTTTCAGCCCGAAATAAACACGTTTTTTCAGTCAACTGAATCCCCATGTAACTACAAGGCTCAGAAGAGCCCACACACTCAGCTCTTAACCCCAGTCTGCTGAAAGTGTCAAAACGTGTTTTTCAGCAGAAATAAACATGTTTCTGCAAGTTTGGTCAACCCCATGTAAGTTATGGGGCAGTAACAGCACACTTTTCAAAACGTGTTTTTCAGCCCGAAATAAACGCGTTTTTTCAGACAACTGAATCCCCATGTAACTACAAGGCTCAGAAGAGCCCACACACTCAGCTCTTAACCCCAGTCTGCTGAAAGTGTCAAAACGTGTTTTTCAGCAGAAATAAACATGTTTCTGCAAGTTTGGTCAACCCCATGTAAGTTATGGGGCAGTAACAGCACACTTTTCAAAACGTGTTTTTCAGCCCGAAATAAACGCGTTTTTTCAGACAACTGAATCCCCATGTAACTACAAGGCTCAGAAGCGCCCACACACTCAGCTCTTAACCCCAGTGTGCAGAAAGTGTCAAAACGTGTTTTTCAGCAAAAATAAACATGTTTCTGCAAGTTTGGTCAACCCCATGTAAGTTATGGGGCAGTAACAGCACACTTTTCAAAACGTGTTTTTCAGCCCGAAATAAACACGTTTTTTCAGACAACTGAATCCCCATGTAACAACAAGGCTCAGAAGAGCCCACACACTCAGCTCTTAACCCCAGTGTGCAGAAAGTGTCAAAACGTGTTTTTCAGCAAAAATAAACGTTTCTGCAAGTTTGGTCAACCCCATGTAAGTTATGGGGCAGTAATAACACACCTTTCAAAACGTGTTTTTCAGCCCGAAATAAACACGTTTTTTCAGTCAACTGAATCCCAATGTAACAACAAGGCTCAGAAGAGCCCACACACTCAGCTCTTAACCCCAGTGTGCGAAAGTGTTAAAACGTGTTTTTCAGCAAAAATAAACATGTTTCTGCAAGTTTGGTCAACCCCATATAAGTTATGGGGCAGTAACAGCACACTTTTCAAAACGTGTTTTTCAGCCCGAAATAAACGCGTTTTTTCAGACAACTGAATCCCCTTGTAACTGCAAGGCTCAGAAGAGCCCACACACTCAGCTCTTAACCCCATTGTGCAGAAAGTGTCAAAACGTGTTTTTCAGCAAAAATAAACATGTTTCTGCAAGTTTGGTCAACCCCATTTAAGTTATGGGGCAGTAACAGCACACTTTTCAAAACGTGTTTTTCAGCCCGAAATAAACGCGTTTTTTCAGACAACTGAATCCCCATGTAACTACAAGGCTCAGAAGAGCCCACACACTCAGCTCTTAACCCCAGTGTGCAGAAAGTGTCAAAACGTGTTTTTCAGCAAAAATAAACATGTTTCTGCAAGTTTGGTCAACCCCATGTAAGTTATGGGGCAGTAACAGCACACTTTTCAAAACTTGTTTTTCAGCCCGAAATAAACGCGTTTTTTCAGACATCTGAATCCCCTTGTATCTGCAAGGCTCAGAAGAGCCCACACACTCAGCTCTTAACCCCAGTGTGCAGAAAGTGTCAAAACGTGTTTTTCAGCAAAAATAAACATGTTTCTGCAAGTTTGGTCAACCCCATGTAAGTTATGGGGCAGTAACAGCACACTTTTCAAAACGTGTTTTTCAGCCCGAAATAAACGCCTTTTTTCAGACAACTGAATCCCCATGTAACTACAAGGCTCAGAAGAGCCCACACACTCAGCTCTTAACCCCAGTGTGCAGAAAGTGTCAAAACGTGTTTTTCAGCAAAAATAAACATGTTTCTGCAAGTTTGGTCAACCCCATGTAAGTTATGGGGCAGTAATAACACACCTTTCAAAACGTGTTTTTCAGCCCGAAATAAACACGTTTTTTCAGTCAACTGAATCCCCATGTAACTACAAGGCTCAGAAGAGCCCACACACTCAGCTCTTAACCCCAGTGTGCAGAAAGTGTCAAAACGTGTTTTTCAGCAAAAATAAACATGTTTCTGCAAGTTTGGTCAACCCCATGTAAGTTATGGGGCAGTAACAGCACACTTTTCAAAACGTGTTTTTCAGCCCGAAATAAACGAGTTTTTTCAGACAACTGAATCCCCTTGTAACTGCAAGGCTCAGAAGAGCCCACACACTCAGGTCTTAACCCCAGTCTGCTGAAAGTGTCAAAACGTGTTTTTCAGCAGAAATAAACATGTTTCTGCAACTTTGGTCAACCCCATGTAAGTTATGGGGCAGTAACAGCACTCTTTTCAAAACGTGTTTTTCAGCCCGAAATAAACGCGTTTTTTCAGACAAATGAATCCCCTTGTAACTGCAAGGCTGAGAAGAGCCCACACACTCAGCTCTTAACCCCATTGTGCAGAAAGTGTCAAAACGTGTTTTTCAGCAAAAATAAACATGTTTCTGCAAGTTTGGTCAACCCCATGTAAGTTATGGGGCAGTAACAGCACACTTTTCAAAACATGTTTTTCAGCCCGAAATAAACGCGTTTTTTCAGACAACTGAATCCCCTTGTAACTGCAAGGCTCAGAAGAGCCCACACACTCAGCTCTTAACCCCAGTCTGCTGAAAGTGTCAAAACGTGGTTTTCAGCAGAAATAAACATGTTTCTGCAAGTTTGGTCAACCCCATGTAAGTTATGGGGCAGTAACAGCACACTTTTCAAAACGTGTTTTTCAGCCCGAAATAAACGCCTTATTTCAGACAACTGAATCCCCTTGTAACTGCAAGGCTCAGAAGAGCCCACACACTCAGCTCTTAACCCCATTGTGCAGAAAGTGTCAAAACGTGTTTTTCAGCAAAAATAAACATGTTTCTGCAAGTTTGGTCAACCCCATTTAAGTTATGGGGCAGTAACAGCACACTTTTCAAAACGTGTTTTTCAGCCCGAAATAAACACGTTTTTTCAGACAACTGAATCCCCATGTAACAACAAGGCTCAGAAGAGCCCACACACTCAGCTCTTAACCCCAGTGTGCAGAAAGTGTTAAAACGTGTTTTTCAGCAAAAATAAACATGTTTCTGCAAGTTTGGTCAACCCCATGTAAGTTATGGGGCAGTAACAGCACACTTTTCAAAACGTGTTTTTCAGCCCGAAATAAACGCCTTTTTTCAGACAACTGAATCCCCTTGTAACTGCAAGGCTCAGAAGAGCCCACACACTCAGGTCTTAACCCCAGTCTGCTGAAAGTGTCAAAACGTGTTTTTCAGCAGAAATAAACATGTTTCTGCAACTTTGGTCAACCCCATGTAAGTTATGGGGCAGTAACAGCACTCTTTTCAAAACGTGTTTTTCAGCCCGAAATAAACGCGTTTTTTCAGACAACTGAATCCCCTTGTAACTGCAAGGCTGAGAAGAGCCCACACACTCAGCTCTTAACCCCAGTGTGCAGAAAGTGTCAAAACGTGTTTTTCAGCAAAAATAAACATGTTTCTGCAAGTTTGGTCAACCCCATGTAAGTTATGGGGCAGTAATAACACACCTTTCAAAACGTGTTTTTCAGCCCGGAATAAACACGTTTTTTCAGTCAACTGAATCCCCATGTAACTACAAGGCTCAGAAGAGCCCACACACTCAGCTCTTAACCCCAGTCTGCTGAAAGTGTCAAAACGTGTTTTTCAGCAGAAATAAACATGTTTCTGCAAGTTTGGTCAACCCCATGTAAGTTATGGGGCAGTAACAGCATACGTTTCAAAACGTGTTTTTCAGCCCGAAATAAACGCGTTTTTTCAGACAACTGAATCCCCATGTAACTACAAGGCTCAGAAGAGCCCACACACTCAGCTCTTAACCCCAGTCTGCTGAAAGTGTCAAAACGTGTTTTTCAGCAGAAATAAACATGTTTCTGCAAGTTTGGTCAACCCCATGTAAGTTATGGGGCAGTAACAGCACACTTTTCAAAACGTGTTTTTCAGCCCGAAATAAACGCCTTTTTTCAGACAACTGAATCCCCATGTAACTACAAGGCTCAGAAGAGCCCACACACTCAGTTCTTAACCCCAGTGTGCAGAAAGTGTCAAAACGTGTTTTTCAGCAAAAATAAACATGTTTCTGCAAGTTTGGTCAACCCCATGTAAGTTATGGGGCAGTAACAGCACACTTTTCAAAACGTGTTTTTCAGCCCGAAATAAACACGTTTTTTCAGACAACTGAATCCCCATGTAACAACAAGGCTCAGAAGAGCCCACACACTCAGCTCTTAACCCCAGTGTGCAGAAAGTGTCAAAACGTGTTTTTCAGCAAAAATAAACATGTTTCTGCAAGTTTGGTCAACCCCATGTAAGTTATGGGGCAGTAATAACACACCTTTCAAAACGTGTTTTTCAGCCCGAAATAAACACGTTTTTTCAGTCAACTGAATCCCAATGTAACAACAAGGCTCAGAAGAGCCCACACACTCAGCTCTTAACCCCAGTGTGCGAAAGTGTTAAAACGTGTTTTTCAGCAAAAATAAACATGTTTCTGCAAGTTTGGTCAACCCCATATAAGTTATGGGGCAGTAACAGCACACTTTTCAAAACGTGTTTTTCAGCCCGAAATAAACGCGTTTTTTCAGACAACTGAATCCCCTTGTAACTGCAAGGCTCAGAAGAGCCCACACACTCAGCTCTTAACCCCATTGTGCAGAAAGTGTCAAAACGTGTTTTTCAGCAAAAATAAACATGTTTCTGCAAGTTTGGTCAACCCCATTTAAGTTATGGGGCAGTAACAGCACACTTTTCAAAACGTGTTTTTCAGCCCGAAATAAACGCGTTTTTTCAGACAACTGAATCCCCATGTAACTACAAGGCTCAGAAGAGCCCACACACTCAGCTCTTAACCCCAGTGTGCAGAAAGTGTCAAAACGTGTTTTTCAGCAAAAATAAACATGTTTCTGCAAGTTTGGTCAACCCCATGTAAGTTATGGGGCAGTAACAGCACACTTTTCAAAACGTGTTTTTCAGCCCGAAATAAACGCCTTTTTTCAGACAACTGAATCCCCATGTAACTACAAGGCTCAGAAGAGCCCACACACTCAGCTCTTAACCCCAGTGTGCAGAAAGTGTCAAAACGTGTTTTTCAGCAAAAATAAACATGTTTCTGCAAGTTTGGTCAACCCCATGTAAGTTATGGGGCAGTAATAACACACCTTTCAAAACGTGTTTTTCAGCCCGAAATAAACACGTTTTTTCAGTCAACTGAATCCCCATGTAACTACAAGGCTCAGAAGAGCCCACACACTCAGCTCTTAACCCCAGTCTGCTGAAAGTGTCAAAACGTGTTTTTCAGCAGAAATAAAAATGTTTCTGCAAGTTTGGTCAACCCCATGTAAGTTATGGGGCAGTAACAGCACACTTTTCAAAACGTGTTTTTCAGCCCGAAATAAACGCGTTTTTTCAGACAACTGAATCCCCATGTAACTACAAGGCTCAGAAGAGCCCACACACTCAGCTCTTAACCCCAGTCTGCTGAAAGTGTCAAAACGTGTTTTTCAGCAGAAATAAACATGTTTCTGCAAGTTTGGTCAACCCCATGTAAGTTATGGGGCAGTAACAGCACACTTTTCAAAACGTGTTTTTCAGCCCGAAATAAACGCCTTTTTTCAGACAACTGAATCCCCATGTAACTACAAGGCTCAGAAGCGCCCACACACTCAGCTCTTAACCCCAGTGTGCAGAAAGTGTCAAAACGTGTTTTTCAGCAAAAATAAACATGTTTCTGCAAGTTTGGTCAACCCCATGTAAGTTATGGGGCAGTAACAGCACACTTTTCAAAACGTGTTTTTCAGCCCGAAATAAACACGTTTTTTCAGACAACTGAATCCCCATGTAACAACAAGGCTCAGAAGAGCCCACACACTCAGCTCTTAACCCCAGTGTGCAGAAAGTGTCAAAACGTGTTTTTCAGCAAAAATAAACGTTTCTGCAAGTTTGGTCAACCCCATGTAAGTTATGGGGCAGTAATAACACACCTTTCAAAACGTGTTTTTCAGCCCGAAATAAACACGTTTTTTCAGTCAACTGAATCCCAATGTAACAACAAGGCTCAGAAGAGCCCACACACTCAGCTCTTAACCCCATTGTGCAGAAAGTGTCAAAACGTGTTTTTCAGCAAAAATAAACATGTTTCTGCAAGTTTGGTCAACCCCATTTAAGTTATGGGGCAGTAACAGCACACTTTTCAAAACGTGTTTTTCAGCCCGAAATAAACGCGTTTTTTCAGACAACTGAATCCCCATGTAACTACAAGGCTCAGAAGAGCCCACACACTCAGCTCTTAACCCCAGTCTGCTGAAAGTGTCAAAACGTGTTTTTCAGCAGAAATAAACATGTTTCTGCAAGTTTGGTCAACCCCATGTAAGTTATGGGGCAGTAACAGCACACTTTTCAAAACGTGTTTTTCAGAACGAAATAAACGCGTTTTTTCAGACAACTGAATCCCCATGTAACTACAAGGCTCAGAAGAGCCCACACACTCAGCTCTTAACCCCAGTCTGCTGAAAGTGTCAAAACGTGTTTTTCAGCAGAAATAAACATGTTTCAGCAAGTTTGGTCAACCCCATTTAAGTTATGGGGCAGTAACAGCACACTTTTCAAAACGTGTTTTTCATCCCGAAATAAACGCCTTTTTTCAGACAACTGAATCCCCTTGTAACTGCAAGGCTCAGAAGAGCCCACACACTCAGCTCTTAACCCCATTGTGCAGACAGTGTCAAAACGTGTTTTTCAGCAAAAATAAACATGTTTCTGCAAGTTTGGTCAACCCCGTTTAAGTTATGGGGCAGTAACAGCACACTTTTCAAAACGTGTTTTTCAGCCCGAAATAAACGCGTTTTTTCAGACAAATGAATCCCCATGTAACTACAAGGCTCAGAAGAGCCCACACACTCAACTCTTAACCCCAGTCTGCTGAAAGTGTCAAAACGTGTTTTTCAGCAGAAATAAACATTGTTTCTGCAAGTTTGGTCAACCCCATGTAAGTTATGGGGCAGTAACAGCACACTTTTCAAAACGTGTTTTTCAGCCCGAAATAAACGCGTTTTTTCAGACAACTGAATCCCCATGTAACTACAAGGCTCAGAAGAGCCCACACACTCAGCTCTTAACCCCAGTCTGCTGAAAGTGTCAAAACGTGGTTTTCAGCAGAAATAAACATGTTTCTGCAAGTTTGGTCAACCCCATGTAAGTTATGGGGCAGTAACAGCACACTTTTCAAAACGTGTTTTTCAGCCCGAAATAAACGCGTTTTTTCAGACAACTGAATCCCCATGTAACTACAAGGCTCAGAAGAGCCCACACACTCAGCTCTTAACCCCAGTCTGCTGAAAGTGTCAAAACGTGGTTTTCAGCAGAAATAAACATGTTTCTGCAAGTTTGGTCAACCCCATGTAAGTTATGGGGCAGTAACAGCACACTTTTCAAAACGTGTTTTTCAGCCCGAAATAAACGCGTTTTTTTAGACAACTGAATCCCCTTGTATCTGCAAGGCTCAGAAGAGTCCACACACTCAGCTCTTAACCCCAGTGTGCAGAAAGTATCAAAACGTGTTTTTCAGCAAAAATAAACATGTTTCTGCAAGTTTGGTCAACCCCATGTAAGTTATGGGGCAGTAACAGCAAACTTTTCAAAACGTGTTTTTCAGCCCGAAATAAACGCGTTTTTTCAGACAACTGAATCCCCATGTAACTACAAGGCTCAGAAGAGCCCACACACTCAGCTCTTAACCCCAGTGTGCAGAAAGTGTCAAAACGTGTTTTTCAGCAAAAATAAACATGTTTCTGCAAGTTTGGTCAACCCCATGTAAGTTATGGGGCAGTAATAACACACCTTTCAAAACGTGTTTTTCAGCCCGAAATAAACACGTTTTTTCAGTCAACTGAATCCCCATGTAACAACAAGGCTCAGAAGAGCCCACACACTCAGCTCTTAACCCCAGTGTGCAGAAAGTGTTAAAACGTGTTTTTCAGCAAAAATAAGCATGTTTCTGCAAGTTTGGTCAACCCCATGTAAGTTATGGGGCAGTAACAGCACACTTTTCAAAACGTGTTTTTCAGCCCGAAATAAACGCCTTTTTTCAGACAACTGAATCCCCTTGTAACTGCAAGGCTCAGAAGAGCCCACACACTCAGCTCTTAACCCCATTGTGCAGAAAGTGTCAAAACGTGTTTTTCAGCAAAAATAAACATGTTTCTGCAAGTTTGGTCAACCCCATTTAAGTTATGGGGCAGTAACAGCATACTTTTCAAAACGTGTTTTTCAGCCCGAAATAAACGCGTTTTTTCAGACAAATGAATCCCCATGTAACTACAAGGCTCAGAAGAGCCCACACACTCAGCTCTTAACCCCAGTCTGCTGAAAGTGTCAAAACGTGTTTTTCAGCAGAAATAAACATGTTTCTGCAAGTTTGGTCAACCCCATGTAAGTTATGGGGCAGTAACAGCACACTTTTCAAAACGTGTTTTTCAGCCCGAAATAAACGCGTTTTTTCAGACAACTGAATCCCCATGTAACTACAAGGCTCAGAAGAGCCCACACACTCAGCTCTTAACCCCAGTCTGCTGAAAGTGTCAAAACGTGGTTTTCAGCAGAAATAAACATGTTTCTGCAAGTTTGGTCAACCCCATGTAAGTTATGGGGCAGTAACAGCACACTTTTCAAAACGTGTTTTTCAGCCCGAAATAAACGCGTTTTTTTAGACAACTGAATCCCCTTGTATCTGCAAGGCTCAGAAGAGCCCACACACTCAGCTCTTAACCCCAGTGTGCAGAAAGTATCAAAACGTGTTTTTCAGCAAAAATAAACATGTTTCTGCAAGTTTGGTCAACCCCATGTAAGTTATGGGGCAGTAACAGCACACTTTTCAAAACGTGTTTTTCAGCCCGAAATAAACGCGTTTTTTCAGACAACTGAATCCCCATGTAACTACAAGGCTCAGAAGAGCCCACACACTCAGCTCTTAACCCCAGTCTGCTGAAAGTGTCAAAACGTGTTTTTCAGCAGAAATAAACATGTTTCTGCAAGTTTGGTCAACCCCATGTAAGTTATGGGGCAGTAACAGCACACTTTTCAAAACGTGTTTTTCAGCCCGAAATAAACGCGTTTTTTTAGACAACTGAATCCCCTTGTATCTGCAAGGCTCAGAAGAGCCCACACACTCAGCTCTTAACCCCAGTGTGCAGAAAGTATCAAAACCTGTTTTTCAGCAAAAATAAACATGTTTCTGCAAGTTTGGTCAACCCCATGTAAGTTATGGGGCAGTAACAGCACACTTTTCAAAACGTGTTTTTCAGCCCGAAATAAACGCGTTTTTTCAGACAACTGAATCCCCATGTAACTACAAGGCTCAGAAGAGCCCACACACTCAGCTCTTAACCCCAGTCTGCTGAAAGTGTCAAAACGTGTTTTTCAGCAGAAATAAACATGTTTCTGCAAGTTTGGTCAACCCCATGTAAGTTATGGGGCAGTAACAGCACACTTTTCAAAACGTGTTTTTCAGCCCGAAATAAACGCCTTTTTTCAGACAACTGAATCCCCATGTAACTACAAGGCTCAGAAGAGCCCACACACTCAGCTCTTAACCCCAGTGTGCAGAAAGTGTCAAAACGTGTTTTTCAGCAAAAATAAACATGTTTCTGCAAGTTTGGTCAACCCCATGTAAGTTATGGGGCAGTAACAGCACACTTTTCAAAACGTGTTTTTCAGCCCGAAATAAACACGTTTTTTCAGACAACTGAATCCCCATGTAACAACAAGGCTCAGAAGAGCCCACACACTCAGCTCTTAACCCCAGTGTGCAGAAAGTGTTAAAACGTGTTTTTCAGCAAAAATAAACATGTTTCTGCAAGTTTGGTCAACCCCATGTAAGTTATGGGGCAGTAACAGCACACTTTTCAAAACGTATTTTTCAGCCCGAAATAAACGCCTTTTTTCAGACAACTGAATCCCCTTGTAACTGCAAGGCTCAGAAGAGCCCACACACTCAGCTCTTAACCCTATTGTGCAGAAAGTGTCAAAACGTGTTTTTCAGCAAAAATAAACATGTTTCTGCAAGTTTGGTCAACCCCATTTAAGTTATGGGGCAGTAACAGCACACTTTTCAAAAGTGTTTTTCAGCCCGAAATAAACGCGTTTTTTCAGACAAATGAATCCCCATGTAACTACAAGGCTCAGAAGAGCCCACACACTCAGCTCTTAACCCCAGTCTGCTGAAAGTGTCAAAACGTGTTTTTCAGCAGAAATAAACATGTTTCTGCAAGTTTGGTCAACCCCATGTAAGTTATGGGGCAGTAACAGCACACTTTTCAAAACGTGTTTTTCAGCCCGAAATAAACGCGTTTTTTCAGACAACTGAATCCCCATGTAACTACAAGGCTCAGAAGAGCCCACACACTCAGCTCTTAACCCCAGTCTGCTGAAAGTGTCAAAACGTGGTTTTCAGCAGAAATAAACATGTTTCTGCAAGTTTGGTCAACCCCATGTAAGTTATGGGGCAGTAACAGCACACTTTTCAAAACGTGTTTTTCAGCCCGAAATAAACTCGTTTTTTTAGACAACTGAATCCCCTTGTATCTGCAAGGCTCAGAAGAGTCCACACACTCAGCTCTTAACCCCAGTGTGCAGAAAGTATCAAAACGTGTTTTTCAGCAAAAATAAACATGTTTCTGCAAGTTTGGTCAACCCCATGTAAGTTATGGGGCAGTAACAGCAAACTTTTCAAAACGTGTTTTTCAGCCCGAAATAAACGCGTTTTTTCAGACAACTGAATCCCCATGTAACTACAAGGCTCAGAAGAGCCCACACACTCAGCTCTTAACCCCAGTCTGCTGAAAGTGTCAAAACGTGTTTTTCAGCAGAAATAAACATGTTTCTGCAAGTTTGGTCAACCCCATGTAAGTTATGGGGCAGTAACAGCACACTTTTCAAAACGTGTTTTTCAGCCCGAAATAAACGCCTTTTTTCAGACAACTGAATCCCCATGTAACTACAAGGCTCAGAAGAGCCCACACACTCAGCTCTTAACCCCAGTGTGCAGAAAGTGTCAAAACGTGTTTTTCAGCAAAAATAAACATGTTTCTGCAAGTTTGGTCAACCCCATGTAAGTTATGGGGCAGTAATAACACACCTTTCAAAACGTGTTTTTCAGCCCGAAATAAACACGTTTTTTCAGTCAACTGAATCCCCATGTAACAACAAGGCTCAGAAGAGCCCACACACTCAGCTCTTAACCCCAGTCTGCTGAAAGTGTCAAAACGTGGTTTTCAGCAGAAATAAACATGTTTCTGCAAGTTTGGTCAACCCCATGTAAGTTATGGGGCAGTAACAGCACACTTTTCAAAACGTGTTTTTCAGCCCGAAATAAACGCGTTTTTTTAGACAACTGAATCCCCTTGTATCTGCAAGGCTCAGAAGAGCCCACACACTCAGCTCTTAACCCCAGTGTGCAGAAAGTATCAAAACGTGTTTTTCAGCAAAAATAAACATGTTTCTGCAAGTTTGGTCAACCCCATGTAAGTTATGGGGCAGTAACAGCACACTTTTCAAAACGTGTTTTTCAGCCCGAAATAAACGCGTTTTTTCAGACAACTGAATCCCCATGTAACTACAAGGCTCAGAAGAGCCCACACACTCAGCTCTTAACCCCAGTCTGCTGAAAGTGTCAAAACGTGTTTTTCAGCAGAAATAAACATGTTTCTGCAAGTTTGGTCAACCCCATGTAAGTTATGGGGCAGTAACAGCACACTTTTCAAAACGTGTTTTTCAGCCCGAAATAAACGCGTTTTTTCAGACAACTGAATCCCCATGTAACTACAAGGCTCAGAAGAGCCCACACACTCAGCTCTTAACCCCAGTCTGCTGAAAGTGTCAAAACGTGGTTTTCAGCAGAAATAAACATGTTTCTGCAAGTTTGGTCAACCCCATGTAAGTTATGGGGCAGTAACAGCACACTTTTCAAAACGTGTTTTTCAGCCCGAAATAAACGCGTTTTTTTAGACAACTGAATCCCCTTGTATCTGCAAGGCTCAGAAGAGCCCACACACTCAGCTCTTAACCCCAGTGTGCAGAAAGTATCAAAACCTGTTTTTCAGCAAAAATAAACATGTTTCTGCAAGTTTGGTCAACCCCATGTAAGTTATGGGGCAGTAACAGCACACTTTTCAAAACGTGTTTTTCAGCCCGAAATAAACGCGTTTTTTCAGACAACTGAATCCCCATGTAACTACAAGGCTCAGAAGAGCCCACACACTCAGCTCTTAACCCCAGTCTGCTGAAAGTGTCAAAACGTGTTTTTCAGCAGAAATAAACATGTTTCTGCAAGTTTGGTCAACCCCATGTAAGTTATGGGGCAGTAACAGCACACTTTTCAAAACGTGTTTTTCAGCCCGAAATAAACGCCTTTTTTCAGACAACTGAATCCCCATGTAACTACAAGGCTCAGAAGAGCCCACACACTCAGCTCTTAACCCCAGTGTGCAGAAAGTGTCAAAACGTGTTTTTCAGCAAAAATAAACATGTTTCTGCAAGTTTGGTCAACCCCATGTAAGTTATGGGGCAGTAACAGCACACTTTTCAAAACGTGTTTTTCAGCCCGAAATAAACACGTTTTTTCAGACAACTGAATCCCCATGTAACAACAAGGCTCAGAAGAGCCCACACACTCAGCTCTTAACCCCAGTGTGCAGAAAGTGTTAAAACGTGTTTTTCAGCAAAAATAAACATGTTTCTGCAAGTTTGGTCAACCCCATGTAAGTTATGGGGCAGTAACAGCACACTTTTCAAAACGTATTTTTCAGCCCGAAATAAACGCCTTTTTTCAGACAACTGAATCCCCTTGTAACTGCAAGGCTCAGAAGAGCCCACACACTCAGCTCTTAACCCCAGTGTGCAGAAAGTGTTAAAACGTGTTTTTCAGCAAAAATAAACATGTTTCTGCAAGTTTGGTCAACCCCATTTAAGTTATGGGGCAGTAACAGCACACTTTTCAAAAGTGTTTTTCAGCCCGAAATAAACGCGTTTTTTCAGACAAATGAATCCCCATGTAACTACAAGGCTCAGAAGAGCCCACACACTCAGCTCTTAACCCCAGTCTGCTGAAAGTGTCAAAACGTGTTTTTCAGCAGAAATAAACATGTTTCTGCAAGTTTGGTCAACCCCATGTAAGTTATGGGGCAGTAACAGCACACTTTTCAAAACGTGTTTTTCAGCCCGAAATAAACGCGTTTTTTCAGACAACTGAATCCCCATGTAACTACAAGGCTCAGAAGAGCCCACACACTCAGCTCTTAACCCCAGTCTGCTGAAAGTGTCAAAACGTGGTTTTCAGCAGAAATAAACATGTTTCTGCAAGTTTGGTCAACCCCATGTAAGTTATGGGGCAGTAACAGCACACTTTTCAAAACGTGTTTTTCAGCCCGAAATAAACGCGTTTTTTTAGACAACTGAATCCCCTTGTATCTGCAAGGCTCAGAAGAGTCCACACACTCAGCTCTTAACCCCAGTGTGCAGAAAGTATCAAAACGTGTTTTTCAGCAAAAATAAACATGTTTCTGCAAGTTTGGTCAACCCCATGTAAGTTATGGGGCAGTAACAGCAAACTTTTCAAAACGTGTTTTTCAGCCCGAAATAAACGCGTTTTTTCAGACAACTGAATCCCCATGTAACTACAAGGCTCAGAAGAGCCCACACACTCAGCTCTTAACCCCAGTGTGCAGAAAGTGTCAAAACGTGTTTTTCAGCAAAAATAAACATGTTTCTGCAAGTTTGGTCAACCCCATGTAAGTTATGGGGCAGTAATAACACACCTTTCAAAACGTGTTTTTCAGCCCGAAATAAACACGTTTTTTCAGTCAACTGAATCCCCATGTAACAACAAGGCTCAGAAGAGCCCACACACTCAGCTCTTAACCCCAGTGTGCAGAAAGTGTTAAAACGTGTTTTTCAGCAAAAATAAGCATGTTTCTGCAAGTTTGGTCAACCCCATGTAAGTTATGGGGCAGTAACAGCACACTTTTCAAAACGTGTTTTTCAGCCCGAAATAAACGCCTTTTTTCAGACAACTGAATCCCCTTGTAACTGCAAGGCTCAGAAGAGCCCACACACTCAGCTCTTAACCCCATTGTGCAGAAAGTGTCAAAACGTGTTTTTCAGCAAAAATAAACATGTTTCTGCAAGTTTGGTCAACCCCATTTAAGTTATGGGGCAGTAACAGCATACTTTTCAAAACGTGTTTTTCAGCCCGAAATAAACGCGTTTTTTCAGACAAATGAATCCCCATGTAACTACAAGGCTCAGAAGAGCCCACACACTCAGCTCTTAACCCCAGTCTGCTGAAAGTGTCAAAACGTGTTTTTCAGCAGAAATAAACATGTTTCTGCAAGTTTGGTCAACCCCATGTAAGTTATGGGGCAGTAACAGCACACTTTTCAAAACGTGTTTTTCAGCCCGAAATAAACGCGTTTTTTCAGACAACTGAATCCCCATGTAACTACAAGGCTCAGAAGAGCCCACACACTCAGCTCTTAACCCCAGTCTGCTGAAAGTGTCAAAACGTGGTTTTCAGCAGAAATAAACATGTTTCTGCAAGTTTGGTCAACCCCATGTAAGTTATGGGGCAGTAACAGCACACTTTTCAAAACGTGTTTTTCAGCCCGAAATAAACGCGTTTTTTTAGACAACTGAATCCCCTTGTATCTGCAAGGCTCAGAAGAGCCCACACACTCAGCTCTTAACCCCAGTGTGCAGAAAGTATCAAAACGTGTTTTTCAGCAAAAATAAACATGTTTCTGCAAGTTTGGTCAACCCCATGTAAGTTATGGGGCAGTAACAGCACACTTTTCAAAACGTGTTTTTCAGCCCGAAATAAACGCGTTTTTTCAGACAACTGAATCCCCATGTAACTACAAGGCTCAGAAGAGCCCACACACTCAGCTCTTAACCCCAGTCTGCTGAAAGTGTCAAAACGTGTTTTTCAGCAGAAATAAACATGTTTCTGCAAGTTTGGTCAACCCCATGTAAGTTATGGGGCAGTAACAGCACACTTTTCAAAACGTGTTTTTCAGCCCGAAATAAACGCGTTTTTTTAGACAACTGAATCCCCTTGTATCTGCAAGGCTCAGAAGAGCCCACACACTCAGCTCTTAACCCCAGTGTGCAGAAAGTATCAAAACCTGTTTTTCAGCAAAAATAAACATGTTTCTGCAAGTTTGGTCAACCCCATGTAAGTTATGGGGCAGTAACAGCACACTTTTCAAAACGTGTTTTTCAGCCCGAAATAAACGCGTTTTTTCAGACAACTGAATCCCCATGTAACTACAAGGCTCAGAAGAGCCCACACACTCAGCTCTTAACCCCAGTCTGCTGAAAGTGTCAAAACGTGTTTTTCAGCAGAAATAAACATGTTTCTGCAAGTTTGGTCAACCCCATGTAAGTTATGGGGCAGTAACAGCACACTTTTCAAAACGTGTTTTTCAGCCCGAAATAAACGCCTTTTTTCAGACAACTGAATCCCCATGTAACTACAAGGCTCAGAAGAGCCCACACACTCAGCTCTTAACCCCAGTGTGCAGAAAGTGTCAAAACGTGTTTTTCAGCAAAAATAAACATGTTTCTGCAAGTTTGGTCAACCCCATGTAAGTTATGGGGCAGTAACAGCACACTTTTCAAAACGTGTTTTTCAGCCCGAAATAAACACGTTTTTTCAGACAACTGAATCCCCATGTAACAACAAGGCTCAGAAGAGCCCACACACTCAGCTCTTAACCCCAGTGTGCAGAAAGTGTTAAAACGTGTTTTTCAGCAAAAATAAACATGTTTCTGCAAGTTTGGTCAACCCCATGTAAGTTATGGGGCAGTAACAGCACACTTTTCAAAACGTATTTTTCAGCCCGAAATAAACGCCTTTTTTCAGACAACTGAATCCCCTTGTAACTGCAAGGCTCAGAAGAGCCCACACACTCAGCTCTTAACCCTATTGTGCAGAAAGTGTCAAAACGTGTTTTTCAGCAAAAATAAACATGTTTCTGCAAGTTTGGTCAACCCCATTTAAGTTATGGGGCAGTAACAGCACACTTTTCAAAAGTGTTTTTCAGCCCGAAATAAACGCGTTTTTTCAGACAAATGAATCCCCATGTAACTACAAGGCTCAGAAGAGCCCACACACTCAGCTCTTAACCCCAGTCTGCTGAAAGTGTCAAAACGTGTTTTTCAGCAGAAATAAACATGTTTCTGCAAGTTTGGTCAACCCCATGTAAGTTATGGGGCAGTAACAGCACACTTTTCAAAACGTGTTTTTCAGCCCGAAATAAACGCGTTTTTTCAGACAACTGAATCCCCATGTAACTACAAGGCTCAGAAGAGCCCACACACTCAGCTCTTAACCCCAGTCTGCTGAAAGTGTCAAAACGTGGTTTTCAGCAGAAATAAACATGTTTCTGCAAGTTTGGTCAACCCCATGTAAGTTATGGGGCAGTAACAGCACACTTTTCAAAACGTGTTTTTCAGCCCGAAATAAACTCGTTTTTTTAGACAACTGAATCCCCTTGTATCTGCAAGGCTCAGAAGAGTCCACACACTCAGCTCTTAACCCCAGTGTGCAGAAAGTATCAAAACGTGTTTTTCAGCAAAAATAAACATGTTTCTGCAAGTTTGGTCAACCCCATGTAAGTTATGGGGCAGTAACAGCAAACTTTTCAAAACGTGTTTTTCAGCCCGAAATAAACGCGTTTTTTCAGACAACTGAATCCCCATGTAACTACAAGGCTCAGAAGAGCCCACACACTCAGCTCTTAACCCCAGTCTGCTGAAAGTGTCAAAACGTGTTTTTCAGCAGAAATAAACATGTTTCTGCAAGTTTGGTCAACCCCATGTAAGTTATGGGGCAGTAACAGCACACTTTTCAAAACGTGTTTTTCAGCCCGAAATAAACGCCTTTTTTCAGACAACTGAATCCCCATGTAACTACAAGGCTCAGAAGAGCCCACACACTCAGCTCTTAACCCCAGTGTGCAGAAAGTGTCAAAACGTGTTTTTCAGCAAAAATAAACATGTTTCTGCAAGTTTGGTCAACCCCATGTAAGTTATGGGGCAGTAATAACACACCTTTCAAAACGTGTTTTTCAGCCCGAAATAAACACGTTTTTTCAGTCAACTGAATCCCCATGTAACAACAAGGCTCAGAAGAGCCCACACACTCAGCTCTTAACCCCAGTCTGCTGAAAGTGTCAAAACGTGGTTTTCAGCAGAAATAAACATGTTTCTGCAAGTTTGGTCAACCCCATGTAAGTTATGGGGCAGTAACAGCACACTTTTCAAAACGTGTTTTTCAGCCCGAAATAAACGCGTTTTTTTAGACAACTGAATCCCCTTGTATCTGCAAGGCTCAGAAGAGCCCACACACTCAGCTCTTAACCCCAGTGTGCAGAAAGTATCAAAACGTGTTTTTCAGCAAAAATAAACATGTTTCTGCAAGTTTGGTCAACCCCATGTAAGTTATGGGGCAGTAACAGCACACTTTTCAAAACGTGTTTTTCAGCCCGAAATAAACGCGTTTTTTCAGACAACTGAATCCCCATGTAACTACAAGGCTCAGAAGAGCCCACACACTCAGCTCTTAACCCCAGTCTGCTGAAAGTGTCAAAACGTGTTTTTCAGCAGAAATAAACATGTTTCTGCAAGTTTGGTCAACCCCATGTAAGTTATGGGGCAGTAACAGCACACTTTTCAAAACGTGTTTTTCAGCCCGAAATAAACGCGTTTTTTCAGACAACTGAATCCCCATGTAACTACAAGGCTCAGAAGAGCCCACACACTCAGCTCTTAACCCCAGTCTGCTGAAAGTGTCAAAACGTGGTTTTCAGCAGAAATAAACATGTTTCTGCAAGTTTGGTCAACCCCATGTAAGTTATGGGGCAGTAACAGCACACTTTTCAAAACGTGTTTTTCAGCCCGAAATAAACGCGTTTTTTTAGACAACTGAATCCCCTTGTATCTGCAAGGCTCAGAAGAGCCCACACACTCAGCTCTTAACCCCAGTGTGCAGAAAGTATCAAAACCTGTTTTTCAGCAAAAATAAACATGTTTCTGCAAGTTTGGTCAACCCCATGTAAGTTATGGGGCAGTAACAGCACACTTTTCAAAACGTGTTTTTCAGCCCGAAATAAACGCGTTTTTTCAGACAACTGAATCCCCATGTAACTACAAGGCTCAGAAGAGCCCACACACTCAGCTCTTAACCCCAGTCTGCTGAAAGTGTCAAAACGTGTTTTTCAGCAGAAATAAACATGTTTCTGCAAGTTTGGTCAACCCCATGTAAGTTATGGGGCAGTAACAGCACACTTTTCAAAACGTGTTTTTCAGCCCGAAATAAACGCCTTTTTTCAGACAACTGAATCCCCATGTAACTACAAGGCTCAGAAGAGCCCACACACTCAGCTCTTAACCCCAGTGTGCAGAAAGTGTCAAAACGTGTTTTTCAGCAAAAATAAACATGTTTCTGCAAGTTTGGTCAACCCCATGTAAGTTATGGGGCAGTAACAGCACACTTTTCAAAACGTGTTTTTCAGCCCGAAATAAACACGTTTTTTCAGACAACTGAATCCCCATGTAACAACAAGGCTCAGAAGAGCCCACACACTCAGCTCTTAACCCCAGTGTGCAGAAAGTGTTAAAACGTGTTTTTCAGCAAAAATAAACATGTTTCTGCAAGTTTGGTCAACCCCATGTAAGTTATGGGGCAGTAACAGCACACTTTTCAAAACGTATTTTTCAGCCCGAAATAAACGCCTTTTTTCAGACAACTGAATCCCCTTGTAACTGCAAGGCTCAGAAGAGCCCACACACTCAGCTCTTAACCCCAGTGTGCAGAAAGTGTTAAAACGTGTTTTTCAGCAAAAATAAACATGTTTCTGCAAGTTTGGTCAACCCCATTTAAGTTATGGGGCAGTAACAGCACACTTTTCAAAAGTGTTTTTCAGCCCGAAATAAACGCGTTTTTTCAGACAAATGAATCCCCATGTAACTACAAGGCTCAGAAGAGCCCACACACTCAGCTCTTAACCCCAGTCTGCTGAAAGTGTCAAAACGTGTTTTTCAGCAGAAATAAACATGTTTCTGCAAGTTTGGTCAACCCCATGTAAGTTATGGGGCAGTAACAGCACACTTTTCAAAACGTGTTTTTCAGCCCGAAATAAACGCGTTTTTTCAGACAACTGAATCCCCATGTAACTACAAGGCTCAGAAGAGCCCACACACTCAGCTCTTAACCCCAGTCTGCTGAAAGTGTCAAAACGTGGTTTTCAGCAGAAATAAACATGTTTCTGCAAGTTTGGTCAACCCCATGTAAGTTATGGGGCAGTAACAGCACACTTTTCAAAACGTGTTTTTCAGCCCGAAATAAACGCGTTTTTTTAGACAACTGAATCCCCTTGTATCTGCAAGGCTCAGAAGAGTCCACACACTCAGCTCTTAACCCCAGTGTGCAGAAAGTATCAAAACGTGTTTTTCAGCAAAAATAAACATGTTTCTGCAAGTTTGGTCAACCCCATGTAAGTTATGGGGCAGTAACAGCAAACTTTTCAAAACGTGTTTTTCAGCCCTAAATAAACGCGTTTTTTCAGACAACTGAATCCCCATGTAACTACAAGGCTCAGAAGAGCCCACACACTCAGCTCTTAACCCCAGTGTGCAGAAAGTGTCAAAACGTGTTTTTCAGCAAAAATAAACATGTTTCTGCAAGTTTGGTCAACCCCATGTAAGTTATGGGGCAGTAATAACACACCTTTCAAAACGTGTTTTTCAGCCCGAAATAAACACGTTTTTTCAGTCAACTGAATCCCCATGTAACAACAAGGCTCAGAAGAGCCCACACACTCAGCTCTTAACCCCAGTGTGCAGAAAGTGTTAAAACGTGTTTTTCAGCAAAAATAAACATGTTTCTGCAAGTTTGGTCAACCCCATTTAAGTTATGGGGCAGTAACAGCATACTTTTCAAAACGTGTTTTTCAGCCCGAAATAAACGCGTTTTTTCAGACAAATGAATCCCCATGTAACTACAAGGCTCAGAAGAGCCCACACACTCAACTCTTAACCCCAGTCTGCTGAAAGTGTCAAAACGTGTTTTTCAGCAGAAATAAACATGTTTCTGCAAGTTTGGTCAACCCCATGTAAGTTATGGGGCAGTAACAGCACACTTTTCAAAACGTGTTTTTCAGCCCGAAATAAACGCGTTTTTTCAGACAACTGAATCCCCATGTAACTACAAGGCTCAGAAGAGCCCACACACTCAGCTCTTAACCCCAGTCTGCTGAAAGTGTCAAAACGTGGTTTTCAGCAGAAATAAACATGTTTCTGCAAGTTTGGTCAACCCCATGTAAGTTATGGGGCAGTAACAGCACACTTTTCAAAACGTGTTTTTCAGCCCGAAATAAACGCGTTTTTTTAGACAACTGAATCCCCTTGTATCTGCAAGGCTCAGAAGAGCCCACACACTCAGCTCTTAACCCCAGTGTGCAGAAAGTATCAAAACGTGTTTTTCAGCAAAAATAAACATGTTTCTGCAAGTTTGGTCAACCCCATGTAAGTTATGGGGCAGTAACAGCACACTTTTCAAAACGTGTTTTTCAGCCCGAAATAAACGCGTTTTTTCAGACAACTGAATCCCCATGTAACTACAAGGCTCAGAAGAGCCCACACACTCAGCTCTTAACCCCAGTCTGCTGAAAGTGTCAAAACGTGTTTTTCAGCAGAAATAAACATGTTTCTGCAAGTTTGGTCAACCCCATGTAAGTTATGGGGCAGTAACAGCACACTTTTCAAAACGTGTTTTTCAGCCCGAAAAAAACGCGTTTTTTCAGACAACTGAATCCCCATGTAACTACAAGGCTCAGAAGAGCCCACACACTCAGCTCTTAACCCCAGTCTGCTGAAAGTGTCAAAACGTGGTTTTCAGCAGAAATAAACATGTTTCTGCAAGTTTGGTCAACCCCATGTAAGTTATGGGGCAGTAACAGCACACTTTTCAAAACGTGTTTTTCAGCCCGAAATAAACGCGTTTTTTTAGACAACTGAATCCCCTTGTATCTGTAAGGCTCAGAAGAGTCCACACACTCAGCTCTTAACCCCAGTGTGCAGAAAGTATCAAAACGTGTTTTTCAGCAAAAATAAACATGTTTCTGCAAGTTTGGTCAACCCCATGTAAGTTATGGGGCAGTAACAGCAAACTTTTCAAAACGTGTTTTTCAGCCCGAAATAAACGCGTTTTTTCAGACAACTGAATCCCCATGTAACTACAAGGCTCAGAAGAGCCCACACACTCAGCTCTTAACCCCAGTCTGCTGAAAGTGTCAAAACGTGTTTTTCAGCAGAAATAAACATGTTTCTGCAAGTTTGGTCAACCCCATGTAAGTTATGGGGCAGTAACAGCACACTTTTCAAAACGTGTTTTTCAGCCCGAAATAAACGCCTTTTTTCAGACAACTGAATCCCCATGTAACTACAAGGCTCAGAAGAGCCCACACACTCAGCTCTTAACCCCAGTGTGCAGAAAGTGTCAAAACGTGTTTTTCAGCAAAAATAAACATGTTTCTGCAAGTTTGGTCAACCCCATGTAAGTTATGGGGCAGTAATAACACACCTTTCAAAACGTGTTTTTCAGCCCGAAATAAACACGTTTTTTCAGTCAACTGAATCCCCATGTAACAACAAGGCTCAGAAGAGCCCACACACTCAGCTCTTAACCCCAGTGTGCAGAAAGTGTTAAAACGTGTTTTTCAGCAAAAATAAACATGTTTCTGCAAGTTTGGTCAACCCCATTTAAGTTATGGGGCAGTAACAGCATACTTTTCAAAACGTGTTTTTCAGCCCGAAATAAACGCGTTTTTTCAGACAAATGAATCCCCATGTAACTACAAGGCTCAGAAGAGCCCACACACTCAACTCTTAACCCCAGTCTGCTGAAAGTGTCAAACGTGTTTTTCAGCAGAAATAAACATGTTTCTGCAAGTTTGGTCAACCCCATGTAAGTTATGGGGCAGTAACAGCACACTTTTCAAAACGTGTTTTTCAGCCCGAAATAAACGCGTTTTTTCAGACAACTGAATCCCCATGTAACTACAAGGCTCAGAAGAGCCCACACACTCAGCTCTTAACCCCAGTCTGCTGAAAGTGTCAAAACGTGGTTTTCAGCAGAAATAAACATGTTTCTGCAAGTTTGGTCAACCCCATGTAAGTTATGGGGCAGTAACAGCACACTTTTCAAAACGTGTTTTTCAGCCCGAAATAAACGCGTTTTTTTAGACAACTGAATCCCCTTGTATCTGCAAGGCTCAGAAGAGCCCACACACTCAGCTCTTAACCCCAGTGTGCAGAAAGTATCAAAACGTGTTTTTCAGCAAAAATAAACATGTTTCTGCAAGTTTGGTCAACCCCATGTAAGTTATGGGGCAGTAACAGCACACTTTTCAAAACGTGTTTTTCAGCCCGAAATAAACGCGTTTTTTCAGACAACTGAATCCCCATGTAACTACAAGGCTCAGAAGAGCCCACACACTCAGCTCTTAACCCCAGTCTGCTGAAAGTGTCAAAACGTGTTTTTCAGCAGAAATAAACATGTTTCTGCAAGTTTGGTCAACCCCATGTAAGTTATGGGGCAGTAACAGCACACTTTTCAAAACGTGTTTTTCAGCCCGAAATAAACGCGTTTTTTCAGACAACTGAATCCCCATGTAACTACAAGGCTCAGAAGAGCCCACACACTCAGCTCTTAACCCCAGTCTGCTGAAAGTGTCAAAACGTGGTTTTCAGCAGAAATAAACATGTTTCTGCAAGTTTGGTCAACCCCATGTAAGTTATGGGGCAGTAACAGCACACGTTTCAAAACGTGTTTTTCAGCCCGAAATAAACGCGTTTTTTTAGACAACTGAATCCCCTTGTATCTGCAAGGCTCAGAAGAGCCCACACACTCAGCTCTTAACCCCAGTGTGCAGAAAGTATCAAAACCTGTTTTTCAGCAAAAATAAACATGTTTCTGCAAGTTTGGTCAACCCCATGTAAGTTATGGGGCAGTAACAGCACACTTTTCAAAACGTGTTTTTCAGCCCGAAATAAACGCGTTTTTTCAGACAACTGAATCCCCATGTAACTACAAGGCTCAGAAGAGCCCACACACTCAGCTCTTAACCCCAGTCTGCTGAAAGTGTCAAAACGTGTTTTTCAGCAGAAATAAACATGTTTCTGCAAGTTTGGTCAACCCCATGTAAGTTATGGGGCAGTAACAGCACACTTTTCAAAACGTGTTTTTCAGCCTGAAATAAACGCCTTTTTTCAGACAACTGAATCCCCATGTAACTACAAGGCTCAGAAGAGCCCACACACTCAGCTCTTAACCCCAGTGTGCAGAAAGTGTCAAAACGTGTTTTTCAGCAAAAATAAACATGTTTCTGCAAGTTTGGTCAACCCCATGTAAGTTATGGGGCAGTAACAGCACACTTTTCAAAACGTGTTTTTCAGCCCGAAATAAACACGTTTTTTCAGACAACTGAATCCCCATGTAACAACAAGGCTCAGAAGAGCCCACACACTCAGCTCTTAACCCCAGTGTGCAGAAAGTGTTAAAACGTGTTTTTCAGCAAAAATAAACATGTTTCTGCAAGTTTGGTCAACCCCATGTAAGTTATGGGGCAGTAACAGCACACTTTTCAAAACGTGTTTTTCAGCCCGAAATAAACGCCTTTTTTCAGACAACTGAATCCCCTTGTAACTGCAAGGCTCAGAAGAGCCCACACACTCAGCTCTTAACCCCATTGTGCAGAAAGTGTCAAAACGTGTTTTTCAGCAAAAATAAACATGTTTCTGCAAGTTTGGTCAACCCCATTTAAGTTATGGGGCAGTAACAGCACACTTTTCAAAAGTGTTTTTCAGCCCGAAATAAACGCGTTTTTTCAGACAAATGAATCCCCATGTAACAAGGCTCAGAAGAGCCCACACACTCAGCTCTTAACCCCAGTCTGCTGAAAGTGTCAAAACGTGTTTTTCAGCAGAAATAAACATGTTTCTGCAAGTTTGGTCAACCCCATGTAAGTTATGGGGCAGTAACAGCACACTTTTCAAAACGTGTTTTTCAGCCCGAAATAAACGCGTTTTTTCAGACAACTGAATCCCCATGTAACTACAAGGCTCAGAAGAGCCCACACACTCAGCTCTTAACCCCAGTCTGCTGAAAGTGTCAAAACGTGGTTTTCAGCAGAAATAAACATGTTTCTGCAAGTTTGGTCAACCCCATGTAAGTTATGGGGCAGTAACATCACACTTTTCAAAACGTGTTTTTCAGCCCGAAATAAACGCGTTTTTTCAGACAACTGAATCCCCTTGTATCTGCAAGGCTCAGAAGAGCCCACACACTCAGCTCTTAACCCCAGTGTGCAGAAAGTGTCAAAACGTGTTTTTCAGCAAAAATAAACATGTTTCTGCAAATTTGGTCAACCCCATGTAAGTTATGGGGCAGTAACAGCACACTTTTCAAAACGTGTTTTTCAGCCCGAAATAAACGCGTTTTTTCAGACAACTGAATCCCCATGTAACTACAAGGCTCAGAAGAGCCCACACACTCAGCTCTTAACCCCAGTCTGCTGAAAGTGTCAAAACGTGGTTTTCAGCAGAAATAAACATGTTTCTGCAAGTTTGGTCAACCCCATGTAAGTTATGGGGCAGTAACATCACACTTTTCAAAACGTGTTTTTCAGCCCGAAATAAACGCGTTTTTTCAGACAACTGAATCCCCTTGTATCTGCAAGGCTCAGAAGAGCCCACACACTCAGCTCTTAACCCCAGTGTGCAGAAAGTGTCAAAACGTGTTTTTCAGCAAAAATAAACATGTTTCTGCAAGTTTGGTCAACCCCATGTAAGTTATGGGGCAGTAACAGCACACTTTTCAAAAAGTGTTTTTCAGCCCGAAATAAACGCGTTTTTTCAGACAACTGATTCCCCTTGTAACTACAAGGCTCAGAAGAGCCCACACACTCAGCTCTTAACCCCATTGTGCAGAAAGTGTCAAAACGTGTTTTTCAGCAGAAATAAACATGTTTCTGCAAGTTTGGTCAACCCCATGTAAGTTATGGGGCAGTAACAGCACACTTTTCAAAACGTGTTTTTCAGCCCGAAATAAACGCGTTTTTTCAGACAACTGAATCCCCTTGTAACTGCAAGGCTCAGAAGAGCCCACACACTCAGGTCTTAACCCCAGTCTGCTGAAAGTGTCAAAACGTGTTTTTCAGCAGAAATAAACATGTTTCTGCAACTTTGGTCAACCCCATGTAAGTTATGGGGCAGTAACAGCACTCTTTTCAAAACGTGTTTTTCAGCCCGAAATAAACACGTTTTTTCAGACAACTGAATCCCCTTGTAACTGCAAGGCTGAGAAGAGCCCACACACTCAGCTCTTAACCCCAGTGTGCAGAAAGTGTCAAAACGTGTTTTTCAGCAAAAATAAACATGTTTCTGCAAGTTTGGTCAACCCCATGTAAGTTATGGGGCAGTAATAACACACCTTTCAAAACGTGTTTTTCAGCCCGTAATAAACACGTTTTTTCAGTCAACTGAATCCCCATGTAACAACAAGGCTCAGAAGAGCCCACACACTCAGCTCTTAACCCCAGTGTGCAGAAAGTGTTAAAACGTGTTTTTCAGCAAAAATAAACATGTTTCTGCAAGTTTGGTCAATCCCATTTAAGTTATGGGGCAGTAACAGCACACTTTTCAAAACGTGTTTTTCAGCCCGAAATAAACGCCTTATTTCAGACAACTGAATCCCCTTGTAACTGCAAGGCTCAGAAGAGCCCACACACTCAGCTCTTAACCCCATTGTGCAGAAAGTGTCAAAACGTGTTTTTCAGCAAAAATAAACATGTTTCTGCAAGTTTGGTCAACCCCATTTAAGTTATGGGGCAGTAACAGCACACTTTTCAAAACGTGTTTTTCAGCCCGAAATAAACACGTTTTTTCAGACAAATGAATCCCCATGTAACTACAAGGCTCAGAAGAGCCCACACACTCAGCTCTTAACCCCAGTCTGCTGAAAGTGTCAAAACGTGTTTTACAGCAGAAATAAACATGTTTCTGCAAGTTTGGTCAACCCCATGTAAGTTATGGGGCAGTAACAGCACACTTTTCAAAACGTGTTTTTCAGCCCGAAATAAACACGTTTTTTCAGACAAATGAATCCCCATGTAACTACAAGGCTCAGAAGAGCCCACACACTCAGCTCTTAACCCCAGTCTGCTGAAAGTGTCAAAACGTGTTTTTCAGCAGAAATAAACATGTTTCTGCAAGTTTGGTCAACCCCATGTAAGTTATGGGGCAGTAACAGCACACTTTTCAAAACGTGTTTTTCTGCCCGAAATAAATGCGTTTTTTCAGACAACTGAATCACCTTGTATCTGCAAGGCTCAGAAGAGCCCACACACTCAGCTCTTAACCCCAGTGTGCAGAAAGTGTCAAAACGTGTTTTTCAGCAGAAATAAACATGTTTCTGCAAGTTTGGTCACCCCCATGCAACTTATGGGGCAGTAACAGCACCCTTTTCAAAACGTGTTTTTTCAGCCCGAAATAAACGCGTTTTATCAGACCGCTGAAGAGCCCACACACTCAGCTCTTAACCCCAGTGTGCAGAAAGTGTCAAAACGTGTTTTTCAGCAGAAAAAAACATGTTTCTGCAAGTTTGGTCACACCCCATGCAACTTATGGGGCAGTAACAGCACCCTTTTCAAAACGTGTTTTTCAGCACGAAATAAACGCGTTTTTTCAGACCGCTGAATCCCTATGTAACTGCAAGGCTCAGAAGAGCCCACACACTCAGCTCTTAACCCCAGTGTGCAGAAAGTGTCAAAACGTGTTTTTCAGCAGAAATAAACATGTTTCTGCAAGTTTGGTCACACCCCATGCAACTTATGGGGCAGTAACAGCACCCTTTTCAAAACGTGTTTTTCAGCACGAAATAAACGCGTTTTTTCAGACCGCTGAATCCCTATGTAACTGCAAGGCTTAGAAGAGCCCACACAGTCAGCTCTTAACCCCAGTGTGCAGAAAGTGTCAAAACGTGTTTTTCAGCAGAAATAAACATGTTTCTGCAAGTTTGGTCACCCCCATGCAACTTATGGGGCAGTAACAGCACCCTTTTCAAAACGTGTTTTTCAGCCCGAAATAAACGCGTTTTTTCAGACCGCTGAATCCCTATGTAACTGCAAGGCTCAGAAGAGCCCACACACTCAGCTCTTAACCCCAGTGTGCAGAAAGTGTCAAAACATATATTTCAGCAGAAATAAACGTTTCTGAAAGTTTTGTCACCCCCATGCAACTTATGGGGCAGTAACAGCACCCTTTTCAAAACGTGTTTTTCAGCCCGAAATAAACGCGTTTTTTCAGACCGCTGAATCCCTATGTAACTGCAAGGCTCAGAAGAGCCCACACACTCAGCTCTTAACCCCAGTGTGCAGAAAGTGTCAAAACGTGTTTTTCAGCAGAAATAAACATGTTTCTGCAAGTTGGTCACACCCCATGCAACTTATGGGGCAGTAACAGCACCCTTTTCAAAACGTGTTTTTCAGCACGAAATAAACGCGTTTTTTCAGACCGCTGAATCCCTATGTAACTGCAAGGCTCAGAAGAGCCCACACACTCAGCTCTTAACCCCAGTGTGCAGAAAGTGTCAAAACGTGTTTTTCAGCAGAAATAAACATGTTTCTGCAAGTTTGTTCACCCCCATGCAACTTATGGGGCAGTAACAGCACCCTTTTCAAAACGTGTTTTTCAGCCCGAAATAAACGCGTTTTTTCAGACCGCTGAATCCCTATGTAACTGCAAGGCTCAGAAGAGCCCACACACTCAGCTCTTAACCCCAGTGTGCAGAAAGTGTCAAAACATATATTTCAGCAGAAATAAACGTTTCTGAAAGTTTTGTCACCCCCATGCAACTTATGGGGCAGTAACAGCACACTTTTCAAAACGTGTTGTTCAGCACGAAATAAACGCGTTTTTTCAGTCCGCTGAATCCCTATGTAGCTGCAAGGCTCAGAAGAGCCCACACACTCAGCTCTTAACCCCAGTGTGCAGAAAGTGTCAAAACGTGTTTTTCAGCAGAAAAAAACATGTTTCTGCAAGTTTGGTCACCCCCATGCAACTTATGGGGCAGTAAAAGCACCCTTTTCAAAATGTGTTTTTCAGCCCGAAATAAACGCGTTTTTTCAGTCCGCTGAATCCCTATGTAACTGCAAGGCTCAGAAGAGTCCACACACTCAGCTCTTAACCCCAGTGTGCAGAAAGTGTCAAAACGTGTTTTTCAGCAGAAATAAACATGTTTCTGCAAGTTTGGTCACCCCCATGCAACTTATGGGGCAGTAACAGCACCCTTTTCAAAACGTGTTTTTCAGCCCGAAATAAACGCGTTTTTTCAGACCGCTGAAGAGCCCACACACTCAGCTCTTAACCCCAGTGTGCAGAAAGTGTCAAAACGTGTTTTTCAGCAGAAAAAGACATGTTTCTGCAAGTTTGGTCACCCCCATGCAACTTATGGGGCAGTAACAGCACTCTTTTCAAAACGTGTTTTTCAGCTCGAAATAAACGCGTATTTTCAGACCGCTGAATCCCAATGTAGCTGCAAGGCTCAGAAGAGCCCACACACTCAGCTCTTAACCCCAGTGTGCAGAAAGTGTCAAAACATATTTTTCAGCAGAAATAAACGTTTCTGAAAGTTTTGTCACCCCCATGCAACTTATGGGGCAGTAACAGCACACTTTTCAAAACGTGTTGTTCAGCACGAAATAAACGCGTTTTTTCAGACCGCTGAATCCCTATGTAGCTGCAAGGCTCAGAAGAGCCCACACACTCAGCTCTTAACCCCAGTGTGCAGAAAGTGTCAAAACGTGTTTTTCAGCAGAAAAAAACATGTTTCTGCAAGTTTGGTCACCCCCATGCAACTTATGGGGCAGTAAAAGCACCCTTTTCAAAATGTGTTTTTCAGCCCGAAATAAACGCGTTTTTTCAGACCGCTGAATCCCTATGTAACTGCAAGGCTCAGAAGAGCCCACACACTCAGCTCTTAACCCCAGTGTGCAGAAAGTGTCAAAACGTGTTTTTCAGCAGAAATAAACATGTTTCTGCAAGTTTGGTCACCCCCATGCAACTTATGGGGCAGTAACAGCACCCTTTTCAAAACGTGTTTTTCAGCCCGAAATAAACGCGTTTTTTCAGACCGCTGAAGAGCCCACACACTCAGCTCTTAACCCCAGTGTGCAGAAAGTGTCAAAACGTGTTTTTCAGCAGAAAAAGACATGTTTCTGCAAGTTTGGTCACCCCCATGCAACTTATGGGGCAGTAACAGCACTCTTTTCAAAACGTGTTTTTCAGCTCGAAATAAACGCGTATTTTCAGACCGCTGAATCCCAATGTAGCTGCAAGGCTCAGAAGAGCCCACACACTCAGCTCTTAACCCCAGTGTGCAGAAAGTGTCAAAACGTGTTTTTCAGCAGAAATAAACGTTTCTGAAAGTTTTGTCACCCCCATGCAACTTATGGGGCAGTAACAGCACACTTTTCAAAACGTGTTGTTCAGCACGAAATAAACGCGTTTTTTCAGACCGCTGAATCCCTATGTAGCTGCAAGGCTCAGAAGAGCCCACACACTCAGCTCTTAACCCCAGTGTGCAGAAAGTGTCAAAACGTGTTTTTCAGCAGAAAAAAACATGTTTCTGCAAGTTTGGTCACCCCCATGCAACTTATGGGGCAGTAAAAGCACCCTTTTCAAAACGTGTTTTTCAGCCCGAAATAAACGCGTTTTTTCAGACCGCTGAATCCCTATGTAACTGCAAGGCTCAGAAGAGCCCACACACTCAGCTCTTAACCCCAGTGTGCTGAAAGTGTCAAAACGTGTTTTTCAGCAGAAATAAACATGTTTCTGCAAGTTTGGTCACCCCCATGCAACTTATGGGGCAGTAACAGCACCCTTTTCAAAACGTGTTTTTCAGCCCGAAATAAACGCGTTTTATCAGACCGCTGAAGAGCCCACACACTCAGCTCTTAACCCCAGTGTGCAGAAAGTGTCAAAACGTGTTTTTCAGCAGAAAAAAACATGTTTCTGCAAGTTTGGTCACACCCCATGCAACTTATGGGGCAGTAACAGCACCCTTTTCAAAACGTGTTTTTCAGCCCGAAATAAACGCGTTTTTTCAGACCGCTGAATCCCTATGTAACTGCAAGGCTCAGAAGAGCCCACACACTCAGCTCTTAACCCCAGTGTGCAGAAAGTGTCAAAACGTGTTTTTCAGCAGAAATAAACATGTTTCTGCAAGTTTGGTCACCCCCATGCAACTTATGGGGCAGTAACAGCACCCTTTTCAAAACGTGTTTTTCAGCCCGAAATAAACGCGTTTTTTCAGACCGCTGAATCCCTATGTAACTGCAAGGCTCAGAAGAGCCCACACACTCAGCTCTTAACCCCAGTGTGCAGAAAGTGTCAAAACATATATTTCAGCAGAAATAAACGTTTCTGAAAGTTTTGTCACCCCCATGCAACTTATGGGGCAGTAACAGCACACTTTTCCAAACGTGTTGTTCAGCACGAAATAAACGCGTTTTTTCAGACCGCTGAATCCCTATGTAGCTGCAAGGCTCAGAAGAGCCCACACACTCAGCTCTTAACCCCAGTGTGCAGAAAGTGTCAAAACGGGTTTTTCAGCAGAAAAAAACATGTTTCTGCAAGTTTGGTCACCCCCATGCAACTTATGGGGCAGTAAAAGCACCCTTTTCAAAACGTGTTTTTCAGCCCGAAATAAACGCGTTTTTTCAGACCGCTGAATCCCTATGTAACTGCAAGGCTCAGAAGAGCCCACACACTCAGCTCTTAACCCCAGTGTGCAGAAAGTGTCAAAACGTGTTTTTCAGCAGAAATAAACATGTTTCTGCAAGTTTGGTCACCCCCATGCAACTTATGGGGCAGTAACAGCACCCTTTTCAAAACGTGTTTTTCAGCCCGAAATAAACGCGTTTTTTCAGACCGCTGAATCCCTATGTAACTGCAAGGCTCAGAAGAGCCCACACACTCAGCTCTTAACCCCAGTGTGCAGAAAGTGTCAAAACGTGTTTTTCAGCAGAAAAAAACATGTTTCTGCAAGTTTGGTCACCCCCATGCAACTTATGGGGCAGTAAAAGCACCCTTTTCAAAACGTGTTTTTCAGCCCGAAATAAACGCGTTTTTTCAGACCGCTGAATCCCTATGTAACTGCAAGGCTCAGAAGAGCCCACACACTCAGCTCTTAACCCCAGTGTGCAGAAAGTGTCAAAACGTGTTTTTCAGCAGAAATAAACGTTTCTGAAAGTTTTGTCACCCCCATGCAACTTATGGGGCAGTAACAGCACACTTTTCAAAACGTGTTGTTCAGCACGAAATAAACGCGTTTTTTCAGACCGCTGAATCCCTATGTAGCTGCAAGGCTCAGAAGAGCCCACACACTCAGCTCTTAACCCCAGTGTGCAGAAAGTGTCAAAACGTGTTTTTCAGCAGAAATAAACATGTTTCTGCAAGTTTGGTCACACCCCATGCAACTTATGGGGCAGTAACAGCACCCTTTTCAAAACGTGTTTTTCAGCACGAAATAAACGCGTTTTTTCAGACCGCTGAATCCCTATGTAACTGCAAGGCTCAGAAGAGCCCACACACTCAGCTCTTAACCCCAGTGTGCAGAAAGTGTCAAAACGTGTTTTTCAGCAGAAATAAACATGTTTCTGCAAGTTTGGTCACACCCCATGCAACTTATGGGGCAGTAACAGCACCCTTTTCAAAACGTGTTTTTCAGCACGAAATAAACGCGTTTTTTCAGACCGCTGAATCCCTATGTAACTGAAAGGCTTAGAAGAGCCCACACAGTCAGCTCTTAACCCCAGTGTGCAGAAAGTGTCAAAACGTGTTTTTCAGCTGAAATAAACATGTTTCTGCAAGTTTGGTCACCCCCATGCAACTTATGGGGCAGTAACAGCACCCTTTTCAAAACGTGTTTTTCAGCCCGAAATAAACGCGTTTTTTCAGACCGCTGAATCCCTATGTAACTGCAAGGCTCAGAAGAGCCCACACACTCAGCTCTTAACCCCAGTGTGCAGAAAGTGTCAAAACATATATTTCAGCAGAAATAAACGTTTCTGAAAGTTTTGTCACCCCCATGCAACTTATGGGGCAGTAACAGCACCCTTTTCAAAACGTGTTTTTCATCCCGAAATAAACGCGTTTTTTCAGACCGCTGAATCCCTATGTAACTGCAAGGCTCAGAAGAGCCCACACACTCAGCTCTTAACCCCAGTGTGCAGAAAGTGTCAAAACGTGTTTTTCAGCAGAAAAAAACATGTTTCTGCAAGTTGGTCACACCCCATGCAACTTATGGGGCAGTAACAGCACCCTTTTCAAAACTTGTTTTTCAGCACGAAATAAACGCGTTTTTTCAGACCGCTGAATCCCTATGTAACTGCAAGGCTCAGAAGAGCCCACACACTCAGCTCTTAACCCCAGTGTGCAGAAAGTGTCAAAACGTGTTTTTCAGCAGAAATAAACATGTTTCTGCAAGTTTGGTCACCCCCATGCAACTTATGGGGCAGTAACAGCACCCTTTTCAAAACGTGTTTTTCAGCCCGAAATAAACGCGTTTTTTCAGACCGCTGAATCCCTATGTAACTGCAAGGCTCAGAAGAGCCCACACACTCAGCTCTTAACCCCAGTGTGCAGAAAGTGTCAAAACATATATTTCAGCAGAAATAAACGTTTCTGAAAGTTTTGTCACCCCCATGCAACTTATGGGGCAGTAACAGCACACTTTTCAAAACGTGTTGTTCAGCACGAAATAAACGCGTTTTTTCAGACCGCTGAATCCCTATGTAGCTGCAAGGCTCAGAAGAGCCCACACACTCAGCTCTTAACCCCAGTGTGCAGAAAGTGTCAAAACGTGTTTTTCAGCAGAAAAAAACATGTTTCTGCAAGTTTGGTCACCCCCATGCAACTTATGGGGCAGTAAAAGCACCCTTTTCAAAACGTGTTTTTCAGCCCGAAATAAACGCGTTTTTTCAGACCGCTGAATCCCTATGTAACTGCAAGGCTCAGAAGAGCCCACACACTCAGCTCTTAACCCCAGTGTGCAGAAAGTGTCAAAACATATATTTCAGCAGAAATAAACGTTTCTGAAAGTTTTGTCACCCCCATGCAACTTATGGGGCAGTAACAGCACACTTTTCAAAACGTGTTGTTCAGCACGAAATAAACGCGTTTTTTCAGACCGCTGAATCCCT
This sequence comes from Lepisosteus platostomus, assembly GCF_059453375.1. NCBI lineage: Eukaryota > Metazoa > Chordata > Actinopteri > Semionotiformes > Lepisosteidae > Lepisosteus > Lepisosteus platostomus. The sequence goes on from NC_142612.1 coordinate 36,682,914, forward strand.
ATGTAGCTGCAAGGCTCAGAAGAGCCCACACACTCAGCTCTTAACCCCAGTGTGCAGAAAGTGTCAAAACGTGTTTTTCAGCAGAAAAAAACATGTTTCTGCAAGTTTGGTCACCCCCATGCAACTTATGGGGCAGTAAAAGCACCCTTTTCAAAACGTGTTTTTCAGCCCGAAATAAACGCGTTTTTTCAGACCGCTGAATCCCTATGTAACTGCAAGGCTCAGAAGAGCCCACACACTCAGCTCTTAACCCCAGTGTGCAGAAAGTGTCAAAACGTGTTTTTCAGCAGAAATAAACATGTTTCTGCAAGTTTGGTCACCCCCATGCAACTTATGGGGCAGTAACAGCACCCTTTTCAAAACGTGTTTTTCAGCCCGAAATAAACGCGTTTTTTCAGACCGCTGAAGAGCCCACACACTCAGCTCTTAACCCCAGTGTGCAGAAAGTGTCAAAACGTGTTTTTCAGCAGAAAAAAACATGTTTCTGCAAGTTTGGTCACACCCCATGCAACTTATGGGGCAGTAACAGCACCCTTTTCAAAACGTGTTTTTCAGCACGAAATAAACGCGTTTTTTCAGACCGCTGAATCCCTATGTAACTGCAAGGCTCAGAAGAGCCCACACACTCAGCTCTTAACCCCAGTGTGCAGAAAGTGTCAAAACGTGTTTTTCAGCAGAAATAAACATGTTTCTGCAAGTTTGGTCACCCCCATGCAACTTATGGGGCAGTAACAGCACCCTTTTCAAAACGTGTTTTTCAGCCCGAAATAAACGCGTTTTTTCTGACCGCTGAATCCCTATGTAACTGCAAGGCTCAGAAGAGCCCACACACTCAGCTCTTAACCCCAGTGTGCAGAAAGTGTCAAAACATATATTTCAGCAGAAATAAACGTTTCTGAAAGTTTTGTCACCCCCATGCAACTTATGGGGCAGTAACAGCACACTTTTCCAAACGTGTTGTTCAGCACGAAATAAACGCGTTTTTTCAGACCGCTGAATCCCTATGTAGCTGCAAGGCTCAGAAGAGCCCACACACTCAGCTCTTAACCCCAGTGTGCAGAAAGTGTCAAAACGGGTTTTTCAGCAGAAAAAAACATGTTTCTGCAAGTTTGGTCACCCCCATGCAACTTATGGGGCAGTAAAAGCACCCTTTTCAAAACGTGTTTTTCAGCCCGAAATAAACGCGTTTTTTCAGACCGCTGAATCCCTATGTAACTGCAAGGCTCAGAAGAGCCCACACACTCAGCTCTTAACCCCAGTGTGCAGAAAGTGTCAAAACGTGTTTTTCAGCAGAAATAAACATGTTTCTGCAAGTTTGGTCACCCCCATGCAACTTATGGGGCAGTAACAGCACCCTTTTCAAAACGTGTTTTTCAGCCCGAAATAAACGCGTTTTTTCAGACCGCTGAATCCCTATGTAACTGCAAGGCTCAGAAGAGCCCACACACTCAGCTCTTAACCCCAGTGTGCAGAAAGTGTCAAAACGTGTTTTTCAGCAGAAAAAAACATGTTTCTGCAAGTTTGGTCACCCCCATGCAACTTATGGGGCAGTAAAACCACCCTTTTCAAAACGTGTTTTTCAGCCCGAAATAAACGCGTTTTTTCAGACCGCTGAATCCCTATGTAACTGCAAGGCTCAGAAGAGCCCACACACTCAGCTCTTAACCCCAGTGTGCAGAAAGTGTCAAAACGTGTTTTTCAGCAGAAATAAACGTTTCTGAAAGTTTTGTCACCCCCATGCAACTTATGGGGCAGTAACAGCACACTTTTCAAAACGTGTTGTTCAGCACGAAATAAACGCGTTTTTTCAGACCGCTGAATCCCTATGTAGCTGCAAGGCTCAGAAGAGCCCACACACTCAGCTCTTAACCCCAGTGTGCAGAAAGTGTCAAAACGTGTTTTTCAGCAGAAATAAACATGTTTCTGCAAGTTTGGTCACACCCCATGCAACTTATGGGGCAGTAACAGCACCCTTTTCAAAACGTGTTTTTCAGCACGAAATAAACGCGTTTTTTCAGACCGCTGAATCCCTATGTAACTGCAAGGCTCAGAAGAGCCCACACACTCAGCTCTTAACCCCAGTGTGCAGAAAGTGTCAAAACGTGTTTTTCAGCAGAAATAAACATGTTTCTGCAAGTTTGGTCACACCCCATGCAACTTATGGGGCAGTAACAGCACCCTTTTCAAAACGTGTTTTTCAGCACGAAATAAACGCGTTTTTTCAGACCGCTGAATCCCTATGTAACTGAAAGGCTTAGAAGAGCCCACACAGTCAGCTCTTAACCCCAGTGTGCAGAAAGTGTCAAAACGTGTTTTTCAGCTGAAATAAACATGTTTCTGCAAGTTTGGTCACCCCCATGCAACTTATGGGGCAGTAACAGCACCCTTTTCAAAACGTGTTTTTCAGCCCGAAATAAACGCGTTTTTTCAGACCGCTGAATCCCTATGTAACTGCAAGGCTCAGAAGAGCCCACACACTCAGCTCTTAACCCCAGTGTGCAGAAAGTGTCAAAACATATATTTCAGCAGAAATAAACGTTTCTGAAAGTTTTGTCACCCCCATGTAACTTATGGGGCAGTAACAGCACCCTTTTCAAAACGTGTTTTTCAGCCCGAAATAAACGCGTTTTTTCAGACCGCTGAATCCCTATGTAACTGCAAGGCTCAGAAGAGCCCACACACTCAGCTCTTAACCCCAGTGTGCAGAAAGTGTCAAAACGTGTTTTTCAGCAGAAATAAACATGTTTCTGCAAGTTGGTCACACCCCATGCAACTTATGGGGCAGTAACAGCACCCTTTTCAAAACGTGTTTTTCAGCACGAAATAAACGCGTTTTTTCAGACCGCTGAATCCCTATGTAACTGCAAGGCTCAGAAGAGCCCACACACTCAGCTCTTAACCCCAGTGTGCAGAAAGTGTCAAAACGTGTTTTTCAGCAGAAATAAACATGTTTCTGCAAGTTTGGTCACACCCCATGCAACTTATGGGGCAGTAACAGCACCCTTTTCAAAACGTGTTTTTCAGCACGAAATAAACGCGTTTTTTCAGACCGCTGAATCCCTATGTAACTGAAAGGCTTAGAAGAGCCCACACAGTCAGCTCTTAACCCCAGTGTGCAGAAAGTGTCAAAACGTGTTTTTCAGCTGAAATAAACATGTTTCTGCAAGTTTGGTCACCCCCATGCAACTTATGGGGCAGTAACAGCACCCTTTTCAAAACGTGTTTTTCAGCCCGAAATAAACGCGTTTTTTCAGACCGCTGAATCCCTATGTAACTGCAAGGCTCAGAAGAGCCCACACACTCAGCTCTTAACCCCAGTGTGCAGAAAGTGTCAAAACATATATTTCAGCAGAAATAAACGTTTCTGAAAGTTTTGTCACCCCCATGCAACTTATGGGGCAGTAACAGCACCCTTTTCAAAACGTGTTTTTCATCCCGAAATAAACGCGTTTTTTCAGACCGCTGAATCCCTATGTAACTGCAAGGCTCAGAAGAGCCCACACACTCAGCTCTTAACCCCAGTGTGCAGAAAGTGTCAAAACGTGTTTTTCAGCAGAAAAAAACATGTTTCTGCAAGTTGGTCACACCCCATGCAACTTATGGGGCAGTAACAGCACCCTTTTCAAAACGTGTTTTTCAGCACGAAATAAACGCGTTTTTTCAGACCGCTGAATCCCTATGTAACTGCAAGGCTCAGAAGAGCCCACACACTCAGCTCTTAACCCCAGTGTGCAGAAAGTGTCAAAACGTGTTTTTCAGCAGAAATAAACATGTTTCTGCAAGTTTGGTCACCCCCATGCAACTTATGGGGCAGTAACAGCACCCTTTTCAAAACGTGTTTTTCAGCCCGAAATAAACGCGTTTTTTCAGACCGCTGAATCCCTATGTAACTGCAAGGCTCAGAAGAGCCCACACACTCAGCTCTTAACCCCAGTGTGCAGAAAGTGTCAAAACATATATTTCAGCAGAAATAAACGTTTCTGAAAGTTTTGTCACCCCCATGCAACTTATGGGGCAGTAACAGCACACTTTTCAAAACGTGTTGTTCAGCACGAAATAAACGCGTTTTTTCAGACCGCTGAATCCCTATGTAGCTGCAAGGCTCAGAAGAGCCCACACACTCAGCTCTTAACCCCAGTGTGCAGAAAGTGTCAAAACGTGTTTTTCAGCAGAAAAAAACATGTTTCTGCAAGTTTGGTCACCCCCATGCAACTTATGGGGCAGTAAAAGCACCCTTTTCAAAACGTGTTTTTCAGCCCGAAATAAACGCGTTTTTTCAGACCGCTGAATCCCTATGTAACTGCAAGGCTCAGAAGAGCCCACACACTCAGCTCTTAACCCCAGTGTGCAGAAAGTGTCAAAACATATATTTCAGCAGAAATAAACGTTTCTGAAAGTTTTGTCACCCCCATGCAACTTATGGGGCAGTAACAGCACACTTTTCAAAACGTGTTGTTCAGCACGAAATAAACGCGTTTTTTCAGACCGCTGAATCCCTATGTAGCTGCAAGGCTCAGAAGAGCCCACACACTCAGCTCTTAACCCCAGTGTGCAGAAAGAGTCAAAACGTGTTTTTCAGCAGAAAAAAACATGTTTCTGCAAGTTTGGTCACCCCCATGCAACTTATGGGGCAGTAAAATCACCCTTTTCAAAACGTGTTTTTCAGCCCGAAATAAACGCGTTTTTTCAGACCGCTGAATCCCTATGTAACTGCAAGGCTCAGAAGAGCCCACACACTCAGCTCTTAACCCCAGTGTGCAGAAAGTGTCAAAACGTGTTTTTCAGCAGAAATAAACATGTTTCTGCAAGTTTGGTCACCCCCATGCAACTTATGGGGCAGTAACAGCACCCTTTTCAAAACGTGTTTTTCAGCCCGAAATAAACGCGTTTTTTCAGACCGCTGAAGAGCCCACACACTCAGCTCTTAACCCCAGTGTGCAGAAAGTGTCAAAACGTGTTTTTCAGCAGAAAAAAACATGTTTCTGCAAGTTTGGTCACACCCCATGCAACTTATGGGGCAGTAACAGCACCCTTTTCAAAACGTGTTTTTCAGCACGAAATAAACGCGTTTTTTCAGACCGCTGAATCCCTATGTAACTGCAAGGCTCAGAAGAGCCCACACACTCAGCTCTTAACCCCAGTGTGCAGAAAGTGTCAAAACGTGTTTTTCAGCAGAAATAAACATGTTTCTGCAAGTTTGGTCACCCCCATGCAACTTATGGGGCAGTAACAGCACCCTTTTCAAAACGTGTTTTTCAGCCCGAAATAAACGCGTTTTTTCTGACCGTTGAATCCCTATGTAACTGCAAGGCTCAGAAGAGCCCACACACTCAGCTCTTAACCCCAGTGTGCAGAAAGTGTCAAAACATATATTTCAGCAGAAATAAACGTTTCTGAAAGTTTTGTCACCCCCATGCAACTTATGGGGCAGTAACAGCACACTTTTCCAAACGTGTTGTTCAGCACGAAATAAACGCGTTTTTTCAGACCGCTGAATCCCTATGTAGCTGCAAGGCTCAGAAGAGCCCACACACTCAGCTCTTAACCCCAGTGTGCAGAAAGTGTCAAAACGGGTTTTTCAGCAGAAAAAAACATGTTTCTGCAAGTTTGGTCACCCCCATGCAACTTATGGGGCAGTAAAAGCACCCTTTTCAAAACGTGTTTTTCAGCCCGAAATAAACGCGTTTTTTCAGACCGCTGAATCCCTATGTAACTGCAAGGCTCAGAAGAGCCCACACACTCAGCTCTTAACCCCAGTGTGCAGAAAGTGTCAAAACGTGTTTTTCAGCAGAAATAAACATGTTTCTGCAAGTTTGGTCACCCCCATGCAACTTATGGGGCAGTAACAGCACCCTTTTCAAAACGTGTTTTTCAGCCCGAAATAAACGCGTTTTTTCAGACCGCTGAATCCCTATGTAACTGCAAGGCTCAGAAGAGCCCACACACTCAGCTCTTAACCCCAGTGTGCAGAAAGTGTCAAAACGTGTTTTTCAGCAGAAATAAACATGTTTCTGCAAGTTTGGTCACCCCCATGCAACTTATGGGGCAGTAACAGCACCCTTTTCAAAACGTGTTTTTCAGCCCGAAATAAACGCGTTTTTTCAGACCGCTGAATCCCTATGTAACTGCAAGGCTCAGAAGAGCCCACACACTCAGCTCTTAACCCCAGTGTGCAGAAAGTGTCAAAACATATATTTCAGCAGAAATAAACGTTTCTGAAAGTTTTGTCACCCCCATGCAACTTATGGGGCAGTAACAGCACACTTTTCAAAACGTGTTGTTCAGCACGAAATAAACGCGTTTTTTCAGACCGCTGAATCCCTATGTAGCTGCAAGGCTCAGAAGAGCCCACACACTCAGCTCTTAACCCCAGTGTGCAGAAAGTGTCAAAACGTGTTTTTCAGCAGAAAAAAACATGTTTCTGCAAGTTTGGTCACCCCCATGCAACTTATGGGGCAGTAAAAGCACCCTTTTCAAAACGTGTTTTTCAGCCCGAAATAAACGCGTTTTTTCAGACCGCTGAATCCCTATGTAACTGCAAGGCTCAGAAGAGCCCACACACTCAGCTCTTAACCCCAGTGTGCAGAAAGTGTCAAAACGTGTTTTTCAGCAGAAATAAACATGTTTCTGCAAGTTTGGTCACCCCCATGCAACTTATGGGGCAGTAACAGCACCCTTTTCAAAACGTGTTTTTCAGCCCGAAATAAACTCGTTTTTTCAGACCGCTGAAGAGCCCACACACTCAGCTCTTAACCCCAGTGTGCAGAAAGTGTCAAAACGTGTTTTTCAGCAGAAAAAAACATGTTTCTGCAAGTTTGGTCACACCCCATGCAACTTATGGGGCAGTAACAGCACCCTTTTCAAAACGTGTTTTTCAGCACGAAATAAACGCGTTTTTTCAGACCGCTGAATACCTATGTAACTGCAAGGCTCAGAAGAGCCCACACACTCAGCTCTTAACCCCAGTGTGCAGAAAGTGTCAAAACGTGTTTTTCAGCAGAAATAAACATGTTTCTGCAAGTTTGGTCACACCCCATGCAACTTATGGGGCAGTAACAGCACCCTTTTCAAAACGTGTTTTTCAGCACGAAATAAACGCGTTTTTTCAGACCGCTGAATCCCTATGTAACTGCAAGGCTCAGAAGAGCCCACACACTCAGCTCTTAACCCCAGTGTGCAGAAAGTGTCAAAACGTGTTTTTCAGCAGAAATAAACATGTTTCTGCAAGTTTGGTCACCCCCATGCAACTTATGGGGCAGTAACAGCACCCTTTTCAAAACGTGTTTTTCAGCCCAAAATAAACGCGTTTTTTCAGACCGCTGAATCCCTATGTAACTGCAAGGCTCAGAAGAGCCCACACACTCAGCTCTTAACCCCAGTGTGCAGAAAGTGTCAAAACATATATTTCAGCAGAAATAAACGTTTCTGAAAGTTTTGTCACCCCCATGCAACTTATGGGGCAGTAACAGCACACTTTTCAAAACGTGTTGTTCAGCACGAAATAAACGCGTTTTTTCAGACCGCTGAATCCCTATGTAGCTGCAAGGCTCAGAAGAGCCCACACACTCAGCTCTTAACCCCAGTGTGCAGAAAGTGTCAAAACGTGTTTTTCAGCAGAAAAAAACATGTTTCTGCAAGTTTGGTCACCCCCATGCAACTTATGGGGCAGTAAAAGCACCCTTTTCAAAACGTGTTTTTCAGCCCGAAATAAACGCGTTTTTTCAGACCGCTGAATCCCTATGTAACTGCAAGGCTCAGAAGAGCCCACACACTCAGCTCTTAACCCCAGTGTGCAGAAAGTGTCAAAACGTGTTTTTCAGCAGAAAAAAACATGTTTCTGCAAGTTTGGTCACACCCCATGCAACTTATGGGGCAGTAACAGCACCCCTTTCAAAACGTGTTTTTCAGCACGAAATAAACGCGTTTTTTCAGACCGCTGAATCCCTATGTAACTGCAAGGCTCAGAAGAGCCCACACACTCAGCTCTTAACCCCAGTGTGCAGAAAGTGTCAAAACGTGTTTTTCAGCAGAAATAAACATGTTTCTGCAAGTTTGGTCACCCCCATGCAACTTATGGGGCAGTAACAGCACCCTTTTCAAAACGTGTTTTTCAGCCCAAAATAAACGCGTTTTTTCAGACCGCTGAATCCCTATGTAACTGCAAGGCTCAGAAGAGCCCACACACTCAGCTCTTAACCCCAGTGTGCAGAAAGTGTCAAAACATATATTTCAGCAGAAATAAACGTTTCTGAAAGTTTTGTCACCCCCATGCAACTTATGGGGCAGTAACAGCACACTTTTCAAAACGTGTTGTTCAGCACGAAATAAACGCGTTTTTTCAGACCGCTGAATCCCTATGTAGCTGCAAGGCTCAGAAGAGCCCACACACTCAGCTCTTAACCCCAGTGTGCAGAAAGTGTCAAAACGTGTTTTTCAGCAGAAAAAAACATGTTTCTGCAAGTTTGGTCACCCCCATGCAACTTATGGGGCAGTAAAAGCACCCTTTTCAAAACGTGTTTTTCAGCCCGAAATAAACGCGTTTTTTCAGACCGCTGAATCCCTATGTAACTGCAAGGCTCAGAAGAGCTCACACACTCAGCTCTTAACCCCAGTGTGCAGAAAGTGTCAAAACGTGTTTTTCAGCAGAAATAAACATGTTTCTGCAAGTTTGGTCACCCCCATGCAACTTATGGGGCAGTAACAGCACCCTTTTCAAAACGTGTTTTTCAGCCCGAAATAAACGCGTTTTTTCAGACCGCTGAAGAGCCCACACACTCAGCTCTTAACCCCAGTGTGCAGAAAGTGTCAAAACGTGTTTTTCAGCAGAAAAAAACATGTTTCTGCAAGTTTGGTCACACCCCATGCAACTTATGGGGCAGTAACAGCACCCTTTTCAAAACGTGTTTTTCAGCACGAAATAAACGCGTTTTTTCAGACCGCTGAATCCCTATGTAACTGCAAGGCTCAGAAGAGCCCACACACTCAGCTCTTAACCCCAGTGTGCAGAAAGTGTCAAAACGTGTTTTTCAGCAGAAATAAACATGTTTCTGCAAGTTTGGTCACCCCCATGCAACTTATGGGGCAGTAACAGCACCCTTTTCAAAACGTGTTGTTCAGCACGAAATAAACGCGTTTTTTCAGACCGCTGAATCCCTATGTAGCTGCAAGGCTCAGAAGAGCCCACACACTCAGCTCTTAACCCCAGTGTGCAGAAAGTGTCAAAACGTGTTTTTCAGCAGAAAAAAACATGTTTCTGCAAGTTTGGTCACCCCCATGCAACTTATGGGGCAGTAAAAGCACCCTTTTCAAAACGTGTTTTTCAGCCCGAAATAAACGCGTTTTTTCAGACCGCTGAATCCCTATGTAACTGCAAGGCTCAGAAGAGCCCACACACTCAGCTCTTAACCCCAGTGTGCAGAAAGTGTCAAAACATATATTTCAGCAGAAATAAACGTTTCTGAAAGTTTTGTCACCCCCATGCAACTTATGGGGCAGTAACAGCACACTTTTCAAAACGTGTTGTTCAGCACGAAATAAACGCGTTTTTTCAGACCGCTGAATCCCTATGTAGCTGCAAGGCTCAGAAGAGCCCACACACTCAGCTCTTAACCCCAGTGTGCAGAAAGTGTCAAAACGTGTTTTTCAGCAGAAAAAAAACATGTTTCTGCAAGTTTGGTCACCCCCATGCAACTTATGGGGCAGTAAAAGCACCCTTTTCAAAACGTGTTTTTCAGCCCGAAATAAACGCGTTTTTTCAGACCGCTGAATCCCTATGTAACTGCAAGGCTCAGAAGAGCCCACACACTCAGCTCTTAACCCCAGTGTGCAGAAAGTGTCAAAACGTGTTTTTCAGCAGAAATAAACATGTTTCTGCAAGTTTGGTCACCCCCATGCAACTTATGGGGCAGTAACAGCACCCTTTTCAAAACGTGTTTTTCAGCCCGAAATAAACGCGTTTTTTCAGACCGCTGAAGAGCCCACACACTCAGCTCTTAACCCCAGTGTGCAGAAAGTGTCAAAACGTGTTTTTCAGCAGAAAAAAACATGTTTCTGCAAGTTTGGTCACACCCCATGCAACTTATGGGGCAGTAACAGCACCCTTTTCAAAACGTGTTTTTCAGCACGAAATAAACGCGTTTTTTCAGACCGCTGAATCCCTATGTAACTGCAAGGCTCAGAAGAGCCCACACACTCAGCTCTTAACCCCAGTGTGCAGAAAGTGTCAAAACGTGTTTTTCAGCAGAAATAAACATGTTTCTGCAAGTTTGGTCACCCCCATGCAACTTATGGGGCAGTAACAGCACCCTTTTCAAAACGTGTTTTTCAGCCCAAAATAAACGCGTTTTTTCAGACCGCTGAATCCCTATGTAACTGCAAGGCTCAGAAGAGCCCACACACTCAGCTCTTAACCCCAGTGTGCAGAAAATGTCAAAACATATATTTCAGCAGAAATAAACGTTTCTGAAAGTTTTGTCACCCCCATGCAACTTATGGGGCAGTAACAGCACACTTTTCAAAACGTGTTGTTCAGCACGAAATAAACGCGTTTTTTCAGACCGCTGAATCCCTATGTAGCTGCAAGGCTCAGAAGAGCCCACACACTCAGCTCTTAACCCCAGTGTGCAGAAAGTGTCAAAACGTGTTTTTCAGCAGAAAAAAACATGTTTCTGCAAGTTTGGTCACCCCCATGCAACTTATGGGGCAGTAAAAGCACCCTTTTCAAAACGTGTTTTTCAGCCCGAAATAAACGCGTTTTTTCAGACCGCTGAATCCCTATGTAACTGCAAGGCTCAGAAGAGCCCACACACTCAGCTCTTAACCCCAGTGTGCAGAAAGTGTCAAAACGTGTTTTTCAGCAGAAATAAACATGTTTCTGCAAGTTTGGTCACCCCCATGCAACTTATGGGGCAGTAACAGCACCCTTTTCAAAACGTGTTTTTCAGCCCGAAATAAACGCGTTTTTTCAGACCGCTGAAGAGCCCACACACTCAGCTCTTAACCCCAGTGTGCAGAAAGTGTCAAAACGTGTTTTTCAGCAGAAAAAAACATGTTTCTGCAAGTTTGGTCACACCCCATGCAACTTATGGGGCAGTAACAGCACCCTTTTCAAAACGTGTTTTTCAGCACGAAATAAACGCGTTTTTTCAGACCGCTGAATCCCTATGTAACTGCAAGGCTCAGAAGAGCCCACACACTCAGCTCTTAACCCCAGTGTGCAGAAAGTGTCAAAACGTGTTTTTCAGCAGAAATAAACATGTTTCTGCAAGTTTGGTCACCCCCATGCAACTTATGGGGCAGTAACAGCACCCTTTTCAAAACGTGTTTTTCAGCCCGAAATAAACGCGTTTTTTCAGACCGCTGAAGAGCCCACACACTCAGCTCTTAACCCCAGTGTGCAGAAAGTGTCAAAACGTGTTTTTCAGCAGAAAAAAACATGTTTCTGCAAGTTTGGTCACACCCCATGCAACTTATGGGGCAGTAACAGCACCCTTTTCAAAACGTGTTTTTCAGCACGAAATAAACGCGTTTTTTCAGACCGCTGAATCCCTATGTAACTGCAAGGCTCAGAAGAGCCCACACACTCAGCTCTTAACCCCAGTGTGCAGAAAGTGTCAAAACGTGTTTTTCAGCAGAAATAAACATGTTTCTGCAAGTTTGGTCACCCCCATGCAACTTATGGGGCAGTAACAGCACCCTTTTCAAAACGTGTTTTTCAGCCCAAAATAAACGCGTTTTTTCAGACCGCTGAATCCCTATTTAACTGCAAGGCTCAGAAGAGCCCACACACTCAGCTCTTAACCCCAGTGTGCAGAAAATGTCAAAACATATATTTCAGCAGAAATAAACGTTTCTGAAAGTTTTGTCACCCCCATGCAACTTATGGGGCAGTAACAGCACACTTTTCAAAACGTGTTGTTCAGCACGAAATAAACGCGTTTTTTCAGACCGCTGAATCCCTATGTAGCTGCAAGGCTCAGAAGAGCCCACACACTCAGCTCTTAACCCCAGTGTGCAGAAAGTGTCAAAACGTGTTTTTCAGCAGAAAAAAACATGTTTCTGCAAGTTTGGTCACCCCCATGCAACTTATGGGGCAGTAAAAGCACCCTTTTCAAAACGTGTTTTTCAGCCCGAAATAAACGCGTTTTTTCAGACCGCTGAATCCCTATGTAACTGCAAGGCTCAGAAGAGCCCACACACTCAGCTCTTAACCCCAGTGTGCAGAAAGTGTCAAAACGTGTTTTTCAGCAGAAATAAACATGTTTCTGCAAGTTTGGTCACCCCCATGCAACTTATGGGGCAGTAACAGCACCCTTTTCAAAACGTGTTTTTCAGCCCGAAATAAACGCGTTTTTTCAGACCGCTGAAGAGCCCACACACTCAGCTCTTAACCCCAGTGTGCAGAAAGTGTCAAAACGTGTTTTTCAGCAGAAAAAAACATGTTTCTGCAAGTTTGGTCACACCCCATGCAACTTATGGGGCAGTAACAGCACCCTTTTCAAAACGTGTTTTTCAGCCCGAAATAAACGCGTTTTTTCAGACCGCTGAAGAGCCCACACACTCAGCTCTTAACCCCAGTGTGCAGAAAGTGTCAAAACGTGTTTTTCAGCAGAAAAAAACATGTTTCTGCAAGTTTGGTCACACCCCATGCAACTTATGGGGCAGTAACAGCACCCTTTTCAAAACGTGTTTTTCAGCACGAAATAAACGCGTTTTTTCAGACCGCTGAATCCCTATGTAACTGCAAGGCTCAGAAGAGCCCACACACTCAGCTCTTAACCCCAGTGTGCAGAAAGTGTCAAAACGTGTTTTTCAGCAGAAATAAACATGTTTCTGCAAGTTTGGTCACCCCCATGCAACTTATGGGGCAGTAACAGCACCCTTTTCAAAACGTGTTTTTCAGCCCGAAATAAACGCGTTTTTTCAGACCGCTGAATCCCTATGTAACTGCAAGGCTCAGAAGAGCCCACACACTCAGCTCTTAACCCCAGTGTGCAGAAAGTGTCAAAACATATATTTCAGCAGAAATAAACGTTTCTGAAAGTTTTGTCACCCCCATGCAACTTATGGGGCAGTAACAGCACACTTTTCAAAACGTGTTGTTCAGCACGAAATAAACGCGTTTTTTCAGACCGCTGAATCCCTATGTAGCTGCAAGGCTCAGGAGAGCCCACACACTCAGCTCTTAACCCCAGTGTGCAGAAAGTGTCAAAACGGGTTTTTCAGCAGAAAAAAACATGTTTCTGCAAGTTTGGTCACCCCCATGCAACTTATGGGGCAGTAAAAGCACCCTTTTCAAAACGTGTTTTTCAGCCCGAAATAAACGCGTTTTTTCAGACCGCTGAATCCCTATGTAACTGCAAGGCTCAGAAGAGCCCACACACTCAGCTCTTAACCCCAGTGTGCAGAAAGTGTCAAAACGTGTTTTTCAGCAGAAATAAACATGTTTCTGCAAGTTTGGTCACCCCCATGCAACTTATGGGGCAGTAACAGCACCCTTTTCAAAACGTGTTTTTCAGCCCGAAATAAACGCGTTTTTTCAGACCGCTGAATCCCTATGTAACTGCAAGGCTCAGAAGAGCCCACACACTCAGCTCTTAACCCCAGTGTGCAGAAAGTGTCAAAACATATATTTCAGCAGAAATAAACGTTTCTGAAAGTTTTGTCACCCCCATGCAACTTATGGGGCAGTAACAGCACACTTTTCAAAACGTGTTGTTCAGCACGAAATAAACGCGTTTTTTCAGACCGCTGAATCCCTATGTAGCTGCAAGGCTCAGAAGAGCCCACACACTCAGCTCTTAACCCCAGTGTGCAGAAAGTGTCAAAACGTGTTTTTCAGCAGAAAAAAACATGTTTCTGCAAGTTTGGTCACCCCCATGCAACTTATGGGGCAGTAAAAGCACCCTTTTCAAAACGTGTTTTTCAGCCCGAAATAAACGCGTTTTTTCAGACCGCTGAATCCCTATGTAACTGCAAGGCTCAGAAGAGCCCACACACTCAGCTCTTAACCCCAGAGTGCAGAAAGTGTCAAAACGTGTTTTTCAGCAGAAATAAACATGTTTCTGCAAGTTTGGTCACCCCCATGCAACTTATGGGGCAGTAACAGCACCCTTTTCAAAACGTGTTTTTCAGCCCGAAATAAACGCGTTTTTTCAGACCGCTGAATCCCTATGTAACTGCAAGGCTCAGAAGAGCCCACACACTCAGCTCTTAACCCCAGTGTGCAGAAAGTGTCAAAACATATATTTCAGCAGAAATAAACGTTTCTGAAAGTTTTGTCACCCCCATGCAACTTATGGGGCAGTAACAGCACACTTTTCAAAACGTGTTGTTCAGCACGAAATAAACGCGTTTTTTCAGACCGCTGAATCCCTATGTAGCTGCAAGGCTCAGAAGAGCCCACACACTCAGCTCTTAACCCCAGTGTGCAGAAAGTGTCAAAACGTGTTTTTCAGCAGAAAAAAACATGTTTCTGCAAGTTTGGTCACCCCCATGCAACTTATGGGGCAGTAAAAGCACCCTTTTCAAAACGTGTTTTTCAGCCCGAAATAAACGCGTTTTTTCAGACCGCTGAATCCCTATGTAACTGCAAGGCTCAGAAGAGCCCACACACTCAGCTCTTAACCCCAGTGTGCAGAAAGTGTCAAAACGTGTTTTTCAGCAGAAATAAACATGTTTCTGCAAGTTTGGTCACCCCCATGCAACTTATGGGGCAGTAACAGCACCCTTTTCAAAACGTGTTTTTCAGCCCGAAATAAACTCGTTTTTTCAGACCGCTGAAGAGCCCACACACTCAGCTCTTAACCCCAGTGTGCAGAAAGTGTCAAAACGTGTTTTTCAGCAGAAAAAAACATGTTTCTGCAAGTTTGGTCACACCCCATGCAACTTATGGGGCAGTAACAGCACCCTTTTCAAAACGTGTTTTTCAGCACGAAATAAACGCGTTTTTTCAGACCGCTGAATACCTATGTAACTGCAAGGCTCAGAAGAGCCCACACACTCAGCTCTTAACCCCAGTGTGCAGAAAGTGTCAAAACGTGTTTTTCAGCAGAAATAAACATGTTTCTGCAAGTTTGGTCACACCCCATGCAACTTATGGGGCAGTAACAGCACCCTTTTCAAAACGTGTTTTTCAGCACGAAATAAACGCGTTTTTTCAGACCGCTGAATCCCTATGTAACTGCAAGGCTCAGAAGAGCCCACACACTCAGCTCTTAACCCCAGTGTGCAGAAAGTGTCAAAACGTGTTTTTCAGCAGAAATAAACATGTTTCTGCAAGTTTGGTCACCCCCATGCAACTTATGGGGCAGTAACAGCACCCTTTTCAAAACGTGTTTTTCAGCCCAAAATAAACGCGTTTTTTCAGACCGCTGAATCCCTATGTAACTGCAAGGCTCAGAAGAGCCCACACACTCAGCTCTTAACCCCAGTGTGCAGAAAGTGTCAAAACATATATTTCAGCAGAAATAAACGTTTCTGAAAGTTTTGTCACCCCCATGCAACTTATGGGGCAGTAACAGCACACTTTTCAAAACGTGTTGTTCAGCACGAAATAAACGCGTTTTTTCAGACCGCTGAATCCCTATGTAGCTGCAAGGCTCAGAAGAGCCCACACACTCAGCTCTTAACCCCAGTGTGCAGAAAGTGTCAAAACGTGTTTTTCAGCAGAAAAAAACATGTTTCTGCAAGTTTGGTCACCCCCATGCAACTTATGGGGCAGTAAAAGCACCCTTTTCAAAACGTGTTTTTCAGCCCGAAATAAACGCGTTTTTTCAGACCGCTGAATCCCTATGTAACTGCAAGGCTCAGAAGAGCCCACACACTCAGCTCTTAACCCCAGAGTGCAGAAAGTGTCAAAACGTGTTTTTCAGCAGAAATAAACATGTTTCTGCAAGTTTGGTCACCCCCATGCAACTTATGGGGCAGTAACAGCACCCTTTTCAAAACGTGTTTTTCAGCCCGAAATAAACGCGTTTTTTCAGACCGCTGAATCCCTATGTAACTGCAAGGCTCAGAAGAGCCCACACACTCAGCTCTTAACCCCAGTGTGCAGAAAGTGTCAAAACATATATTTCAGCAGAAATAAACGTTTCTGAAAGTTTTGTCACCCCCATGCAACTTATGGGGCAGTAACAGCACACTTTTCAAAACGTGTTGTTCAGCACGAAATAAACGCGTTTTTTCAGACCGCTGAATCCCTATGTAGCTGCAAGGCTCAGAAGAGCCCACACACTCAGCTCTTAACCCCAGTGTGCAGAAAGTGTCAAAACGTGTTTTTCAGCAGAAAAAAACATGTTTCTGCAAGTTTGGTCACCCCCATGCAACTTATGGGGCAGTAAAAGCACCCTTTTCAAAACGTGTTTTTCAGCCCGAAATAAACGCGTTTTTTCAGACCGCTGAATCCCTATGTAACTGCAAGGCTCAGAAGAGCCCACACACTCAGCTCTTAACCCCAGTGTGCAGAAAGTGTCAAAACGTGTTTTTCAGCAGAAATAAACATGTTTCTGCAAGTTTGGTCACCCCCATGCAACTTATGGGGCAGTAACAGCACCCTTTTCAAAACGTGTTTTTCAGCCCGAAATAAACTCGTTTTTTCAGACCGCTGAAGAGCCCACACACTCAGCTCTTAACCCCAGTGTGCAGAAAGTGTCAAAACGTGTTTTTCAGCAGAAAAAAACATGTTTCTGCAAGTTTGGTCACACCCCATGCAACTTATGGGGCAGTAACAGCACCCTTTTCAAAACGTGTTTTTCAGCACGAAATAAACGCGTTTTTTCAGACCGCTGAATACCTATGTAACTGCAAGGCTCAGAAGAGCCCACACACTCAGCTCTTAACCCCAGTGTGCAGAAAGTGTCAAAACGTGTTTTTCAGCAGAAATAAACATGTTTCTGCAAGTTTGGTCACACCCCATGCAACTTATGGGGCAGTAACAGCACCCTTTTCAAAACGTGTTTTTCAGCACGAAATAAACGCGTTTTTTCAGACCGCTGAATCCCTATGTAACTGCAAGGCTCAGAAGAGCCCACACACTCAGCTCTTAACCCCAGTGTGCAGAAAGTGTCAAAACGTGTTTTTCAGCAGAAATAAACATGTTTCTGCAAGTTTGGTCACCCCCATGCAACTTATGGGGCAGTAACAGCACCCTTTTCAAAACGTGTTTTTCAGCCCAAAATAAACGCGTTTTTTCAGACCGCTGAATCCCTATGTAACTGCAAGGCTCAGAAGAGCCCACACACTCAGCTCTTAACCCCAGTGTGCAGAAAGTGTCAAAACATATATTTCAGCAGAAATAAACGTTTCTGAAAGTTTTGTCACCCCCATGCAACTTATGGGGCAGTAACAGCACACTTTTCAAAACATGTTGTTCAGCACGAAATAAACGCGTTTTTTCAGACCGCTGAATCCCTATGTAGCTGCAAGGCTCAGAAGAGCCCACACACTCAGCTCTTAACCCTAGTGTGCAGAAAGTGTCAAAACGTGTTTTTCAGCAGAAAAAAACATGTTTCTGCAAGTTTGGTCACCCCCATGCAACTTAAGGGGCAGTAAAAGCACCCTTTTCAAAACGTGTTTTTCAGCCCGAAATAAACGCGTTTTTTCAGACCGCTGAATCCCTATGTAACTGCAAGGCTCAGAAGAGCCCACACACTCAGCTCTTAACCCCAGTGTGCAGAAAGTGTCAAAACGTGTTTTTCAGCAGAAATAAACATGTTTCTGCAAGTTTGGTCACCCCCATGCAACTTATGGGGCAGTAACAGCACCCTTTTCAAAACGTGTTTTTCAGCCCGAAATAAACGCGTTTTTTCAGACCGCTGAAGAGCCCACACACTCAGCTCTTAACCCCAGTGTGCAGAAAGTGTCAAAACGTGTTTTTCAGCAGAAAAAAACATGTTTCTGCAAGTTTGGTCACACCCCATGCAACTTATGGGGCAGTAACAGCACCCTTTTCAAAACGTGTTTTTCAGCACGAAATAAACGCGTTTTTTCAGACCGCTGAATCCCTATGTAACTGCAAGGCTCAGAAGAGCCCACACACTCAGCTCTTAACCCCAGTGTGCAGAAAGTGTCAAAACGTGTTTTTCAGCAGAAATAAACATGTTTCTGCAAGTTTGGTCACCCCCATGCAACTTATGGGGCAGTAACAGCACCCTTTTCAAAACGTGTTTTTCAGCCCGAAATAAACGCGTTTTTTCAGACCGCTGAATCCCTATGTAACTGCAAGGCTCAGAAGAGCCCACACACTCAGCTCTTAACCCCAGTGTGCAGAAAGTGTCAAAACATATATTTCAGCAGAAATAAACGTTTCTAAAAGTTTTGTCACCCCCATGCAACTTATGGGGCAGTAACAGCACACTTTTCAAAACGTGTTGTTCAGCACGAAATAAACGCGTTTTTTCAGTCCGCTGAATCCCTATGTAGCTGCAAGGCTCAGAAGAGCCCACACACTCAGCTCTTAACCCCAGTGTGCAGAAAGTGTCAAAACGGGTTTTTCAGCAGAAAAAAACATGTTTCTGCAAGTTTGGTCACCCCCATGCAACTTATGGGGCAGTAAAAGCACCCTTTTCAAAACGTGTTTTTCAGCCCGAAATAAACGCGTTTTTTCAGACCGCTGAATCCCTATGTAACTGCAAGGCTCAGAAGAGCCCACACACTCAGCTCTTAACCCCAGTGTGCAGAAAGTGTCAAAACGTGTTTTTCAGCAGAAATAAACATGTTTCTGCAAGTTTGGTCACCCCCATGCAACTTATGGGGCAGTAACAGCACCCTTTTCAAAACGTGTTTTTCAGCCCGAAATAAATGCGTTTTTTCAGACCGCTGAATCCCTATGTAACTGCAAGGCTCAGAAGAGCCCACACACTCAGCTCTTAACCCCAGTGTGCAGAAAGTGTCAAAACATATATTTCAGCAGAAATAAACGTTTCTGAAAGTTTTGTCACCCCCATGCAACTTATGGGGCAGTAACAGCACACTTTTCAAAACGTGTTGTTCAGCACGAAATAAACGCGTTTTTTCAGACCGCTGAATCCCTATGTAGCTGCAAGGCTCAGAAGAGCCCACACACTCAGCTCTTAACCCCAGTGTGCAGAAAGTGTCAAAACGTGTTTTTCAGCAGAAAAAAACATGTTTCTGCAAGTTTGGTCACCCCCATGCAACTTATGGGGCAGTAAAAGCACCCTTTTCAAAACGTGTTTTTCAGCCCGAAATAAACGCGTTTTTTCAGACCGCTGAATCCCTATGTAACTGCAAGGCTCAGAAGAGCCCACACACTCAGCTCTTAACCCCAGTGTGCAGAAAGTGTCAAAACGTGTTTTTCAGCAGAAATAAACATGTTTCTGCAAGTTTGGTCACCCCCATGCAACTTATGGGGCAGTAACAGCACCCTTTTCAAAACGTGTTTTTCAGCCCGAAATAAACTCGTTTTTTCAGACCGCTGAAGAGCCCACACACTCAGCTCTTAACCCCAGTGTGCAGAAAGTGTCAAAACGTGTTTTTCAGCAGAAAAAAACATGTTTCTGCAAGTTTGGTCACACCCCATGCAACTTATGGGGCAGTAACAGCACCCTTTTCAAAACGTGTTTTTCAGCACGAAATAAACGCGTTTTTTCAGACCGCTGAATACCTATGTAACTGCAAGGCTCAGAAGAGCCCACACACTCAGCTCTTAACCCCAGTGTGCAGAAAGTGTCAAAACGTGTTTTTCAGCAGAAATAAACATGTTTCTGCAAGTTTGGTCACACCCCATGCAACTTATGGGGCAGTAACAGCACCCTTTTCAAAACGTGTTTTTCAGTACGAAATAAACGCGTTTTTTCAGTCCGCTGAATCCCTATGTAACTGCAAGGCTCAGAAGAGCCCACACACTCAGCTCTTAACCCCAGTGTGCAGAAAGTGTCAAAACGTGTTTTTCAGCAGAAATAAACATGTTTCTGCAAGTTTGGTCACCCCCATGCAACTTATGGGGCAGTAACAGCACCCTTTTCAAAACGTGTTTTTCAGCCCAAAATAAACGGGTTTTTTCAGACCGCTGAATCCCTATGTAACTGCAAGGCTCAGAAGAGCCCACACACTCAGCTCTTAACCCCAGTGTGCAGAAAGTGTCAAAACATATATTTCAGCAGAAATAAACGTTTCTGAAAGTTTTGTCACCCCCATGCAACTTATGGGGCAGTAACAGCACACTTTTCAAAACGTGTTGTTCAGCACGAAATAAACGCGTTTTTTCAGACCGCTGAATCCCTATGTAGCTGCAAGGCTCAGAAGAGCCCACACACTCAGCTCTTAACCCCAGTGTGCAGAAAGTGTCAAAACGTGTTTTTCAGCAGAAAAAAACATGTTTCTGCAAGTTTGGTCACCCCCATGCAACTTATGGGGCAGTAAAAGCACCCTTTTCAAAACGTGTTTTTCAGCCCGAAATAAACGCGTTTTTTCAGACCGCTGAATCCCTATGTAACTGCAAGGCTCAGAAGAGCCCACACACTCAGCTCTTAACCCCAGTGTGCAGAAAGTGTCAAAACGTGTTTTTCAGCAGAAATAAACATGTTTCTGCAAGTTTGGTCACCCCCATGCAACTTATGGGGCAGTAACAGCACCCTTTTCAAAACGTGTTTTTCAGCCCGAAATAAACGCGTTTTTTCAGACCGCTGAATCCCTATGTAACTGCAAGGCTCAGAAGAGCCCACACACTCAGCTCTTAACCCCAGTGTGCAGAAAGTGTCAAAACGTGTTTTTCAGCAGAAATAAACATGTTTCTGCAAGTTTGGTCACCCCCATGCAACTTATGGGGCAGTAACAGCACCCTTTTCAAAACGTGTTTTTCAGCCCGAAATAAACGCGTTTTTTCAGACCGCTGAAGAGCCCACACACTCAGCTCTTAACCCCAGTGTGCAGAAAGTGTCAAAACGTGTTTTTCAGCAGAAAAAAACATGTTTCTGCAAGTTTGGTCACACCCCATGCAACTTATGGGGCAGTAACAGCACCCTTTTCAAAACGTGTTTTTCAGCACGAAATAAACGCGTTTTTTCAGACCGCTGAATACCTATGTAACTGCAAGGCTCAGAAGAGCCCACACACTCAGCTCTTAACCCCAGTGTGCAGAAAGTGTCAAAACGTGTTTTTCAGCAGAAATAAACATGTTTCTGCAAGTTTGGTCACACCCCATGCAACTTATGGGGCAGTAACAGCACCCTTTTCAAAACGTGTTTTTCAGCACGAAATAAACGCGTTTTTTCAGTCCGCTGAATCCCTATGTAACTGCAAGGCTCAGTAGAGCCCACACACTCAGCTCTTAACCCCAGTGTGCAGAAAGTGTCAAAACGTGTTTTTCAGCAGAAATAAACATGTTTCTGCAAGTTTGGTCACCCCCATGCAACTTATGGGGCAGTAACAGCACCCTTTTCAAAACGTGTTTTTCAGCCTGAAATAAACGCGTTTTTTCAGACCGCTGAATCCCTATGTAACTGCAAGGCTCAGAAGAGCCCACACACTCAGCTCTTAACCCCAGTGTGCAGAAAGTGTCAAAACATATATTTCAGCAGAAATAAACGTTTCTGAAAGTTTTGTCACCCCCATGCAACTTATGGGGCAGTAAAAGCACCCTTTTCAAAACGTGTTTTTCAGCCCGAAATAAACGCGTTTTTTCAGACCGCTGAATCCCTATGTAACTGCAAGGCTCAGAAGAGCCCACACACTCAGCTCTTAACCCCAGTGTGCAGAAAGTGTCAAAACGTGTTTTTCAGCAGAAATAAACATGTTTCTGCAAGTTTGGTCACCCCCATGCAACTTATGGGGCAGTAACAGCACCCTTTTCAAAACGTGTTTTTCAGCCCGAAATAAACGCGTTTTTTCAGACCGCTGAAGAGCCCACACACTCAGCTCTTAACCCCAGTGTGCAGAAAGTGTCAAAACGTGATTTTCAGCAGAAAAAAACATGTTTCTGCAAGTTTGGTCACCCCCATGCAACTTATGGGGCAGTAACAGCACTCTTTTCAAAACGTGTTTTTCAGCTCGAAATAAACGCGTATTTTCAGACCGCTGAATCCCTATGTAACTGAAAAGGCTCAGAAGAGCCCACACACTCAGCTCTTAACCCCAGTGTGCAGAAAGTGTCAAAACATATATTTCAGCAGAAATAAACGTTTCTGAAAGTTTTGTCACCCCCATGCAACTTATGGGGCAGTAACAGCACACTTTTCAAAACGTGTTGTTCAGCACGAAATAAACGCGTTTTTTCAGACCGCTGAATCCCTATGTAGCTGCAAGGCTCAGAAGAGCCCACACACTCAGCTCTTAACCCCAGTGTGCAGAAAGTGTCAAAACGTGTTTTTCAGCAGAAAAAAACATGTTTCTGCAAGTTTGGTCACCCCTATGCAACTTATGGGGCAGTAAAAGCACCCTTTTCAAAACGTGTTTTTCAGCCCGAAATAAACGCGTTTTTTCAGACCGCTGAATCCCTATGTAACTGCAAGGCTCAGAAGAGCCCACACAGTCAGCTCTTAACCCCAGTGTGCAGAAAGTGTCAAAACGTGTTTTTCAGCAGAAATAAACATGTTTCTGCAAGTTTGGTCACCCCCATGCAACTTATGGGGCAGTAACAGCACCCTTTTCAAAACGTGTTTTTCAGCCCGAAATAAACGCGTTTTTTCAGACCGCTGAATCCCTATGTAACTGCAAGGCTCAGAAGAGCCCACACACTCAGCTCTTAACCCCAGTGTGCAGAAAGTGTCAAAACGTGTTTTTCAGCAGAAATAAACATGTTTCTGCAAGTTTGGTCACCCCCATGCAACTTATGGGGCAGTAACAGCACCCTTTTCAAAACGTGTTTTTCAGCCCGAAATAAACGCGTTTTTTCAGACCGCTGAAGAGCCCACACACTCAGCTCTTAACCCCAGTGTGCAGAAAGTGTCAAAACGTGTTTTTCAGCAGAAAAAAACATGTTTCTGCAAGTTTGGTCACACCCCATGCAACTTATGGGGCAGTAACAGCACCCTTTTCAAAACGTGTTTTTCAGCACGAAATAAACGCGTTTTTTCAGACCGCTGAATACCTATGTAACTGCAAGGCTCAGAAGAGCCCACACACTCAGCTCTTAACCCCAGTGTGCAGAAAGTGTCAAAACGTGTTTTTCAGCAGAAATAAACATGTTTCTGCAAGTTTGGTCACACCCCATGCAACTTATGGGGCAGTAACAGCACCCTTTTCAAAACGTGTTTTTCAGCACGAAATAAACGCGTTTTTTCAGACCGCTGAATCCCTATGTAACTGCAAGGCTCAGAAGAGCCCACACACTCAGCTCTTAACCCCAGTGTGCAGAAAGTGTCAAAACGTGTTTTTCAGCAGAAATAAACATGTTTCTGCAAGTTTGGTCACCCCCATGCAACTTATGGGGCAGTAACAGCACCCTTTTCAAAACGTGTTTTTCAGCCTGAAATAAACGCGTTTTTTCAGACCGCTGAATCCCTATGTAACTGCAAGGCTCAGAAGAGCCCACACACTCAGCTCTTAACCCCAGTGTGCAGAAAGTGTCAAAACATATATTTCAGCAGAAATAAACGTTTCTGAAAGTTTTGTCACCCCCATGCAACTTATGGGGCAGTAAAAGCACCCTTTTCAAAACGTGTTTTTCAGCCCGAAATAAACGCGTTTTTTCAGACCGCTGAATCCCTATGTAACTGCAAGGCTCAGAAGAGCCCACACACTCAGCTCTTAACCCCAGTGTGCAGAAAGTGTCAAAACGTGTTTTTCAGCAGAAATAAACATGTTTCTGCAAGTTTGGTCACCCCCATGCAACTTATGGGGCAGTAACAGCACCCTTTTCAAAACGTGTTTTTCAGCCCGAAATAAACGCGTTTTTTCAGACCGCTGAAGAGCCCACACACTCAGCTCTTAACCCCAGTGTGCAGAAAGTGTCAAAACGTGTTTTTCAGCAGAAAAAAACATGTTTCTGCAAGTTTGGTCACACCCCATGCAACTTATGGGGCAGTAACAGCACCCTTTTCAAAACGTGTTTTTCAGCACGAAATAAACGCGTTTTTTCAGACCGCTGAATCCCTATGTAACTGCAAGGCTCAGAAGAGCCCACACACTCAGCTCTTAACCCCAGTGTGCAGAAAGTGTCAAAACGTGTTTTTCAGCAGAAATAAACATGTTTCTGCAAGTTTGGTCACCCCCATGCAACTTATGGGGCAGTAACAGCACCCTTTTCAAAACGTGTTTTTCAGCCCGAAATAAACGCGTTTTTTCAGACCGCTGAATCCCTATGTAACTGCAAGGCTCAGAAGAGCCCACACACTCAGCTCTTAACCCCAGTGTGCAGAAAGTGTCAAAACATATATTTCAGCAGAAATAAACGTTTCTGAAAGTTTTGTCACCCCCATGCAACTTATGGGGCAGTAACAGCACACTTTTCAAAACGTGTTGTTCAGCACGAAATAAACGCGTTTTTTCAGACCGCTGAATCCCTATGTAGCTGCAAGGCTCAGAAGAGCCCACACACTCAGCTCTTAACCCCAGTGTGCAGAAAGTGTCAAAACGGGTTTTTCAGCAGAAAAAAACATGTTTCTGCAAGTTTGGTCACCCCCATGCAACTTATGGGGCAGTAAAAGCACCCTTTTCAAAACGTGTTTTTCAGCCCGAAATAAACGCGTTTTTTCAGACCGCTGAATCCCTATGTAACTGCAAGGCTCAGAAGAGCCCACACACTCAGCTCTTAACCCCAGTGTGCAGAAAGTGTCAAAACGTGTTTTTCAGCAGAAATAAACATGTTTCTGCAAGTTTGGTCACCCCCATGCAACTTATGGGGCAGTAACAGCACCCTTTTCAAAACGTGTTTTTCAGCCCGAAATAAACGCGTTTTTTCAGACCGCTGAATCCCTATGTAACTGCAAGGCTCAGAAGAGCCCACACACTCAGCTCTTAACCCCAGTGTGCAGAAAGTGTCAAAACATATATTTCAGCAGAAATAAACGTTTCTGAAAGTTTTGTCACCCCCATGCAACTTATGGGGCAGTAACAGCACACTTTTCAAAACGTGTTGTTCAGCACGAAATAAACGCGTTTTTTCAGACCGCTGAATCCCTATGTAGCTGCAAGGCTCAGAAGAGCCCACACACTCAGCTCTTAACCCCAGTGTGCAGAAAGTGTCAAAACGTGTTTTTCAGCAGAAAAAAACATGTTTCTGCAAGTTTGGTCACCCCCATGCAACTTATGGGGCAGTAAAAGCACCCTTTTCAAAACGTGTTTTTCAGCCCGAAATAAACGCGTTTTTTCAGACCGCTGAATCCCTATGTAACTGCAAGGCTCAGAAGAGCCCACACACTCAGCTCTTAACCCCAGTGTGCAGAAAGTGTCAAAACGTGTTTTTCAGCAGAAATAAACATGTTTCTGCAAGTTTGGTCACCCCCATGCAACTTATGGGGCAGTAACAGCACCCTTTTCAAAACGTGTTTTTCAGCCCGAAATAAACTCGTTTTTTCAGACCGCTGAAGAGCCCACACACTCAGCTCTTAACCCCAGTGTGCAGAAAGTGTCAAAACGTGTTTTTCAGCAGAAAAAAACATGTTTCTGCAAGTTTGGTCACACCCCATGCAACTTATGGGGCAGTAACAGCACCCTTTTCAAAACGTGTTTTTCAGCACGAAATAAACGCGTTTTTTCAGACCGCTGAATACCTATGTAACTGCAAGGCTCAGAAGAGCCCACACACTCAGCTCTTAACCCCAGTGTGCAGAAAGTGTCAAAACATATATTTCAGCAGAAATAAACATGTTTCTGCAAGTTTGGTCACACCCCATGCAACTTATGGGGCAGTAACAGCACCCTTTTCAAAACGTGTTTTTCAGCACGAAATAAACGCGTTTTTTCAGACCGCTGAATCCCTATGTAACTGCAAGGCTCAGAAGAGCCCACACACTCAGCTCTTAACCCCAGTGTGCAGAAAGTGTCAAAACGTGTTTTTCAGCAGAAATAAACATGTTTCTGCAAGTTTGGTCACCCCCATGCAACTTATGGGGCAGTAACAGCACCCTTTTCAAAACGTGTTTTTCAGCCCAAAATAAACGCGTTTTTTCAGACCGCTGAATCCCTATGTAACTGCAAGGCTCAGAAGAGCCCACACACTCAGCTCTTAACCCCAGTGTGCAGAAAGTGTCAAAACATATATTTCAGCAGAAATAAACGTTTCTGAAAGTTTTGTCACCCCCATGCAACTTATGGGGCAGTAACAGCACACTTTTCAAAACGTGTTGTTCAGCACGAAATAAACGCGTTTTTTCAGACCGCTGAATCCCTATGTAACTGCAAGGCTCAGAAGAGCCCACACACTCAGCTCTTAACCCCAGTGTGCAGAAAGTGTCAAAACGTGTTTTTCAGCAGAAATAAACATGTTTCTGCAAGTTTGGTCACCCCCATGCAACTTATGGGGCAGTAACAGCACCCTTTTCAAAACGTGTTTTTCAGCCCGAAATAAACGCGTTTTTTCAGACCGCTGAAGAGCCCACACACTCAGCTCTTAACCCCAGTGTGCAGAAAGTGTCAAAACGTGTTTTTCAGCAGAAAAAAACATGTTTCTGCAAGTTTGGTCACACCCCATGCAACTTATGGGGCAGTAACAGCACCCTTTTCAAAACGTGTTTTTCAGCACGAAATAAACGCGTTTTTTCAGACCGCTGAATCCCTATGTAACTGCAAGGCTCAGAAGAGCCCACACACTCAGCTCTTAACCCCAGTGTGCAGAAAGTGTCAAAACGTGTTTTTCAGCAGAAATAAACATGTTTCTGCAAGTTTGGTCACCCCCATGCAACTTATGGGGCAGTAACAGCACCTTTTTCAAAACGTGT
The DNA here is from genome assembly GCF_059453375.1 of Lepisosteus platostomus. Classification (NCBI taxonomy): domain Eukaryota; kingdom Metazoa; phylum Chordata; class Actinopteri; order Semionotiformes; family Lepisosteidae; genus Lepisosteus; species Lepisosteus platostomus. Next base: position 36,709,748 of record NC_142612.1, read on the forward strand.
TTTTCAGCCCGAAATAAACGCGTTTTTTCAGACCGCTGAATCCCTATGTAACTGCAAGGCTCAGAAGAGCCCACACACTCAGCTCTTAACCCCAGTGTGCAGAAAGTGTCAAAACATATATTTCAGCAGAAATAAACGTTTCTGAAAGTTTTGTCACCCCCATGCAACTTATGGGGCAGTAACAGCACACTTTTCAAAACGTGTTGTTCAGCACGAAATAAACGCGTTTTTTCAGACCGCTGAATCCCTATGTAGCTGCAAGGCTCAGAAGAGCCCACACACTCAGCTCTTAACCCCAGTGTGCAGAAAGTGTCAAAACGGGTTTTTCAGCAGAAAAAAACATGTTTCTGCAAGTTTGGTCACCCCCATGCAACTTATGGGGCAGTAAAAGCACCCTTTTCAAAACGTGTTTTTCAGCCCGAAATAAACGCGTTTTTTCAGACCGCTGAATCCCTATGTAACTGCAAGGCTCAGAAGAGCCCACACACTCAGCTCTTAACCCCAGTGTGCAGAAAGTGTCAAAACGTGTTTTTCAGCAGAAATAAACATGTTTCTGCAAGTTTGGTCACCCCCATGCAACTTATGGGGCAGTAACAGCACCCTTTTCAAAACGTGTTTTTCAGCCCGAAATAAACGCGTTTTTTCAGACCGCTGAATCCCTATGTAACTGCAAGGCTCAGAAGAGCCCACACACTCAGCTCTTAACCCCAGTGTGCAGAAAGTGTCAAAACATATATTTCAGCAGAAATAAACGTTTCTGAAAGTTTTGTCACCCCCATGCAACTTATGGGGCAGTAACAGCACACTTTTCAAAACGTGTTGTTCAGCACGAAATAAACGCGTTTTTTCAGACCGCTGAATCCCTATGTAGCTGCAAGGCTCAGAAGAGCCCACACACTCAGCTCTTAACCCCAGTGTGCAGAAAGTGTCAAAACGTGTTTTTCAGCAGAAAAAAACATGTTTCTGCAAGTTTGGTCACCCCCATGCAACTTATGGGGCAGTAAAAGCACCCTTTTCAAAACGTGTTTTTCAGCCCGAAATAAACGCGTTTTTTCAGACCGCTGAATCCCTATGTAACTGCAAGGCTCAGAAGAGCCCACACAGTCAGCTCTTAACCCCAGTGTGCAGAAAGTGTCAAAACGTGTTTTTCAGCAGAAATAAACATGTTTCTGCAAGTTTGGTCACCCCCATGCAACTTATGGGGCAGTAACAGCACCCTTTTCAAAACGTGTTTTTCAGCCCGAAATAAACGCGTTTTTTCAGACCGCTGAAGAGCCCACACACTCAGCTCTTAACCCCAGTGTGCAGAAAGTGTCAAAACGTGTTTTTCAGCAGAAAAAAACATGTTTCTGCAAGTTTGGTCACACCCCATGCAACTTATGGGGCAGTAACAGCACCCTTTTCAAAACGTGTTTTTCAGCACGAAATAAACGCGTTTTTTCAGACCGCTGAATACCTATGTAACTGCAAGGCTCAGAAGAGCCCACACACTCAGCTCTTAACCCCAGTGTGCAGAAAGTGTCAAAACGTGTTTTTCAGCAGAAATAAACATGTTTCTGCAAGTTTGGTCACACCCCATGCAACTTATGGGGCAGTAACAGCACCCTTTTCAAAACGTGTTTTTCAGCACGAAATAAACGCGTTTTTTCAGACCGCTGAATCCCTATGTAACTGCAAGGCTCAGAAGAGCCCACACACTCAGCTCTTAACCCCAGTGTGCAGAAAGTGTCAAAACGTGTTTTTCAGCAGAAATAAACATGTTTCTGCAAGTTTGGTCACCCCCATGCAACTTATGGGGCAGTAACAGCACCCTTTTCAAAACGTGTTTTTCAGCCTGAAATAAACGCGTTTTTTCAGACCGCTGAATCCCTATGTAACTGCAAGGCTCAGAAGAGCCCACACACTCAGCTCTTAACCCCAGTGTGCAGAAAGTGTCAAAACATATATTTCAGCAGAAATAAACGTTTCTGAAAGTTTTGTCACCCCCATGCAACTTATGGGGCAGTAAAAGCACCCTTTTCAAAACGTGTTTTTCAGCCCGAAATAAACGCGTTTTTTCAGACCGCTGAATCCCTATGTAACTGCAAGGCTCAGAAGAGCCCACACACTCAGCTCTTAACCCCAGTGTGCAGAAAGTGTCAAAACGTGTTTTTCAGCAGAAATAAACATGTTTCTGCAAGTTTGGTCACCCCCATGCAACTTATGGGGCAGTAACAGCACCCTTTTCAAAACGTGTTTTTCAGCCCGAAATAAACGCGTTTTTTCAGACCGCTGAAGAGCCCACACACTCAGCTCTTAACCCCAGTGTGCAGAAAGTGTCAAAACGTGATTTTCAGCAGAAAAAAACATGTTTCTGCAAGTTTGGTCACCCCCATGCAACTTATGGGGCAGTAACAGCACTCTTTTCAAAACGTGTTTTTCAGCTCGAAATAAACGCGTTTTTTCAGACCGCTGAATCCCTATGTAACTGCAAGGCTCAGAAGAGCCCACACACTCAGCTCTTAACCCCAGTGTGCAGAAAGTGTCAAAACATATATTTCAGCAGAAATAAACGTTTCTGAAAGTTTTGTCACCCCCATGCAACTTATGGGGCAGTAACAGCACACTTTTCAAAACGTGTTGTTCAGCACGAAATAAACGCGTTTTTTCAGACCGCTGAATCCCTATGTAGCTGCAAGGCTCAGAAGAGCCCACACACTCAGCTCTTAACCCCAGTGTGCAGAAAGTGTCAAAACGTGTTTTTCAGCAGAAAAAAACATGTTTCTGCAAGTTTGGTCACCCCCATGCAACTTATGGGGCAGTAAAAGCACCCTTTTCAAAACGTGTTTTTCAGCCCGAAATAAACGCGTTTTTTCAGACCGCTGAATCCCTATGTAACTGCAAGGCTCAGAAGAGCCCACACAGTCAGCTCTTAACCCCAGTGTGCAGAAAGTGTCAAAACGTGTTTTTCAGCAGAAATAAACATGTTTCTGCAAGTTTGGTCACCCCCATGCAACTTATGGGGCAGTAACAGCACCCTTTTCAAAACGTGTTTTTCAGCCCGAAATAAACGCGTTTTTTCAGACCGCTGAATCCCTATGTAACTGCAAGGCTCAGAAGAGCCCACACACTCAGCTCTTAACCCCAGTGTGCAGAAAGTGTCAAAACGTGTTTTTCAGCAGAAATAAACATGTTTCTGCAAGTTTGGTCACCCCCATGCAACCTATGGGGCAGTAACAGCACCCTTTTCAAAACGTGTTTTTCAGCCCGAAATAAACGCGTTTTTTCAGACCGCTGAAGAGCCCACACACTCAGCTCTTAACCCCAGTGTGCAGAAAGTGTCAAAACGTGTTTTTCAGCAGAAAAAAACATGTTTCTGCAAGTTTGGTCACACCCCATGCAACTTATGGGGCAGTAACAGCACCCTTTTCAAAACGTGTTTTTCAGCACGAAATAAACGCGTTTTTTCAGACCGCTGAATACCTATGTAACTGCAAGGCTCAGAAGAGCCCACACACTCAGCTCTTAACCCCAGTGTGCAGAAAGTGTCAAAACGTGTTTTTCAGCAGAAATAAACATGTTTCTGCAAGTTTGGTCACACCCCATGCAACTTATGGGGCAGTAACAGCACCCTTTTCAAAACGTGTTTTTCAGCACGAAATAAACGCGTTTTTTCAGACCGCTGAATCCCTATGTAACTGCAAGGCTCAGAAGAGCCCACACACTCAGCTCTTAACCCCAGTGTGCAGAAAGTGTCAAAACGTGTTTTTCAGCAGAAATAAACATGTTTCTGCAAGTTTGGTCACCCCCATGCAACTTATGGGGCAGTAACAGCACCCTTTTCAAAACGTGTTTTTCAGCCTGAAATAAACGCGTTTTTTCAGACCGCTGAATCCCTATGTAACTGCAAGGCTCAGAAGAGCCCACACACTCAGCTCTTAACCCCAGTGTGCAGAAAGTGTCAAAACATATATTTCAGCAGAAATAAACGTTTCTGAAAGTTTTGTCACCCCCATGCAACTTATGGGGCAGTAAAAGCACCCTTTTCAAAACGTGTTTTTCAGCCCGAAATAAACGCGTTTTTTCAGACCGCTGAATCCCTATGTAACTGCAAGGCTCAGAAGAGCCCACACACTCAGCTCTTAACCCCAGTGTGCAGAAAGTGTCAAAACGTGTTTTTCAGCAGAAATAAACATGTTTCTGCAAGTTTGGTCACCCCCATGCAACTTATGGGGCAGTAACAGCACCCTTTTCAAAACGTGTTTTTCAGCCCGAAATAAACGCGTTTTTTCAGACCGCTGAAGAGCCCACACACTCAGCTCTTAACCCCAGTGTGCAGAAAGTGTCAAAACGTGTTTTTCAGCAGAAAAAAACATGTTTCTGCAAGTTTGGTCACACCCCATGCAACTTATGGGGCAGTAACAGCACCCTTTTCAAAACGTGTTTTTCAGCACGAAATAAACGCGTTTTTTCAGACCGCTGAATACCTATGTAACTGCAAGGCTCAGAAGAGCCCACACACTCAGCTCTTAACCCCAGTGTGCAGAAAGTGTCAAAACGTGTTTTTCAGCAGAAATAAACATGTTTCTGCAAGTTTGGTCACACCCCATGCAACTTATGGGGCAGTAACAGCACCCTTTTCAAAACGTGTTTTTCAGCACGAAATAAACGCGTTTTTTCAGACCGCTGAATCCCTATGTAACTGCAAGGCTCAGAAGAGCCCACACACTCAGCTCTTAACCCCAGTGTGCAGAAAGTGTCAAAACGTGTTTTTCAGCAGAAATAAACATGTTTCTGCAAGTTTGGTCACCCCCATGCAACTTATGGGGCAGTAACAGCACCCTTTTCAAAACGTGTTTTTCAGCCTGAAATAAACGCGTTTTTTCAGACCGCTGAATCCCTATGTAACTGCAAGGCTCAGAAGAGCCCACACACTCAGCTCTTAACCCCAGTGTGCAGAAAGTGTCAAAACATATATTTCAGCAGAAATAAACGTTTCTGAAAGTTTTGTCACCCCCATGCAACTTATGGGGCAGTAAAAGCACCCTTTTAAAAACGTGTTTTTCAGCCCGAAATAAACGCGTTTTTTCAGACCGCTGAATCCCTATGTAACTGCAAGGCTCAGAAGAGCCCACACACTCAGCTCTTAACCCCAGTGTGCAGAAAGTGTCAAAACGTGTTTTTCAGCAGAAATAAACATGTTTCTGCAAGTTTGGTCACCCCCATGCAACTTATGGGGCAGTAACAGCACCCTTTTCAAAACGTGTTTTTCAGCCCGAAATAAACGCGTTTTTTCAGACCGCTGAAGAGCCCACACACTCAGCTCTTAACCCCAGTGTGCAGAAAGTGTCAAAACGTGATTTTCAGCAGAAAAAAACATGTTTCTGCAAGTTTGGTCACCCCCATGCAACTTATGGGGCAGTAAAAGCACCCTTTTAAAAACGTGTTTTTCAGCTCGAAATAAACGCGTATTTTCAGACCGCTGAATCCCTATGTAACTGAAAAGGCTCAGAAGAGCCCACACACTCAGCTCTTAACCCCAGTGTGCAGAAAGTGTCAAGACATATATTTCAGCAGAAATAAACGTTTCTGAAAGTTTTGTCACCCCCATGCAACTTATGGGGCAGTAACAGCACACTTTTCAAAACGTGTTGTTCAGCACGAAATAAACGCGTTTTTTCAGACCGCTGAATCCCTATGTAGCTGCAAGGCTCAGAAGAGCCCACACACTCAGCTCTTAACCCCAGTGTGCAGAAAGTGTCAAAACGTGTTTTTCAGCAGAAAAAAACATGTTTCTGCAAGTTTGGTCACCCCCATGCAACTTATGGGGCAGTAAAAGCACCCTTTTCAAAACGTGTTTTTCAGCCCGAAATAAACGCGTTTTTTCAGACCGCTGAATCCCTATGTAACTGCAAGGCTCAGAAGAGCCCACACAGTCAGCTCTTAACCCCAGTGTGCAGAAAGTGTCAAAACGTGTTTTTCAGCAGAAATAAACATGTTTCTGCAAGTTTGGTCACCCCCATGCAACTTATGGGGCAGTAACAGCACCCTTTTCAAAACGTGTTTTTCAGCCCGAAATAAACGCGTTTTTTCAGACCGCTGAATCCCTATGTAACTGCAAGGCTCAGAAGAGCCCACACACTCAGCTCTTAACCCCAGTGTGCAGAAAGTGTCAAAACGTGTTTTTCAGCAGAAATAAACATGTTTCTGCAAGTTTGGTCACCCCCATGCAACTTATGGGGCAGTAACAGCACCCTTTTCAAAACGTGTTTTTCAGCCCGAAATAAACGCGTTTTTTCAGACCGCTGAAGAGCCCACACACTCAGCTCTTAACCCCAGTGTGCAGAAAGTGTCAAAACGTGTTTTTCAGCAGAAAAAAACATGTTTCTGCAAGTTTGGTCACACCCCATGCAACTTATGGGGCAGTAACAGCACCCTTTTCAAAACGTGTTTTTCAGCACGAAATAAACGCGTTTTTTCAGACCGCTGAATACCTATGTAACTGCAAGGCTCAGAAGAGCCCACACACTCAGCTCTTAACCCCAGTGTGCAGAAAGTGTCAAAACGTGTTTTTCAGCAGAAATAAACATGTTTCTGCAAGTTTGGTCACCCCCATGCAACTTATGGGGCAGTAACAGCACCCTTTTCAAAACGTGTTTTTCAGCCTGAAATAAACGCGTTTTTTCAGACCGCTGAATCCCTATGTAACTGCAAGGCTCAGAAGAGCCCACACACTCAGCTCTTAACCCCAGTGTGCAGAAAGTGTCAAAACATATATTTCAGCAGAAATAAACGTTTCTGAAAGTTTTGTCACCCCCATGCAACTTATGGGGCAGTAAAAGCACCCTTTTCAAAACGTGTTTTTCAGCCCGAAATAAACGCGTTTTTTCAGACCGCTGAATCCCTATGTAACTGCAAGGCTCAGAAGAGCCCACACACTCAGCTCTTAACCCCAGTGTGCAGAAAGTGTCAAAACGTGTTTTTCAGCAGAAATAAACATGTTTCTGCAAGTTTGGTCACCCCCATGCAACTTATGGGGCAGTAACAGCACCCTTTTCAAAACATGTTTTTCAGCCCGAAATAAACGCGTTTTTTCAGACCGCTGAAGAGCCCACACACTCAGCTCTTAACCCCAGTGTGCAGAAAGTGTCAAAACGTGTTTTTCAGCAGAAAAAAACATGTTTCTGCAAGTTTGGTCACACCCCATGCAACTTATGGGGCAGTAACAGCACCCTTTTCAAAACGTGTTTTTCAGCACGAAATAAACGCGTTTTTTCAGACCGCTGAATACCTATGTAACTGCAAGGCTCAGAAGAGCCCACACACTCAGCTCTTAACCCCAGTGTGCAGAAAGTGTCAAAACGTGTTTTTCAGCAGAAATAAACATGTTTCTGCAAGTTTGGTCACCCCCATGCAACTTATGGGGCACTAACAGCACACTTTTCAAAACGTGTTTTTCAGCCCGAAATAAACGCGTTTTTTCAGACCGCTGAATCCCTATGTAACTGCAAGGCTCAGAAGAGCCCACACACTCAGCTCTTAACCCCAGTGTGCAGAAAGTGTCAAAACATATATTTCAGCAGAAATAAACGTTTCTGAAAGTTTTGTCACCCCCATGCAACTTATGGGGCAGTAACAGCACACTTTTCAAAACGTGTTGTTCAGCACGAAATAAACGCGTTTTTTCAGACCGCTGAATCCCTATGTAGCTGCAAGGCTCAGAAGAGCCCACACACTCAGCTCTTAACCCCAGTGTGCAGAAAGTGTCAAAACGTGTTTTTCAGCAGAAAAAAACATGTTTCTGCAAGTTTGGTCACCCCCATGCAACTTATGGGGCAGTAAAAGCACCCTTTTCAAAACGTGTTTTTCAGCCCGAAATAAACGCGTTTTTTCAGACCGCTGAATCCCTATGTAACTGCAAGGCTCAGAAGAGCCAACACACTCAGCTCTTAACCCCAGTGTGCAGAAAGTGTCAAAACGTGTTTTTCAGCAGAAATAAACATGTTTCTGCAAGTTTGGTCACCCCCATGCAACTTATGGGGCAGTAACAGCACCCTTTTCAAAACGTGTTTTTCAGCCCGAAATAAACGCGTTTTTTCAGACCGCTGAAGAGCCCACACACTCAGCTCTTAACCCCAGTGTGCAGAAAGTGTCAAAACGTGTTTTTCAGCAGAAATAAACATGTTTCTGCAAGTTTGGTCACCCCCATGCAACTTATGGGGCAGTAACAGCACTCTTTTCAAAACGTGTTTTTCAGCTCGAAATAAACGCGTATTTTCAGACCGCTGAATCCCTATGTAACTGAAAAGGCTCAGAAGAGCCCACACACTCAGCTCTTAACCCCAGTGTGCAGAAAGTGTCAAAACATATATTTCAGCAGAAATAAACGTTTCTGAAAGTTTTGTCACCCCCATGCAACTTATGGGGCAGTAACAGCACCCTTTTCAAAACGTGTTTTTCAGCACGAAATAAACGCGTTTTTTCAGACCGCTGAATCCCTATGTAACTGCAAGGCTCAGAAGAGCCCACACACTCAGCTCTTAACCCCAGTGTGCAGAAAGTGTCAAAACGTGTTTTTCAGCAGAAATAAACATGTTTCTGCAAGTTTGGTCACCCCCATGCAACTTATGGGGCAGTAACAGCACCCTTTTCAAAACGTGTTTTTCAGCCCGAAATAAACGCGTTTTTTCAGACCGCTGAATCCCTATGTAACTGCAAGGCTCAGAAGAGCCCACACACTCAGCTCTTAACCCCAGTGTGCAGAAAGTGTCAAAACATATATTTCAGCAGAAATAAACGTTTCTGAAAGTTTTGTCACCCCCATGCAACTTATGGGGCAGTAACAGCACACTTTTCAAAACGTGTTGTTCAGCACGAAATAAACGCGTTTTTTCAGACCGCTGAATCCCTATGTAGCTGCAAGGCTCAGAAGAGCCCACACACTCAGCTCTTAACCCCAGTGTGCAGAAAGTGTCAAAACGGGTTTTTCAGCAGAAAAAAACATGTTTCTGCAAGTTTGGTCACCCCCATGCAACTTATGGGGCAGTAAAAGCACCCTTTTCAAAACGTGTTTTTCAGCCCGAAATAAACGCGTTTTTTCAGACCGCTGAATCCCTATGTAACTGCAAGGCTCAGAAGAGCCCACACACTCAGCTCTTAACCCCAGTGTGCAGAAAGTGTCAAAACGTGTTTTTCAGCAGAAATAAACATGTTTCTGCAAGTTTGGTCACCCCCATGCAACTTATGGGGCAGTAACAGCACCCTTTTCAAAACGTGTTTTTCAGCCCGAAATAAACGCGTTTTTTCAGACCGCTGAATCCCTATGTAACTGCAAGGCTCAGAAGAGCCCACACACTCAGCTCTTAACCCCAGTGTGCAGAAAGTGTCAAAACATATATTTCAGCAGAAATAAACGTTTCTGAAAGTTTTGTCACCCCCATGCAACTTATGGGGCAGTAACAGCACACTTTTCAAAACGTGTTGTTCAGCACGAAATAAACGCGTTTTTTCAGACCGCTGAATCCCTATGTAGCTGCAAGGCTCAGAAGAGCCCACACACTCAGCTCTTAACCCCAGTGTGCAGAAAGTGTCAAAACGTGTTTTTCAGCAGAAAAAAACATGTTTCTGCAAGTTTGGTCACCCCCATGCAACTTATGGGGCAGTAAAAGCACCCTTTTCAAAACGTGTTTTTCAGCCCGAAATAAACGCGTTTTTTCAGACCGCTGAATCCCTATGTAACTGCAAGGCTCAGAAGAGCCCACACAGTCAGCTCTTAACCCCAGTGTGCAGAAAGTGTCAAAACGTGTTTTTCAGCAGAAATAAACATGTTTCTGCAAGTTTGGTCACCCCCATGCAACTTATGGGGCAGTAACAGCACCCTTTTCAAAACGTGTTTTTCAGCCCGAAATAAACGCGTTTTTTCAGACCGCTGAATCCCTATGTAACTGCAAGGCTCAGAAGAGCCCACACACTCAGCTCTTAACCCCAGTGTGCAGAAAGTGTCAAAACGTGTTTTTCAGCAGAAATAAACATGTTTCTGCAAGTTTGGTCACCCCCATGCAACTTATGGGGCAGTAACAGCACCCTTTTCAAAACGTGTTTTTCAGCCCGAAATAAACGCGTTTTTTCAGACCGCTGAAGAGCCCACACACTCAGCTCTTAACCCCAGTGTGCAGAAAGTGTCAAAACGTGTTTTTCAGCAGAAAAAAACATGTTTCTGCAAGTTTGGTCACACCCCATGCAACTTATGGGGCAGTAACAGCACCCTTTTCAAAACGTGTTTTTCAGCACGAAATAAACGCGTTTTTTCAGACCGCTGAATACCTATGTAACTGCAAGGCTCAGAAGAGCCCACACACTCAGCTCTTAACCCCAGTGTGCAGAAAGTGTCAAAACGTGTTTTTCAGCAGAAATAAACATGTTTCTGCAAGTTTGGTCACACCCCATGCAACTTATGGGGCAGTAACAGCACCCTTTTCAAAACGTGTTTTTCAGCACGAAATAAACGCGTTTTTTCAGACCGCTGAATCCCTATGTAACTGCAAGGCTCAGAAGAGCCCACACACTCAGCTCTTAACCCCAGTGTGCAGAAAGTGTCAAAACGTGTTTTTCAGCAGAAATAAACATGTTTCTGCAAGTTTGGTCACCCCCATGCAACTTATGGGGCAGTAACAGCACCCTTTTCAAAACGTGTTTTTCAGCCTGAAATAAACGCGTTTTTTCAGACCGCTGAATCCCTATGTAACTGCAAGGCTCAGAAGAGCCCACACACTCAGCTCTTAACCCCAGTGTGCAGAAAGTGTCAAAACATATATTTCAGCAGAAATAAACGTTTCTGAAAGTTTTGTCACCCCCATGCAACTTATGGGGCAGTAAAAGCACCCTTTTCAAAACGTGTTTTTCAGCCCGAAATAAACGCGTTTTTTCAGACCGCTGAATCCCTATGTAACTGCAAGGCTCAGAAGAGCCCACACACTCAGCTCTTAACCCCAGTGTGCAGAAAGTGTCAAAACGTGTTTTTCAGCAGAAATAAACATGTTTCTGCAAGTTTGGTCACCCCCATGCAACTTATGGGGCAGTAACAGCACCCTTTTCAAAACGTGTTTTTCAGCCCGAAATAAACGCGTTTTTTCAGACCGCTGAAGAGCCCACACACTCAGCTCTTAACCCCAGTGTGCAGAAAGTGTCAAAACGTGATTTTCAGCAGAAAAAAACATGTTTCTGCAAGTTTGGTCACCCCCATGCAACTTATGGGGCAGTAACAGCACTCTTTTCAAAACGTGTTTTTCAGCTCGAAATAAACGCGTATTTTCAGACCGCTGAATCCCTATGTAACTGAAAAGGCTCAGAAGAGCCCACACACTCAGCTCTTAACCCCAGTGTGCAGAAAGTGTCAAAACATATATTTCAGCAGAAATAAACGTTTCTGAAAGTTTTGTCACCCCCATGCAACTTATGGGGCAGTAACAGCACACTTTTCAAAACGTGTTGTTCAGCACGAAATAAACGCGTTTTTTCAGACCGCTGAATCCCTATGTAGCTGCAAGGCTCAGAAGAGCCCACACACTCAGCTCTTAACCCCAGTGTGCAGAAAGTGTCAAAACGTGTTTTTCAGCAGAAAAAAAACATGTTTCTGCAAGTTTGGTCACCCCCATGCAACTTATGGGGCAGTAAAAGCACCCTTTTCAAAACGTGTTTTTCAGCCCGAAATAAACGCGTTTTTTCAGACCGCTGAATCCCTATGTAACTGCAAGGCTCAGAAGAGCCCACACAGTCAGCTCTTAACCCCAGTGTGCAGAAAGTGTCAAAACGTGTTTTTCAGCAGAAATAAACATGTTTCTGCAAGTTTGGTCACCCCCATGCAACTTATGGGGCAGTAACAGCACCCTTTTCAAAACGTGTTTTTCAGCCCGAAATAAACGCGTTTTTTCAGACCGCTGAATCCCTATGTAACTGCAAGGCTCAGAAGAGCCCACACACTCAGCTCTTAACCCCAGTGTGCAGAAAGTGTCAAAACGTGTTTTTCAGCAGAAATAAACATGTTTCTGCAAGTTTGGTCACCCCCATGCAACTTATGGGGCAGTAACAGCACCCTTTTCAAAACGTGTTTTTCAGCCCGAAATAAACGCGTTTTTTCAGACCGCTGAAGAGCCCACACACTCAGCTCTTAACCCCAGTGTGCAGAAAGTGTCAAAACGTGTTTTTCAGCAGAAAAAAACATGTTTCTGCAAGTTTGGTCACACCCCATGCAACTTATGGGGCAGTAACAGCACCCTTTTCAAAACGTGTTTTTCAGCACGAAATAAACGCGTTTTTTCAGACCGCTGAATACCTATGTAACTGCAAGGCTCAGAAGAGCCCACACACTCAGCTCTTAACCCCAGTGTGCAGAAAGTGTCAAAACGTGTTTTTCAGCAGAAATAAACATGTTTCTGCAAGTTTGGTCACACCCCATGCAACTTATGGGGCAGTAACAGCACCCTTTTCAAAACGTGTTTTTCAGCACGAAATAAACGCGTTTTTTCAGACCGCTGAATCCCTATGTAACTGCAAGGCTCAGAAGAGCCCACACACTCAGCTCTTAACCCCAGTGTGCAGAAAGTGTCAAAACGTGTTTTTCAGCAGAAATAAACATGTTTCTGCAAGTTTGGTCACCCCCATGCAACTTATGGGGCAGTAACAGCACCCTTTTCAAAACGTGTTTTTCAGCCTGAAATAAACGCGTTTTTTCAGACCGCTGAATCCCTATGTAACTGCAAGGCTCAGAAGAGCCCACACACTCAGCTCTTAACCCCAGTGTGCAGAAAGTGTCAAAACATATATTTCAGCAGAAATAAACGTTTCTGAAAGTTTTGTCACCCCCATGCAACTTATGGGGCAGTAAAAGCACCCTTTTCAAAACGTGTTTTTCAGCCCGAAATAAACGCGTTTTTTCAGACCGCTGAATCCCTATGTAACTGCAAGGCTCAGAAGAGCCCACACACTCAGCTCTTAACCCCAGTGTGCAGAAAGTGTCAAAACGTGTTTTTCAGCAGAAATAAACATGTTTCTGCAAGTTTGGTCACCCCCATGCAACTTATGGGGCAGTAACAGCACCCTTTTCAAAACGTGTTTTTCAGCCCGAAATAAACGCGTTTTTTCAGACCGCTGAAGAGCCCACACACTCAGCTCTTAACCCCAGTGTGCAGAAAGTGTCAAAACGTGTTTTTCAGCAGAAAAAAACATGTTTCTGCAAGTTTGGTCACCCCCATGCAACTTATGGGGCAGTAACAGCACTCTTTTCAAAACGTGTTTTTCAGCTCGAAATAAACGCGTATTTTCAGACCGCTGAATCCCTATGTAACTGAAAAGGCTCAGAAGAGCCCACACACTCAGCTCTTAACCCCAGTGTGCAGAAAGTGTCAAAACATATATTTCAGCAGAAATAAACGTTTCTGAAAGTTTTGTCACCCCCATGCAACTTATGGGGCAGTAACAGCACCCTTTTCAAAACGTGTTTTTCAGCACGAAATAAACGCGTTTTTTCAGACCGCTGAATCCCTATGTAACTGCAAGGCTCAGAAGAGCCCACACACTCAGCTCTTAACCCCAGTGTGCAGAAAGTGTCAAAACGTGTTTTTCAGCAGAAATAAACATGTTTCTGCAAGTTTGGTCACCCCCATGCAACTTATGGGGCAGTAACAGCACACTTTTCAAAACGTGTTTTTCAGCCCGAAATAAACGCGTTTTTTCAGACCGCTGAATCCCTATGTAACTGCAAGGCTCAGAAGAGCCCACACACTCAGCTCTTAACCCCAGTGTGCAGAAAGTGTCAAAACATATATTTCAGCAGAAATAAACGTTTCTGAAAGTTTTGTCACCCCCATGCAACTTATGGGGCAGTAACAGCACACTTTTCAAAACGTGTTGTTCAGCACGAAATAAACGCGTTTTTTCAGACCGCTGAATCCCTATGTAGCTGCAAGGCTCAGAAGAGCCCACACACTCAGCTCTTAACCCCAGTGTGCAGAAAGTGTCAAAACGTGTTTTTCAGCAGAAAAAAACATGTTTCTGCAAGTTTGGTCACCCCCATGCAACTTATGGGGCAGTAAAAGCACCCTTTTCAAAACGTGTTTTTCAGCCCGAAATAAACGCGTTTTTTCAGACCGCTGAATCCCTATGTAACTGCAAGGCTCAGAAGAGCCCACACACTCAGCTCTTAACCCCAGTGTGCAGAAAGTGTCAAAACGTGTTTTTCAGCAGAAATAAACATGTTTCTGCAAGTTTGGTCACCCCCATGCAACTTATGGGGCAGTAACAGCACCCTTTTCAAAACGTGTTTTTCAGCCCGAAATAAACGCGTTTTTTCAGACCGCTGAAGAGCCCACACACTCAGCTCTTAACCCCAGTGTGCAGAAAGTGTCAAAACGTGTTTTTCAGCAGAAAAAAACATGTTTCTGCAAGTTTGGTCACACCTCATGCAACTTATGGGGCAGTAACAGCACCCTTTTCAAAACGTGTTTTTCAGCACGAAATAAACGCGTTTTTTCAGACCGCTGAATACCTATGTAACTGCAAGGCTCAGAAGAGCCCATACACTCAGCTCTTAACCCCAGTGTGCAGAAAGTGTCAAAACGTGTTTTTCAGCAGAAATAAACATGTTTCTGTAAGTTTGGTCACACCCCATGCAACTTATGGGGCAGTAACAGCACCCTTTTCAAAACATGTTTTTCAGCACGAAATAAACGCGTTTTTTCAGACCGCTGAATCCCTATGTAACTGCAAGGCTCAGAAGAGCCCACACACTCAGCTCTTAACCCCAGTGTGCAGAAAGTGTCAAAACGTGTTTTTCAGCAGAAATAAACATGTTTCTGCAAGTTTGGTCACCCCCATGCAACTTATGGGGCAGTAACAGCACCCTTTTCAAAACGTGTTTTTCAGCCCGAAATAAACGCGTTTTTTCAGACCGCTGAATCCCTATGTAACTGCAAGGCTCAGAAGAGCCCACACACTCAGCTCTTAACCCCAGTGTGCAGAAAGTGTCAAAACATATATTTCAGCAGAAATAAACGTTTCTGAAAGTTTTGTCACCCCCATGCAACTTATGGGGCAGTAACAGCACACTTTTCAAAACGTGTTGTTCAGCACGAAATAAACGCGTTTTTTCAGACCGCTGAATCCCTATGTAGCTGCAAGGCTCAGAAGAGCCCACACACTCAGCTCTTAACCCCAGTGTGCAGAAAGTGTCAAAACGTGTTTTTCAGCAGAAAAAAACATGTTTCTGCAAGTTTGGTCACCCCCATGCAACTTATGGGGCAGTAAAAGCACCCTTTTCAAAACGTGTTTTTCAGCCCGAAATAAACGCGTTTTTTCAGACCGCTGAATCCCTATGTAACTGCAAGGCTCAGAAGAGCCCACACAGTCAGCTCTTAACCCCAGTGTGCAGAAAGTGTCAAAACGTGTTTTTCAGCAGAAATAAACATGTTTCTGCAAGTTTGGTCACCCCCATGCAACTTATGGGGCAGTAACAGCACCCTTTTCAAAACGTGTTTTTCAGCCCGAAATAAACGCGTTTTTTCAGACCGCTGAATCCCTATGTAACTGCAAGGCTCAGAAGAGCCCACACACTCAGCTCTTAACCCCAGTGTGCAGAAAGTGTCAAAACGTGTTTTTCAGCAGAAATAAACATGTTTCTGCAAGTTTGGTCACCCCCATGCAATTTATGGGGCAGTAACAGCACCCTTTTCAAAACGTGTTTTTCAGCCCGAAATAAACGCGTTTTTTCAGACCGCTGAAGAGCCCACACACTCAGCTCTTAACCCCAGTGTGCAGAAAGTGTCAAAACGTGTTTTTCAGCAGAAAAAAACATGTTTCTGCAAGTTTGGTCACACCCCATGCAACTTATGGGGCAGTAACAGCACCCTTTTCAAAACGTGTTTTTCAGCACGAAATAAACGCGTTTTTTCAGACCGCTGAATACCTATGTAACTGCAAGGCTCAGAAGAGCCCACACACTCAGCTCTTAACCCCAGTGTGCAGAAAGTGTCAAAACGTGTTTTTCAGCAGAAATAAACATGTTTCTGCAAGTTTGGTCACACCCCATGCAACTTATGGGGCAGTAACAGCACCCTTTTCAAAACGTGTTTTTCAGCACGAAATAAACGCGTTTTTTCAGACCGCTGAATCCCTATGTAACTGCAAGGCTCAGAAGAGCCCACACACTCAGCTCTTAACCCCAGTGTGCAGAAAGTGTCAAAACATATATTTCAGCAGAAATAAACGTTTCTGAAAGTTTTGTCACCCCCATGCAACTTATGGGGCAGTAACAGCACCCTTTTCAAAACGTGTTTTTCAGCACGAAATAAACGCGTTTTTTCAGACCGCTGAATCCCTATGTAACTGCAAGGCTCAGAAGAGCCCACACACTCAGCTCTTAACCCCAGTGTGCAGAAAGTGTCAAAACGTGTTTTTCAGCAGAAATAAACATGTTTCTGCAAGTTTGGTCACCCCCATGCAACTTATGGGGCAGTAACAGCACACTTTTCAAAACGTGTTTTTCAGCCCGAAATAAACGCGTTTTTTCAGACCGCTGAATCCCTATGTAACTGCAAGGCTCAGAAGAGCCCACACACTCAGCTCTTAACCCCAGTGTGCAGAAAGTGTCAAAACATATATTTCAGCAGAAATAAACGTTTCTGAAAGTTTTGTCACCCCCATGCAACTTATGGGGCAGTAACAGCACACTTTTCAAAACGTGTTGTTCAGCACGAAATAAACGCGTTTTTTCAGACCGCTGAATCCCTATGTAGCTGCAAGGCTCAGAAGAGCCCACACACTCAGCTCTTAACCCCAGTGTGCAGAAAGTGTCAAAACGTGTTTTTCAGCAGAAAAAAACATGTTTCTGCAAGTTTGGTCACCCCCATGCAACTTATGGGGCAGTAAAAGCACCCTTTTCAAAACGTGTTTTTCAGCCCGAAATAAACGCGTTTTTTCAGACCGCTGAATCCCTATGTAACTGCAAGGCTCAGAAGAGCCCACACACTCAGCTCTTAACCCCAGTGTGCAGAAAGTGTCAAAACGTGTTTTTCAGCAGAAATAAACATGTTTCTGCAAGTTTGGTCACCCCCATGCAACTTATGGGGCAGTAACAGCACCCTTTTCAAAACGTGTTTTTCAGCCCGAAATAAACGCGTTTTTTCAGACCGCTGAAGAGCCCACACACTCAGCTCTTAACCCCAGTGTGCAGAAAGTGTCAAAACGTGTTTTTCAGCAGAAATAAACATGTTTCTGCAAGTTTGGTCACCCCCATGCAACTTATGGGGCAGTAACAGCACCCTTTTCAAAACGTGTTTTTCAGCCCGAAATAAACGCGTTTTTTCAGACCGCTGAATCCCTATGTAACTGCAAGGCTCAGAAGAGCCCACACACTCAGCTCTTAACCCCAGTGTGCAGAAAGTGTCAAAACGTGTTTTTCAGCAGAAATAAACATGTTTCTGCAAGTTTGGTCATCCCCATGCAACTTATGGGGCAGTAACAGCACCCTTTTCAAAACGTGTTTTTCAGCCCGAAATAAACGCGTTTTTTCAGACCGCTGAAGAGCCCACACACTCAGCTCTTAACCCCAGTGTGCAGAAAGTGTCAAAACGTGTTTTTCAGCAGAAAAAAACATGTTTCTGCAAGTTTGGTCACCCCCATGCAACTTATGGGGCAGTAACAGCACTCTTTTCAAAACGTGTTTTTCAGCTCGAAATAAACGCGTATTTTCAGACCGCTGAATCCCAATGTAGCTGCAAGGCTCAGAAGAGCCCACACACTCAGCTCTTAACCCCAGTGTGCAGAAAGTGTCAAAACGTGTTTTTCAGCAGAAATAAACATGTTTCTGCAAGTTTGGTCACCCACATGCAACTTATGGGGCAGTAACAGTACCCTTTTCAAAACGTGTTTTTCAGCTCGAAATAAACGCGTTTTTTCATACCGCTGAATCCCTATGTAACTGCAAGGCTCAGAAGAGCCCACACACTCAGCTCTTAACCCCAGTGTGCAGAAAGTGTCAAAACGTGTTTTTCAGCAGAAATAAACATGTTTCTGCAAGTTTGGTCACCCCCATGCAACTTATGGGGCAGTAACAGCACACTTTGCAAAACGTGTTGTTCAGCACGAAATAAACGCGTTTTTTCAGACCGCTGAATCCCTATGTAGCTGCAAGGCTCAGAAAAGCCCACACACTCAGCTCTTAACCCCAGTGTGCAGAAAGTGTCAAAACGTGTTTTTCAGCAGAAAAAAACATGTTTCTGCAAGTTTGGTCACACCCATGCAACTTATGGGGCAGCAACAGCACACTTTTCAAAACGTGTTTTTCAGCCCGAAATAAACGCGTTTTTTCAGACCGCTGAATCCCTATGTAACTGCAAGGCTCAGAAGAGCCCACACACTCAGCTCTTAACCCCAGTGTGCAGAAAGTGTCAAAACGTGTTTTTCAGCAGAAATAAACATGTTTCTGCAAGTTTGGTCACACCCCATGCAACTTATGGGGCAGTAACAGCACCCTTTTCAAAACGTGTTTTTCAGCCCGAAATAAACGCGTTTTTTCAGACCGCTGAAGAGCCCACACACTCAGCTCTTAACTCCAGTGTGCAGAAAGTGTCAAAACGTGTTTTTCAGCAGAAAAAAACATGTTTCTGCAAGTTTGGTCACCCCCATGCAACTTATGGGGCAGTAACAGCACTCTTTTCAAAACGTGTTTTTCAGCTCGAAATAAACGCGTATTTTCAGACCGCTGAATCCCAATGTAGCTGCAAGGCTCAGAAGAGCCCACACACTCAGCTCTTAACCCCAGTGTGCAGAAAGTGTCAAAACGTGTTTTTCAGCAGAAATAAACATGTTTCTGCAAGTTTGGTCACCCCCATGCAACTTATGGGGCAGTAACAGCACACTTTGCAAAACGTGTTGTTCAGCACGAAATAAACGCGTTTTTTCAGACCGCTGAATCCCTATGTAGCTGCAAGGCTCAGAAAAGCCCACACACTCAGCTCTTAACCCCAGTGTGCAGAAAGTGTCAAAACGTGTTTTTCAGCAGAAAAAAACATGTTTCTGCAAGTTTGGTCACACCCATGCAACTTATGGGGCAGCAACAGCACACTTTTCAAAACGTGTTTTTCAGCCCGAAATAAACGCGTTTTTTCAGACCGCTGAATCCCTATGTAACTGCAAGGCTCAGAAGAGCCCACACACTCAGCTCTTAACCCCAGTGTGCAGAAAGTGTCAAAACGTGTTTTTCAGCAGAAATAAACATGTTTCTGCAAGTTTGGTCACACCCCATGCAACTTATGGGGCAGTAACAGCACCCTTTTCAAAACGTGTTTTTCAGCACGAAATAAACGCGTTTTTTCAGACCGCTGAATCCCTATGTAACTGCAAGGCTCAGAAGAGCCCACACACTCAGCTCTTAACCCCAGTGTGCAGAAAGTGTCAAAACGTGTTTTTCAGCAGAAATAAACATGTTTCTGCAAGTTTGGTCACCCCCATGCAACTTATGGGGCAGTAACAGCACCCTTTTCAAAACGTGTTTTTCAGCCCGAAATAAACGCGTTTTTTCAGACCGCTGAATCCCTATGTAACTGCAAGGCTCAGAAGAGCCCACACACTCAGCTCTTAACACCAGTGTGCAGAAAGTGTCAAAACATATATTTCAACAGAAATAAACGTTTCTGAAAGTTTTGTCACCCCCATGCAACTTATGGGGCAGTAACAGCACACTTTTCAAAACGTGTTGTTCAGCATGAAATAAACGCGTTTTTTCAGACCGCTGAATCCCTATGTAGCTGCAAGGCTCAGAAGAGCCCACACACTCAGCTCTTAACCCCAGTGTGCAGAAAGTGTCAAAACGTGTTTTTCAGCAGAAAAAAACATGTTTCTGCAAGTTTGGTCACCCCCATGCAACTTATGGGGCAGTAAAAGCACCCTTTTCAAAACGTGTTTTTCAGCCCGAAATAAACGCGTTTTTTCAGTCCGCTGAATCCCTATGTAACTGCAAGGCTCAGAAGAGCCCACACACTCAGCTCTTAACCCCAGTGTGCAGAAAGTGTCAAAACGTGTTTTTCAGCAGAAATAAACATGTTTCTGCAAGTTTGGTCACCCCCATGCAACTTATGGGGCAGTAACAGCACCCTTTTCAAAACGTGTTTTTCAGCCCGAAATAAACGCGTTTTTTCAGACCGCTGAAGAGCCCACACACTCAGCTCTTAACCCCAGTGTGCAGAAAGTGTCAAAACGTGTTTTTCAGCAGAAAAAAACATGTTTCTGCAAGTTTGGTCACCCCCATGCAACTTATGGGGCAGTAACAGCACTCTTTTCAAAACGTGTTTTTCAGCTCGAAATTAACGCGTTTTTTCAGACCGCTGAATCCCTATGTAGCTGCAAGGCTCAGAAGAGCCCACACACTCAGCTCTTAACCCCAGCGTGCAGAAAGTGTCAAAACGTGTTTTTCAGCAGAAAAAAACATGTTTCTGCAAGTTTGGTCACCCCCATGCAACTTATGGGGCAGTAAAAGCACCCTTTTCAAAACGTGTTTTTCAGCCCGAAATAAACGCGTTTTTTCAGACCGCTGAATCCCTATGTAACTGCAAGGCTCAGAAGAGCCCACACACTCAGCTCTTAACCCCAGTGTGCAGAAAGTGTCAAAACGTGTTTTTCAGCAGAAAAAAACATGTTTCTGCAAGTTTGGTCACACCCCATGCAACTTATGGGGCAGAAACAGCACCCTTTTCAAAACGTGTTTTTCAGCACGAAATTAACGCGTTTTTTCAGACAGCTGAATCCCTATGTAACTGCAAGGCTCAGAAGAGCCCACACACTCAGCTCTTAACCCCAGTGTGCAGAAAGTGTCAAAACGTGTTTTTCAGCAGAAATAAACATGTTTCTGCAAGTTTGGTCACACCCCATGCAACTTATGGGGCAGTAACAGCACCCTTTTCAAAACGTGTTTTTCAGCACGAAATAAACGCGTTTTTTCAGACCGCTGAATCCCTATGTAACTGCAAGGCTCAGAAGAGCCCACACACTCAGCTCTTAACCCCAGTGTGCAGAAAGTGTCAAAACGTGTTTTTCAGCAGAAATAAACATGTTTCTGCAAGTTTGGTCACCCCCATGCAACTTATGGGGCAGTAACAGCACCCTTTTCAAAACGTGTTTTTCAGCCCGAAATAAACGCGTTTTTTCAGACCGCTGAAGAGCCCACACACTCAGCTCTTAACCCCAGTGTGCAGAAAGTGTCAAAACGTGTTTTTCAGCAGAAAAAAACATGTTTCTGCAAGTTTGGTCACCCCCATGCAACTTATGGGGCAGTAACAGCACTCTTTTCAAAACGTGTTTTTCAGCTCGAAATAAACGCGTATTTTCAGACCGCTGAATCCCAATGTAGCTGCAAGGCTCAGAAGAGCCCACACACTCAGCTCTTAACCCCAGTGTGCAGAAAGTGTCAAAACGTGTTTTTCAGCAGAAATAAACATGTTTCTGCAAGTTTGGTCACCCCCATGCAACTTATGGGGCAGTAACAGCACCCTTTTCAAAACGTGTTTTTCAGCCCGAAATAAACGCGTTTTTTCAGACCGCTGAAGAGCCCACACACTCAGCTCTTAACCCCAGTGTGCAGAAAGTGTCAAAACGTGTTTTTCAGCAGAAATAAACATGTTTCTGCAAGTTTGGTCACCCCCATGCAACTTATGGGGCAGTAACAGCACACTTTTCAAAACGTGTTGTTCAGCACGAAATAAACGCGTTTTTTCAGACCGCTGAATCCCTATGTAACTGCAAGGCTCAGAAGAGCCCACACACTCAGCTCTTAACCCCAGTGTGCAGAAAGTGTCAAAACGTGTTTTTCAGCAGAAATAAACATGTTTCTGCAAGTTTGGTCACCCCCATGCAACTTATGGGGCAGTAACAGCACCCTTTTCAAAACGTGTTTTTCAGCCCGAAATAAACGCGTTTTTTCAGACCGCTGAAGAGCCCACACACTCAGCTCTTAACCCCAGTGTGCAGAAAGTGTCAAAACGTGTTTTTCAGCAGAAAAAAACATGTTTCTGCAAGTTTGGTCACCCCCATGCAACTTATGGGGCAGTAACAGCACTCTTTTCAAAACGTGTTTTTCAGCTCGAAATAAACGCGTATTTTCAGACCGCTGAATCCCAATGTAGCTGCAAGGCTCAGAAGAGCCCACACACTCAGCTCTTAACCCCAGTGTGCAGAAAGTGTCAAAACGTGTTTTTCAGCAGAAATAAACATGTTTCTGCAAGTTTGGTCACCCCCATGCAACTTATGGGGCAGTAACAGCACCCTTTTCAAAACGTGTTTTTCAGCCCGAAATAAACGCGTTTTTTCAGACCGCTGAAGAGCCCACACACTCAGCTCTTAACCCCAGTGTGCAGAAAGTGTCAAAACGTGTTTTTCAGCAGAAATAAACATGTTTCTGCAAGTTTGGTCACCCCCATGCAACTTATGGGGCAGTAACAGCACCCTTTTCAAAACTTGTTTTTCAGCCCGAAATAAACGCGTTTTTTCAGACCGCTGAATCCCTATGTAACTGCAAGGCTCAGAAGAGCCCACACACTCAGCTCTTAACCCCAGTGTGCAGAAAGTGTCAAAACATATAATTCAGCAGAAATAAACGTTTCTGAAAGTTTTGTCACCCCCATGCAACTTATGGGGCAGTAATAGCACACTTTTCAAAACGTGTTGTTCAGCACGAAATAAACGCGTTTTTTCAGACCGCTGAATCCCTATGTAGCTGCAAGGCTCAGAAGAGCCCACACACTCAGCTCTTAACCCCAGTGTGCAGAAAGTGTCAAAACGTGTTTTTCAGCAGAAAAAAACATGTTTCTGCAAGTTTGGTCACCCCCATGCAACTTATGGGGCAGTAAAAGCACCCTTTTCAAAACGTGTTTTTCAGCCCGAAATAAACGCGTTTTTTCAGACCGCTGAATCCCTATGTAACTGCAAGGCTCAGAAGAGCCCACACACTCAGCTCTTAACCCCAGTGTGCAGAAAGTGTCAAAACGTGTTTTTCAGCAGAAATAAACATGTTTCTGCAAGTTTGGTCACCCCCATGCAACTTATGGGGCAGTAACAGCACCCTTTTCAAAACGTGTTTTTCAGCCCGAAATAAACGCGTTTTTTCAGACCGCTGAAGAGCCCACACACTCAGCTCTTAACCCCAGTGTGCAGAAAGTGTCAAAACGTGTTTTTCAGCAGAAAAAAACATGTTTCTGCAAGTTTGGTCACACCCCATGCAACTTATGGGGCAGTAACAGCACCCTTTTCAAAACGTGTTTTTCAGCACGAAATAAACGCGTTTTTTCAGACCGCTGAATCCCTATGTAACTGCAAGGCTCAGAAGAGCCCACACACTCAGCTCTTAACCCCAGTGTGCAGAAAGTGTCAAAACGTGTTTTTCAGCAGAAATAAACATGTTTCTGCAAGTTTGGTCACACCCCATGCAACTTATGGGGCAGTAACAGCACCCTTTTTCAAAACGTGTTTTTCAGCACGAAATAAACGCGTTTTTTCAGACCGCTGAATCCCTATGTAACTGCAAGGCTCAGAAGAGCCCACACACTCAGCTCTTAACCCCAGTGTGCAGAAAGTGTCAAAACGTGTTTTTCAGCAGAAATAAACGTTTCTGCAAGTTTGGTCACCCCCATGCAACTTATGGGGCAGTAACAGCACCCTTTTCAAAACGTGTTTTTCAGCCCGAAATAAACGCGTTTTTTCAGACCGCTGAATCCCTATGTAACTGCAAGGCTCAGAAGAGCCCACACACTCAGCTCTTAACCCCAGTGTGCAGAAAGTGTCAAAACGTGTTTTTCAGCAGAAATAAACGTTTCTGCAAGTTTGGTCACCCCCATGCAACTTATGGGGCAGTAACAGCACCCTTTTCAAAACGTGTTTTTCAGCCCGAAATAAACGCGTTTTTTCATACCGCTGAATCCCTATGTAACTGCAAGGCTCAGAAGAGCCCACACACTCAGCTCTTAACCCCAGTGTGCAGAAAGTGTCAAAACGTGTTTTTCAGCAGAAAAAAACATGTTTCTGCAAGTTTGGTCACACCCCATGCAACTTATGGGGCAGAAACAGCACCCTTTTCAAAACGTGTTTTTCAGCACGAAATTAACGCGTTTTTTCAGACAGCTGAATCCCTATGTAACTGCAAGGCTCAGAAGAGCCCACACACTCAGCTCTTAACCCCAGTGTGCAGAAAGTGTCAAAACGTGTTTTTCAGCAGAAATAAACATGTTTCTGCAAGTTTGGTCACACCCCATGCAACTTATGGGGCAGTAACAGCACCCTTTTCAAAACGTGTTTTTCAGCACGAAATAAACGCGTTTTTTCAGACCGCTGAATCCCTATGTAACTGCAAGGCTCAGAAGAGCCCACACACTCAGCTCTTAACCCCAGTGTGCAGAAAGTGTCAAAACGTGTTTTTCAGCAGAAATAAACATGTTTCTGCAAGTTTGGTCACCCCCATGCAACTTATGGGGCAGTAACAGCACCCTTTTCAAAACGTGTTTTTCAGCCCGAAATAAACGCGTTTTTTCAGACCGCTGAATCCCTATGTAACTGCAAGGCTCAGAAGAGCCCACACACTCAGCTCTTAACCCCAGTGTGCAGAAAGTGTCAAAACGTGTTTTTCAGCAGAAATAAACATGTTTCTGCAAGTTTGGTCATCCCCATGCAACTTATGGGGCAGTAACAGCACCCTTTTCAAAACGTGTTTTTCAGCCCGAAATAAACGCGTTTTTTCAGACCGCTGAAGAGCCCACACACTCAGCTCTTAACCCCAGTGTGCAGAAAGTGTCAAAACGTGTTTTTCAGCAGAAAAAAACATGTTTCTGCAAGTTTGGTCACCCCCATGCAACTTATGGGGCAGTAACAGCACTCTTTTCAAAACGTGTTTTTCAGCTCGAAATAAACGCGTATTTTCAGACCGCTGAATCCCAATGTAGCTGCAAGGCTCAGAAGAGCCCACACACTCAGCTCTTAACCCCAGTGTGCAGAAAGTGTCAAAACGTGTTTTTCAGCAGAAATAAACATGTTTCTGCAAGTTTGGTCACCCACATGCAACTTATGGGGCAGTAACAGTACCCTTTTCAAAACGTGTTTTTCAGCTCGAAATAAACGCGTTTTTTCATACCGCTGAATCCCTATGTAACTGCAAGGCTCAGAAGAGCCCACACACTCAGCTCTTAACCCCAGTGTGCAGAAAGTGTCAAAACGTGTTTTTCAGCAGAAATAAACATGTTTCTGCAAGTTTGGTCACCCCCATGCAACTTATGGGGCAGTAACAGCACACTTTGCAAAACGTGTTGTTCAGCACGAAATAAACGCGTTTTTTCAGACCGCTGAATCCCTATGTAGCTGCAAGGCTCAGAAAAGCCCACACACTCAGCTCTTAACCCCAGTGTGCAGAAAGTGTCAAAACGTGTTTTTCAGCAGAAAAAAACATGTTTCTGCAAGTTTGGTCACACCCATGCAACTTATGGGGCAGCAACAGCACACTTTTCAAAACGTGTTTTTCAGCCCGAAATAAACGCGTTTTTTCAGACCGCTGAATCCCTATGTAACTGCAAGGCTCAGAAGAGCCCACACACTCAGCTCTTAACCCCAGTGTGCAGAAAGTGTCAAAACGTGTTTTTCAGCAGAAATAAACATGTTTCTGCAAGTTTGGTCACACCCCATGCAACTTATGGGGCAGTAACAGCACCCTTTTCAAAACGTGTTTTTCAGCCCGAAATAAACGCGTTTTTTCAGACCGCTGAAGAGCCCACACACTCAGCTCTTAACTCCAGTGTGCAGAAAGTGTCAAAACGTGTTTTTCAGCAGAAAAAAACATGTTTCTGCAAGTTTGGTCACCCCCATGCAACTTATGGGGCAGTAACAGCACTCTTTTCAAAACGTGTTTTTCAGCTCGAAATAAACGCGTATTTTCAGACTGCTGAATCCCAATGTAGCTGCAAGGCTCAGAAGAGCCCACACACTCAGCTCTTAACCCCAGTGTGCAGAAAGTGTCAAAACGTGTTTTTCAGCAGAAATAAACATGTTTCTGCAAGTTTGGTCACCCCCATGCAACTTATGGGGCAGTAACAGCACACTTTGCAAAACGTGTTGTTCAGCACGAAATAAACGCGTTTTTTCAGACCGCTGAATCCCTATGTAGCTGCAAGGCTCAGAAAAGCCCACACACTCAGCTCTTAACCCCAGTGTGCAGAAAGTGTCAAAACGTGTTTTTCAGCAGAAAAAAACATGTTTCTGCAAGTTTGGTCACACCCATGCAACTTATGGGGCAGCAACAGCACACTTTTCAAAACGTGTTTTTCAGCCCGAAATAAACGCGTTTTTTCAGACCGCTGAATCCCTATGTAACTGCAAGGCTCAGAAGAGCCCACACACTCAGCTCTTAACCCCAGTGTGCAGAAAGTGTCAAAACGTGTTTTTCAGCAGAAATAAACATGTTTCTGCAAGTTTGGTCACACCCCATGCAACTTATGGGGCAGTAACAGCACCCTTTTCAAAACGTGTTTTTCAGCACGAAATAAACGCGTTTTTTCAGACCGCTGAATCCCTATGTAACTGCAAGGCTCAGAAGAGCCCACACACTCAGCTCTTAACCCCAGTGTGCAGAAAGTGTCAAAACGTGTTTTTCAGCAGAAATAAACATGTTTCTGCAAGTTTGGTCACCCCCATGCAACTTATGGGGCAGTAACAGCACCCTTTTCAAAACGTGTTTTTCAGCCCGAAATAAACGCGTTTTTTCAGACCGCTGAATCCCTATGTAACTGCAAGGCTCAGAAGAGCCCACACACTCAGCTCTTAACCCCAGTGTGCAGAAAGTGTCAAAACGTGTTTTTCAGCAGAAATAAACATGTTTCTGCAAGTTTGGTCACCCCCATGCAACTTATGGGGCAGTAACAGCACCCTTTTCAAAACGTGTTTTTCAGCCCGAAATAAACGCGTTTTTTCAGACCGCTGAAGAGCCCACACACTCAGCTCTTAACCCCAGTGTGCAGAAAGTGTCAAAACGTGTTTTTCAGCAGAAAAAAACATGTTTCTGCAAGTTTGGTCACACCCCATGCAACTTATGGGGCAGTAACAGCACCCTTTTCAAAACGTGTTTTTCAGCACGAAATAAACGCGTTTTTTCAGACCGCTGAATCCCTATGTAACTGCAAGGCTCAGAAGAGCCCACACACTCAGCTCTTAACCCCAGTGTGCAGAAAGTGTCAAAACGTGTTTTTCAGCAGAAATAAACATGTTTCTGCAAGTTTGGTCACACCCCATGCAACTTATGGGGCAGTAACAGCACCCTTTTTCAAAACGTGTTTTTCAGCACGAAATAAACGCGTTTTTTCAGACCGCTGAATCCCTATGTAACTGCAAGGCTCAGAAGAGCCCACACACTCAGCTCTTAACCCCAGTGTGCAGAAAGTGTCAAAACGTGTTTTTCAGCAGAAATAAACGTTTCTGCAAGTTTGGTCACCCCCATGCAACTTATGGGGCAGTAACAGCACCCTTTTCAAAACGTGTTTTTCAGCCCGAAATAAACGCGTTTTTTCAGACCGCTGAATCCCTATGTAACTGCAAGGCTCAGAAGAGCCCACACACTCAGCTCTTAACCCCAGTGTGCAGAAAGTGTCAAAACGTGTTTTTCAGCAGAAATAAACGTTTCTGCAAGTTTGGTCACCCCCATGCAACTTATGGGGCAGTAACAGCACCCTTTTCAAAACGTGTTTTTCAGCCCGAAATAAACGCGTTTTTTCATACCGCTGAATCCCTATGTAACTGCAAGGCTCAGAAGAGCCCACACACTCAGCTCTTAACCCCAGTGTGCAGAAAGTGTCAAAACGTGTTTTTCAGCAGAAAAAAACATGTTTCTGCAAGTTTGGTCACACCCCATGCAACTTATGGGGCAGAAACAGCACCCTTTTCAAAACGTGTTTTTCAGCACGAAATTAACGCGTTTTTTCAGACAGCTGAATCCCTATGTAACTGCAAGGCTCAGAAGAGCCCACACACTCAGCTCTTAACCCCAGTGTGCAGAAAGTGTCAAAACGTGTTTTTCAGCAGAAATAAACATGTTTCTGCAAGTTTGGTCACACCCCATGCAACTTATGGGGCAGTAACAGCACCCTTTTCAAAACGTGTTTTTCAGCACGAAATAAACGCGTTTTTTCAGACCGCTGAATCCCTATGTAACTGCAAGGCTCAGAAGAGCCCACACACTCAGCTCTTAACCCCAGTGTGCAGAAAGTGTCAAAACGTGTTTTTCAGCAGAAATAAACATGTTTCTGCAAGTTTGGTCACCCCCATGCAACTTATGGGGCAGTAACAGCACCCTTTTCAAAACGTGTTTTTCAGCCCGAAATAAACGCGTTTTTTCAGACCGCTGAATCCCTATGTAACTGCAAGGCTCAGAAGAGCCCACACACTCAGCTCTTAACCCCAGTGTGCAGAAAGTGTCAAAACGTGTTTTTCAGCAGAAAAAAACATGTTTCTGCAAGTTTGGTCACCCCCATGCAACTTATGGGGCAGTAACAGCACTCTTTTCAAAACGTGTTTTTCAGCTCGAAATAAACGCGTATTTTCAGACCGCTGAATCCCAATGTAGCTGCAAGGCTCAGAAGAGCCCACACACTCAGCTCTTAACCCCAGTGTGCAGAAAGTGTCAAAACGTGTTTTTCAGCAGAAATAAACATGTTTCTGCAAGTTTGGTCACCCACATGCAACTTATGGGGCAGTAACAGTACCCTTTTCAAAACGTGTTTTTCAGCTCGAAATAAACGCGTTTTTTCATACCGCTGAATCCCTATGTAACTGCAAGGCTCAGAAGAGCCCACACACTCAGCTCTTAACCCCAGTGTGCAGAAAGTGTCAAAACGTGTTTTTCAGCAGAAATAAACATGTTTCTGCAAGTTTGGTCACCCCCATGCAACTTATGGGGCAGTAACAGCACACTTTGCAAAACGTGTTGTTCAGCACGAAATAAACGCGTTTTTTCAGACCGCTGAATCCCTATGTAGCTGCAAGGCTCAGAAAAGCCCACACACTCAGCTCTTAACCCCAGTGTGCAGAAAGTGTCAAAACGTGTTTTTCAGCAGAAAAAAACATGTTTCTGCAAGTTTGGTCACACCCATGCAACTTATGGGGCAGCAACAGCACACTTTTCAAAACGTGTTTTTCAGCCCGAAATAAACGCGTTTTTTCAGACCGCTGAATCCCTATGTAACTGCAAGGCTCAGAAGAGCCCACACACTCAGCTCTTAACCCCAGTGTGCAGAAAGTGTCAAAACGTGTTTTTCAGCAGAAATAAACATGTTTCTGCAAGTTTGGTCACACCCCATGCAACTTATGGGGCAGTAACAGCACCCTTTTCAAAACGTGTTTTTCAGCCCGAAATAAACGCGTTTTTTCAGACCGCTGAAGAGCCCACACACTCAGCTCTTAACTCCAGTGTGCAGAAAGTGTCAAAACGTGTTTTTCAGCAGAAAAAAACATGTTTCTGCAAGTTTGGTCACCCCCATGCAACTTATGGGGCAGTAACAGCACTCTTTTCAAAACGTGTTTTTCAGCTCGAAATAAACGCGTATTTTCAGACTGCTGAATCCCAATGTAGCTGCAAGGCTCAGAAGAGCCCACACACTCAGCTCTTAACCCCAGTGTGCAGAAAGTGTCAAAACGTGTTTTTCAGCAGAAATAAACATGTTTCTGCAAGTTTGGTCACCCCCATGCAACTTATGGGGCAGTAACAGCACACTTTGCAAAACGTGTTGTTCAGCACGAAATAAACGCGTTTTTTCAGACCGCTGAATCCCTATGTAGCTGCAAGGCTCAGAAAAGCCCACACACTCAGCTCTTAACCCCAGTGTGCAGAAAGTGTCAAAACGTGTTTTTCAGCAGAAAAAAACATGTTTCTGCAAGTTTGGTCACACCCATGCAACTTATGGGGCAGCAACAGCACACTTTTCAAAACGTGTTTTTCAGCCCGAAATAAACGCGTTTTTTCAGACCGCTGAATCCCTATGTAACTGCAAGGCTCAGAAGAGCCCACACACTCAGCTCTTAACCCCAGTGTGCAGAAAGTGTCAAAACGTGTTTTTCAGCAGAAATAAACATGTTTCTGCAAGTTTGGTCACACCCCATGCAACTTATGGGGCAGTAACAGCACCCTTTTCAAAACGTGTTTTTCAGCACGAAATAAACGCGTTTTTTCAGACCGCTGAATCCCTATGTAACTGCAAGGCTCAGAAGAGCCCACACACTCAGCTCTTAACCCCAGTGTGCAGAAAGTGTCAAAACGTGTTTTTCAGCAGAAATAAACATGTTTCTGCAAGTTTGGTCACCCCCATGCAACTTATGGGGCAGTAACAGCACCCTTTTCAAAACGTGTTTTTCAGCCCGAAATAAACGCGTTTTTTCAGACCGCTGAATCCCTATGTAACTGCAAGGCTCAGAAGAGCCCACACACTCAGCTCTTAACACAAGTGTGCAGAAAGTGTCAAAACATATATTTCAACAGAAATAAACGTTTCTGAAAGTTTTGTCACCCCCATGCAACTTATGGGGCAGTAACAGCACACTTTTCAAAACGTGTTGTTCAGCATGAAATAAACGCGTTTTTTCAGACCGCTGAATCCCTATGTAGCTGCAAGGCTCAGAAGAGCCCACACACTCAGCTCTTAACCCCAGTGTGCAGAAAGTGTCAAAACGTGTTTTTCAGCAGAAAAAAACATGTTTCTGCAAGTTTGGTCACCCCCATGCAACTTATGGGGCAGTAAAAGCACCCTTTTCAAAACGTGTTTTTCAGCCCGAAATAAACGCGTTTTTTCAGTCCGCTGAATCCCTATGTAACTGCAAGGCTCAGAAGAGCCCACACACTCAGCTCTTAACCCCAGTGTGCAGAAAGTGTCAAAACGTGTTTTTCAGCAGAAATAAACATGTTTCTGCAAGTTTGGTCACCCCCATGCAACTTATGGGGCAGTAACAGCACCCTTTTCAAAACGTGTTTTTCAGCCCGAAATAAACGCGTTTTTTCAGACCGCTGAAGAGCCCACACACTCAGCTCTTAACCCCAGTGTGCAGAAAGTGTCAAAACGTGTTTTTCAGCAGAAAAAAACATGTTTCTGCAAGTTTGGTCACCCCCATGCAACTTATGGGGCAGTAACAGCACTCTTTTCAAAACGTGTTTTTCAGCTCGAAATTAACGCGTTTTTTCAGACCGCTGAATCCCTATGTAGCTGCAAGGCTCAGAAGAGCCCACACACTCAGCTCTTAACTCCAGCGTGCAGAAAGTGTCAAAACGTGTTTTTCAGCAGAAAAAAACATGTTTCTGCAAGTTTGGTCACCCCCATGCAACTTATGGGGCAGTAAAAGCACCCTTTTCAAAACGTGTTTTTCAGCCCGAAATAAACGTGTTTTTTCAGACCGCTGAATCCCTATGTAACTGCAAGGCTCAGAAGAGCCCACACACTCAGCTCTTAACCCCAGTGTGCAGAAAGTGTCAAAACGTGTTTTTCAGCAGAAAAAAACATGTTTCTGCAAGTTTGGTCACACCCCATGCAACTTATGGGGCAGAAACAGCACCCTTTTCAAAACGTGTTTTTCAGCACGAAATTAACGCGTTTTTTCAGACAGCTGAATCCCTATGTAACTGCAAGGCTCAGAAGAGCCCACACACTCAGCTCTTAACCCCAGTGTGCAGAAAGTGTCAAAACGTGTTTTTCAGCAGAAATAAACATGTTTCTGCAAGTTTGGTCTCCCCCATGCAACTTATGGGGCAGTAACAGCACCCTTTTCAAAACGTGTTTTTCAGCCCGAAATAAACGCGTTTTTTCAGACCGCTGAAGAGCCCACACACTCAGCTCTTAACCCCAGTGTGCAGAAAGTGTCAAAACGTGTTTTTCAGCAGAAAAAAACATGTTTCTGCAAGTTTGGTCACCCCCATGCAACTTATGGGGCAGTAACAGCACTCTTTTCAAAACGTGTTTTTCAGCTCGAAATAAACGCGTATTTTCAGACCGCTGAATCCCAATGTAGCTGCAAGGCTCAGAAGAGCCCACACACTCAGCTCTTAACCCCAGTGTGCAGAAAGTGTCAAAACGTGTTTTTCAGCAGAAATAAACATGTTTCTGCAAGTTTGGTCACCCCCATGCAACTTATGGGGCAGTAACAGCACCCTTTTCAAAACGTGTTTTTCAGCCCGAAATAAACGCGTTTTTTCAGACCGCTGAAGAGCCCACACACTCAGCTCTTAACCCCAGTGTGCAGAAAGTGTCAAAACGTGTTTTTCAGCAGAAATAAACATGTTTCTGCAAGTTTGGTCACCCCCATGCAACTTATGGGGCAGTAACAGCACACTTTTCAAAACGTGTTGTTCAGCACGAAATAAACGCGTTTTTTCAGACCGCTGAATCCCTATGTAACTGCAAGGCTCAGAAGAGCCCACACACTCAGCTCTTAACCCCAGTGTGCAGAAAGTGTCAAAACGTGTTTTTCAGCAGAAATAAACATGTTTCTGCAAGTTTGGTCACCCCCATGCAACTTATGGGGCAGTAACAGCACCCTTTTCAAAACGTGTTTTTCAGCCCGAAATAAACGCGTTTTTTCAGACCGCTGAAGAGCCCACACACTCAGCTCTTAACCCCAGTGTGCAGAAAGTGTCAAAACGTGTTTTTCAGCAGAAAAAAACATGTTTCTGCAAGTTTGGTCACCCCCATGCAACTTATGGGGCAGTAACAGCACTCTTTTCAAAACGTGTTTTTCAGCTCGAAATAAACGCGTATTTTCAGACCGCTGAATCCCAATGTAGCTGCAAGGCTCAGAAGAGCCCACACACTCAGCTCTTAACCCCAGTGTGCAGAAAGTGTCAAAACGTGTTTTTCAGCAGAAATAAACATGTTTCTGCAAGTTTGGTCACCCCCATGCAACTTATGGGGCAGTAACAGCACCCTTTTCAAAACGTGTTTTTCAGCCCGAAATAAACGCGTTTTTTCAGACCGCTGAAGAGCCCACACACTCAGCTCTTAACCCCAGTGTGCAGAAAGTGTCAAAACGTGTTTTTCAGCAGAAATAAACATGTTTCTGCAAGTTTGGTCACCCCCATGCAACTTATGGGGCAGTAACAGCACACTTTTCAAAACGTGTTGTTCAGTACGAAATAAACGCGTTTTTTCAGACCGCTGAATCCCTATGTAGCTGCAAGGCTCAGAAGAGCCCACACACTCAGCTCTTAACCCCAGCGTGCAGAAAGTGTCAAAACGTGTTTTTCAGCAGAAAAAAACATGTTTCTGCAAGTTTGGTCACCCCCATGCAACTTATGGGGCAGTAAAAGCACCCTTTTCAAAACGTGTTTTTCAGCCCGAAATAAACGCGTTTTTTCAGACCGCTGAATCCCTATGTAACTGCAAGGCTCAGAAGAGCCCACACACTCAGCTCTTAACCCCAGTGTGCAGAAAGTGTCAAAACGTGTTTTTCAGCAGAAATATACATGTTTCTGCAAGTTTGGTCACCCCCATGCAACTTATGGGGCAGTAACAGCACCCTTTTCAAAACGTGTTTTTCAGCCCGAAATAAACGCGTTTTTTCAGACTGCTGAAGAGCCCACACACTCAGCTCTTAACCCCAGTGTGCAGAAAGTGTCAAAACGTGTTTTTCAGCAGAAAAAAACATGTTTCTGCAAGTTTGGTCACACCCCATGCAACTTATGGGGCAGAAACAGCACCCTTTTCAAAACGTGTTTTTCAGCACGAAATTAACGCGTTTTTTCAGACAGCTGAATCCCTATGTAACTGCAAGGCTCAGAAGAGCCCACACACTCAGCTCTTAACCCTAGTGTGCAGAAAGTGTCAAAACGTGTTTTTCAGCAGAAATAAACATGTTTCTGCAAGTTTGGTCACACCCCATGCAACTTATGGGGCAGTAACAGCACCCTTTTCAAAACGTGTTTTTCAGCACGAAATAAACGCGTTTTTTCAGACCGCTGAATCCCTATGTAACTGCAAGGCTCAGAAGAGCCCACACACTCAGCTCTTAACCCCAGTGTGCAGAAAGTGTCAAAACGTGTTTTTCAGCAGAAATAAACATGTTTCTGCAAGTTTGGTCACCCCCATGCAACTTATGGGGCAGTAACAGCACCCTTTTCAAAACGTGTTTTTCAGCCCGAAATAAACGCGTTTTTTCAGACCGCTGAAGAGCCCACACACTCAGCTCTTAACCCCAGTGTGCAGAAAGTGTCAAAACGTGTTTTTCAGCAGAAAAAAACATGTTTCTGCAAGTTTGGTCACACCCCATGCAACTTATGGGGCAGTAACAGCACCCTTTTCAAAACGTGTTTTTCAGCACGAAATAAACGCGTTTTTTCAGACCGCTGAATCCCTATGTAACTGCAAGGCTCAGAAGAGCCCACACACTCAGCTCTTAACCCCAGTGTGCAGAAAGTGTCAAAACGTGTTTTTCAGCAGAAATAAACATGTTTCTGCAAGTTTGGTCACACCCCATGCAACTTATGGGGCAGTAACAGCACCCTTTTCAAAACGTGTTTTTCAGCACGAAATAAACGCGTTTTTTCAGACCGCTGAATCCCTATGTAACTGCAAGGCTCAGAAGAGCCCACACACTCAGCTCTTAACCCCAGTGTGCAGAAAGTGTCAAAACGTGTTTTTCAGCAGAAATAAACATGTTTCTGCAAGTTTGGTCACCCCCATGCAACTTATGGGGCAGTAACAGCACCCTTTTCAAAACGTGTTTTTCAGCCCGAAATAAACGCGTTTTTTCAGTCCGCTGAATCCCTATGTAACTGCAAGGCTCAGAAGAGCCCACACACTCAGCTCTTAACCCCAGTGTGCAGAAAGTGTCAAAACGTGTTTTTCAGCAGAAATAAACATGTTTCTGCAAGTTTGGTCATCCCCATGCAACTTATGGGGCAGTAACAGCACCCTTTTCAAAACGTGTTTTTCAGCCCGAAATAAACGCGTTTTTTCAGACCGCTGAAGAGCCCACACACTCAGCTCTTAACCCCAGTGTGCAGAAAGTGTCAAAACGTGTTTTTCAGCAGAAAAAAACATGTTTCTGCAAGTTTGGTCACCCCCATGCAACTTATGGGGCAGTAACAGCACTCTTTTCAAAACGTGTTTTTCAGCTCGAAATAAACGCGTATTTTCAGACCGCTGAATCCCAATGTAGCTGCAAGGCTCAGAAGAGCCCACACACTCAGCTCTTAACCCCAGTGTGCAGAAAGTGTCAAAACGTGTTTTTCAGCAGAAATAAACATGTTTCTGCAAGTTTGGTCACCCACATGCAACTTATGGGGCAGTAACAGTACCCTTTTCAAAACGTGTTTTTCAGCTCAAAATAAACGCGTTTTTTCATACCGCTGAATCCCTATGTAACTGCAAGGCTCAGAAGAGCCCACACACTCAGCTCTTAACCAGAGTGTGCAGAAAGTGTCAAAACGTGTTTTTCAGCAGAAATAAACATGTTTCTGCAAGTTTGGTCACCCC
Source organism: Lepisosteus platostomus (assembly GCF_059453375.1). Taxonomy (NCBI): domain Eukaryota; kingdom Metazoa; phylum Chordata; class Actinopteri; order Semionotiformes; family Lepisosteidae; genus Lepisosteus; species Lepisosteus platostomus. The sequence continues at coordinate 36,745,246 of NC_142612.1, forward strand.
CATGCAACTTATGGGGCAGTAACAGCACACTTTGCAAAACGTGTTGTTCAGCACGAAATAAACGCGTTTTTTCAGACCGCTGAATCCCTATGTAGCTGCAAGGCTCAGAAAAGCCCACACACTCAGCTCTTAACCCCAGTGTGCAGAAAGTGTCAAAACATGTTTTTCAGCAGAAAAAAACATGTTTCTGCAAGTTTGGTCACACCCATGCAACTTATGGGGCAGCAACAGCACACTTTTCAAAACGTGTTTTTCAGCCCGAAATAAACGCGTTTTTTCAGACCGCTGAATCCCTATGTAACTGCAAGGCTCAGAAGAGCCCACACACTCAGCTCTTAACCCCAGTGTGCAGAAAGTGTCAAAACGTGTTTTTCAGCAGAAATAAACATGTTTCTGCAAGTTTGGTCACACCCCATGCAACTTATGGGGCAGTAACAGCACCCTTTTCAAAACGTGTTTTTCAGCCCGAAATAAACGCGTTTTTTCAGACCGCTGAATCCCTATGTAACTGCAAGGCTCAGAAGAGCCCACACACTCAGCTCTTAACCCCAGTGTGCAGAAAGTGTCAAAACATATATTTCAACAGAAATAAACGTTTCTGAAAGTTTTGTCACCCCCATGCAACTTATGGGGCAGTAACAGCACACTTTTCAAAACGTGTTGTTCAGCATGAAATAAACGCGTTTTTTCAGACCGCTGAATCCCTATGTAGCTGCAAGGCTCAGAAGAGCCCACACACTCAGCTCTTAACCCCAGTGTGCAGAAAGTGTCAAAACGTGTTTTTCAGCAGAAATAAACATGTTTCTGCAAGTTTGGTCGCCCCCATGCAACTTATGGGGCAGTAAAAGCACCCTTTTCAAAACGTGTTTTTCAGCCCGAAATAAACGCGTTTTTTCAGACCGCTGAATCCCTATGTAACTGCAAGGCTCAGAAGAGCCCACACACTCAGCTCTTAACCCCAGTGTGCAGAAAGTGTCAAAACGTGTTTTTCAGCAGAAATAAACATGTTTCTGCAAGTTTGGTCACCCCCATGCAACTTATGGGGCAGTAACAGCACCCTTTTCAAAACGTGTTTTTCATCCCGAAATAAACGCGTTTTTTCAGACCGCTGAAGAGCCCACACACTCAGCTCTTAACCCCAGTGTGCAGAAAGTGTCAAAACGTGTTTTTCAGCAGAAAAAAACATGTTTCTGCAAGTTTGGTCACCCCCATGCAACTTATGGGGCAGTAACAGCACTCTTTTCAAAACGTGTTTTTCAGCCCGAAATAAACGCGTTTTTTCAGACCGCTGAATCCCAATGTAGCTGCAAGGCTCAGAAGAGCCCACACACTCAGCTCTTAACCCCAGTGTGCAGAAAGTGTCAAAACGTGTTTTTCAGCAGAAATAAACATGTTTCTGCAAGTTTGGTCACCCCCATGCAACTTATGGGGCAGTAACAGCACCCTTTTCAAAACGTGTTTTTCAGCCCGAAATAAACGCGTTTTTTCAGACCGCTGAAGAGCCCACACACTCAGCTCTTAACCCCAGTGTGCAGAAAGTGTCAAAACGTGTTTTTCAGCAGAAATAAACATGTTTCTGCAAGTTTGGTCACCCCCATGCAACTTATGGGGCAGTAACAGCACACTTTTCAAAACGTGTTGTTCAGCACGAAATAAACGCGTTTTTTCAGACCGCTGAATCCCTATGTAGCTGCAAGGCTCAGAAGAGCCCACACACTCAGCTCTTAACCCCAGCGTGCAGAAAGTGTCAAAACGTGTTTTTCAGCAGAAAAAAACATGTTTCTGCAAGTTTGGTCACCCCCATGCAACTTATGGGGCAGTAAAAGCACCCTTTTCAAAACGTGTTTTTCAGCCCGAAATAAACGCGTTTTTTCAGACCGCTGAATCCCTATGTAACTGCAAGGCTCAGAAGAGCCCACACACTCAGCTCTTAACCCCAGTGTGCAGAAAGTGTCAAAACGTGTTTTTCAGCAGAAATATACATGTTTCTGCAAGTTTGGTCACCCCCATGCAACTTATGGGGCAGTAACAGCACCCTTTTCAAAACGTGTTTTTCAGCCCGAAATAAACGCGTTTTTTCAGACTGCTGAAGAGCCCACACACTCAGCTCTTAACCCCAGTGTGCAGAAAGTGTCAAAACGTGTTTTTCAGCAGAAAAAAACATGTTTCTGCAAGTTTGGTCACACCCCATGCAACTTATGGGGCAGAAACAGCACCCTTTTCAAAACGTGTTTTTCAGCACGAAATTAACACGTTTTTTCAGACAGCTGAATCCCTATGTAACTGCAAGGCTCAGAAGAGCCCACACACTCAGCTCTTAACCCTAGTGTGCAGAAAGTGTCAAAACGTGTTTTTCAGCAGAAATAAACATGTTTCTGCAAGTTTGGTCACACCCCATGCAACTTATGGGGCAGTAACAGCACCCTTTTCAAAACGTGTTTTTCAGCACGAAATAAACGCGTTTTTTCAGACCGCTGAATCCCTATGTAACTGCAAGGCTCAGAAGAGCCCACACACTCAGCTCTTAACCCCAGTGTGCAGAAAGTGTCAAAACGTGTTTTTCAGCAGAAATAAACATGTTTCTGCAAGTTTGGTCACCCCCATGCAACTTATGGGGCAGTAACAGCACCCTTTTCAAAACGTGTTTTTCAGCCCGAAATAAACGCGTTTTTTCAGACCGCTGAATCCCTATGTAACTGCAAGGCTCAGAAGAGCCCACACACTCAGCTCTTAACCCCAGTGTGCAGAAAGTGTCAAAACATATAATTCAGCAGAAATAAACGTTTCTGAAAGTTTTGTCACCCCCATGCAACTTATGGGGCAGTAATAGCACACTTTTCAAAACGTGTTGTTCAGCACGAAATAAACGCGTTTTTTCAGACCGCTGAATCCCTATGTAGCTGCAAGGCTCAGAAGAGCCCACACACTCAGCTCTTAACCCCAGTGTGCAGAAAGTGTCAAAACGTGTTTTTCAGCAGAAAAAAACATGTTTCTGCAAGTTTGGTTACCCCCATGCAACTTATGGGGCAGTAAAAGCACCCTTTTCAAAACGTGTTTTTCAGCCCGAAATAAACGCGTTTTTTCAGACCGCTGAATCCCTATGTAACTGCAAGGCTCAGAAGAGCCCACACACTCAGCTCTTAACCCCAGTGTGCAGAAAGTGTCAAAACGTGTTTTTCAGCAGAAATAAACATGTTTCTGCAAGTTTGGTCACCCCCATGCAACTTATGGGGCAGTAACAGCACCCTTTTCAAAACGTGTTTTTCAGCCCGAAATAAACGCGTTTTTTCAGACCGCTGAAGAGCCCACACACTCAGCTCTTAACCCCAGTGTGCAGAAAGTGTCAAAACGTGTTTTTCAGCAGAAAAAAACATGTTTCTGCAAGTTTGGTCACACCCCATGCAACTTATGGGGCAGTAACAGCACCCTTTTCAAAACGTGTTTTTCAGCACGAAATAAACGCGTTTTTTCAGACCGCTGAATCCCTATGTAACTGCAAGGCTCAGAAGAGCCCACACACTCAGCTTTTTACCCCAGTGTGCAGAAAGTGTCAAAACGTGTTTTTCAGCAGAAATAAACATGTTTCTGCAAGTTTGGTCACACCCCATGCAACTTATGGGGCAGTAACAGCACCCTTTTCAAAACGTGTTTTTCAGCACGAAATAAACGCGTTTTTTCAGACCGCTGAATCCCTATGTAACTGCAAGGCTCAGAAGAGCCCACACACTCAGCTCTTAACCCCAGTGTGCAGAAAGTGTCAAAACGTGTTTTTCAGCAGAAATAAACGTTTCTGCAAGTTTGGTCACCCCCATGCAACTTATGGGGCAGTAACAGCACCCTTTTCAAAACGTGTTTTTCAGCCCGAAATAAACGCGTTTTTTCAGACCGCTGAATCCCTATGTAACTGCAAGGCTCAGAAGAGCCCACACACTCAGATCTTAACCCCAGTGTGCAGAAAGTGTCAAAACATATATTTCAGCAGAAATAAACGTTTCTGAAAGTTTTGTCACCCCCATGCAACTTATGGGGCAGTAACAGCACACTTTTCAAAACGTGTTGTTCAGCACGAAATAAACGCGTTTTTTCAGACCGCTGAATCCCTATGTAGCTGCAAGGCTCAGAAGAGCCCACACACTCAGCTCTTAACCCCAGTGTGCAGAAAGTGTCAAAACGTGTTTTTCAGCAGAAAAAAAACATGTTTCTGCAAGTTTGGTCACCCCCATGCAACTTATGGGGCAGTAAAAGCACCCTTTTCAAAATGTGTTTTTCAGCCCGAAATAAACGCGTTTTTTCAGACCGCTGAATCCCTATGTAACTGCAAGGCTCAGAAGAGCCCACACACTCAGCTCTTAACCCCAGTGTGCAGAAAGTGTCAAAACGTGTTTTTCAGCAGAAATAAACATGTTTCTGCAAGTTTGGTCACCCCCATGCAACTTATGGGGCAGTAACAGCACCCTTTTCAAAACGTGTTTTTCAGCACGAAATAAACACGTTTTTTCAGACCGCTGAAGAGCCCACACACTCAGCTCTTAACCCCAGTGTGCAGAAAGTGTCAAAACGTGTTTTTCAGCAGAAATAAACATGTTTCTGCAAGTTTGGTCACCCACATGCAACTTATGGGGCAGTAACAGCACCCTTTTCAAAACGTGTTTTTCAGCCCGAAATAAACGCGTTTTTTCAGACCGCTGAATCCCAATGTAGCTGCAAGGCTCAGAAGAGCCCACACACTCAGCTCTTAACCCCAGTGTGCAGAAAGTGTCAAAACGTGTTTTTCAGCAGAAATAAACATGTTTCTGCAAGTTTGGTCACCCCCATGCAACTTATGGGGCAGTAACAGCACCCTTTTCAAAACGTGTTTTTCAGCACGAAATAAACGCGTTTTTTCAGACCGCTGAATCCCTATGTAACTGCAAGGCTCAGAAGAGCCCACACACTCAGCTCTTAACCCCAGTGTGCAGAAAGTGTCAAAACGTGTTTTTCAGCAGAAATAAACATGTTTCTGCAAGTTTGGTCACCCCCATGCAACTTATGGGGCAGTAACAGCACCCTTTTCAAAACGTGTTTTTCAGCCCGAAATAAACGCGTTTTTTCAGACCGCTGAAGAGCCCACACACTCAGCTCTTAACCCCAGTGTGCAGAAAGTGTCAAAACGTGTTTTTCAGCAGAAATAAACATGTTTCTGCAAGTTTGGTCACCCCCATGCAACTTATGGGGCAGTAACAGCACACTTTTCAAAACGTGTTGTTCAGCACGAAATAAACGCGTTTTTTCAGACCGCTGAATCCCTATGTAGCTGCAAGGCTCAGAAGAGCCCACACACTCAGCTCTTAACCCCAGCGTGCAGAAAGTGTCAAAACGTGTTTTTCAGCAGAAAAAAACATGTTTCTGCAAGTTTGGTCACCCCCATGCAACTTATGGGGCAGTAAAAGCACCCTTTTCAAAACGTGTTTTTCAGCCCGAAATAAACGCGTTTTTTCAGACCGCTGAATCCCTATGTAACTGCAAGGCTCAGAAGAGCCCACACACTCAGCTCTTAACCCCAGTGTGCAGAAAGTGTCAAAACGTGTTTTTCAGCAGAAATATACATGTTTCTGCAAGTTTGGTCACCCCCATGCAACTTATGGGGCAGTAACAGCACCCTTTTCAAAACGTGTTTTTCAGCCCGAAATAAACGCGTTTTTTCAGACTGCTGAAGAGCCCACACACTCAGCTCTTAACCCCAGTGTGCAGAAAGTGTCAAAACGTGTTTTTCAGCAGAAAAAAACATGTTTCTGCAAGTTTGGTCACACCCCATGCAACTTATGGGGCAGAAACAGCACCCTTTTCAAAACGTGTTTTTCAGCACGAAATTAACACGTTTTTTCAGACAGCTGAATCCCTATGTAACTGCAAGGCTCAGAAGAGCCCACACACTCAGCTCTTAACCCTAGTGTGCAGAAAGTGTCAAAACGTGTTTTTCAGCAGAAATAAACATGTTTCTGCAAGTTTGGTCACACCCCATGCAACTTATGGGGCAGTAACAGCACCCTTTTCAAAACGTGTTTTTCAGCACGAAATAAACGCGTTTTTTCAGACCGCTGAATCCCTATGTAACTGCAAGGCTCAGAAGAGCCCACACACTCAGCTCTTAACCCCAGTGTGCAGAAAGTGTCAAAACGTGTTTTTCAGCAGAAATAAACATGTTTCTGCAAGTTTGGTCACCCCCATGCAACTTATGGGGCAGTAACAGCACCCTTTTCAAAACGTGTTTTTCAGCCCGAAATAAACGCGTTTTTTCAGACCGCTGAATCCCTATGTAACTGCAAGGCTCAGAAGAGCCCACACACTCAGCTCTTAACCCCAGTGTGCAGAAAGTGTCAAAACATATAATTCAGCAGAAATAAACGTTTCTGAAAGTTTTGTCACCCCCATGCAACTTATGGGGCAGTAATAGCACACTTTTCAAAACGTGTTGTTCAGCACGAAATAAACACGTTTTTTCAGACCGCTGAATCCCTATGTAGCTGCAAGGCTCAGAAGAGCCCACACACTCAGCTCTTAACCCCAGTGTGCAGAAAGTGTCAAAACGTGTTTTTCAGCAGAAAAAAACATGTTTCTGCAAGTTTGGTCACCCCCATGCAACTTATGGGGCAGTAAAAGCACCCTTTTCAAAACGTGTTTTTCAGCCCGAAATAAACGCGTTTTTTCAGACCGCTGAATCCCTATGTAACTGCAAGGCTCAGAAGAGCCCACACACTCAGCTCTTAACCCCAGTGTGCAGAAAGTGTCAAAACGTGTTTTTCAGCAGAAATAAACATGTTTCTGCAAGTTTGGTCACCCCCATGCAACTTATGGGGCAGTAACAGCACCCTTTTCAAAACGTGTTTTTCAGCCCGAAATAAACGCGTTTTTTCAGACCGCTGAAGAGCCCACACACTCAGCTCTTAACCCCAGTGTGCAGAAAGTGTCAAAACGTGTTTTTCAGCAGAAAAAAACATGTTTCTGCAAGTTTGGTCACACCCCATGCAACTTATGGGGCAGTAACAGCACCCTTTTCAAAACGTGTTTTTCAGCACGAAATAAACGCGTTTTTTCAGACCGCTGAATCCCTATGTAACTGCAAGGCTCAGAAGAGCCCACACACTCAGCTTTTTACCCCAGTGTGCAGAAAGTGTCAAAACGTGTTTTTCAGCAGAAATAAACATGTTTCTGCAAGTTTGGTCACACCCCATGCAACTTATGGGGCAGTAACAGCACCCTTTTCAAAACGTGTTTTTCAGCACGAAATAAACGCGTTTTTTCAGACCGCTGAATCCCTATGTAACTGCAAGGCTCAGAAGAGCCCACACACTCAGCTCTTAACCCCAGTGTGCAGAAAGTGTCAAAACGTGTTTTTCAGCAGAAATAAACGTTTCTGCAAGTTTGGTCACCCCCATGCAACTTATGGGGCAGTAACAGCACCCTTTTCAAAACGTGTTTTTCAGCCCGAAATAAACGCGTTTTTTCAGACCGCTGAATCCCTATGTAACTGCAAGGCTCAGAAGAGCCCACACACTCAGATCTTAACCCCAGTGTGCAGAAAGTGTCAAAACATATATTTCAGCAGAAATAAACGTTTCTGAAAGTTTTGTCACCCCCATGCAACTTATGGGGCAGTAACAGCACACTTTTCAAAACGTGTTGTTCAGCACGAAATAAACGCGTTTTTTCAGACCGCTGAATCCCTATGTAGCTGCAAGGCTCAGAAGAGCCCACACACTCAGCTCTTAACCCCAGTGTGCAGAAAGTGTCAAAACGTGTTTTTCAGCAGAAAAAAAACATGTTTCTGCAAGTTTGGTCACCCCCATGCAACTTATGGGGCAGTAAAAGCACCCTTTTCAAAATGTGTTTTTCAGCCCGAAATAAACGCGTTTTTTCAGACCGCTGAATCCCTATGTAACTGCAAGGCTCAGAAGAGCCCACACACTCAGCTCTTAACCCCAGTGTGCAGAAAGTGTCAAAACGTGTTTTTCAGCAGAAATAAACATGTTTCTGCAAGTTTGGTCACCCCCATGCAACTTATGGGGCAGTAACAGCACCCTTTTCAAAACGTGTTTTTCAGCCCGAAATAAACGCGTTTTTTCAGACCGCTGAAGAGCCCACACACTCAGCTCTTAACCCCAGTGTGCAGAAAGTGTCAAAACGTGTTTTTCAGCAGAAATAAACATGTTTCTGCAAGTTTGGTCACCCCCATGCAACTTATGGGGCAGTAACAGCACACTTTTCAAAACGTGTTGTTCAGCACGAAATAAACGCGTTTTTTCAGACCGCTGAATCCCTATGTAGCTGCAAGGCTCAGAAGAGCCCACACACTCAGCTCTTAACCCCAGCGTGCAGAAAGTGTCAAAACGTGTTTTTCAGCAGAAAAAAACATGTTTCTGCAAGTTTGGTCACCCCCATGCAACTTATGGGGCAGTAAAAGCACCCTTTTCAAAACGTGTTTTTCAGCCCGAAATAAACGCGTTTTTTCAGACCGCTGAATCCCTATGTAACTGCAAGGCTCAGAAGAGCCCACACACTCAGCTCTTAACCCCAGTGTGCAGAAAGTGTCAAAACGTGTTTTTCAGCAGAAATATACATGTTTCTGCAAGTTTGGTCACCCCCATGCAACTTATGGGGCAGTAACAGCACCCTTTTCAAAACGTGTTTTTCAGCCCGAAATAAACGCGTTTTTTCAGACTGCTGAAGAGCCCACACACTCAGCTCTTAACCCCAGTGTGCAGAAAGTGTCAAAACGTGTTTTTCAGCAGAAAAAAACATGTTTCTGCAAGTTTGGTCACACCCCATGCAACTTATGGGGCAGAAACAGCACCCTTTTCAAAACGTGTTTTTCAGCACGAAATTAACACGTTTTTTCAGACAGCTGAATCCCTATGTAACTGCAAGGCTCAGAAGAGCCCACACACTCAGCTCTTAACCCTAGTGTGCAGAAAGTGTCAAAACGTGTTTTTCAGCAGAAATAAACATGTTTCTGCAAGTTTGGTCACACCCCATGCAACTTATGGGGCAGTAACAGCACCCTTTTCAAAACGTGTTTTTCAGCACGAAATAAACGCGTTTTTTCAGACCGCTGAATCCCTATGTAACTGCAAGGCTCAGAAGAGCCCACACACTCAGCTCTTAACCCCAGTGTGCAGAAAGTGTCAAAACGTGTTTTTCAGCAGAAATAAACATGTTTCTGCAAGTTTGGTCACCCCCATGCAACTTATGGGGCAGTAACAGCACCCTTTTCAAAACGTGTTTTTCAGCCCGAAATAAACGCGTTTTTTCAGACCGCTGAATCCCTATGTAACTGCAAGGCTCAGAAGAGCCCACACACTCAGCTCTTAACCCCAGTGTGCAGAAAGTGTCAAAACATATAATTCAGCAGAAATAAACGTTTCTGAAAGTTTTGTCACCCCCATGCAACTTATGGGGCAGTAATAGCACACTTTTCAAAACGTGTTGTTCAGCACGAAATAAACACGTTTTTTCAGACCGCTGAATCCCTATGTAGCTGCAAGGCTCAGAAGAGCCCACACACTCAGCTCTTAACCCCAGTGTGCAGAAAGTGTCAAAACGTGTTTTTCAGCAGAAAAAAACATGTTTCTGCAAGTTTGGTCACCCCCATGCAACTTATGGGGCAGTAAAAGCACCCTTTTCAAAACGTGTTTTTCAGCCCGAAATAAACGCGTTTTTTCAGACCGCTGAATCCCTATGTAACTGCAAGGCTCAGAAGAGCCCACACACTCAGCTCTTAACCCCAGTGTGCAGAAAGTGTCAAAACGTGTTTTTCAGCAGAAATAAACATGTTTCTGCAAGTTTGGTCACCCCCATGCAACTTATGGGGCAGTAACAGCACCCTTTTCAAAACGTGTTTTTCAGCCCGAAATAAACGCGTTTTTTCAGACCGCTGAAGAGCCCACACACTCAGCTCTTAACCCCAGTGTGCAGAAAGTGTCAAAACGTGTTTTTCAGCAGAAAAAAACATGTTTCTGCAAGTTTGGTCACACCCCATGCAACTTATGGGGCAGTAACAGCACCCTTTTCAAAACGTGTTTTTCAGCACGAAATAAACGCGTTTTTTCAGACCGCTGAATCCCTATGTAACTGCAAGGCTCAGAAGAGCCCACACACTCAGCTTTTTACCCCAGTGTGCAGAAAGTGTCAAAACGTGTTTTTCAGCAGAAATAAACATGTTTCTGCAAGTTTGGTCACACCCCATGCAACTTATGGGGCAGTAACAGCACCCTTTTCAAAACGTGTTTTTCAGCACGAAATAAACGCGTTTTTTCAGACCGCTGAATCCCTATGTAACTGCAAGGCTCAGAAGAGCCCACACACTCAGCTCTTAACCCCAGTGTGCAGAAAGTGTCAAAACGTGTTTTTCAGCAGAAATAAACGTTTCTGCAAGTTTGGTCACCCCCATGCAACTTATGGGGCAGTAACAGCACCCTTTTCAAAACGTGTTTTTCAGCCCGAAATAAACGCGTTTTTTCAGACCGCTGAATCCCTATGTAACTGCAAGGCTCAGAAGAGCCCACACACTCAGATCTTAACCCCAGTGTGCAGAAAGTGTCAAAACATATATTTCAGCAGAAATAAACGTTTCTGAAAGTTTTGTCACCCCCATGCAACTTATGGGGCAGTAACAGCACACTTTTCAAAACGTGTTGTTCAGCACGAAATAAACGCGTTTTTTCAGACCGCTGAATCCCTATGTAGCTGCAAGGCTCAGAAGAGCCCACACACTCAGCTCTTAACCCCAGTGTGCAGAAAGTGTCAAAACGTGTTTTTCAGCAGAAAAAAAACATGTTTCTGCAAGTTTGGTCACCCCCATGCAACTTATGGGGCAGTAAAAGCACCCTTTTCAAAATGTGTTTTTCAGCCCGAAATAAACGCGTTTTTTCAGACCGCTGAATCCCTATGTAACTGCAAGGCTCAGAAGAGCCCACACACTCAGCTCTTAACCCCAGTGTGCAGAAAGTGTCAAAACGTGTTTTTCAGCAGAAATAAACATGTTTCTGCAAGTTTGGTCACCCCCATGCAACTTATGGGGCAGTAACAGCACCCTTTTCAAAACGTGTTTTTCAGCACGAAATAAACACGTTTTTTCAGACCGCTGAAGAGCCCACACACTCAGCTCTTAACCCCAGTGTGCAGAAAGTGTCAAAACGTGTTTTTCAGCAGAAATAAACATGTTTCTGCAAGTTTGGTCACCCACATGCAACTTATGGGGCAGTAACAGCACCCTTTTCAAAACGTGTTTTTCAGCCCGAAATAAACGCGTTTTTTCAGACCGCTGAATCCCAATGTAGCTGCAAGGCTCAGAAGAGCCCACACACTCAGCTCTTAACCCCAGTGTGCAGAAAGTGTCAAAACGTGTTTTTCAGCAGAAATAAACATGTTTCTGCAAGTTTGGTCACCCCCATGCAACTTATGGGGCAGTAACAGCACCCTTTTCAAAACGTGTTTTTCAGCACGAAATAAACGCGTTTTTTCAGACCGCTGAATCCCTATGTAACTGCAAGGCTCAGAAGAGCCCACACACTCAGCTCTTAACCCCAGTGTGCAGAAAGTGTCAAAACGTGTTTTTCAGCAGAAATAAACATGTTTCTGAAATTTGGTCACCCCCATGCAACTTATGGGGCAGTAACAGCACCCTTTTCAAAACGTGTTTTTCAGCCCGAAATAAACGCGTTTTTTCAGACCGCTGAAGAGCCCACACACTCAGTTCTTAACCCCAGTGTGCAGAAAGTATCAAAACGTGTTTTTCAGCAGAAATAAACATGTTTCTGCAAGTTTGGTCACCCCCATGCAACTTATGGGGCAGTAACAGCACTCTTTTCAAAACGTGTTTTTCAGCTCGAAATAAACGCGTATTTTCAGACCGCTGAATCCCAATGTAGCTGCAAGGCTCAGAAGAGCCCACACACTCAGCTCTTAACCCCAGTGTGCAGAAAGTGTCAAAACGTGTTTTTCAGCAGAAATAAACATGTTTCTGCAAGTTTGATCACCCCCATGCAACTTAAGGGGCAGTAACAGCACCCTTTTCAAAACGTGTTTTTCAGCACGAAATAAACGCGTTTTTTCAGACCGCTGAATCCCTATGTAACTGCAAGGCTCAGAAGAGCCCACACACTCAGCTCTTAACCCCAGTGTGCAGAAAGTGTCAAAACGTGTTTTTCAGCAGAAATAAACATGTTTCTGCAAGTTTGGTCACCCCCATGCAACTTATGGGGCAGTAACAGCACCCTTTTCAAAACGTGTTTTTCAGCCCGAAATAAACGCGTTTTTTCAGACCGCTGAAGAGCCCACACACTCAGCTCTTAACCCCAGTGTGCAGAAAGTGTCAAAACGTGTTTTTCAGCAGAAATAAACATGTTTCTGCAAGTTTGGTCACCCCCATGCAACTTATGGGGCAGTAACAGCACACTTTTCAAAACGTGTTGTTCAGCACGAAATAAACGCGTTTTTTCAGACCGCTGAATCCCTATGTAGCTGCAAGGCTCAGAAGAGCCCACACACTCAGCTCTTAACCCCAGCGTGCAGAAAGTGTCAAAACGTGTTTTTCAGCAGAAAAAAACATGTTTCTGCAAGTTTGGTCACCCCCATGCAACTTATGGGGCAGTAAAAGCACCCTTTTCAAAACGTGTTTTTCAGCCCGAAATAAACGCGTTTTTTCAGACCGCTGAATCCCTATGTAACTGCAAGGCTCAGAAGAGCCCACACACTCAGCTCTTAACCCCAGTGTGCAGAAAGTGTCAAAACGTGTTTTTCAGCAGAAATATACATGTTTCTGCAAGTTTGGTCACCCACATGCAACTTATGGGGCAGTAACAGCACCCTTTTCAAAACGTGTTTTTCAGCCCGAAATAAACGCGTTTTTTCAGACCGCTGAATCCCAATGTAGCTGCAAGGCTCAGAAGAGCCCACACACTCAGCTCTTAACCCCAGTGTGCAGAAAGTGTCAAAACGTGTTTTTCAGCAGAAATAAACATGTTTCTGCAAGTTTGGTCACCCCCATGCAACTTATGGGGCAGTAACAGCACCCTTTTCAAAACGTGTTTTTCAGCACGAAATAAACGCGTTTTTTCAGACCGCTGAATCCCTATGTAACTGCAAGGCTCAGAAGAGCCCACACACTCAGCTCTTAACCCCAGTGTGCAGAAAGTGTCAAAACGTGTTTTTCAGCAGAAATAAACATGTTTCTGCAAGTTTGGTCACCCCCATGCAACTTATGGGGCAGTAACAGCACCCTTTTCAAAACGTGTTTTTCAGGCCGAAATAAACGCGTTTTTTCAGACCGCTGAAGAGCCCACACACTCAGCTCTTAACCCCAGTGTGCAGAAAGTGTCAAAACGTGTTTTTCAGCAGAAATAAACATGTTTCTGCAAGTTTGGTCACCCCCATGCAACTTATGGGACAGTAACAGCACACTTTTCAAAACGTGTTGTTCAGCACGAAATAAACGCGTTTTTTCAGACCGCTGAATCCCTATGTAGCTGCAAGGCTCAGAAGAGCCCACACACTCAGCTCTTAACCCCAGCGTGCAGAAAGTGTCAAAACGTGTTTTTCAGCAGAAAAAAACATGTTTCTGCAAGTTTGGTCACCCCCATGCAACTTATGGGGCAGTAAAAGCACCCTTTTCAAAACGTGTTTTTCAGCCCGAAATAAACGCGTTTTTTCAGACCGCTGAATCCCTATGTAACTGCAAGGCTCAGAAGAGCCCACACACTCAGCTCTTAACCCCAGTGTGCAGAAAGTGTCAAAACGTGTTTTTCAGCAGAAATATACATGTTTCTGCAAGTTTGGTCACCCCCATGCAACTTATGGGGCAGTAACAGCACCCTTTTCAAAACGTGTTTTTCAGCCCGAAATAAACGCGTTTTTTCAGACTGCTGAAGAGCCCACACACTCAGCTCTTAACCCCAGTGTGCAGAAAGTGTCAAAACGTGTTTTTCAGCAGAAAAAAACATGTTTCTGCAAGTTTGGTCACACCCCATGCAACTTATGGGGCAGAAACAGCACCCTTTTCAAAACGTGTTTTTCAGCACGAAATTAACACGTTTTTTCAGACAGCTGAATCCCTATGTAACTGCAAGGCTCAGAAGAGCCCACACACTCAGCTCTTAACCCTAGTGTGCAGAAAGTGTCAAAACGTGTTTTTCAGCAGAAATAAACATGTTTCTGCAAGTTTGGTCACACCCCATGCAACTTATGGGGCAGTAACAGCACCCTTTTCAAAACGTGTTTTTCAGCACGAAATAAACGCGTTTTTTCAGACCGCTGAATCCCTATGTAACTGCAAGGCTCAGAAGAGCCCACACACTCAGCTCTTAACCCCAGTGTGCAGAAAGTGTCAAAACGTGTTTTTCAGCAGAAATAAACATGTTTCTGCAAGTTTGGTCACCCCCATGCAACTTATGGGGCAGTAACAGCACCCTTTTCAAAACGTGTTTTTCAGCCCGAAATAAACGCGTTTTTTCAGACCGCTGAATCCCTATGTAACTGCAAGGCTCAGAAGAGCCCACACACTCAGCTCTTAACCCCAGTGTGCAGAAAGTGTCAAAACATATAATTCAGCAGAAATAAACGTTTCTGAAAGTTTTGTCACCCCCATGCAACTTATGGGGCAGTAATAGCACACTTTTCAAAACGTGTTGTTCAGCACGAAATAAACACGTTTTTTCAGACCGCTGAATCCCTATGTAGCTGCAAGGCTCAGAAGAGCCCACACACTCAGCTCTTAACCCCAGTGTGCAGAAAGTGTCAAAACGTGTTTTTCAGCAGAAAAAAACATGTTTCTGCAAGTTTGGTCACCCCCATGCAACTTATGGGGCAGTAACAGCACCCTTTTCAAAACGTGTTTTTCAGCCCGAAATAAACGCGTTTTTTCAGACCGCTGAAGAGCCCACACACTCAGCTCTTAACCCCAGTGTGCAGAAAGTGTCAAAACGTGTTTTTCAGCAGAAAAAAACATGTTTCTGCAAGTTTGGTCACACCCCATGCAACTTATGGGGCAGTAACAGCACCCTTTTCAAAACGTGTTTTTCAGCACGAAATAAACGCGTTTTTTCAGACCGCTGAATCCCTATGTAACTGCAAGGCTCAGAAGAGCCCACACACTCAGCTTTTTACCCCAGTGTGCAGAAAGTGTCAAAACGTGTTTTTCAGCAGAAATAAACATGTTTCTGCAAGTTTGGTCACACCCCATGCAACTTATGGGGCAGTAACAGCACCCTTTTCAAAACGTGTTTTTCAGCACGAAATAAACGCGTTTTTTCAGACCGCTGAATCCCTATGTAACTGCAAGGCTCAGAAGAGCCCACACACTCAGCTCTTAACCCCAGTGTGCAGAAAGTGTCAAAACGTGTTTTTCAGCAGAAATAAACGTTTCTGCAAGTTTGGTCACCCCCATGCAACTTATGGGGCAGTAACAGCACCCTTTTCAAAACGTGTTTTTCAGCCCAAAATAAACGCGTTTTTTCAGACCGCTGAATCCCTATGTAACTGCAAGGCTCAGAAGAGCCCACACACTCAGATCTTAACCCCAGTGTGCAGAAAGTGTCAAAACATATATTTCAGCAGAAATAAACGTTTCTGAAAGTTTTGTCACCCCCATGCAACTTATGGGGCAGTAACAGCACACTTTTCAAAACGTGTTGTTCAGCACGAAATAAACGCGTTTTTTCAGACCGCTGAATCCCTATGTAGCTGCAAGGCTCAGAAGAGCCCACACACTCAGCTCTTAACCCCAGTGTGCAGAAAGTGTCAAAACGTGTTTTTCAGCAGAAAAAAAACATGTTTCTGCAAGTTTGGTCACCCCCATGCAACTTATGGGGCAGTAAAAGCACCCTTTTCAAAATGTGTTTTTCAGCCCGAAATAAACGCGTTTTTTCAGACCGCTGAATCCCTATGTAACTGCAAGGCTCAGAAGAGCCCACACACTCAGCTCTTAACCCCAGTGTGCAGAAAGTGTCAAAACGTGTTTTTCAGCAGAAATAAACATGTTTCTGCAAGTTTGGTCACCCCCATGCAACTTATGGGGCAGTAACAGCACCCTTTTCAAAACGTGTTTTTCAGCACGAAATAAACACGTTTTTTCAGACCGCTGAAGAGCCCACACACTCAGCTCTTAACCCCAGTGTGCAGAAAGTGTCAAAACGTGTTTTTCAGCAGAAATAAACATGTTTCTGCAAGTTTGGTCACCCACATGCAACTTATGGGGCAGTAACAGCACCCTTTTCAAAACGTGTTTTTCAGCCCGAAATAAACGCGTTTTTTCAGACCGCTGAATCCCAATGTAGCTGCAAGGCTCAGAAGAGCCCACACACTCAGCTCTTAACCCCAGTGTGCAGAAAGTGTCAAAACGTGTTTTTCAGCAGAAATAAACATGTTTCTGCAAGTTTGGTCACCCCCATGCAACTTATGGGGCAGTAACAGCACCCTTTTCAAAACGTGTTTTTCAGCACGAAATAAACGCGTTTTTTCAGACCGCTGAATCCCTATGTAACTGCAAGGCTCAGAAGAGCCCACACACTCAGCTCTTAACCCCAGTGTGCAGAAAGTGTCAAAACGTGTTTTTCAGCAGAAATAAACATGTTTCTGAAATTTGGTCACCCCCATGCAACTTATGGGGCAGTAACAGCACCCTTTTCAAAACGTGTTTTTCAGCCCGAAATAAACGCGTTTTTTCAGACCGCTGAAGAGCCCACACACTCAGTTCTTAACCCCAGTGTGCAGAAAGTATCAAAACGTGTTTTTCAGCAGAAATAAACATGTTTCTGCAAGTTTGGTCACCCCCATGCAACTTATGGGGCAGTAACAGCACTCTTTTCAAAACGTGTTTTTCAGCTCGAAATAAACGCGTATTTTCAGACCGCTGAATCCCAATGTAGCTGCAAGGCTCAGAAGAGCCCACACACTCAGCTCTTAACCCCAGTGTGCAGAAAGTGTCAAAACGTGTTTTTCAGCAGAAATAAACATGTTTCTGCAAGTTTGATCACCCCCATGCAACTTAAGGGGCAGTAACAGCACCCTTTTCAAAACGTGTTTTTCAGCACGAAATAAACGCGTTTTTTCAAACCGCTGAATCCCTATGTAGCTGCAAGGCTCAGAGGAGCCCACACACTCAGCTCTTAACCCCAGTGTGCAGAAAGTGTCAAAACGTGTTTTTCAGCAGAAATAAACATGTTTCTGCAAGTTTGGTCACCCCCATGCAACTTATGGGGCAGTAACAGCACCCTTTTCAAAACGTGTTTTTCAGCCCGAAATAAACGCGTTTTTTCAGACCGCTGAATCCCTATGTAACTACAAGGCTCAGAAGAGCCCACACACTCAGCTCTTAACCCCAGTGTGCAGAAAGTGTCAAAACGTGTTTTTCAGCAGAAATAAACATGTTTCTGCAAGTTTGATCACCCCCATGCAACTTATGGGGCAGTAACAGCACCCTTTTCAAAACGTGTTTTTCAGCCCGAAATAAACGCGTTTTTTCAGACCGCTGAAGAGCCCACACACTCAGCTCTTAACCCCAGTGTGCAGAAAGTGTCAAAACGTGTTTTTCAGCAGAAAAAAACATGTTTCTGCAAGTTTGGTCACCCCCATGCAACTTATGGGGCAGTAACAGCACTCTTTTCAAAACGTGTTTTTCAGCTCGAAATAAATGCGTATTTTCAGACCGCTGAATCCCAATGTAGCTGCAAGGCTCAGAAGAGCCCACACACTCAGCTCTTATCCCCAGTGTGCAGAAAGTGTCAAAACGTGTTTTTCAGCAGAAATAAACATGTTTCTGCAAGTTTGGTCACCCACATGCAACTTATGGGGCAGTAACAGTACCCTTTTCAAAACGTGTTTTTCAGCTCGAAATAAACGCGTTTTTTCATACCGCTGAATCCCTATGTAACTGCAAGGCTCAGAAGAGCCCACACACTCAGCTCTTAACCCCAGTGTGCAGAAAGTGTCAAAACGTGTTTTTCAGCAGAAATAAACATGTTTCTGCAAGTTTGATCACCCCCATGCAACTTATGGGGCAGTAACAGCACCCTTTTCAAAACATGTTTTTCAGCCTGAAATAAACGCGTTTTTTCAGACCGCTGAAGAGCCCACACACTCAGTTCTTAACCCCAGTGTGCAGAAAGTGTCAAAACGTGTTTTTCAGCAGAAATAAACATGTTTCTGCAAGTTTGGTCACCCCCATGCAACTTATGGGGCAGTAACAGCACACTTTGCAAAACGTGTTGTTCAGCACGAAATAAACGCGTTTTTTCAGACCGCTGAATCCCTATGTAGCTGCAAGGCTCAGAAAAGCCCACACACTCAGCTCTTAACCCCAGTGTGCAGAAAGTGTCAAAACGTGTTTTTCAGCAGAAAAAAACATGTTTCTGCAAGTTTGGTCACACCCATGCAACTTATGGGGCAGCAACAGCACACTTTTCAAAACGTGTTTTTCAGCCCGAAATAAACGCGTTTTTTCAGACCGCTGAATCCCTATGTAACTGCAAGGCTCAGAAGAGCCCACACACTCAGCTCTTAACCCCAGTGTGCAGAAAGTGTCAAAACGTGTTTTTCAGCAGAAATAAACATGTTTCTGCAAGTTTGGTCACACCCCATGCAACTTATGGGGCAGTAACAGCACCCTTTTCAAAACGTGTTTTTCAGCACGAAATAAACGCGTTTTTTCAGACCGCTGAATCCCTATGTAACTGCAAGGCTCAGAAGAGCCCACACACTCAGCTCTTAACCCCAGTGTGCAGAAAGTGTCAAAACGTGTTTTTCAGCAGAAATAAACATGTTTCTGCAAGTTTGGTCACCCCCATGCAACTTATGGGGCAGTAACAGCACCCTTTTCAAAACGTGTTTTTCAGCCCGAAATAAACGCGTTTTTTCAGACCGCTGAAGAGCCCACACACTCAGCTCTTAACCCCAGTGTGCAGAAAGTGTCAAAACGTGTTTTTCAGCAGAAATAAACATGTTTCTGCAAGTTTGGTCACCCCCATGCAACTTATGGGGCAGTAACAGCACCCTTTTCAAAACGTGTTTTTCAGCCCGAAATAAACGCGTTTTTTCAGACCGCTGAATCCCTATGTAACTGCAAGGCTCAGAAGAGCCCACACACTCAGCTCTTAACCCCAGTGTGCAGAAAGTGTCAAAACGTGTTTTTCAGCAGAAATAAACATGTTTCTGCAAGTTTGATCACCCTCATGCAACTTATGGGGCAGTAACAGCACCCTTTTCAAAACGTGTTTTTCAGCCCGAAATAAACGCGTTTTTTCAGACCGCTGAAGAGCCCACACACTCAGTTCTTAACCCCAGTGTGCAGAAAGTGTCAAAACGTGTTTTTCAGCAGAAATAAACATGTTTCTGCAAGTTTGGTCACCCCCATGCAACTTATGGGGCAGTAACAGCACCCTTTTCAAAACGTGTTTTTCAGCCCGAAATAAACGCGTTTTTTCAGACCGCTGAATCCCTATGTAACTGCAAGGCTCAGAAGAGCCCACACACTCAGCTCTTAACCCCAGTGTGCAGAAAGTGTCAAAACGTGTTTTTCAGCAGAAATAAACATGTTTCTGCAAGTTTGGTCACCCCCATGCAACTTATGGGGCAGTAACAGCACCCTTTTCAAAACGTGTTTTTCAGCCCGAAATAAACGCGTTTTTTCAGACCGCTGAAGAGCCCACACACTCAGCTCTTAACCCCAGTGTGCAGAAAGTGTCAAAACGTGTTTTTCAGCAGAAAAAAACATGTTTCTGCAAGTTTGGTCACCCCCATGCAACTTATGGGGCAGTAACAGCACTCTTTTCAAAACGTGTTTTTCAGCTCGAAATAAACGCGTATTTTCAGCCGCTGAATCCCAATGTAGCTGCAAGGCTCAGAAGAGCCCACACACTCAGCTCTTAACCCCAGTGTGCAGAAAGTGTCAAAACGTGTTTTTCAGCAGAAATAAACATGTTTCTGCAAGTTTGGTCACCCACATGCAACTTATGGGGCAGTAACAGTACCCTTTTCAAAACGTGTTTTTCAGCTCGAAATAAACGCGTTTTTTCATACCGCTGAATCCCTATGTAACTGCAAGGCTCAGAAGAGCCCACACACTCAGCTCTTAACCCCAGTGTGCAGAAAGTGTCAAAACGTGTTTTTCAGCAGAAATAAACATGTTTCTGCAAGTTTGATCACCCCCATGCAACTTATGGGGCAGTAACAGCACCCTTTTCAAAACATGTTTTTCAGCCTGAAATAAACGCGTTTTTTCAGACCGCTGAAGAGCCCACACACTCAGTTCTTAACCCCAGTGTGCAGAAAGTGTCAAAACGTGTTTTTCAGCAGAAATAAACATGTTTCTGCAAGTTTGGTCACCCCCATGCAACTTATGGGGCAGTAACAGCACACTTTGCAAAACGTGTTGTTCAGCACGAAATAAACGCGTTTTTTCAGACCGCTGAATCCCTATGTAGCTGCAAGGCTCAGAAAAGCCCACACACTCAGCTCTTAACCCCAGTGTGCAGAAAGTGTCAAAACGTGTTTTTCAGCAGAAAAAAACATGTTTCTGCAAGTTTGGTCACACCCATGCAACTTATGGGGCAGCAACAGCACCCTTTTCAAAACGTGTTTTTCAGCCCGAAATAAACGCGTTTTTTCAGACCGCTGAATCCCTATGTAACTGCAAGGCTCAGAAGAGCCCACACACTCAGCTCTTAACCCCAGTGTGCAGAAAGTGTCAAAACGTGTTTTTCAGCAGAAATAAACATATTTCTGCAAGTTTGGTCACCCCCATGCAACTTATGGGGCAGTAACAGCACCCTTTTCAAAACGTGTTTTTCAGCCCGAAATAAACGCGTTTTTTCAGACCGCTGAAGAGCCCACACACTCAGCTCTTAACCCCAGTGTGCAGAAAGTGTCAAAACGTGTTTTTCAGCAGAAATAAACATGTTTCTGCAAGTTTGGTCACCCCCATGCAACTTATGGGGCAGTAAAAGCACCCTTTTCAAAACGTGTTTTTCAGCCCGAAATAAACGCGTTTTTTCAGACCGCTGAATCCCTATGTAACTGCAAGGCTCAGAAGAGCCCACACACTCAGCTCTTAACCCCAGTGTGCAGAAAGTGTCAAAACGTGTTTTTCAGCAGAAATAAACATGTTTCTGCAAGTTTGGTCACCCCCATGCAACTTATGGGGCAGTAACAGCACCCTTTTCAAAACGTGTTTTTCAGCACGAAATAAACGCGTTTTTTCAGACCGCTGAAGAGCCCACACACTCAGCTCTTAACCCCAGTGTGCAGAAAGTGTCAAAACGTGTTTTTCAGCAGAAAAAAACATGTTTCTGCAAGTTTGGTCACCCCCATGCAACTTATGGGGCAGTAACAGCACTCTTTTCAAAACGTGTTTTTCAGCTCGAAATAAACGCGTATTTTCAGACCGCTGAATCCCAATGTAGCTGCAAGGCTCAGAAGAGCCCACACACTCAGCTCTTAACCCCAGTGTGCAGAAAGTGTCAAAACGTGTTTTTCAGCAGAAATAAACATGTTTCTGCAAGTTTGGTCACCCCCATGCAACTTATGGGGCAGTAACAGCACCCTTTTCAAAACGTGTTTTTCAGCCCGAAATAAACGCGTTTTTTCATACCGCTGAATCCCTATGTAACTGAAAAGGCTCAGAAGAGCCCACACACTCAGCTCTTAACCCCAGTGTGCAGAAAGTGTCAAAACATATATTTCAGCAGAAATAAACGTTTCTGAAAGTTTTGTCACCCCCATGCAACTTATGGGGCAGTAACAGCACCCTTTTCAAAACATGTTTTTCAGCCTGAAATAAACGCGTTTTTTCAGACCGCTGAAGAGCCCACACACTCAGTTCTTAACCCCAGTGTGCAGAAAGTGTCAAAACGTGTTTTTCAGCAGAAATAAACATGTTTCTGCAAGTTTGGTCACCCCCATGCAACTTATGGGGCAGTAACAGCACACTTTGCAAAACGTGTTGTTCAGCACGAAATAAACGCGTTTTTTCAGACCGCTGAATCCCTATGTAGCTGCAAGGCTCAGAAAAGCCCACACACTCAGCTCTTAACCCCAGTGTGCAGAAAGTGTCAAAACGTGTTTTTCAGCAGAAAAAAACATGTTTCTGCAAGTTTGGTCACACCCATGCAACTTATTGGGCAGCAACAGCACACTTTTCAAAACGTGTTTTTCAGCCCGAAATAAACGCGTTTTTTCAGACCGCTGAATCCCTATGTAACTGCAAGGCTCAGAAGAGCCCACACACTCAGCTCTTAACCCCAGTGTGCAGAAAGTGTCAAAACGTGTTTTTCAGCAGAAATAAACA
Organism: Lepisosteus platostomus; assembly: GCF_059453375.1. Lineage (NCBI taxonomy): Eukaryota > Metazoa > Chordata > Actinopteri > Semionotiformes > Lepisosteidae > Lepisosteus > Lepisosteus platostomus. The sequence goes on from NC_142612.1 coordinate 36,767,558, forward strand.
TGTTTCTGCAAGTTTGGTCACACCCCATGCAACTTATGGGGCAGTAACAGCACCCTTTTCAAAACGTGTTTTTCAGCACGAAATAAACGCGTTTTTTCAGACCGCTGAATCCCTATGTAACTGCAAGGCTCAGAAGAGCCCACACACTCAGCTCTTAACCCCAGTGTGCAGAAAGTGTCAAAACGTGTTTTTCAGCAGAAATAAACATGTTTCTGCAAGTTTGGTCACCCCCATGCAACTTATGGGGCAGTAACAGCACCCTTTTCAAAACGTGTTTTTCAGCCCGAAATAAACGCGTTTTTTCAGACCGCTGAAGAGCCCACACACTCAGCTCTTAACCCCAGTGTGCAGAAAGTGTCAAAACGTGTTTTTCAGCAGAAATAAACATGTTTCTGCAAGTTTGGTCACCCCCATGCAACTTATGGGGCAGTAACAGCACCCTTTTCAAAACGTGTTTTTCAGCCCGAAATAAACGCGTTTTTTCAGACCGCTGAATCCCTATGTAACTGCAAGGCTCAGAAGAGCCCACACACTCAGCTCTTAACCCCAGTGTGCAGAAAGTGTCAAAACGTGTTTTTCAGCAGAAATAAACATGTTTCTGCAAGTTTGATCACCCTCATGCAACTTATGGGGCAGTAACAGCACCCTTTTCAAAACGTGTTTTTCAGCCCGAAATAAACGCGTTTTTTCAGACCGCTGAAGAGCCCACACACTCAGTTCTTAACCCCAGTGTGCAGAAAGTGTCAAAACGTGTTTTTCAGCAGAAATAAACATGTTTCTGCAAGTTTGGTCACCCCCATGCAACTTATGGGGCAGTAACAGCACCCTTTTCAAAACGTGTTTTTCAGCCCGAAATAAACGCGTTTTTTCAGACCGCTGAAGAGCCCACACACTCAGCTCTTAACCCCAGTGTGCAGAAAGTGTCAAAACGTGTTTTTCAGCAGAAATAAACATGTTTCTGCAAGTTTGGTCACCCCCATGCAACTTATGGGGCAGTAACAGCACCCTTTTCAAAACGTGTTTTTCAGCCCGAAATAAACGCGTTTTTTCAGACCGCTGAATCCCTATGTAACTGCAAGGCTCAGAAGAGCCCACACACTCAGCTCTTAACCCCAGTGTGCAGAAAGTGTCAAAACGTGTTTTTCAGCAGAAATAAACATGTTTCTGCAAGTTTGATCACCCTCATGCAACTTATGGGGCAGTAACAGCACCCTTTTCAAAACGTGTTTTTCAGCCCGAAATAAACGCGTTTTTTCAGACCGCTGAAGAGCCCACACACTCAGTTCTTAACCCCAGTGTGCAGAAAGTGTCAAAACGTGTTTTTCAGCAGAAATAAACATGTTTCTGCAAGTTTGGTCACCCCCATGCAACTTATGGGGCAGTAACAGCACCCTTTTCAAAACGTGTTTTTCAGCCCGAAATAAACGCGTTTTTTCAGACCGCTGAATCCCTATGTAACTGCAAGGCTCAGAAGAGCCCACACACTCAGCTCTTAACCCCAGTGTGCAGAAAGTGTCAAAACGTGTTTTTCAGCAGAAATAAACATGTTTCTGCAAGTTTGGTCACCCCCATGCAACTTATGGGGCAGTAACAGCACCCTTTTCAAAACGTGTTTTTCAGCCCGAAATAAACGCGTTTTTTCAGACCGCTGAAGAGCCCACACACTCAGCTCTTAACCCCAGTGTGCAGAAAGTGTCAAAACGTGTTTTTCAGCAGAAAAAAACATGTTTCTGCAAGTTTGGTCACCCCCATGCAACTTATGGGGCAGTAACAGCACTCTTTTCAAAACGTGTTTTTCAGCTCGAAATAAACGCGTATTTTCAGCCGCTGAATCCCAATGTAGCTGCAAGGCTCAGAAGAGCCCACACACTCAGCTCTTAACCCCAGTGTGCAGAAAGTGTCAAAACGTGTTTTTCAGCAGAAATAAACATGTTTCTGCAAGTTTGGTCACCCACATGCAACTTATGGGGCAGTAACAGTACCCTTTTCAAAACGTGTTTTTCAGCTCGAAATAAACGCGTTTTTTCATACCGCTGAATCCCTATGTAACTGCAAGGCTCAGAAGAGCCCACACACTCAGCTCTTAACCCCAGTGTGCAGAAAGTGTCAAAACGTGTTTTTCAGCAGAAATAAACATGTTTCTGCAAGTTTGATCACCCCCATGCAACTTATGGGGCAGTAACAGCACCCTTTTCAAAACATGTTTTTCAGCCTGAAATAAACGCGTTTTTTCAGACCGCTGAAGAGCCCACACACTCAGTTCTTAACCCCAGTGTGCAGAAAGTGTCAAAACGTGTTTTTCAGCAGAAATAAACATGTTTCTGCAAGTTTGGTCACCCCCATGCAACTTATGGGGCAGTAACAGCACACTTTGCAAAACGTGTTGTTCAGCACGAAATAAACGCGTTTTTTCAGACCGCTGAATCCCTATGTAGCTGCAAGGCTCAGAAAAGCCCACACACTCAGCTCTTAACCCCAGTGTGCAGAAAGTGTCAAAACGTGTTTTTCAGCAGAAAAAAACATGTTTCTGCAAGTTTGGTCACACCCATGCAACTTATGGGGCAGCAACAGCACCCTTTTCAAAACGTGTTTTTCAGCCCGAAATAAACGCGTTTTTTCAGACCGCTGAATCCCTATGTAACTGCAAGGCTCAGAAGAGCCCACACACTCAGCTCTTAACCCCAGTGTGCAGAAAGTGTCAAAACGTGTTTTTCAGCAGAAATAAACATATTTCTGCAAGTTTGGTCACCCCCATGCAACTTATGGGGCAGTAACAGCACCCTTTTCAAAACGTGTTTTTCAGCCCGAAATAAACGCGTTTTTTCAGACCGCTGAAGAGCCCACACACTCAGCTCTTAACCCCAGTGTGCAGAAAGTGTCAAAACGTGTTTTTCAGCAGAAATAAACATGTTTCTGCAAGTTTGGTCACCCCCATGCAACTTATGGGGCAGTAAAAGCACCCTTTTCAAAACGTGTTTTTCAGCCCGAAATAAACGCGTTTTTTCAGACCGCTGAATCCCTATGTAACTGCAAGGCTCAGAAGAGCCCACACACTCAGCTCTTAACCCCAGTGTGCAGAAAGTGTCAAAACGTGTTTTTCAGCAGAAATAAACATGTTTCTGCAAGTTTGGTCACCCCCATGCAACTTATGGGGCAGTAACAGCACCCTTTTCAAAACGTGTTTTTCAGCACGAAATAAACGCGTTTTTTCAGACCGCTGAAGAGCCCACACACTCAGCTCTTAACCCCAGTGTGCAGAAAGTGTCAAAACGTGTTTTTCAGCAGAAAAAAACATGTTTCTGCAAGTTTGGTCACCCCCATGCAACTTATGGGGCAGTAACAGCACTCTTTTCAAAACGTGTTTTTCAGCTCGAAATAAACGCGTATTTTCAGACCGCTGAATCCCAATGTAGCTGCAAGGCTCAGAAGAGCCCACACACTCAGCTCTTAACCCCAGTGTGCAGAAAGTGTCAAAACGTGTTTTTCAGCAGAAATAAACATGTTTCTGCAAGTTTGGTCACCCCCATGCAACTTATGGGGCAGTAACAGCACCCTTTTCAAAACGTGTTTTTCAGCCCGAAATAAACGCGTTTTTTCATACCGCTGAATCCCTATGTAACTGAAAAGGCTCAGAAGAGCCCACACACTCAGCTCTTAACCCCAGTGTGCAGAAAGTGTCAAAACATATATTTCAGCAGAAATAAACGTTTCTGAAAGTTTTGTCACCCCCATGCAACTTATGGGGCAGTAACAGCACCCTTTTCAAAACATGTTTTTCAGCCTGAAATAAACGCGTTTTTTCAGACCGCTGAAGAGCCCACACACTCAGTTCTTAACCCCAGTGTGCAGAAAGTGTCAAAACGTGTTTTTCAGCAGAAATAAACATGTTTCTGCAAGTTTGGTCACCCCCATGCAACTTATGGGGCAGTAACAGCACACTTTGCAAAACGTGTTGTTCAGCACGAAATAAACGCGTTTTTTCAGACCGCTGAATCCCTATGTAGCTGCAAGGCTCAGAAAAGCCCACACACTCAGCTCTTAACCCCAGTGTGCAGAAAGTGTCAAAACGTGTTTTTCAGCAGAAAAAAACATGTTTCTGCAAGTTTGGTCACACCCATGCAACTTATTGGGCAGCAACAGCACACTTTTCAAAACGTGTTTTTCAGCCCGAAATAAACGCGTTTTTTCAGACCGCTGAATCCCTATGTAACTGCAAGGCTCAGAAGAGCCCACACACTCAGCTCTTAACCCCAGTGTGCAGAAAGTGTCAAAACGTGTTTTTCAGCAGAAATAAACATGTTTCTGCAAGTTTGGTCACACCCCATGCAACTTATGGGGCAGTAACAGCACCCTTTTCAAAACGTGTTTTTCAGCACGAAATAAACGCGTTTTTTCAGACCGCTGAATCCCTATGTAACTGCAAGGCTCAGAAGAGCCCACACACTCAGCTCTTAACCCCAGTGTGCAGAAAGTGTCAAAACGTGTTTTTCAGCAGAAATAAACATGTTTCTGCAAGTTTGGTCACCCCCATGCAACTTATGGGGCAGTAACAGCACCCTTTTCAAAACGTGTTTTTCAGCCCGAAATAAACGCGTTTTTTCAGACCGCTGAAGAGCCCACACACTCAGCTCTTAACCCCAGTGTGCAGAAAGTGTCAAAACGTGTTTTTCAGCAGAAATAAACATGTTTCTGCAAGTTTGGTCACCCCCATGCAACTTATGGGGCAGTAACAGCACCCTTTTCAAAACGTGTTTTTCAGCCCGAAATAAACGCGTTTTTTCAGACCGCTGAATCCCTATGTAACTGCAAGGCTCAGAAGAGCCCACACACTCAGCTCTTAACCCCAGTGTGCAGAAAGTGTCAAAACGTGTTTTTCAGCAGAAATAAACATGTTTCTGCAAGTTTGATCACCCTCATGCAACTTATGGGGCAGTAACAGCACCCTTTTCAAAACGTGTTTTTCAGCCCGAAATAAACGCGTTTTTTCAGACCGCTGAAGAGCCCACACACTCAGTTCTTAACCCCAGTGTGCAGAAAGTGTCAAAACGTGTTTTTCAGCAGAAATAAACATGTTTCTGCAAGTTTGGTCACCCCCATGCAACTTATGGGGCAGTAACAGCACCCTTTTCAAAACGTGTTTTTCAGCCCGAAATAAACGCGTTTTTTCAGACCGCTGAATCCCTATGTAACTGCAAGGCTCAGAAGAGCCCACACACTCAGCTCTTAACCCCAGTGTGCAGAAAGTGTCAAAACGTGTTTTTCAGCAGAAATAAACATGTTTCTGCAAGTTTGGTCACCCCCATGCAACTTATGGGGCAGTAACAGCACCCTTTTCAAAACGTGTTTTTCAGCCCGAAATAAACGCGTTTTTTCAGACCGCTGAAGAGCCCACACACTCAGCTCTTAACCCCAGTGTGCAGAAAGTGTCAAAACGTGTTTTTCAGCAGAAAAAAACATGTTTCTGCAAGTTTGGTCACCCCCATGCAACTTATGGGGCAGTAACAGCACTCTTTTCAAAACGTGTTTTTCAGCTCGAAATAAACGCGTATTTTCAGACCGCTGAATCCCAATGTAGCTGCAAGGCTCAGAAGAGCCCACACACTCAGCTCTTAACCCCAGTGTGCAGAAAGTGTCAAAACGTGTTTTTCAGCAGAAATAAACATGTTTCTGCAAGTTTGGTCACCCCCATGCAACTTTTGGGGCAGTAACAGCACCCTTTTCAAAACGTGTTTTTCAGCACGAAATAAACGCGTTTTTTCAGACCGCTGAATCCCTATGTAACTGCAAGGCTCAGAAGAGCCCACACACTCAGCTCTTAACCCCAGTGTGCAGAAAGTGTCAAAACGTGTTTTTCAGCAGAAATAAACATGTTTCTGAAATTTGGTCACCCCCATGCAACTTATGGGGCAGTAACAGCACCCTTTTCAAAACGTGTTTTTCAGCCCGAAATAAACGCGTTTTTTCAGACCGCTGAAGAGCCCACACACTCAGTTCTTAACCCCAGTGTGCAGAAAGTATCAAAACGTGTTTTTCAGCAGAAATAAACATGTTTCTGCAAGTTTGGTCACCCCCATGCAACTTATGGGGCAGTAACAGCACTCTTTTCAAAACGTGTTTTTCAGCTCGAAATAAACGCGTATTTTCAGACCGCTGAATCCCAATGTAGCTGCAAGGCTCAGAAGAGCCCACACACTCAGCTCTTAACCCCAGTGTGCAGAAAGTGTCAAAACGTGTTTTTCAGCAGAAATAAACATGTTTCTGCAAGTTTGATCACCCCCATGCAACTTAAGGGGCAGTAACAGCACCCTTTTCAAAACGTGTTTTTCAGCACGAAATAAACGCGTTTTTTCAAACCGCTGAATCCCTATGTAGCTGCAAGGCTCAGAGGAGCCCACACACTCAGCTCTTAACCCCAGTGTGCAGAAAGTGTCAAAACGTGTTTTTCAGCAGAAATAAACATGTTTCTGCAAGTTTGGTCACCCCCATGCAACTTATGGGGCAGTAACAGCACCCTTTTCAAAACGTGTTTTTCAGCCCGAAATAAACGCGTTTTTTCAGACCGCTGAATCCCTATGTAACTACAAGGCTCAGAAGAGCCCACACACTCAGCTCTTAACCCCAGTGTGCAGAAAGTGTCAAAACGTGTTTTTCAGCAGAAATAAACATGTTTCTGCAAGTTTGATCACCCCCATGCAACTTATGGGGCAGTAACAGCACCCTTTTCAAAACGTGTTTTTCAGCCCGAAATAAACGCGTTTTTTCAGACCGCTGAAGAGCCCACACACTCAGCTCTTAACCCCAGTGTGCAGAAAGTGTCAAAACGTGTTTTTCAGCAGAAAAAAACATGTTTCTGCAAGTTTGGTCACCCCCATGCAACTTATGGGGCAGTAACAGCACTCTTTTCAAAACGTGTTTTTCAGCTCGAAATAAATGCGTATTTTCAGACCGCTGAATCCCAATGTAGCTGCAAGGCTCAGAAGAGCCCACACACTCAGCTCTTATCCCCAGTGTGCAGAAAGTGTCAAAACGTGTTTTTCAGCAGAAATAAACATGTTTCTGCAAGTTTGGTCACCCACATGCAACTTATGGGGCAGTAACAGTACCCTTTTCAAAACGTGTTTTTCAGCTCGAAATAAACGCGTTTTTTCATACCGCTGAATCCCTATGTAACTGCAAGGCTCAGAAGAGCCCACACACTCAGCTCTTAACCCCAGTGTGCAGAAAGTGTCAAAACGTGTTTTTCAGCAGAAATAAACATGTTTCTGCAAGTTTGGTCACCCCCATGCAACTTATGGGGCAGTAACAGCACACTTTGCAAAACGTGTTGTTCAGCACGAAATAAACGCGTTTTTTCAGACCGCTGAATCCCTATGTAGCTGCAAGGCTCAGAAAAGCCCACACACTCAGCTCTTAACCCCAGTGTGCAGAAAGTGTCAAAACGTGTTTTTCAGCAGAAAAAAACATGTTTCTGCAAGTTTGGTCACACCCATGCAACTTATGGGGCAGCAACAGCACCCTTTTCAAAACGTGTTTTTCAGCCCGAAATAAACGCGTTTTTTCAGACCGCTGAATCCCTATGTAACTGCAAGGCTCAGAAGAGCCCACACACTCAGCTCTTAACCCCAGTGTGCAGAAAGTGTCAAAACGTGTTTTTCAGCAGAAATAAACATATTTCTGCAAGTTTGGTCACCCCCATGCAACTTATGGGGCAGTAACAGCACCCTTTTCAAAACGTGTTTTTCAGCCCGAAATAAACGCGTTTTTTCAGACCGCTGAAGAGCCCACACACTCAGCTCTTAACCCCAGTGTGCAGAAAGTGTCAAAACGTGTTTTTCAGCAGAAATAAACATGTTTCTGCAAGTTTGGTCACCCCCATGCAACTTATGGGGCAGTAAAAGCACCCTTTTCAAAACGTGTTTTTCAGCCCGAAATAAACGCGTTTTTTCAGACCGCTGAATCCCTATGTAACTGCAAGGCTCAGAAGAGCCCACACACTCAGCTCTTAACCCCAGTGTGCAGAAAGTGTCAAAACGTGTTTTTCAGCAGAAATAAACATGTTTCTGCAAGTTTGGTCACCCCCATGCAACTTATGGGGCAGTAACAGCACCCTTTTCAAAACGTGTTTTTCAGCACGAAATAAACGCGTTTTTTCAGACCGCTGAAGAGCCCACACACTCAGCTCTTAACCCCAGTGTGCAGAAAGTGTCAAAACGTGTTTTTCAGCAGAAAAAAACATGTTTCTGCAAGTTTGGTCACCCCCATGCAACTTATGGGGCAGTAACAGCACTCTTTTCAAAACGTGTTTTTCAGCTCGAAATAAACGCGTATTTTCAGACCGCTGAATCCCAATGTAGCTGCAAGGCTCAGAAGAGCCCACACACTCAGCTCTTAACCCCAGTGTGCAGAAAGTGTCAAAACGTGTTTTTCAGCAGAAATAAACATGTTTCTGCAAGTTTGGTCACCCCCATGCAACTTATGGGGCAGTAACAGCACCCTTTTCAAAACGTGTTTTTCAGCCCGAAATAAACGCGTTTTTTCATACCGCTGAATCCCTATGTAACTGAAAAGGCTCAGAAGAGCCCACACACTCAGCTCTTAACCCCAGTGTGCAGAAAGTGTCAAAACATATATTTCAGCAGAAATAAACGTTTCTGAAAGTTTTGTCACCCCCATGCAACTTATGGGGCAGTAACAGCACCCTTTTCAAAACATGTTTTTCAGCCTGAAATAAACGCGTTTTTTCAGACCGCTGAAGAGCCCACACACTCAGTTCTTAACCCCAGTGTGCAGAAAGTGTCAAAACGTGTTTTTCAGCAGAAATAAACATGTTTCTGCAAGTTTGGTCACCCCCATGCAACTTATGGGGCAGTAACAGCACACTTTGCAAAACGTGTTGTTCAGCACGAAATAAACGCGTTTTTTCAGACCGCTGAATCCCTATGTAGCTGCAAGACTCAGAAAAGCCCACACACTCAGCTCTTAACCCCAGTGTGCAGAAAGTGTCAAAACGTGTTTTTCAGCAGAAAAAAACATGTTTCTGCAAGTTTGGTCACACCCATGCAACTTATTGGGCAGCAACAGCACACTTTTCAAAACGTGTTTTTCAGCCCGAAATAAACGCGTTTTTTCAGACCGCTGAATCCCTATGTAACTGCAAGGCTCAGAAGAGCCCACACACTCAGCTCTTAACCCCAGTGTGCAGAAAGTGTCAAAACGTGTTTTTCAGCAGAAATAAACATGTTTCTGCAAGTTTGGTCACACCCCATGCAACTTATGGGGCAGTAACAGCACCCTTTTCAAAACGTGTTTTTCAGCACGAAATAAACGCGTTTTTTCAGACCGCTGAATCCCTATGTAACTGCAAGGCTCAGAAGAGCCCACACACTCAGCTCTTAACCCCAGTGTGCAGAAAGTGTCAAAACGTGTTTTTCAGCAGAAATAAACATGTTTCTGCAAGTTTGGTCACCCCCATGCAACTTATGGGGCAGTAACAGCACCCTTTTCAAAACGTGTTTTTCAGCCCGAAATAAACGCGTTTTTTCAGACCGCTGAAGAGCCCACACACTCAGCTCTTAACCCCAGTGTGCAGAAAGTGTCAAAACGTGTTTTTCAGCAGAAATAAACATGTTTCTGCAAGTTTGGTCACCCCCATGCAACTTATGGGGCAGTAACAGCACCCTTTTCAAAACGTGTTTTTCAGCCCGAAATAAACGCGTTTTTTCAGACCGCTGAATCCCTATGTAACTGCAAGGCTCAGAAGAGCCCACACACTCAGCTCTTAACCCCAGTGTGCAGAAAGTGTCAAAACGTGTTTTTCAGCAGAAATAAACATGTTTCTGCAAGTTTGATCACCCTCATGCAACTTATGGGGCAGTAACAGCACCCTTTTCAAAACGTGTTTTTCAGCCCGAAATAAACGCGTTTTTTCAGACCGCTGAAGAGCCCACACACTCAGTTCTTAACCCCAGTGTGCAGAAAGTGTCAAAACGTGTTTTTCAGCAGAAATAAACATGTTTCTGCAAGTTTGGTCACCCCCATGCAACTTATGGGGCAGTAACAGCACCCTTTTCAAAACGTGTTTTTCAGCCCGAAATAAACGCGTTTTTTCAGACCGCTGAATCCCTATGTAACTGCAAGGCTCAGAAGAGCCCACACACTCAGCTCTTAACCCCAGTGTGCAGAAAGTGTCAAAACGTGTTTTTCAGCAGAAATAAACATGTTTCTGCAAGTTTGGTCACCCCCATGCAACTTATGGGGCAGTAACAGCACCCTTTTCAAAACGTGTTTTTCAGCCCGAAATAAACGCGTTTTTTCAGACCGCTGAAGAGCCCACACACTCAGCTCTTAACCCCAGTGTGCAGAAAGTGTCAAAACGTGTTTTTCAGCAGAAAAAAACATGTTTCTGCAAGTTTGGTCACCCCCATGCAACTTATGGGGCAGTAACAGCACTCTTTTCAAAACGTGTTTTTCAGCTCGAAATAAACGCGTATTTTCAGACCGCTGAATCCCAATGTAGCTGCAAGGCTCAGAAGAGCCCACACACTCAGCTCTTAACCCCAGTGTGCAGAAAGTGTCAAAACGTGTTTTTCAGCAGAAATAAACATGTTTCTGCAAGTTTGGTCACCCCCATGCAACTTATGGGGCAGTAACAGCACCCTTTTCAAAACGTGTTTTTCAGCACGAAATAAACGCGTTTTTTCAGACCGCTGAATCCCTATGTAACTGCAAGGCTCAGAAGAGCCCACACACTCAGCTCTTAACCCCAGTGTGCAGAAAGTGTCAAAACGTGTTTTTCAGCAGAAATAAACATGTTTCTGAAATTTGGTCACCCCCATGCAACTTATGGGGCAGTAACAGCACCCTTTTCAAAACGTGTTTTTCAGCCCGAAATAAACGCGTTTTTTCAGACCGCTGAAGAGCCCACACACTCAGTTCTTAACCCCAGTGTGCAGAAAGTATCAAAACGTGTTTTTCAGCAGAAATAAACATGTTTCTGCAAGTTTGGTCACCCCCATGCAACTTATGGGGCAGTAACAGCACTCTTTTCAAAACGTGTTTTTCAGCTCGAAATAAACGCGTATTTTCAGACCGCTGAATCCCAATGTAGCTGCAAGGCTCAGAAGAGCCCACACACTCAGCTCTTAACCCCAGTGTGCAGAAAGTGTCAAAACGTGTTTTTCAGCAGAAATAAACATGTTTCTGCAAGTTTGATCACCCCCATGCAACTTAAGGGGCAGTAACAGCACCCTTTTCAAAACGTGTTTTTCAGCACGAAATAAACGCGTTTTTTCAAACCGCTGAATCCCTATGTAGCTGCAAGGCTCAGAGGAGCCCACACACTCAGCTCTTAACCCCAGTGTGCAGAAAGTGTCAAAACGTGTTTTTCAGCAGAAATAAACATGTTTCTGCAAGTTTGGTCACCCCCATGCAACTTATGGGGCAGTAACAGCACCCTTTTCAAAACGTGTTTTTCAGCCCGAAATAAACGCGTTTTTTCAGACCGCTGAATCCCTATGTAACTACAAGGCTCAGAAGAGCCCACACACTCAGCTCTTAACCCCAGTGTGCAGAAAGTGTCAAAACGTGTTTTTCAGCAGAAATAAACATGTTTCTGCAAGTTTGATCACCCCCATGCAACTTATGGGGCAGTAACAGCACCCTTTTCAAAACGTGTTTTTCAGCCCGAAATAAACGCGTTTTTTCAGACCGCTGAAGAGCCCACACACTCAGCTCTTAACCCCAGTGTGCAGAAAGTGTCAAAACGTGTTTTTCAGCAGAAAAAAACATGTTTCTGCAAGTTTGGTCACCCCCATGCAACTTATGGGGCAGTAACAGCACTCTTTTCAAAACGTGTTTTTCAGCTCGAAATAAATGCGTATTTTCAGACCGCTGAATCCCAATGTAGCTGCAAGGCTCAGAAGAGCCCACACACTCAGCTCTTATCCCCAGTGTGCAGAAAGTGTCAAAACGTGTTTTTCAGCAGAAATAAACATGTTTCTGCAAGTTTGGTCACCCACATGCAACTTATGGGGCAGTAACAGTACCCTTTTCAAAACGTGTTTTTCAGCTCGAAATAAACGCGTTTTTTCATACCGCTGAATCCCTATGTAACTGCAAGGCTCAGAAGAGCCCACACACTCAGCTCTTAACCCCAGTGTGCAGAAAGTGTCAAAACGTGTTTTTCAGCAGAAATAAACATGTTTCTGCAAGTTTGGTCACCCCCATGCAACTTATGGGGCAGTAACAGCACACTTTGCAAAACGTGTTGTTCAGCACGAAATAAACGCGTTTTTTCAGACCGCTGAATCCCTATGTAGCTGCAAGGCTCAGAAAAGCCCACACACTCAGCTCTTAACCCCAGTGTGCAGAAAGTGTCAAAACGTGTTTTTCAGCAGAAAAAAACATGTTTCTGCAAGTTTGGTCACACCCATGCAACTTATGGGGCAGCAACAGCACCCTTTTCAAAACGTGTTTTTCAGCCCGAAATAAACGCGTTTTTTCAGACCGCTGAATCCCTATGTAACTGCAAGGCTCAGAAGAGCCCACACACTCAGCTCTTAACCCCAGTGTGCAGAAAGTGTCAAAACGTGTTTTTCAGCAGAAATAAACATATTTCTGCAAGTTTGGTCACCCCCATGCAACTTATGGGGCAGTAACAGCACCCTTTTCAAAACGTGTTTTTCAGCCCGAAATAAACGCGTTTTTTCAGACCGCTGAAGAGCCCACACACTCAGCTCTTAACCCCAGTGTGCAGAAAGTGTCAAAACGTGTTTTTCAGCAGAAATAAACATGTTTCTGCAAGTTTGGTCACCCCCATGCAACTTATGGGGCAGTAACAGCACCCTTTTCAAAACGTGTTTTTCAGCCCGAAATAAACGCGTTTTTTCAGACCGCTGAAGAGCCCACACACTCAGCTCTTAACCCCAGTGTGCAGAAAGTGTCAAAACGTGTTTTTCAGCAGAAATAAACATGTTTCTGCAAGTTTGGTCACCCCCATGCAACTTATGGGGCAGTAACAGCACCCTTTTCAAAACGTGTTTTTCAGCCCGAAATAAACGCGTTTTTTCAGACCGCTGAATCCCTATGTAACTGCAAGGCTCAGAAGAGCCCACACACTCAGCTCTTAACCCCAGTGTGCAGAAAGTGTCAAAACGTGTTTTTCAGCAGAAATAAACATGTTTCTGCAAGTTTGATCACCCTCATGCAACTTATGGGGCAGTAACAGCACCCTTTTCAAAACGTGTTTTTCAGCCCGAAATAAACGCGTTTTTTCAGACCGCTGAAGAGCCCACACACTCAGTTCTTAACCCCAGTGTGCAGAAAGTGTCAAAACGTGTTTTTCAGCAGAAATAAACATGTTTCTGCAAGTTTGGTCACCCCCATGCAACTTATGGGGCAGTAACAGCACCCTTTTCAAAACGTGTTTTTCAGCCCGAAATAAACGCGTTTTTTCAGACCGCTGAATCCCTATGTAACTGCAAGGCTCAGAAGAGCCCACACACTCAGCTCTTAACCCCAGTGTGCAGAAAGTGTCAAAACGTGTTTTTCAGCAGAAATAAACATGTTTCTGCAAGTTTGGTCACCCCCATGCAACTTATGGGGCAGTAACAGCACCCTTTTCAAAACGTGTTTTTCAGCCCGAAATAAACGCGTTTTTTCAGACCGCTGAAGAGCCCACACACTCAGCTCTTAACCCCAGTGTGCAGAAAGTGTCAAAACGTGTTTTTCAGCAGAAAAAAACATGTTTCTGCAAGTTTGGTCACCCCCATGCAACTTATGGGGCAGTAACAGCACTCTTTTCAAAACGTGTTTTTCAGCTCGAAATAAACGCGTATTTTCAGTCCGCTGAATCCCAATGTAGCTGCAAGGCTCAGAAGAGCCCACACACTCAGCTCTTAACCCCAGTGTGCAGAAAGTGTCAAAACGTGTTTTTCAGCAGAAATAAACATGTTTCTGCAAGTTTGGTCACCCCCATGCAACTTATGGGGCAGTAACAGCACCCTTTTCAAAACGTGTTTTTCAGCCCGAAATAAACGCGTTTTTTCAGACCGCTGAAGAGCCCACACACTCAGCTCTTAACCCCAGTGTGCAGAAAGTGTCAAAACGTGTTTTTCAGCAGAAAAAAACATGTTTCTGCAAGTTTGGTCACACCCATGCAACTTATGGGGCAGCAACAGCACCCTTTTCAAAACGTGTTTTTCAGCCCGAAATAAACGCGTTTTTTCAGACCGCTGAATCCCTATGTAACTGCAAGGCTCAGAAGAGCCCACACACTCAGCTCTTAACCCCAGTGTGCAGAAAGTGTCAAAACGTGTTTTTCAGCAGAAATAAACATATTTCTGCAAGTTTGGTCACCCCCATGCAACTTATGGGGCAGTAACAGCACCCTTTTCAAAACGTGTTTTTCAGCCCGAAATAAACGCGTTTTTTCAGACCGCTGAAGAGCCCACACACTCAGCTCTTAACCCCAGTGTGCAGAAAGTGTCAAAACGTGTTTTTCAGCAGAAATAAACATGTTTCTGCAAGTTTGGTCACCCCCATGCAACTTATGGGGCAGTAACAGCACACTTTGCAAAACGTGTTGTTCAGCACGAAATAAACGCGTTTTTTCAGACCGCTGAATCCCTATGTAGCTGCAAGGCTCAGAAAAGCCCACACACTCAGCTCTTAACCCCAGTGTGCAGAAAGTGTCAAAACGTGTTTTTCAGCAGAAAAAAACATGTTTCTGCAAGTTTGGTCACACCCATGCAACTTATGGGGCAGCAACAGCACCCTTTTCAAAACGTGTTTTTCAGCCCGAAATAAACGCGTTTTTTCAGACCGCTGAATCCCTATGTAACTGCAAGGCTCAGAAGAGCCCACACACTCAGCTCTTAACCCCAGTGTGCAGAAAGTGTCAAAACGTGTTTTTCAGCAGAAATAAACATATTTCTGCAAGTTTGGTCACCCCCATGCAACTTATGGGGCAGTAACAGCACCCTTTTCAAAACGTGTTTTTCAGCCCGAAATAAACGCGTTTTTTCAGACCGCTGAAGAGCCCACACACTCAGCTCTTAACCCCAGTGTGCAGAAAGTGTCAAAACGTGTTTTTCAGCAGAAATAAACATGTTTCTGCAAGTTTGGTCACCCCCATGCAACTTATGGGGCAGTAAAAGCACCCTTTTCAAAACGTGTTTTTCAGCCCGAAATAAACGCGTTTTTTCAGACCGCTGAATCCCTATGTAACTGCAAGGCTCAGAAGAGCCCACACACTCAGCTCTTAACCCCAGTGTGCAGAAAGTGTCAAAACGTGTTTTTCAGCAGAAATAAACATGTTTCTGCAAGTTTGGTCACCCCCATGCAACTTATGGGGCAGTAACAGCACCCTTTTCAAAACGTGTTTTTCAGCACGAAATAAACGCGTTTTTTCAGACCGCTGAAGAGCCCACACACTCAGCTCTTAACCCCAGTGTGCAGAAAGTGTCAAAACGTGTTTTTCAGCAGAAAAAAACATGTTTCTGCAAGTTTGGTCACCCCCATGCAACTTATGGGGCAGTAACAGCACTCTTTTCAAAACGTGTTTTTCAGCTCGAAATAAACGCGTATTTTCAGACCGCTGAATCCCAATGTAGCTGCAAGGCTCAGAAGAGCCCACACACTCAGCTCTTAACCCCAGTGTGCAGAAAGTGTCAAAACGTGTTTTTCAGCAGAAATAAACATGTTTCTGCAAGTTTGGTCACCCCCATGCAACTTATGGGGCAGTAACAGCACCCTTTTCAAAACGTGTTTTTCAGCCCGAAATAAACGCGTTTTTTCATACCGCTGAATCCCTATGTAACTGAAAAGGCTCAGAAGAGCCCACACACTCAGCTCTTAACCCCAGTGTGCAGAAAGTGTCAAAACATATATTTCAGCAGAAATAAACGTTTCTGAAAGTTTTGTCACCCCCATGCAACTTATGGGGCAGTAACAGCACCCTTTTCAAAACATGTTTTTCAGCCTGAAATAAACGCGTTTTTTCAGACCGCTGAAGAGCCCACACACTCAGTTCTTAACCCCAGTGTGCAGAAAGTGTCAAAACGTGTTTTTCAGCAGAAATAAACATGTTTCTGCAAGTTTGGTCACCCCCATGCAACTTATGGGGCAGTAACAGCACACTTTGCAAAACGTGTTGTTCAGCACGAAATAAACGCGTTTTTTCAGACCGCTGAATCCCTATGTAGCTGCAAGGCTCAGAAAAGCCCACACACTCAGCTCTTAACCCCAGTGTGCAGAAAGTGTCAAAACGTGTTTTTCAGCAGAAAAAAACATGTTTCTGCAAGTTTGGTCACACCCATGCAACTTATGGGGCAGCAACAGCACACTTTTCAAAACGTGTTTTTCAGCCCGAAATAAACGCGTTTTTTCAGACCGCTGAATCCCTATGTAACTGCAAGGCTCAGAAGAGCCCACACACTCAGCTCTTAACCCCAGTGTGCAGAAAGTGTCAAAACGTGTTTTTCAGCAGAAATAAACATGTTTCTGCAAGTTTGGTCACACCCCATGCAACTTATGGGGCAGTAACAGCACCCTTTTCAAAACGTGTTTTTCAGCACGAAATAAACGCGTTTTTTCAGACCGCTGAATCCCTATGTAACTGCAAGGCTCAGAAGAGCCCACACACTCAGCTCTTAACCCCAGTGTGCAGAAAGTGTCAAAACGTGTTTTTCAGCAGAAATAAACATGTTTCTGCAAGTTTGGTCACCCCCATGCAACTTATGGGGCAGTAACAGCACTCTTTTCAAAACGTGTTTTTCAGCTCGAAATAAACGCGTATTTTCAGACCGCTGAATCCCAATGTAGCTGCAAGGCTCAGAAGAGCCCACACACTCAGCTCTTAACCCCAGTGTGCAGAAAGTGTCAAAACGTGTTTTTCAGCAGAAATAAACATGTTTCTGCAAGTTTGGTCACCCCCATGCAACTTATGGGGCAGTAACAGCACCCTTTTCAAAACGTGTTTTTCAGCCCGAAATAAACGCGTTTTTTCAGACCGCTGAATCCCTATGTAACTGCAAGGCTCAGAAGAGCCCACACACTCAGCTCTTAACCCCAGTGTGCAGAAAGTGTCAAAACGTGTTTTTCAGCAGAAATAAACGTTTCTGCAAGTTTGGTCACCCCCATGCAACTTATGGGGCAGTAACAGCACCCTTTTCAAAACGTGTTTTTCAGCCCGAAATAAACGCGTTTTTTCAGACCGCTGAATCCCTATGTAACTGCAAGGCTCAGAAGAGCCCACACACTCAGATCTTAACCCCAGTGTGCAGAAAGTGTCAAAACATATATTTCAGCAGAAATAAACGTTTCTGAAAGTTTTGTCACCCCCATGCAACTTATGGGGCAGTAACAGCACAGTTTTCAAAACGTGTTGTTCAGCACGAAATAAACGCGTTTTTTCAGACCGCTGAATCCCTATGTAGCTGCAAGGCTCAGAAGAGCCCACACACTCAGCTCTTAACCCCAGTGTGCAGAAAGTGTCAAAACGTGTTTTTCAGCAGAAAAAAACATGTTTCTGCAAGTTTGGTCACCCCCATGCAACTTATGGGGCAGTAAAAGCACCCTTTTCAAAACGTGTTTTTCAGCCCGAAATAAACGCGTTTTTTCAGACCGCTGAATCCCTATGTAACTGCAAGGCTCAGAAGAGCCCACACACTCAGCTCTTAACCCCAGTGTGCAGAAAGTGTCAAAACGTGTTTTTCAGCAGAAATAAACATGTTTCTGCAAGTTTGGTCACCCCCATGCAACTTATGGGGCAGTAACAGCACCCTTTTCAAAACGTGTTTTTCAGCCCGAAATAAACGCGTTTTTTCATACCGCTGAATCCCTATGTAACTGAAAAGGCTCAGAAGAGCCCACACACTCAGCTCTTAACCCCAGTGTGCAGAAAGTGTCAAAACATATATTTCAGCAGAAATAAACTTTTCTGAAAGTTTTGTCACCCCCATGCAACTTATGGGGCAGTAACAGCACACTTTTCAAAACGTGTTGTTCAGCACGAAATAAACACGTTTTTTCAGACCGCTGAATCCCTATGTAGCTGCAAGGCTCAGAAAAGCCCACACACTCAGCTCTTAACCCCAGTGTGCAGAAAGTGTCAAAACGTGTTTTTCAGCAGAATAAAACATGTTTCTGCAAGTTTGGTCACCCCCATGCAACTTATGGGGCAGTAAAAGCACCCTTTTCAAAACGTGTTTTTCAGCACGAAATAAACGCGTTTTTTCAGACCGCTGAATCCCTATGTAACTGCAAGGCTCAGAAGAGCCCACACACTCAGCTCTTAACCCCAGTGTGCAGAAAGTGTCAAAACGTGTTTTTCAGCAGAAATAAACATGTTTCTGCAAGTTTGGTCACCCCCATGCAACTTATGGGGCAGTAACAGCACCCTTTTCAAAACGTGTTTTTCAGCACAAAATAAACGCGTTTTTTCAGACCGCTGAAGAGCCCACACACTCAGCTCTTAACCCCAGTGTGCAGAAAGTGTCAAAACGTGTTTTTCAGCAGAAAAAAACATGTTTCTGCAAGTTTGGTCACACCCATGCAACTTATGGGGCAGCAACAGCACACTTTTCAAAACGTGTTTTTCAGCCCGAAATAAACGCGTTTTTTCAGACCGCTGAATCCCTATGTAACTGCAAGGCTCAGAAGAGCCCACACACTCAGCTCTTAACCCCAGTGTGCAGAAAGTGTCAAAACGTGTTTTTCAGCAGAAATAAACATGTTTCTGCAAGTTTGGTCACACCCCATGCAACTTATGGGGCAGTAACAGCACCCTTTTCAAAACGTGTTTTTCAGCACGAAATAAACGCGTTTTTTCAGACCGCTGAATCCCTATGTAACTGCAAGGCTCAGAAGAGCCCACACACTCAGCTCTTAACCCCAGTGTGCAGAAAGTGTCAAAACGTGTTTTTCAGCAGAAATAAACATGTTTCTGCAAGTTTGGTCACCCCCATGCAACTTATGGGGCAGTAACAGCACCCTTTTCAAAACGTGTTTTTCAGCCCGAAATAAACGCGTTTTTTCAGACCGCTGAAGAGCCCACACACTCAGCTCTTAACCCCAGTGTGCAGAAAGTGTCAAAACGTGTTTTTCAGCAGAAATAAACATGTTTCTGCAAGTTTGGTCACCCCCATGCAACTTATGGGGCAGTAACAGCACCCTTTTCAAAACGTGTTTTTCAGCCCGAAATAAACGCGTTTTTTCAGACCGCTGAATCCCTATGTAACTGCAAGGCTCAGAAGAGCCCACACACTCAGCTCTTAACCCCAGTGTGCAGAAAGTGTCAAAACGTGTTTTTCAGCAGAAATAAACATGTTTCTGCAAGTTTGATCACCCTCATGCAACTTATGGGGCAGTAACAGCACCCTTTTCAAAACGTGTTTTTCAGCCCGAAATAAACGCGTTTTTTCAGACCGCTGAAGAGCCCACACACTCAGTTCTTAACCCCAGTGTGCAGAAAGTGTCAAAACGTGTTTTTCAGCAGAAATAAACATGTTTCTGCAAGTTTGGTCACCCCCATGCAACTTATGGGGCAGTAACAGCACCCTTTTCAAAACGTGTTTTTCAGCCCGAAATAAACGCGTTTTTTCAGACCGCTGAATCCCTATGTAACTGCAAGGCTCAGAAGAGCCCACACACTCAGCTCTTAACCCCAGTGTGCAGAAAGTGTCAAAACGTGTTTTTCAGCAGAAATAAACATGTTTCTGCAAGTTTGGTCACCCCCATGCAACTTATGGGGCAGTAACAGCACCCTTTTCAAAACGTGTTTTTCAGCCCGAAATAAACGCGTTTTTTCAGACCGCTGAAGAGCCCACACACTCAGCTCTTAACCCCAGTGTGCAGAAAGTGTCAAAACGTGTTTTTCAGCAGAAAAAAACATGTTTCTGCAAGTTTGGTCACCCCCATGCAACTTATGGGGCAGTAACAGCACTCTTTTCAAAACGTGTTTTTCAGCTCGAAATAAACGCGTATTTTCAGTCCGCTGAATCCCAATGTAGCTGCAAGGCTCAGAAGAGCCCACACACTCAGCTCTTAACCCCAGTGTGCAGAAAGTGTCAAAACGTGTTTTTCAGCAGAAATAAACATGTTTCTGCAAGTTTGGTCACCCACATGCAACTTATGGGGCAGCAACAGCACCCTTTTCAAAACGTGTTTTTCAGCCCGAAATAAACGCGTTTTTTCAGACCGCTGAATCCCTATGTAACTGCAAGGCTCAGAAGAGCCCACACACTCAGCTCTTAACCCCAGTGTGCAGAAAGTGTCAAAACGTGTTTTTCAGCAGAAATAAACATATTTCTGCAAGTTTGGTCACCCCCATGCAACTTATGGGGCAGTAACAGCACCCTTTTCAAAACGTGTTTTTCAGCCCGAAATAAACGCGTTTTTTCAGACCGCTGAAGAGCCCACACACTCAGTTCTTAACCCCAGTGTGCAGAAAGTGTCAAAACGTGTTTTTCAGCAGAAATAAACATGTTTCTGCAAGTTTGGTCACCCCCATGCAACTTATGGGGCAGTAACAGCACACTTTGCAAAACGTGTTGTTCAGCACGAAATAAACGCGTTTTTTCAGACCGCTGAATCCCTATGTAGCTGCAAGGCTCAGAAAAGCCCACACACTCAGCTCTTAACCCCAGTGTGCAGAAAGTGTCAAAACGTGTTTTTCAGCAGAAAAAAACATGTTTCTGCAAGTTTGGTCACACCCATGCAACTTATGGGGCAGCAACAGCACCCTTTTCAAAACGTGTTTTTCAGCCCGAAATAAACGCGTTTTTTCAGACCGCTGAATCCCTATGTAACTGCAAGGCTCAGAAGAGCCCACACACTCAGCTCTTAACCCCAGTGTGCAGAAAGTGTCAAAACGTGTTTTTCAGCAGAAATAAACATATTTCTGCAAGTTTGGTCACCCCCATGCAACTTATGGGGCAGTAACAGCACCCTTTTCAAAACGTGTTTTTCAGCCCGAAATAAACGCGTTTTTTCAGACCGCTGAAGAGCCCACACACTCAGCTCTTAACCCCAGTGTGCAGAAAGTGTCAAAACGTGTTTTTCAGCAGAAATAAACATGTTTCTGCAAGTTTGGTCACCCCCATGCAACTTATGGGGCAGTAACAGCACACTTTGCAAAACGTGTTGTTCAGCACGAAATAAACGCGTTTTTTCAGACCGCTGAATCCCTATGTAGCTGCAAGGCTCAGAAAAGCCCACACACTCAGCTCTTAACCCCAGTGTGCAGAAAGTGTCAAAACGTGTTTTTCAGCAGAAAAAAACATGTTTCTGCAAGTTTGGTCACACCCATGCAACTTATGGGGCAGCAACAGCACCCTTTTCAAAACGTGTTTTTCAGCCCGAAATAAACGCGTTTTTTCAGACCGCTGAATCCCTATGTAACTGCAAGGCTCAGAAGAGCCCACACACTCAGCTCTTAACCCCAGTGTGCAGAAAGTGTCAAAACGTGTTTTTCAGCAGAAATAAACATATTTCTGCAAGTTTGGTCACCCCCATGCAACTTATGGGGCAGTAACAGCACCCTTTTCAAAACGTGTTTTTCAGCCCGAAATAAACGCGTTTTTTCAGACCGCTGAAGAGCCCACACACTCAGCTCTTAACCCCAGTGTGCAGAAAGTGTCAAAACGTGTTTTTCAGCAGAAATAAACATGTTTCTGCAAGTTTGGTCACCCCCATGCAACTTATGGGGCAGTAAAAGCACCCTTTTCAAAACGTGTTTTTCAGCCCGAAATAAACGCGTTTTTTCAGACCGCTGAATCCCTATGTAACTGCAAGGCTCAGAAGAGCCCACACACTCAGCTCTTAACCCCAGTGTGCAGAAAGTGTCAAAACGTGTTTTTCAGCAGAAATAAACATGTTTCTGCAAGTTTGGTCACCCCCATGCAACTTATGGGGCAGTAACAGCACCCTTTTCAAAACGTGTTTTTCAGCACGAAATAAACGCGTTTTTTCAGACCGCTGAAGAGCCCACACACTCAGCTCTTAACCCCAGTGTGCAGAAAGTGTCAAAACGTGTTTTTCAGCAGAAAAAAACATGTTTCTGCAAGTTTGGTCACCCCCATGCAACTTATGGGGCAGTAACAGCACTCTTTTCAAAACGTGTTTTTCAGCTCGAAATAAACGCGTATTTTCAGACCGCTGAATCCCAATGTAGCTGCAAGGCTCAGAAGAGCCCACACACTCAGCTCTTAACCCCAGTGTGCAGAAAGTGTCAAAACGTGTTTTTCAGCAGAAATAAACATGTTTCTGCAAGTTTGGTCACCCCCATGCAACTTATGGGGCAGTAACAGCACCCTTTTCAAAACGTGTTTTTCAGCCCGAAATAAACGCGTTTTTTCAGACCGCTGAATCCCTATGTAACTGCAAGGCTCAGAAGAGCCCACACACTCAGCTCTTAACCCCAGTGTGCAGAAAGTGTCAAAACGTGTTTTTCAGCAGAAATAAACGTTTCTGCAAGTTTGGTCACCCCCATGCAACTTATGGGGCAGTAACAGCACCCTTTTCAAAACGTGTTTTTCAGCCCGAAATAAACGCGTTTTTTCAGACCGCTGAATCCCTATGTAACTGCAAGGCTCAGAAGAGCCCACACACTCAGATCTTAACCCCAGTGTGCAGAAAGTGTCAAAACATATATTTCAGCAGAAATAAACGTTTCTGAAAGTTTTGTCACCCCCATGCAACTTATGGGGCAGTAACAGCACAGTTTTCAAAACGTGTTGTTCAGCACGAAATAAACGCGTTTTTTCAGACCGCTGAATCCCTATGTAGCTGCAAGGCTCAGAAGAGCCCACACACTCAGCTCTTAACCCCAGTGTGCAGAAAGTGTCAAAACGTGTTTTTCAGCAGAAAAAAACATGTTTCTGCAAGTTTGGTCACCCCCATGCAACTTATGGGGCAGTAAAAGCACCCTTTTCAAAACGTGTTTTTCAGCCCGAAATAAACGCGTTTTTTCAGACCGCTGAATCCCTATGTAACTGCAAGGCTCAGAAGAGCCCACACACTCAGCTCTTAACCCCAGTGTGCAGAAAGTGTCAAAACGTGTTTTTCAGCAGAAATAAACATGTTTCTGCAAGTTTGGTCACCCCCATGCAACTTATGGGGCAGTAACAGCACCCTTTTCAAAACGTGTTTTTCAGCCCGAAATAAACGCGTTTTTTCATACCGCTGAATCCCTATGTAACTGAAAAGGCTCAGAAGAGCCCACACACTCAGCTCTTAACCCCAGTGTGCAGAAAGTGTCAAAACATATATTTCAGCAGAAATAAACTTTTCTGAAAGTTTTGTCACCCCCATGCAACTTATGGGGCAGTAACAGCACACTTTTCAAAACGTGTTGTTCAGCACGAAATAAACACGTTTTTTCAGACCGCTGAATCCCTATGTAGCTGCAAGGCTCAGAAAAGCCCACACACTCAGCTCTTAACCCCAGTGTGCAGAAAGTGTCAAAACGTGTTTTTCAGCAGAATAAAACATGTTTCTGCAAGTTTGGTCACCCCCATGCAACTTATGGGGCAGTAAAAGCACCCTTTTCAAAACGTGTTTTTCAGCACGAAATAAACGCGTTTTTTCAGACCGCTGAATCCCTATGTAACTGCAAGGCTCAGAAGAGCCCACACACTCAGCTCTTAACCCCAGTGTGCAGAAAGTGTCAAAACGTGTTTTTCAGCAGAAATAAACATGTTTCTGCAAGTTTGGTCACCCCCATGCAACTTATGGGGCAGTAACAGCACCCTTTTCAAAACGTGTTTTTCAGCACAAAATAAACGCGTTTTTTCAGACCGCTGAAGAGCCCACACACTCAGCTCTTAACCCCAGTGTGCAGAAAGTGTCAAAACGTGTTTTTCAGCAGAAATAAACATGTTTCTGCAAGTTTGGTCACCCACATGCAACTTATGGGGCAGTAACAGTACCCTTTTCAAAACGTGTTTTTCACCTCGAAATAAACGCGTTTTTTCATACCGCTGAATCCCTATGTAACTGCAAGGCTCAGAAGAGCCCACACACTCAGCTCTTAACCCCAGTGTGCAGAAAGTGTCAAAACGTGTTTTTCAGCAGAAATAAACATGTTTCTGCAAGTTTGATCACCCCCATGCAACTTATGGGGCAGTAACAGCACCCTTTTCAAAACATGTTTTTCAGCCTGAAATAAACGCGTTTTTTCAGACCGCTGAAGAGCCCACACACTCAGTTCTTAACCCCAGTGTGCAGAAAGTGTCAAAACGTGTTTTTCAGCAGAAATAAACATGTTTCTGCAAGTTTGGTCACCCCCATGCAACATGGGGCAGTAACAGCACACTTTGCAAAACGTGTTGTTCAGCACGAAATAAACGCGTTTTTTCAGACCGCTGAATCCCTATGTAGCTGCAAGGCTCAGAAAAGCCCACACACTCAGCTCTTAACCCCAGTGTGCAGAAAGTGTCAAAACGTGTTTTTCAGCAGAAAAAAACATGTTTCTGCAAGTTTGGTCACACCCATGCAACTTATGGGGCAGTAACAGCACCCTTTTCAAAACGTGTTTTTCAGCCCGAAATAAACGCGTTTTTTCAGTCCGCTGAAGAGCCCACACACTCAGCTCTTAACCCCAGTGTGCAGAAAGTGTCAAAACGTGTTTTTCAGCAGAAATAAACATGTTTCTGCAAGTTTGGTCACCCCCATGCAACTTATGGGGCAGTAACAGCACCCTTTTCAAAACGTGTTTTTCAGCCCGAAATAAACGCGTTTTTTCAGACCGCTGAATCCCTATGTAACTGCAAGGCTCAGAAGAGCCCACACACTCAGATCTTAACCCCAGTGTGCAGAAAGTGTCAAAACATATATTTCAGCAGAAATAAACGTTTCTGAAAGTTTTGTCACCCCCATGCAACTTATGGGGCAGTAACAGCACACTTTTCAAAACGTGTTGTTCAGCACGAAATAAACGCGTTTTTTCAGACCGCTGAATCCCTATGTAGCTGCAAGGCTCAGAAGAGCCCACACACTCAGCTCTTAACCCCAGTGTGCAAAAAGTGTCAAAACGTGTTTTTCAGCAGAAAAAAACATGTTTCTGCAAGTTTGGTCACCCCCATGCAACTTATGGGGCAGTAAAAGCACCCTTTTCAAAACGTGTTTTTCAGCCCGAAATAAACGCGTTTTTTCAGACCGCTGAAGAGCCCACACACTCAGCTCTTAACCCCAGTGTGCAGAAAGTGTCAAAACGTGTTTTTCAGCAGAAAAAAACATGTTTCTGCAAGTTTGGTCACCCCCATGCAACTTATGGGGCAGTAACAGCACTCTTTTCAAAACGTGTTTTTCAGCTCGAAATAAACGCGTATTTTCAGACCGCTGAATCCCAATGTAGCTGCAAGGCTCAGAAGAGCCCACACACTCAGCTCTTAACCCCAGTGTGCAGAAAGTGTCAAAACGTGTTTTTCAGCAGAAATAAACATGTTTCTGCAAGTTTGGTCACCCCCATGCAACTTATGGGGCAGTAACAGCACCCTTTTCAAAACGTGTTTTTCAGCCCGAAATAAACGCGTTTTTTCAGACCGCTGAATCCCTATGTAACTGCAAGGCTCAGAAGAGCCCACACACTCAGATCTTAACCCCAGTGTGCAGAAAGTGTCAAAACATATATTTCAGCAGAAATAAACGTTTCTGAAAGTTTTGTCACCCCCATGCAACTTATGGGGCAGTAACAGCACACTTTTCAAAACGTGTTTTTCAGCCCGAAATAAACGCGTTTTTTCAGACCGATGAATCCCAATGTAGCTGCAAGGCTCAGAAGAGCCCACACACTCAGCTCTTAACCCCAGTGTGCAGAAAGTGTCAAAACGTGTTTTTCAGCAGAAAAAAACATGTTTCTGCAAGTTTGGTCACACCCATGCAACTTATGGGGCAGTAACAGCACTCTTTTCAAAACGTGTTTTTCAGCTCGAAATAAACGCGTATTTTCAGACCGCTGAATCCCAATGTAGCTGCAAGGCTCAGAAGAGCCCACACACTCAGCTCTTAACCCCAGTGTGCAGAAAGTGTCAAAACGTGTTTTTCAGCAGAAATAAACATGTTTCTGCAAGTTTGGTCACCCCCATGCAACTTATGGGGCAGTAACAGCACCCTTTTCAAAACGTGTTTTTCAGCCCGAAATAAACGCGTTTTTTCAGACCGCTGAATCCCTATGTAACTGCAAGGCTCAGAAGAGCCCACACACTCAGATCTTAACCCCAGTGTGCAGAAAGTGTCAAAACATATATTTCAGCAGAAATAAACGTTTCTGAAAGTTTTGTCACCCCCATGCAACTTATGGGGCAGTAACAGCACACTTTTCAAAACGTGTTTTTCAGCCCGAAATAAACGCGTTTTTTCAGACCGATGAATCCCAATGTAGCTGCAAGGCTCAGAAGAGCCCACACACTCAGCTCTTAACCCCAGTGTGCAGAAAGTGTCAAAACGTGTTTTTCAGCAGAAAAAAACATGTTTCTGCAAGTTTGGTCACACCCATGCAACTTATGGGGCAGTAAAAGCACCCTTTTCAAAACGTGTTTTTCAGCCCGAAATAAACGCGTTTTTTCAGACCGCTGAATCCCTATGTAACTGCAAGGCTCAGAAGAGCCCACACACTCAGCTCTTAACCCCAGTGTGCAGAAAGTGTCAAAACGTGTTTTTCAGCAGAAATAAACATGTTTCTGCAAGTTTGGTCACCCCCATGCAACTTATGGGGCAATAACAGCACCCTTTTCAAAACGTGTTTTTCAGCACGAAATAAACGCGTTTTTTCAGACCGCTGAAGAGCCCACACACTCAGCTCTTAACCCCAGTGTGCAGAAATTGTCAAAACGTGTTTTTCAGCAGAAAAAAACATGTTTCTGCAAGTTTGGTCACCCCATGCAACTTATGGGGCAGTAACAGCACTCTTTTCAAAAAGTGTTTTTCAGCTCGAAATAAACGCGTTTTTTTCAGTCCGCTGAATCCCAATGTAGCTGCAAGGCTCAGAAGAGCCCACACACTCAGCTCTTAACCCCAGTGTGCAGAAAGTGTCAAAACGTGTTTTTCAGCAGAAATAAACATGTTTCTGCAAGTTTGGTCACCCCCATGCAACTTATGGGGCAGTAACAGCACCCTTTTCAAAACGTGTTTTTCAGCCCGAAATAAACGTGTTTTTTCAGACCGCTGAATCCCTATGTAACTGAAAAGGCTCAGAAGAGCCCACACACTCAGCTCTTAACCCCAGTGTGCAGAAAGTGTCAAAACATATATTTCAGCAGAAATAAACGTTTCTGAAAGTTTTGTCACCCCCATGCAACTTATGGGGCAGTAACAACACACTTTTCAAAACGTGTTGTTCAGCACGAAATAAACACGTTTTTTCAGACCGCTGAATCCCTATGTAGCTGCAAGGCTCAGAAAAGCCCACACACTCAGCTCTTAACCCCAGTGTGCAGAAAGTGTCAAAACTTGTTTTTCAGCAGAAAAAAACATGTTTCTGCAAGTTTGGTCACCCCCATGCAACTTATGGGGCAGTAAAAGCACCCTTTTCAAAACGTGTTTTTCAGCACGAAATAAACGCGTTTTTTCAGACCGCTGAATCCCTATGTAACTGCAAGGCTCAGAAGAGCCCACACACTCAGCTCTTAACCCCAGTGTGCAGAAAGTGTCAAAACGTGTTTTTCAGCAGAAATAAACATGTTTCTGATATTTGGTCACCCCCATGCAACTTATGGGGCAGTAACAGCACCCTTTTCAAAACGTGTTTTTCAGCCCGAAATAAACGCGTTTTTTCAGACCGCTGAAGAGCCCACACACTCAGTTCTTAACCCCAGTGTGCAGAAAGTATCAAAACGTGTTTTTCAGCAGAAATAAACATGTTTCTGAAAGTTTGGTCACCCCCATGCAACTTATGGGGCAGTAACAGGACACTTTTCAAAACGTGTTTTTCAGCCCGAAATAAACGCGTTTTTTCAGACCGCTGTATCCCTATGTAACTGCAAGGCTCAGAAGAGCCCACACACTCAGCTCTTAACCCCAGTGTGCAGAATGTGTCAAAACGTGTTTTTCAGCAGAAAAAAACATGTTTCTGCAAGTTTGGTCACCCCCATGCAACTTATGGGGCAGTAACAGCACTCTTTTCAAAACGTGTTTTTCAGCTCGAAATAAACGCGTATTTTCAGACCGCTGAATCCCAATGTAGCTGCAAGGCTCAGAAGAGCCCACACACTCAGCTCTTAACCCCAGTGTGCAGAAAGTGTCAAAACGTGTTTTTCAGCAGAAATAAACATGTTTCTGCAAGTTTGATCACCCCCATGCAACTTAAGGGGCAGTAACAGCACCCTTTTCAAAACGTGTTTTTCAGCACGAAATAAACGCGTTTTTTCAAACCGCTGAATCCCTATGTAGCTGCAAGGCTCAGAGGAGCCCACACACTCAGCTCTTAACCCCAGTGTGCAGAAAGTGTCAAAACGTGTTTTTCAGCAGAAATAAACATGTTTCTGCAAGTTTGGTCACCCCCATGCAACTTATGGGGCAGTAACAGCACCCTTTTCAAAACGTGTTTTTCAGCCCGAAATAAACGCGTTTTTTCAGTCCGCTGAATCCCTATGTAACTGCAAGGCTCAGAAGAGCCCACACACTCAGCTCTTAACCCCAGTGTGCAGAAAGTGTCAAAACGTGTTTTTCAGCAGAAATAAACATGTTTCTGCAAGTTTGATCACCCCCATGCAACTTATGGGGCAGTAACAGCACCCTTTTCAAAACGTGTTTTTCAGCCCGAAATAAACGCGTTTTTTCAGACCGCTGAAGAGCCCACACACTCAGTTCTTAACCCCAGTGTGCAGAAAGTGTCAAAACGTGTTTTTCAGCAGAAATAAACATGTTTCTGCAAGTTTGGTCACCCCCATGCAACTTATGGGGCAGTAACAGCACCCTTTTCAAAACGTGTTTTTCAGCCCGAAATAAACGCGTTTTTTCAGACCGCTGAATCCCTATGTAACTGCAAGGCTCAGAAGAGCCCACACACTCAGCTCTTAACCCCAGTGTGCAGAAAGTGTCAAAACGTGTTTTTCAGCAGAAATAAACATGTTTCTGCAAGTTTGGTCACCCCCATGCAACTTATGGGGCAGTAACAGCACCCTTTTCAAAACGTGTTTTTCAGCCCGAAATAAACGCGTTTTTTCAGACCGCTGAAGAGCCCACACACTCAGCTCTTAACCCCAGTGTGCAAAAAGTGTCAAAACGTGTTTTTCAGCAGAAAAAAACATGTTTCTGCAAGTTTGGTCACCCCCATGCAACTTATGGGGCAGTAACAGCACTCTTTTCAAAACGTGTTTTTCAGCTCGAAATAAACGCGTATTTTCAGTCCGCTGAATCCCAATGTAGCTGCAAGGCTCAGAAGAGCCCACACACTCAGCTCTTAACCCCAGTGTGCAGAAAGTGTCAAAACGTGTTTTTCAGCAGAAATAAACATGTTTCTGCAAGTTTGGTCACCCCCATGCAACTTATGGGGCAGTAACAGCACCCTTTTCAAAACGTGTTTTTCAGCCCGAAATAAACGTGTTTTTTCAGACCGCTGAAGAGCCCACACACTCAGCTCTTAACCCCAGTGTGCAGAAAGTGTCAAAACGTGTTTTTCAGCAGAAATAAACATGTTTCTGCAAGTTTGGTCACCCCCATGCAACTTATGGGGCAGTAACAGCACCCTTTTCAAAACGTGTTTTTCAGCCCGAAATAAACGCGTTTTTTCAGACCGCTGAATCCCTATGTAACTGCAAGTCTCAGAAGAGCCCACACACTCAGCTCTTAACCCCAGTGTGCAGAAAGTGTCAAAACGTGTTTTTCAGCAGAAATAAACGTTTCTGCAAGTTTGGTCACCCCCATGCAACTTATGGGGCAGTAACAGCACACTTTTCAAAACGTGTTTTTCAGCCCGAAATAAACGCGTTTTTTCAGACCGCTGAATCCCTATGTAACTGCAAGGCTCAGAAGAGCCCACACACTCAGATCTTAACCCCAGTGTGCAGAAAGTGTCAAAACATATATTTCAGCAGAAATAAACATGTTTCTGAAAGTTTTGTCACCCCCATGCAACTTATGGGGCAGTAACAGCACACTTTTCAAAACGTGTTTTTCAGCCCGAAATAAACGCGTTTTTTCAGACCGCTGAATCCCAATGTAGCTGCAAGGCTCAGAAGAGCCCACACACTCAGCTCTTAACCCCAGTGTGCAGAAAGTGTCAAAACGTGTTTTTCAGCAGAAATAAACATGTTTCTGCAAGTTTGGTCACCCCCATGCAACTTATGGGGCAGTAACAGCACCCTTTTCAAAACGTGTTTTTCAGCCCGAAATAAACGCGTTTTTTCAGACCGCTGAATCCCTATGTAACTGCAAGGCTCAGAAGAGCCCACACACTCAGCTCTTAACCCCAGTGTGCAGAAAGTGTCAAAACGTGTTTTTCAGCAGAAATAAACATGTTTCTGCAAGTTTGGTCACCCCCATGCAACTTATGGGGCAGTAACAGCACCCTTTTCAAAACGTGTTTTTCAGCCCGAAATAAACGCGTTTTTTCAGACCGCTGAAGAGCCCACACACTCAGCTCTTAACCCCAGTGTGCAGAAAGTGTCAAAACGTGTTTTTCAGCAGAAATAAACATGTTTCTGCAAGTTTGGTCACCCCCATGCAACTTATGGGGCAGTAACAGCACCCTTTTCAAAACGTGTTTTTCAGCCCGAAATAAACGCGTTTTTTCAGACCGCTGAATCCCTATGTAACTGCAAGGCTCAGAAGAGCCCACACACTCAGCTCTTAACCCCAGTGTGCAGAAAGTGTCAAAACATATATTTCAGCAGAAATAAACGTTTCTGAAAGTTTTGTCACCCCCATGCAACTTATGGGGCAGTAACAGCACACTTTTCAAAACGTGTTGTTCAGCACGAAATAAACGCGTTTTTTCAGACCGCTGAATCCCTATGTAGCTGCAAGGCTCAGAAGAGCCCACACACTCAGCTCTTAACCCCAGTGTGCAGAAAGTGTCAAAACGTGTTTTTCAGCAGAAAAAAACATGTTTCTGCAAGTTTGGTCACCCCCATGCAACTTATGGGGCAGTAAAAGCACCCTTTTCAAAACGTGTTTTTCAGCCCGAAATAAACGCGTTTTTTCAGACCGCTGAATCCCTATGTAACTGCAAGGCTCAGAAGAGCCCACACACTCAGCTCTTAACCCCAGTGTGCAGAAAGTGTCAAAACGTGTTTTTCAGCAGAAATAAACATGTTTCTGCAAGTTTGGTCACCCCCATGCAACTTATGGGGCAGTAACAGCACTCTTTTCAAAACGTGTTTTTCAGCTCGAAATAAACGCGTTTTTTCAGACCGCTGAATCCCAATGTAGCTGCAAGGCTCAGAAGAGCCCACACACTCAGCTCTTAACCCCAGTGTGCAGAAAGTGTCAAAACGTGTTTTTCAGCAGAAATAAACATGTTTCTGCAAGTTTGGTCACCCCCATGCAACTTATGGGGCAGTAACAGCACCCTTTTCAAAACGTGTTTTTCAGCCCGAAATAAACGCGTTTTTTCAGACCGCTGAATCCCTATGTAACTGAAAAGGCTCAGAAGAGCCCACACACTCAGCTCTTAACCCCAGTGTGCAGAAAGTGTCAAAACATATATTTCAGCAGAAATAAACGTTTCTGAAAGTTTTGTCACCCCCATGCAACTTATGGGGCAGTAACAGCACACTTTTCAAAACGTGTTGTTCAGCACGAAATAAACACGTTTTTTCAGACCGCTGAATCCCTATGTAGCTGCAAGGCTCAGAAAAGCCCACACACTCAGCTCTTAACCCCAGTGTGCAGAAAGTGTCAAAACTTGTTTTTCAGCAGAAAAAAACATGTTTCTGCAAGTTTGGTCACCCCCATGCAACTTATGGGGCAGTAAAAGCACCCTTTTCAAAACGTGTTTTTCAGCACGAAATAAACGCGTTTTCTCAGACCGCTGAATCCCTATGTAACTGCAAGGCTCAGAAGAGCCCACACACTCAGCTCTTAACCCCAGTGTGCAGAAAGTGTCAAAACGTGTTTTTCAGCAGAAATAAACATGTTTCTGATATTTGGTCACCCCCATGCAACTTATGGGGCAGTAACAGCACCCTTTTCAAAACGTGTTTTTCAGCCCGAAATAAACGCGTTTTTTCAGACCGCTGAAGAGCCCACACACTCAGTTCTTAACCCCAGTGTGCAGAAAGTATCAAAACGTGTTTTTCAGCAGAAATAAACATGTTTCTGAAAGTTTGGTCACCCCCATGCAACTTATGGGGCAGTAACAGGACACTTTTCAAAACGTGTTTTTCAGCCCGAAATAAACGCGTTTTTTCAGACCGCTGTATCCCTATGTAACTGCAAGGCTCAGAAGAGCCCACACACTCAGCTCTTAACCCCAGTGTGCAGAATGTGTCAAAACGTGTTTTTCAGCAGAAAAAAACATGTTTCTGCAAGTTTGGTCACCCCCATGCAACTTATGGGGCAGTAACAGCACTCTTTTCAAAACGTGTTTTTCAGCTCGAAATAAACGCGTATTTTCAGACCGCTGAATCCCAATGTAGCTGCAAGGCTCAGAAGAGCCCACACACTCAGCTCTTAACCCCAGTGTGCAGAAAGTGTCAAAACGTGTTTTTCAGCAGAAATAAACATGTTTCTGCAAGTTTGATCACCCCCATGCAACTTAAGGGGCAGTAACAGCACCCTTTTCAAAACGTGTTTTTCAGCACGAAATAAACGCGTTTTTTCAAACCGCTGAATCCCTATGTAGCTGCAAGGCTCAGAGGAGCCCACACACTCAGCTCTTAACCCCAGTGTGCAGAAAGTGTCAAAACGTGTTTTTCAGCAGAAATAAACATGTTTCTGCAAGTTTGGTCACCCCCATGCAACTTATGGGGCAGTAACAGCACCCTTTTCAAAACGTGTTTTTCAGCCCGAAATAAACGCGTTTTTTCAGTCCGCTGAATCCCTATGTAACTGCAAGGCTCAGAAGAGCCCACACACTCAGCTCTTAACCCCAGTGTGCAGAAAGTGTCAAAACGTGTTTTTCAGCAGAAATAAACATGTTTCTGCAAGTTTGATCACCCCCATGCAACTTATGGGGCAGTAACAGCACCCTTTTCAAAACGTGTTTTTCAGCCCGAAATAAACGCGTTTTTTCAGACCGCTGAAGAGCCCACACACTCAGTTCTTAACCCCAGTGTGCAGAAAGTGTCAAAACGTGTTTTTCAGCAGAAATAAACATGTTTCTGCAAGTTTGGTCACCCCCATGCAACTTATGGGGCAGTAACAGCACCCTTTTCAAAACGTGTTTTTCAGCCCGAAATAAACGCGTTTTTTCAGACCGCTGAATCCCTATGTAACTGCAAGGCTCAGAAGAGCCCACACACTCAGCTCTTAACCCCAGTGTGCAGAAAGTGTCAAAACGTGTTTTTCAGCAGAAATAAACATGTTTCTGCAAGTTTGGTCACCCCCATGCAACTTATGGGGCAGTAACAGCACCCTTTTCAAAACCTGTTTTTCAGCCCGAAATAAACGCGTTTTTTCAGACCGCTGAAGAGCCCACACACTCAGCTCTTAACCCCAGTGTGCAGAAAGTGTCAAAACGTGTTTTTCAGCAGAAAAAAACATGTTTCTGCAAGTTTGGTCACCCCCATGCAACTTATGGGGCAGTAACAGCACTCTTTTCAAAACGTGTTTTTCAGCTCGAAATAAACGCGTATTTTCAGACCGCTGAATCCCAATGTAGCTGCAAGGCTCAGAAGAGCCCACACACTCAGCTCTTAACCCCAGTGTGCAGAAAGTGTCAAAACGTGTTTTTCAGCAGAAATAAACATGTTTCTGCAAGTTTGGTCACCCCCATGCAACTTATGGGGCAGTAACAGCACCCTTTTCAAAACCTGTTTTTCAGCCCGAAATAAACGCGTTTTTTCAGACCGCTGAAGAGCCCACACACTCAGCTCTTAACCCCAGTGTGCAGAAAGTGTCAAAACGTGTTTTTCAGCAGAAATAAACATGTTTCTGCAAGTTTGGTCACCCCCATGCAACTTATGGGGCAGTAACAGCACCCTTTTCAAAACGTATTTTTCAGCCCGAAATAAACGCGTTTTTTCAGACCGCTGAATCCCTATGTAACTGCAAGGCTCAGAAGAGCCCACACACTCAGCTCTTAACCCCAGTGTGCAGAAAGTGTCAAAACGTGTTTTTCAGCAGAAATAAACGTTTCTGCAAGTTTGGTCACCCCCATGCAACTTATGGGGCAGTAACAGCACCCTTTTCAAAATGTGTTTTTCAGCCCGAAATAAACGCGTTTTTTCAGACCGCTGAATCCCTATGTAACTGCAAGGCTCAGAAGAGCCCACACACTCAGATCTTAACCCCAGTGTGCAGAAATTGTCAAAACATATATTTCAGCAGAAATAAACATGTTTCTGAAAGTTTTGTCACCCCCATGCAACTTATGGGGCAGTAACAGCACACTTTTCAAAACGTGTTTTTCAGCCCGAAATAAACGCGTTTTTTCAGACCGCTGAATCCCAATGTAGCTGCAAGGCTCAGAAGAGCCCACACACTCAGCTCTTAACCCCAGTGTGCAGAAAGTGTCAAAACGTGTTTTTCAGCAGAAATAAACATGTTTCTGCAAGTTTGGTCACCCCCATGCAACTTATGGGGCAGTAACAGCACCCTTTTCAAAACGTGTTTTTCAGCACGAAATAAACGCGTTTTTTCAAACCGCTGAATCCCTATGTAACTGCAAGGCTCAGAGGAGCCCACACACTCAGCTCTTAACCCCAGTGTGCAGAAAGTGTCAAAACATATATTTCAGCAGAAATAAACGTTTCTGAAAGTTTTGTCACCCCCATGCAACTTATGGGGCAGTAACAGCACACTTTTCAAAACGTGTTGTTCAGCACGAAATAAACGCGTTTTTTCAGACCGCTGAATCCCTATGTAGCTGCAAGGCTCAGAAGAGCCCACACACTCAGCTCTTAACCCCAGTGTGCAGAAAGTGTCAAAACGTGTTTTTCAGCAGAAAAAAACATGTTTCTGCAAGTTTGGTCACCCCCATGCAACTTATGGGGCAGTAAAAGCACCCTTTTCAAAACGTGTTTTTCAGCCCGAAATAAACGCGTTTTTTCAGACCGCTGAATCCCTATGTAACTGCAAGGCTCAGAAGAGCCCACACACTCAGCTCTTAACCCCAGTGTGCAGAAAGTGTCAAAACGTGTTTTTCAGCAGAAATAAACATGTTTCTGCAAGTTTGGTCACCCCCATGCAACTTATGGGGCAGTAACAGCACTCTTTTCAAAACGTGTTTTTCAGCCCGAAATAAACGCGTTTTTTCAGACCGCTGAAGAGCCCACACACTCAGCTCTTAACCCCAGTGTGCAGAAAGTGTCAAAACGTGTTTTTCAGCAGAAAAAAACATGTTTCTGCAAGTTTGGTCACCCCCATGCAACTTATGGGGCAGTAACAGCACTCTTTTCAAAACGTGTTTTTCAGCTCGAAATAAACGCGTATTTTCAGACCGCTGAATCCCAATGTAGCTGCAAGGCTCAGAAGAGCCCACATACTCAGCTCTTAACCCCAGTGTGCAGAAAGTGTCAAAACGTGTTTTTCAGCAGAAATAAACATGTTTCTGCAAGTTTGGTCACCCCCATGCAACTTATGGGGCAGTAACAGCACCCTTTTCAAAACGTGTTTTTCAGCCCGAAATAAACGCGTTTTTTCAGACCGCTGAAGAGCCCACACACTCAGCTCTTAACCCCAGTGTGCAGAAAGTGTCAAAACGTGTTTTTCAGCAGAAAAAAACATGTTTCTGCAAGTTTGGTCACACCCATGCAACTTATGGGGCAGCAACAGCACACTTTTCAAAACGTGTTTTTCAGCCCGAAATAAACGCGTTTTTTCAGACCGCTGAATCCCTATGTAACTGCAAGGCTCAGAAGAGCCCACACACTCAGCTCTTAACCCCAGTGTGCAGAAAGTGTCAAAACGTGTTTTTCAGCAGAAATAAACATGTTTCTGCAAGTTTGGTCACACCCCATGCAACTTATGGGGCAGTAACAGCACCCTTTTCAAAACGTGTTTTTCAGCTCGAAATAAACGCGTTTTTTCAGACCGCTGAATCCCTATGTAACTGCAAGGCTCAGAAGAGCCCACACACTCAGCTCTTAACCCCAGTGTGCAGAAAGTGTCAAAACGTGTTTTTCAGCAGAAATAAACATGTTTCTGCAAGTTTGGTCACCCCCATGCAACTTATGGGGCAGTAACAGCACCCTTTTCAAAACGTGTTTTTCAGCCCGAAATAAACGCGTTTTTTCAGACCGCTGAAGAGCCCACACACTCAGCTCTTAACCCCAGTGTGCAGAAAGTGTCAAAACGTGTTTTTCAGCAGAAATAAACGTTTCTGCAAGTTTGGTCACCCCCATGCAACTTATGGGGCAGTAACAGCACCCTTTTCAAAACGTGTTTTTCAGCCCGAAATAAACGCGTTTTTTCAGACCGCTGAATCCCTATGTAACTGCAAGGCTCAGAAGAGCCCACACACTCAGATCTTAACCCCAGTGTGCAGAAAGTGTTAAAACATATATTTCAGCAGAAATAAACGTTTCTGAAAGTTTTGTCACCCCCATGCAACTTATGGGGCAGTAACAGCTCACTTTTCAAAACGTGTTGTTCAGCACGAAATAAACGCGTTTTTTCAGTCCGCTGAATCCCTATGTAGCTGCAAGGCTCAGAAGAGCCCACACACTCAGCTCTTAACCCCAGTGTGCAGAAAGTGTCAAAACGTGTTTTTCAGCAGAAAAAAACATGTTTCTGCAAGTTTGGTCACCCCCATGCAACTTATGGGGCAGTAAAAGCACCCTTTTCAAAACGTGTTTTCCAGCCCGAAATAAACGCGTTTTTTCAGACCGCTGAATCCCTATGTAACTGCA
The DNA here is from genome assembly GCF_059453375.1 of Lepisosteus platostomus. Lineage (NCBI taxonomy): Eukaryota > Metazoa > Chordata > Actinopteri > Semionotiformes > Lepisosteidae > Lepisosteus > Lepisosteus platostomus. The sequence goes on from NC_142612.1 coordinate 36,804,508, forward strand.
AGGCTCAGAAGAGCCCACACACTCAGCTCTTAACCCCAGTGTGCAGAAAGTGTCAAAACGTGTTTTTCAGCAGAAATAAACATGTTTCTGCAAGTTTGGTCACCCCCATGCAACTTATGGGGCAGTAACAGCACTCTTTTCAAAACGTGTTTTTCAGCTCGAAATAAACGCGTATTTTCAGACCGCTGAATCCCAATGTAGCTGCAAGGCTCAGAAGAGCCCACACACTCAGCTCTTAACCCCAGTGTGCAGAAAGTGTCAAAACGTGTTTTTCAGCAGAAATAAACATGTTTCTGCAAGTTTGGTCACCCCCATGCAACTTATGGGGCAGTAACAGCACCCTTTTCAAAACGTGTTTTTCAGCCCGAAAAAAAACGCGTTTTTTCAGACCGCTGAATCCCTATGTAACTGCAAGGCTCAGAAGAGCCCACACACTCAGCTCTTAACCCCAGTGTGCAGAAAGTGTCAAAACGTGTTTTTCAGCAGAAATAAACGTTTCTGCAAGTTTGGTCACCCCCATGCAACTTATGGGGCAGTAACAGCACCCTTTTCAAAACGTGTTTTTCAGCCCGAAATAAACGCGTTTTTTCAGACCGCTGAATCCCTATGTAACTGCAAGGCTCAGAAGAGCCCACACACTCAGATCTTAACCCCAGTGTGCAGAAAGTGTCAAAACATATATTTCAGCAGAAATAAACATGTTTCTGAAAGTTTTGTCACCCCCATGCAACTTATGGGGCAGTAACAGCACACTTTTCAAAACGTGTTTTTCAGCCCGAAATAAACGCGTTTTTTCAGACCGCTGAATCCCAATGTAGCTGCAAGGCTCAGAAGAGCCCACACACTCAGCTCTTAACCCCAGTGTGCAGAAAGTGTCAAAACGTGTTTTTCAGCAGAAATAAACATGTTTCTGCAAGTTTGATCACCCCCATGCAACTTAAGGGGCAGTAACAGCACCCTTTTCAAAACGTGTTTTTCAGCACGAAATAAACGCGTTTTTTCAAACCGCTGAATCCCTATGTAGCTGCAAGGCTCAGAGGAGCCCACACACTCAGCTCTTAACCCCAGTGTGCAGAAAGTGTCAAAACGTGTTTTTCAGCAGAAATAAACATGTTTCTGCAAGTTTGGTCACCCCCATGCAACTTATGGGGCAGTAACAGCACCCTTTTCAAAACGTGTTTTTCAGCCCGAAATAAACGCGTTTTTTCAGACCGCTGAAGAGCCCACACACTCAGCTCTTAACCCCAGTGTGCAGAAAGTGTCAAAACGTGTTTTTCAGCAGAAATAAACATGTTTCTGCAAGTTTGGTCACCCCCATGCAACTTATGGGGCAGTAACAGCACCCTTTTCAAAACGTGTTTTTCAGCCCGAAATAAACGCGTTTTTTCAGACCGCTGAATCCCTATGTAACTGCAAGGCTCAGAAGAGCCCACACACTCAGCTCTTAACCCCAGTGTGCAGAAAGTGTCAAAACATATATTGCAGCAGAAATAAACGTTTCTGAAAGTTTTGTCACCCCCATGCAACTTATGGGGCAGTAACAGCACACTTTTCAAAACGTGTTGTTCAGCACGAAATAAACGCGTTTTTTCAGACCGCTGAATCCCTATGTAGCTGCAAGGCTCAGAAGAGCCCACACACTCAGCTCTTAACCCCAGTGTGCAGAAAGTGTCAAAACGTGTTTTTCAGCAGAAATAAACATGTTTCTGCAAGTTTGGTCACCCCCATGCAACTTATGGGGCAGTAACAGCACTCTTTTCAAAACGTGTTTTTCAGCCCGAAATAAACGCGTTTTTTCAGACCGCTGAATCCCTATGTAACTGCAAGGCTCAGAAGAGCCCACACACTCAGATCTTAACCCCAGTGTGCAGAAAGTGTCAAAACATATATTTCAGCAGAAATAAACGTTTCTGAAAGTTTTGTCACCCCCATGCAACTTATGGGGCAGTAACAGCACACTTTTCAAAACGTGTTGTTCAGCACGAAATAAACGCGTTTTTTCAGACCGCTGAATCCCTATGTAGCTGCAAGGCTCAGAAGAGCCCACACACTCAGCTCTTAACCCCAGTGTGCAGAAAGTGTCAAAACGTGTTTTTCAGCAGAAAAAAACATGTTTCTGCAAGTTTGGTCACCCCCATGCAACTTATGGGGCAGTAAAAGCACCCTTTTCAAAACGTGTTTTTCAGCCCGAAATAAACGCGTTTTTTCAGACCGCTGAATCCCTATGTAACTGCAAGGCTCAGAAGAGCCCACACACTCAGCTCTTAACCCCAGTGTGCAGAAAGTGTCAAAACGTGTTTTTCAGCAGAAATAAACATGTTTCTGCAAGTTTGGTCACCCCCATGCAACTTATGGGGCAGTAACAGCACCCTTTTCAAAACGTGTTTTTCAGCCCGAAATAAACGCGTTTTTTCAGACCGCTGAAGAGCCCACACACTCAGCTCTTAACCCCAGTGTGCAGAAAGTGTCAAAACGTGTTTTTCAGCAGAAACAAACATGTTTCTGCAAGTTTGGTCACCCCCATGCAACTTATGGGGCAGTAACAGCACCCTTTTCAAAACGTGTTTTTCAGCCCGAAATAAACGCGTTTTTTCAGACCGCTGAAGAGCCCACACACTCAGCTCTTAACCCCAGTGTGCAGAAAGTGTCAAAACGTGTTTTTCAGCAGAAATAAACATGTTTCTGCAAGTTTGGTCACCCCCATGCAACTTATGGGGCAGTAACAGCACCCTTTTCAAAACGTGTTTTTCAGCCCGAAATAAACGCGTTTTTTCAGACCGCTGAATCCCTATGTAACTGCAAGGCTCAGAAGAGCCCACACACTCAGCTCTTAACCCCAGTGTGCAGAAAGTGTCAAAACGTATTTTTCAGCAGAAATAAACATGTTTCTGCAAGTTTGGTCACCCCTATGCAACTTATGGGGCAGTAACAGCACCCTTTTCAAAACGTGTTTTTCAGCCCGAAATAAACGCGTTTTTTCAGACCGCTGAATCCCTATGTAACTGCAAGGCTCAGAAGAGCCCACACACTCAGCTCTTAACCCCAGTGTGCAGAAAGTGTCAAAACGTGTTTTTCAGCAGAAATAAATGTTTCTGCAAGTTTGGTCACCCCCATGCAACTTATGGGGCAGTAACAGCACCCTTTTCAAAACGTGTTTTTCAGCCCGAAATAAACGCGTTTTTTCAGACCGCTGAATCCCTATGTAACTGCAAGGCTCAGAAGAGCCCACACACTCAGATCTTAACCCCAGTGTGCAGAAAGTGTCAAAACATATATTTCAGCAGAAATAAACGTTTCTGAAAGTTTTGTCACCCCCATGCAACTTATGGGGCAGTAACAGCACACTTTTCAAAACGTGTTGTTCAGCACGAAATAAACGCGTTTTTTCAGACCGCTGAATCCCTATGTAGCTGCAAGGCTCAGAAGAGCCCACACACTCAGCTCTTAACCCCAGTGTGCAGAAAGTGTCAAAACGTGTTTTTCAGCAGAAAAAAACATGTTTCTGCAAGTTTGGTCACCCCCATGCAACTTATGGGGCAGTAAAAGCACCCTTTTCAAAACGTGTTTTTCAGCCCGAAATAAACGCGTTTTTTCAGACCGCTGAATCCCTATGTAACTGCAAGGCTCAGAAGAGCCCACACACTCAGCTCTTAACCCCAGTGTGCAGAAAGTGTCAAAACGTGTTTTTCAGCAGAAATAAACATGTTTCTGCAAGTTTGGTCACCCCCATGCAACTTATGGGGCAGTAACAGCACCATTTTCAAAACGTGTTTTTCAGCCCGAAATAAAAGCGTTTTTTCAGACCGCTGAAGAGCCCACACACTCAGCTCTTAACCCCAGTGTGCAGAAAGTGTCAAAACGTGTTTTTCAGCAGAAATAAACATGTTTCTGCAAGTTTGGTCACCCCCATGCAACTTATGGGGCAGTAACAGCACCCTTTTCAAAACGTGTTTTTCAGCCCGAAATAAACGCGTTTTTTCAGACCGCTGAATCCCTATGTAACCGCAAGGCTCAGAAGAGCCCACACACTCAGCTCTTAACCCCAGTGTGCAGAAAGAGTCAAAACGTGTTTTTCAGCAGAAATAAACGTTTCTGCAAGTTTGGTCACCCCCATGCAACTTATGGAGCAGTAACAGCACCCTTTTCAAAACGTGTTTTTCAGCCCGAAATAAACGCGTTTTTTCAGACCGCTGAATCCCTATGTAACCGCAAGGCTCAGAAGAGCCCACACACTCAGATCTTAACCCCAGTGTGCAGAAAGTGTGAAGACATATATTTCAGCAGAAATAAACGTTTCTGAAAGTTTTGTCACCCCCATGCAACTTATGGGGCAGTAACAGCACACTTTTCAAAACGTGTTGTTCAGCACGAAATAAACGCGTTTTTTCAGACCGCTGAATCCCTATGTAGCTGCAAGGCTCAGAAGAGCCCACACACTCAGCTCTTAACCCCAGTGTGCAGAAAGTGTCAAAACGTGTTTTTCAGCAGAAAAAAACATGTTTCTGCAAGTTTGGTCACCCCCATGCAACTTATGGGGCAGTAAAAGCACCCTTTTCAAAACGTGTTTTTCAGCCCGAAATAAACGCGTTTTTTCAGACCGCTGAATCCCTATGTAACTGCAAGGCTCAGAAGAGCCCACACACTCAGCTCTTAACCCCAGTGTGCAGAAAGTGTCAAAACGTGTTTTTCAGCAGAAATAAATGTTTCTGCAAGTTTGGTCACCCCCATGCAACTTATGGGGCAGTAACAGCACCCTTTTCAAAACGTGTTTTTCAGCCCGAAATAAACGCGTTTTTTCAGACCGCTGAAGAGCCCACACACTCAGCTCTTAACCCCAGTGTGCAGAAAGTGTCAAAACGTGTTTTTCAGCAGAAAAAAACATGTTTCTGCAAGTTTGGTCACACCCATGCAACTTATGGGGCAGCAACAGCACACTTTTCAAAACGTGTTGTTCAGCACGAAATAAACGCGTTTTTTCAGACCGCTGAATCCCTATGTAGCTGCAAGGCTCAGAAGAGCCCACACACTCAGCTCTTAACCCCAGTGTGCAGAAAGTGTCAAAACGTGTTTTTCAGCAGAAAAAAACATGTTTCTGCAAGTTTGGTCACCCCCATGCAACTTATGGGGCAGTAAAAGCACCCTTTTCAAAACGTGTTTTTCAGCCCGAAATAAACGCGTTTTTTCAGACCGCTGAAGAGCCCACACACTCAGCTCTTAACCCCAGTGTGCAGAAAGTGTCAAAACGTGTTTTTCAGCAGAAACAAACATGTTTCTGCAAGTTTGGTCACCCCCATGCAACTTATGGGGCAGTAACAGCACCCTTTTCAAAACGTGTTTTTCAGCCCGAAATAAACGCGTTTTTTCAGACCGCTGAAGAGCCCACACACTCAGCTCTTAACCCCAGTGTGCAGAAAGTGTCAAAACGTGTTTTTCAGCAGAAATAAACATGTTTCTGCAAGTTTGATCACCCCCATGCAACTAAAGGGGCAGTAACAGCACCCTTTTCAAAACGTGTTTTTCAGCACAAAATAAACGCGTTTTTTCAAACCGCTGAATCCCTATGTAGCTGCAAGGCTCAGAGGAGCCCACACACTCAGCTCTTAACCCCAGTGTGCAGAAAGTGTCAAAACGTGTTTTTCAGCAGAAATAAACATGTTTCTGCAAGTTTGGTCACCCCCATGCAACTTATGGGGCAGTAACAGCACCCTTTTCAAAACGTGTTTTTCAGCCCGAAATAAACGCGTTTTTTCAGACCGCTGAATCCCTATGTAACTGCAAGGCTCAGAAGAGCCCACACACTCAGCTCTTAACCCCAGTGTGCAGAAAGTGTCAAAACGTATTTTTCAGCAGAAATAAACATGTTTCTGCAAGTTTGGTCACCCCTATGCAACTTATGGGGCAGTAACAGCACCCTTTTCAAAACGTGTTTTTCAGCCCGAAATAAACGCGTTTTTTCAGACCGCTGAATCCTATGTAACTGCAAGGCTCAGAAGAGCCCACACACTCAGCTCTTAACCCCAGTGTGCAGAAAGTGTCAAAACGTGTTTTTCAGCAGAAATAAATGTTTCTGCAAGTTTGGTCACCCCCATGCAACTTATGGGGCAGTAACAGCACCCTTTTCAAAACGTGTTTTTCAGCCCGAAATAAACGCGTTTTTTCAGACCGCTGAATCCCTATGTAACTGCAAGGCTCAGAAGAGCCCACACACTCAGATCTTAACCCCAGTGTGCAGAAAGTGTCAAAACATATATTTCAGCAGAAATAAACGTTTCTGAAAGTTTTGTCACCCCCATGCAACTTATGGGGCAGTAACAGCACACTTTTCAAAACGTGTTGTTCAGCACGAAATAAACGCGTTTTTTCAGACCGCTGAATCCCTATGTAGCTGCAAGGCTCAGAAGAGCCCACACACTCAGCTCTTAACCCCAGTGTGCAGAAAGTGTCAAAACGTGTTTTTCAGCAGAAAAAAACATGTTTCTGCAAGTTTGGTCACCCCCATGCAACTTATGGGGCAGTAAAAGCACCCTTTTCAAAACGTGTTTTTCAGCCCGAAATAAACGCGTTTTTTCAGACCGCTGAATCCCTATGTAACTGCAAGGCTCAGAAGAGCCCACACACTCAGCTCTTAACCCCAGTGTGCAGAAAGTGTCAAAACGTGTTTTTCAGCAGAAATAAACATGTTTCTGCAAGTTTGGTCACCCCCATGCAACTTATGGGGCAGTAACAGCACCATTTTCAAAACGTGTTTTTCAGCCCGAAATAAAAGCGTTTTTTCAGACCGCTGAAGAGCCCACACACTCAGCTCTTAACCCCAGTGTGCAGAAAGTGTCAAAACATGTTTTTCAGCAGAAATAAACATGTTTCTGCAAGTTTGGTCACACCCATGCAACTTATGGGGCAGTAACAGCACCCTTTTCAAAACGTGTTTTTCAGCCCGAAATAAACGCGTTTTTTCAGACCGCTGAATCCCTATGTAACTGCAAGGCTCAGAAGAGCCCACACACTCAGCTCTTAACCCCAGTGTGCAGAAAGTGTCAAAACGTGTTTTTCAGCAGAAATAAACGTTTCTGCAAGTTTGGTCACCCCCATGCAACTTATGGAGCAGTAACAGCACCCTTTTCAAAACGTGTTTTTCAGCCCGAAATAAACGCGTTTTTTCAGACCGCTGAATCCCTATGTAACCGCAAGGCTCAGAAGAGCCCACACACTCAGATCTTAACCCCAGTGTGCAGAAAGTGTCAAAACGTGTTTTTCAGCAGAAATAAATGTTTCTGCAAGTTTGGTCACCCCCATGCAACTTATGGGGCAGTAACAGCACCCTTTTCAAAACGTGTTTTTCAGCCCGAAATAAACGCGTTTTTTCAGACCGCTGAAGAGCCCACACACTCAGCTCTTAACCCCAGTGTGCAGAAAGTGTCAAAACGTGTTTTTCAGCAGAAAAAAACATGTTTCTGCAAGTTTGGTCACACCCATGCAACTTATGGGGCAGCAACAGCACACTTTTCAAAACGTGTTTTTCAGCCCGAAATAAACGCGTTTTTTCAGACCGCTGAATCCCTATGTAACTGCAAGGCTCAGAAGAGCCCACACACTCAGCTCTTAACCCCAGTGTGCAGAAAGTGGCAAAACGTGTTTTTCAGCAGAAATAAACATGTTTCTGCAAGTTTGGTCACACCCCATGCAACTTATGGGGCAGTAACAGCACCCTTTTCAAAACGTGTTTTTCAGCACGAAATAAACGCGTTTTTTCAGACCTCTGAATCCCTATGTAACTGCAAGGCTCAGAAGAGCCCACACACTCAGCTCTTAACCCCAGTGTGCAGAAAGTGTCAAAACGTGTTTTTCAGCAGAAATAAACATGTTTCTGCAAGTTTGGTCACCCCCATGCAACTTATGGGGCAGTAACAGCACCCTTTTCAAAACGTGTTTTTCAGCCCGAAATAAACGCGTTTTTTCAGACCGCTGAAGAGCCCACACACTCAGCTCTTAACCCCAGTGTGCAGAAAGTGTCAAAACGTGTTTTTCAGCAGAAATAAACATGTTTCTGCAAGTTTGGTCACCCCCATGCAACTTATGGGGCAGTAACAGCACCCTTTTCAAAACGTGTTTTTCAGCCCGAAATAAACGCGTTTTTTCAGACCGCTGAATCCCTATGTAACTGCAAGGCTCAGAAGAGCCCACACACTCAGCTCTTAACCCCAGTGTGCAGAAAGTGTCAAAACATATATTTCAGCAGAAATAAACGTTTCTGAAAGTTTTGTCACCCCCATGCAACTTATGGGGCAGTAACAGCACACTTTTCAAAACGTGTTGTTCAGCACGAAATAAACACGTTTTTTCAGTCCGCTGAATCCCTATGTAGCTGCAAGGCTCAGAAGAGCCCACACACTCAGCTCTTAACCCCAGTGTGCAGAAAGTGTCAAAACGTGTTTTTCAGCAGAAAAAAACATGTTTCTGCAAGTTTGGTCACCCCCATGCAACTTATGGGGCAGTAAAAGCACCCTTTTCAAAACGTGTTTTTCAGCCCGAAATAAACGCGTTTTTTCAGACCGCTGAATCCCTATGTAACTGCAAGGCTCAGAAGAGCCCACACACTCAGCTCTTAACCCCAGTGTGCAGAAAGTGTCAAAACGTGTTTTTCAGCAGAAATAAACATGTTTCTGCAAGTTTGGTCACCCCCATGCAACTTATGGGGCAGTAACAGCACCCTTTTCAAAACGTGTTTTTCAGCACGAAATAAACGCGTTTTTTCAGACCGCTGAAGAGCCCACACACTCAGCTCTTAACCCCAGTGTGCAGAAAGTGTCAAAACGTGTTTTTCAGCAGAAAAAAACATGTTTCTGCAAGTTTGGTCACACCCCATGCAACTTATGGGGCAGTAACAGCACCCTTTTCAAAACGTGTTTTTCAGCACGAAATAAACGCGTTTTTTCAGACCGCTGAATCCCTATGTAACTGCAAGGCTCAGAAGAGCCCACACACTCAGCTCTTAACCCCAGTGTGCAGAAAGTGTCAAAACGTGTTTTTCAGCAGAAATAAACATGTTTCTGCAAGTTTGGTCACCCCCATGCAACTTATGGGGCAGTAACAGCACCCTTTTCAAAACGTGTTTTTCAGCCCGAAATAAACGCGTTTTTTCAGACCGCTGAATCCCTATGTAACTGCAAGGCTCAGAAGAGCCCACACACTCAGCTCTTAACCCCAGTGTGCAGAAAGTGTCAAAACATATATTTCAGCAGAAATAAACGTTTCTGAAAGTTTTGTCACCCCCATGCAACTTATGGGGCAGTAATAGCACACTTTTCAAAACGTGTTGTTCAGCACGAAATAAACGCGTTTTTTCAGACCGCTGAATCCCTATGTAGCTGCAAGGCTCAGAAGAGCCCACACACTCAGCTCTTAACCCCAGTGTGCAGAAAGTGTCAAAACGTGTTTTTCAGCAGAAATAAACATGTTTCTGCAAGTTTGATCACCCCCATGCAACTTATGGGGCAGTAACAGCACCCTTTTCAAAACGTGTTTTTCAGCCCGAAATAAACGCGTTTTTTCAGACCGCTGAAGAGCCCACACACTCAGCTCTTAACCCAAGTGTGCAGAAAGTGTCAAAACGTGTTTTTCAGCAGAAAAAAACATGTTTCTGCAAGTTTGGTCACCCCCATGCAACTTATGGGGCAGTAACAGCACTCTTTTCAAAACGTGTTTTTCAGCTCGAAATAAACGTGTATTTTCAGACCGCTGAATCCCAATGTAGCTGCAAGGCTCAGAAGAGCCCACACACTCAGCTCTTAACCCCAGTGTGCAGAAAGTGTCAAAACGTGTTTTTCAGCAGAAATAAACATGTTTCTGCAAGTTTGGTCACCCACATGCAACTTTTCGGGCAGTAACAGCACCCTTTTCAAAACGTGTTTTTCAGCCCGAAATAAACGCGTTTTTTCAGACCACTGAATCCCTATGTAACTGAAAAGGCTCAGAAGAGCCCACACACTCAGCTCTTAACCCCAGTGTGCAGAAAGTGTCAAAACATATATTTCAGCAGAAATAAACGTTTCTGAAAGTTTTGTCACCCCCATGCAACTTATGGGGCAGTAACAGCACACTTTTCAAAACGTGTTGTTCAGCACGAAATAAACGCGTTTTTTCAGACCGCTGAATCCCTATGTAGCTGCAAGGCTCAGAAAAGCCCACACACTCAGCTCTTAACCCCAGTGTGCAGAAAGTGTCAAAACGTGTTTTTCAGCAGAAAAAAACATGTTTCTGCAAGTTTGGTCACCCCCATGCAACTTATGGGGCAGTAAAAGCACCCTTTTCAAAACGTGTTTTTCAGCACGTAATAAACGCGTTTTTTCAGACCGCTGAATCCCTATGTAACTGCAAGGCTCAGAAGAGCCCACACACTCAGCTCTTAACCCCAGTGTGCAGAAAGTGTCAAAACGTGTTTTTCAGCAGAAATAAACATGTTTCTGAAATTTGGTCACCCCCATGCAACTTATGGGGCAGGTACAGCACCCTTTTCAAAACGTGTTTTTCAGCCCGAAATAAACGTGTTTTTTCAGACCGCTGAAGAACCCACACACTCAGTTCTTAACCCCAGTGTGCAGAAAGTATCAAAACGTGTTTTTCAGCAGAAATAAACATGTTTCTGAAAGTTTGGTCACCCCCATGCAACTTATGGGGCAGTAACAGCACCCTTTTCAAAACGTGTTTTTCAGCCCGAAATAAACGCGTTTTTTCAGACCGCTGTATCCCTATGTAACTGCAAGGCTCAGAAGAGCCCACACACTCAGCTCTTAACCCCAGTGTGCAGAATGTGTCAAAACGTGTTTTTCAGCAGAAAAAAACATTTCTGCAAGTTTGGTCACCCCCATGCAACTTATGGGGCAGTAACAGCACTCTTTTCAAAACGTGTTTTTCAGCTCGAAATAAACGCGTATTTTCAGACCGCTGAATCGCAATGTAGCTGCAAGGCTCAGAAGAGCCCACACACTCAGCTCTTAACCCCAGTGTGCAGAAAGTGTCAAAACGTGTTTTTCAGCAGAAATAAACATGTTTCTGCAAGTTTGATCACCCCCATGCAACTTAAGGGGCAGTAACAGCACCCTTTTCAAAACATGTTTTTCAGCCCGAAATAAACGCGTTTTTTCAGACCGCTGAATCCCTATGTAACTGCAAGGCTCAGAAGAGCCCACACACTCAGCTCTTAACCCCAGTGTGCAGAAAGTGTCAAAACGTGTTTTTCAGCAGAAATAAACATGTTTCTGCAAGTTGGTCACCCCCATGCAACTTATGGGGCAGTAACAGCACCCTTTTCAAAACGTGTTTTTCAGCCCGAAATAAACGCGTTTTTTCAGACCGCTGAATCCCTATGTAACTGCAAGGCTCAGAAGAGCCCACACACTCAGCTCTTAACCCCAGTGTGCAGAAAGTGTCAAAACGTGTTTTTCAGCAGAAAAAAACATGTTTCTGCAAGTTTGGTCACACCCATGCAACTTATGGAGCAGTGAAAGCACCCTTTTCAAAACGTGTTTTTCAGCCCGAAATAAACGCGTTTTTCAGACCGCTGAATCCCTATGTAACTGCAAGGCTCAGAAGAGCCCACACACTCAGCTCTTAACCCCAGTGTGCAGAAAGTGTCAAAACATGTTTTTCAGCAGAAAAAAACATGTTTCTGCAAATTTGGTCACCCCCATGCAACTTATGGGGCAGTAACAGCACTCTTTTCAAAACGTGTTTTTCAGCTCGAAATAAACGCGTATTTTCAGTCCGCTGAATCCCAATGTAGCTGCAAGGCTCAGAAGAGCCCACACACTTAGCTCTTAACCCCAGTGTGCAGAAAGTGTCAAAACATGTTTTTCAGCAGAAATAAACATGTTTCTGCAAGTTTGGTCACCCACATGCAACTTATGGGGCAGTAACAGCACCCTTTTCAAAACGTGTTTTTCAGCCCGAAATAAACGCGTTTTTTCAGACCGATGAATCCCAATGTAGCTGCAAGGCTCAGAAGAGCCCACACACTCAGCTCTTAACCCCAGTGTGCAGAAAGTGTCAAAACGTGTTTTTCAGCAGAAATAAACATGTTTCTGCAAGTTTGGTCACCCCCATGCAACTTATGGGGCAGTAACAGCACCCTTTTCAAAACGTGTTTTTCAGCCCGAAATAAACGCGTTTTTTCAGACCGCTGAAGAGCCCACACACTCAGTTCTTATACCCAGTGTGCAGAAAGTATCAAAACGTGTTTTTCAGCAGAAATAAACATGTTTCTGAAAGTTTGGTCACCCCCATGCAACTTATGGGGCAGTAACAGCACCCTATTCAAAACGTGTTTTTCAGCCCGAAATAAACGTGTTTTTTCAGACCGCTGAATCCCTATGTAACTGCAAGGCTCAGAAGAGCCCACACACTCAGCTCTTAACCCCAGTGTGCAGAAAGTGCCAAACCGTGTTTTTCAGCAGAAATAAACATGTTTCTGCAAGTTTGGTCACCCCCATGCAACTTATGGGGCAGTAACAGCACCCTTTTCAAAACGTGTTTTTCAGCCCGAAATAAACGCGTTTTTTCATACCGCTGAATCCCTATGTAACTGCAAGGCTCAGAAGAGCCCACACACTCAGCTCTTAACCCCAGTGTGCAGAAAGTGTCAAAACGTGTTTTTCAGCAGAAATAAACATGTTTCTGCAAGTTTGGTCACCCCCATGCAACTTATGGGGCAGTAACAGCACCCTTTTCAAAACGTGTTTTTCAGCCCGAAATAAACGCGTTTTTTCAGACCGCTGAAGAGCCCACACACTCAGTTCTTAACCCCAGTGTGCAGAAAGTGTCAAAACGTGTTTTTCAGCAGAAATAAACATGTTTCTGCAAGTTTGGTCAACACCATGTAAGTTATGGGGCAGTAACAGCACTCTTTTCAAAACGTGTTTTTCAGCCCGAAATAAACGCGTTTTTTCAGACAACTGAATCCCCTTGTAACTGCAAGGCTGAGAAGAGCCCACACACTCAGCTCTTAACCCCAGTGTGCAGAAAGTGTCAAAACGTGTTTTTCAGCAAAAATAAACATGTTTCTGCAAGTTTGGTCAACCCCATGTAAGTTATGGGGCAGTAATAACACACCTTTCAAAACGTGTTTTTCAGCCCGGAATAAACACGTTTTTTCAGTCAACTGAATCCCCATGTAACAACAAGGCTCAGAAGAGCCCACACACTCAGCTCTTAACCCCAGTGTGCAGAAAGTGTCAAAACGTGTTTTTCAGCAAAAATAAACATGTTTCTGCAAGTTTGGTCAACCCCATTTAAGTTATGGGGCAGTAACAGCACACTTTTCAAAACGTGTTTTTCAGCCCGAAATAAACGCGTTTTTTCAGACCGCTGAATCCCTATGTAACTGAAAGGCTCAGAAGAGCCCACACACTCAGCTCTTAACCCCAGTGTGCAGAAAGTGTCAAAACATATATTTCAGCAGAAATAAACGTTTCTGAAAGTTTTGTCACCCCCATGCAACTTATGGGGCAGTAACAGCACACTTTTCAAAACGTGTTGTTCAGCACGAAATAAACGCCTTTTTTAAGACCGCTGAATCCCTATGTAGCTGCAAGGCTCAGAAGAGCCCACACACTCAGCTCTTAACCCCAGTGTGCAGAAAGTGTCAAACCGTGTTTTTCAGCAGAAAAAAACATGTTTCTGCAAGTTTGGTCACCCCCATGCAACTTATGGGGCAGTAAAAGCACCCTTTTCAAAACGTGTTTTTCAGCCCGAAATAAATGCGTTTTTCAGACCGCTGAATCCCTATGTAACTGCAAGGCTCAGAGGAGCCCACACACTCAGCTCTTAACCCCAGTGTGCAGAAAGTGTCAAAACGTGTTTTTCAGCAGAAATAAACATGTTTCTGAAATTTGGTCACCCCCATGCAACTTATGGGGCAGTAACAGCACCCTTTTCAAAACGTGTTTTTCAGCCCGAAATAAACGCGTATTTTCAGACCGCTGAATCCCAATGTAGCTGCAAGGCTCAGAAGAGCCCACACACTCAGCTCTTAACCCCAGTGTGCAGAAAGTGTCAAAACGTGTTTTTCAGCAGAAATAAACATGTTTCTGCAAGTTTGATCACCCCCATGCAACTTATGGGGCAGTAACAGCACCCTTTTCAAAACGTGTTTTTCAGCACGAAATAAACGCGTTTTTTCAAACCGCTGAATCCCTATGTAGCTGCAAGGCTCAGAGGAGCCCACACACTCAGCTCTTAACCCCAGTGTGCAGAAAGTGTCAAAACGTGTTTTTCAGCAGAAATAAACATGTTTCTGCAAGTTTGATCACCCCCATGCAACTTATGGGGCAGTAACAGCACCCTTTTCAAAACGTGTTTTTCAGCCCGAAATAAACGCGTTTTTTCAGACCGCTGAAGAGCCCACACACTCAGTTCTTAACCCCAGTGTTCAGAAAGTGTCAAAACGTGTTTTTCAGCAGAAATAAACATGTTTCTGCAAGTTTGGTCACCCCCATGCAACTTATGGGGCAGTAACAGCACCCTTTTCAAAACGTGTTTTTCAGCCCGAAATAAACGCGTTTTTTCAGACCGCTGAATCCCAATGTAGCTGCAAGGCTCAGAAGAGCCCACACACTCAGCTCTTAACCCCAGTGTGCAGAAAGTGTCAAAACGTGTTTTTCAGCAGAAATAAACATGTTTCTGCAAGTTTGGTCACCCCCATGCAACTTATGGGGCAGTAACAGCACCCTTTTCAAAACGTGTTTTTCAGCCCGAAATAAACGCGTTTTTTCAGACCGCTGAATCCCTATGTAACTGAAAAGGCTCCGAAGAGCCCACACACTCAGCTCTTAACCCCAGTGTGCAGAAAGTGTCAAAACATATATTTCAGCAGAAATAAACGTTTCTGAAAGTTTTGTCACCCCCATGCAACTTATGGGGCAGTAACAGCACACTTTTCAAAACGTGTTGTACAGCACGAAATAAACGCGTTTTTTCAGTCCGCTGAATCCCTATGTAGCTGCAAGGCTCAGAAGAGCCCACACACTCAGCTCTTAACCCCAGTGTGCAGAAAGTGTCAAAACGTGTTTTTCAGCAGAAAAAAACATGTTTCTGCAAGTTTGGTCACCCCCATGCAACTTATGGGGCAGTAAAAGCACCCTTTTCAAAACGTGTTTTTCAGCACGAAATAAACGCGTTTTTTCAGACCGCTGAATCCCTATGTAACTGCAAGGCTCAGAAGAGCCCACACACTCAGCTCTTAACCCCAGTGTGCAGAAAGTGTCAAAACGTGTTTTTCAGCAGAAATAAACATGTTTCTGAAATTTGGTCACCCCCATGCAACTTATGGGGCAGTAACAGCACCCTTTTCAAAACGTGTTTTTCAGCCCGAAATAAACGCGTTTTTTCAGACCGCTGAAGAGCCCACACACTCAGTTCTTAACCCCAGTGTGCAGAAAGTATCAAAATGTGTTTTTCAGCAGAAATAAACATGTTTCTGAAAGTTTGGTCACCCCCATGCAACTTATGGGGCAGTAACAGCACTCTTTTCAAAACGTGTTTTTCAGCTCGAAATAAACGCGTTTTTTCAGACCGCTGAATCCCAATGTAGCTGCAAGGCTCAGAAGAGCCCACACACTCAGCTCTTAACCCCAGTGTGCAGAAAGTGTCAAAACGTGTTTTTCAGCAGAAATAAACATGTTTCTGCAAGTTTGATCACCCCCATGCAACTTATGGGGCAGTAACAGCACCCTTTTCAAAACGTGTTTTTCAGCCCGAAATAAACGCGTTTTTTCAGACCGCTGAATCCCTATGTAACTGCAAGGCTCAGAAGAGCCCACACACTCAGCTCTTAACCCCAGTGTGCAGAAAGTGTCAAAACGTGTTTTTCAGCAGAAATAAACATGTTTCTGCAAGTTTGGTCACCCCCATGCAACTTATGGGGCAGTAACAGCACCCTTTTCAAAACGTGTTTTTCAGCCCGAAATAAACACGTTTTTTCAGTCAACTGAATCCCCATGTAACAACAAGGCTCAGAAGAGCCCACACACTCAGCTCTTAACCCCAGTCTGCTGAAAGTGTCAAAACGTGTTTTTCAGCGGAAATAAACATGTTTCTGCAAGTTTGGTCAACCCCATCTAAGTTATGGGGCAGTAACAGCACACTTTTCAAAACGTGTTTTTCTGCCCGAAATAAACGCGTTTTTTCAGACAACTGAATCCCCTTGTATCTGCAAGGCTCAGAAGAGCCCTCACACTCAGCTCTTAACCCCAGTGTGCAGAAAGTGTTAAAACGTGTTTTTCAGCAAAAATAAACATGTTTCTGCAAGTTTGGTCAACCCCATGTAAGTTATGGGGCAGTAACAGCACACTTTTCAAAACGTGTTTTTCAGCCCGAAATAAACACGTTTTTTCAGTCAACTGAATCCCCATGTAACAACAAGGCTCAGAAGAGCCCACACACTCAGCTCTTAACCCCAGTGTGCAGAAAGTGTTAAAACGTGTTTTTCAGCAGAAATAAACATGTTTCTGCAAGTTTGGTCAACCCCATCTAAGTTATGGGGCAGTAACAGCACACTTTTCAAAACGTGTTTTTCTGCCCGAAATAAACGCGTTTTTTCAGACAACTGAATCCCCTTGTATCTGCAAGGCTCAGAAGAGCCCTCACACTCAGCTCTTAACCCCAGTGTGCAGAAAGTGTTAAAACGTGTTTTTCAGCAAAAATAAACATGTTTCTGCAAGTTTGGTCAACCCCATGTAAGTTATGGGGCAGTAACAGCACACTTTTCAAAACGTGTTTTTCAGCCCGAAATAAACACGTTTTTTCAGTCAACTGAATCCCCATGTAACAACAAGGCTCAGAAGAGCCCACACACTCAGCTCTTAACCCCAGTGTGCAGAAAGTGTTAAAACGTGTTTTTCAGCAAAAATAAACATGTTTCTGCAAGTTTGATCACCCCCATGCAACTTAAGGGGCAGTAACAGCACCCTTTTCAAAACGTGTTTTTCAGCCCGAAATAAACGCCTTTTTTCAGACAACTGAATCCCCTTGTAACTGCAAGGCTCAGAAGAGCCCACAAACTCAGCTCTTAACCCCATTGTGCAGAAAGTGTCAAAACGTGTTTTTCAGCAAAAATAAACATGTTTCTGCAAGTTTGGTCAACCCCATTTAAGTTATGTGGCAGTAACAGCACACTTTTCAAAACGTGTTTTTCAGCAAAAATAAACATGTTTCTGCAAGTTTGGTCAACCCCATGTAAGTTATGGGGCAGTAATAACACACCTTTCAAAACGTGTTTTTCAGCCCGAAATAAACACGTTTTTTCAGTCAACTGAATCCCCATGTAACAACAAGGCTCAGAAGAGCCCACACACTCAGCTCTTAACCCCAGTGTGCAGAAAGTGTCAAAACGTGTTTTTCAGCAAAAATAAACATGTTTCTGCAAGTTTGGTCAACCCCATGTAAGTTATGGGGCAGTAATAACACACCTTTCAAAACGTGTTTTTCAGCCCGAAATAAACACGTTTTTTCAGTCAACTGAATCCCCATGTAACAACAAGGCTCAGAAGAGCCCACACACTCAGCTCTTAACCCCAGTGTGCAGAAAGTGTTAAAACGTGTTTTTCAGCAAAAATAAACATGTTTCTGCAAGTTTGGTCAACGCCATGTAAGTTATGGGGCAGTAACAGCACACTTTTCAAAACGTGTTTTTCAGCCCGAAATAAACGCCTTATTTCAGACAACTGAATCCCCTTGTAACTGCAAGGCTCAGAAGAGCCCACACACTCAGCTCTTAACCCCATTGTGCAGAAAGTGTCAAAACGTGTTTTCCAGCAAAAATAAACATGTTTCTGCAAGTTTGGTCAACCCCATTTAAGTTATGGGGCAGTAACAGCACACTTTTCAAAACGTGTTTTTCAGCAAAAATAAACATGTTTCTGCAAGTTTGGTCAACCCCATGTAAGTTATGGGGCAGTAACAGCACACTTTTCAAAACGTGTGTAGTGGCGAGGCTTAATAATAAGGCAGAATTAAGTGTTTCTGAGCTTTCCCAAATTAGGCCTCATTTCTCTGTTCATCTCTGTTGTGCAGCCACAGAGAAAGAATTCATGCAAGCTGATTTAAGATGTTTTCTTGTGATAAGAAACCAGCTCCCAAAGGGGGATGCACTTAGCTAAGCCTGGCTATCATGATCAATGGTCACCCATTGGCGCCTATCTGTCTAGGGAGTGCCAGTTGGACATCTGGACTGCATTACTAAGTGTCAGGACTAAGTGACTCATATCTCACCCTGATCAACCAATCAGGGACTGGTAGGGCCGAGTAACCCACGTGGGACTCTGATGCCCATGGAACTTTCAGCCAATCAATGAGCTGAAGTTCCTCCAGGTAAAAACAGGCAACACAGAGAGCCTGAGAGATTCAGAAAGGGAGATTCAGACAAGATTCAGATTCAGATTCAGATTCAACAAGATTCAGACAAGATTCAGAAGGAATTCAAAGGAGAATCCCAAGGGCAGGACATTCTCGCAGCGCGCCTCCTGACCATCCTGAGACTCAGCCCGGACAACCACGGAACGGCCAGTGTGTCCGAGTGCCAGAACTTTCCTTTGTTCTAAGAGTCTAGAGTGGAGGTTGCCAGAGAGTAACCAGCAGCAGGCCTCGTGAACAGGTCGGAACTGTGGACAGCTGAATCACTATTCAGAACTAGCTCTTCATCATAAACGAACTGGTCCTCTTCCTGACTTGCTGGGACCCACAGTCATCTTTTCTCCTGTGCACAAACTTTGCTAGTTAAAGCCAACAGTGAGCATCAGCAGCGCACCGTCGCAAGCCGCACAGCACAGCCTGGCACCGAGCCAGAGAGCGCGGATTGGACAGCAACAGCCTGCAACTGTTTCTTTGTGCCCGCAGGAGATCTGAATCCCCAGAGATTGGATGAGTATTCAACTTCAATGCATTACAGCTCGAGAATTCAATTGTTATCCCAACCAGTTGATATCAATTTAATTCCTAAGAGTTATGTACTTGTTTGAGTATCTAATGTAGAAGTTGTAACCAAGTTCACTTTACGAAACGGTCTTAATGAATGATATACTGAACGTATGTCCTCTTGATGTGTAACTCTTTGTAACTGATTGAATATATAACGTTTGTATTCTGATAACCCTCTCGCTAAGATCTGTTAGGTTTATATGCATATTCTATGTATTAATAAATGTATCCTCGTGTATTAGTACCTGTGTGTGCGCGTTGTTTGAGTTATGTCGCATGGTTGGATTCTAAAGCCATCAAAAGAATCAACTTTGTGATTTACTGCTACAATTAATAATTGTCTCAGTAAATGCCCAAACCCTACAGAACTGGTGCCTTCAGAGAGCCACTATGATTACATATTTGGCGTCCCTGAACCGGCTATGAATCACTACACGTGTTTTTCAGCCCGAAATAAACGCCTTATTTCAGACAACTGAATCCCCTTGTAACTGCAAGGCTCAGAAGAGCCCACACACTCAGCTCTTAACCCCAGTCTGCTGAAAGTGTCAAAATGTGTTTTTCAGCAGAAATAAACATGTTTCTGCAAGTTTGGTCAACCCCATGTAAGTTATGGGGCAGTAACAGCACACTTTTCAAAACGTGTTTTTCAGCCCGAAATAAACGCGTTTTTTCAGACAACTGAATCCCCATGTAACTACAAGGCTCAGAAGAGCCCACACACTCAGCTCTTAACCCCAGTCTGCTGAAAGTGTCAAAACGTGTTTTTCAGCAGAAATAAACATGTTTCTGCAAGTTTGGTCAACCCCATCTAAGTTATGGGGCAGTAACAGCACACTTTTCAAAACGTGTTTTTCTGCCCGAAATAAACGCGTTTTTTCAGACAACTGAATCCCCTTGTATCTGCAAGGCTCAGAAGAGCCCTCACACTCAGCTCTTAACCCCAGTGTGCAGAAAGTGTCAAAACGTGTTTTTCAGCAGAAATAAACATGTTTCTGCAAGTTTGGTCACCCCCATGCAACTTATTGGGCAGTAAAAGCACCCTTTTCAAAACGTGTTTTTCAGAAGGAAATAAACGCGTTTTTTCAGACCGCTGAATCCCTATGTAACTGCAAGGCTCAGAAGAGCCCACACACTCAGCTCTTAACCCCAGTGTGCAGAAAGTGTCAAAACGTGTTTTTCAGCAGAAATAAACATGTTTCTGCAAGTTTGATCACCCCCATGCAACTTATGGGGCAGTAACAGCACCCTTTTCAAAACGTGTTTTTCAGCCCGAAATAAACGCGTTTTTTCTTGACCGCTGAATCCCTATGTAACTGCAAGGCTCAGAAGAGCCCACACACTCAGCTCTTAACCCCAGTGTGCAGAAAGTGTCAAAACGTGTTTTTCAGCAGAAATAAACATGTTTCTGCAAGTTTGGTCACCCCCATGCAACTTATGGGGCAGTAACAGCACCCTTTTCAAAACATGTTTTTCAGCCCGAAATAAACACGTTTTTTCAGTCAACTGAATCCCCATGTAACAACAAGGCTCAGAAGAGCCCACACACTCAGCTCTTAACCCCAGTCTGCTGAAAGTGTCAAAACGTGTTTTTCAGCAGAAATAAACATGTTTCTGCAAGTTTGGTCACCCCCATGCAACTTATTGGGCAGTAACAGCACCCTTTTCAAAACGTGTTTTTCAGAAGGAAATAAACGCGTTTTTTCAGACCGCTGAATCCCTATGTAACTGCAAGGCTCAGAAGAGCCCACACACTCAGCTCTTAACCCCAGTGTGCAGAAAGTGTCAAAACGTGTTTTTCAGCAGAAATAAACATGTTTCTGCAAGTTTGATCACCCCCATGCAACTTATGGGGCAGTAACAGCACCCTTTTCAAAACGTGTTTTTCAGCCCGAAATAAACGCGTTTTTTCAGACCGCTGAATCCCAATGTAGCTGCAAGGCTCAGAAGAGCCCACACACTCAGCTCTTAACCCCAGTGTGCAGAAAGTGTCAAAACGTGTTTTTCAGCAGAAATAAACATGTTTCTGCAAGTTTGGTCACCCCCATGCAACTTATGGGGCAGTAACAGCACCCTTTTCAAAACGTGTTTTTCAGCCCGAAATAAACGCGTTTTTTCAGACCGCTGAATCCCTATGTAACTGAAAAGGCTCAGAAGAGCCCACACACTCAGCTCTTAACCCCAGTGTGCAGAAAGTGTCAAAACATATATTTCAGCAGAAATAAACGTTTCTGAAAGTTTTGTCACCCCCATGCAACTTATGGGGCAGTAACAGCACACTTTTCAAAACGTGTTGTACAGCACGAAATAAACGCGTTTTTTCAGACCGCTGAATCCCTATGTAGCTGCAAGGCTCAGAAGAGCCCACACACTCAGCTCTTAACCCCAGTGTGCAGAAAGTGTCAAAACGTGTTTTTCAGCAGAAAAAAACATGTTTCTGCAAGTTTGGTCACCCCCATGCAACTTATGGGGCAGTAAAAGCACCCTTTTCAAAACGTGTTTTTCAGCACGAAATAAACGCGTTTTTTCAGACCGCTGAATCCCTATGTAACTGCAAGGCTCAGAAGAGCCCACACACTCAGCTCTTAACCCCAGTGTGCAGAAAGTGTCAAAACGTGTTTTTCAGCAGAAATAAACATGTTTCTGAAATTTGGTCACCCCCATGCAACTTATGGGGCAGTAACAGCACCCTTTTCAAAACGTGTTTTTCAGCCCGAAATAAACGCGTTTTTTCAGACCGCTGAAGAGCCCACACACTCAGTTCTTAACCCCAGTGTGCAGAAAGTATCAAAATGTGTTTTTCAGCAGAAATAAACATGTTTCTGAAAGTTTGGTCACCCCCATGCAACTTATGGGGCAGTAACAGCACACTTTTCAAAACGTGTTTTTCAGCCCGAAATAAACGCGTTTTTTCAGACCGCTGTATCCCTATGTAACTGCAAGGCTCAGAAGAGCCCACAAACTCAGCTCTTAACCCCAGTGTGCAGAAAGTGTCAAAACGTGTTTTTCAGCAGAAAAAAAACATGTTTCTGCAAGTTTGGTCACCCCCATGCAACTTATGGGGCAGTAACAGCACTCTTTTCAAAACGTGTTTTTCAGCTCGAAATAAACGCGTTTTTTCAGACCGCTGAATCCCAATGTAGCTGCAAGGCTCAGAAGAGCCCACACACTCAGCTCTTAACCCCAGTGTGCAGAAAGTGTCAAAACGTGTTCTTCAGCAGAAATAAACATGTTTCTGCAAGTTTGATCACCCCCATGCAACTTATGGGGCAGTAACAGCACCCTTTTCAAAACGTGTTTTTCAGCACGAAATAAACGCGTTTTTTCAAACCGCTGAATCCCTATGTAGCTGCAAGGCTCAGAGGAGCCCACACACTCAGCTCTTAACCCCAGTGTGCAGAAAGTGTCAAAACGTGTTTTTCAGCAGAAATAAACATGTTTCTGCAAGTTTGGTCACCCCCATGCAACTTATTGGGCAGTAAAAGCACCCTTTTCAAAACGTGTTTTTCAGAAGGAAATAAACGCGTTTTTTCAGACCGCTGAATCCCTATGTAACTGCAAGGCTCAGAAGAGCCCACACACTCAGCTCTTAACCCCAGTGTGCAGAAAGTGTCAAAACGTGTTTTTCAGCAGAAATAAACATGTTTCTGCAAGTTTGATCACCCCCATGCAACTTATGGAGCAGTAACAGCACCCTTTTCAAAACGTGTTTTTCAGCCCGAAATAAACGCGTTTTTTCAGACCGCTGAATCCCTATGTAACTGCAAGGCTCAGAAGAGCCCACACACTCAGCTCTTAACCCCAGTGTGCAGAAAGTGTCAAAACGTGTTTTTCAGCAGAAATAAACATGTTTCTGCAAGTTTGGTCACCCCCATGCAACTTATGGGACAGTAACAGCACCCTTTTCAAAACGTGTTTTTCAGCCCGAAATAAACACGTTTTTTCAGTCAACTGAATCCCCATGTAACAACAAGGCTCAGAAGAGCCCACACACTCAGCTCTTAACCCCAGTCTGCTGAAAGTGTCAAAACGTGTTTTTCAGCGGAAATAAACATGTTTCTGCAAGTTTGGTCAACCCCATCTAAGTTATGGGGCAGTAACAGCACACTTTTCAAAACGTGTTTTTCTGCCCGAAATAAACGCGTTTTTTCAGACAACTGAATCCCCTTGTATCTGCAAGGCTCAGAAGAGCCCTCACACTCAGCTCTTAACCCCAGTGTGCAGAAAGTGTTAAAACGTGTTTTTCAGCAAAAATAAACATGTTTCTGCAAGTTTGGTCAACCCCATGTAAGTTATGGGGCAGTAACAGCACACTTTTCAAAACGTGTTTTTCAGCCCGAAATAAACACGTTTTTTCAGTCAACTGAATCCCCATGTAACAACAAGGCTCAGAAGAGCCCACACACTCAGCTCTTAACCCCAGTGTGCAGAAAGTGTTAAAACGTGTTTTTCAGCAGAAATAAACATGTTTCTGCAAGTTTGGTCAACCCCATCTAAGTTATGGGGCAGTAACAGCACACTTTTCAAAACGTGTTTTTCTGCCCGAAATAAACGCGTTTTTTCAGACAACTGAATCCCCTTGTATCTGCAAGGCTCAGAAGAGCCCTCACACTCAGCTCTTAACCCCAGTGTGCAGAAAGTGTTAAAACGTGTTTTTCAGCAAAAATAAACATGTTTCTGCAAGTTTGGTCAACCCCATGTAAGTTATGGGGCAGTAACAGCACACTTTTCAAAACGTGTTTTTCAGCCCGAAATAAACACGTTTTTTCAGTCAACTGAATCCCCATGTAACAACAAGGCTCAGAAGAGCCCACACACTCAGCTCTTAACCCCAGTGTGCAGAAAGTGTTAAAACGTGTTTTTCAGCAAAAATAAACATGTTTCTGCAAGTTTGGTCAACCCCATGTAAGTTATGGGGCAGTAACAGCACACTTTTCAAAACGTGTTTTTCAGCCCGAAATAAACGCCTTTTTTCAGACAACTGAATCCCCTTGTAACTGCAAGGCTCAGAAGAGCCCACAAACTCAGCTCTTAACCCCATTGTGCAGAAAGTGTCAAAACGTGTTTTTCAGCAAAAATAAACATGTTTCTGCAAGTTTGGTCAACCCCATTTAAGTTATGTGGCAGTAACAGCACACTTTTCAAAACGTGTTTTTCAGCAAAAATAAACATGTTTCTGCAAGTTTGGTCAACCCCATGTAAGTTATGTGGCAGTAACAGCACACTTTTCAAAACGTGTTTTTCAGCCCGAAATAAACGCGTTTTTTCAGACAAATGAATCCCCATGTAACTACAAGGCTCAGAAGAGCCCACACACTCAGCTCTTAACCCCAGTCTGCTGAAAGTGTCAAAACGTGTTTTTCAGCAGAAATAAACATGTTTCTGCAAGTTTGGTCAACCCCATGTAAGTTATGGGGCAGTAACAGCACACTTTTCAAAACGTGTTTTTCAGCCCGAAATAAACGCGTTTTTTCAGACAACTGAATCCCCATGTAACTACAAGGCTCAGAAGAGCCCACACACTCAGCTCTTAACCCCAGTCTGCTGAAAGTGTCAAAACGTGTTTTTCAGCAGAAATAAACATGTTTCTGCAAGTTTGGTCAACCCCATCTAAGTTATGGGGCAGTAACAGCACACTTTTCAAAACGTGTTTTTCTGCCCGAAATAAACGCGTTTTTTCAGACAACTGAATCCCCTTGTATCTGCAAGGCTCAGAAGAGCCCTCACACTCAGCTCTTAACCCCAGTGTGCAGAAAGTGTCAAAACGTGTTTTTCAGCAGAAATAAACATGTTTCTGCAAGTTTGGTCACCCCCATGCAACTTATTGGGCAGTAAAAGCACCCTTTTCAAAACGTGTTTTTCAGAAGGAAATAAACGCGTTTTTTCAGACCGCTGAATCCCTATGTAACTGCAAGGCTCAGAAGAGCCCACACACTCAGCTCTTAACCCCAGTGTGCAGAAAGTGTCAAAACGTGTTTTTCAGCAGAAATAAACATGTTTCTGCAAGTTTGATCACCCCCATGCAACTTATGGGGCAGTAACAGCACCCTTTTCAAAACGTGTTTTTCAGCCCGAAATAAACGCGTTTTTTCAGACCGCTGAATCCCTGTGTAACTGCAAGGCTCAGAAGAGCCCACACACTCAGCTCTTAACCCCAGTGTGCAGAAAGTGTCAAAACGTGTTTTTCAGCAGAAATAAACATGTTTCTGCAAGTTTGGTCACCCCCATGCAACTTATGGGGCAGTAACAGCACCCTTTTCAAAACATGTTTTTCAGCCCGAAATAAACACGTTTTTTCAGTCAACTGAATCCCCATGTAACAACAAGGCTCAGAAGAGCCCACACACTCAGCTCTTAACCCCAGTCTGCTGAAAGTGTCAAAACGTGTTTTTCAGCAGAAATAAACATGTTTCTGCAAGTTTGGTCACCCCCATGCAACTTATTGGGCAGTAACAGCACCCTTTTCAAAACGTGTTTTTCAGAAGGAAATAAACGCGTTTTTTCAGACCGCTGAATCCCTATGTAACTGCAAGGCTCAGAAGAGCCCACACACTCAGCTCTTAACCCCAGTGTGCAGAAAGTGTCAAAACGTGTTTTTCAGCAGAAATAAACATGTTTCTGCAAGTTTGATCACCCCCATGCAACTTATGGGGCAGTAACAGCACCCTTTTCAAAACGTGTTTTTCAGCCCGAAATAAACGCGTTTTTTCAGACCGCTGAAGAGCCCACACACTCAGTTCTTAACCCCAGTGTGCAGAAAGTTTCAAAACGTGTTTTTCAGCAAAATAAACATGTTTCTGCAAGTTTGGTCACCCCCATGCAACTTATGGGGCAGTAACAGCACCCTTTTCAAAACGTGTTGTACAGCACGAAATAAACGCGTTTTTTCAGACCGCTGAATCCCTATGTAGCTGCAAGGCTCAGAAGAGCCCACACACTCAGCTCTTAACCCCAGTGTGCAGAAAGTGTCAAAACGTGTTTTTCAGCAGAAAAAAACATGTTTCTGCAAGTTTGGTCACCCCCATGCAACTTATGGGGCAGTAAAAGCACCCTTTTCAAAACGTGTTTTTCAGCACGAAATAAACGCGTTTTTTCAGACCGCTGAATCCCTATGTAACTGCAAGGCTCAGAAGAGCCCACACACTCAGCTCTTAACCCCAGTGTGCAGAAAGTGTCAAAACGTGTTTTTCAGCAGAAATAAACATGTTTCTGAAATTTGGTCACCCCCATGCAACTTATGGGGCAGTAACAGCACCCTTTTCAAAACGTGTTTTTCAGCCCGAAATAAACACGTTTTTTCAGACCGCTGAAGAGCCCACACACTCAGTTCTTAACCCCAGTGTGCAGAAAGTATCAAAATGTGTTTTTCAGCAGAAATAAACATGTTTCTGAAAGTTTGGTCACCCCCATGCAACTTATGGGGCAGTAACAGCACACTTTTCAAAACGTGTTTTTCAGCCCGAAATAAACGCGTTTTTTCAGACCGCTGTATCCCTATGTAACTGCAAGGCTCAGAAGAGCCCACAAACTCAGCTCTTAACCCCAGTGTGCAGAAAGTGTCAAAACGTGTTTTTCAGCAGAAAAAAAACATGTTTCTGCAAGTTTGGTCACCCCCATGCAACTTATGGGGCAGTAACAGCACTCTTTTCAAAACGTGTTTTTCAGCTCGAAATAAACGCGTTTTTTCAGACCGCTGAATCCCAATGTAGCTGCAAGGCTCAGAAGAGCCCACACACTCAGCTCTTAACCCCAGTGTGCAGAAAGTGTCAAAACGTGTTTTTCAGCAGAAATAAACATGTTTCTGCAAGTTTGATCACCCCCATGCAACTTATGGGGCAGTAACAGCACCCTTTTCAAAACGTGTTTTTCAGCACGAAATAAACGCGTTTTTTCAAACCGCTGAATCCCTATGTAGCTGCAAGGCTCAGAGGAGCCCACACACTCAGCTCTTAACCCCAGTGTGCAGAAAGTGTCAAAACGTGTTTTTCAGCAGAAATAAACATGTTTCTGCAAGTTTGGTCACCCCCATGCAACTTATTGGGCAGTAAAAGCACCCTTTTCAAAACGTGTTTTTCAGAAGGAAATAAACGCGTTTTTTCAGACCGCTGAATCCCTATGTAACTGCAAGGCTCAGAAGAGCCCACACACTCAGCTCTTAACCCCAGTGTGCAGAAAGTGTCAAAACGTGTTTTTCAGCAGAAATAAACATGTTTCTGCAAGTTTGATCACCCCCATGCAACTTATGGAGCAGTAACAGCACCCTTTTCAAAACGTGTTTTTCAACCCGAAATAAACGCGTTTTTTCAGA
The DNA here is from genome assembly GCF_059453375.1 of Lepisosteus platostomus. Classification (NCBI taxonomy): domain Eukaryota; kingdom Metazoa; phylum Chordata; class Actinopteri; order Semionotiformes; family Lepisosteidae; genus Lepisosteus; species Lepisosteus platostomus. The sequence continues at coordinate 36,831,782 of NC_142612.1, forward strand.
CCGCTGAATCCCTATGTAACTGCAAGGCTCAGAAGAGCCCACACACTCAGCTCTTAACCCCAGTGTGCAGAAAGTGTCAAAACGTGTTTTTCAGCAGAAATAAACATGTTTCTGCAAGTTTGGTCACCCCCATGCAACTTATGGGGCAGTAACAGCACCCTTTTCAAAACGTGTTTTTCAGCCCGAAATAAACACGTTTTTTCAGTCAACTGAATCCCCATGTAACAACAAGGCTCAGAAGAGCCCACACACTCAGCTCTTAACCCCAGTCTGCTGAAAGTGTCAAAACATGTTTTTCAGCGGAAATAAACATGTTTCTGCAAGTTTGGTCAACCCCATCTAAGTTATGGGGCAGTAACAGCACACTTTTCAAAACGTGTTTTTCTGCCCGAAATAAACGCGTTTTTTCAGACAACTGAATCCCCTTGTATCTGCAAGGCTCAGAAGAGCCCTCACACTCAGCTCTTAACCCCAGTGTGCAGAAAGTGTTAAAACGTGTTTTTCAGCAAAAATAAACATGTTTCTGCAAGTTTGGTCAACCCCATGTAAGTTATGGGGCAGTAACAGCACACTTTTCAAAACGTGTTTTTCAGCCCGAAATAAACACGTTTTTTCAGTCAACTGAATCCCCATGTAACAACAAGGCTCAGAAGAGCCCACACACTCAGCTCTTAACCCCAGTGTGCAGAAAGTGTTAAAACGTGTTTTTCAGCAGAAATAAACATGTTTCTGCAAGTTTGGTCAACCCCATCTAAGTTATGGGGCAGTAACAGCACACTTTTCAAAACGTGTTTTTCTGCCCGAAATAAACGCGTTTTTTCAGACAACTGAATCCCCTTGTATCTGCAAGGCTCAGAAGAGCCCTCACACTCAGCTCTTAACCCCAGTGTGCAGAAAGTGTTAAAACGTGTTTTTCAGCAAAAATAAACATGTTTCTGCAAGTTTGGTCAACCCCATGTAAGTTATGGGGCAGTAACAGCACACTTTTCAAAACGTGTTTTTCAGCCCGAAAAAAACACGTTTTTTCAGTCAACTGAATCCCCATGTAACAACAAGGCTCAGAAGAGCCCACACACTCAGCTCTTAACCCCAGTGTGCAGAAAGTGTTAAAACGTGTTTTTCAGCAAAAATAAACATGTTTCTGCAAGTTTGGTCAACCCCATGTAAGTTATGGGGCAGTAACAGCACACTTTTCAAAACGTGTTTTTCAGCCCGAAATAAACGCCTTTTTTCAGACAACTGAATCCCCTTGTAACTGCAAGGCTCAGAAGAGCCCACAAACTCAGCTCTTAACCCCATTGTGCAGAAAGTGTCAAAACGTGTTTTTCAGCAAAAATAAACATGTTTCTGCAAGTTTGGTCAACCCCATTTAAGTTATGTGGCAGTAACAGCACACTTTTCAAAACGTGTTTTTCAGCAAAAATAAACATGTTTCTGCAAGTTTGGTCAACCCCATGTATGTTATGGGGCAGTAATAACACACCTTTCAAAACGTGTTTTTCAGCCCGAAATAAACACGTTTTTTCAGTCAACTGAATCCCCATGTAACAACAAGGCTCAGAAGAGCCCACACACTCAGCTCTTAACCCCAGTGTGCAGAAAGTGTCAAAACGTGTTTTTCAGCAAAAATAAACATGTTTCTGCAAGTTTGGTCAACCCCATGTAAGTTATGGGGCAGTAATAACACACCTTTCAAAACGTGTTTTTCAGCCCGAAATAAACACGTTTTTTCAGTCAACTGAATCCCCATGTAACAACAAGGCTCAGAAGAGCCCACACACTCAGCTCTTAACCCCAGTGTGCAGAAAGTGTTAAAACGTGTTTTTCAGCAAAAATAAACATGTTTCTGCAAGTTTGGTCAACGCCATGTAAGTTATGGGGCAGTAACAGCACACTTTTCAAAACGTGTTTTTCAGCCCGAAATAAACGCCTTATTTCAGACAACTGAATCCCCTTGTAACTGCAAGGCTCAGAAGAGCCCACACACTCAGCTCTTAACCCCATTGTGCAGAAAGTGTCAAAACGTGTTTTCCAGCAAAAATAAACATGTTTCTGCAAGTTTGGTCAACCCCATTTAAGTTATGGGGCAGTAACAGCACACTTTTCAAAACGTGTTTTTCAGCAAAAATAAACATGTTTCTGCAAGTTTGGTCAACCCCATGTAAGTTATGGGGCAGTAACAGCACACTTTTCAAAACGTGTTTTTCAGCCCGAAATAAACACCTTATTTCAGACAACTGAATCCCCTTGTAACTGCAAGGCTCAGAAGAGCCCACACACTCAGCTCTTAACCCCAGTCTGCTGAAAGTGTCAAAATGTGTTTTTCAGCAGAAATAAACATGTTTCTGCAAGTTTGGTCAACCCCATGTAAGTTATGGGGCAGTAACAGCACACTTTTCAAAACGTGTTTTTCAGCCCGAAATAAACGCGTTTTTTCAGACAACTGAATCCCCATGTAACTACAAGGCTCAGAAGAGCCCACACACTCAGCTATTAACCCCAGTCTGCTGAAAGTGTCAAAACGTGTTTTTCAGCAGAAATAAACATGTTTCTGCAAGTTTGGTCAACCCCATCTAAGTTATGGGGCAGTAACAGCACACTTTTCAAAACGTGTTTTTCTGCCCGAAATAAACGCCTTTTTTCAGACAACTGAATCCCCATGTAACTACAAGGCTCAGAAGAGCCCACACACTCAGCTCTTAACCCCAGTGTGCAGAAAGTGTCAAAACGTGTTTTTCAGCAAAAATAAACATGTTTCTGCAAGTTTGGTCAACCCCATGTAAGTTATGGGGCAGTAATAACACACCTTTCAAAACGTGTTTTTCAGCCCGAAATAAACACGTTTTTTCAGTCAACTGAATCCCCATGTAACAACAAGGCTCAGAAGAGCCCACACACTCAGCTCTTAACCCCAGTGTGCAGAAAGTGTTAAAACGTGTTTTTCAGCAAAAATAAACATGTTTCTGCAAGTTTGGTCAACCCCATGTAAGTTATGTGGCAGTAACAGCACACTTTTCAAAACGTGTTTTTCAGCCCGAAATAAACGCGTTTTTTCAGACAAATGAATCCCCATGTAACTACAAGGCTCAGAAGAGCCCACACACTCAGCTCTTAACCCCAGTCTGCTGAAAGTGTCAAAACGTGTTTTTCAGCAGAAATAAACATGTTTCTGCAAGTTTGGTCAACCCCATGTAAGTTATGGGGCAGTAACAGCACACTTTTCAAAACGTGTTTTTCAGCCCGAAATAAACGCGTTTTTTCAGACAACTGAATCCCCATGTAACTACAAGGCTCAGAAGAGCCCACACACTCAGCTCTTAACCCCAGTCTGCTGAAAGTGTCAAAACGTGTTTTTCAGCAGAAATAAACATGTTTCTGCAAGTTTGGTCAACCCCATCTAAGTTATGGGGCAGTAACAGCACACTTTTCAAAACGTGTTTTTCTGCCCGAAATAAACGCGTTTTTCAGACAACTGAATCCCCTTGTATCTGCAAGGCTCAGAAGAGCCCTCACACTCAGCTCTTAACCCCAGTGTGCAGAAAGTGTCAAAACGTGTTTTTCAGCAGAAATAAACATGTTTCTGCAAGTTTGGTCACCCCCATGCAACTTATTGGGCAGTAAAAGCACCCTTTTCAAAACGTGTTTTTCAGAAGGAAATAAACGCGTTTTTTCAGACCGCTGAATCCCTATGTAACTGCAAGGCTCAGAAGAGCCCACACACTCAGCTCTTAACCCCAGTGTGCAGAAAGTGTCAAAACGTGTTTTTCAGCAGAAATAAACATGTTTCTGCAAGTTTGATCACCCCCATGCAACTTATGGGGCAGTAACAGCACCCTTTTCAAAACGTGTTTTTCAGCCCGAAATAAACGCGTTTTTTCAGACCGCTGAATCCCTATGTAACTGCAAGGCTCAGAAGAGCCCACACACTCAGCTCTTAACCCCAGTGTGCAGAAAGTGTCAAAACGTGTTTTTCAGCAGAAATAAACATGTTTCTGCAAGTTTGGTCACCCCCATGCAACTTATGGGGCAGTAACAGCACCCTTTTCAAAACATGTTTTTCAGCCCGAAATAAACACGTTTTTTCAGTCAACTGAATCCCCATGTAACAACAATTCTCAGAAGAGCCCACACACTCAGCTCTTAACCCCAGTCTGCTGAAAGTGTCAAAACGTGTTTTTCAGCGGAAATAAACATGTTTCTGCAAGTTTGGTCAACCCCATCTAAGTTATGGGGCAGTAACAGCACACTTTTCAAAACGTGTTTTTCTGCCCGAAATAAACGCGTTTTTTCAGACAACTGAATCCCCTTGTATCTGCAAGGCTCAGAAGAGCCCTCACACTCAGCTCTTAACCCCAGTGTGCAGAAAGTGTTAAAACGTGTTTTTCAGCAAAAATAAACATGTTTCTGCAAGTTTGGTCAACCCCATGTAAGTTATGGGGCAGTAACAGCACACTTTTCAAAACGTGTTTTTCAGCCCGAAATAAACACGTTTTTTCAGTCAACTGAATCCCCATGTAACAACAAGGCTCAGAAGAGCCCACACACTCAGCTCTTAACCCCAGTGTGCAGAAAGTGTTAAAACGTGTTTTTCAGCAGAAATAAACATGTTTCTGCAAGTTTGGTCAACCCCATCTAAGTTATGGGGCAGTAACAGCACACTTTTCAAAACGTGTTTTTCTGCCCGAAATAAACGCGTTTTTTCAGACAACTGAATCCCCTTGTATCTGCAAGGCTCAGAAGAGCCCTCACACTCAGCTCTTAACCCCAGTGTGCAGAAAGTGTTAAAACGTGTTTTTCAGCAAAAATAAACATGTTTCTGCAAGTTTGGTCAACCCCATGTAAGTTATGGGGCAGTAACAGCACACTTTTCAAAACGTGTTTTTCAGCCCGAAATAAACACGTTTTTTCAGTCAACTGAATCCCCATGTAACAACAAGGCTCAGAAGAGCCCACACACTCAGCTCTTAACCCCAGTGTGCAGAAAGTGTTAAAACGTGTTTTTCAGCAAAAATAAACATGTTTCTGCAAGTTTGGTCAACCCCATGTAAGTTATGGGGCAGTAACAGCACACTTTTCAAAACGTGTTTTTCAGCCCGAAATAAACGCCTTTTTTCAGACAACTGAATCCCCTTGTAACTGCAAGGCTCAGAAGAGCCCACAAACTCAGCTCTTAACCCCATTGTGCAGAAAGTGTCAAAACGTGTTTTTCAGCAAAAATAAACGTTTCTGCAAGTTTGGTCAACCCCATTTAAGTTATGTGGCAGTAACAGCACACTTTTCAAAACGTGTTTTTCAGCAAAAATAAACATGTTTCTGCAAGTTTGGTCAACCCCATGTAAGTTATGGGGCAGTAATAACACACCTTTCAAAACGTGTTTTTCAGCCCGAAATAAACACGTTTTTTCAGTCAACTGAATCCCCATGTAACAACAAGGCTCAGAAGAGCCCACACACTCAGCTCTTAACCCCAGTGTGCAGAAAGTGTCAAAACGTGTTTTTCAGCAAAAATAAACATGTTTCTGCAAGTTTGGTCAACCCCATGTAAGTTATGGGGCAGTAATAACACACCTTTCAAAACGTGTTTTTCAGCCCGAAATAAACACGTTTTTTCAGTCAACTGAATCCCCATGTAACAACAAGGCTCAGAAGAGCCCACACACTCAGCTCTTAACCCCAGTGTGCAGAAAGTGTTAAAACGTGTTTTTCAGCAAAAATAAACATGTTTCTGCAAGTTTGGTCAACCCCATGTAAGTTATGGGGCAGTAACAGCACACTTTTCAAAACGTGTTTTTCAGCCCGAAATAAACGCCTTATTTCAGACAACTGAATCCCCTTGTAACTGCAAGGCTCAGAAGAGCCCACACACTCAGCTCTTAACCCCATTGTGCAGAAAGTGTCAAAACGTGTTTTCCAGCAAAAATAAACATGTTTCTGCAAGTTTGGTCAACCCCATTTAAGTTATGGGGCAGTAACAGCACACTTTTCAAAACGTGTTTTTCAGCAAAAATAAACATGTTTCTGCAAGTTTGGTCAACCCCATGTAAGTTATGGGGCAGTAACAGCACACTTTTCAAAACGTGTTTTTCAGCCCGAAATAAACGCCTTATTTCAGACAACTGAATCCCCTTGTAACTGCAAGGCTCAGAAGAGCCCACACACTCAGCTCTTAACCCCAGTCTGCTGAAAGTGTCAAAACGTGTTTTTCAGCAGAAATAAACATGTTTCTGCAAGTTTGGTCAACCCCATGTAAGTTATGGGGCAGTAACAGCACACTTTTCAAAACGTGTTTTTCAGCCCGAAATAAACGTGTTTTTTCAGACAACTGAATCCCCATGTAACTACAAGGCTCAGAAGAGCCCACACACTCAGCTCTTAACCCCAGTCTGCTGAAAGTGTCAAAACGTGTTTTTCAGCAGAAATAAACATGTTTCTGCAAGTTTGGTCAACCCCATCTAAGTTATGGGGCAGTAACAGCACACTTTTCAAAACGTGTTTTTCTGCCCGAAATAAACGCGTTTTTTCAGACAACTGAATCCCCTTGTATCTGCAAGGCTCAGAAGAGCCCACACACTCAGCTCTTAACCCCAGTGTGCAGAAAGTGTCAAAACGTGTTTTTCAGCAAAAATAAACATGTTTCTGCAAGTTTGGTCAAACCCATGTAAGTTATGGGGCAGTAACAGCACACTTTTCAAAACGTGTTTTTCAGCCCGAAATAAACGCCTTTTTTCAGACAACTGAATCCCCATGTAACTACAAGGCTCAGAAGAGCCCACACACTCAGCTCTTAACCCCAGTGTGCAGAAAGTGTCAAAACGTGTTTTTCAGCAAAAATAAACATGTTTCTGCAAGTTTGGTCAACCCCATGTAAGTTATGGGGCAGTAATAACACACCTTTCAAAACGTGTTTTTCAGCCCGAAATAAACACGTTTTTTCAGTCAACTGAATCCCCATGTAACAACAAGGCTCAGAAGAGCCCACACACTCAGCTCTTAACCCCAGTGTGCAGAAAGTGTTAAAACGTGTTTTTCAGCAAAAATAAACATGTTTCTGCAAGTTTGGTCAACCCCATGTAAGTTATGTGGCAGTAACAGCACACTTTTCAAAACGTGTTTTTCAGCCCGAAATAAACGCGTTTTTTCAGACAAATGAATCCCCATGTAACTACAAGGCTCAGAAGAGCCCACACACTCAGCTCTTAACCCAAGTCTGCTGAAAGTGTCAAAACGTGTTTTTCAGCAGAAATAAACATGTTTCTGCAAGTTTGGTCAACCCCATGTAAGTTATGGGGCAGTAACAGCACACTTTTCAAAACGTGTTTTTCAGCCCGAAATAAACGCGTTTTTTCAGACAACTGAATCCCCATGTAACTACAAGGCTCAGAAGAGCCCACACACTCAGCTCTTAACCCCAGTCTGCTGAAAGTGTCAAAACGTGTTTTTCAGCAGAAATAAACATGTTTCTGCAAGTTTGGTCAACCCCATCTAAGTTATGGGGCAGTAACAGCACACCTTTCAAAACGTGTTTTTCAGCCCGAAAAAACACGTTTTTTCAGACAACTGAATCCCCATGTAACAACAAGGCTCAGAAGAGCCCACACACTCAGCTCTTAACCCCAGTGTGCAGAAAGTGTTAAAACGTGTTTTTCAGCAAAAATAAACATGTTTCTGCAAGTTTGGTCAACCCCATGTAAGTTATGGGGCAGTAACAGCACACTTTTCAAAACGTGTTTTTCAGCCCGAAATAAACGCGTTTTTTCAGTCCGCTGAATCCCAATGTAGCTGCAAGGCTCAGAAGAGCCCACACACTCAGCTCTTAACCCCAGTGTGCAGAAAGTGTCAAAACATATATTTCAGCAGAAATAAACGTTTCTGAAAGTTTTGTCACCCCCATGCAACTTATGGGGCAGTAACAGCACACTTTTCAAAACGTGTTGTTCAGCACGAAATAAACGCGTTTTTTCAGACCGCTGAATCCCTATGTAGCTGCAAGGGTCAGAAGAGCCCACACACTCAGCTCTTAACCCCAGTGTGCAGAAAGTGTCAAAACGTGTTTTTCAGCAGAAAAAAACATGTTTCTGCAAGTTTGGTCACCCCCATGCAACTTATGGGGCAGTAAAAGCACCCTTTTCAAAACGTGTTTTTCAGCACGAAATAAACGCGTTTTTTCAGACCGCTGAATCCCTATGTAACTGCAAGGCTCAGAAGAGCCCACACACTCAGCTCTTAACCCCAGTGTGCAGAAAGTGTCAAAACGTGTTTTTCAGCAGAAATAAACATGTTTCTGAAATTTGGTCACCCCAATGCAACTTATGGGGCAGTAACAGCACCCTTTTCAAAACGTGTTTTTCAGCCCGAAATAAACGCGTATTTTCAGACCGCTGAATCCAAATGTAGCTGCAAGGCTCAGAAGAGCCCACACACTCAGCTCTTAACCCCAGTGTGCAGAAAGTGTCAAAACGTGTTTTTCAGCAGAAATAAACATGTTTCTGCAAGTTTGATCACCCCCATGCAACTTATGGGGCAGTAACAGCACCCTTTTCAAAACGTGTTTTTCAGCACGAAATAAACGCGTTTTTTCAAACCGCTGAATCCCTATGTAGCTGCAAGGCTCAGAGGAGCCCACACACTCAGCTCTTAACCCCAGTGTGCAGAAAGTGTCAAAACGTGTTTTTCAGCAGAAATAAACATGTTTCTGCAAGTTTGGTCACCCCCATGCAACTTATTGGGCAGTAACAGCACCCTTTTCAAAACGTGTTTTTCAGAAGGAAATAAACGCGTTTTTTCAGACCGCTGAATCCCTATGTAACTGCAAGGCTCAGAAGAGCCCACACACTCAGCTCTTAACCCCAGTGTGCAGAAAGTGTCAAAACGTGTTTTTCAGCAGAAATGAACATGTTTCTGCAAGTTTGGTCACCCACATGCAATTTATGGGGCAGTAACAGCACCCTTTTCAAAACTTGTGTTTCAGCCCGAAATAAACGCGTTTTTTCAGTCCGCTGAATCCCAATGTAGCTGCAAGGCTCAGAAGAGCCCACACACTCAGCTCTTAACCCCAGTGTGCAGAAAGTGTCAAAACATATATTTCAGCAGAAATAAACGTTTCTGAAAGTTTTGTCACCCCCATGCAACTTATGGGGCAGTAACAGCACACTTTTCAAAACGTGTTGTTCAGCACGAAATAAACGCGTTTTTTCAGACCGCTGAATCCCTATGTAGCTGCAAGGGTCAGAAGAGCCCACACACTCAGCTCTTAACCCCAGTGTGCAGAAAGTGTCAAAACGTGTCTTTCAGCAGAAAAAAAACATGTTTCTGCAAGTTTGGTCACCCCCATGCAACTTATGGGGCAGTAAAAGCACCCTTTTCAAAACGTGTTTTTCAGCACGAAATAAACGCGTTTTTTCAGACCGCTGAATCCCTATGTAACTGCAAGGCTCAGAAGAGCCCACACACTCAGCTCTTAACCCCAGTGTGCAGAAAGTGTCAAAACGTGTTTTTCAGCAGAAATAAACATGTTTCTGAAATTTGGTCACCCCCATGCAACTTATGGGGCAGTAACAGCACCCTTTTCAAAACGTGTTTTTCAGCCCGAAATAAACGCGTATTTTCAGACCGCTGAATCCCAATGTAGCTGCAAGGCTCAGAAGAGCCCACACACTCAGCTCTTAACCCCAGTGTGCAGAAAGTGTCAAAACGTGTTTTTCAGCAGAAATAAACATGTTTCTGCAAGTTTGATCACCCCCATGCAATTTATGGGGCAGTAACAGCACCCTTTTCAAAACGTGTTTTTCAGCACGAAATAAACGCGTTTTTTCAAACCGCTGAATCCCTATGTAGCTGCAAGGCTCAGAGGAGCCCACACACTCAGCTCTTAACCCCAGTGTGCAGAAAGTGTCAAAACGTGTTTTTCAGCAGAAATAAACATGTTTCTGCAAGTTTGGTCACCCCCATGCAACTTATTGGGCAGTAACAGCACCCTTTTCAAAACGTGTTTTTCAGAAGGAAATAAACTCGTTTTTTCAGACCGCTGAATCCCTATGTAACTGCAAGGCTCAGAAGAGCCCACACACTCAGCTCTTAACCCCAGTGTGCAGAAAGTGTCAAAACGTGTTTTTCAGCAGAAATAAACATGTTTCTGCAAGTTTGATCACCCCCATGCAACTTATGGGGCAGTAACAGCACCCTTTTCAAAACGTGTTTTTCAGCCCGAAATAAACGCGTTTTTTCAGACCGCTGAAGAGCCCACACACTCAGTTCTTAACCCCAGTGTGCAGAAAGTGTCAAAACGTGTTTTTCAGCAGAAATAAACATGTTTCTGCAAGTTTGGTCACCCCCATGCAACTTATGGGTTAGTAACAGCACCCTTTTCAAAACGTGTTTTTCAGCCCGAAATAAACGCGTTTTTTCAGACCGCTGAATCCCAATGTAGCTGCAAGGCTCAGAAGAGCCCACACACTCAGCTCTTAACCCCAGTGTGCAGAAAGTGTCAAAACGTGTTTTTCAGCAGAAATAAACATGTTTCTGCAAGTTTGGTCACCCCCATGCAACTTATGGGGCAGTAACAGCACCCTTTTCAAAACGTGTTTTTCAGCCCGAAATAAACGCGTTTTTTCAGACCGCTGAATCCCTATGTAACTGAAAAGGCTCAGAAGAGCCCACACACTCAGCTCTTAACCCCAGTGTGCAGAAAGTGTCAAAACATATATTTCAGCAGAAATAAACGTTTCTGAAAGTTTTGTCACCCCCATGCAACTTATGGGGCAGTAACAGCACACTTTTCAAAACGTGTTGTACAGCACGAAATAAACGCGTTTTTTCAGACCGCTGAATCCCTATGTAGCTGCAAGGCTCAGAAGAGCCCACACACTCAGCTCTTAACCCCAGTGTGCAGAAAGTGTCAAAACGTGTTTTTCAGCAGAAATAAACATGTTTCTGAAATTTGGTCACCCCCATGCAACTTATGGGGCAGTAACAGCACCCTTTTCAAAACGTGTTTTTCAGCCCGAAATAAACGCCTTATTTCAGACAACTGAATCCCCTTGTAACTGCAAGGCTCAGAAGAGCCCACACACTCAGCTCTTAACCCCATTGTGCAGAAAGTGTCAAAACGTGTTTTCCAGCAAAAATAAACATGTTTCTGCAAGTTTGGTCAACCCCATGTAAGTTATGGGGCAGTAATAACACACCTTTCAAAACGTGTTTTTCAGCCCGAAATAAACACGTTTTTTCAGTCAACTGAATCCCCATGTAACAACAAGGCTCAGAAGAGCCCACACACTCAGCTCTTAACCCCAGTGTGCAGAAAGTGTCAAAACGTGTTTTTCAGCAGAAAAAAACATGTTTCTGCAAGTTTGGTCACCCCCATGCAACTTATGGGGCAGTAAAAGCACCCTTTTCAAAACGTGTTTTTCAGCACGAAATAAACGCGTTTTTTCAGACCGCTGAATCCCTATGTAACTGCAAGGCTCAGAAGAGCCCACACACTCAGCTCTTAACCCCAGTGTGCAGAAAGTGTCAAAACGTGTTTTTCAGCAGAAATGAACATGTTTCTGCAAGTTTGGTCACCCACATGCAATTTATGGGGCAGTAACAGCACCCTTTTCAAAACGTGGTTTTCAGCCCGAAATAAACGCGTTTTTTCAGACCGCTGAATCCCAATGTAGCTGCAAGGCTCAGAAGAGCCCACACACTCAGCTCTTAACCCCAGTGTGCAGAAAGTGTCAAAACGTGTTTTTCAGCAGAAATAAACATGTTTCTGCAAGTTTGATCACCCCCATGCAACTTATGGGGCAGTAACAGCACCCTTTTCAAAACGTGTTTTTCAGCACGAAATAAACGCGTTTTTTCAAACCGCTGAATCCCTATGTAGCTGCAAGGCTCAGAGGAGACCACACACTCAGCTCTTAACCCCAGTGTGCAGAAAGTGTCAAAACGTGTTTTTCAGCAGAAATAAACATGTTTCTGCAAGTTTGGTCACCCCCATGCAACTTATTGGGCAGTAACAGCACCCTTTTCAAAACGTGTTTTTCAGAAGGAAATAAACGCGTTTTTTCAGACCGCTGAATCCCTATGTAACTGCAAGGCTCAGAAGAGCCCACACACTCAGCTCTTAACCCCAGTGTGCAGAAAGTGTCAAAACGTGTTTTTCAGCAGAAATAAACATGTTTCTGCAAGTTTGATCACCCCCATGCAACTTATGGGGCAGTAACAGCACCCTTTTCAAAACGTGTTTTTCAGCCCGAAATAAACGCGTTTTTTCAGACCGCTGAAGAGCCCACACACTCAGTTCTTAACCCCAGTGTGCAGATAGTGTCAAAACGTGTTTTTCAGCAGAAATAAACATGTTTCTGCAAGTTTGGTCACCCCCATGCAACTTAAGGGTTAGTAACAGCACCCTTTTCAAAACGTGTTTTTCAGCCCGAAATAAACGCGTTTTTTCAGACCGCTGAATCCCAATGTAGCTGCAAGGCTCAGAAGAGCCCACACACTCAGCTCTTAACCCCAGTGTGCAGAAAGTGTCAAAACGTGTTTTTCAGCAGAAATAAACATGTTTCTGCAAGTTTGGTCACCCCCATGCAACTTATGGGGCAGTAACAGCACCCTTTTCAAAACGTGTTTTTCAGCCCGAAATAAACGCGTTTTTTCAGACCGCTGAAGAGCCCACACACTCAGTTCTTAACCCCAGTGTGCAGAAAGTATCAAAATGTGTTTTTCAGCAGAAATAAACATGTTTCTGAAAGTTTGGTCACCCCCATGCAACTTATGGGGCAGTAACAGCACACTTTTCAAAACGTGTTTTTCAGCCCGAAATAAACGCGTTTTTTCAGACCGCTGTATCCCTATGTAACTGCAAGGCTCAGAAGAGCCCACAAACTCAGCTCTTAACCCCAGTGTGCAGAAAGTGTCAAAACGTGTTTTTCAGCAGAAATAAACATGTTTCTGCAAGTTTGGTCACCCCCATGCAACTTATGGGGCAGTAACAGCACCCTTTTCAAAACGTGTTTTTCAGCCCGAAATAAACACGTTTTTTCAGTCAACTGAATCCCCATGTAACAACAAGGCTCAGAAGAGCCCACACACTCAGCTCTTAACCCCAGTGTGCAGAAAGTGTTAAAACGTGTTTTTCAGCAAAAATAAACATGTTTCTGCAAGTTTGGTCAACCCCATGTAAGTTATGGGGCAGTAACAGCACACTTTTCAAAACGTGTTTTTCAGCCCGAAATAAACACGTTTTTTCAGTCAACTGAATCCCCATGTAACAACAAGGCTCAGAAGAGCCCACACACTCAGCTCTTAACCCCAGTGTGCAGAAAGTGTTAAAACGTGTTTTTCAGCAAAAATAAACATGTTTCTGCAAGTTTGGTCAACCCCATGTAAGTTATGGGGCAGTAACAGCACACTTTTCAAAACGTGTTTTTCAGCCCGAAATAAACGCCTTTTTTCAGACAACTGAATCCCCTTGTAACTGCAAGGCTCAGAAGAGCCCACAAACTCAGCTCTTAACCCCATTGTGCAGAAAGTGTCAAAACGTGTTTTTCAGCAAAAATAAACATGTTTCTGCAAGTTTGGTCAACCCCATGTAAGTTATGGGGCAGTAATAACACACCTTTCAAAACGTGTTTTTCAGCCCGAAATAAACACGTTTTTTCAGTCAACTGAATCCCCATGTAACAACAAGGCTCAGAAGAGCCCACACACTCAGCTCTTAACCCCAGTGTGCAGAAAGTGTTAAAACGTGTTTTTCAGCAAAAATAAACATGTTTCTGCAAGTTTGGTCAACCCCATGTAAGTTATGTGGCAGTAACAGCACACTTTTCAAAACGTGTTTTTCAGCCCGAAATAAACGCGTTTTTTCAGACAAATGAATCCCCATGTAACTACAAGGCTCAGAAGAGCCCACACACTCAGCTCTTAACCCAAGTCTGCTGAAAGTGTCAAAACGTGTTTTTCAGCAGAAATAAACATGTTTCTGCAAGTTTGGTCAACCCCATGTAAGTTATGGGGCAGTAACAGCACACTTTTCAAAACGTGTTTTTCAGCCCGAAATAAACGCGTTTTTTCAGACAACTGAATCCCCATGTAACTACAAGGCTCAGAAGAGCCCACACACTCAGCTCTTAACCCCAGTCTGCTGAAAGTGTCAAAACGTGTTTTTCAGCAGAAATAAACATGTTTCTGCAAGTTTGGTCAACCCCATCTAAGTTATGGGGCAGTAACAGCACACCTTTCAAAACGTGTTTTTCAGCCCGAAATAAACACGTTTTTTCAGACAACTGAATCCCCATGTAACAACAAGGCTCAGAAGAGCCCACACACTCAGCTCTTAACCCCAGTGTGCAGAAAGTGTTAAAACGTGTTTTTCAGCAAAAATAAACATGTTTCTGCAAGTTTGGTCAACCCCATGTAAGTTATGGGGCAGTAACAGCACACTTTTCAAAACGTGTTTTTCAGCCCGAAATAAACGCGTTTTTTCAGTCCGCTGAATCCCAATGTAGCTGCAAGGCTCAGAAGAGCCCACACACTCAGCTCTTAACCCCAGTGTGCAGAAAGTGTCAAAACATATATTTCAGCAGAAATAAACGTTTCTGAAAGTTTTGTCACCCCCATGCAACTTATGGGGCAGTAACAGCACACTTTTCAAAACGTGTTGTTCAGCACGAAATAAACGCGTTTTTTCAGACCGCTGAATCCCTATGTAGCTGCAAGGGTCAGAAGAGCCCACACACTCAGCTCTTAACCCCAGTGTGCAGAAAGTGTCAAAACGTGTTTTTCAGCAGAAAAAAACATGTTTCTGCAAGTTTGGTCACCCCCATGCAACTTATGGGGCAGTAAAAGCACCCTTTTCAAAACGTGTTTTTCAGCACGAAATAAACGCGTTTTTTCAGACCGCTGAATCCCTATGTAACTGCAAGGCTCAGAAGAGCCCACACACTCAGCTCTTAACCCCAGTGTGCAGAAAGTGTCAAAACGTGTTTTTCAGCAGAAATAAACATGTTTCTGAAATTTGGTCACCCCAATGCAACTTATGGGGCAGTAACAGCACCCTTTTCAAAACGTGTTTTTCAGCCCGAAATAAACGCGTATTTTCAGACCGCTGAATCCCAATGTAGCTGCAAGGCTCAGAAGAGCCCACACACTCAGCTCTTAACCCCAGTGTGCAGAAAGTGTCAAAACGTGTTTTTCAGCAGAAATAAACATGTTTCTGCAAGTTTGATCACCCCCATGCAACTTATGGGGCAGTAACAGCACCCTTTTCAAAACGTGTTTTTCAGCACGAAATAAACGCGTTTTTTCAAACCGCTGAATCCCTATGTAGCTGCAAGGCTCAGAGGAGCCCACACACTCAGCTCTTAACCCCAGTGTGCAGAAAGTGTCAAAACGTGTTTTTCAGCAGAAATAAACATGTTTCTGCAAGTTTGGTCACCCCCATGCAACTTATTGGGCAGTAACAGCACCCTTTTCAAAACGTGTTTTTCAGAAGGAAATAAACGCGTTTTTTCAGACCGCTGAATCCCTATGTAACTGCAAGGCTCAGAAGAGCCCACACACTCAGCTCTTAACCCCAGTGTGCAGAAAGTGTCAAAACGTGTTTTTCAGCAGAAATGAACATGTTTCTGCAAGTTTGGTCACCCACATGCAATTTATGGGGCAGTAACAGCACCCTTTTCAAAACTTGTGTTTCAGCCCGAAATAAACGCGTTTTTTCAGTCCGCTGAATCCCAATGTAGCTGCAAGGCTCAGAAGAGCCCACACACTCAGCTCTTAACCCCAGTGTGCAGAAAGTGTCAAAACATATATTTCAGCAGAAATAAACGTTTCTGAAAGTTTTGTCACCCCCATGCAACTTATGGGGCAGTAACAGCACACTTTTCAAAACGTGTTGTTCAGCACGAAATAAACGCGTTTTTTCAGACCGCTGAATCCCTATGTAGCTGCAAGGGTCAGAAGAGCCCACACACTCAGCTCTTAACCCCAGTGTGCAGAAAGTGTCAAAACGTGTCTTTCAGCAGAAAAAAAACATGTTTCTGCAAGTTTGGTCACCCCCATGCAACTTATGGGGCAGTAAAAGCACCCTTTTCAAAACGTGTTTTTCAGCACGAAATAAACGCGTTTTTTCAGACCGCTGAATCCCTATGTAACTGCAAGGCTCAGAAGAGCCCACACACTCAGCTCTTAACCCCAGTGTGCAGAAAGTGTCAAAACGTGTTTTTCAGCAGAAATAAACATGTTTCTGAAATTTGGTCACCCCCATGCAACTTATGGGGCAGTAACAGCACCCTTTTCAAAACGTGTTTTTCAGCCCGAAATAAACGCGTATTTTCAGACCGCTGAATCCCAATGTAGCTGCAAGGCTCAGAAGAGCCCACACACTCAGCTCTTAACCCCAGTGTGCAGAAAGTGTCAAAACGTGTTTTTCAGCAGAAATAAACATGTTTCTGCAAGTTTGATCACCCCCATGCAATTTATGGGGCAGTAACAGCACCCTTTTCAAAACGTGTTTTTCAGCACGAAATAAACGCGTTTTTTCAAACCGCTGAATCCCTATGTAGCTGCAAGGCTCAGAGGAGCCCACACACTCAGCTCTTAACCCCAGTGTGCAGAAAGTGTCAAAACGTGTTTTTCAGCAGAAATAAACATGTTTCTGCAAGTTTGGTCACCCCCATGCAACTTATTGGGCAGTAACAGCACCCTTTTCAAAACGTGTTTTTCAGAAGGAAATAAACGCGTTTTTTCAGACCGCTGAATCCCTATGTAACTGCAAGGCTCAGAAGAGCCCACACACTCAGCTCTTAACCCCAGTGTGCAGAAAGTGTCAAAACGTGTTTTTCAGCAGAAATAAACATGTTTCTGCAAGTTTGATCACCCCCATGCAACTTATGGGGCAGTAACAGCACCCTTTTCAAAACGTGTTTTTCAGCCCGAAATAAACGCGTTTTTTCAGACCGCTGAAGAGCCCACACACTCAGTTCTTAACCCCAGTGTGCAGAAAGTGTCAAAACGTGTTTTTCAGCAGAAATAAACATGTTTCTGCAAGTTTGGTCACCCCCATGCAACTTATGGGTTAGTAACAGCACCCTTTTCAAAACGTGTTTTTCAGCCCGAAATAAACGCGTTTTTTCAGACCGCTGAATCCCAATGTAGCTGCAAGGCTCAGAAGAGCCCACACACTCAGCTCTTAACCCCAGTGTGCAGAAAGTGTCAAAACGTGTTTTTCAGCAGAAATAAACATGTTTCTGCAAGTTTGGTCACCCCCATGCAACTTATGGGGCAGTAACAGCACCCTTTTCAAAACGTGTTTTTCAGCCCGAAATAAACGCGTTTTTTCAGACCGCTGAAGAGCCCACACACTCAGTTCTTAACCCCAGTGTGCAGAAAGTATCAAAATGTGTTTTTCAGCAGAAATAAACATGTTTCTGAAAGTTTGGTCACCCCCATGCAACTTATGGGGCAGTAACAGCACACTTTTCAAAACGTGTTTTTCAGCCCGAAATAAACGCGTTTTTTCAGACCGCTGTATCCCTATGTAACTGCAAGGCTCAGAAGAGCCCACAAACTCAGCTCTTAACCCCAGTGTGCAGAAAGTGTCAAAACGTGTTTTTCAGCAGAAATAAACATGTTTCTGCAAGTTTGGTCACCCCCATGCAACTTATGGGGCAGTAACAGCACCCTTTTCAAAACGTGTTTTTCAGCCCGAAATAAACACGTTTTTTCAGTCAACTGAATCCCCATGTAACAACAAGGCTCAGAAGAGCCCACACACTCAGCTCTTAACCCCAGTGTGCAGAAAGTGTTAAAACGTGTTTTTCAGCAAAAATAAACATGTTTCTGCAAGTTTGGTCAACCCCATGTAAGTTATGGGGCAGTAACAGCACACTTTTCAAAACGTGTTTTTCAGCCCGAAATAAACACGTTTTTTCAGTCAACTGAATCCCCATGTAACAACAAGGCTCAGAAGAGCCCACACACTCAGCTCTTAACCCCAGTGTGCAGAAAGTGTTAAAACGTGTTTTTCAGCAAAAATAAACATGTTTCTGCAAGTTTGGTCAACCCCATGTAAGTTATGGGGCAGTAATAACACACCTTTCAAAACGTGTTTTTCTGCCCGAAATAAACACGTTTTTTCAGTCAACTGAATCCCCATGTAACAACAAGGCTCAGAAGAGCCCACACACTCAGCTCTTAACCCCAGTGTGCAGAAAGTGTTAAAACCTGTTTTTCAGCAAGAATAAACATGTTTCTGCAAGTTTGGTCAACCCCATGTAAGTTATGTGGCAGTAACAGCACACTTTTCAAAACGTGTTTTTCAGCCCGAAATAAACGCGTTTTTTCAGACAAATGAATCCCCATGTAACTACAAGGCTCAGAAGAGCCCACACTCTCAGCTCTTAACCCCAGTCTGCTGAAAGTGTCAAAACGTGTTTTTCAGCAGAAATAAACATGTTTCTGCAAGTTTGGTCAACCCCATGTAAGTTATGGGGCAGTAACAGCACACTTTTCAAAACGTGTTTTTCAGCCCGAAATAAACGCGTTTTTTCAGACAACTGAATCCCCATGTAACTACAAGGCTCAGAAGAGCCCACACACTCAGCTCTTAACCCCAGTCTGCTGAAAGTGTCAAAACGTGTTTTTCAGCAGAAATAAACATGTTTCTGCAAGTTTGGTCAACCCCATGTAAGTTATGGGGCAGTAACAGCACACTTTTCAAAACGTGTTTTTCAGCCCGAAATAAACGCGTTTTTTCAGACAACTGAATCCCCATGTAACTACAAGGCTCAGAAGAGCCCACACACTCAGCTCTTAACCCCAGTCTGCTGAAAGTGTCAAAACGTGTTTTTCAGCGGAAATAAACATGTTTCTGCAAGTTTGGTCAACCCCATCTAAGTTATGGGGCAGTAACAGCACACTTTTCAAAACGTGTTTTTCTGCCCGAAATAAACGCGTTTTTTCAGACAACTGAATCCCCTTGTATCTGCAAGGCTCAGAAGAGCCCTCACACTCAGCTCTTAACCCCAGTGTGCAGAAAGTGTTAAAACGTGTTTTTCAGCAAAAATAAACATGTTTCTGCAAGTTTGGTCAACCCCATGTAAGTTATGGGGCAGTAACAGCACACTTTTCAAAACGTGTTTTTCAGCCCGAAATAAACGCCTTTTTTCAGACAACTGAATCCCTTTGTATCTGCAAGGCTCAGAAGAGCCCACAAACTCAGCTCTTAACCCCATTGTGCAGAAAGTGTCAAAACGTGTTTTTCAGCAAAAATAAACATGTTTCTGCAAGTTTGGTCTACCCCATTTAAGTTATGTGGCAGTAACAGCACACTTTTCAAAACGTGTTTTTCAGCAAAAATAAACATGTTTCTGCAAGTTTGGTCAACCCCATGTAAGTTATGGGGCAGTAATAACATACCTTTCAAAACGTGTTTTTCAGCCCGAAATAAACACGTTTTTTCAGTCAACTGAATCCCCATGTAACAACAAGGCTCAGAAGAGCCCACACACTCAGCTCTTAACCCCAGTGTGCAGAAAGTGTCAAAACGTGTTTTTCAGCAAAAATAAACATGTTTCTGCAAGTTTGGTCAACCCCATGTAAGTTATGGGGCAGTAATAACACACCTTTCAAAACGTGTTTTTCAGCCCGAAATAAACACGTTTTTTCAGTCAACTGAATCCCCATGTAACAACAAGGCTCAGAAGAGCCCACACACTCAGCTCTTAACCCCAGTGTGCAGAAAGTGTTAAAACGTGTTTTTCAGCAAAAATAAACATGTTTCTGCAAGTTTGGTCAACCCCATGTAA
Source organism: Lepisosteus platostomus (assembly GCF_059453375.1). NCBI lineage: Eukaryota > Metazoa > Chordata > Actinopteri > Semionotiformes > Lepisosteidae > Lepisosteus > Lepisosteus platostomus. The sequence continues at coordinate 36,851,572 of NC_142612.1, forward strand.
GTTATGGGGCAGTAACAGCACACTTTTCAAAACGTGTTTTTCAGCCCGAAATAAACGCCTTATTTCAGACAACTGAATCCCCTTGTAACTGCAAGGCTCAGAAGAGCCCACACACTCAGCTCTTAACCCCATTGTGCAGAAAGTGTCAAAACGTGTTTTCCAGCAAAAATAAACATGTTTCTGCAAGTTTGGTCAACCCCATTTAAGTTATGGGGCAGTAACAGCACACTTTTCAAAACGTGTTTTTCAGCAAAAATAAACATGTTTCTGCAAGTTTGGTCAACCCCATGTAAGTTATGGGGCAGTAACAGCACACTTTTCAAAACGTGTTTTTCAGCCCGAAATAAACGCCTTATTTCAGACAACTGAATCCCCTTGTAACTGCAAGGCTCAGAAGAGCCCACACACTCAGCTCTTAACCCCAGTCTGCTGAAAGTGTCAAAACGTGTTTTTCAGCAGAAATAAACATGTTTCTGCAAGTTTGGTCAACCCCATGTAAGTTATGGGGCAGTAACAGCACACTTTTCAAAACGTGTTTTTCAGCCCGAAATAAACGCGTTTTTTCAGACAACTGAATCCCCATGTAACTACAAGGCTCAGAAGAGCCCACACACTCAGCTCTTAACCCCAGTCTGCTGAAAGTGTCAAAACGTGTTTTTCAGCAGAAATAAACATGTTTCTGCAAGTTTGGTCAACCCCATCTAAGTTATGGGGCAGTAACAGCACACTTTTCAAAACGTGTTTTTCTGCCCGAAATAAACGCGTTTTTTCAGACAACTGAATCCCCTTGTATCTGCAAGGCTCAGAAGAGCCCACACACTCAGCTCTTAACCCCAGTGTGCAGAAAGTGTCAAAACGTGTTTTTCAGCAAAAATAAACATGTTTCTGCAAGTTTGGTCAAACCCATGTAAGTTATGGGGCAGTAACAGCACACTTTTCAAAACGTGTTTTTCAGCCCGAAATAAACGCCTTTTTTCAGACAACTGAATCCCCATGTAACTACAAGGCTCAGAAGAGCCCACACACTCAGCTCTTAACCCCAGTGTGCAGAAAGTGTCAAAACGTGTTTTTCAGCAAAAATAAACATGTTTCTGCAAGTTTGGTCAACCCCATGTAAGTTATGGGGCAGTAATAACACACCTTTCAAAACGTGTTTTTCAGCCCGAAATAAACACGTTTTTTCAGTCAACTGAATCCCCATGTAACAACAAGGCTCAGAAGAGCCCACACACTCAGCTCTTAACCCCAGTGTGCAGAAAGTGTTAAAACGTGTTTTTCAGCAAAAATAAACATGTTTCTGCAAGTTTGGTCAACCCCATGTAAGTTATGTGGCAGTAACAGCACACTTTTCAAAACGTGTTTTTCAGCCCGAAATAAACGCGTTTTTTCAGACAAATGAATACCCATGTAACTACAAGGCTCAGAAGAGCCCACACACTCAGCTCTTAACCCCAGTCTGCTGAAAGTGTCAAAACGTGTTTTTCAGCAGAAATAAACATGTTTCTGCAAGTTTGGTCAACCCCATGTAAGTTATGGGGCAGTAACAGCACACTTTTCAAAACGTGTTTTTCAGCCCGAAATAAACGCGTTTTTTCAGACAACTGAATCCCCATGTAACTACAAGGCTCAGAAGAGCCCACACACTCAGCTCTTAACCCCAGTCTGCTGAAAGTGTCAAAACGTGTTTTTCAGGAGAAATAAACATGTTTCTGCAAGTTTGGTCAACCCCATCTAAGTTATGGGGCAGTAACAGCACACCTTTCAAAACGTGTTTTTCAGCCCGAAATAAACACGTTTTTTCAGACAACTGAATCCCCATGTAACTACAAGGCTCAGAAGAGCCCACACACTCAGCTCTTAACCCCAGTGTGCAGATAGTGTCAAAACGTGTTTTTCAGCAAAAATAAACATGTTTCTGCAAGTTTGGTCAACCCCATGTAAGTTATGGGGCAGTAATAACACACCTTTCAAAACGTGTTTTTCAGCCCGAAATAAACGCCTTATTTCAGACAACTGAATCCCCTTGTAACTGCAAGGCTCAGAAGAGCCCACACACTCAGCTCTTAACCCCATTGTGCAGAAAGTGTCAAAACGAATTTCCAGCAAAAATAAACATGTTTCTGCAAGTTTGGTCAACCCCATGTAAGTTATGGGGCAGTAATAACACACCTTTCAAAACGTGTTTTTCAGCCCGAAATAAACACGTTTTTTCAGTCAACTGAATCCCCATGTAACAACAAGGCTCAGAAGAGCCCACACACTCAGCTCTTAACCCCAGTGTGCAGAAAGTGTTAAAACCTGTTTTTCAGCAAGAATAAACATGTTTCTGCAAGTTTGGTCAACCCCATGTAAGTTATGTGGCAGTAACAGCACACTTTTCAAAACGTGTTTTTCAGCCCGAAATAAACGCGTTTTTTCAGACAAATGAATCCCCATGTAACTACAAGGCTCAGAAGAGCCCACACTCTCAGCTCTTAACCCCAGTCTGCTGAAAGTGTCAAAACGTGTTTTTCAGCAGAAATAAACATGTTTCTGCAAGTTTGGTCAACCCCATGTAAGTTATGGCGCAGTAACAGCACACTTTTCAAAACGTGTTTTTCAGCCCGAAATAAACGCGTTTTTTCAGACAACTGAATCCCCTTGTATCTGCAAGGCTCAGAAGAGCCCTCACACTCAGCTCTTAACCCCAGTGTGCAGAAAGTGTTAAAACGTGTTTTTCAGCAAAAATAAACATGTTTCTGCAAGTTTGGTCAACCCCATGTAAGTTATGGGGCAGTAACAGCACACTTTTCAAAACGTGTTTTTCAGCCCGAAATAAACACGTTTTTTCAGTCAACTGAATCCCCATGTAACAACAAGGCTCAGAAGAGCCCACACACTCAGCTCTTAACCCCAGTGTGCAGAAAGTGTTAAAACGTGTTTTTCAGCAAAAATAAACATGTTTCTGCAAGTTTGGTCAACCCCATGTAAGTTATGGGGCAGTAACAGCACACTTTTCAAAACGTGTTTTTCAGCCCGAAATAAACGCCTTTTTTCAGACAACTGAATCCCTTTGTATCTGCAAGGCTCAGAAGAGCCCACAAACTCAGCTCTTAACCCCATTGTGCAGAAAGTGTCAAAACGTGTTTTTCAGCAAAAATAAACATGTTTCTGCAAGTTTGGTCAACCCCATTTAAGTTATGTGGCAGTAACAGCACACTTTTCAAAACGTGTTTTTCAGCAAAAATAAACATGTTTCTGCAAGTTTGGTCAACCCCATGTAAGTTATGGGGCAGTAATAACATACCTTTCAAAACGTGTTTTTCAGCCCGAAATAAACACGTTTTTTCAGTCAACTGAATCCCCATGTAACAACAAGGCTCAGAAGAGCCCACACACTCAGCTCTTAACCCCAGTGTGCAGAAAGTGTCAAAACGTGTTTTTCAGCAAAAATAAACATGTTTCTGCAAGTTTGGTCAACCCCATGTAAGTTATGGGGCAGTAATAACACACCTTTCAAAACGTGTTTTTCAGCCCGAAATAAACACGTTTTTTCAGTCAACTGAATCCCCATGATACAACAAGGCTCAGAAGAGCCCACACACTCAGCTCTTAACCCCAGTGTGCAGAAAGTGTTAAAACGTGTTTTTCAGCAAAAATAAACATGTTTCTGCAAGTTTGGTCAACCCCATGTAAGTTATGGGGCAGTAACAGCACACTTTTCAAAACGTGTTTTTCAGCCCGAAATAAACGCCTTATTTCAGACAACTGAATCCCCTTGTAACTGCAAGGCTCAGAAGAGCCCACACACTCAGCTCTTAACCCCATTGTGCAGAAAGTGTCAAAACGTGTTTTCCAGCAAAAATAAACATGTTTCTGCAAGTTTGGTCAACCCCATTTAAGTTATGGGGCAGTAACAGCACACTTTTCAAAACGTGTTTTTCAGCAAAAATAAACATGTTTCTGCAAGTTTGGTCAACCCCATGTAAGTTATGGGGCAGTAATAACATACCTTTCAAAACGTGTTTTTCAGCCCGAAATAAACACGTTTTTTCAGTCAACTGAATCCCCATGTAACAACAAGGCTCAGAAGAGCCCACACACTCAGCTCTTAACCCCAGTGTGCAGAAAGTGTCAAAACGTGTTTTTCAGCAAAAATAAACATGTTTCTGCAAGTTTGGTCAACCCCATGTAAGTTATGGGGCAGTAATAACACACCTTTCAAAACGTGTTTTTCAGCCCGAAATAAACACGTTTTTTCAGTCAACTGAATCCCCATGATACAACAAGGCTCAGAAGAGCCCACACACTCAGCTCTTAACCCCAGTGTGCAGAAAGTGTTAAAACGTGTTTTTCAGCAAAAATAAACATGTTTCTGCAAGTTTGGTCAACCCCATGTAAGTTATGGGGCAGTAACAGCACACTTTTCAAAACGTGTTTTTCAGCCCGAAATAAACGCCTTATTTCAGACAACTGAATCCCCTTGTAACTGCAAGGCTCAGAAGAGCCCACACACTCAGCTCTTAACCCCATTGTGCAGAAAGTGTCAAAACGTGTTTTCCAGCAAAAATAAACATGTTTCTGCAAGTTTGGTCAACCCCATTTAAGTTATGGGGCAGTAACAGCACACTTTTCAAAACGTGTTTTTCAGCAAAAATAAACATGTTTCTGCAAGTTTGGTCAACCCCATGTAAGTTATGGGGCAGTAACAGCACACTTTTCAAAACGTGTTTTTCAGCCCGAAATAAACGCCTTATTTCAGACAACTGAATCCCCTTGTAACTGCAAGGCTCAGAAGAGCCCACACACTCAGCTCTTAACCCCAGTCTGCTGAAAGTGTCAAAACGTGTTTTTCAGCAGAAATAAACATGTTTCTGCAAGTTTGGTCAACCCCATGTAAGTTATGGGGCAGTAACAGCACACTTTTCAAAACGTGTTTTTCAGCCCGAAATAAACGCGTTTTTTCAGACAACTGAATCCCCATGTAACTACAAGGCTCAGAAGAGCCCACACACTCAGCTCTTAACCCCAGTCTGCTGAAAGTGTCAAAACGTGTTTTTCAGCAGAAATAAACATGTTTCTGCAAGTTTGGTCAACCCCATCTAAGTTATGGGGCAGTAACAGCACACTTTTCAAAACGTGTTTTTCTGCCCGAAATAAACGCGTTTTTTCAGACAACTGAATCCCCTTGTATCTGCAAGGCTCAGAAGAGCCCACACACTCAGCTCTTAACCCCAGTGTGCAGAAAGTGTCAAAACGTGTTTTTCAGCAAAAATAAACATGTTTCTGCAAGTTTGGTCAAACCCATGTAAGTTATGGGGCAGTAACAGCACACTTTTCAAAACGTGTTTTTCAGCCCGAAATAAACGCCTTTTTTCAGACAACTGAATCCCCATGTAACTACAAGGCTCAGAAGAGCCCACACACTCAGCTCTTAACCCCAGTGTGCAGAAAGTGTCAAAACGTGTTTTTCAGCAAAAATAAACATGTTTCTGCAAGTTTGGTCAACCCCATGTAAGTTATGGGGCAGTAATAACACACCTTTCAAAACGTGTTTTTCAGCCCGAAATAAACACGTTTTTTCAGTCAACTGAATCCCCATGTAACAACAAGGCTCAGAAGAGCCCACACACTCAGCTCTTAACCCCAGTGTGCAGAAAGTGTTAAAACGTGTTTTTCAGCAAAAATAAACATGTTTCTGCAAGTTTGGTCAACCCCATGTAAGTTATGTGGCAGTAACAGCACACTTTTCAAAACGTGTTTTTCAGCCCGAAATAAACGCGTTTTTTCAGACAAATGAATCCCCATGTAACTACAAGGTTCAGAAGAGCCCACACACTCAGCTCTTAACCCCAGTCTGCTGAAAGTGTCAAAACGTGTTTTTCAGCAGAAATAAACATGTTTCTGCAAGTTTGGTCAACCCCATGTAAGTTATGGGGCAGTAACAGCACACTTTTCAAAACGTGTTTTTCAGCCCGAAATAAACGCGTTTTTTCAGACAACTGAATCCCCATGTAACTACAAGGCTCAGAAGAGCCCACACACTCAGCTCTTAACCCCAGTCTGCTGAAAGTGTCAAAACGTGTTTTTCAGGAGAAATAAACATGTTTCTGCAAGTTTGGTCAACCCCATCTAAGTTATGGGGCAGTAACAGCACACCTTTCAAAACGTGTTTTTCAGCCCGAAATAAACACGTTTTTTCAGACAACTGAATCCCCTTGTAACTGCAAGGCTCAGAAGAGCCCACACACTCAGCTCTTAACCCCATTGTGCAGAAAGTGTCAAAACGTGTTTTCCAGCAAAAATAAACATGTTTCTGCAAGTTTGGTCAACCCCATGTAAGTTATGGGGCAGTAATAACACACCTTTCAAAACGTGTTTTTCAGCCCGAAATAAACACGTTTTTTCAGTCAACTGAATCCCCATGTAACAACAAGGCTCAGAAGAGCCCACAAACTCAGCTCTTAACCCCAGTGTGCAGAAAGTGTCAAAACGTGTTTTTCAGCAGAAAAAAACATGTTTCTGCAAGTTTGGTCACCCCCATGCAACTTATGGGGCAGTAAAAGCACCCTTTTCAAAACGTGTTTTTCAGCACGAAATAAACGCGTTTTTTCAGACCGCTGAATCCCTATGTAACTGCAAGGCTCAGAAGAGCCCACACACTCAGCTCTTAACCCCAGTGTGCAGAAAGTGTCAAAACGTGTTTTTCAGCAGAAATGAACATGTTTCTGCAAGTTTGGTCACCCACATGCAATTTATGGGGCAGTAACAGCACCCTTTTCAAAACGTGTTTTTCAGCCCGAAATAAACGCGTTTTTTCAGACCGCTGAATCCCAATGTAGCTGCAAGGCTCAGAAGAGCCCACACACTCAGCTCTTAACCCCAGTGTGCAGAAAGTGTCAAAACATATATTTCAGCAGAAATAAACGTTTCTGAAAGTTTTGTCACCCCCATGCAACTTATGGGGCAGTAACAGCACACTTTTCAAAACGTGTTGTTCAGCACGAAATAAACGCGTTTTTTCAGACCGCTGAATCCCTATGTAGCTGCAAGGCTCAGAAGAGCCCACACACTCAGCTCTTAACCCCAGTGTGCAGAAAGTGTCAAAACGTGTTTTTCAGCAGAAAAAAACATGTTTCTGCAAGTTTGGTCACCCCCATGCAACTTATGGGGCAGTAAAAGCACCCTTTTCAAAACGTGTTTTTCAGCACGAAATAAACGCGTTTTTTCAGACCGCTGAATCCCTATGTAACTGCAAGGCTCAGAAGAGCCCACACACTCAGCTCTTAACCCCAGTGTGCAGAAAGTGTCAAAACGTGTTTTTCAGCAGAAATAAACATGTTTCTGAAATTTGGTCACCCCCATGCAACTTATGGGGCAGTAACAGCACCCTTTTCAAAACGTGTTTTTCAGCCCGAAATAAACGCGTATTTTCAGTCCGCTGAATCCCAATGTAGCTGCAAGGCTCAGAAGAGCCCACACACTCAGCTCTTAACCCCAGTGTGCAGAAAGTGTCAAAACGTGTTTTTCAGCAGAAATAAACATGTTTCTGCAAGTTTGATCACCCCCATGCAACTTATGGGGCAGTAACAGCACCCTTTTCAAAACGTGTTTTTCAGCACGAAATAAACGCGTTTTTTCAAACCGCTGAATCCCTATGTAGCTGCAAGGCTCAGAGGAGCCCACACACTCAGCTCTTAACCCCAGTGTGCAGAAAGTGTCAAAACGTGTTTTTCAGCAGAAATAAACATGTTTCTGCAAGTTTGGTCACCCCCATGCAACTTATTGGGCAGTAACAGCACCCTTTTCAAAACGTGTTTTTCAGAAGGAAATAAACGCGTTTTTTCAGACCGCTGAATCCCTATGTAACTGCAAGGCTCAGAAGAGCCCACACACTCAGCTCTTAACCCCAGTGTGCAGAAAGTGTCAAAACGTGTTTTTCAGCAGAAATAAACATGTTTCTGCAAGTTTGATCACCCCCATGCAACTTATGGGGCAGTAACAGCACCCTTTTCAAAACGTGTTTTTCAGCCCGAAATAAACGCGTTTTTTCAGACCGCTGAAGAGCCCACACACTCAGTTCTTAACCCCAGTGTGCAGAAAGTGTCAAAACGTGTTTTTCAGCAGAAATAAACATGTTTCTGCAAGTTTGGTCACCCCCATGCAACTTATGGGTTAGTAACAGCACCCTTTTCAAAACGTGTTTTTCAGCCCGAAATAAACGCGTTTTTTCAGACCGCTGAATCCCAATGTAGCTGCAAGGCTCAGAAGAGCCCACACACTCAGCTCTTAACCCCAGTGTGCAGAAAGTGTCAAAACGTGTTTTTCAGCAGAAATAAACATGTTTCTGCAAGTTTGGTCACCCCCATGCAACTTATGGGGCAGTAACAGCACCCTTTTCAAAACGTGTTTTTCAGCCCGAAATAAACGCGTTTTTTCAGACCGCTGAAGAGCCCACACACTCAGTTCTTAACCCCAGTGTGCAGAAAGTGTCAAAACGTGTTTTTCAGCAGAAATAAACATGTTTCTGCAAGTTTGGTCACCCCCATGCAACTTATGGGGCAGTAACAGCACCCTTTTCAAAACGTGTTTTTCAGCCCGAAATAAACGCGTTTTTTCAGACCGCTGAATCCCTATGTAACTGCAAGGCTCAGAAGAGCCCACACACTCAGCTCTTAACCCCAGTGTGCAGAAAGTGTCAAAACGTGTTTTTCAGCAGAAATAAACATGTTTCTGCAAGTTTGGTCACCCCCATGCAACTTATGGGGCACTAACAGCACCCTTTTCAAAACGTGTTTTTCAGCCCGAAATAAACGCGTTTTTTCAGACCGCTGAATCCCTATGTAACTGCAAGGCTCAGAAGAGCCCACACACTCAGCTCTTAACCCCAGTGTGCAGAAAGTGTCAAAACGTGTTTTTCAGCAAAAATAAACGTTTCTGCAAGTTTGGTCAACCCCATTTAAGTTATGGGGCAGTAACAGCACACTTTTCAAAACATGTTTTTCAGCAAAAATAAACATGTTTCTGCAAGTTTGGTCAACCCCATGTAAGTTATGGGGCAGTAATAACACACCTTTCAAAACGTGTTTTTCAGCCCGAAATAAACACGTTTTTTCAGTCAACTGAATCCCCATGTAACAACAAGGCTCAGAAGAGCCCACACACTCAGCTCTTAACCCCAGTGTGCAGAAAGTGTCAAAACGTGTTTTTCAGCAAAAATAAACATGTTTCTGCAAGTTTGGTTAACCCCATGTAAGTTATGGGGCAGTAACAGCACACTTTTCAAAACGTGTTTTTCAGCCCGAAATAAACGCCTTATTTCAGACAACTGAATCCCCTTGTAACTACAAGGCTCAGAAGAGCCCACACACTCAGCTCTTAACCCCATTGTGCAGAAAGTGTCAAAACGTGTTTTTCAGCAAAAATAAACATGTTTCTGCAAGTTTGGTCAACCCCATTTAAGTTATGGGGCAGTAACAGCACACTTTTCAAAACGTGTTTTTCAGCCCGAAATAAACGCGCTTTTTCAGACAAATGAATCCCCATGTAACTACAAGGCTCAGAAGAGCCCACACACTCAGCTCTTAACCCCAGTGTGCAGAAAGTGTCAAAACGTGTTTTTCAGCAAAAATAAACATGTTTCTGCAAGTTTGGTTAACCCCATGTAAGTTATGGGGCAGTAATAACACACCTTTCAAAACGTGTTTTTCAGCCCGAAATAAACACGTTTTTTCAGTCAACTGAATCCCCATGTAACAACAAGGCTCAGAAGAGCCCACACACTCAGCTCTTAACCCCAGTGTGCAGAAAGTGTTAAAACGTGTTTTTCAGCAAAAATAAACATGTTTCTGCAAGTTTGGTCAACCCCATGTAAGTTATGTGGCAGTAACAGCACACTTTTCAAAACGTGTTTTTCAGCCCGAAATAAACGCGTTTTTTCAGACAAATGAATCCCCTTGTATCTGCAAGGCTCAGAAGAGCCCTCACACTCAGCTCTTAACCCCAGTGTGCAGAAAGTGTTAAAACGTGTTTTTCAGCAAAAATAAACATGTTTCTGCAAGTTTGGTCAACCCCATGTAAGTTATGGGGCAGTAACAGCACACTTTTCAAAACGTGTTTTTCAGCCCGAAATAAACACGTTTTTTCAGTCAACTGAATCCCCTTGTAACAACAAGGCTCAGAAGAGCCCACACACTCAGCTCTTAACCCCAGTGTGCAGAAAGTGTTAAAACGTGTTTTTCAGCAAAAATAAACATGTTTCTGCAAGTTTGGTCAACCCCATGTAAGTTATGGGGCAGTAACAGCACACTTTTCAAAACGTGTTTTTCAGCCCGAAATAAACGCCTTTTTTCAGACAACTGAATCCCCTTGTAACTGCAAGGCTCAGAAGAGCCCACAAACTCAGCTCTTAACCCCATTGTGCAGAAAGTGTCAAAACGTGTTTTTCAGCAAAAATAAACATGTTTCTGCAAGTTTGGTCAACCCCATTTAAGTTATGGGGCAGTAACAGCACACTTTTCAAAACGTGTTTTTCAGCCCGAAATAAACGCGTTTTTTCAGACAACTGAATCCCCATGTAACTACAAGGCTCAGAAGAGCCCACACACTCAGCTCTTAACCCCAGTCTGCTGAAAGTGTCAAAACGTGTTTTTCAGCAGAAATAAACATGTTTCTGCAAGTTTGGTCAACCCCATGTAAGTTATGGGGCAGTAATAACACACCTTTCAAAACGTGTTTTTCAGCCCGAAATAAACACGTTTTTTCAGTCAACTGAATCCCCATGTAACAACAAGGCTCAGAAGAGCCCACACACTCAGCTCTTAACCCCAGTGTGCAGAAAGTGTCAAAACGTGTTTTTCAGCAAAAATAAACATGTTTCTGCAAGTTTGGTCAACCCCATGTAAGTTATGGGGCAGTAATAACACACCTTTCAAAACGTGTTTTTCAGCCCGAAATAAACATGTTTTTTCAGTCAACTGAATCCCCATGTAACAACAAGGCTCAGAAGAGCCCACACACTCAGCTCTTAACCCCAGTGTGCAGAAAGTGTTAAAACGTGTTTTTCAGCAAAAATAAACATGTTTCTGCAAGTTTGGTCAACCCCATGTAAGTTATGGGGCAGTAACAGCACACTTTTCAAAACGTGTTTTTTTCAGCCCGAAATAAACGCGTTTTTTCAGACAACTGAATCCCCATGTAACTACAAGGCTCAGAAGAGCCCACACACTCAGCTCTTAACCCCAGTCTGCTGAAAGTGTCAAAACGTGTTTTTCAGCAGAAATAAACATGTTTCTGCAAGTTTGGTCAACCCCATGTAAGTTATGGGGCAGTAATAACACACCTTTCAAAACGTGTTTTTCAGCCCGAAATAAACACGTTTTTTCAGTCAACTGAATCCCCATGTAACAACAAGGCTCAGAAGAGCCCACACACTCAGCTCTTAACCTCAGTGTGCAGAAAGTGTCAAAACGTGTTTTTCAGCAAAAATAAACATGTTTCTGCAAGTTTGGTCAACCCCATGTAAGTTATGGGGCAGTAATAACACACCTTTCAAAACGTGTTTTTCAGCCCGAAATAAACACGTTTTTTCAGTCAACTGAATCCCCATGTAACAACAAGGCTCAGAAGAGCCCACACACTCAGCTCTTAACCCCAGTGTGCAGAAAGTGTTAAAACGTGTTTTTCAGCAAAAATAAACATGTTTCTGCAAGTTTGGTCAACCCCATGTAAGTTATGGGGCAGTAACAGCACACTTTTCAAAACGTGTTTTTCAGCCCGAAATAAACGCCTTATTTCAGACAACTGAATCCCCTTGTAACTGCAAGGCTCAGAAGAGCCCACACACTCAGCTCTTAACCCCATTGTGCAGAAAGTGTCAAAACGTGTTTTCCAGCAAAAATAAACATGTTTCTGCAAGTTTGGTCAACCCCATTTAAGTTATGGGGCAGTAACAGCACACTTTTCAAAACGTGTTTTTCAGCAAAAATAAACATGTTTCTGCAAGTTTGGTCAACCCCATGTAAGTTATGGGGCAGTAACAGCACACATTTCAAAACGTGTTTTTCAGCCCGAAATAAACGCCTTATTTCAGACAACTGAATCCCCTTGTAACTGCAAGGCTCAGAAGAGCCCACACACTCAGCTCTTAACCCCAGTCTGCTGAAAGTGTCAAAACGTGTTTTTCAGCAGAAATAAACATGTTTCTGCAAGTTTGGTCAACCCCATGTAAGTTATGGGGCAGTAACAGCACACTTTTCAAAACGTGTTTTTCAGCCCGAAATAAACGCGTTTTTTCAGACAACTGAATCCCCATGTAACTTCAAGGCTCAGAAGAGCCCACACACTCAGCTCTTAACCCCAGTGTGCAGAAAGTGTCAAAACGTGTTTTTCAGCAAAAATAAACATGTTTCTGCAAGTTTGGTCAACCCCATGTAAGTTATGGGGCAGTAACAGCACACTTTTCAAAACGTGTTTTTCAGCCCGAAATAAACGCCTTTTTTCAGACAACTGAATCCCCATGTAACTACAAGGCTCAGAAGAGCCCACACACTCAGCTCTTAACCCCAGTGTGCAGAAAGTGTCAAAACGTGTTTTTCAGCAGAAATAAACATGTTTCTGCAAGTTTGGTCAACCCCATGTAAGTTATGGGGCAGTAATAACACACCTTTCAAAACGTGTTTTTCAGCCCGAAATAAACACGTTTTTTCAGTCAACTGAATCCCCATGTAACAACAAGGCTCAGAAGAGCCCACACACTCAGCTCTTAACCCCAGTGTGCAGAAAGTGTTAAAACGTGTTTTTCAGCAAAAATAAACATGTTTCTGCAAGTTTGGTCAACCCCATGTAAGTTATGGGGCAGTAACAGCACTCTTTTCAAAACATGTTTTTCAGCCCGAAATGAACGCCTTTTTTCAGACAACTGAATCCCCATGTAACTACAAGGCTCAGAAGAGCCCACACACTCAGCTCTTAACCCCAGTGTGCAGAAAGTGTCAAAACGTGTTTTTCAGCAAAAATAAACGTTTCTGCAAGTTTGGTCAACCCCATGTAAGTTATGGGGCAGTAATAACACACCTTTCAAAACGTGTTTTTCAGCCCAAAATAAACACATTTTTTCAGTCAACTGAATCCCCATGTAACAACAAGGCTCAGAAGAGCCCACACACTCAGCTCTTAACCCCAGTGTGCAGAAAGTGTTAAAACGTGTTTTTCAGCAAAAATAAATATGTTTCTGCAAGTTTGGTCAACCCCATGTAAGTTATGGGGCAGTAACAGCACACTTTTCAAAACGTGTTTTTCAGCCCGAAATAAACGCCTTATTTCAGACAACTGAATCCCCTTGTAACTACAAGGCTCAGAAGAGCCCACACACTCAGCTCTTAACCCCATTGTGCAGAAAGTGTCAAAACGTGTTTTTCAGCAAAAATAAACATGTTTCTGCAAGTTTGGTCAACCCCATTTAAGTTATGGGGCAGTAACAGCACACTTTTCAAAACGTGTTTTTCAGCCCGAAATAAACGCGCTTTTTCAGACAAATGAATCCCCATGTAACTACAAGGCTCAGAAGAGCCCACACACTCAGCTCTTAACCCCAGTCTGCTGAAAGTGTCAAAACGTGTTTTTCAGCGGAAATAAACATGTTTCTGCAAGTTTGGTCAACCCCATCTAAGTTATGGGGCAGTAACAGCACACTTTTCAAAACGTGTTTTTCTGCCCGAAATAAACGCGTTTTTTCAGACAACTGAATCCCCTTGTATCTGCAAGGCTCAGAAGAGCCCTCACACTCAGCTCTTAACCCCAGTGTGCAGAAAGTGTTAAAACGTGTTTTTCAGCAAAAATAAACATGTTTCTGCAAGTTTGGTCAACCCCATGTAAGTTATGGGGCAGTAACAGCACACTTTTCAAAACGTGTTTTTCAGCCCGAAATAAACACGTTTTTTCAGTCAACTGAATCCCCATGTAACAACAAGGCTCAGAAGAGCCCACACACTCAGCTCTTAACCCCAGTGTGCAGAAAGTGTTAAAACGTGTTTTTCAGCAAAAATAAACATGTTTCTGCAAGTTTGGTCAACCCCATGTAAGTTATGGGGCAGTAACAGCACACTTTTCAAAACGTGTTTTTCACCCCGAAATAAACGCCTTTTTTCAGACAACTGAATCCCCTTGTAACTGCAAGGCTCAGAAGAGCCCACAAACTCAGCTCTTAACCCCATTGTGCAGAAAGTGTAAAACGTGTTTTTCAGCAAAAATAAACATGTTTCTGCAAGTTTGGTCAACCCCATTTAAGTTATGGGGCAGTAACAGCACACTTTTCAAAACGTGTTTTTCAGCCCGAAATAAACGCGTTTTTTCAGACAACTGAATCCCCATGTAACTACAAGGCTCAGAAGAGCCCACACACTCAGCTCTTAACCCCAGTCTGCTGAAAGTGTCAAAACGTGTTTTTCAGCAGAAATAAACATGTTTCTGCAAGTTTGGTCAACCCCATGTAAGTTATGGGGCAGTAATAACACACCTTTCAAAACGTGTTTTTCAGCCCGAAATAAACACGTTTTTTCAGTCAACTGAATCCCCATGTAACAACAAGGCTCAGAAGAGCCCACACACTCAGCTCTTAACCCCAGTGTGCAGAAAGTGTTAAAACGTGTTTTTCAGCAAAAATAAACATGTTTCTGCAAGTTTGGTCAACCCCATGTAAGTTATGGGGCAGTAACAGCACACTTTTCAAAACGTGTTTTTCAGCCCGAAATAAACGCCTTATTTCAGACAACTGAATCCCCTTGTAACTGCAAGGCTCAGAAGAGCCCACACACTCAGCTCTTAACCCCATTGTGCAGAAAGTGTCAAAACGTGTTTTCCAGCAAAAATAAACATGTTTCTGCAAGTTTGGTCAACCCCATTTAAGTTATGGGGCAGTAACAGCACACTTTTCAAAACGTGTTTTTCAGCAAAAATAAACATGTTTCTGCAAGTTTGGTCAACCCCATGTAAGTTATGGGGCAGTAACAGCACACATTTCAAAACGTGTTTTTCAGCCCGAAATAAACGCCTTATTTCAGACAACTGAATCCCCTTGTAACTGCAAGGCTCAGAAGAGCCCACACACTCAGCTCTTAACCCCAGTCTGCTGAAAGTGTCAAAACGTGTTTTTCAGCAGAAATAAACATGTTTCTGCAAGTTTGGTCAACCCCATGTAAGTTATGGGGCAGTAACAGCACACTTTTCAAAACGTGTTTTTCAGCCCGAAATAAACGCGTTTTTTCAGACAACTGAATCCCCATGTAACTTCAAGGCTCAGAAGAGCCCACACACTCAGCTCTTAACCCCAGTGTGCAGAAAGTGTCAAAACGTGTTTTTCAGCAAAAATAAACATGTTTCTGCAAGTTTGGTCAACCCCATGTAAGTTATGGGGCAGTAACAGCACACTTTTCAAAACGTGTTTTTCAGCAAAAATAAACATGTTTCTGCAAGTTTGGTCAACCCCATGTAAGTTATGGGGCAGTAACAGCACACATTTCAAAACGTGTTTTTCAGCCCGAAATAAACGCCTTATTTCAGACAACTGAATCCCCTTGTAAGTGCAAGGCTCAGAAGAGCCCACACACTCAGCTCTTAACCCCAGTCTGCTGAAAGTGTCAAAACGTGTTTTTCAGCAGAAATAAACATGTTTCTGCAAGTTTGGTCAACCCCATGTAAGTTATGGGGCAGTAACAGCACACTTTTCAAAACGTGTTTTTCAGCCCGAAATAAACGCGTTTTTTCAGACAACTGAATCCCCATGTAACTACAAGGCTCAGAAGAGCCCACACACTCAGCTCTTAACCCCAGTCTGCTGAAAGTGTCAAAACGTGTTTTTCAGCAGAAATAAACATGTTTCTGCAAGTTTGGTCAACCCCATGTAAGTTATGGGGCAGTAATAACACACCTTTCAAAACGTGTTTTTCAGCCCGAAATAAACACGTTTTTTCAGTCAACTGAATCCCCATGTAACAACAAGGCTCAGAAGAGCCCACACACTCAGCTCTTAACCCCAGTGTGCAGAAAGTGTTAAAACGTGTTTTTCAGCAAAAATAAACATGTTTCTGCAAGTTTGGTCAACCCCATGTAAGTTATGGGGCAGTAACAGCACACTTTTGAAAACGTGTTTTTCAGCCCGAAATAAACGCCTTATTTCAGACAACTGAATCCCCTTGTAACTGCAAGGCTCAGAAGAGCCCACACACTCAGCTCTTAACCCCATTGTGCAGAAAGTGTCAAAACGTGTTTTCCAGCAAAAATAAACATGTTTCTGCAAGTTTGGTCAACCCCATTTAAGTTATGGGGCAGTAACAGCACACTTTTCAAAACGTGTTTTTCAGCAAAAATAAACATGTTTCTGCAAGTTTGGTCAACCCCATGTAAGTTATGGGGCAGTAACAGCACACATTTCAAAACGTGTTTTTCAGCCCGAAATAAACGCCTTATTTCAGACAACTGAATCCCCTTGTAAGTGCAAGGCTCAGAAGAGCCCACACACTCAGTTCTTAACCCCAGTCTGCTGAAAGTGTCAAAACGTGTTTTTCAGCAGAAATAAACATGTTTCTGCAAGTTTGGTCAACCCCATGTAAGTTATGGGGCAGTAACAGCACACTTTTCAAAACGTGTTTTTCAGCCCGAAATAAACGCGTTTTTTCAGACAACTGAATCCCCATGTAACTACAAGGCTCAGAAGAGCCCACACACTCAGCTCTTAACCCCAGTCTGCTGAAAGTGTCAAAACGTGTTTTTCAGCAGAAATAAACATGTTTCTGCAAGTTTGGTCAACCCCATGTAAGTTATGGGGCAGTAACAGCACACTTTTCAAAACGTGTTTTTCAGCTCGAAATAAACGCGTATTTTCAGACCGCTGAATCCCAATGTAGCTGCAAGGCTCAGAAGAGCCCACACACTCAGCTCTTAACCCCAGTGTGCAGAAAGTGTCAAAACGTGTTTTTCAGCAGAAATAAACATGTTTCTGCAAGTTTGGTCACCCCCATGCAACTTATGGGGCAGTAAAATCACCCTTTTCAAAACGTGTTTTTCAGCACGAAATAAACGCTTTTTTTCAGACCGCTGAATCCCTATGTAACTGCAAGGCTCAGAAGAGCCCACACACTCAGCTCTTAACCCCAGTGTGCAGAAAGTGTCAAAACGTGTTTTTCAGCAGAAATAAACATGTTTCTGAAAGTTTGGTCACCCCCATGCAACTTATGGGGCAGTAACAGCACCCTTTTCAAAACGTGTTTTTCAGCCCGAAATAAACGCTTTTTTTCAGACCGCTGAAGAGCCCACACACTCAGTTCTTAACCCCAGTGTGCAGAAAGTGTCAAAACGTGTTTTTCAGCAGAAATAAACATGTTTCTGCAAGTTTGGTCAACACCATGTAAGTTATGGGGCAGTAACAGCACTCTTTTCAAAACGTGTTTTTCAGCCCGGAATAAACACGTTTTTTCAGTCAACTGAATCCCCATGTAACAACAAGGCTCAGAAGAGCCCACACACTCAGCTCTTAACCCCAGTGTGCAGAAAGTGTTAAAACGTGTTTTTCAGCAAAAATAAACATGTTTCTGCAAGTTTGGTCAACCCCATTTAAGTTATGGGGCAGTAACAGCACACTTTTCAAAACGTGTTTTTCTGCCCGAAATAAACGCGTTTTTTCAGACAACTGAATCCCCTTGTATCTGCAAGGCTCAGAAGAGCCCACACACTCAGCTCTTAACCCCAGTGTGCAGAAAGTGTCAAAACGTGTTTTTCAGCAAAAATAAACATGTTTCTGCAAGTTTGGTCAACCCCATGTAAGTTATGGGGCAGTAACAGCACACTTTTCAAAACGTGTTTTTCAGCCCGAAATAAACGCCTTTTTTCAGACAACTGAATCCCCATGTAACTACAAGGCTCAGAAGAGCCCACACACTCAGCTCTTAACCCCAGTGTGCAGAAAGTGTCAAAACTTGTTTTTCAGCAAAAATAAACATGTTTCTGCAAGTTTGGTCAACCCCATGTAAGTTATGGGGCAGTAATAACACACCTTTCAAAACGTGTTTTTCAGCCCGAAATAAACACGTTTTTTCAGTCAACTGAATCCCCATGTAACAACAAGGCTCAGAAGAGCCCACACACTCAGCTCTTAACCCCAGTGTGCAGAAAGTGTTAAAACGTGTTTTTCAGCAAAAATAAACATGTTTATGCAAGTTTGGTCAACCCCATGTAAGTTATGTGGCAGTAACAGCACACTTTTCAAAACGTGTTTTTCAGCCCGAAATAAACGCGTTTTTTCAGACAAATGAATCCCCATGTAACTACAAGGCTCAGAAGAGCCCACACACTCAGCTCTTAACCCCAGTCTGCTGAAAGTGTCAAAACGTGTTTTTCAGCAGAAATAAACATGTTTCTGCAAGTTTGGTCAACCCCATCTAAGTTATGGGGCAGTAACAGCACACCTTTCAAAACGTGTTTTTCAGCCCGAAATAAACACGTTTTTTCAGTCAACTGAATCCCCATGTAACAACAAGGCTCAGAAGAGCCCACACACTCAGCTCTTAACCCCAGTGTGCAGAAAGTGTTAAAACGTGTTTTTCAGCAAAAATAAACATGTTTCTGCAAGTTTGGTCAACCCCATGTAAGTTATGGGGCAGTAACAGCACACTTTTCAAAACGTGTTTTTCAGCCCGAAATAAACGCCTTATTTCAGACAACTGAATCCCCTTGTAACTGCAAGGCTCAGAAGAGCCCACACACTCAGCTCTTAACCCCATTGTGCAGAAAGTGTCAAAACGTGTTTTTCAGCAAAAATAAACATGTTTCTGCAAGTTTGGTCAACCCCATTTAAGTTATGGGGCAGTAACAGCACACTTTTCAAAACGTGTTTTTCAGCCCGAAATAAACGCGTTTTTTCAGACAAATGAATCCCCATGTAACTACAAGGCTCAGAAGAGCCCACACACTCAGCTCTTAACCCCAGTCTGCTGAAAGTGTCAAAACGTGTTTTTCAGCAGAAATAAACATGTTTCTGCAAGTTTGGTCAACCCCATGTAAGTTATGGGGCAGTAACAGCACACTTTTCAAAACGTGTTTTTCAGCCCGAAATAAACGCGTTTTTTCAGACAACTGAATCCCCTTGTATCTGCATGGCTCAGAAGAGCCCACACACTCAGCTCTTAACCCCAGTGTGCAGAAAGTGTCAAAACGTGTTTTTCAGCAAAAATAAACATGTTTCTGCAAGTTTGGTCAACCCCATGTAAGTTATGGGGCAGTAACAGCACACTTTTCAAAACGTGTTTTTCAGCCCGAAATAAACGCCTTTTTTCAGACAACTGAATCCCCATGTAACTACAAGGCTCAGAAGAGCCCACACACTCAGCTCTTAACCCCAGTGTGCAGAAAGTGTCAAAACGTGTTTTTCAGCAAAAATAAACATGTTTCTGCAAGTTTGGTCAACCCCATGTAAGTTATGGGGCAGTTATAACACACCTTTCAAAACGTGTTTTTCAGCCCGAAATAAACACGTTTTTTCAGTCAACTGAATCCCCATGTAACAACAAGGCTCAGAAGAGCCCACACACTCAGCTCTTAACCCCAGTGTGCAGAAAGTGTTAAAACGTGTTTTTCAGCAAAAATAAACATGTTTCTGCAAGTTTGGTCAACCCCATGTAAGTTATGTGGCAGTAACAGCACACTTTTCAAAACGTGTTTTTCAGCCCGAAATAAACGCGTTTTTTCAGACAAATGAATCCCCATGTAACTACAAGGCTCAGAAGAGCCCACACACTCAGCTCTTAACCCCAGTCTGCTGAAAGTGTCAAAACGTGTTTTTCAGCAGAAATAAACATGTTTCTGCAAGTTTGGTCAACCCCATGTAAGTTATGGGGCAGTAACAGCACACTTTTCAAAACGTGTTTTTCAGCCCGAAATAAACGCGTTTTTTCAGACAACTGAATCCCCATGTAACTACAAGGCTCAGAAGAGCCCACACACTCAGCTCTTATCCCCAGTCTGCTGAAAGTGTCAAAACGTGTTTTTCAGCCGAAATAAACATGTTTCTGCAAGTTTGGTCAACCCCATCTAAGTTATGGGGCAGTAACAGCACACTTTTCAAAACGTGTTTTTCTGCCCGAAATAAACGCGTTTTTTCAGACAACTGAATCCCCTTGAATCTGCAAGGCTCAGAAGAGCCCACACACTCAGCTCTTAACCCCAGTGTGCAGAAAGTGTCAAAACGTGTTTTTCAGCAAAAATAAACATGTTTCTGCAAGTTTGGTCAACCCCATGTAAGTTATGGGGCAGTAACAGCACACTTTTCAAAACGTGTTTTTCAGCCCGAAATAAACGCCTTATTTCAGACAACTGAATCCCCTTGTAACTGCAAGGCTCAGAAGAGCCCACACACTCAGCTCTTAACCCCATTGTGCAGAAAGTGTCAAAACGTGTTTTTCAGCAAAAATAAACATGTTTCTGCAAGTTTGGTCAACCCCATTTAAGTTATGGGGCAGTAACAGCACACTTTTCAAAACGTGTTTTTCAGCCCGAAATAAACGCGTTTTTTCAGACAAATGAATCCCCATGTAACTACAAGGCTCAGAAGAGCCCACACACTCAGCTCTTAACCCCAGTCTGCTGAAAGTGTCAAAACGTGTTTTTCAGCAGAAATAAACATGTTTCTGCAAGTTTGGTCAACCCCATGTAAGTTATGGGGCAGTAACAGCACACTTTTCAAAACGTGTTTTTCAGCCCGAAATAAACACGTTTTTTCAGACAACTGAATCCCCATGTAACTACAAGGCTCAGAAGAGCCCACACACTCAGCTCTTAACCCCAGTCTGCTGAAAGTGTCAAAACGTGTTTTTCAGCAGAAATAAACATGTTTCTGCAAGTTTGGTCAACCCCATCTAAGTTATGGGGCAGTAACAGCACACTTTTCAAAACGTGTTTTTCTGCCCGAAATAAACGCGTTTTTTCAGACAACTGAATCCCCTTGTATCTGCAAGGCTCAGAAGAGCCCACACACTCAGCTCTTAACCCCAGTGTGCAGAAAGTGTCAAAACGTGTTTTTCAGCAAAAATAAACATGTTTCTGCAAGTTTGGTCAACCCCATGTAAGTTATGGGGCAGTAACAGCACACTTTTCAAAACGTGTTTTTCAGCCCGAAATAAACACGTTTTTTCAGTCAACTGAATCCCCATGTAACTACAAGGCTCAGAAGAGCCCACACACTCAGCTCTTAACCCCAGTGTGCAGAAAGTGTCAAAACGTGTTTTTCAGCAAAAATAAACATGTTTCTGCAAGTTTGGTCAACCCCATGTAAGTTATGGGGCAGTAACAGCACACTTTTCAAAACGTGTTTTTCAGCAGAAATAAACATGTTTCTGCAAGTTTGGTCAACCCCATGTAAGTTATGGGGCAGTAACAGCACACTTTTCAAAACGTGTTTTTCAGCCCGAAATAAACGCGTTTTTTCAGACAACTGAATCCCCATGTAACTACAAGGCTCAGAAGAGCCCACACACTCAGCTCTTAACCCCAGTCTGCTGAAAGTGTCAAAACGTGTTTTTCAGCAGAAATAAACATGTTTCTGCAAGTTTGGTCAACCCCATCTAAGTTATGGGGCAGTAACAGCACACTTTTCAAAACATGTTTTTCTGCCCGAAATAAACGCGTTTTTTCAGACAACTGAATCCCCTTGTATCTGCAAGGCTCAGAAGAGCCCACACACTCAGCTCTTAACCCCAGTGTGCAGAAAGTGTTAAAACGTGTTTTTCAGCAAAAATAAACATGTTTCTGCAAGTTTGGTCAACCCCATATAAGTTATGGGGCAGTAACAGCACACTTTTCAAAACGTGTTTTTCAGCCCGAAATAAACGCCTTTTTTCAGTCAACTGAATCCCCATGTAACAACAAGGCTCAGAAGAGCCCACACACTCAGCTCTTAACCCCAGTGTGCAGAAAGTGTTAAAACGTGTTTTTCAGCAAAAATAAACATGTTTCTGCAAGTTTGGTCAACCCCATGTAAGTTATGGGGCAGTAACAGCACACTTTTCAAAACGTGTTTTTCAGCCCGAAATAAACGCCTTTTTTCAGACAACTGAATCCCCTTGTAACTGCAAGGCTCAGAAGAGCCCACACACTCAGCTCTTAACCCCAGTGTGCAGAAAGTGTCAAAACGTGTTTTTCAGCAAAAATAAACATGTTTCTGCAAGTTTGGTCAACCCCATGTAAGTTATGGGGCAGTAACAGCACACTTTTCAAAACGTGTTTTTCAGCCCGAAATAAACACGTTTTTTCAGACAACTGAATCCCCATGTAACATCAAGGCTCAGAAGAGCCCACACACTCAGCTCTTAACCCCAGTCTGCTGAAAGTGTCAAAACGTGTTTTTCTGCAGAAATAAACATGTTTCTGCAAGTTTGGTCAACCCCATGTAAGTTATGGGGCAGTAACAGCACTCTTTTCAAAACGTGTTTTTCAGCCCGAAATAAACGCGTTTTTTCAGACAACTGAATCCCCTTGTAACTGCAAGGCTCAGAAGAGGCCACACACTCAGCTCTTAACCCCAGTGTGCAGAAAGTGTCAAAACATGTTTTTCAGCAAAAATAAACATGTTTCTGCAAGTTTGGTCAACCCCATGTAAGTTATGGGGCAGTAATAACACACCTTTCAAAACGTGTTTTTCAGCCCGAAATAAACACGTTTTTTCAGTCAACTGAATCCCCATGTACCAACAAGGCTCAGAAGAGCCCACACACTCAGCTCTTAACCCCAGTGTGCAGAAAGTGTCAAAACGTGTTTTTCAGCAAAAATAAACATGTTTCTGCAAGTTTGGTCAACCCCATGTAAGTTATGGGGCAGTAATAGCACACTTTTCAAAACGTGTTTTTCAGCCCGAAATAAACGCCTTTTTTCAGACAACGGAATCCCCATGTAACTACAAAGCTCAGAAGAGCCCACACACTCAGCTCTTAACCCCAGTGTGCAGAAAGTGTCAAAACGTGTTTTTCAGCAAAAATAAACATGTTTCTGCAAGTTTGGTCAACCCCATGTAAGTTATGGGGCAGTAATAACACACCTTTCAAAACGTGTTTTTCAGCCCGAAATAAACGCCTTTTTTCAGACAACTGAATCCCCATGTAACTACAAGGCTCAGAAGAGCCCACACACTCAGCTCTTAACCCCAGTGTGCAGAAAGTGTAAAAACGTGTTTTTCAGCAAAAATAAACATGTTTCTGCAAGTTTGGTCAACCCCATGTAAGTTATGGGGCAGTAACAGCACACTTTTCAAAACGTGTTTTTCAGCCCGAAATAAACACGTTTTTTCAGACAACTGAATCCCCATGTAACATCAAGGCTCAGAAGAGCCCACACACTCAGCTCTTAACCCCAGTCTGCTGAAAGTGTCAAAACGTGTTTTTCAGCAGAAATAAACATGTTTCTGCAAGTTTGGTCAACCCCATGTAAGTTATGGGGCAGTAACAGCACTCTTTTCAAAACGTGTTTTTCAGCCCGAAATAAACGCGTTTTTTCAGACAACTGAATCCCCTTGTAACTGCAAGGCTCAGAAGAGCCCACACACTCAGCTCTTAACCCCAGTGTGCAGAAAGTGTCAAAACATGTTTTTCAGCAAAAATAAACATGTTTCTGCAAGTTTGGTCAACCCCATGTAAGTTATGGGGCAGTAATAACACACCTTTCAAAACGTGTTTTTCAGCCCGAAATAAACACGTTTTTTCAGTCAACTGAATCCCCATGTAACAACAAGGCTCAGAAGAGCCCACACACTCAGCTCTTAACCCCAGTGTGCAGAAAGTGTCAAAACATGTTTTTCAGCAAAAATAAACATGTTTCTGCAAGTTTGGTCAACCCCATGTAAGTTATGGGGCAGTAATAACACACCTTTCAAAACGTGTTTTTCAGCCCGAAATAAACACGTTTTTTCAGTCAACTGAATCCCCATGTAACAACAAGGCTCAGAAGAGCCCACACACTCAGCTCTTAACCCCAGTGTGCAGAAAGTGTCAAAACGTGTTTTTCAGCAAAAATAAACATGTTTCTGCAAGTTTGGTCAACCCCATGTAAGTTATGGGGCAGTAATAGCACACTTTTCAAAACGTGTTTTTCAGCCCGAAATAAACGCCTTTTTTCAGACAACGGAATCCCCATGTAACTACAAGGCTCAGAAGAGCCCACACACTCAGCTCTTAACCCCAGTGTGCAGAAAGTGTCAAAACGTGTTTTTCAGCAAAAATAAACATGTTTCTGCAAGTTTGGTCAACCCCATGTAAGTTATGGGGCAGTAACAGCACACTTTTCAAAACGTGTTTTTCAGCCCGAAATAAACACGTTTTTTCAGACAACTGAATCCCCATGTAACATCAAGGCTCAGAAGAGCCCACACACTCAGCTCTTAACCCCAGTCTGCTGAAAGTGTCAAAACGTGTTTTTCAGCAGAAATAAACATGTTTCTGCAAGTTTGGTCAACCCCATGTAAGTTATGGGGCAGTAACAGCACTCTTTTCAAAACGTGTTTTTCAGCCCGAAATAAACGCGTTTTTTCAGACAACTGAATCCCCTTGTAACTGCAAGGCTCAGAAGAGCCCACACACTCAGCTCTTAACCCCAGTGTGCAGAAAGTGTCAAAACGTGTTTTTCAGCAAAAATAAACATGTTTCTGCAAGTTTGGTCAACCCCATGTAAGTTATGGGGCAGTAATAACACACCTTTCAAAACGTGTTTTTCAGCCCGAAATAAACGCCTTTTTTCAGACAACTGAATCCCCATGTAACTACAAGGCTCAGAAGAGCCCACACACTCAGCTCTTAACCCCAGTCTGCTGAAAGTGTCAAAACGTGTTTTTCAGCAGAAATAAACATGTTTCTGCAAGTTTGGTCAACCCTATGTAAGTTATGGGGCAGTAACAGCACTCTTTTCAAAACGTGTTTTTCAGCCCGAAATAAACGCGTTTTTTCAGACAACTGAATCCCCATGTAACTGCAAGGCTCAGAAGAGCCCACACACTCAGCTCTTAACCCCAGTGTGCAGAAAGTGTCAAAACGTGTTTTTCAGCAAAAATAAACATGTTTCTGCAAGTTTGGTCAACCCCATGTAAGTTATGGGGCAGTAACAGCACTCTTTTCAAAACGTGTTTTTCAGCCCGAAATAAACACGTTTTTTCAGACAACTGAATCCCCATGTAACATCAAGGCTCAGAAGAGCCCACACACTCAGCTCTTAACCCCAGTCTGCTGAAAGTGTCAAAACGTGTTTTTCAGCAGAAATAAACATGTTTCTGCAAGTTTGGTCAACCCCATGTAAGTTATGGGGCAGTAACAGCACACTTTTCAAAACGTGTTTTTCAGCTCGAAATAAACACGTTTTTTCAGACAACTGAATCCCCATGTAACATCAAGGCTCAGAAGAGCCCACACACTCAGCTCTTAACCCCAGTCTGCTGAAAGTGTCAAAACGTGTTTTTCAGCAGAAATAAACATGTTTCTGCAAGTTTGGTCAACCCCATGTAAGTTATGGGGCAGTAATAACACACCTTTCAAAAGGTGTTTTTCAGCCCGAAATAAACACGTTTTTTTAGTCAACTGAATCCCCATGTAACAACAAGGCTCAGAAGAGCCCACACACTCAGCTCTTAACCCCAGTGTGCAGAAAGTGTCAAAACGTGTTTTTCAGCAAAAATAAACATGTTTCTGCAACTTTGGTCAACCCCATGTAAGTTATGGGGCAGTAATAGCACACTTTTCAAAACGTGTTTTTCAGCCCGAAATAAACGCCTTTTTTCAGACAACTGAATCCCCTTGTAACTGCAAGGCTCAGAAGAGCCCACACACTCAGCTCTTAACCCCAGTGTGCAGAAAGTGTCAAAACGTGTTTTTCAGCAAAAATAAACATGTTTCTGCAAGTTTGGTCAACCCCATGTAAGTTATGGGGCAGTAATAACACACCTTTCAAAACGTGTTTTTCAGCCCGAGATAAACACGTTTTTTCAGACAACTGAATCCCCATGTAACATCAAGGCTCAGAAGAGCCCACACACTCAGCTCTTAACCCCAGTCTGCTGAAAGTGTCAAAACGTGTTTTTCAGCAGAAATAAACATGTTTCTGCAAGTTTGGTCAACCCCATGTAAGTTATGGGGCAGTAACAGCACTCTTTTCAAAACGTGTTTTTCAGCCCGAAATAAACGCGTTTTTTCGGACAACTGAATCCCCTTGTAACTTCAAGGCTCAGAAGAGCCCACACACTCAGCTCTTAACCCCAGTGTGCAGAAAGTGTCAAAACGTGTTTTTCAGCAAAAATAAACATGTTTCTGCAAGTTTGGTCAACCCCATGTAAGTTATGGGGCAGTAACAACACACTTTTCAAAACGTGTTTTTCAGCCCGAAATAAACACGTTTTTTCAGACAACTGAATCCCCATGTAACATCAAGGCTCAGAAGAGCCCACACACTCAGCTCTTAACCCCAGTCTGCTGAAAGTGTCAAAACGTGTTTTTCAGCAGAAATAAACATGTTTCTGCAAGTTTGGTCAACCCCATGTAAGTTATGGGGCAGTAATAACACACCTTTCAAAACGTGTTTTTCAGCCCGAAATAAACACGTTTTTTCAGTCAACTGAATCCCCATGTACCAACAAGGCTCAGAAGAGCCCACACACTCAGCTCTTAACCCCAGTGTGCAGAAAGTGTCAAAACGTGTTTTTCAGCAAAAATAAACATGTTTCTGCAAGTTTGGTCAACCCCATGTAAGTTATGGGGCAGTAATAGCACACTTTTCAAAACGTGTTTTTCAGCCCGAAATAAACGCCTTTTTTCAGACAACGGAATCCCCATGTAACTACAAGGCTCAGAAGAGCCCACACACTCAGCTCTTAACCCCAGTGTGCAGAAAGTGTCAAAACGTGTTTTTCAGCAAAAATAAACATGTTTCTGCAAGTTTGGTCAACCCCATGTAAGTTATGGGGCAGTAATAACACACCTTTCAAAACGTGTTTTTCAGCCCGAAATAAACGCCTTTTTTCAGACAACTGAATCCCCATGTAACTACAAGGCTCAGAAGAGCCCACACACTCAGCTCTTAACCCCAGTGTGCAGAAAGTGTAAAAACGTGTTTTTCAGCAAAAATAAACATGTTTCTGCAAGTTTGGTCAACCCCATGTAAGTTATGGGGCAGTAACAGCACACTTTTCAAAACGTGTTTTTCAGCCCGAAATAAACACGTTTTTTCAGACAACTGAATCCCCATGTAACATCAAGGCTCAGAAGAGCCCACACACTCAGCTCTTAACCCCAGTCTGCTGAAAGTGTCAAAACGTGTTTTTCAGCAGAAATAAACATGTTTCTGCAAGTTTGGTCAACCCCATGTAAGTTATGGGGCAGTAACAGCACTCTTTTCAAAACGTGTTTTTCAGCCCGAAATAAACGCGTTTTTTCAGACAACTGAATCCCCTTGTAACTGCAAGGCTCAGAAGAGCCCACACACTCAGCTCTTAACCCCAGTGTGCAGAAAGTGTCAAAACATGTTTTTCAGCAAAAATAAACATGTTTCTGCAAGTTTGGTCAACCCCATGTAAGTTATGGGGCAGTAATAACACACCTTTCAAAACGTGTTTTTCAGCCCGAAATAAACACGTTTTTTCAGTCAACTGAATCCCCATGTAACAACAAGGCTCAGAAGAGCCCACACACTCAGCTCTTAACCCCAGTGTGCAGAAAGTGTCAAAACATGTTTTTCAGCAAAAATAAACATGTTTCTGCAAGTTTGGTCAACCCCATGTAAGTTATGGGGCAGTAATAACACACCTTTCAAAACGTGTTTTTCAGCCCGAAATAAACACGTTTTTTCAGTCAACTGAATCCCCATGTAACAACAAGGCTCAGAAGAGCCCACACACTCAGCTCTTAACCCCAGTGTGCAGAAAGTGTCAAAACGTGTTTTTCAGCAAAAATAAACATGTTTCTGCAAGTTTGGTCAACCCCATGTAAGTTATGGGGCAGTAATAGCACACTTTTCAAAACGTGTTTTTCAGCCCGAAATAAACGCCTTTTTTCAGACAACGGAATCCCCATGTAACTACAAGGCTCAGAAGAGCCCACACACTCAGCTCTTAACCCCAGTGTGCAGAAAGTGTCAAAACGTGTTTTTCAGCAAAAATAAACATGTTTCTGCAAGTTTGGTCAACCCCATGTAAGTTATGGGGCAGTAACAGCACACTTTTCAAAACGTGTTTTTCAGCCCGAAATAAACACGTTTTTTCAGACAACTGAATCCCCATGTAACATCAAGGCTCAGAAGAGCCCACACACTCAGCTCTTAACCCCAGTCTGCTGAAAGTGTCAAAACGTGTTTTTCAGCAGAAATAAACATGTTTCTGCAAGTTTGGTCAACCCCATGTAAGTTATGGGGCAGTAACAGCACTCTTTTCAAAACGTGTTTTTCAGCCCGAAATAAACGCGTTTTTTCAGACAACTGAATCCCCTTGTAACTGCAAGGCTCAGAAGAGCCCACACACTCAGCTCTTAACCCCAGTGTGCAGAAAGTGTCAAAACGTGTTTTTCAGCAAAAATAAACATGTTTCTGCAAGTTTGGTCAACCCCATGTAAGTTATGGGGCAGTAATAACACACCTTTCAAAACGTGTTTTTCAGCCCGAAATAAACGCCTTTTTTCAGACAACTGAATCCCCATGTAACTACAAGGCTCAGAAGAGCCCACACACTCAGCTCTTAACCCCAGTCTGCTGAAAGTGTCAAAACGTGTTTTTCAGCAGAAATAAACATGTTTCTGCAAGTTTGGTCAACCCCATGTAAGTTATGGGGCAGTAACAGCACTCTTTTCAAAACGTGTTTTTCAGCCCGAAATAAACGCGTTTTTTCAGACAACTGAATCCCCTTGTAACTGCAAGGCTCAGAAGAGCCCACACACTCAGCTCTTAACCCCAGTGTGCAGAAAGTGTCAAAACGTGTTTTTCAGCAAAAATAAACATGTTTCTGCAAGTTTGGTCAACCCCATGTAAGTTATGGGGCAGTAACAGCACTCTTTTCAAAACGTGTTTTTCAGCCCGAAATAAACACGTTTTTTCAGACAACTGAATCCCCATGTAACATCAAGGCTCAGAAGAGCCCACACACTCAGCTCTTAACCCCAGTCTGCTGAAAGTGTCAAAACGTGTTTTTCAGCAGAAATAAACATGTTTCTGCAAGTTTGGTCAACCCCATGTAAGTTATGGGGCAGTAACAGCACACTTTTCAAAACGTGTTTTTCAGCCCGAAATAAACACGTTTTTTCAGACAACTGAATCCCCATGTAACATCAAGGCTCAGAAGAGCCCACACACTCAGCTCTTAACCCCAGTCTGCTGAAAGTGTCAAAACGTGTTTTTCAGCAAAAATAAACATGTTTCTGCAAGTTTGGTCAACCCCATGTAAGTTATGGGGCAGTAATAACACACCTTTCAAAACGTGTTTTTCAGCCCGAAATAAACGCGTTTTTTCAGACAACTGAATCCCCTTGTAACTGCAAGGCTCAGAAGAGCCCACACACTCAGCTCTTAACCCCAGTGTGCAGAAAGTGTCAAAACGTGTTTTTCAGCAAAAATAAACATGTTTCGTCAACCCCATGTAAGTTATGGGGCAGTAATAACACACCTTTCAAAACGTGTTTTTCAGCCCGAGATAAACACGTTTTTTCAGACAACTGAATCCCCATGTAACATCAAGGCTCAGAAGAGCCCACACACTCAGCTCTTAACCCCAGTCTGCTGAAAGTGTCAAAACGTGTTTTTCAGCAGAAATAAACATGTTTCTGCAAGTTTGGTCAACCCCATGTAAGTTATGGGGCAGTAACAGCACTCTTTTCAAAACGTGTTTTTCAGCCCGAAATAAACGCGTTTTTTCGGACAACTGAATCCCCTTGTAACTTCAAGGCTCAGAAGAGCCCACACACTCAGCTCTTAACCCCAGTGTGCAGAAAGTGTCAAAACGTGTTTTTCAGCAAAAATAAACATGTTTCTGCAAGTTTGGTCAACCCCATGTAAGTTATGGGGCAGTAACAGCACACTTTTCAAAACCTGTTTTTCAGCCCGAAATAAACACGTTTTTTCAGACAACTGAATCCCCATGTAACATCAAGGCTCAGAAGAGCCCACACACTCAGCTCTTAACCCCAGTGTGCAGAAAGTGTCAATACGTGTTTTTCAGCAAAAATAAACATGTTTCTGCAAGTTTGGTCAACCCCATGTAAGTTATGGGGCAGTAATAACACACCTTTCAAAACGTGTTTTTCAGCCCGAAATAAACACGTTTTTTCAGTCAACTGAATCCCCATGTAACAACAAGGCTCAGAAGAGCCCACACACTCAGCCCTTATCCCCAGTGTGCAGAAAGTGTCAAAACGTGTTTTTCAGCAAAAATAAACATGTTTCTGCAAGTTCGGTCAACCCCATTTAAGTTATGGGGCAGTAACAGCACTCTTTTCAAAACGTGTTTTTCAGCCCGAAATAAACGCGTTTTTTCAGACCACTGAATCCCCTTGTAACTGCAAGGCTCAGAAGAGCCCACACACTCAGCTCTTAACCCCAGTGTGCAGAAAGTGTCAAAACATGTTTTTCAGCAAAAATAAACATGTTTCTGCAAGTTTGGTCAACCCCATGTAAGTTATGGGGCAGTAATAACACACCTTTCAAAACGTGTTTTTCAGCCCGAAATAAACACGTTTTTTCAGTCAACTGAATCCCCATGTAACAACAAGGCTCAGAAGAGCCCACACACTCAGCTCTTAACCCCAGTGTGCAGAAAGTGTCAAAACGTGTTTTTCAGCAAAAATAAACATGTTTCTGCAAGTTTGGTCAACCCCATGTAAGTTATGGGGCAGTAATAGCACACTTTTCAAAACGTGTTTTTCAGCCCGAAATAAACGCCTTTTTTCAGACAACGGAATCCCTATGTAACTGCAAGACTCAGTAGAGCCCACACACTCAGCTCTTAACCCCAGTGTGCAGAAAGTGTCAAAACGTGATTTTCAGCAGAAATAAACATGTTTCTGCAAGTTTGGTCAACCCTATGTAAGTTATGGGGCAGTAACAGCACACTTTTGAAAACGTGTTTTTCAGCCCGAAATAAACGCGTTTTTTCAGACAACTGAATCCCTATGTAACTGTAAGGCTCAAAAGAGCCCACACACTCAGCTCTTAACCCCAGTGTGCAGAAAGTGTCAAAACGTGTTTTTCAGCAAAAATAAACATGTTTCTGCAAGTTTGGTCAACCCCATGTAAGTTATGGGGCAGTAATAACACACCTTTCAAAACGTGTTTTTCAGCCCGAGATAAACACGTTTTTTCAGACAACTGAATCCCCATGTAACATCAAGGCTCAGAAGAGCCCACACACTCAGCTCTTAACCCCAGTCTGCTGAAAGTGTCAAAACGTGTTTTTCAGCAGAAATAAACATGTTTCTGCAAGTTTGGTCAACCCCATGTAAGTTATGGGGCAGTAATAACACACCTTTCAAAACGTGTTTTTCAGCCCGAAATAAACACGTTTTTTTAGTCAACTGAATCACCATGTAACAACAAGGCTCAGAAGAGCCCACACACTCAGCTCTTAACCCCAGTGTGCAGAAAGTGTCAAAACGTGTTTTTCAGCAAAAATAAACATGTTTCTGCAACTTTGGTCAACCCCATGTAAGTTATGGGGCAGTAATAGCACACTTTTCAAAACGTGTTTTTCAGCCCGAAATAAACGCCTTTTTTCAGACAACTGAATCCCCTTGTAACTGCAAGGCTCAGAAGAGCCCACACACTCAGCTCTTAACCCCAGTGTGCAGAAAGTGTCAAAACGTGTTTTTCAGCAAAAATAAACATGTTTCTGCAAGTTTGGTCAACCCCATGTAAGTTATGGGGCAGTAACAGCACACTTTTCAAAACGTGTTTTTCAGCCCGAAATAAACACGTTTTTTCAGACAACTGAATCCCCATGTAACATCAAGGCTCAGAAGAGCCCACACACTCAGCTCTTAACCCCAGTCTGCTGAAAGTGTCAAAACGTGTTTTTCAGCAGAAATAAACATGTTTCTGCAAGTTTGGTCAACCCCATGTAAGTTATGGGGCAGTAATAACACACCTTTCAAAACGTGTTTTTCAGCCAGAAATAAACGCGTTTTTTCAGACAACTGAATCCCCTTGTAACTGCAAGGCTCAGAAGAGCCCACACACTCAGCTCTTAACCCCAGTGTGCAGAAAGTGTCAAAACGTGTTTTTCAGCAAAAATAAACATGTTTCTGCAAGTTTGGTCAACCCCATGTAAGTTATGGGGCAGTAATAACACACCTTTCAAAACGTGTTTTTCAGCCCGAGATAAACACGTTTTTTCAGACAACTGAATCCCCATGTAACATCAAGGCTCAGAAGAGCCCACACACTCAGCTCTTAACCCCAGTCTGCTGAAAGTGTCAAAACGTGTTTTTCAGCAGAAATAAACATGTTTCTGCAAGTTTGGTCAACCCCATGTAAGTTATGGGGCAGTAACAGCACTCTTTTCAAAACGTGTTTTTCAGCCCGAAATAAACGCGTTTTTTCGGACAACTGAATCCCCTTGTAACTTCAAGGCTCAGAAGAGCCCACACACTCAGCTCTTAACCCCAGTGTGCAGAAAGTGTCAAAATGTGTTTTTCAGCAAAAATAAACATGTTTCTGCAAGTTTGGTCAACCCCATGTAAGTTATGGGGCAGTAACAACACACTTTTCAAAACGTGTTTTTCAGCCCGAAATAAATACGTTTTTTCAGACAACTGAATCCCCATGTAACATAAAGGCTCAGAAGAGCCCACACACTCAGCTCTTAACCCCAGTCTGCTGAAAGTGTCAAAACGTGTTTTTCAGCAGAAATAAACATGTTTCTGCAAGTTTGGTCAACCCCATGTAAGTTATGGGGCAGTAACAGCACTCTTTTCAAAACGTGTTTTTCATCCCGAAATAAACGCCTTTTTTCAGACAACTGAATCCCCATGTAACTACAAGGCTCAGAAGAGCCCACACACTCAGCTCTTAACCCCAGTGTGCAGAAAGTGTCAAAACGTGTTTTTCAGCAAAAATAAACATGTTTCTGCAAGTTTGGTCAACCCCATGTAAGTTATGGGGCAGTAATAACACACCTTTCAAAACGTGTTTTTCAGCCCGAAATAAACGCCTTTTTTCAGACAACTGAATCCCCATGTAACTACAAGGCTCAGAAGAGCCCACACACTCAGCTCTTAACCCCAGTCTGCTGAAAGTGTCAAAACGTGTTTTTCAGCAGAAATAAACATGTTTCTGCAAGTTTGGTCAACCCCATGTAAGTTATGGGGCAGTAACAGCACACTTTTCAAAACGTGTTTTTCAGCCCGAAATAAACGCCTTTTTTCAGACAACTGAATCCCCATGTAACTACAAGGCTCAGAAGAGCCTACACACTCAGCTCTTAACCCCAGTGTGCAGAAAGTGTCAAAACGTGTTTTTCAGCAAAAATAAACATGTTTCTGCAAGTTTGGTCAACCCCATGTAAGTTATGGGGCAGTAACAGCACACTTTTCAAAACGTGTTTTTCAGCCCGAAATAAACACGTTTTTTCAGACAACTGAATCCCCATGTAACATCAAGGCTCAGAAGAGCCCACACACTCAGCTCTTAACCCCAGTCTGCTGAAAGTGTCAAAACGTGTTTTTCAGCAGAAATAAACATGTTTCTGCAAGTTTGGTCAACCCCATGTAAGTTATGGGGCAGTAACAGCACTCTTTTCAAAACGTGTTTTTCAGCCCGAAATAAACGCGTTTTTTCAGACAACTGAATCCCCTTGTAACTGCAAGGCTCAGAAGAGCCCACACACTCAGCTCTTAACCCCAGTGTGCAGAAAGTGTCAAAACATGTTTTTCAGCAAAAATAAACATGTTTCTGCAAGTTTGGTCAACCCCATGTAAGTTATGGGGCAGTAATAACACACCTTTCAAAACGTGTTTTTCAGCCCGAAATAAACACGTTTTTTCAGTCAACTGAATCCCCATGTAACAACAAGGCTCAGAAGAGCCCACACACTCAGCTCTTAACCCCAGTCTGCTGAAAGTGTCAAAACGTGTTTTTCAGCAGAAATAAACATGTTTCTGCAAGTTTGGTCAACCCCATCTAAGTTATGGGGCAGTAACAGCACACTTTTCAAAACATGTTTTTCTGCCCGAAATAAACGCGTTTTTTCAGACAACTGAATCCCCTTGTATCTGCAAGGCTCAGAAGAGCCCACACACTCAGCTCTTAACCCCAGTGTGCAGAAAGTGTTAAAACGTGTTTTTCAGCAAAAATAAACATGTTTCTGCAAGTTTGGTCAACCCCATATAAGTTATGGGGCAGTAACAGCACACTTTTCAAAACGTGTTTTTCAGCCCGAAATAAACGCCTTTTTTCAGTCAACTGAATCCCCATGTAACAACAAGGCTCAGAAGAGCCCACACACTCAGCTCTTAACCCCAGTGTGCAGAAAGTGTTAAAACGTGTTTTTCAGCAAAAATAAACATGTTTCTGCAAGTTTGGTCAACCCCATGTAAGTTATGGGGCAGTAACAGCACACTTTTCAAAACGTGTTTTTCAGCCCGAAATAAACGCCTTTTTTCAGACAACTGAATCCCCTTGTAACTGCAAGGCTCAGAAGAGCCCACACACTCAGCTCTTAACCCCAGTGTGCAGAAAGTGTCAAAACGTGTTTTTCAGCAAAAATAAACATGTTTCTGCAAGTTTGGTCAACCCCATGTAAGTTATGGGGCAGTAACAGCACACTTTTCAAAACGTGTTTTTCAGCCCGAAATAAACACGTTTTTTCAGACAACTGAATCCCCATGTAACATCAAGGCTCAGAAGAGCCCACACACTCAGCTCTTAACCCCAGTCTGCTGAAAGTGTCAAAACGTGTTTTTCTGCAGAAATAAACATGTTTCTGCAAGTTTGGTCAACCCCATGTAAGTTATGGGGCAGTAACAGCACTCTTTTCAAAACGTGTTTTTCAGCCCGAAATAAACGCGTTTTTTCAGACAACTGAATCCCCTTGTAACTGCAAGGCTCAGAAGAGGCCACACACTCAGCTCTTAACCCCAGTGTGCAGAAAGTGTCAAAACATGTTTTTCAGCAAAAATAAACATGTTTCTGCAAGTTTGGTCAACCCCATGTAAGTTATGGGGCAGTAATAACACACCTTTCAAAACGTGTTTTTCAGCCCGAAATAAACACGTTTTTTCAGTCAACTGAATCCCCATGTACCAACAAGGCTCAGAAGAGCCCACACACTCAGCTCTTAACCCCAGTGTGCAGAAAGTGTCAAAACGTGTTTTTCAGCAAAAATAAACATGTTTCTGCAAGTTTGGTCAACCCCATGTAAGTTATGGGGCAGTAATAGCACACTTTTCAAAACGTGTTTTTCAGCCCGAAATAAACGCCTTTTTTCAGACAACGGAATCCCCATGTAACTACAAAGCTCAGAAGAGCCCACACACTCAGCTCTTAACCCCAGTGTGCAGAAAGTGTCAAAACGTGTTTTTCAGCAAAAATAAACATGTTTCTGCAAGTTTGGTCAACCCCATGTAAGTTATGGGGCAGTAATAACACACCTTTCAAAACGTGTTTTTCAGCCCGAAATAAACGCCTTTTTTCAGACAACTGAATCCCCATGTAACTACAAGGCTCAGAAGAGCCCACACACTCAGCTCTTAACCCCAGTGTGCAGAAAGTGTAAAAACGTGTTTTTCAGCAAAAATAAACATGTTTCTGCAAGTTTGGTCAACCCCATGTAAGTTATGGGGCAGTAACAGCACACTTTTCAAAACGTGTTTTTCAGCCCGAAATAAACACGTTTTTTCAGACAACTGAATCCCCATGTAACATCAAGGCTCAGAAGAGCCCACACACTCAGCTCTTAACCCCAGTCTGCTGAAAGTGTCAAAACGTGTTTTTCAGCAGAAATAAACATGTTTCTGCAAGTTTGGTCAACCCCATGTAAGTTATGGGGCAGTAACAGCACTCTTTTCAAAACGTGTTTTTCAGCCCGAAATAAACGCGTTTTTTCAGACAACTGAATCCCCTTGTAACTGCAAGGCTCAGAAGAGCCCACACACTCAGCTCTTAACCCCAGTGTGCAGAAAGTGTCAAAACATGTTTTTCAGCAAAAATAAACATGTTTCTGCAAGTTTGGTCAACCCCATGTAAGTTATGGGGCAGTAATAACACACCTTTCAAAACGTGTTTTTCAGCCCGAAATAAACACGTTTTTTCAGTCAACTGAATCCCCATGTAACAACAAGGCTCAGAAGAGCCCACACACTCAGCTCTTAACCCCAGTGTGCAGAAAGTGTCAAAACATGTTTTTCAGCAAAAATAAACATGTTTCTGCAAGTTTGGTCAACCCCATGTAAGTTATGGGGCAGTAATAACACACCTTTCAAAACGTGTTTTTCAGCCCGAAATAAACACGTTTTTTCAGTCAACTGAATCCCCATGTAACAACAAGGCTCAGAAGAGCCCACACACTCAGCTCTTAACCCCAGTGTGCAGAAAGTGTCAAAACGTGTTTTTCAGCAAAAATAAACATGTTTCTGCAAGTTTGGTCAACCCCATGTAAGTTATGGGGCAGTAATAGCACACTTTTCAAAACGTGTTTTTCAGCCCGAAATAAACGCCTTTTTTCAGACAACGGAATCCCCATGTAACTACAAGGCTCAGAAGAGCCCACACACTCAGCTCTTAACCCCAGTGTGCAGAAAGTGTCAAAACGTGTTTTTCAGCAAAAATAAACATGTTTCTGCAAGTTTGGTCAACCCCATGTAAGTTATGGGGCAGTAACAGCACACTTTTCAAAACGTGTTTTTCAGCCCGAAATAAACACGTTTTTTCAGACAACTGAATCCCCATGTAACATCAAGGCTCAGAAGAGCCCACACACTCAGCTCTTAACCCCAGTCTGCTGAAAGTGTCAAAACGTGTTTTTCAGCAGAAATAAACATGTTTCTGCAAGTTTGGTCAACCCCATGTAAGTTATGGGGCAGTAACAGCACTCTTTTCAAAACGTGTTTTTCAGCCCGAAATAAACGCGTTTTTTCAGACAACTGAATCCCCTTGTAACTGCAAGGCTCAGAAGAGCCCACACACTCAGCTCTTAACCCCAGTGTGCAGAAAGTGTCAAAACGTGTTTTTCAGCAAAAATAAACATGTTTCTGCAAGTTTGGTCAACCCCATGTAAGTTATGGGGCAGTAATAACACACCTTTCAAAACGTGTTTTTCAGCCCGAAATAAACGCCTTTTTTCAGACAACTGAATCCCCATGTAACTACAAGGCTCAGAAGAGCCCACACACTCAGCTCTTAACCCCAGTCTGCTGAAAGTGTCAAAACGTGTTTTTCAGCAGAAATAAACATGTTTCTGCAAGTTTGGTCAACCCTATGTAAGTTATGGGGCAGTAACAGCACTCTTTTCAAAACGTGTTTTTCAGCCCGAAATAAACGCGTTTTTTCAGACAACTGAATCCCCATGTAACTGCAAGGCTCAGAAGAGCCCACACACTCAGCTCTTAACCCCAGTGTGCAGAAAGTGTCAAAACGTGTTTTTCAGCAAAAATAAACATGTTTCTGCAAGTTTGGTCAACCCCATGTAAGTTATGGGGCAGTAACAGCACTCTTTTCAAAACGTGTTTTTCAGCCCGAAATAAACACGTTTTTTCAGACAACTGAATCCCCATGTAACATCAAGGCTCAGAAGAGCCCACACACTCAGCTCTTAACCCCAGTCTGCTGAAAGTGTCAAAACGTGTTTTTCAGCAGAAATAAACATGTTTCTGCAAGTTTGGTCAACCCCATGTAAGTTATGGGGCAGTAACAGCACACTTTTCAAAACGTGTTTTTCAGCTCGAAATAAACACGTTTTTTCAGACAACTGAATCCCCATGTAACATCAAGGCTCAGAAGAGCCCACACACTCAGCTCTTAACCCCAGTCTGCTGAAAGTGTCAAAACGTGTTTTTCAGCAGAAATAAACATGTTTCTGCAAGTTTGGTCAACCCCATGTAAGTTATGGGGCAGTAATAACACACCTTTCAAAAGGTGTTTTTCAGCCCGAAATAAACACGTTTTTTTAGTCAACTGAATCCCCATGTAACAACAAGGCTCAGAAGAGCCCACACACTCAGCTCTTAACCCCAGTGTGCAGAAAGTGTCAAAACGTGTTTTTCAGCAAAAATAAACATGTTTCTGCAACTTTGGTCAACCCCATGTAAGTTATGGGGCAGTAATAGCACACTTTTCAAAACGTGTTTTTCAGCCCGAAATAAACGCCTTTTTTCAGACAACTGAATCCCCTTGTAACTGCAAGGCTCAGAAGAGCCCACACACTCAGCTCTTAACCCCAGTGTGCAGAAAGTGTCAAAACGTGTTTTTCAGCAAAAATAAACATGTTTCTGCAAGTTTGGTCAACCCCATGTAAGTTATGGGGCAGTAATAACACACCTTTCAAAACGTGTTTTTCAGCCCGAGATAAACACGTTTTTTCAGACAACTGAATCCCCATGTAACATCAAGGCTCAGAAGAGCCCACACACTCAGCTCTTAACCCCAGTCTGCTGAAAGTGTCAAAACGTGTTTTTCAGCAGAAATAAACATGTTTCTGCAAGTTTGGTCAACCCCATGTAAGTTATGGGGCAGTAACAGCACTCTTTTCAAAACGTGTTTTTCAGCCCGAAATAAACGCGTTTTTTCGGACAACTGAATCCCCTTGTAACTTCAAGGCTCAGAAGAGCCCACACACTCAGCTCTTAACCCCAGTGTGCAGAAAGTGTCAAAACGTGTTTTTCAGCAAAAATAAACATGTTTCTGCAAGTTTGGTCAACCCCATGTAAGTTATGGGGCAGTAACAACACACTTTTCAAAACGTGTTTTTCAGCCCGAAATAAACACGTTTTTTCAGACAACTGAATCCCCATGTAACATCAAGGCTCAGAAGAGCCCACACACTCAGCTCTTAACCCCAGTCTGCTGAAAGTGTCAAAACGTGTTTTTCAGCAGAAATAAACATGTTTCTGCAAGTTTGGTCAACCCCATGTAAGTTATGGGGCAGTAATAACACACCTTTCAAAACGTGTTTTTCAGCCCGAAATAAACACGTTTTTTCAGTCAACTGAATCCCCATGTACCAACAAGGCTCAGAAGAGCCCACACACTCAGCTCTTAACCCCAGTGTGCAGAAAGTGTCAAAACGTGTTTTTCAGCAAAAATAAACATGTTTCTGCAAGTTTGGTCAACCCCATGTAAGTTATGGGGCAGTAATAGCACACTTTTCAAAACGTGTTTTTCAGCCCGAAATAAACGCCTTTTTTCAGACAACGGAATCCCCATGTAACTACAAGGCTCAGAAGAGCCCACACACTCAGCTCTTAACCCCAGTGTGCAGAAAGTGTCAAAACGTGTTTTTCAGCAAAAATAAACATGTTTCTGCAAGTTTGGTCAACCCCATGTAAGTTATGGGGCAGTAATAACACTCCTTTCAAAACGTGTTTTTCAGCCCGAAATAAACGCCTTTTTTCAGACAACTGAATCCCCATGTAACTACAAGGCTCAGAAGAGCCCACACACTCAGCTCTTAACCCCAGTGTGCAGAAAGTGTAAAAACGTGTTTTTCAGCAAAAATAAACATGTTTCTGCAAGTTTGGTCAACCCCATGTAAGTTATGGGGCAGTAACAGCACACTTTTCAAAACGTGTTTTTCAGCCCGAAATAAACACGTTTTTTCAGACAACTGAATCCCCATGTAACATCAAGGCTCAGAAGAGCCCACACACTCAGCTCTTAACCCCAGTCTGCTGAAAGTGTCAAAACGTGTTTTTCAGCAGAAATAAACATGTTTCTGCAAGTTTGGTCAACCCCATGTAAGTTATGGGGCAGTAACAGCACTCTTTTCAAAACGTGTTTTTCAGCCCGAAATAAACGCGTTTTTTCAGACAACTGAATCCCCTTGTAACTGCAAGGCTCAGAAGAGCCCACACACTCAGCTCTTAACCCCAGTGTGCAGAAAGTGTCAAAACATGTTTTTCAGCAAAAATAAACATGTTTCTGCAAGTTTGGTCAACCCCATGTAAGTTATGGGGCAGTAATAACACACCTTTCAAAACGTGTTTTTCAGCCCGAAATAAACACGTTTTTTCAGTCAACTGAATCCCCATGTAACAACAAGGCTCAGAAGAGCCCACACACTCAGCTCTTAACCCCAGTGTGCAGAAAGTGTCAAAACATGTTTTTCAGCAAAAATAAACATGTTTCTGCAAGTTTGGTCAACCCCATGTAAGTTATGGGGCAGTAATAACACACCTTTCAAAACGTGTTTTTCAGCCCGAAATAAACACGTTTTTTCAGTCAACTGAATCCCCATGTAACAACAAGGCTCAGAAGAGCCCACACACTCAGCTCTTAACCCCAGTGTGCAGAAAGTGTCAAAACGTGTTTTTCAGCAAAAATAAACATGTTTCTGCAAGTTTGGTCAACCCCATGTAAGTTATGGGGCAGTAATAGCACACTTTTCAAAACGTGTTTTTCAGCCCGAAATAAACGCCTTTTTTCAGACAACGGAATCCCCATGTAACTACAAGGCTCAGAAGAGCCCACACACTCAGCTCTTAACCCCAGTGTGCAGAAAGTGTCAAAACGTGTTTTTCAGCAAAAATAAACATGTTTCTGCAAGTTTGGTCAACCCCATGTAAGTTATGGGGCAGTAACAGCACACTTTTCAAAACGTGTTTTTCAGCCCGAAATAAACACGTTTTTTCAGACAACTGAATCCCCATGTAACATCAAGGCTCAGAAGAGCCCACACACTCAGCTCTTAACCCCAGTCTGCTGAAAGTGTCAAAACGTGTTTTTCAGCAGAAATAAACATGTTTCTGCAAGTTTGGTCAACCCCATGTAAGTTATGGGGCAGTAACAGCACTCTTTTCAAAACGTGTTTTTCAGCCCGAAATAAACGCGTTTTTTCAGACAACTGAATCCCCTTGTAACTGCAAGGCTCAGAAGAGCCCACACACTCAGCTCTTAACCCCAGTGTGCAGAAAGTGTCAAAACGTGTTTTTCAGCAAAAATAAACATGTTTCTGCAAGTTTGGTCAACCCCATGTAAGTTATGGGGCAGTAATAACACACCTTTCAAAACGTGTTTTTCAGCCCGAAATAAACGCCTTTTTTCAGACAACTGAATCCCCATGTAACTACAAGGCTCAGAAGAGCCCACACACTCAGCTCTTAACCCCAGTCTGCTGAAAGTGTCAAAACGTGTTTTTCAGCAGAAATAAACATGTTTCTGCAAGTTTGGTCAACCCCATGTAAGTTATGGGGCAGTAACAGCACTCTTTTCAAAACGTGTTTTTCAGCCCGAAATAAACGCGTTTTTTCAGACAACTGAATCCCCTTGTAACTGCAAGGCTCAGAAGAGCCCACACACTCAGCTCTTAACCCCAGTGTGCAGAAAGTGTCAAAACGTGTTTTTCAGCAAAAATAAACATGTTTCTGCAAGTTTGGTCAACCCCATGTAAGTTATGGGGCAGTAACAGCACTCTTTTCAAAACGTGTTTTTCAGCCCGAAATAAACACGTTTTTTCAGACAACTGAATCCCCATGTAACATCAAGGCTCAGAAGAGCCCACACACTCAGCTCTTAACCCCAGTCTGCTGAAAGTGTCAAAACGTGTTTTTCAGCAGAAATAAACATGTTTCTGCAAGTTTGGTCAACCCCATGTAAGTTATGGGGCAGTAACAGCACACTTTTCAAAACGTGTTTTTCAGCCCGAAATAAACACGTTTTTTCAGACAACTGAATCC
The DNA here is from genome assembly GCF_059453375.1 of Lepisosteus platostomus. Lineage (NCBI taxonomy): Eukaryota > Metazoa > Chordata > Actinopteri > Semionotiformes > Lepisosteidae > Lepisosteus > Lepisosteus platostomus. Next base: position 36,893,421 of record NC_142612.1, read on the forward strand.
CCATGTAACATCAAGGCTCAGAAGAGCCCACACACTCAGCTCTTAACCCCAGTCTGCTGAAAGTGTCAAAACGTGTTTTTCAGCAAAAATAAACATGTTTCTGCAAGTTTGGTCAACCCCATGTAAGTTATGGGGCAGTAATAACACACCTTTCAAAACGTGTTTTTCAGCCCGAAATAAACGCGTTTTTTCAGACAACTGAATCCCCTTGTAACTGCAAGGCTCAGAAGAGCCCACACACTCAGCTCTTAACCCCAGTGTGCAGAAAGTGTCAAAACGTGTTTTTCAGCAAAAATAAACATGTTTCGTCAACCCCATGTAAGTTATGGGGCAGTAATAACACACCTTTCAAAACGTGTTTTTCAGCCCGAGATAAACACGTTTTTTCAGACAACTGAATCCCCATGTAACATCAAGGCTCAGAAGAGCCCACACACTCAGCTCTTAACCCCAGTCTGCTGAAAGTGTCAAAACGTGTTTTTCAGCAGAAATAAACATGTTTCTGCAAGTTTGGTCAACCCCATGTAAGTTATGGGGCAGTAACAGCACTCTTTTCAAAACGTGTTTTTCAGCCCGAAATAAACGCGTTTTTTCGGACAACTGAATCCCCTTGTAACTTCAAGGCTCAGAAGAGCCCACACACTCAGCTCTTAACCCCAGTGTGCAGAAAGTGTCAAAACGTGTTTTTCAGCAAAAATAAACATGTTTCTGCAAGTTTGGTCAACCCCATGTAAGTTATGGGGCAGTAACAGCACACTTTTCAAAACCTGTTTTTCAGCCCGAAATAAACACGTTTTTTCAGACAACTGAATCCCCATGTAACATCAAGGCTCAGAAGAGCCCACACACTCAGCTCTTAACCCCAGTGTGCAGAAAGTGTCAATACGTGTTTTTCAGCAAAAATAAACATGTTTCTGCAAGTTTGGTCAACCCCATGTAAGTTATGGGGCAGTAATAACACACCTTTCAAAACGTGTTTTTCAGCCCGAAATAAACACGTTTTTTCAGTCAACTGAATCCCCATGTAACAACAAGGCTCAGAAGAGCCCACACACTCAGCCCTTATCCCCAGTGTGCAGAAAGTGTCAAAACGTGTTTTTCAGCAAAAATAAACATGTTTCTGCAAGTTCGGTCAACCCCATTTAAGTTATGGGGCAGTAACAGCACTCTTTTCAAAACGTGTTTTTCAGCCCGAAATAAACGCGTTTTTTCAGACCACTGAATCCCCTTGTAACTGCAAGGCTCAGAAGAGCCCACACACTCAGCTCTTAACCCCAGTGTGCAGAAAGTGTCAAAACATGTTTTTCAGCAAAAATAAACATGTTTCTGCAAGTTTGGTCAACCCCATGTAAGTTATGGGGCAGTAATAACACACCTTTCAAAACGTGTTTTTCAGCCCGAAATAAACACGTTTTTTCAGTCAACTGAATCCCCATGTAACAACAAGGCTCAGAAGAGCCCACACACTCAGCTCTTAACCCCAGTGTGCAGAAAGTGTCAAAACGTGTTTTTCAGCAAAAATAAACATGTTTCTGCAAGTTTGGTCAACCCCATGTAAGTTATGGGGCAGTAATAGCACACTTTTCAAAACGTGTTTTTCAGCCCGAAATAAACGCCTTTTTTCAGACAACGGAATCCCTATGTAACTGCAAGACTCAGTAGAGCCCACACACTCAGCTCTTAACCCCAGTGTGCAGAAAGTGTCAAAACGTGATTTTCAGCAGAAATAAACATGTTTCTGCAAGTTTGGTCAACCCTATGTAAGTTATGGGGCAGTAACAGCACACTTTTGAAAACGTGTTTTTCAGCCCGAAATAAACGCGTTTTTTCAGACAACTGAATCCCTATGTAACTGTAAGGCTCAAAAGAGCCCACACACTCAGCTCTTAACCCCAGTGTGCAGAAAGTGTCAAAACGTGTTTTTCAGCAAAAATAAACATGTTTCTGCAAGTTTGGTCAACCCCATGTAAGTTATGGGGCAGTAATAACACACCTTTCAAAACGTGTTTTTCAGCCCGAGATAAACACGTTTTTTCAGACAACTGAATCCCCATGTAACATCAAGGCTCAGAAGAGCCCACACACTCAGCTCTTAACCCCAGTCTGCTGAAAGTGTCAAAACGTGTTTTTCAGCAGAAATAAACATGTTTCTGCAAGTTTGGTCAACCCCATGTAAGTTATGGGGCAGTAATAACACACCTTTCAAAACGTGTTTTTCAGCCCGAAATAAACACGTTTTTTTAGTCAACTGAATCACCATGTAACAACAAGGCTCAGAAGAGCCCACACACTCAGCTCTTAACCCCAGTGTGCAGAAAGTGTCAAAACGTGTTTTTCAGCAAAAATAAACATGTTTCTGCAACTTTGGTCAACCCCATGTAAGTTATGGGGCAGTAATAGCACACTTTTCAAAACGTGTTTTTCAGCCCGAAATAAACGCCTTTTTTCAGACAACTGAATCCCCTTGTAACTGCAAGGCTCAGAAGAGCCCACACACTCAGCTCTTAACCCCAGTGTGCAGAAAGTGTCAAAACGTGTTTTTCAGCAAAAATAAACATGTTTCTGCAAGTTTGGTCAACCCCATGTAAGTTATGGGGCAGTAACAGCACACTTTTCAAAACGTGTTTTTCAGCCCGAAATAAACACGTTTTTTCAGACAACTGAATCCCCATGTAACATCAAGGCTCAGAAGAGCCCACACACTCAGCTCTTAACCCCAGTCTGCTGAAAGTGTCAAAACGTGTTTTTCAGCAGAAATAAACATGTTTCTGCAAGTTTGGTCAACCCCATGTAAGTTATGGGGCAGTAATAACACACCTTTCAAAACGTGTTTTTCAGCCAGAAATAAACGCGTTTTTTCAGACAACTGAATCCCCTTGTAACTGCAAGGCTCAGAAGAGCCCACACACTCAGCTCTTAACCCCAGTGTGCAGAAAGTGTCAAAACGTGTTTTTCAGCAAAAATAAACATGTTTCTGCAAGTTTGGTCAACCCCATGTAAGTTATGGGGCAGTAATAACACACCTTTCAAAACGTGTTTTTCAGCCCGAGATAAACACGTTTTTTCAGACAACTGAATCCCCATGTAACATCAAGGCTCAGAAGAGCCCACACACTCAGCTCTTAACCCCAGTCTGCTGAAAGTGTCAAAACGTGTTTTTCAGCAGAAATAAACATGTTTCTGCAAGTTTGGTCAACCCCATGTAAGTTATGGGGCAGTAACAGCACTCTTTTCAAAACGTGTTTTTCAGCCCGAAATAAACGCGTTTTTTCGGACAACTGAATCCCCTTGTAACTTCAAGGCTCAGAAGAGCCCACACACTCAGCTCTTAACCCCAGTGTGCAGAAAGTGTCAAAATGTGTTTTTCAGCAAAAATAAACATGTTTCTGCAAGTTTGGTCAACCCCATGTAAGTTATGGGGCAGTAACAACACACTTTTCAAAACGTGTTTTTCAGCCCGAAATAAATACGTTTTTTCAGACAACTGAATCCCCATGTAACATAAAGGCTCAGAAGAGCCCACACACTCAGCTCTTAACCCCAGTCTGCTGAAAGTGTCAAAACGTGTTTTTCAGCAGAAATAAACATGTTTCTGCAAGTTTGGTCAACCCCATGTAAGTTATGGGGCAGTAACAGCACTCTTTTCAAAACGTGTTTTTCATCCCGAAATAAACGCCTTTTTTCAGACAACTGAATCCCCATGTAACTACAAGGCTCAGAAGAGCCCACACACTCAGCTCTTAACCCCAGTGTGCAGAAAGTGTCAAAACGTGTTTTTCAGCAAAAATAAACATGTTTCTGCAAGTTTGGTCAACCCCATGTAAGTTATGGGGCAGTAATAACACACCTTTCAAAACGTGTTTTTCAGCCCGAAATAAACGCCTTTTTTCAGACAACTGAATCCCCATGTAACTACAAGGCTCAGAAGAGCCCACACACTCAGCTCTTAACCCCAGTCTGCTGAAAGTGTCAAAACGTGTTTTTCAGCAGAAATAAACATGTTTCTGCAAGTTTGGTCAACCCCATGTAAGTTATGGGGCAGTAACAGCACACTTTTCAAAACGTGTTTTTCAGCCCGAAATAAACGCCTTTTTTCAGACAACTGAATCCCCATGTAACTACAAGGCTCAGAAGAGCCTACACACTCAGCTCTTAACCCCAGTGTGCAGAAAGTGTCAAAACGTGTTTTTCAGCAAAAATAAACATGTTTCTGCAAGTTTGGTCAACCCCATGTAAGTTATGGGGCAGTAACAGCACACTTTTCAAAACGTGTTTTTCAGCCCGAAATAAACACGTTTTTTCAGACAACTGAATCCCCATGTAACATCAAGGCTCAGAAGAGCCCACACACTCAGCTCTTAACCCCAGTCTGCTGAAAGTGTCAAAACGTGTTTTTCAGCAGAAATAAACATGTTTCTGCAAGTTTGGTCAACCCCATGTAAGTTATGGGGCAGTAACAGCACTCTTTTCAAAACGTGTTTTTCAGCCCGAAATAAACGCGTTTTTTCAGACAACTGAATCCCCTTGTAACTGCAAGGCTCAGAAGAGCCCACACACTCAGCTCTTAACCCCAGTGTGCAGAAAGTGTCAAAACATGTTTTTCAGCAAAAATAAACATGTTTCTGCAAGTTTGGTCAACCCCATGTAAGTTATGGGGCAGTAATAACACACCTTTCAAAACGTGTTTTTCAGCCCGAAATAAACACGTTTTTTCAGTCAACTGAATCCCCATGTAACAACAAGGCTCAGAAGAGCCCACACACTCAGCTCTTAACCCCAGTGTGCAGAAAGTGTCAAAACATGTTTTTCAGCAAAAATAAACATGTTTCTGCAAGTTTGGTCAACCCCATGTAAGTTATGGGGCAGTAATAACACACCTTTCAAAACGTGTTTTTCAGCCCGAAATAAACACGTTTTTTCAGTCAACTGAATCCCCATGTAACAACAAGGCTCAGAAGAGCCCACACACTCAGCTCTTAACCCCAGTGTGCAGAAAGTGTCAAAACGTGTTTTTCAGCAAAAATAAACATGTTTCTGCAAGTTTGGTCAACCCCATGTAAGTTATGGGGCAGTAATAGCACACTTTTCAAAACGTGTTTTTCAGCCCGAAATAAACGCCTTTTTTCAGACAACGGAATCCCCATGTAACTACAAGGCTCAGAAGAGCCCACACACTCAGCTCTTAACCCCAGTGTGCAGAAAGTGTCAAAACGTGTTTTTCAGCAAAAATAAACATGTTTCTGCAAGTTTGGTCAACCCCATGTAAGTTATGGGGCAGTAACAGCACACTTTTCAAAACGTGTTTTTCAGCCCGAAATAAACACGTTTTTTCAGACAACTGAATCCCCATGTAACATCAAGGCTCAGAAGAGCCCACACACTCAGCTTTTAACCCCAGTCTGCTGAAAGTGTCAAAACGTGTTTTTCAGCAGAAATAAACATGTTTCTGCAAGTTTGGTCAACCCCATGTAAGTTATGGGGCAGTAACAGCACTCTTTTCAAAACGTGTTTTTCAGCCCGAAATAAACGCGTTTTTTCAGACAACTGAATCCCCTTGTAACTGCAAGGCTCAGAAGAGCCCACACACTCAGCTCTTAACCCCAGTGTGCAGAAAGTGTCAAAATGTGTTTTTCAGCAAAAATAAACATGTTTCTGCAAGTTTGGTCAACCCCATGTAAGTTATGGGGCAGTAATAACACACCTTTCAAAACGTGTTTTTCAGCCCGAAATAAATGCCTTTTTTCAGACAACTGAATCCCCATGTAACTACAAGGCTCAGAAGAGCCCACACACTCAGCTCTTAACCCCAGTCTGCTGAAAGTGTCAAAACGTGTTTTTCAGCAGAAATAAACATGTTTCTGCAAGTTTGGTCAACCCCATGTAAGTTATGGGGCAGTAACAGCACTCTTTTCAAAACGTGTTTTTCAGCCCGAAATAAACGCGTTTTTTCAGACAACTGAATCCCCTTGTAACTGCAAGGCTCAGAAGAGCCCACACACTCAGCTCTTAACCCCAGTGTGCAGAAAGTGTCAAAACGTGTTTTTCAGCAAAAATAAACATGTTTCTGCAAGTTTGGTCAACCCCATGTAAGTTATGGGGCAGTAACAGCACTCTTTTCAAAACGTGTTTTTCAGCCCGAAATAAACGCGTTTTTTCGGACAACTGAATCCCCTTGTAACTTCAAGGCTCAGAAGAGCCCACACACTCAGCTCTTAACCCCAGTGTGCAGAAAGTGTCAAAACGTGTTTTTCAGCAAAAATAAACATGTTTCTGCAAGTTTGGTCAACCCCATGTAAGTTATGGGGCAGTAACAGCACACTTTTCAAAACCTGTTTTTCAGCCCGAAATAAACACGTTTTTTCAGACAACTGAATCCCCATGTAACATCAAGGCTCAGAAGAGCCCACACACTCAGCTCTTAACCCCAGTGTGCAGAAAGTGTCAATACGTGTTTTTCAGCAAAAATAAACATGTTTCTGCAAGTTTGGTCAACCCCATGTAAGTTATGGGGCAGTAATAACACACCTTTCAAAACGTGTTTTTCAGCCCGAAATAAACACGTTTTTTCAGTCAACTGAATCCCCATGTAACAACAAGGCTCAGAAGAGCCCACACACTCAGCCCTTATCCCCAGTGTGCAGAAAGTGTCAAAACGTGTTTTTCAGCAAAAATAAACATGTTTCTGCAAGTTCGGTCAACCCCATTTAAGTTATGGGGCAGTAACAGCACTCTTTTCAAAACGTGTTTTTCAGCCCGAAATAAACGCGTTTTTTCAGACCACTGAATCCCCTTGTAACTGCAAGGCTCAGAAGAGCCCACACACTCAGCTCTTAACCCCAGTGTGCAGAAAGTGTCAAAACATGTTTTTCAGCAAAAATAAACATGTTTCTGCAAGTTTGGTCAACCCCATGTAAGTTATGGGGCAGTAATAACACACCTTTCAAAACGTGTTTTTCAGCCCGAAATAAACACGTTTTTTCAGTCAACTGAATCCCCATGTAACAACAAGGCTCAGAAGAGCCCACACACTCAGCTCTTAACCCCAGTGTGCAGAAAGTGTCAAAACGTGTTTTTCAGCAAAAATAAACATGTTTCTGCAAGTTTGGTCAACCCCATGTAAGTTATGGGGCAGTAATAGCACACTTTTCAAAACGTGTTTTTCAGCCCGAAATAAACGCCTTTTTTCAGACAACGGAATCCCTATGTAACTGCAAGACTCAGTAGAGCCCACACACTCAGCTCTTAACCCCAGTGTGCAGAAAGTGTCAAAACGTGATTTTCAGCAGAAATAAACATGTTTCTGCAAGTTTGGTCAACCCTATGTAAGTTATGGGGCAGTAACAGCACACTTTTGAAAACGTGTTTTTCAGCCCGAAATAAACGCGTTTTTTCAGACAACTGAATCCCTATGTAACTGTAAGGCTCAAAAGAGCCCACACACTCAGCTCTTAACCCCAGTGTGCAGAAAGTGTCAAAACGTGTTTTTCAGCAAAAATAAACATGTTTCTGCAAGTTTGGTCAACCCCATGTAAGTTATGGGGCAGTAATAGCACACTTTTCAAAACGTGTTTTTCAGCCCGAAATAAACGCCTTTTTTCAGACAACGGAATCCCCATGTAACTACAAGGCTCAGAAGAGCCCACACACTCAGCTCTTAACCCCAGTGTGCAGAAAGTGTCAAAACGTGTTTTTCAGCAGAAATAAACATGTTTCTGCAAGTTTGGTCAACCCCATGTAAGTTATGGGGCAGTAATAACACACCTTTCAAAACGTGTTTTTCAGCCCGAAATAAACACGTTTTTTTAGTCAACTGAATCACCATGTAACAACAAGGCTCAGAAGAGCCCACACACTCAGCTCTTAACCCCAGTGTGCAGAAAGTGTCAAAACGTGTTTTTCAGCAAAAATAAACATGTTTCTGCAACTTTGGTCAACCCCATGTAAGTTATGGGGCAGTAATAGCACACTTTTCAAAACGTGTTTTTCAGCCCGAAATAAACGCCTTTTTTCAGACAACTGAATCCCCTTGTAACTGCAAGGCTCAGAAGAGCCCACACACTCAGCTCTTAACCCCAGTGTGCAGAAAGTGTCAAAACGTGTTTTTCAGCAAAAATAAACATGTTTCTGCAAGTTTGGTCAACCCCATGTAAGTTATGGGGCAGTAACAGCACACTTTTCAAAACGTGTTTTTCAGCCCGAAATAAACACGTTTTTTCAGACAACTGAATCCCCATGTAACATCAAGGCTCAGAAGAGCCCACACACTCAGCTCTTAACCCCAGTCTGCTGAAAGTGTCAAAACGTGTTTTTCAGCAGAAATAAACATGTTTCTGCAAGTTTGGTCAACCCCATGTAAGTTATGGGGCAGTAATAACACACCTTTCAAAACGTGTTTTTCAGCCAGAAATAAACGCGTTTTTTCAGACAACTGAATCCCCTTGTAACTGCAAGGCTCAGAAGAGCCCACACACTCAGCTCTTAACCCCAGTGTGCAGAAAGTGTCAAAACGTGTTTTTCAGCAAAAATAAACATGTTTCTGCAAGTTTGGTCAACCCCATGTAAGTTATGGGGCAGTAATAACACACCTTTCAAAACGTGTTTTTCAGCCCGAGATAAACACGTTTTTTCAGACAACTGAATCCCCATGTAACATCAAGGCTCAGAAGAGCCCACACACTCAGCTCTTAACCCCAGTCTGCTGAAAGTGTCAAAACGTGTTTTTCAGCAGAAATAAACATGTTTCTGCAAGTTTGGTCAACCCCATGTAAGTTATGGGGCAGTAACAGCACTCTTTTCAAAACGTGTTTTTCAGCCCGAAATAAACGCGTTTTTTCGGACAACTGAATCCCCTTGTAACTTCAAGGCTCAGAAGAGCCCACACACTCAGCTCTTAACCCCAGTGTGCAGAAAGTGTCAAAATGTGTTTTTCAGCAAAAATAAACATGTTTCTGCAAGTTTGGTCAACCCCATGTAAGTTATGGGGCAGTAACAAAAAACTTTTCAAAACGTGTTTTTCAGCCCGAAATAAATACGTTTTTTCAGACAACTGAATCCCCATGTAACATAAAGGCTCAGAAGAGCCCACACACTCAGCTCTTAACCCCAGTCTGCTGAAAGTGTCAAAACGTGTTTTTCAGCAGAAATAAACATGTTTCTGCAAGTTTGGTCAACCCCATGTAAGTTATGGGGCAGTAACAGCACTCTTTTCAAAACGTGTTTTTCATCCCGAAATAAACGCCTTTTTTCAGACAACTGAATCCCCATGTAACTACAAGGCTCAGAAGAGCCCACACACTCAGCTCTTAACCCCAGTGTGCAGAAAGTGTCAAAACGTGTTTTTCAGCAAAAATAAACATGTTTCTGCAAGTTTGGTCAACCCCATGTAAGTTATGGGGCAGTAATAACACACCTTTCAAAACGTGTTTTTCAGCCCGAAATAAACGCCTTTTTTCAGACAACTGAATCCCCATGTAACTACAAGGCTCAGAAGAGCCCACACACTCAGCTCTTAACCCCAGTCTGCTGAAAGTGTCAAAACGTGTTTTTCAGCAGAAATAAACATGTTTCTGCAAGTTTGGTCAACCCCATGTAAGTTATGGGGCAGTAACAGCACACTTTTCAAAACGTGTTTTTCAGCCCGAAATAAACGCCTTTTTTCAGACAACTGAATCCCCATGTAACTGCAAGGCTCAGAAGAGCCTACACACTCAGCTCTTAACCCCAGTGTGCAGAAAGTGTCAAAACGTGTTTTTCAGCAAAAATAAACATGTTTCTGCAAGTTTGGTCAACCCCATGTAAGTTATGGGGCAGTAACAGCACACTTTTCAAAACGTGTTTTTCAGCCCGAAATAAACACGTTTTTTCAGACAACTGAATCCCCATGTAACATCAAGGCTCAGAAGAGCCCACACACTCAGCTCTTAACCCCAGTCTGCTGAAAGTGTCAAAACGTGTTTTTCAGCAGAAATAAACATGTTTCTGCAAGTTTGGTCAACCCCATGTAAGTTATGGGGCAGTAACAGCACTCTTTTCAAAACGTGTTTTTCAGCCCGAAATAAACGCGTTTTTTCAGACAACTGAATCCCCTTGTAACTGCAAGGCTCAGAAGAGCCCACACACTCAGCTCTTAACCCCAGTGTGCAGAAAGTGTCAAAACATGTTTTTCAGCAAAAATAAACATGTTTCTGCAAGTTTGGTCAACCCCATGTAAGTTATGGGGCAGTAATAACACACCTTTCAAAACGTGTTTTTCAGCCCGAAATAAACACGTTTTTTCAGTCAACTGAATCCCCATGTAACAACAAGGCTCAGAAGAGCCCACACACTCAGCTCTTAACCCCAGTGTGCAGAAAGTGTCAAAACATGTTTTTCAGCAAAAATAAACATGTTTCTGCAAGTTTGGTCAACCCCATGTAAGTTATGGGGCAGTAATAACACACCTTTCAAAACGTGTTTTTCAGCCCGAAATAAACACGTTTTTTCAGTCAACTGAATCCCCATGTAACAACAAGGCTCAGAAGAGCCCACACACTCAGCTCTTAACCCCAGTGTGCAGAAAGTGTCAAAACGTGTTTTTCAGCAAAAATAAACATGTTTCTGCAAGTTTGGTCAACCCCATGTAAGTTATGGGGCAGTAATAGCACACTTTTCAAAACGTGTTTTTCAGCCCGAAATAAACGCCTTTTTTCAGACAACGGAATCCCCATGTAACTACAAGGCTCAGAAGAGCCCACACACTCAGCTCTTAACCCCAGTGTGCAGAAAGTGTCAAAACGTGTTTTTCAGCAAAAATAAACATGTTTCTGCAAGTTTGGTCAACCCCATGTAAGTTATGGGGCAGTAACAGCACACTTTTCAAAACGTGTTTTTCAGCCCGAAATAAACACGTTTTTTCAGACAACTGAATCCCCATGTAACATCAAGGCTCAGAAGAGCCCACACACTCAGCTTTTAACCCCAGTCTGCTGAAAGTGTCAAAACGTGTTTTTCAGCAGAAATAAACATGTTTCTGCAAGTTTGGTCAACCCCATGTAAGTTATGGGGCAGTAACAGCACTCTTTTCAAAACGTGTTTTTCAGCCCGAAATAAACGCGTTTTTTCAGACAACTGAATCCCCTTGTAACTGCAAGGCTCAGAAGAGCCCACACACTCAGCTCTTAACCCCAGTGTGCAGAAAGTGTCAAAATGTGTTTTTCAGCAAAAATAAACATGTTTCTGCAAGTTTGGTCAACCCCATGTAAGTTATGGGGCAGTAATAACACACCTTTCAAAACGTGTTTTTCAGCCCGAAATAAATGCCTTTTTTCAGACAACTGAATCCCCATGTAACTACAAGGCTCAGAAGAGCCCACACACTCAGCTCTTAACCCCAGTCTGCTGAAAGTGTCAAAACGTGTTTTTCAGCAGAAATAAACATGTTTCTGCAAGTTTGGTCAACCCCATGTAAGTTATGGGGCAGTAACAGCACTCTTTTCAAAACGTGTTTTTCAGCCCGAAATAAACGCGTTTTTTCAGACAACTGAATCCCCTTGTAACTGCAAGGCTCAGAAGAGCCCACACACTCAGCTCTTAACCCCAGTGTGCAGAAAGTGTCAAAACGTGTTTTTCAGCAAAAATAAACATGTTTCTGCAAGTTTGGTCAACCCCATGTAAGTTATGGGGCAGTAACAGCACTCTTTTCAAAACGTGTTTTTCAGCCCGAAATAAACACGTTTTTTCAGACAACTGAATCCCCATGTAACATCAAGGCTCAGAAGAGCCCACACACTCAGCTCTTAACCCCAGTCTGCTGAAAGTGTCAAAACGTGTTTTTCAGCAGAAATAAACATGTTTCTGCAAGTTTGGTCAACCCCATGTAAGTTATGGGGCAGTAACAGCACACTTTTCAAAACGTGTTTTTCAGCCCGAAATAAACACGTTTTTTTAGTCAACTGAATCCCCATGTAACAACAAGGCTCAGAAGAGCCCACACACTCAGCTCTTAACCCCAGTCTGCTGAAAGTGTCAAAACGTGTTTTTCAGCAGAAATAAACATGTTTCTGCAAGTTTGGTCAACCCCATGTAAGTTATGGGGCAGTAATAACACACCTTTCAAAACGTGTTTTTCAGCCCGAAATAAACACGTTTTTTTAGTCAACTGAATCCCCATGTAACAACAAGGCTCAGAAGAGCCCACACACTCAGCTCTTAACCCCAGTGTGCAGAAAGTGTCAAAACGTGTTTTTCAGCAAAAATAAACATGTTTCTGCAACTTTGGTCAACCCCATGTAAGTTATGGGGCAGTAATAGCACACTTTTCAAAACGTGTTTTTCAGCCCGAAATAAACGCCTTTTTTCAGACAACTGAATCCCCTTGTAACTGCAAGGCTCAGAAGAGCCCACACACTCAGCTCTTAACCCCAGTGTGCAGAAAGTGTCAAAACGTGTTTTTCAGCAAAAATAAACATGTTTCTGCAAGTTTGGTAAACCCCATGTAAGTTATGGGGCAGTAACAGCACACTTTTCAAAACGTGTTTTTCACCCCGAAATAAACACGTTTTTTCAGACAACTGAATCCCCATGTAACATCAAGGCTCAGAAGAGCCCACACACTCAGCTCTTAACCCCAGTCTGCTGAAAGTGTCAAAACGTGTTTTTCAGCAGAAATAAACATGTTTCTGCAAGTTTGGTCAACCCCATGTAAGTTATGGGGCAGTAATAACACACCTTTCAAAACGTGTTTTTCAGCCCGAAATAAACGCGTTTTTTCAGACAACTGAATCCCCTTGTAACTGCAAGGCTCAGAAGAGCCCACACACTCAGCTCTTAACCCCAGTGTGCAGAAAGTGTCAAAACGTGTTTTTCAGCAAAAATAAACATGTTTCGTCAACCCCATGTAAGTTATGGGGCAGTAATAACACACCTTTCAAAACGTGTTTTTCAGCCAGAAATAAACGCGTTTTTTCAGACAACTGAATCCCCTTGTAACTGCAAGGCTCAGAAGAGCCCACACACTCAGCTCTTAACCCCAGTGTGCAGAAAGTGTCAAAACGTGTTTTTCAGCAAAAATAAACATGTTTCTGCAAGTTTGGTCAACCCCATGTAAGTTATGGGGCAGTAATAACACACCTTTCAAAACGTGTTTTTCAGCCCGAGATAAACACGTTTTTTCAGACAACTGAATCCCCATGTAACATCAAGGCTCAGAAGAGCCCACACACTCAGCTCTTAACCCCAGTCTGCTGAAAGTGTCAAAACGTGTTTTTCAGCAGAAATAAACATGTTTCTGCAAGTTTGGTCAACCCCATGTAAGTTATGGGGCAGTAACAGCACTCTTTTCAAAACGTGTTTTTCAGCCCGAAATAAACGCGTTTTTTCGGACAACTGAATCCCCTTGTAACTTCAAGGCTCAGAAGAGCCCACACACTCAGCTCTTAACCCCAGTGTGCAGAAAGTGTCAAAACGTGTTTTTCAGCAAAAATAAACATGTTTCTGCAAGTTTGGTCAACCCCATGTAAGTTATGGGGCAGTAACAACACACTTTTCAAAACGTGTTTTTCAGCCCGAAATAAACACGTTTTTTCAGACAACTGAATCCCCATGTAACATCAAGGCTCAGAAGAGCCCACACACTCAGCTCTTAACCCCAGTCTGCTGAAAGTGTCAAAACGTGTTTTTCAGCAGAAATAAACATGTTTCTGCAAGTTTGGTCAACCCCATGTAAGTTATGGGGCAGTAACAGCACTCTTTTCAAAACGTGTTTTTCATCCCGAAATAAACGCCTTTTTTCAGACAACTGAATCCCCATGTAACTACAAGGCTCAGAAGAGCCCACACACTCAGCTCTTAACCCCAGTGTGCAGAAAGTGTCAAAACGTGTTTTTCAGCAAAAATAAACATGTTTCTGCAAGTTTGGTCAACCCCATGTAAGTTATGGGGCAGTAATAACACACCTTTCAAAACGTGTTTTTCAGCCCGAAATAAACGCCTTTTTTCAGACAACTGAATCCCCATGTAACTACAAGGCTCAGAAGAGCCCACACACTCAGCTCTTAACCCCAGTCTGCTGAAAGTGTCAAAACGTGTTTTTCAGCAGAAATAAACATGTTTCTGCAAGTTTGGTCAACCCCATGTAAGTTATGGGGCAGTAACAGCACACTTTTCAAAACGTGTTTTTCAGCCCGAAATAAACGCCTTTTTTCAGACAACTGAATCCCCATGTAACTACAAGGCTCAGAAGAGCCTACACACTCAGCTCTTAACCCCAGTGTGCAGAAAGTGTCAAAACGTGTTTTTCAGCAAAAATAAACATGTTTCTGCAAGTTTGGTCAACCCCATGTAAGTTATGGGGCAGTAACAGCACACTTTTCAAAACGTGTTTTTCAGCCCGAAATAAACACGTTTTTTCAGACAACTGAATCCCCATGTAACATCAAGGCTCAGAAGAGCCCACACACTCAGCTCTTAACCCCAGTCTGCTGAAAGTGTCAAAACGTGTTTTTCAGCAGAAATAAACATGTTTCTGCAAGTTTGGTCAACCCCATGTAAGTTATGGGGCAGTAACAGCACTCTTTTCAAAACGTGTTTTTCAGCCCGAAATAAACGCGTTTTTTCAGACAACTGAATCCCCTTGTAACTGCAAGGCTCAGAAGAGCCCACACACTCAGCTCTTAACCCCAGTGTGCAGAAAGTGTCAAAACATGTTTTTCAGCAAAAATAAACATGTTTCTGCAAGTTTGGTCAACCCCATGTAAGTTATGGGGCAGTAATAACACACCTTTCAAAACGTGTTTTTCAGCCCGAAATAAACACGTTTTTTCAGTCAACTGAATCCCCATGTAACAACAAGGCTCAGAAGAGCCCACACACTCAGCTCTTAACCCCAGTGTGCAGAAAGTGTCAAAACATGTTTTTCAGCAAAAATAAACATGTTTCTGCAAGTTTGGTCAACCCCATGTAAGTTATGGGGCAGTAATAACACACCTTTCAAAACGTGTTTTTCAGCCCGAAATAAACACGTTTTTTCAGTCAACTGAATCCCCATGTAACAACAAGGCTCAGAAGAGCCCACACACTCAGCTCTTAACCCCAGTGTGCAGAAAGTGTCAAAACGTGTTTTTCAGCAAAAATAAACATGTTTCTGCAAGTTTGGTCAACCCCATGTAAGTTATGGGGCAGTAATAGCACACTTTTCAAAACGTGTTTTTCAGCCCGAAATAAACGCCTTTTTTCAGACAACGGAATCCCTATGTAACTGCAAGACTCAGTAGAGCCCACACACTCAGCTCTTAACCCCAGTGTGCAGAAAGTGTCAAAACGTGATTTTCAGCAGAAATAAACATGTTTCTGCAAGTTTGGTCAACCCTATGTAAGTTATGGGGCAGTAACAGCACACTTTTGAAAACGTGTTTTTCAGCCCGAAATAAACGCGTTTTTTCAGACAACTGAATCCCTATGTAACTGTAAGGCTCAAAAGAGCCCACACACTCAGCTCTTAACCCCAGTGTGCAGAAAGTGTCAAAACGTGTTTTTCAGCAAAAATAAACATGTTTCTGCAAGTTTGGTCAACCCCATGTAAGTTATGGGGCAGTAATAACACACCTTTCAAAACGTGTTTTTCAGCCCGAAATAAACACGTTTTTTTAGTCAACTGAATCACCATGTAACAACAAGGCTCAGAAGAGCCCACACACTCAGCTCTTAACCCCAGTGTGCAGAAAGTGTCAAAACGTGTTTTTCAGCAAAAATAAACATGTTTCTGCAACTTTGGTCAACCCCATGTAAGTTATGGGGCAGTAATAGCACACTTTTCAAAACGTGTTTTTCAGCCCGAAATAAACGCCTTTTTTCAGACAACTGAATCCCCTTGTAACTGCAAGGCTCAGAAGAGCCCACACACTCAGCTCTTAACCCCAGTGTGCAGAAAGTGTCAAAACGTGTTTTTCAGCAAAAATAAACATGTTTCTGCAAGTTTGGTCAACCCCATGTAAGTTATGGGGCAGTAACAGCACACTTTTCAAAACGTGTTTTTCAGCCCGAAATAAACACGTTTTTTCAGACAACTGAATCCCCATGTAACATCAAGGCTCAGAAGAGCCCACACACTCAGCTCTTAACCCCAGTCTGCTGAAAGTGTCAAAACGTGTTTTTCAGCAGAAATAAACATGTTTCTGCAAGTTTGGTCAACCCCATGTAAGTTATGGGGCAGTAATAACACACCTTTCAAAACGTGTTTTTCAGCCAGAAATAAACGCGTTTTTTCAGACAACTGAATCCCCTTGTAACTGCAAGGCTCAGAAGAGCCCACACACTCAGCTCTTAACCCCAGTGTGCAGAAAGTGTCAAAACGTGTTTTTCAGCAAAAATAAACATGTTTCTGCAAGTTTGGTCAACCCCATGTAAGTTATGGGGCAGTAATAACACACCTTTCAAAACGTGTTTTTCAGCCCGAGATAAACACGTTTTTTCAGACAACTGAATCCCCATGTAACATCAAGGCTCAGAAGAGCCCACACACTCAGCTCTTAACCCCAGTCTGCTGAAAGTGTCAAAACGTGTTTTTCAGCAGAAATAAACATGTTTCTGCAAGTTTGGTCAACCCCATGTAAGTTATGGGGCAGTAACAGCACTCTTTTCAAAACGTGTTTTTCAGCCCGAAATAAACGCGTTTTTTCGGACAACTGAATCCCCTTGTAACTTCAAGGCTCAGAAGAGCCCACACACTCAGCTCTTAACCCCAGTGTGCAGAAAGTGTCAAAATGTGTTTTTCAGCAAAAATAAACATGTTTCTGCAAGTTTGGTCAACCCCATGTAAGTTATGGGGCAGTAACAACACACTTTTCAAAACGTGTTTTTCAGCCCGAAATAAATACGTTTTTTCAGACAACTGAATCCCCATGTAACATAAAGGCTCAGAAGAGCCCACACACTCAGCTCTTAACCCCAGTCTGCTGAAAGTGTCAAAACGTGTTTTTCAGCAGAAATAAACATGTTTCTGCAAGTTTGGTCAACCCCATGTAAGTTATGGGGCAGTAACAGCACTCTTTTCAAAACGTGTTTTTCATCCCGAAATAAACGCCTTTTTTCAGACAACTGAATCCCCATGTAACTACAAGGCTCAGAAGAGCCCACACACTCAGCTCTTAACCCCAGTGTGCAGAAAGTGTCAAAACGTGTTTTTCAGCAAAAATAAACATGTTTCTGCAAGTTTGGTCAACCCCATGTAAGTTATGGGGCAGTAATAACACACCTTTCAAAACGTGTTTTTCAGCCCGAAATAAACGCCTTTTTTCAGACAACTGAATCCCCATGTAACTACAAGGCTCAGAAGAGCCCACACACTCAGCTCTTAACCCCAGTCTGCTGAAAGTGTCAAAACGTGTTTTTCAGCAGAAATAAACATGTTTCTGCAAGTTTGGTCAACCCCATGTAAGTTATGGGGCAGTAACAGCACACTTTTCAAAACGTGTTTTTCAGCCCGAAATAAACGCCTTTTTTCAGACAACTGAATCCCCATGTAACTACAAGGCTCAGAAGAGCCTACACACTCAGCTCTTAACCCCAGTGTGCAGAAAGTGTCAAAACGTGTTTTTCAGCAAAAATAAACATGTTTCTGCAAGTTTGGTCAACCCCATGTAAGTTATGGGGCAGTAACAGCACACTTTTCAAAACGTGTTTTTCAGCCCGAAATAAACACGTTTTTTCAGACAACTGAATCCCCATGTAACATCAAGGCTCAGAAGAGCCCACACACTCAGCTCTTAACCCCAGTCTGCTGAAAGTGTCAAAACGTGTTTTTCAGCAGAAATAAACATGTTTCTGCAAGTTTGGTCAACCCCATGTAAGTTATGGGGCAGTAACAGCACTCTTTTCAAAACGTGTTTTTCAGCCCGAAATAAACGCGTTTTTTCAGACAACTGAATCCCCTTGTAACTGCAAGGCTCAGAAGAGCCCACACACTCAGCTCTTAACCCCAGTGTGCAGAAAGTGTCAAAACATGTTTTTCAGCAAAAATAAACATGTTTCTGCAAGTTTGGTCAACCCCATGTAAGTTATGGGGCAGTAATAACACACCTTTCAAAACGTGTTTTTCAGCCCGAAATTAACACGTTTTTTCAGTCAACTGAATCCCCATGTAACAACAAGGCTCAGAAGAGCCCACACACTCAGCTCTTAACCCCAGTGTGCAGAAAGTGTCAAAACATGTTTTTCAGCAAAAATAAACATGTTTCTGCAAGTTTGGTCAACCCCATGTAAGTTATGGGGCAGTAATAACACACCTTTCAAAACGTGTTTTTCAGCCCGAAATAAACACGTTTTTTCAGTCAACTGAATCCCCATGTAACAACAAGGCTCAGAAGAGCCCACACACTCAGCTCTTAACCCCAGTGTGCAGAAAGTGTCAAAACGTGTTTTTCAGCAAAAATAAACATGTTTCTGCAAGTTTGGTCAACCCCATGTAAGTTATGGGGCAGTAATAGCACACTTTTCAAAACGTGTTTTTCAGCCCGAAATAAACGCCTTTTTTCAGACAACGGAATCCCCATGTAACTACAAGGCTCAGAAGAGCCCACACACTCAGCTCTTAACCCCAGTGTGCAGAAAGTGTCAAAACGTGTTTTTCAGCAAAAATAAACATGTTTCTGCAAGTTTGGTCAACCCCATGTAAGTTATGGGGCAGTAACAGCACACTTTTCAAAACGTGTTTTTCAGCCCGAAATAAACACGTTTTTTCAGACAACTGAATCCCCATGTAACATCAAGGCTCAGAAGAGCCCACACACTCAGCTTTTAACCCCAGTCTGCTGAAAGTGTCAAAACGTGTTTTTCAGCAGAAATAAACATGTTTCTGCAAGTTTGGTCAACCCCATGTAAGTTATGGGGCAGTAACAGCACTCTTTTCAAAACGTGTTTTTCAGCCCGAAATAAACGCGTTTTTTCAGACAACTGAATCCCCTTGTAACTGCAAGGCTCAGAAGAGCCCACACACTCAGCTCTTAACCCCAGTGTGCAGAAAGTGTCAAAATGTGTTTTTCAGCAAAAATAAACATGTTTCTGCAAGTTTGGTCAACCCCATGTAAGTTATGGGGCAGTAATAACACACCTTTCAAAACGTGTTTTTCAGCCCGAAATAAATGCCTTTTTTCAGACAACTGAATCCCCATGTAACTACAAGGCTCAGAAGAGCCCACACACTCAGCTCTTAACCCCAGTCTGCTGAAAGTGTCAAAACGTGTTTTTCAGCAGAAATAAACATGTTTCTGCAAGTTTGGTCAACCCCATGTAAGTTATGGGGCAGTAACAGCACTCTTTTCAAAACGTGTTTTTCAGCCCGAAATAAACGCGTTTTTTCAGACAACTGAATCCCCTTGTAACTGCAAGGCTCAGAAGAGCCCACACACTCAGCTCTTAACCCCAGTGTGCAGAAAGTGTCAAAACGTGTTTTTCAGCAAAAATAAACATGTTTCTGCAAGTTTGGTCAACCCCATGTAAGTTATGGGGCAGTAACAGCACTCTTTTCAAAACGTGTTTTTCAGCCCGAAATAAACGCGTTTTTTCGGACAACTGAATCCCCTTGTAACTTCAAGGCTCAGAAGAGCCCACACACTCAGCTCTTAACCCCAGTGTGCAGAAAGTGTCAAAACGTGTTTTTCAGCAAAAATAAACATGTTTCTGCAAGTTTGGTCAACCCCATGTAAGTTATGGGGCAGTAACAGCACACTTTTCAAAACCTGTTTTTCAGCCCGAAATAAACACGTTTTTTCAGACAACTGAATCCCCATGTAACATCAAGGCTCAGAAGAGCCCACACACTCAGCTCTTAACCCCAGTGTGCAGAAAGTGTCAATACGTGTTTTTCAGCAAAAATAAACATGTTTCTGCAAGTTTGGTCAACCCCATGTAAGTTATGGGGCAGTAATAACACACCTTTCAAAACGTGTTTTTCAGCCCGAAATAAACACGTTTTTTCAGTCAACTGAATCCCCATGTAACAACAAGGCTCAGAAGAGCCCACACACTCAGCCCTTATCCCCAGTGTGCAGAAAGTGTCAAAACGTGTTTTTCAGCAAAAATAAACATGTTTCTGCAAGTTCGGTCAACCCCATTTAAGTTATGGGGCAGTAACAGCACTCTTTTCAAAACGTGTTTTTCAGCCCGAAATAAACGCGTTTTTTCAGACCACTGAATCCCCTTGTAACTGCAAGGCTCAGAAGAGCCCACACACTCAGCTCTTAACCCCAGTGTGCAGAAAGTGTCAAAACATGTTTTTCAGCAAAAATAAACATGTTTCTGCAAGTTTGGTCAACCCCATGTAAGTTATGGGGCAGTAATAACACACCTTTCAAAACGTGTTTTTCAGCCCGAAATAAACACGTTTTTTCAGTCAACTGAATCCCCATGTAACAACAAGGCTCAGAAGAGCCCACACACTCAGCTCTTAACCCCAGTGTGCAGAAAGTGTCAAAACATGTTTTTCAGCAAAAATAAACATGTTTCTGCAAGTTTGGTCAACCCCATGTAAGTTATGGGGCAGTAATAACACACCTTTCAAAACGTGTTTTTCAGCCCGAAATAAACACGTTTTTTCAGTCAACTGAATCCCCATGTAACAACAAGGCTCAGAAGAGCCCACACACTCAGCTCTTAACCCCAGTGTGCAGAAAGTGTCAAAACATGTTTTTCAGCAAAAATAAACATGTTTCTGCAAGTTTGGTCAACCCCATGTAAGTTATGGGGCAGTAATAACACACCTTTCAAAACGTGTTTTTCAGCCCGAAATAAACACGTTTTTTCAGTCAACTGAATCCCCATGTAACAACAAGGCTCAGAAGAGCCCACACACTCAGCTCTTAACCCCAGTGTGCAGAAAGTGTCAAAACGTGTTTTTCAGCAAAAATAAACATGTTTCTGCAAGTTTGGTCAACCCCATGTAAGTTATGGGGCAGTAATAGCACACTTTTCAAAACGTGTTTTTCAGCCCGAAATAAACGCCTTTTTTCAGACAACGGAATCCCCATGTAACTACAAGGCTCAGAAGAGCCCACACACTCAGCTCTTAACCCCAGTGTGCAGAAAGTGTCAAAACGTGTTTTTCAGCAAAAATAAACATGTTTCTGCAAGTTTGGTCAACCCCATGTAAGTTATGGGGCAGTAACAGCACACTTTTCAAAACGTGTTTTTCAGCCCGAAATAAACACGTTTTTTCAGACAACTGAATCCCCATGTAACATCAAGGCTCAGAAGAGCCCACACACTCAGCTTTTAACCCCAGTCTGCTGAAAGTGTCAAAACGTGTTTTTCAGCAGAAATAAACATGTTTCTGCAAGTTTGGTCAACCCCATGTAAGTTATGGGGCAGTAACAGCACTCTTTTCAAAACGTGTTTTTCAGCCCGAAATAAACGCGTTTTTTCAGACAACTGAATCCCCTTGTAACTGCAAGGCTCAGAAGAGCCCACACACTCAGCTCTTAACCCCAGTGTGCAGAAAGTGTCAAAATGTGTTTTTCAGCAAAAATAAACATGTTTCTGCAAGTTTGGTCAACCCCATGTAAGTTATGGGGCAGTAATAACACACCTTTCAAAACGTGTTTTTCAGCCCGAAATAAATGCCTTTTTTCAGACAACTGAATCCCCATGTAACTACAAGGCTCAGAAGAGCCCACACACTCAGCTCTTAACCCCAGTCTGCTGAAAGTGTCAAAACGTGTTTTTCAGCAGAAATAAACATGTTTCTGCAAGTTTGGTCAACCCCATGTAAGTTATGGGGCAGTAACAGCACTCTTTTCAAAACGTGTTTTTCAGCCCGAAATAAACGCGTTTTTTCAGACAACTGAATCCCCTTGTAACTGCAAGGCTCAGAAGAGCCCACACACTCAGCTCTTAACCCCAGTGTGCAGAAAGTGTCAAAACGTGTTTTTCAGCAAAAATAAACATGTTTCTGCAAGTTTGGTCAACCCCATGTAAGTTATGGGGCAGTAACAGCACTCTTTTCAAAACGTGTTTTTCAGCCCGAAATAAACGCGTTTTTTCGGACAACTGAATCCCCTTGTAACTTCAAGGCTCAGAAGAGCCCACACACTCAGCTCTTAACCCCAGTGTGCAGAAAGTGTCAAAACGTGTTTTTCAGCAAAAATAAACATGTTTCTGCAAGTTTGGTCAACCCCATGTAAGTTATGGGGCAGTAACAGCACACTTTTCAAAACCTGTTTTTCAGCCCGAAATAAACACGTTTTTTCAGACAACTGAATCCCCATGTAACATCAAGGCTCAGAAGAGCCCACACACTCAGCTCTTAACCCCAGTGTGCAGAAAGTGTCAATACGTGTTTTTCAGCAAAAATAAACATGTTTCTGCAAGTTTGGTCAACCCCATGTAAGTTATGGGGCAGTAATAACACACCTTTCAAAACGTGTTTTTCAGCCCGAAATAAACACGTTTTTTCAGTCAACTGAATCCCCATGTAACAACAAGGCTCAGAAGAGCCCACACACTCAGCCCTTATCCCCAGTGTGCAGAAAGTGTCAAAACGTGTTTTTCAGCAAAAATAAACATGTTTCTGCAAGTTCGGTCAACCCCATTTAAGTTATGGGGCAGTAACAGCACTCTTTTCAAAACGTGTTTTTCAGCCCGAAATAAACGCGTTTTTTCAGACCACTGAATCCCCTTGTAACTGCAAGGCTCAGAAGAGCCCACACACTCAGCTCTTAACCCCAGTGTGCAGAAAGTGTCAAAACATGTTTTTCAGCAAAAATAAACATGTTTCTGCAAGTTTGGTCAACCCCATGTAAGTTATGGGGCAGTAATAACACACCTTTCAAAACGTGTTTTTCAGCCCGAAATAAACACGTTTTTTCAGTCAACTGAATCCCCATGTAACAACAAGGCTCAGAAGAGCCCACACACTCAGCTCTTAACCCCAGTGTGCAGAAAGTGTCAAAACGTGTTTTTCAGCAAAAATAAACATGTTTCTGCAAGTTTGGTCAACCCCATGTAAGTTATGGGGCAGTAATAGCACACTTTTCAAAACGTGTTTTTCAGCCCGAAATAAACGCCTTTTTTCAGACAACGGAATCCCTATGTAACTGCAAGACTCAGTAGAGCCCACACACTCAGCTCTTAACCCCAGTGTGCAGAAAGTGTCAAAACGTGATTTTCAGCAGAAATAAACATGTTTCTGCAAGTTTGGTCAACCCTATGTAAGTTATGGGGCAGTAACAGCACACTTTTGAAAACGTGTTTTTCAGCCCGAAATAAACGCGTTTTTTCAGACAACTGAATCCCTATGTAACTGTAAGGCTCAAAAGAGCCCACACACTCAGCTCTTAACCCCAGTGTGCAGAAAGTGTCAAAACGTGTTTTTCAGCAAAAATAAACATGTTTCTGCAAGTTTGGTCAACCCCATGTAAGTTATGGGGCAGTAATAGCACACTTTTCAAAACGTGTTTTTCAGCCCGAAATAAACGCCTTTTTTCAGACAACGGAATCCCCATGTAACTACAAGGCTCAGAAGAGCCCACACACTCAGCTCTTAACCCCAGTGTGCAGAAAGTGTCAAAACGTGTTTTTCAGCAGAAATAAACATGTTTCTGCAAGTTTGGTCAACCCCATGTAAGTTATGGGGCAGTAATAACACACCTTTCAAAACGTGTTTTTCAGCCCGAAATAAACACGTTTTTTTAGTCAACTGAATCACCATGTAACAACAAGGCTCAGAAGAGCCCACACACTCAGCTCTTAACCCCAGTGTGCAGAAAGTGTCAAAACGTGTTTTTCAGCAAAAATAAACATGTTTCTGCAACTTTGGTCAACCCCATGTAAGTTATGGGGCAGTAATAGCACACTTTTCAAAACGTGTTTTTCAGCCCGAAATAAACGCCTTTTTTCAGACAACTGAATCCCCTTGTAACTGCAAGGCTCAGAAGAGCCCACACACTCAGCTCTTAACCCCAGTGTGCAGAAAGTGTCAAAACGTGTTTTTCAGCAAAAATAAACATGTTTCTGCAAGTTTGGTCAACCCCATGTAAGTTATGGGGCAGTAACAGCACACTTTTCAAAACGTGTTTTTCAGCCCGAAATAAACACGTTTTTTCAGACAACTGAATCCCCATGTAACATCAAGGCTCAGAAGAGCCCACACACTCAGCTCTTAACCCCAGTCTGCTGAAAGTGTCAAAACGTGTTTTTCAGCAGAAATAAACATGTTTCTGCAAGTTTGGTCAACCCCATGTAAGTTATGGGGCAGTAATAACACACCTTTCAAAACGTGTTTTTCAGCCAGAAATAAACGCGTTTTTTCAGACAACTGAATCCCCTTGTAACTGCAAGGCTCAGAAGAGCCCACACACTCAGCTCTTAACCCCAGTGTGCAGAAAGTGTCAAAACGTGTTTTTCAGCAAAAATAAACATGTTTCTGCAAGTTTGGTCAACCCCATGTAAGTTATGGGGCAGTAATAACACACCTTTCAAAACGTGTTTTTCAGCCCGAGATAAACACGTTTTTTCAGACAACTGAATCCCCATGTAACATCAAGGCTCAGAAGAGCCCACACACTCAGCTCTTAACCCCAGTCTGCTGAAAGTGTCAAAACGTGTTTTTCAGCAGAAATAAACATGTTTCTGCAAGTTTGGTCAACCCCATGTAAGTTATGGGGCAGTAACAGCACTCTTTTCAAAACGTGTTTTTCAGCCCGAAATAAACGCGTTTTTTCGGACAACTGAATCCCCTTGTAACTTCAAGGCTCAGAAGAGCCCACACACTCAGCTCTTAACCCCAGTGTGCAGAAAGTGTCAAAATGTGTTTTTCAGCAAAAATAAACATGTTTCTGCAAGTTTGGTCAACCCCATGTAAGTTATGGGGCAGTAACAACACACTTTTCAAAACGTGTTTTTCAGCCCGAAATAAATACGTTTTTTCAGACAACTGAATCCCCATGTAACATAAAGGCTCAGAAGAGCCCACACACTCAGCTCTTAACCCCAGTCTGCTGAAAGTGTCAAAACGTGTTTTTCAGCAGAAATAAACATGTTTCTGCAAGTTTGGTCAACCCCATGTAAGTTATGGGGCAGTAACAGCACTCTTTTCAAAACGTGTTTTTCATCCCGAAATAAACGCCTTTTTTCAGACAACTGAATCCCCATGTAACTACAAGGCTCAGAAGAGCCCACACACTCAGCTCTTAACCCCAGTGTGCAGAAAGTGTCAAAACGTGTTTTTCAGCAAAAATAAACATGTTTCTGCAAGTTTGGTCAACCCCATGTAAGTTATGGGGCAGTAATAACACACCTTTCAAAACGTGTTTTTCAGCCCGAAATAAACGCCTTTTTTCAGACAACTGAATCCCCATGTAACTACAAGGCTCAGAAGAGCCCACACACTCAGCTCTTAACCCCAGTCTGCTGAAAGTGTCAAAACGTGTTTTTCAGCAGAAATAAACATGTTTCTGCAAGTTTGGTCAACCCCATGTAAGTTATGGGGCAGTAACAGCACACTTTTCAAAACGTGTTTTTCAGCCCGAAATAAACGCCTTTTTTCAGACAACTGAATCCCCATGTAACTACAAGGCTCAGAAGAGCCTACACACTCAGCTCTTAACCCCAGTGTGCAGAAAGTTTCAAAACGTGTTTTTCAGCAAAAATAAACATGTTTCTGCAAGTTTGGTCAACCCCATGTAAGTTATGGGGCAGTAACAGCACACTTTTCAAAACGTGTTTTTCAGCCCGAAATAAACACGTTTTTTCAGACAACTGAATCCCCATGTAACATCAAGGCTCAGAAGAGCCCACACACTCAGCTCTTAACCCCAGTCTGCTGAAAGTGTCAAAACGTGTTTTTCAGCAGAAATAAACATGTTTCTGCAAGTTTGGTCAACCCCATGTAAGTTATGGGGCAGTAACAGCACTCTTTTCAAAACGTGTTTTTCAGCCCGAAATAAACGCGTTTTTTCAGACAACTGAATCCCCTTGTAACTGCAAGGCTCAGAAGAGCCCACACACTCAGCTCTTAACCCCAGTGTGCAGAAAGTGTCAAAACATGTTTTTCAGCAAAAATAAACATGTTTCTGCAAGTTTGGTCAACCCCATGTAAGTTATGGGGCAGTAATAACACACCTTTCAAAACGTGTTTTTCAGCCCGAAATAAACACGTTTTTTCAGTCAACTGAATCCCCATGTAACAACAAGGCTCAGAAGAGCCCACACACTCAGCTCTTAACCCCAGTGTGCAGAAAGTGTCAAAACATGTTTTTCAGCAAAAATAAACATGTTTCTGCAAGTTTGGTCAACCCCATGTAAGTTATGGGGCAGTAATAACACACCTTTCAAAACGTGTTTTTCAGCCCGAAATAAACACGTTTTTTCAGTCAACTGAATCCCCATGTAACAACAAGGCTCAGAAGAGCCCACACACTCAGCTCTTAACCCCAGTGTGCAGAAAGTGTCAAAACGTGTTTTTCAGCAAAAATAAACATGTTTCTGCAAGTTTGGTCAACCCCATGTAAGTTATGGGGCAGTAATAGCACACTTTTCAAAACGTGTTTTTCAGCCCGAAATAAACGCCTTTTTTCAGACAACGGAATCCCCATGTAACTACAAGGCTCAGAAGAGCCCACACACTCAGCTCTTAACCCCAGTGTGCAGAAAGTGTCAAAACGTGTTTTTCAGCAAAAATAAACATGTTTCTGCAAGTTTGGTCAACCCCATGTAAGTTATGGGGCAGTAACAGCACACTTTTCAAAACGTGTTTTTCAGCCCGAAATAAACACGTTTTTTCAGACAACTGAATCCCCATGTAACATCAAGGCTCAGAAGAGCCCACACACTCAGCTTTTAACCCCAGTCTGCTGAAAGTGTCAAAACGTGTTTTTCAGCAGAAATAAACATGTTTCTGCAAGTTTGGTCAACCCCATGTAAGTTATGGGGCAGTAACAGCACTCTTTTCAAAACGTGTTTTTCAGCCCGAAATAAACGCGTTTTTTCAGACAACTGAATCCCCTTGTAACTGCAAGGCTCAGAAGAGCCCACACACTCAGCTCTTAACCCCAGTGTGCAGAAAGTGTCAAAATGTGTTTTTCAGCAAAAATAAACATGTTTCTGCAAGTTTGGTCAACCCCATGTAAGTTATGGGGCAGTAATAACACACCTTTCAAAACGTGTTTTTCAGCCCGAAATAAATGCCTTTTTTCAGACAACTGAATCCCCATGTAACTACAAGGCTCAGAAGAGCCCACACACTCAGCTCTTAACCCCAGTCTGCTGAAAGTGTCAAAACGTGTTTTTCAGCAGAAATAAACATGTTTCTGCAAGTTTGGTCAACCCCATGTAAGTTATGGGGCAGTAACAGCACTCTTTTCAAAACGTGTTTTTCAGCCCGAAATAAACGCGTTTTTTCAGACAACTGAATCCCCTTGTAACTGCAAGGCTCAGAAGAGCCCACACACTCAGCTCTTAACCCCAGTGTGCAGAAAGTGTCAAAACGTGTTTTTCAGCAAAAATAAACATGTTTCTGCAAGTTTGGTCAACCCCATGTAAGTTATGGGGCAGTAACAGCACTCTTTTCAAAACGTGTTTTTCAGCCCGAAATAAACACGTTTTTTCAGACAACTGAATCCCCATGTAACATCAAGGCTCAGAAGAGCCCACACACTCAGCTCTTAACCCCAGTCTGCTGAAAGTGTCAAAACGTGTTTTTCAGCAGAAATAAACATGTTTCTGCAAGTTTGGTCAACCCCATGTAAGTTATGGGGCAGTAACAGCACACTTTTCAAAACGTGTTTTTCAGCCCGAAATAAACACGTTTTTTTAGTCAACTGAATCCCCATGTA
Source organism: Lepisosteus platostomus (assembly GCF_059453375.1). Taxonomy (NCBI): domain Eukaryota; kingdom Metazoa; phylum Chordata; class Actinopteri; order Semionotiformes; family Lepisosteidae; genus Lepisosteus; species Lepisosteus platostomus. The sequence continues at coordinate 36,921,218 of NC_142612.1, forward strand.
ACAACAAGGCTCAGAAGAGCCCACACACTCAGCTCTTAACCCCAGTCTGCTGAAAGTGTCAAAACGTGTTTTTCAGCAGAAATAAACATGTTTCTGCAAGTTTGGTCAACCCCATGTAAGTTATGGGGCAGTAATAACACACCTTTCAAAACGTGTTTTTCAGCCCGAAATAAACACGTTTTTTTAGTCAACTGAATCCCCATGTAACAACAAGGCTCAGAAGAGCCCACACACTCAGCTCTTAACCCCAGTGTGCAGAAAGTGTCAAAACGTGTTTTTCAGCAAAAATAAACATGTTTCTGCAACTTTGGTCAACCCCATGTAAGTTATGGGGCAGTAATAGCACACTTTTCAAAACGTGTTTTTCAGCCCGAAATAAACGCCTTTTTTCAGACAACTGAATCCCCTTGTAACTGCAAGGCTCAGAAGAGCCCACACACTCAGCTCTTAACCCCAGTGTGCAGAAAGTGTCAAAACGTGTTTTTCAGCAAAAATAAACATGTTTCTGCAAGTTTGGTAAACCCCATGTAAGTTATGGGGCAGTAACAGCACACTTTTCAAAACGTGTTTTTCACCCCGAAATAAACACGTTTTTTCAGACAACTGAATCCCCATGTAACATCAAGGCTCAGAAGAGCCCACACACTCAGCTCTTAACCCCAGTCTGCTGAAAGTGTCAAAACGTGTTTTTCAGCAGAAATAAACATGTTTCTGCAAGTTTGGTCAACCCCATGTAAGTTATGGGGCAGTAATAACACACCTTTCAAAACGTGTTTTTCAGCCCGAAATAAACGCGTTTTTTCAGACAACTGAATCCCCTTGTAACTGCAAGGCTCAGAAGAGCCCACACACTCAGCTCTTAACCCCAGTGTGCAGAAAGTGTCAAAACGTGTTTTTCAGCAAAAATAAACATGTTTCGTCAACCCCATGTAAGTTATGGGGCAGTAATAACACACCTTTCAAAACGTGTTTTTCAGCCAGAAATAAACGCGTTTTTTCAGACAACTGAATCCCCTTGTAACTGCAAGGCTCAGAAGAGCCCACACACTCAGCTCTTAACCCCAGTGTGCAGAAAGTGTCAAAACGTGTTTTTCAGCAAAAATAAACATGTTTCTGCAAGTTTGGTCAACCCCATGTAAGTTATGGGGCAGTAATAACACACCTTTCAAAACGTGTTTTTCAGCCCGAGATAAACACGTTTTTTCAGACAACTGAATCCCCATGTAACATCAAGGCTCAGAAGAGCCCACACACTCAGCTCTTAACCCCAGTCTGCTGAAAGTGTCAAAACGTGTTTTTCAGCAGAAATAAACATGTTTCTGCAAGTTTGGTCAACCCCATGTAAGTTATGGGGCAGTAACAGCACTCTTTTCAAAACGTGTTTTTCAGCCCGAAATAAACGCGTTTTTTCGGACAACTGAATCCCCTTGTAACTTCAAGGCTCAGAAGAGCCCACACACTCAGCTCTTAACCCCAGTGTGCAGAAAGTGTCAAAACGTGTTTTTCAGCAAAAATAAACATGTTTCTGCAAGTTTGGTCAACCCCATGTAAGTTATGGGGCAGTAACAACACACTTTTCAAAACGTGTTTTTCAGCCCGAAATAAACACGTTTTTTCAGACAACTGAATCCCCATGTAACATCAAGGCTCAGAAGAGCCCACACACTCAGCTCTTAACCCCAGTCTGCTGAAAGTGTCAAAACGTGTTTTTCAGCAGAAATAAACATGTTTCTGCAAGTTTGGTCAACCCCATGTAAGTTATGGGGCAGTAACAGCACTCTTTTCAAAACGTGTTTTTCATCCCGAAATAAACGCCTTTTTTCAGACAACTGAATCCCCATGTAACTACAAGGCTCAGAAGAGCCCACACACTCAGCTCTTAACCCCAGTGTGCAGAAAGTGTCAAAACGTGTTTTTCAGCAAAAATAAACATGTTTCTGCAAGTTTGGTCAACCCCATGTAAGTTATGGGGCAGTAATAACACACCTTTCAAAACGTGTTTTTCAGCCCGAAATAAACGCCTTTTTTCAGACAACTGAATCCCCATGTAACTACAAGGCTCAGAAGAGCCCACACACTCAGCTCTTAACCCCAGTCTGCTGAAAGTGTCAAAACGTGTTTTTCAGCAGAAATAAACATGTTTCTGCAAGTTTGGTCAACCCCATGTAAGTTATGGGGCAGTAACAGCACTCTTTTCAAAACGTGTTTTTCAGCCCGAAATAAACGCGTTTTTTCAGACAACTGAATCCCCTTGTAACTGCAAGGCTCAGAAGAGCCCACACACTCAGCTCTTAACCCCAGTGTGCAGAAAGTGTCAAAACGTGTTTTTCAGCAAAAATAAACATGTTTCTGCAAGTTTGGTCAACCCCATGTAAGTTATGGGGCAGTAACAGCACTCTTTTCAAAACGTGTTTTTCAGCCCGAAATAAACACGTTTTTTCAGACAACTGAATCCCCATGTAACATCAAGGCTCAGAAGAGCCCACACACTCAGCTCTTAACCCCAGTCTGCTGAAAGTGTCAAAACGTGTTTTTCAGCAGAAATAAACATGTTTCTGCAAGTTTGGTCAACCCCATGTAAGTTATGGGGCAGTAACAGCACACTTTTCAAAACGTGTTTTTCAGCCCGAAATAAACACGTTTTTTTAGTCAACTGAATCCCCATGTAACAACAAGGCTCAGAAGAGCCCACACACTCAGCTCTTAACCCCAGTCTGCTGAAAGTGTCAAAACGTGTTTTTCAGCAGAAATAAACATGTTTCTGCAAGTTTGGTCAACCCCATGTAAGTTATGGGGCAGTAATAACACACCTTTCAAAACGTGTTTTTCAGCCCGAAATAAACACGTTTTTTTAGTCAACTGAATCCCCATGTAACAACAAGGCTCAGAAGAGCCCACACACTCAGCTCTTAACCCCAGTGTGCAGAAAGTGTCAAAACGTGTTTTTCAGCAAAAATAAACATGTTTCTGCAACTTTGGTCAACCCCATGTAAGTTATGGGGCAGTAATAGCACACTTTTCAAAACGTGTTTTTCAGCCCGAAATAAACGCCTTTTTTCAGACAACTGAATCCCCTTGTAACTGCAAGGCTCAGAAGAGCCCACACACTCAGCTCTTAACCCCAGTGTGCAGAAAGTGTCAAAACGTGTTTTTCAGCAAAAATAAACATGTTTCTGCAAGTTTGGTAAACCCCATGTAAGTTATGGGGCAGTAACAGCACACTTTTCAAAACGTGTTTTTCACCCCGAAATAAACACGTTTTTTCAGACAACTGAATCCCCATGTAACATCAAGGCTCAGAAGAGCCCACACACTCAGCTCTTAACCCCAGTCTGCTGAAAGTGTCAAAACGTGTTTTTCAGCAGAAATAAACATGTTTCTGCAAGTTTGGTCAACCCCATGTAAGTTATGGGGCAGTAATAACACACCTTTCAAAACGTGTTTTTCAGCCCAAAATAAACGCGTTTTTTCAGACAACTGAATCCCCTTGTAACTGCAAGGCTCAGAAGAGCCCACACACTCAGCTCTTAACCCCAGTGTGCAGAAAGTGTCAAAACGTGTTTTTCAGCAAAAATAAACATGTTTCGTCAACCCCATGTAAGTTATGGGGCAGTAATAACACACCTTTCAAAACGTGTTTTTCAGCCAGAAATAAACGCGTTTTTTCAGACAACTGAATCCCCTTGTAACTGCAAGGCTCAGAAGAGCCCACACACTCAGCTCTTAACCCCAGTGTGCAGAAAGTGTCAAAACGTGTTTTTCAGCAAAAATAAACATGTTTCTGCAAGTTTGGTCAACCCCATGTAAGTTATGGGGCAGTAATAACACACCTTTCAAAACGTGTTTTTCAGCCCGAGATAAACACGTTTTTTCAGACAACTGAATCCCCATGTAACATCAAGGCTCAGAAGAGCCCACACACTCAGCTCTTAACCCCAGTCTGCTGAAAGTGTCAAAACGTGTTTTTCAGCAGAAATAAACATGTTTCTGCAAGTTTGGTCAACCCCATGTAAGTTATGGGGCAGTAACAGCACTCTTTTCAAAACGTGTTTTTCAGCCCGAAATAAACGCGTTTTTTCGGACAACTGAATCCCCTTGTAACTTCAAGGCTCAGAAGAGCCCACACACTCAGCTCTTAACCCCAGTGTGCAGAAAGTGTCAAAACGTGTTTTTCAGCAAAAATAAACATGTTTCTGCAAGTTTGGTCAACCCCATGTAAGTTATGGGGCAGTAACAACACACTTTTCAAAACGTGTTTTTCAGCCCGAAATAAACACGTTTTTTCAGACAACTGAATCCCCATGTAACATCAAGGCTCAGAAGAGCCCACACACTCAGCTCTTAACCCCAGTCTGCTGAAAGTGTCAAAACGTGTTTTTCAGCAGAAATAAACATGTTTCTGCAAGTTTGGTCAACCCCATGTAAGTTATGGGGCAGTAACAGCACTCTTTTCAAAACGTGTTTTTCATCCCGAAATAAACGCCTTTTTTCAGACAACTGAATCCCCATGTAACTACAAGGCTCAGAAGAGCCCACACACTCAGCTCTTAACCCCAGTGTGCAGAAAGTGTCAAAACGTGTTTTTCAGCAAAAATAAACATGTTTCTGCAAGTTTGGTCAACCCCATGTAAGTTATGGGGCAGTAATAACACACCTTTCAAAACGTGTTTTTCAGCCCGAAATAAACGCCTTTTTTCAGACAACTGAATCCCCATGTAACTACAAGGCTCAGAAGAGCCCACACACTCAGCTCTTAACCCCAGTCTGCTGAAAGTGTCAAAACGTGTTTTTCAGCAGAAATAAACATGTTTCTGCAAGTTTGGTCAACCCCATGTAAGTTATGGGGCAGTAACAGCACACTTTTCAAAACGTGTTTTTCAGCCCGAAATAAACGCCTTTTTTCAGACAACTGAATCCCCATGTAACTACAAGGCTCAGAAGAGCCTACACACTCAGCTCTTAACCCCAGTGTGCAGAAAGTGTCAAAACGTGTTTTTCAGCAAAAATAAACATGTTTCTGCAAGTTTGGTCAACCCCATGTAAGTTATGGGGCAGTAACAGCACACTTTTCAAAACGTGTTTTTCAGCCCGAAATAAACACGTTTTTTCAGACAACTGAATCCCCATGTAACATCAAGGCTCAGAAGAGCCCACACACTCAGCTCTTAACCCCAGTCTGCTGAAAGTGTCAAAACGTGTTTTTCAGCAGAAATAAACATGTTTCTGCAAGTTTGGTCAACCCCATGTAAGTTATGGGGCAGTAACAGCACTCTTTTCAAAACGTGTTTTTCAGCCCGAAATAAACGCGTTTTTTCAGACAACTGAATCCCCTTGTAACTGCAAGGCTCAGAAGAGCCCACACACTCAGCTCTTAACCCCAGTGTGCAGAAAGTGTCAAAACATGTTTTTCAGCAAAAATAAACATGTTTCTGCAAGTTTGGTCAACCCCATGTAAGTTATGGGGCAGTAATAACACACCTTTCAAAACGTGTTTTTCAGCCCGAAATAAACACGTTTTTTCAGTCAACTGAATCCCCATGTAACAACAAGGCTCAGAAGAGCCCACACACTCAGCTCTTAACCCCAGTGTGCAGAAAGTGTCAAAACATGTTTTTCAGCAAAAATAAACATGTTTCTGCAAGTTTGGTCAACCCCATGTAAGTTATGGGGCAGTAATAACACACCTTTCAAAACGTGTTTTTCAGCCCGAAATAAACACGTTTTTTCAGTCAACTGAATCCCCATGTAACAACAAGGCTCAGAAGAGCCCACACACTCAGCTCTTAACCCCAGTGTGCAGAAAGTGTCAAAACGTGTTTTTCAGCAAAAATAAACATGTTTCTGCAAGTTTGGTCAACCCCATGTAAGTTATGGGGCAGTAATAGCACACTTTTCAAAACGTGTTTTTCAGCCCGAAATAAACGCCTTTTTTCAGACAACGGAATCCCCATGTAACTACAAGGCTCAGAAGAGCCCACACACTCAGCTCTTAACCCCAGTGTGCAGAAAGTGTCAAAACGTGTTTTTCAGCAAAAATAAACATGTTTCTGCAAGTTTGGTCAACCCCATGTAAGTTATGGGGCAGTAACAGCACACTTTTCAAAACGTGTTTTTCAGCCCGAAATAAACACGTTTTTTCAGACAACTGAATCCCCATGTAACATCAAGGCTCAGAAGAGCCCACACACTCAGCTCTTAACCCCAGTCTGCTGAAAGTGTCAAAACGTGTTTTTCAGCAGAAATAAACATGTTTCTGCAAGTTTGGTCAACCCCATGTAAGTTATGGGGCAGTAACAGCACTCTTTTCAAAACGTGTTTTTCAGCCCGAAATAAACGCGTTTTTTCAGACAACTGAATCCCCTTGTAACTGCAAGGCTCAGAAGAGCCCACACACTCAGCTCTTAACCCCAGTGTGCAGAAAGTGTCAAAATGTGTTTTTCAGCAAAAATAAACATGTTTCTGCAAGTTTGGTCAACCCCATGTAAGTTATGGGGCAGTAATAACACACCTTTCAAAACGTGTTTTTCAGCCCGAAATAAATGCCTTTTTTCAGACAACTGAATCCCCATGTAACTACAAGGCTCAGAAGAGCCCACACACTCAGCTCTTAACCCCAGTCTGCTGAAAGTGTCAAAACGTGTTTTTCAGCAGAAATAAACATGTTTCTGCAAGTTTGGTCAACCCCATGTAAGTTATGGGGCAGTAACAGCACTCTTTTCAAAACGTGTTTTTCAGCCCGAAATAAACGCGTTTTTTCAGACAACTGAATCCCCTTGTAACTGCAAGGCTCAGAAGAACCCACACACTCAGCTCTTAACCCCAGTGTGCAGAAAGTGTCAAAACGTGTTTTTCAGCAAAAATAAACATGTTTCTGCAAGTTTGGTCAACCCCATGTAAGTTATGGGGCAGTAACAGCACTCTTTTCAAAACGTGTTTTTCAGCCCGAAATAAACACGTTTTTTCAGACAACTGAATCCCCATGTAACATCAAGGCTCAGAAGAGCCCACACACTCAGCTCTTAACCCCAGTCTGCTGAAAGTGTCAAAACGTGTTTTTCAGCAGAAATAAACATGTTTCTGCAAGTTTGGTCAACCCCATGTAAGTTATGGGGCAGTAACAGCACACTTTTCAAAACGTGTTTTTCAGCCCGAAATAAACAAGTTTTTTCAGACAACTGAATCCCCATGTAACATCAAGGCTCAGAAGAGCCCACACACTCAGCTCTTAACCCCAGTCTGCTGAAAGTGTCAAAACGTGTTTTTCAGCAGAAATAAACATGTTTCTGCAAGTTTGGTCAACCCCATGTAAGTTATGGGGCAGTAATAACACACCTTTCAAAACGTGTTTTTCAGCCCGAAATAAACACGTTTTTTTAGTCAACTGAATCCCCATGTAACAACAAGGCTCAGAAGAGCCCACACACTCAGCTCTTAACCCCAGTGTGCAGAAAGTGTCAAAACGTGTTTTTCAGCAAAAATAAACATGTTTCTGCAACTTTGGTCAACCCCATGTAAGTTATGGGGCAGTAATAGCACACTTTTCAAAACGTGTTTTTCAGCCCGAAATAAACGCCTTTTTTCAGACAACTGAATCCCCTTGTAACTGCAAGGCTCAGAAGAGCCCACACACTCAGCTCTTAACCCCAGTGTGCAGAAAGTGTCAAAACGTGTTTTTCAGCAAAAATAAACATGTTTCGTCAACCCCATGTAAGTTATGGGGCAGTAATAACACACCTTTCAAAACGTGTTTTTCAGCCCGAGATAAACACGTTTTTTCAGACAACTGAATCCCCATGTAACATCAAGGCTCAGAAGAGCCCACACACTCAGCTCTTAACCCCAGTCTGCTGAAAGTGTCAAAACGTGTTTTTCAGCAGAAATAAACATGTTTCTGCAAGTTTGGTCAACCCCATGTAAGTTATGGGGCAGTAACAGCACTCTTTTCAAAACGTGTTTTTCAGCCCGAAATAAACGCGTTTTTTCGGACAACTGAATCCCCTTGTAACTTCAAGGCTCAGAAGAGCCCACACACTCAGCTCTTAACCCCAGTGTGCAGAAAGTGTCAAAACGTGTTTTTCAGCAAAAATAAACATGTTTCTGCAAGTTTGGTCAACCCCATGTAAGTTATGGGGCAGTAACAGCACACTTTTCAAAACCTGTTTTTCAGCCCGAAATAAACACGTTTTTTCAGACAACTGAATCCCCATGTAACATCAAGGCTCAGAAGAGCCCACACACTCAGCTCTTAACCCCAGTGTGCAGAAAGTGTCAATACGTGTTTTTCAGCAAAAATAAACATGTTTCTGCAAGTTTGGTCAACCCCATGTAAGTTATGGGGCAGTAATAACACACCTTTCAAAACGTGTTTTTCAGCCCGAAATAAACACGTTTTTTCAGTCAACTGAATCCCCATGTAACAACAAGGCTCAGAAGAGCCCACACACTCAGCCCTTATCCCCAGTGTGCAGAAAGTGTCAAAACGTGTTTTTCAGCAAAAATAAACATGTTTCTGCAAGTTTGGTCAACCCCATGTAAGTTATGGGGCAGTAATAACACACCTTTCAAAACGTGTTTTTCAGCCCGAAATAAACGCCTTTTTTCAGACAACTGAATCCCCATGTAACATCAAGGCTCAGAAGAGCCCACACACTCAGCTCTTAACCCCAGTGTGCAGAAAGTGTAAAAACGTGTTTTTCAGCAAAAATAAACATGTTTCTGCAAGTTTGGTCAACCCCATGTAAGTTATGGGGCAGTAACAGCACACTTTTCAAAACGTGTTTTTCAGCCCGAAATAAACACGTTTTTTCAGACAACTGAATCCCCATGTAACATCAAGGCTCAGAAGAGCCCACACACTCAGCTCTTAACCCCAGTCTGCTGAAAGTGTCAAAACGTGTTTTTCAGCAGAAATAAACATGTTTCTGCAAGTTTGGTCAACCCCATGTAAGTTATGGGGCAGTAATAACACACCTTTCAAAACGTGTTTTTCAGCCCGAAATAAACGCGTTTTTTCAGACAACTGAATCCCCTTGTAACTGCAAGGCTCAGAAGAGCCCACACACTCAGCTCTTAACCCCAGTGTGCAGAAAGTGTCAAAACGTGTTTTTCAGCAAAAATAAACATGTTTCTGCAAGTTTGGTCAACCCCATGTAAGTTATGGGGCAGTAATAACACACCTTTCAAAACGTGTTTTTCAGCCCGAGATAAACACGTTTTTTCAGACAACTGAATCCCCATGTAACATCAAGGCTCAGAAGAGCCCACACACTCAGCTCTTAACCCCAGTCTGCTGAAAGTGTCAAAACGTGTTTTTCAGCAGAAATAAACATGTTTCTGCAAGTTTGGTCAACCCCATGTAAGTTATGGGGCAGTAACAGCACACTTTTCAAAACGTGTTTTTCATCCCGAAATAAACGCCTTTTTTCAGACAACTGAATCCCCATGTAACTACAAGGCTCAGAAGAGCCCACACACTCAGCTCTTAACCCCAGTGTGCAGAAAGTGTCAAAACGTGTTTTTCAGCAAAAATAAACATGTTTCTGCAAGTTTGGTCAACCCCATGTAAGTTATGGGGCAGTAATAACACACCTTTCAAAACGTGTTTTTCAGCCCGAAATAAACGCCTTTTTACAGACAACTGAATCCCCATGTAACTACAAGGCTCAGAAGAGCCCACACACTCAGCTCTTAACCCCAGTCTGCTGAAAGTGTCAAAACGTGTTTTTCAGCAGAAATAAACATGTTTCTGCAAGTTTGGTCAACCCCATGTAAGTTATGGGGCAGTAACAGCACACTTTTCAAAACGTGTTTTTCAGCCCGAAATAAACGCCTTTTTTCAGACAACTGAATCCCCATGTAACTACAAGGCTCAGAAGAGCCCACACACTCAGCTCTTAACCCCAGTGTGCAGAAAGTGTCAAAACGTGTTTTTCAGCAAAAATAAACATGTTTCTGCAAGTTTGGTCAACCCCATGTAAGTTATGGGGCAGTAACAGCACACTTTTCAAAACGTGTTTTTCAGCCCGAAATAAACACGTTTTTTCAGACAACTGAATCCCCATGTAACATCAAGGCTCAGAAGAGCCCACACACTCAGCTCTTAACCCCAGTCTGCTGAAAGTGTCAAAACGTGTTTTTCAGCAGAAATAAACATGTTTCTGCAAGTTTGGTCAACCCCATGTAAGTTATGGGGCAGTAACAGCACTCTTTTCAAAACGTGTTTTTCAGCCCGAAATAAACGCGTTTTTTCAGACAACTGAATCCCCTTGTAACTGCAAGGCTCAGAAGAGGCCACACACTCAGCTCTTAACCCCAGTGTGCAGAAAGTGTCAAAACATGTTTTTCAGCAAAAATAAACATGTTTCTGCAAGTTTGGTCAACCCCATGTAAGTTATGGGGCAGTAATAACACACCTTTCAAAACGTGTTTTTCAGCCCGAAATAAACACGTTTTTTCAGTCAACTGAATCCCCATGTACCAACAAGGCTCAGAAGAGCCCACACACTCAGCTCTTAACCCCAGTGTGCAGAAAGTGTCAAAACGTGTTTTTCAGCAAAAATAAACATGTTTCTGCAAGTTTGGTCAACCCCATGTAAGTTATGGGGCAGTAATAGCACACTTTTCAAAACGTGTTTTTCAGCCCGAAATAAACGCCTTTTTTCAGACAACGGAATCCCCATGTAACTACAAGGCTCAGAAGAGCCCACACACTCAGCTCTTAACCCCAGTGTGCAGAAAGTGTCAAAACGTGTTTTTCAGCAGAAATAAACATGTTTCTGCAAGTTTGGTCAACCCCATGTAAGTTATGGGGCAGTAACAGCACTCTTTTCAAAACGTGTTTTTCAGCCCGAAATAAACGCGTTTTTTCAGACAACTGAATCCCCTTGTAACTGCAAGGCTCAGAAGAGCCCACACACTCAGCTCTTAACCCCAGTCTGCTGAAAGTGTCAAAACGTGTTTTTCAGCAGAAATAAACATGTTTCTGCAAGTTTGGTCAACCCCATGTAAGTTATGGGGCAGTAACAGCACACTTTTCAAAACGTGTTTTTCAGCCCGAAATAAACACGTTTTTTCAGACAACTGAATCCCCATGTAACATCAAGGCTCAGAAGAGCCCACACACTCAGCTCTTAACCCCAGTCTGCTGAAAGTGTCAAAACGTGTTTTTCAGCAGAAATAAACATGTTTCTGCAAGTTTGGTCAACCCCATGTAAGTTATGGGGCAGTAATAACACACCTTTCAAAACGTGTTTTTCAGCCCGAAATAAACACGTTTTTTTAGTCAACTGAATCCCCATGTAACAACAAGGCTCAGAAGAGCCCACACACTCAGCTCTTAACCCCAGTGTGCAGAAAGTGTCAAAACGTGTTTTTCAGCAAAAATAAACATGTTTCTGCAACTTTGGTCAACCCCATGTAAGTTATGGGGCAGTAATAGCACACTTTTCAAAACGTGTTTTTCAGCCCGAAATAAACGCCTTTTTTCAGACAACTGAATCCCCTTGTAACTGCAAGGCTCAGAAGAGCCCACACACTCAGCTCTTAACCCCAGTGTGCAGAAAGTGTCAAAACGTGTTTTTCAGCAAAAATAAACATGTTTCTGCAAGTTTGGTAAACCCCATGTAAGTTATGGGGCAGTAACAGCACACTTTTCAAAACGTGTTTTTCAGCCCGAAATAAACACGTTTTTTCAGACAACTGAATCCCCATGTAACATCAAGGCTCAGAAGAGCCCACACACTCAGCTCTTAACCCCAGTCTGCTGAAAGTGTCAAAACGTGTTTTTCAGCAGAAATAAACATGTTTCTGCAAGTTTGGTCAACCCCATGTAAGTTATGGGGCAGTAATAACACACCTTTCAAAACGTGTTTTTCAGCCCGAAATAAACGCGTTTTTTCAGACAACTGAATCCCCTTGTAACTGCAAGGCTCAGAAGAGCCCACACACTCAGCTCTTAACCCCAGTGTGCAGAAAGTGTCAAAACGTGTTTTTCAGCAAAAATAAACATGTTTCGTCAACCCCATGTAAGTTATGGGGCAGTAATAACACACCTTTCAAAACGTGTTTTTCAGCCCGAGATAAACACGTTTTTTCAGACAACTGAATCCCCATGTAACATCAAGGCTCAGAAGAGCCCACACACTCAGCTCTTAACCCCAGTCTGCTGAAAGTGTCAAAACGTGTTTTTCAGCAGAAATAAACATGTTTCTGCAAGTTTGGTCAACCCCATGTAAGTTATGGGGCAGTAACAGCACTCTTTTCAAAACGTGTTTTTCAGCCCGAAATAAACGCGTTTTTTCGGACAACTGAATCCCCTTGTAACTTCAAGGCTCAGAAGAGCCCACACACTCAGCTCTTAACCCCAGTGTGCAGAAAGTGTCAAAACGTGTTTTTCAGCAAAAATAAACATGTTTCTGCAAGTTTGGTCAACCCCATGTAAGTTATGGGGCAGTAACAGCACACTTTTCAAAACCTGTTTTTCAGCCCGAAATAAACACGTTTTTTCAGACAACTGAATCCCCATGTAACATCAAGGCTCAGAAGAGCCCACACACTCAGCTCTTAACCCCAGTGTGCAGAAAGTGTCAATACGTGTTTTTCAGCAAAAATAAACATGTTTCTGCAAGTTTGGTCAACCCCATGTAAGTTATGGGGCAGTAACAGCACACTTTTCAAAACCTGTTTTTCAGCCCGAAATAAACACGTTTTTTCAGTCAACTGAATCCCCATGTAACAACAAGGCTCAGAAGAGCCCACACACTCAGCCCTTATCCCCAGTGTGCAGAAAGTGTCAAAACGTGTTTTTCAGCAAAAATAAACATGTTTCTGCAAGTTTGGTCAACCCCATGTAAGTTATGGGGCAGTAATAGCACACTTTTCAAAACGTGTTTTTCAGCCCGAAATAAACGCCTTTTTTCAGACAACGGAATCCCCATGTAACTACAAGGCTCAGAAGAGCCCACACACTCAGCTCTTAACCCCAGTGTGCAGAAAGTGTCAAAACGTGTTTTTCAGCAAAAATAAACATGTTTCTGCAAGTTTGGTCAACCCCATGTAAGTTATGGGGCAGTAATAACACACCTTTCAAAACGTGTTTTTCAGCCCGAAATAAACGCCTTTTTTCAGACAACTGAATCCCCATGTAACTACAAGGCTCAGAAGAGCCCACACACTCAGCTCTTAACCCCAGTGTGCAGAAAGTGTAAAAACGTGTTTTTCAGCAAAAATAAACATGTTTCTGCAAGTTTGGTCAACCCCATGTAAGTTATGGGGCAGTAACAGCACACTTTTCAAAACGTGTTTTTCAGCCCGAAATAAACACGTTTTTTCAGACAACTGAATCCCCATGTAACATCAAGGCTCAGAAGAGCCCACACACTCAGCTCTTAACCCCAGTCTGCTGAAAGTGTCAAAACGTGTTTTTCAGCAGAAATAAACATGTTTCTGCAAGTTTGGTCAACCCCATGTAAGTTATGGGGCAGTAATAACACACCTTTCAAAACGTGTTTTTCAGCCCGAAATAAACTCGTTTTTTCAGACAACTGAATCCCCTTGTAACTGCAAGGCTCAGAAGAGCCCACACACTCAGCTCTTAACCCCAGTGTGCAGAAAGTGTCAAAACGTGTTTTTCAGCAAAAATAAACATGTTTCTGCAAGTTTGGTCAACCCCATGTAAGTTATGGGGCAGTAATAACACACCTTTCAAAACGTGTTTTTCAGCCCGAGATAAACACGTTTTTTCAGACAACTGAATCCCCATGTAACATCAAGGCTCAGAAGAGCCCACACACTCAGCTCTTAACCCCAGTCTGCTGAAAGTGTCAAAACGTGTTTTTCAGCAGAAATAAACATGTTTCTGCAAGTTTGGTCAACCCCATGTAAGTTATGGGGCAGTAACAGCACACTTTTCAAAACGTGTTTTTCAGCCCGAAATAAACGCGTTTTTTCAGACAACTGAATCCCCATGTAACTACAAGGCTCAGAAGAGCCCACACACTCAGCTCTTAACCCCAGTCTGCTGAAAGTGTCAAAACGTGTTTTTCAGCAGAAATAAACATGTTTCTGCAAGTTTGGTCAACCCCATGTAAGTTATGGGGCAGTAACAGCACTCTTTTCAAAACGTGTTTTTCAGCCCGAAATAAACGCGTTTTTTCAGACAACTGAATCCCCTTGTAACTGCAACGCTCAGAAGAGCCCACACACTCAGCTCTTAACCCCAGTGTGCAGAAAGTGTCAAAACGTGTTTTTCAGCAAAAATAAACATGTTTCTGCAAGTTTGGTCAACCCCATGTAAGTTATGGGGCAGTAACAGCACACTTTTCAAAACGTGTTTTTCAGCCCGAAATAAACACGTTTTTTCAGACAACTGAATCCCTATGTAACATCAAGGCTCAGAAGAGCCCACACACTCAGCTCTTAACCCCAGTCTGCTGAAAGTGTCAAAACGTGTTTTTCAGCAGAAATAAACATGTTTCTGCAAGTTTGGTCAACCCCATGTAAGTTATGGGGCAGTAACAGCACACTTTTCAAAACGTGTTTTTCAGCCCGAAATAAACGCCTTTTTTCAGACAACTGAATCCCCATGTAACTACAAGGCTCAGAAGAGCCCACACACTCAGCTCTTAACCCCAGTGTGCAGAAAGTGTCAAAACGTGTTTTTCAGCAAAAATAAACATGTTTCTGCAAGTTTGGTCAACCCCATGTAAGTTATGGGGCAGTAACAGCACACTTTTCAAAACGTGTTTTTCAGCCCGAAATAAACACGTTTTTTCAGACAACTGAATCCCCATGTAACATCAAGGCTCAGAAGAGCCCACACACTCAGCTCTTAACCCCAGTCTGCTGAAAGTGTCAAAACGTGTTTTTCAGCAGAAATAAACATGTTTCTGCAAGTTTGGTCAACCCCATGTAAGTTATGGGGCAGTAACAGCACTCTTTTCAAAACGTGTTTTTCAGCCCGAAATAAACGCGTTTTTTCAGACAACTGAATCCCCTTGTAACTGCAAGGCTCAGAAGAGGCCACACACTCAGCTCTTAACCCCAGTGTGCAGAAAGTGTCAAAACATGTTTTTCAGCAAAAATAAACATGTTTCTGCAAGTTTGGTCAACCCCATGTAAGTTATGGGGCAGTAATAACACACCTTTCAAAACGTGTTTTTCAGCCCGAAATAAACACGTTTTTTCAGTCAACTGAATCCCCATGTACCAACAAGGCTCAGAAGAGCCCACACACTCAGCTCTTAACCCCAGTGTGCAGAAAGTGTCAAAACGTGTTTTTCAGCAAAAATAAACATGTTTCTGCAAGTTTGGTCAACCCCATGTAAGTTATGGGGCAGTAATAGCACACTTTTCAAAACGTGTTTTTCAGCCCGAAATAAACGCCTTTTTTCAGACAACGGAATCCCCATGTAACTACAAGGCTCAGAAGAGCCCACACACTCAGCTCTTAACCCCAGTGTGCAGAAAGTGTCAAAACGTGTTTTTCAGCAAAAATAAACATGTTTCTGCAAGTTTGGTCAACCCCATGTAAGTTATGGGGCAGTAATAACACACCTTTCAAAACGTGTTTTTCAGCCCGAAATAAACGCCTTTTTTCAGACAACTGAATCCCCATGTAACTACAAGGCTCAGAAGAGCCCACACACTCAGCTCTTAACCCCAGTGTGCAGAAAGTGTAAAAACGTGTTTTTCAGCAAAAATAAACATGTTTCTGCAAGTTTGGTCAACCCCATGTAAGTTATGGGGCAGTAACAGCACACTTTTCAAAACGTGTTTTTCAGCCCGAAATAAACACGTTTTTTCAGACAACTGAATCCCCATGTAACATCAAGGCTCAGAAGAGCCCACACACTCAGCTCTTAACCCCAGTCTGCTGAAAGTGTCAAAACGTGTTTTTCAGCAGAAATAAACATGTTTCTGCAAGTTTGGTCAACCCCATGTAAGTTATGGGGCAGTAATAACACACCTTTCAAAACGTGTTTTTCAGCCCGAAATAAACACGTTTTTTCAGTCAACTGAATCCCCATGTAACAACAAGGCTCAGAAGAGCCCACACACTCAGCTCTTTACCCCAGTGTGCAGAAAGTGTCAAAACATGTTTTTCAGCAAAAATAAACATGTTTCTGCAAGTTTGGTCAACCCCATGTAAGTTATGGGGCAGTAATAACACACCTTTCAAAACGTGTTTTTCAGCCCGAAATAAACACGTTTTTTCAGTCAACTGAATCCCCATGTAACAACAAGGCTCAGAAGAGCCCACACACTCAGCTCTTAACCCCAGTGTGCAGAAAGTGTCAAAACGTGTTTTTCAGCAAAAATAAACATGTTTCTGCAAGTTTGGTCAACCCCATGTAAGTTATGGGGCAGTAATAGCACAGTTTTCAAAACGTGTTTTTCAGCCCGAAATAAACGCCTTTTTTCAGACAACGGAATCCCCATGTAACTACAAGGCTCAGAAGAGCCCACACACTCAGCTCTTAACCCCAGTGTGCAGAAAGTGTCAAAACGTGTTTTTCAGCAAAAATAAACATGTTTCTGCAAGTTTGGTCAACCCCATGTAAGTTATGGGGCAGTAACAGCACACTTTTCAAAACGTGTTTTTCAGCCCGAAATAAACACGTTTTTTCAGACAACTGAATCCCCATGTAACATCAAGGCTCAGAAGAGCCCACACACTCAGCTCTTAACCCCAGTCTGCTGAAAGTGTCAAAACGTGTTTTTCAGCAGAAATAAACATGTTTCTGCAAGTTTGGTCAACCCCATGTAAGTTATGGGGCAGTAACAGCACTCTTTTCAAAACGTGTTTTTCAGCCCGAAATAAACGCGTTTTTTCAGACAACTGAATCCCCTTGTAACTGCAAGGCTCAGAAGAGCCCACACACTCAGCTCTTAACCCCAGTGTGCAGAAAGTGTCAAAACGTGTTTTTCAGCAAAAATAAACATGTTTCTGCAAGTTTGGTCAACCCCATGTAAGTTATGGGGCAGTAACAGCACTCTTTTCAAAACGTGTTTTTCAGCCCGAAATAAACACGTTTTTTCAGACAACTGAATCCCCATGTAACATCAAGGCTCAGAAGAGCCCACACACTCAGCTCTTAACCCCAGTCTGCTGAAAGTGTCAAAACGTGTTTTTCAGCAGAAATAAACATGTTTCTGCAAGTTTGGTCAACCCCATGTAAGTTATGGGGCAGTAACAGCACACTTTTCAAAACGTGTTTTTCAGCCCGAAATAAACATGTTTTTTCAGACAACTGAATCCCCATGTAACATCAAGGCTCAGAAGAGCCCACACACTCAGCTCTTAACCCCAGTCTGCTGAAAGTGTCAAAACGTGTTTTTCAGCAGAAATAAACATGTTTCTGCAAGTTTGGTCAACCCCATGTAAGTTATGGGGCAGTAATAACACACCTTTCAAAACGTGTTTTTCAGCCCGAAATAAACACGTTTTTTTAGTCAACTGAATCCCCATGTAACAACAAGGCTCAGAAGAGCCCACACACTCAGCTCTTAACCCCAGTGTGCAGAAAGTGTCAAAACGTGTTTTTCAGCAAAAATAAACATGTTTCTGCAACTTTGGTCAACCCCATGTAAGTTATGGGGCAGTAATAGCACACTTTTCAAAACGTGTTTTTCAGCCCGAAATAAACGCCTTTTTTCAGACAACTGAATCCCCTTGTAACTGCAAGGCTCAGAAGAGCCCACACACTCAGCTCTTAACCCCAGTGTGCAGAAAGTGTCAAAACGTGTTTTTCAGCAAAAATAAACATGTTTCTGCAAGTTTGGTAAACCCCATGTAAGTTATGGGGCAGTAACAGCACACTTTTCAAAACGTGTTTTTCAGCCCGAAATAAACACGTTTTTTCAGACAACTGAATCCCCATGTAACATCAAGGCTCAGAAGAGCCCACACACTCAGCTCTTAACCCCAGTCTGCTGAAAGTGTCAAAACGTGTTTTTCAGCAGAAATAAACATGTTTCTGCAAGTTTGGTCAACCCCATGTAAGTTATGGGGCAGTAATAACACACCTTTCAAAACGTGTTTTTCAGCCCGAAATAAACGCGTTTTTTCAGACAACTGAATCCCCTTGTAACTGCAAGGCTCAGAAGAGCCCACACACTCAGCTCTTAACCCCAGTGTGCAGAAAGTGTCAAAACGTGTTTTTCAGCAAAAATAAACATGTTTCGTCAACCCCATGTAAGTTATGGGGCAGTAATAACACACCTTTCAAAACGTGTTTTTCAGCCCGAGATAAACACGTTTTTTCAGACAACTGAATCCCCATGTAACATCAAGGCTCAGAAGAGCCCACACACTCAGCTCTTAACCCCAGTCTGCTGAAAGTGTCAAAACGTGTTTTTCAGCAGAAATAAACATGTTTCTGCAAGTTTGGTCAACCCCATGTAAGTTATGGGGCAGTAACAGCACTCTTTTCAAAACGTGTTTTTCAGCCCGAAATAAACGCGTTTTTTCGGACAACTGAATCCCCTTGTAACTTCAAGGCTCAGAAGAGCCCACACACTCAGCTCTTAACCCCAGTGTGCAGAAAGTGTCAAAACGTGTTTTTCAGCAAAAATAAACATGTTTCTGCAAGTTTGGTCAACCCCATGTAAGTTATGGGGCAGTAACAGCACACTTTTCAAAACCTGTTTTTCAGCCCGAAATAAACACGTTTTTTCAGACAACTGAATCCCCATGTAACATCAAGGCTCAGAAGAGCCCACACACTCAGCTCTTAACCCCAGTGTGCAGAAAGTGTCAATACGTGTTTTTCAGCAAAAATAAACATGTTTCTGCAAGTTTGGTCAACCCCATGTAAGTTATGGGGCAGTAACAGCACACTTTTCAAAACCTGTTTTTCAGCCCGAAATAAACACGTTTTTTCAGTCAACTGAATCCCCATGTAACAACAAGGCTCAGAAGAGCCCACACACTCAGCCCTTATCCCCAGTGTGCAGAAAGTGTCAAAACGTGTTTTTCAGCAAAAATAAACATGTTTCTGCAAGTTTGGTCAACCCCATGTAAGTTATGGGGCAGTAATAGCACACTTTTCAAAACGTGTTTTTCAGCCCGAAATAAACGCCTTTTTTCAGACAACGGAATCCCCATGTAACTACAAGGCTCAGAAGAGCCCACACACTCAGCTCTTAACCCCAGTGTGCAGAAAGTGTCAAAACGTGTTTTTCAGCAAAAATAAACATGTTTCTGCAAGTTTGGTCAACCCCATGTAAGTTATGGGGCAGTAATAACACACCTTTCAAAACGTGTTTTTCAGCCCGAAATAAACGCCTTTTTTCAGACAACTGAATCCCCATGTAACTACAAGGCTCAGAAGAGCCCACACACTCAGCTCTTAACCCCAGTGTGCAGAAAGTGTAAAAACGTGTTTTTCAGCAAAAATAAACATGTTTCTGCAAGTTTGGTCAACCCCATGTAAGTTATGGGGCAGTAACAGCACACTTTTCAAAACGTGTTTTTCAGCCCGAAATAAACACGTTTTTTCAGACAACTGAATCCCCATGTAACATCAAGGCTCAGAAGAGCCCACACACTCAGCTCTTAACCCCAGTCTGCTGAAAGTGTCAAAACGTGTTTTTCAGCAGAAATAAACATGTTTCTGCAAGTTTGGTCAACCCCATGTAAGTTATGGGGCAGTAATAACACACCTTTCAAAACGTGTTTTTCAGCCCGAAATAAACTCGTTTTTTCAGACAACTGAATCCCCTTGTAACTGCAAGGCTCAGAAGAGCCCACACACTCAGCTCTTAACCCCAGTGTGCAGAAAGTGTCAAAACGTGTTTTTCAGCAAAAATAAACATGTTTCTGCAAGTTTGGTCAACCCCATGTAAGTTATGGGGCAGTAATAACACACCTTTCAAAACGTGTTTTTCAGCCCGAGATAAACACGTTTTTTCAGACAACTGAATCCCCATGTAACATCAAGGCTCAGAAGAGCCCACACACTCAGCTCTTAACCCCAGTCTGCTGAAAGTGTCAAAACGTGTTTTTCAGCAGAAATAAACATGTTTCTGCAAGTTTGGTCAACCCCATGTAAGTTATGGGGCAGTAACAGCACACTTTTCAAAACGTGTTTTTCAGCCCGAAATAAACGCGTTTTTTCAGACAACTGAATCCCCATGTAACTACAAGGCTCAGAAGAGCCCACACACTCAGCTCTTAACCCCAGTCTGCTGAAAGTGTCAAAACGTGTTTTTCAGCAGAAATAAACATGTTTCTGCAAGTTTGGTCAACCCCATGTAAGTTATGGGGCAGTAACAGCACTCTTTTCAAAACGTGTTTTTCAGCCCGAAATAAACGCGTTTTTTCAGACAACTGAATCCCCTTGTAACTGCAACGCTCAGAAGAGCCCACACACTCAGCTCTTAACCCCAGTGTGCAGAAAGTGTCAAAACGTGTTTTTCAGCAAAAATAAACATGTTTCTGCAAGTTTGGTCAACCCCATGTAAGTTATGGGGCAGTAACAGCACACTTTTCAAAACGTGTTTTTCAGCCCGAAATAAACACGTTTTTTCAGACAACTGAATCCCTATGTAACATCAAGGCTCAGAAGAGCCCACACACTCAGCTCTTAACCCCAGTCTGCTGAAAGTGTCAAAACGTGTTTTTCAGCAGAAATAAACATGTTTCTGCAAGTTTGGTCAACCCCATGTAAGTTATGGGGCAGTAACAGCACACTTTTCAAAACGTGTTTTTCAGCCCGAAATAAACGCCTTTTTTCAGACAACTGAATCCCCATGTAACTACAAGGCTCAGAAGAGCCCACACACTCAGCTCTTAACCCCAGTGTGCAGAAAGTGTCAAAACGTGTTTTTCAGCAAAAATAAACATGTTTCTGCAAGTTTGGTCAACCCCATGTAAGTTATGGGGCAGTAACAGCACACTTTTCAAAACGTGTTTTTCAGCCCGAAATAAACACGTTTTTTCAGACAACTGAATCCCCATGTAACATCAAGGCTCAGAAGAGCCCACACACTCAGCTCTTAACCCCAGTCTGCTGAAAGTGTCAAAACGTGTTTTTCAGCAGAAATAAACATGTTTCTGCAAGTTTGGTCAACCCCATGTAAGTTATGGGGCAGTAACAGCACTCTTTTCAAAACGTGTTTTTCAGCCCGAAATAAACGCGTTTTTTCAGACAACTGAATCCCCTTGTAACTGCAAGGCTCAGAAGAGGCCACACACTCAGCTCTTAACCCCAGTGTGCAGAAAGTGTCAAAACATGTTTTTCAGCAAAAATAAACATGTTTCTGCAAGTTTGGTCAACCCCATGTAAGTTATGGGGCAGTAATAACACACCTTTCAAAACGTGTTTTTCAGCCCGAAATAAACACGTTTTTTCAGTCAACTGAATCCCCATGTACCAACAAGGCTCAGAAGAGCCCACACACTCAGCTCTTAACCCCAGTGTGCAGAAAGTGTCAAAACGTGTTTTTCAGCAAAAATAAACATGTTTCTGCAAGTTTGGTCAACCCCATGTAAGTTATGGGGCAGTAATAGCACACTTTTCAAAACGTGTTTTTCAGCCCGAAATAAACGCCTTTTTTCAGACAACGGAATCCCCATGTAACTACAAGGCTCAGAAGAGCCCACACACTCAGCTCTTAACCCCAGTGTGCAGAAAGTGTCAAAACGTGTTTTTCAGCAAAAATAAACATGTTTCTGCAAGTTTGGTCAACCCCATGTAAGTTATGGGGCAGTAATAACACACCTTTCAAAACGTGTTTTTCAGCCCGAAATAAACGCCTTTTTTCAGACAACTGAATCCCCATGTAACTACAAGGCTCAGAAGAGCCCACACACTCAGCTCTTAACCCCAGTGTGCAGAAAGTGTAAAAACGTGTTTTTCAGCAAAAATAAACATGTTTCTGCAAGTTTGGTCAACCCCATGTAAGTTATGGGGCAGTAACAGCACACTTTTCAAAACGTGTTTTTCAGCCCGAAATAAACACGTTTTTTCAGACAACTGAATCCCCATGTAACATCAAGGCTCAGAAGAGCCCACACACTCAGCTCTTAACCCCAGTCTGCTGAAAGTGTCAAAACGTGTTTTTCAGCAGAAATAAACATGTTTCTGCAAGTTTGGTCAACCCCATGTAAGTTATGGGGCAGTAATAACACACCTTTCAAAACGTGTTTTTCAGCCCGAAATAAACACGTTTTTTCAGTCAACTGAATCCCCATGTAACAACAAGGCTCAGAAGAGCCCACACACTCAGCTCTTTACCCCAGTGTGCAGAAAGTGTCAAAACATGTTTTTCAGCAAAAATAAACATGTTTCTGCAAGTTTGGTCAACCCCATGTAAGTTATGGGGCAGTAATAACACACCTTTCAAAACGTGTTTTTCAGCCCGAAATAAACACGTTTTTTCAGTCAACTGAATCCCCATGTAACAACAAGGCTCAGAAGAGCCCACACACTCAGCTCTTAACCCCAGTGTGCAGAAAGTGTCAAAACGTGTTTTTCAGCAAAAATAAACATGTTTCTGCAAGTTTGGTCAACCCCATGTAAGTTATGGGGCAGTAATAGCACAGTTTTCAAAACGTGTTTTTCAGCCCGAAATAAACGCCTTTTTTCAGACAACGGAATCCCCATGTAACTACAAGGCTCAGAAGAGCCCACACACTCAGCTCTTAACCCCAGTGTGCAGAAAGTGTCAAAACGTGTTTTTCAGCAAAAATAAACATGTTTCTGCAAGTTTGGTCAACCCCATGTAAGTTATGGGGCAGTAACAGCACACTTTTCAAAACGTGTTTTTCAGCCCGAAATAAACACGTTTTTTCAGACAACTGAATCCCCATGTAACATCAAGGCTCAGAAGAGCCCACACACTCAGCTCTTAACCCCAGTCTGCTGAAAGTGTCAAAACGTGTTTTTCAGCAGAAATAAACATGTTTCTGCAAGTTTGGTCAACCCCATGTAAGTTATGGGGCAGTAACAGCACTCTTTTCAAAACGTGTTTTTCAGCCCGAAATAAACGCGTTTTTTCAGACAACTGAATCCCCTTGTAACTGCAAGGCTCAGAAGAGCCCACACACTCAGCTCTTAACCCCAGTGTGCAGAAAGTGTCAAAACGTGTTTTTCAGCAAAAATAAACATGTTTCTGCAAGTTTGGTCAACCCCATGTAAGTTATGGGGCAGTAACAGCACTCTTTTCAAAACGTGTTTTTCAGCCCGAAATAAACACGTTTTTTCAGACAACTGAATCCCCATGTAACATCAAGGCTCAGAAGAGCCCACACACTCAGCTCTTAACCCCAGTCTGCTGAAAGTGTCAAAACGTGTTTTTCAGCAGAAATAAACATGTTTCTGCAAGTTTGGTCAACCCCATGTAAGTTATGGGGCAGTAACAGCACACTTTTCAAAACGTGTTTTTCAGCCCGAAATAAACATGTTTTTTCAGACAACTGAATCCCCATGTAACATCAAGGCTCAGAAGAGCCCACACACTCAGCTCTTAACCCCAGTCTGCTGAAAGTGTCAAAACGTGTTTTTCAGCAGAAATAAACATGTTTCTGCAAGTTTGGTCAACCCCATGTAAGTTATGGGGCAGTAATAACACACCTTTCAAAACGTGTTTTTCAGCCCGAAATAAACACGTTTTTTT
Source organism: Lepisosteus platostomus (assembly GCF_059453375.1). Taxonomy (NCBI): domain Eukaryota; kingdom Metazoa; phylum Chordata; class Actinopteri; order Semionotiformes; family Lepisosteidae; genus Lepisosteus; species Lepisosteus platostomus. Next base: position 36,944,837 of record NC_142612.1, read on the forward strand.
AGTCAACTGAATCCCCATGTAACAACAAGGCTCAGAAGAGCCCACACACTCAGCTCTTAACCCCAGTGTGCAGAAAGTGTCAAAACGTGTTTTTCAGCAAAAATAAACATGTTTCTGCAACTTTGGTCAACCCCATGTAAGTTATGGGGCAGTAATAGCACACTTTTCAAAACGTGTTTTTCAGCCCGAAATAAACGCCTTTTTTCAGACAACTGAATCCCCTTGTAACTGCAAGGCTCAGAAGAGCCCACACACTCAGCTCTTAACCCCAGTGTGCAGAAAGTGTCAAAACGTGTTTTTCAGCAAAAATAAACATGTTTCTGCAAGTTTGGTAAACCCCATGTAAGTTATGGGGCAGTAACAGCACACTTTTCAAAACGTGTTTTTCAGCCCGAAATAAACACGTTTTTTCAGACAACTGAATCCCCATGTAACATCAAGGCTCAGAAGAGCCCACACACTCAGCTCTTAACCCCAGTCTGCTGAAAGTGTCAAAACGTGTTTTTCAGCAGAAATAAACATGTTTCTGCAAGTTTGGTCAACCCCATGTAAGTTATGGGGCAGTAATAACACACCTTTCAAAACGTGTTTTTCAGCCCGAAATAAACGCGTTTTTTCAGACAACTGAATCCCCTTGTAACTGCAAGGCTCAGAAGAGCCCACACACTCAGCTCTTAACCCCAGTGTGCAGAAAGTGTCAAAACGTGTTTTTCAGCAAAAATAAACATGTTTCGTCAACCCCATGTAAGTTATGGGGCAGTAATAACACACCTTTCAAAACGTGTTTTTCAGCCCGAGATAAACACGTTTTTTCAGACAACTGAATCCCCATGTAACATCAAGGCTCAGAAGAGCCCACACACTCAGCTCTTAACCCCAGTCTGCTGAAAGTGTCAAAACGTGTTTTTCAGCAGAAATAAACATGTTTCTGCAAGTTTGGTCAACCCCATGTAAGTTATGGGGCAGTAACAGCACTCTTTTCAAAACGTGTTTTTCAGCCCGAAATAAACGCGTTTTTTCGGACAACTGAATCCCCTTGTAACTTCAAGGCTCAGAAGAGCCCACACACTCAGCTCTTAACCCCAGTGTGCAGAAAGTGTCAAAACGTGTTTTTCAGCAAAAATAAACATGTTTCTGCAAGTTTGGTCAACCCCATGTAAGTTATGGGGCAGTAACAGCACACTTTTCAAAACCTGTTTTTCAGCCCGAAATAAACACGTTTTTTCAGACAACTGAATCCCCATGTAACATCAAGGCTCAGAAGAGCCCACACACTCAGCTCTTAACCCCAGTGTGCAGAAAGTGTCAATACGTGTTTTTCAGCAAAAATAAACATGTTTCTGCAAGTTTGGTCAACCCCATGTAAGTTATGGGGCAGTAATAACACACCTTTCAAAACGTGTTTTTCAGCCCGAAATAAACACGTTTTTTCAGTCAACTGAATCCCCATGTAACAACAAGGCTCAGAAGAGCCCACACACTCAGCCCTTATCCCCAGTGTGCAGAAAGTGTCAAAACGTGTTTTTCAGCAAAAATAAACATGTTTCTGCAAGTTTGGTCAACCCCATGTAAGTTATGGGGCAGTAATAGCACACTTTTCAAAACGTGTTTTTCAGCCCGAAATAAACGCCTTTTTTCAGACAACGGAATCCCCATGTAACTACAAGGCTCAGAAGAGCCCACACACTCAGCTCTTAACCCCAGTGTGCAGAAAGTGTCAAAACGTGTTTTTCAGCAAAAATAAACATGTTTCTGCAAGTTTGGTCAACCCCATGTAAGTTATGGGGCAGTAATAACACACCTTTCAAAACGTGTTTTTCAGCCCGAAATAAACGCCTTTTTTCAGACAACTGAATCCCCATGTAACTACAAGGGTCAGAAGAGCCCACACACTCAGCTCTTAACCCCAGTGTGCAGAAAGTGTCAAAACGTGTTTTTCAGCAAAAATAAACATGTTTCTGCAAGTTTGGTCAACCCCATGTAAGTTATGGGGCAGTAATAGCACACTTTTCAAAACGTGTTTTTCAGCCCGAAATAAACGCCTTTTTTCAGACAACGGAATCCCCATGTAACTACAAGGCTCAGAAGAGCCCACACACTCAGCTCTTAACCCCAGTGTGCAGAAAGTGTCAAAACGTGTTTTTCAGCAAAAATAAACATGTTTCTGCAAGTTTGGTCAACCCCATGTAAGTTATGGGGCAGTAATAACACACCTTTCAAAACGTGTTTTTCAGCCCGAAATAAACGCCTTTTTTCAGGCAACTGAATCCCCATGTAACTACAAGGCTCAGAAGAGCCCACACACTCAGCTCTTAACCCCAGTCTGCTGAAAGTGTCAAAACGTGTTTTTCAGCAGAAATAAACATGTTTCTGCAAGTTTGGTCAACCCCATGTAAGTTATGGGGCAGTAACAGCACACTTTTCAAAACGTGTTTTTCAGCCCGAAATAAACGCGTTTTTTCAGACAACTGAATCCCCATGTAACTACAAGGCTCAGAAGAGCCCACACACTCAGCTCTTAACCCCAGTGTGCAGAAAGTGTCAAAACGTGTTTTTCAGCAAAAATAAACATGTTTCTGCAAGTTTGGTCAACCCCATGTAAGTTATGGGGCAGTAACAGCACACTTTTCAAAACGTGTTTTTCAGCCCGAAATAAACACGTTTTTTCAGACAACTGAATCCCTATGTAACATCAAGGCTCAGAAGAGCCCACACACTCAGCTCTTAACCCCAGTCTGCTGAAAGTGTCAAAACGTGTTTTTCAGCAGAAATAAACATGTTTCTGCAAGTTTGGTCAACCCCATGTAAGTTATGGGGCAGTAACAGCACACTTTTCAAAACGTGTTTTTTATCCCGAAATAAACGCCTTTTTTCAGACAACTGAATCCCCATGTAACTACAAGGCTCAGAAGAGCCCACACACTCAGCTCTTAACCCCAGTGTGCAGAAAGTGTCAAAACGTGTTTTTCAGCAAAAATAAACATGTTTCTGCAAGTTTGGTCAACCCCATGTAAGTTATGGGGCAGTAATAACACACCTTTCAAAACGTGTTTTTCAGCCCGAAATAAACGCCTTTTTACAGACAACTGAATCCCCATGTAACTACAAGGCTCAGAAGAGCCCACACACTCAGCTCTTAACCCCAGTCTGCTGAAAGTGTCAAAACGTGTTTTTCAGCAGAAATAAACATGTTTCTGCAAGTTTGGTCAACCCCATGTAAGTTATGGGGCAGTAACAGCACACTTTTCAAAACGTGTTTTTCAGCCCGAAATAAACGCCTTTTTTCAGACAACTGAATCCCCATGTAACTACAAGGCTCAGAAGAGCCCACACACTCAGCTCTTAACCCCAGTGTGCAGAAAGTGTCAAAACGTGTTTTTCAGCAAAAATAAACATGTTTCTGCAAGTTTGGTCAACCCCATGTAAGTTATGGGGCAGTAACAGCACACTTTTCAAAACGTGTTTTTCAGCCCGAAATAAACACGTTTTTTCAGACAACTGAATCCCCATGTAACATCAAGGCTCAGAAGAGCCCACACACTCAGCTCTTAACCCCAGTCTGCTGAAAGTGTCAAAACGTGTTTTTCAGCATAAATAAACATGTTTCTGCAAGTTTGGTCAACCCCATGTAAGTTATGGGGCAGTAACAGCACTCTTTTCAAAACGTGTTTTTCAGCCCGAAATAAACGCGTTTTTTCAGACAACTGAATCCCCTTGTAACTGCAAGGCTCAGAAGAGGCCACACACTCAGCTCTTAACCCCAGTGTGCAGAAAGTGTCAAAACATGTTTTTCAGCAAAAATAAACATGTTTCTGCAAGTTTGGTCAACCCCATGTAAGTTATGGGGCAGTAATAACACACCTTTCAAAACGTGTTTTTCAGCCCGAAATAAACACGTTTTTTCAGTCAACTGAATCCCCATGTACCAACAAGGCTCAGAAGAGCCCACACACTCAGCTCTTAACCCCAGTGTGCAGAAAGTGTCAAAACGTGTTTTTCAGCAAAAATAAACATGTTTCTGCAAGTTTGGTCAACCCCATGTAAGTTATGGGGCAGTAATAGCACACTTTTCAAAACGTGTTTTTCAGCCCGAAATAAACGCCTTTTTTCAGACAACGGAATCCCCATGTAACTACAAGGCTCAGAAGAGCCCACACACTCAGCTCTTAACCCCAGTGTGCAGAAAGTGTCAAAACGTGTTTTTCAGCAAAAATAAACATGTTTCTGCAAGTTTGGTCAACCCCATGTAAGTTATGGGGCAGTAATAACACACCTTTCAAAACGTGTTTTTCAGCCCGAAATAAACGCCTTTTTTCAGACAACTGAATCCCCATGTAACTACAAGGCTCAGAAGAGCCCACACACTCAGCTCTTAACCCCAGTGTGCAGAAAGTGTAAAAACGTGTTTTTCAGCAAAAATAAACATGTTTCTGCAAGTTTGGTCAACCCCATGTAAGTTATGGGGCAGTAACAGCACACTTTTCAAAACGTGTTTTTCAGCCCGAAATAAACACGTTTTTTCAGACAACTGAATCCCCATGTAACATCAAGGCTCAGAAGAGCCCACACACTCAGCTCTTAACCCCAGTCTGCTGAAAGTGTCAAAACGTGTTTTTCAGCAGAAATAAACATGTTTCTGCAAGTTTGGTCAACCCCATGTAAGTTATGGGGCAGTAACAGCACTCTTTTCAAAACGTGTTTTTCAGCCCGAAATAAACGCGTTTTTTCAGACAACTGAATCCCCTTGTAACTGCAAGGCTCAGAAGAGCCCACACACTCAGCTCTTAACCACAGTGTGCAGAAAGTGTCAAAACATGTTTTTCAGCAAAAATAAACATGTTTCTGCAAGTTTGGTCAACCCCATGTAAGTTATGGGGCAGTAATAACACACCTTTCAAAACGTGTTTTTCAGCCCGAAATAAACACGTTTTTTCAGTCAACTGAATCCCCATGTAACAACAAGGCTCAGAAGAGCCCACACACTCAGCTCTTAACCCCAGTCTGCAGAAAGTGTCAAAACATGTTTTTCAGCAAAAATAAACGTTTCTGCAAGTTTGGTCAACCCCATGTAAGTTATGGGGCAGTAATAACACACCTTTCAAAACGTGTTTTTCAGCCCGAAATAAACACGTTTTTTCAGTCAACTGAATCCCCATGTAACAACAAGGCTCAGAAGAGCCCACACACTCAGCTCTTAACCCCAGTGTGCAGAAAGTGTCAAAACGTGTTTTTCAGCAAAAATAAACATGTTTCGTCAACCCCATGTAAGTTATGGGGCAGTAATAACACACCTTTCAAAACGTGTTTTTCAGCCCGAGATAAACACGTTTTTTCAGACAACTGAATCCCCATGTAACATCAAGGCTCAGAAGAGCCCACACACTCAGCTCTTAACCCCAGTGTGCAGAAAGTGTCAAAACGTGTTTTTCAGCAAAAATAAACATGTTTCTGCAAGTTTGGTCAACCCCATGTAAGTTATGGGGCAGTAACAGCACACTTTTCAAAACCTGTTTTTCAGCCCGAAATAAACACGTTTTTTCAGACAACTGAATCCCCATGTAACATCAAGGCTCAGAAGAGCCCACACACTCAGCTCTTAACCCCAGTGTGCAGAAAGTGTCAATACGTGTTTTTCAGCAAAAATAAACATGTTTCTGCAAGTTTGGTCAACCCCATGTAAGTTATGGGGCAGTAATAACACACCTTTCAAAACGTGTTTTTCAGCCCGAAATAAACACGTTTTTTCAGTCAACTGAATCCCCATGTAACAACAAGGCTCAGAAGAGCCCACACACTCAGCCCTTATCCCCAGTGTGCAGAAAGTGTCAAAACGTGTTTTTCAGCAAAAATAAACATGTTTCTGCAAGTTTGGTCAACCCCATGTAAGTGATGGGGCAGTAATAGCACACTTTTCAAAACGTGTTTTTCAGCCCGAAATAAAAGCCTTTTTTCAGACAACGGAATCCCCATGTAACTACAAGGCTCAGAAGAGCCCACACACTCAGCTCTTAACCCCAGTGTGCAGAAAGTGTCAAAACGTGTTTTTCAGCAAAAATAAACATGTTTCTGCAAGTTTGGTCAACCCCATGTAAGTTATGGGGCAGTAATAACACACCTTTCAAAACGTGTTTTTCAGCCCGAAATAAACGCCTTTTTTCAGACAACTGAATCCCCATGTAACTACAAGGCTCAGAAGAGCCCACACACTCAGCTCTTAACCCCAGTGTGCAGAAAGTGTAAAAACGTGTTTTTCAGCAAAAATAAACATGTTTCTGCAAGTTTGGTCAACCCCATGTAAGTTATGGGGCAGTAACAGCACACTTTTCAAAACGTGTTTTTCAGCCCGAAATAAACACGTTTTTTCAGACAACTGAATCCCCATGTAACATCAAGGCTCAGAAGAGCCCACACACTCAGCTCTTAACCCCAGTCTGCTGAAAGTGTCAAAACGTGTTTTTCAGCAGAAATAAACATGTTTCTGCAAGTTTGGTCAACCCCATGTAAGTTATGGGGCAGTAACAGCACACTTTTCAAAACGTGTTTTTCAGCCCGAAATAAACGCGTTTTTTCAGACAACTGAATCCCCATGTAACTACAAGGCTCAGAAGAGCCCACACACTCAGCTCTTAACCCCAGTCTGCTGAAAGTGTCAAAACGTGTTTTTCAGCAGAAATAAACATGTTTCTGCAAGTTTGGTCAACCCCATGTAAGTTATGGGGCAGTAACAGCACTCTTTTCAAAACGTGTTTTTCAGCCCGAAATAAACGCGTTTTTTCAGACAACTGAATCCCCTTGTAACTGCAAGGCTCAGAAGAGCCCACACACTCAGCTCTTAACCCCAGTGTGCAGAAAGTGTCAAAACGTGTTTTTCAGCAAAAATAAACATGTTTCTGCAAGTTTGGTCAACCCCATGTAAGTTATGGGGCAGTAACAGCACACTTTTCAAAACGTGTTTTTCAGCCCGAAATAAACACGTTTTTTCAGACAACTGAATCCCTATGTAACATCAAGGCTCAGAAGAGCCCACACACTCAGCTCTTAACCCCAGTCTGCTGAAAGTGTCAAAACGTGTTTTTCAGCAGAAATAAACATGTTTCTGCAAGTTTGGTCAACCCCATGTAAGTTATGGGGCAGTAACAGCACACTTTTCAAAACGTGTTTTTCAGCCCGAAATAAACGCCTTTTTTCAGACAACTGAATCCCCATGTAACTACAAGGCTCAGAAGAGCCCACACACTCAGCTCTTAACCCCAGTGTGCAGAAAGTGTCAAAACGTGTTTTTCAGCAAAAATAAACATGTTTCTGCAAGTTTGGTCAACCCCATGTAAGTTATGGGGCAGTAACAGCACACTTTTCAAAACGTGTTTTTCAGCCCGAAATAAACACGTTTTTTCAGACAACTGAATCCCCATGTAACATCAAGGCTCAGAAGAGCCCACACACTCAGCTCTTAACCCCAGTCTGCTGAAAGTGTCAAAACGTGTTTTTCAGCAGAAATAAACATGTTTCTGCAAGTTTGGTCAACCCCATGTAAGTTATGGGGCAGTAACAGCACTCTTTTCAAAACGTGTTTTTCAGCCCGAAATAAACGCGTTTTTTCAGACAACTGAATCCCCTTGTAACTGCAAGGCTCAGAAGAGGCCACACACTCAGCTCTTAACCCCAGTGTGCAGAAAGTGTCAAAACATGTTTTTCAGCAAAAATAAACATGTTTCTGCAAGTTTGGTCAACCCCATGTAAGTTATGGGGCAGTAATAACACACCTTTCAAAACGTGTTTTTCAGCCCGAAATAAACACGTTTTTTCAGTCAACTGAATCCCCATGTACCAACAAGGCTCAGAAGAGCCCACACACTCAGCTCTTAACCCCAGTGTGCAGAAAGTGTCAAAACGTGTTTTTCAGCAAAAATAAACATGTTTCTGCAAGTTTGGTCAACCCCATGTAAGTTATGGGGCAGTAATAGCACACTTTTCAAAACGTGTTTTTCAGCCCGAAATAAACGCCTTTTTTCAGACAACGGAATCCCCATGTAACTACAAGGCTCAGAAGAGCCCACACACTCAGCTCTTAACCCCAGTGTGCAGAAAGTGTCAAAACGTGTTTTTCAGCAAAAATAAACATGTTTCTGCAAGTTTGGTCAACCCCATGTAAGTTATGGGGCAGTAATAACACACCTTTCAAAACGTGTTTTTCAGCCCGAAATAAACGCCTTTTTTCAGACAACTGAATCCCCATGTAACTACAAGGCTCAGAAGAGCCCACACACTCAGCTCTTAACCCCAGTGTGCAGAAAGTGTAAAAACGTGTTTTTCAGCAAAAATAAACATGTTTCTGCAAGTTTGGTCAACCCCATGTAAGTTATGGGGCAGTAACAGCACACTTTTCAAAACGTGTTTTTCAGCCCGAAATAAACACGTTTTTTCAGACAACTGAATCCCCATGTAACATCAAGGCTCAGAAGAGCCCACACACTCAGCTCTTAACCCCAGTCTGCTGAAAGTGTCAAAACGTGTTTTTCAGCAGAAATAAACATGTTTCTGCAAGTTTGGTCAACCCGATGTAAGTTATGGGGCAGTAATAACACACCTTTCAAAACGTGTTTTTCAGCCCGAAATAAACGCGTTTTTTCAGACAACTGAATCCCCTTGTAACTGCAAGGCTCAGAAGAGCCCACACACTCAGCTCTTAACCCCAGTGTGCAGAAAGTGTCAAAACGTGTTTTTCAGCAAAAATAAACATGTTTCTGCAAGTTTGGTCAACCCCATGTAAGTTATGGGGCAGTAATAACACACCTTTCAAAACGTGTTTTTCAGCCCGAGATAAACACGTTTTTTCAGACAACTGAATCCCCATGTAACATCAAGGCTCAGAAGAGCCCACACACTCAGCTCTTAACCCCAGTCTGCTGAAAGTGTCAAAACGTGTTTTTCAGCAGAAATAAACATGTTTCTGCAAGTTTGGTCAACCCCATGTAAGTTATGGGGCAGTAACAGCACACTTTTCAAAACGTGTTTTTCAGCCCGAAATAAACGCGTTTTTTCAGACAACTGAATCCCCATGTAACTACAAGGCTCAGAAGAGCCCACACACTCAGCTCTTAACCCCAGTCTGCTGAAAGTGTCAAAACGTGTTTTTCAGCAGAAATAAACATGTTTCTGCAAGTTTGGTCAACCCCATGTAAGTTATGGGGCAGTAACAGCACTCTTTTCAAAACGTGTTTTTCAGCCCGAAATAAACGCGTTTTTTCAGACAACTGAATCCCCTTGTAACTGCAAGGCTCAGAAGAGCCCACACACTCAGCTCTTAACCCCAGTGTGCAGAAAGTGTCAAAACGTGTTTTTCAGCAAAAATAAACATGTTTCTGCAAGTTTGGTCAACCCCATGTAAGTTATGGGGCAGTAACAGCACACTTTTCAAAACGTGTTTTTCAGCCCGAAATAAACGCCTTTTTTCAGACAACTGAATCCCCATGTAACTACAAGGCTCAGAAGAGCCCACACACTCAGCTCTTAACCCCAGTGTGCAGAAAGTGTCAAAACGTGTTTTTCAGCAAAAATAAACATGTTTCTGCAAGTTTGGTCAACCCCATGTAAGTTATGGGGCAGTAACAGCACACTTTTCAAAACGTGTTTTTCAGCCCGAAATAAACACGTTTTTTCAGACAACTGAATCCCCATGTAACATCAAGGCTCAGAAGAGCCCACACACTCAGCTCTTAACCCCAGTCTGCTGAAAGTGTCAAAACGTGTTTTTCAGCAGAAATAAACATGTTTCTGCAAGTTTGGTCAACCCCATGTAAGTTATGGGGCAGTAACAGCACTCTTTTCAAAACGTGTTTTTCAGCCCGAAATAAACGCGTTTTTTCAGACAACTGAATCCCCTTGTAACTGCAAGGCTCAGAAGAGGCCACACACTCAGCTCTTAACCCCAGTGTGCAGAAAGTGTCAAAACATGTTTTTCAGCAAAAATAAACATGTTTCTGCAAGTTTGGTCAACCCCATGTAAGTTATGGGGCAGTAATAACACACCTTTCAAAACGTGTTTTTCAGCCCGAAATAAACACGTTTTTTCAGTCAACTGAATCCCCATGTACCAACAAGGCTCAGAAGAGCCCACACACTCAGCTCTTAACCCCAGTGTGCAGAAAGTGTCAAAACGTGTTTTTCAGCAAAAATAAACATGTTTCTGCAAGTTTGGTCAACCCCATGTAAGTTATGGGGCAGTAATAGCACACTTTTCAAAACGTGTTTTTCAGCCCGAAATAAACGCCTTTTTTCAGACAACGGAATCCCCATGTAACTACAAGGCTCAGAAGAGCCCACACACTCAGCTCTTAACCCCAGTGTGCAGAAAGTGTCAAAACGTGTTTTTCAGCAAAAATAAACATGTTTCTGCAAGTTTGGTCAACCCCATGTAAGTTATGGGGCAGTAATAACACACCTTTCAAAACGTGTTTTTCAGCCCGAAATAAACGCCTTTTTTCAGACAACTGAATCCCCATGTAACTACAAGGCTCAGAAGAGCCCACACACTCAGCTCTTAACCCCAGTGTGCAGAAAGTGTAAAAACGTGTTTTTCAGCAAAAATAAACATGTTTCTGCAAGTTTGGTCAACCCCATGTAAGTTATGGGGCAGTAACAGCACACTTTTCAAAACGTGTTTTTCAGCCCGAAATAAACACGTTTTTTCAGACAACTGAATCCCCATGTAACATCAAGGCTCAGAAGAGCCCACACACTCAGCTCTTAACCCCAGTCTGCTGAAAGTGTCAAAACGTGTTTTTCAGCAGAAATAAACATGTTTCTGCAAGTTTGGTCAACCCCATGTAAGTTATGGGGCAGTAACAGCACTCTTTTCAAAACGTGTTTTTCAGCCCGAAATAAACGCGTTTTTTCAGACAACTGAATCCCCTTGTAACTGCAAGGCTCAGAAGAGCCCACACACTCAGCTCTTAACCCCAGTGTGCAGAAAGTGTCAAAACATGTTTTTCAGCAAAAATAAACATGTTTCTGCAAGTTTGGTCAACCCCATGTAAGTTATGGGGCAGTAATAACACACCTTTCAAAACGTGTTTTTCAGCCCGAAATAAACACGTTTTTTCAGTCAACTGAATCCCCATGTAACAACAAGGCTCAGAAGAGACCACACACTCAGCTCTTAACCCCAGTGTGCAGAAAGTGTCAAAACATGTTTTTCAGCAAAAATAAACGTTTCTGCAAGTTTGGTCAACCCCATGTAAGTTATGGGGCAGTAATAACACACCTTTCAAAACGTGTTTTTCAGCCCGAAATAAACACGTTTTTTCAGTCAACTGAATCCCCATGTAACAACAAGGCTCAGAAGAGCCCACACACTCAGCTCTTAACCCCAGTGTGCAGAAAGTGTCAAAACGTGTTTTTCAGCAAAAATAAACATGTTTCTGCAAGTTTGGTAAACCCCATGTAAGTTATGGGGCAGTAACAGCACACTTTTCAAAACGTGTTTTTCAGCCCGAAATAAACACGTTTTTTCAGACAACTGAATCCCCATGTAACATCAAGGCTCAGAAGAGCCCACACACTCAGCTCTTAACCCCAGTCTGCTGAAAGTGTCAAAACGTGTTTTTCAGCAGAAATAAACATGTTTCTGCAAGTTTGGTCAACCCCATGTAAGTTATGGGGCAGTAATAACACACCTTTCAAAACGTGTTTTTCAGCCCGAAATAAACGCGTTTTTTCAGACAACTGAATCCCCTTGTAACTGCAAGGCTCAGAAGAGCCCACACACTCAGCTCTTAACCCCAGTGTGCAGAAAGTGTCAAAACGTGTTTTTCAGCAAAAATAAACATGTTTCGTCAACCCCATGTAAGTTATGGGGCAGTAATAACACACCTTTCAAAACGTGTTTTTCAGCCCGAGATAAACACGTTTTTTCAGACAACTGAATCCCCATGTAACATCAAGGCTCAGAAGAGCCCACACACTCAGCTCTTAACCCCAGTCTGCTGAAAGTGTCAAAACGTGTTTTTCAGCAGAAATAAACATGTTTCTGCAAGTTTGGTCAACCCCATGTAAGTTATGGGGCAGTAACAGCACTCTTTTCAAAACGTGTTTTTCAGCCCGAAATAAACGCGTTTTTTCGGACAACTGAATCCCCTTGTAACTTCAAGGCTCAGAAGAGCCCACACACTCAGCTCTTAACCCCAGTGTGCAGAAAGTGTCAAAACGTGTTTTTCAGCAAAAATAAACATGTTTCTGCAAGTTTGGTCAACCCCATGTAAGTTATGGGGCAGTAACAGCACACTTTTCAAAACCTGTTTTTCAGCCCGAAATAAACACGTTTTTTCAGACAACTGAATCCCCATGTAACATCAAGGCTCAGAAGAGCCCACACACTCAGCTCTTAACCCCAGTGTGCAGAAAGTGTCAATACGTGTTTTTCAGCAAAAATAAACATGTTTCTGCAAGTTTGGTCAACCCCATGTAAGTTATGGGGCAGTAATAACACACCTTTCAAAACGTGTTTTTCAGCCCGAAATAAACACGTTTTTTCAGTCAACTGAATCCCCATGTAACAACAAGGCTCAGAAGAGCCCACACACTCAGCCCTTATCCCCAGTGTGCAGAAAGTGTCAAAACGTGTTTTTCAGCAAAAATAAACATGTTTCTGCAAGTTTGGTCAACCCCATGTAAGTTATGGGGCAGTAATAGCACACTTTTCAAAACGTGTTTTTCAGCCCGAAATAAAAGCCTTTTTTCAGACAACGGAATCCCCATGTAACTACAAGGCTCAGAAGAGCCCACACACTCAGCTCTTAACCCCAGTGTGCAGAAAGTGTCAAAACGTGTTTTTCAGTAAAAATAAACATGTTTCTGCAAGTTTGGTCAACCCCATGTAAGTTATGGGGCAGTAATAACACACCTTTCAAAACGTGTTTTTCAGCCCGAAATAAACGCCTTTTTTCAGACAACTGAATCCCCATGTAACTATAAGGCTCAGAAGAGCCCACACACTCAGCTCTTAACCCCAGTGTGCAGAAAGTGTAAAAACGTGTTTTTCAGCAAAAATAAACATGTTTCTGCAAGTTTGGTCAACCCCATGTAAGTTATGGGGCAGTAACAGCACACTTTTCAAAACGTGTTTTTCAGCCCGAAATAAACACGTTTTTTCAGACAACTGAATCCCCATGTAACATCAAGGCTCAGAAGAGCCCACACACTCAGCTCTTAACCCCAGTCTGCTGAAAGTGTCAAAACGTGTTTTTCAGCAAAAATAAACATGTTTCTGCAAGTTTGGTCAACCCCATGTAAGTTATGGGGCAGTAATAACACACCTTTCAAAACGTGTTTTTCAGCCCGAAATAAACGCGTTTTTTCAGACAACTGAATCCCCTTGTAACTGCAAGGCTCAGAAGAGCCCACACACTCAGCTCTTAACCCCAGTGTGCAGAAAGTGTCAAAACGTGTTTTTCAGCAAAAATAAACATGTTTCTGCAAGTTTGGTCAACCCCATGTAAGTTATGGGGCAGTAATAACACACCTTTCAAAACGTGTTTTTCAGCCCGAGATAAACACGTTTTTTCAGACAACTGAATCCCCATGTAACATCAAGGCTCAGAAGAGCCCACACACTCAGCTCTTAACCCCAGTCTGCTGAAAGTGTCAAAACGTGTTTTTCAGCAGAAATAAACATGTTTCTGCAAGTTTGGTCAACCCCATGTAAGTTATGGGGCAGTAACAGCACACTTTTCAAAACGTGTTTTTCAGCCCGAAATAAACGCGTTTTTTCAGACAACTGAATCCCCATGTAACTACAAGGCTCAGAAGAGCCCACACACTCAGCTCTTAACCCCAGTCTGCTGAAAGTGTCAAAACGTGTTTTTCAGCAGAAATAAACATGTTTCTGCAAGTTTGGTCAACCCCATGTAAGTTATGGGGCAGTAACAGCACTCTTTTCAAAACGTGTTTTTCAGCCCGAAATAAACGCGTTTTTTCAGACAACTGAATCCCCTTGTAACTGCAAGGCTCAGAAGAGCCCACACACTCAGCTCTTAACCCCAGTGTGCAGAAAGTGTCAAAACGTGTTTTTCAGCAAAAATAAACATGTTTCTGCAAGTTTGGTCAACCCCATGTAAGTTATGGGGCAGTAACAGCACACTTTTCAAAACGTGTTTTTCAGCCCGAAATAAACACGTTTTTTCAGACAACTGAATCCCTATGTAACATCAAGGCTCAGAAGAGCCCACACACTCAGCTCTTAACCCCAGTCTGCTGAAAGTGTCAAAACGTGTTTTTCAGCAGAAATAAACATGTTTCTGCAAGTTTGGTCAACCCCATGTAAGTTATGGGGCAGTAACAGCACACTTTTCAAAACGTGTTTTTCAGCCCGAAATAAACGCCTTTTTTCAGACAACTGAATCCCCATGTAACTACAAGGCTCAGAAGAGCCCACACACTCAGCTCTTAACCCCAGTGTGCAGAAAGTGTCAAAACGTGTTTTTCAGCAAAAATAAACATGTTTCTGCAAGTTTGGACAACCCCATGTAAGTTATGGGGCAGTAACAGCACACTTTTCAAAACGTGTTTTTCAGCCCGAAATAAACACGTTTTTTCAGACAACTGAATCCCCATGTAACATCAAGGCTCAGAAGAGCCCACACACTCAGCTCTTAACCCCAGTCTGCTGAAAGTGTCAAAACGTGTTTTTCAGCAGAAATAAACATGTTTCTGCAAGTTTGGTCAACCCCATGTAAGTTATGGGGCAGTAACAGCACTCTTTTCAAAACGTGTTTTTCAGCCCGAAATAAACGCGTTTTTTCAGACAACTGAATCCCCTTGTAACTGCAAGGCTCAGAAGAGGCCACACACTCAGCTCTTAACCCCAGTGTGCAGAAAGTGTCAAAACATGTTTTTCAGCAAAAATAAACATGTTTCTGCAAGTTTGGTCAACCCCATGTAAGTTATGGGGCAGTAATAACACACCTTTCAAAACGTGTTTTTCAGCCCGAAATAAACACGTTTTTTCAGTCAACTGAATCCCCATGTACCAACAAGGCTCAGAAGAGCCCACACACTCAGCTCTTAACCCCAGTGTGCAGAAAGTGTCAAAACGTGTTTTTCAGCAAAAATAAACATGTTTCTGCAAGTTTGGTCAACCCCATGTAAGTTATGGGGCAGTAATAGCACACTTTTCAAAACGTGTTTTTCAGCCCGAAATAAACGCCTTTTTTCAGACAACGGAATCCCCATGTAACTACAAGGCTCAGAAGAGCCCACACACTCAGCTCTTAACCCCAGTGTGCAGAAAGTGTCAAAACGTGTTTTTCAGCAAAAATAAACATGTTTCTGCAAGTTTGGTCAACCCCATGTAAGTTATGGGGCAGTAATAACACACCTTTCAAAACGTGTTTTTCAGCCCGAAATAAACGCCTTTTTTCAGACAACTGAATCCCCATGTAACTACAAGGCTCAGAAGAGCCCACACACTCAGCTCTTAACCCCAGTGTGCAGAAAGTGTAAAAACGTGTTTTTCAGCAAAAATAAACATGTTTCTGCAAGTTTGGTCAACCCCATGTAAGTTATGGGGCAGTAACAGCACACTTTTCAAAACGTGTTTTTCAGCCCGAAATAAACACGTTTTTTCAGACAACTGAATCCCCATGTAACTACAAGGCTCAGAAGAGCCCACACACTCAGCTCTTAACCCCAGTCTGCTGAAAGTGTCAAAACGTGTTTTTTCAGCAGAAATAAACATGTTTCTGCAAGTTTGGTCAACCCCATGTAAGTTATGGGGCAGTAACAGCACACTTTTCAAAACGTGTTTTTCAGCCCGAAATAAACGCCTTTTTTCAGACAACTGAATCCCCATGTAACTACAAGGCTCAGAAGAGCCCACACACTCAGCTCTTAACCCCAGTGTGCAGAAAGTGTCAAAACGTGTTTTTCAGCAAAAATAAACATGTTTCTGCAAGTTTGGTCAACCCCATGTAAGTTATGGGGCAGTAATAACACACCTTTCAAAACGTGTTTTTCAGCCCGAGATAAACACGTTTTTTCAGACAACTGAATCCCCATGTAACTACAAGGCTCAGAAGAGCCCACACACTCAGCTCTTAACCCCAGTCTGCTGAAAGTGTCAAAACGTGTTTTTCAGCAGAAATAAACATGTTTCTGCAAGTTTGGTCAACCCCATGTAAGTTATGGGGCAGTAACAGCACTCTTTTCAAAACGTGTTTTTCAGCCCGAAATAAACGCGTTTTTTCAGACAACTGAATCCCCTTGTAACTGCAAGGCTCAGAAGAGCCCACACACTCAGCTCTTAACCCCAGTGTGCAGAAAGTGTCAAAACGTGTTTTTCAGCAAAAATAAACATGTTTCTGCAAGTTTGGTCAACCCCATGTAAGTTATGGGGCAGTAACAGCACACTTTTCAAAACGTGTTTTTCAGCCCGAAATAAACACGTTTTTTCAGACAACTGAATCCCTATGTAACATCAAGGCTCAGAAGAGCCCACACACTCAGCTCTTAACCCCAGTCTGCTGAAAGTGTCAAAACGTGTTTTTCAGCAGAAATAAACATGTTTCTGCAAGTTTGGTCAACCCCATGTAAGTTATGGGGCAGTAACAGCACACTTTTCAAAACGTGTTTTTCAGCCCGAAATAAACGCCTTTTTTCAGACAACTGAATCCCCATGTAACTACAAGGCTCAGAAGAGCCCACACACTCAGCTCTTAACCCCAGTGTGCAGAAAGTGTCAAAACGTGTTTTTCAGCAAAAATAAACATGTTTCTGCAAGTTTGGTCAACCCCATGTAAGTTATGGGGCAGTAACAGCACACTTTTCAAAACGTGTTTTTCAGCCCGAAATAAACACGTTTTTTCAGACAACTGAATCCCCATGTAACATCAAGGCTCAGAAGAGCCCACACACTCAGCTCTTAACCCCAGTCTGCTGAAAGTGTCAAAACGTGTTTTTCAGCAGAAATAAACATGTTTCTGCAAGTTTGGTCAACCCCATGTAAGTTATGGGGCAGTAACAGCACTCTTTTCAAAACGTGTTTTTCAGCCCGAAATAAACGCGTTTTTTCAGACAACTGAATCCCCTTGTAACTGCAAGGCTCAGAAGAGGCCACACACTCAGCTCTTAACCCCAGTGTGCAGAAAGTGTCAAAACATGTTTTTCAGCAAAAATAAACATGTTTCTGCAAGTTTGGTCAACCCCATGTAAGTTATGGGGCAGTAATAACACACCTTTCAAAACGTGTTTTTCAGCCCGAAATAAACACGTTTTTTCAGTCAACTGAATCCCCATGTACCAACAAGGCTCAGAAGAGCCCACACACTCAGCTCTTAACCCCAGTGTGCAGAAAGTGTCAAAACGTGTTTTTCAGCAAAAATAAACATGTTTCTGCAAGTTTGGTCAACCCCATGTAAGTTATGGGGCAGTAATAGCACACTTTTCAAAACGTGTTTTTCAGCCCGAAATAAACGCCTTTTTTCAGACAACGGAATCCCCATGTAACTACAAGGCTCAGAAGAGCCCACACACTCAGCTCTTAACCCCAGTGTGCAGAAAGTGTCAAAACGTGTTTTTCAGCAAAAATAAACATGTTTCTGCAAGTTTGGTCAACCCCATGTAAGTTATGGGGCAGTAATAACACACCTTTCAAAACGTGTTTTTCAGCCCGAAATAAACGCCTTTTTTCAGACAACTGAAACCCCATGTAACTACAAGGCTCAGAAGAGCCCACACACTCAGCTCTTAACCCCAGTGTGCAGAAAGTGTAAAAACGTGTTTTTCAGCAAAAATAAACATGTTTCTGCAAGTTTGGTCAACCCCATGTAAGTTATGGGGCAGTAACAGCACACTTTTCAAAACGTGTTTTTCAGCCCGAAATAAACACGTTTTTTCAGACAACTGAATCCCCATGTAACATCAAGGCTCAGAAGAGCCCACACACTCAGCTCTTAACCCCAGTGTGCAGAAAGTGTCAAAACATGTTTTTCAGCAAAAATAAACATGTTTCTGCAAGTTTGGTCAACCCCATGTAAGTTATGGGGCAGTAATAACACACCTTTCAAAACGTGTTTTTCAGCCCGAAATAAACACGTTTTTTCAGTCAACTGAATCCCCATGTAACAACAAGGCTCAGAAGAGCCCACACACTCAGCTCTTTACCCTAGTGTGCAGAAAGTGTCAAAACATGTTTTTCAGCAAAAATAAACATGTTTCTGCAAGTTTGGTCAACCCCATGTAAGTTATGGGGCAGTAATAACACACCTTTCAAAACGTGTTTTTCAGCCCGAAATAAACACGTTTTTTCAGTCAACTGAATCCCCATGTAACAACAAGGCTCAGAAGAGCCCACACACTCAGCTCTTAACCCCAGTGTGCAGAAAGTGTCAAAACGTGTTTTTCAGCAAAAATAAACATGTTTCTGCAAGCTTGGTCAACCCCATGTAAGTTATGGGGCAGTAATAGCACACTTTTCAAAACGTGTTTTTCAGCCCGAAATAAACGCCTTTTTTCAGACAACGGAATCCCCATGTAACTACAAGGCTCAGAAGAGCCCACACACTCAGCTCTTAACCCCAGTGTGCAGAAAGTGTCAAAACGTGTTTTTCAGCAAAAATAAACATGTTTCTGCAAGCTTGGTCAACCCCATGTAAGTTATGGGGCAGTAATAACACACCTTTCAAAACGTGTTTTTCAGCCCGAAATAAACGCCTTTTTTCAGACAACTGAATCCCCATGTAACTACAAGGCTCAGAAGAGCCCACACACTCAGCTCTTAACCCCAGTCTGCTGAAAGTGTCAAAACGTGTTTTTCAGCAGAAATAAACATGTTTCTGCAAGTTTGGTCAACCCCATGTAAGTTATGGGGCAGTAACAGCACTCTTTTCAAAACGTGTTTTTCAGCCCGAAATAAACGCGTTTTTTCAGACAACTGAATCCCCTTGTAACTGCAAGGCTCAGAAGAGCCCACACACTCAGCTCTTAACCCCAGTGTGCAGAAAGTGTCAAAACGTGTTTTTCAGCAAAAATAAACATGTTTCTGCAAGTTTGGTCAACCCCATGTAAGTTATGGGGCAGTAATAACACACCTTTCAAAACGTGTTTTTCAGCCCGAAATAAACACGTTTTTTTAGTCAACTGAATCCCCATGTAACAACAAGGCTCAGAAGAGCCCACACACTCAGCTCTTAACCCCAGTGTGCAGAAAGTGTCAAAACGTGTTTTTCAGCAAAAATAAACATGTTTCTGCAAGTTTGGTCAACCCCATGTAAGTTATGGGGCAGTAATAGCACACTTTTCAAAACGTGTTTTTCAGCCCGAAATAAACGCCTTTTTTCAGACAACGGAATCCCCATGTAACTACAAGGCTCAGAAGAGCCCACACACTCAGCTCTTAACCCCAGTGTGCAGAAAGTGTCAAAACGTGTTTTTCAGCAAAAATAAACATGTTTCTGCAAGTTTGGTCAACCCCATGTAAGTTATGGGGCAGTAATAACACACCTTTCAAAACGTGTTTTTCAGCCCGAAATAAACGCCTTTTTTCAGACAACTGAAACCCCATGTAACTACAAGGCTCAGAAGAGCCCACACACTCAGCTCTTAACCCCAGTGTGCAGAAAGTGTAAAAACGTGTTTTTCAGCAAAAATAAACATGTTTCTGCAAGTTTGGTCAACCCCATGTAAGTTATGGGGCAGTAACAGCACACTTTTCAAAACGTGTTTTTCAGCCCGAAATAAACACGTTTTTTCAGACAACTGAATCCCCATGTAACATCAAGGCTCAGAAGAGCCCACACACTCAGCTCTTAACCCCAGTCTGCTGAAAGTGTCAAAACGTGTTTTTCAGCAGAAATAAACATGTTTCTGCAAGTTTGGTCAACCCCATGTAAGTTATGGGGCAGTAACAGCACTCTTTTCAAAACGTGTTTTTCAGCCCGAAATAAACGCGTTTTTTCAGACAACTGAATCCCCTTGTAACTGCAAGGCTCAGAAGAGCCCACACACTCAGCTCTTAACCCCAGTGTGCAGAAAGTGTCAAAACATGTTTTTCAGCAAAAATAAACATGTTTCTGCAAGTTTGGTCAACCCCATGTAAGTTATGGGGCAGTAATAACACACCTTTCAAAACGTGTTTTTCAGCCCGAAATAAACACGTTTTTTCAGTCAACTGAATCCCCATGTAACAACAAGGCTCAGAAGAGCCCACACACTCAGCTCTTTACCCCAGT
This sequence comes from Lepisosteus platostomus, assembly GCF_059453375.1. Taxonomy (NCBI): domain Eukaryota; kingdom Metazoa; phylum Chordata; class Actinopteri; order Semionotiformes; family Lepisosteidae; genus Lepisosteus; species Lepisosteus platostomus. Next base: position 36,965,059 of record NC_142612.1, read on the forward strand.
GTGCAGAAAGTGTCAAAACATGTTTTTCAGCAAAAATAAACATGTTTCTGCAAGTTTGGTCAACCCCATGTAAGTTATGGGGCAGTAATAACACACCTTTCAAAACGTGTTTTTCAGCCCGAAATAAACACGTTTTTTCAGTCAACTGAATCCCCATGTAACAACAAGGCTCAGAAGAGCCCACACACTCAGCTCTTAACCCCAGTGTGCAGAAAGTGTCAAAACGTGTTTTTCAGCAAAAATAAACATGTTTCTGCAAGCTTGGTCAACCCCATGTAAGTTATGGGGCAGTAATAGCACACTTTTCAAAACGTGTTTTTCAGCCCGAAATAAACGCCTTTTTTCAGACAACTGAATCCCCATGTAACTACAAGGCTCAGAAGAGCCCACACACTCAGCTCTTAACCCCAGTCTGCTGAAAGTGTCAAAACGTGTTTTTCAGCAGAAATAAACATGTTTCTGCAAGTTTGGTCAACCCCATGTAAGTTATGGGGCAGTAACAGCACTCTTTTCAAAACGTGTTTTTCAGCCCGAAATAAACGCGTTTTTTCAGACAACTGAATCCCCTTGTAACTGCAAGGCTCAGAAGAGCCCACACACTCAGCTCTTAACCCCAGTGTGCAGAAAGTGTCAAAACGTGTTTTTCAGCAAAAATAAACATGTTTCTGCAAGTTTGGTCAACCCCATGTAAGTTATGGGGCAGTAATAACACACCTTTCAAAACGTGTTTTTCAGCCCGAAATAAACACGTTTTTTTAGTCAACTGAATCCCCATGTAACAACAAGGCTCAGAAGAGCCCACACACTCAGCTCTTAACCCCAGTGTGCAGAAAGTGTCAAAACGTGTTTTTCAGCAAAAATAAACATGTTTCTGCAACTTTGGTCAACCCCATGTAAGTTATGGGGCAGTAATAGCACACTTTTCAAAACGTGTTTTTCAGCCCGAAATAAACACGTTTTTTCAGTCAACTGAATCCCCATGTAACAACAAGGCTCAGAAGAGCCCACACACTCAGCTCTTAACCCCAGTGTGCAGAAAGTGTCAAAACGTGTTTTTCAGCAAAAATAAACATGTTTCTGCAAGCTTGGTCAACCCCATGTAAGTTATGGGGCAGTAATAGCACACTTTTCAAAACGTGTTTTTCAGCCCGAAATAAACGCCTTTTTTCAGACAACGGAATCCCCATGTAACTACAAGGCTCAGAAGAGCCCACACACTCAGCTCTTAACCCCAGTCTGCTGAAAGTGTCAAAACGTGTTTTTCAGCAGAAATAAACATGTTTCTGCAAGCTTGGTCAACCCCATGTAAGTTATGGGGCAGTAATAACACACCTTTCAAAACGTGTTTTTCAGCCCGAAATAAACGCCTTTTTTCAGACAACTGAATCCCCATGTAACTACAAGGCTCAGAAGAGCCCACACACTCAGCTCTTAACCCCAGTCTGCTGAAAGTGTCAAAACGTGTTTTTCAGCAGAAATAAACATGTTTCTGCAAGTTTGGTCAACCCCATGTAAGTTATGGGGCAGTAACAGCACTCTTTTCAAAACGTGTTTTTCAGCCCGAAATAAACGCGTTTTTTCAGACAACTGAATCCCCTTGTAACTGCAAGGCTCAGAAGAGCCCACACACTCAGCTCTTAACCCCAGTCTGCTGAAAGTGTCAAAACGTGTTTTTCAGCAGAAATAAACATGTTTCTGCAAGTTTGGTCAACCCCATGTAAGTTATGGGGCAGTAACAGCACTCTTTTCAAAACGTGTTTTTCAGCCCGAAATAAACGCGTTTTTTCGGACAACTGAATCCCCTTGTAACTTCAAGGCTCAGAAGAGCCCACACACTCAGCTCTTAACCCCAGTGTGCAGAAAGTGTCAAAACGTGTTTTTCAGCAAAAATAAACATGTTTCTGCAAGTTTGGTCAACCCCATGTAAGTTATGGGGCAGTAATAACACACCTTTCAAAACCTGTTTTTCAGCCCGAAATAAACACGTTTTTTCAGTCAACTGAATCCCCATGTAACAACAAGGCTCAGAAGAGCCCACACACTCAGCTCTTAACCCCAGTGTGCAGAAAGTGTAAAAACGTGTTTTTCAGCAAAAATAAACATGTTTCTGCAAGTTTGGTCAACCCCATGTAAGTTATGGGGCAGTAACAGCACACTTTTCAAAACGTGTTTTTCAGCCCGAAATAAACACGTTTTTTCAGACAACTGAATCCCCATGTAACATCAAGGCTCAGAAGAGCCCACACACTCAGCTCTTAACCCCAGTCTGCTGAAAGTGTCAAAACGTGTTTTTCAGCAGAAATAAACATGTTTCTGCAAGTTTGGTCAACCCCATGTAAGTTATGGGGCAGTAATAACACACCTTTCAAAACGTGTTTTTCAGCCCGAAATAAACGCGTTTTTTCAGACAACTGAATCCCCTTGTAACTGCAAGGCTCAGAAGAGCCCACACACTCAGCTCTTAACCCCAGTGTGCAGAAAGTGTCAAAACGTGTTTTTCAGCAAAAATAAACATGTTTCTGCAAGTTTGGTCAACCCCATGTAAGTTATGGGGCAGTAATAACACACCTTTCAAAACGTGTTTTTCAGCCCGAGATAAACACGTTTTTTCAGACAACTGAATCCCCATGTAACATCAAGGCTCAGAAGAGCCCACACACTCAGCTCTTAACCCCAGTCTGCTGAAAGTGTCAAAACGTGTTTTTCAGCAGAAATAAACATGTTTCTGCAAGTTTGGTCAACCCCATGTAAGTTATGGGGCAGTAACAGCACACTTTTCAAAACGTGTTTTTCAGCCCGAAATAAACGCGTTTTTTCAGACAACTGAATCCCCATGTAACTACAAGGCTCAGAAGAGCCCACACACTCAGCTCTTAACCCCAGTCTGCTGAAAGTGTCAAAACGTGTTTTTCAGCAGAAATAAACATGTTTCTGCAAGTTTGGTCAACCCCATGTAAGTTATGGGGCAGTAACAGCACTCTTTTCAAAACGTGTTTTTCAGCCCGAAATAAACGCGTTTTTTCAGACAACTGAATCCCCTTGTAACTGCAAGGCTCAGAAGAGCCCACACACTCAGCTCTTAACCCCAGTGTGCAGAAAGTGTCAAAACGTGTTTTTCAGCAAAAATAAACATGTTTCTGCAAGTTTGGTCAACCCCATGTAAGTTATGGGGCAGTAACAGCACACTTTTCAAAACGTGTTTTTCAGCCCGAAATAAACACGTTTTTTCAGACAACTGAATCCCTATGTAACATCAAGGCTCAGAAGAGCCCACACACTCAGCTCTTAACCCCAGTCTGCTGAAAGTGTCAAAACGTGTTTTTCAGCAGAAATAAACATGTTTCTGCAAGTTTGGTCAACCCCATGTAAGTTATGGGGCAGTAACAGCACACTTTTCAAAACGTGTTTTTCATCCCGAAATAAACGCCTTTTTTCAGACAACTGAATCCCCATGTAACTACAAGGCTCAGAAGAGCCCACACACTCAGCTCTTAACCCCAGTGTGCAGAAAGTGTCAAAACGTGTTTTTCAGCAAAAATAAACATGTTTCTGCAAGTTTGGTCAACCCCATGTAAGTTATGGGGCAGTAATAACACACCTTTCAAAACGTGTTTTTCAGCCCGAAATAAACGCCTTTTTACAGACAACTGAATCCCCATGTAACTACAAGGCTCAGAAGAGCCCACACACTCAGCTCTTAACCCCAGTCTGCTGAAAGTGTCAAAACGTGTTTTTCAGCAGAAATAAACATGTTTCTGCAAGTTTGGTCAACCCCATGTAAGTTATGGGGCAGTAACAGCACACTTTTCAAAACGTGTTTTTCAGCCCGAAATAAACGCCTTTTTTCAGACAACTGAATCCCCATGTAACTACAAGGCTCAGAAGAGCCCACACACTCAGCTCTTAACCCCAGTGTGCAGAAAGTGTCAAAACGTGTTTTTCAGCAAAAATAAACATGTTTCTGCAAGTTTGGTCAACCCCATGTAAGTTATGGGGCAGTAACAGCACACTTTTCAAAACGTGTTTTTCAGCCCGAAATAAACACGTTTTTTCAGACAACTGAATCCCCATGTAACATCAAGGCTCAGAAGAGCCCACACACTCAGCTCTTAACCCCAGTCTGCTGAAAGTGTCAAAACGTGTTTTTCAGCATAAATAACATTTTTCTGCAAGTTTGGTCAACCCCATGTAAGTTATGGGGCAGTAACAGCACTCTTTTCAAAACGTGTTTTTCAGCCCGAAATAAACGCGTTTTTTCAGACAACTGAATCCCCTTGTAACTGCAAGGCTCAGAAGAGCCCACACACTCAGCTCTTAACCCCAGTGTGCAGAAAGTGTCAAAACATGTTTTTCAGCAAAAATAAACATGTTTCTGCAAGTTTGGTCAACCCCATGTAAGTTATGGGGCAGTAATAACACACCTTTCAAAACGTGTTTTTCAGCCCGAAATAAACACGTTTTTTCAGTCAACTGAATCCCCATGTAACAACAAGGCTCAGAAGAGCCCACACACTCAGCTCTTAACCCCAGTGTGCAGAAAGTGTCAAAACATGTTTTTCAGCAAAAATAAACGTTTCTGCAAGTTTGGTCAACCCCATGTAAGTTATGGGGCAGTAATAACACACCTTTCAAAACGTGTTTTTCAGCCCGAAATAAACACGTTTTTTCAGTCAACTGAATCCCCATGTAACAACAAGGCTCAGAAGAGCCCACACACTCAGCTCTTAACCCCAGTGTGCAGAAAGTGTCAAAACGTGTTTTTCAGCAAAAATAAACATGTTTCTGCAAGTTTGGTCAACCCCATGTAAGTTATGGGGCAGTAATAGCACACTTTTCAAAACGTGTTTTTCAGCCCGAAATAAACGCCTTTTTTCAGACAACGGAATCCCCATGTAACTACAAGGCTCAGAAGAGCCCACACACTCAGCTCTTAACCCCAGTGTGCAGAAAGTGTCAAAACGTGTTTTTCAGCAAAAATAAACATGTTTCTGCAAGTTTGGTCAACCCCATGTAAGTTATGGGGCAGTAACAGCACACTTTTCAAAACGTGTTTTTCAGCCCGAAATAAACACGTTTTTTCAGACAACTGAATCCCCATGTAACATCAAGGCTCAGAAGAGCCCACACACTCAGCTCTTAACCCCAGTCTGCTGAAAGTGTCAAAACGTGTTTTTCAGCAGAAATAAACATGTTTCTGCAAGTTTGGTCAACCCCATGTAAGTTATGGGGCAGTAACAGCACTCTTTTCAAAACGTGTTTTTCAGCCCGAAATAAACGCGTTTTTTCAGACAACTGAATCCCCTTGTAACTGCAAGGCTCAGAAGAGCCCACACACTCAGCTCTTAACCCCAGTGTGCAGAAAGTGTCAAAACGTGTTTTTCAGCAAAAATAAACATGTTTCTGCAAGTTTGGTCAACCCCATGTAAGTTATGGGGCAGTAATAACACACCTTTCAAAACGTGTTTTTCAGCCCGAAATAAACGCCTTTTTTCAGACAACTGAATCCCCATGTAACTACAAGGCTCAGAAGAGCCCACACACTCAGCTCTTAACCCCAGTCTGCTGAAAGTGTCAAAACGTGTTTTTCAGCAGAAATAAACATTTCTGCAAGTTTGGTCAACCCCATGTAAGTTATGGGGCAGTAACAGCACTCTTTTCAAAACGTGTTTTTCAGCCCGAAATAAACGCGTTTTTTCAGACAACTGAATCCCCTTGTAACTGCAAGGCTCAGAAGAGCCCACACACTCAGCTCTTAACCCCAGTGTGCAGAAAGTGTCAAAACGTGTTTTTCAGCAAAAATAAACATGTTTCTGCAAGTTTGGTCAACCCCATGTAAGTTATGGGGCAGTAACAGCACACTTTTCAAAACGTGTTTTTCAGCCCGAAATAAACACGTTTTTTCAGACAACTGAATCCCTATGTAACATCAAGGCTCAGAAGAGCCCACACACTCAGCTCTTAACCCCAGTCTGCTGAAAGTGTCAAAACGTGTTTTTCAGCAGAAATAAACATGTTTCTGCAAGTTTGGTCAACCCCATGTAAGTTATGGGGCAGTAACAGCACACTTTTCAAAACGTGTTTTTCATCCCGAAATAAACGCCTTTTTTCAGACAACTGAATCCCCATGTAACTACAAGGCTCAGAAGAGCCCACACACTCAGCTCTTAACCCCAGTGTGCAGAAAGTGTCAAAACGTGTTTTTCAGCAAAAATAAACATGTTTCTGCAAGTTTGGTCAACCCCATGTAAGTTATGGGGCAGTAATAACACACCTTTCAAAACGTGTTTTTCAGCCCGAAATAAACGCCTTTTTACAGACAACTGAATCCCCATGTAACTACAAGGCTCAGAAGAGCCCACACACTCAGCTCTTAACCCCAGTCTGCTGAAAGTGTCAAAACGTGTTTTTCAGCAGAAATAAACATGTTTCTGCAAGTTTGGTCAACCCCATGTAAGTTATGGGGCAGTAACAGCACACTTTTCAAAACGTGTTTTTCAGCCCGAAATAAACGCCTTTTTTCAGACAACTGAATCCCCATGTAACTACAAGGCTCAGAAGAGCCCACACACTCAGCTCTTAACCCCAGTGTGCAGAAAGTGTCAAAACGTGTTTTTCAGCAAAAATAAACATGTTTCTGCAAGTTTGGTCAACCCCATGTAAGTTATGGGGCAGTAACAGCACACTTTTCAAAACGTGTTTTTCAGCCCGAAATAAACACGTTTTTTCAGACAACTGAATCCCCATGTAACATCAAGGCTCAGAAGAGCCCACACACTCAGCTCTTAACCCCAGTCTGCTGAAAGTGTCAAAACGTGTTTTTCAGCATAAATAACATTTTTCTGCAAGTTTGGTCAACCCCATGTAAGTTATGGGGCAGTAACAGCACTCTTTTCAAAACGTGTTTTTCAGCCCGAAATAAACGCGTTTTTTCAGACAACTGAATCCCCTTGTAACTGCAAGGCTCAGAAGAGCCCACACACTCAGCTCTTAACCCCAGTGTGCAGAAAGTGTCAAAACATGTTTTTCAGCAAAAATAAACATGTTTCTGCAAGTTTGGTCAACCCCATGTAAGTTATGGGGCAGTAATAACACACCTTTCAAAACGTGTTTTTCAGCCCGAAATAAACACGTTTTTTCAGTCAACTGAATCCCCATGTAACAACAAGGCTCAGAAGAGCCCACACACTCAGCTCTTAACCCCAGTGTGCAGAAAGTGTCAAAACATGTTTTTCAGCAAAAATAAACGTTTCTGCAAGTTTGGTCAACCCCATGTAAGTTATGGGGCAGTAATAACACACCTTTCAAAACGTGTTTTTCAGCCCGAAATAAACACGTTTTTTCAGTCAACTGAATCCCCATGTAACAACAAGGCTCAGAAGAGCCCACACACTCAGCTCTTAACCCCAGTGTGCAGAAAGTGTCAAAACGTGTTTTTCAGCAAAAATAAACATGTTTCTGCAAGTTTGGTCAACCCCATGTAAGTTATGGGGCAGTAATAGCACACTTTTCAAAACGTGTTTTTCAGCCCGAAATAAACGCCTTTTTTCAGACAACGGAATCCCCATGTAACTACAAGGCTCAGAAGAGCCCACACACTCAGCTCTTAACCCCAGTGTGCAGAAAGTGTCAAAACGTGTTTTTCAGCAAAAATAAACATGTTTCTGCAAGTTTGGTCAACCCCATGTAAGTTATGGGGCAGTAACAGCACACTTTTCAAAACGTGTTTTTCAGCCCGAAATAAACACGTTTTTTCAGACAACTGAATCCCCATGTAACATCAAGGCTCAGAAGAGCCCACACACTCAGCTCTTAACCCCAGTCTGCTGAAAGTGTCAAAACGTGTTTTTCAGCAGAAATAAACATGTTTCTGCAAGTTTGGTCAACCCCATGTAAGTTATGGGGCAGTAACAGCACTCTTTTCAAAACGTGTTTTTCAGCCCGAAATAAACGCGTTTTTTCAGACAACTGAATCCCCTTGTAACTGCAAGGCTCAGAAGAGCCCACACACTCAGCTCTTAACCCCAGTGTGCAGAAAGTGTCAAAACGTGTTTTTCAGCAAAAATAAACATGTTTCTGCAAGTTTGGTCAACCCCATGTAAGTTATGGGGCAGTAATAACACACCTTTCAAAACGTGTTTTTCAGCCCGAAATAAACGCCTTTTTTCAGACAACTGAATCCCCATGTAACTACAAGGCTCAGAAGAGCCCACACACTCAGCTCTTAACCCCAGTCTGCTGAAAGTGTCAAAACGTGTTTTTCAGCAGAAATAAACATTTCTGCAAGTTTGGTCAACCCCATGTAAGTTATGGGGCAGTAACAGCACTCTTTTCAAAACGTGTTTTTCAGCCCGAAATAAACGCGTTTTTTCAGACAACTGAATCCCCTTGTAACTGCAAGGCTCAGAAGAGCCCACACACTCAGCTCTTAACCCCAGTGTGCAGAAAGTGTCAAAACGTGTTTTTCAGCAAAAATAAACATGTTTCTGCAAGTTTGGTCAACCCCATGTAAGTTATGGGGCAGTAACAGCACTCTTTTCAAAACGTGTTTTTCAGCCCGAAATAAACACGTTTTTTCAGACAACTGAATCCCCATGTAACATCAAGGCTCAGAAGAGCCCACACACTCAGCTCTTAACCCCAGTCTGCTGAAAGTGTCAAAACGTGTTTTTCAGCAGAAATAAACATGTTTCTGCAAGTTTGGTCAACCCCATGTAAGTTATGGGGCAGTAACAGCACACTTTTCAAAACGTGTTTTTCAGCCCGAAATAAACACGTTTTTTCAGACAACTGAATCCCCATGTAACATCAAGGCTCAGAAGAGCCCACACACTCAGCTCTTAACCCCAGTCTGCTGAAAGTGTCAAAACGTGTTTTTCAGCAGAAATAAACATGTTTCTGCAAGTTTGGTCAACCCCATGTAAGTTATGGGGCAGTAATAACACACCTTTCAAAACGTGTTTTTCAGCCCGAAATAAACACGTTTTTTTAGTCAACTGAATCCCCATGTAACAACAAGGCTCAGAAGAGCCCACACACTCAGCTCTTAACCCCAGTGTGCAGAAAGTGTCAAAACGTGTTTTTCAGCAAAAATAAACATGTTTCTGCAACTTTGGTCAACCCCATGTAAGTTATGGGGCAGTAATAGCACACTTTTCAAAACGTGTTTTTCAGCCCGAAATAAACGCCTTTTTTCAGACAACTGAATCCCCTTGTAACTGCAAGGCTCAGAAGAGCCCACACACTCAGCTCTTAACCCCAGTGTGCAGAAAGTGTCAAAACGTGTTTTTCAGCAAAAATAAACATGTTTCTGCAAGTTTGGTAAACCCCATGTAAGTTATGGGGCAGTAACAGCACACTTTTCAAAACGTGTTTTTCAGCCCGAAATAAACACGTTTTTTCAGACAACTGAATCCCCATGTAACATCAAGGCTCAGAAGAGCCCACACACTCAGCTCTTAACCCCAGTCTGCTGAAAGTGTCAAAACGTGTTTTTCAGCAGAAATAAACATGTTTCTGCAAGTTTGGTCAACCCCATGTAAGTTATGGGGCAGTAATAACACACCTTTCAAAACGTGTTTTTCAGCCCGAAATAAACGCGTTTTTTCAGACAACTGAATCCCCTTGTAACTGCAAGGCTCAGAAGAGCCCACACACTCAGCTCTTAACCCCAGTGTGCAGAAAGTGTCAAAACGTGTTTTTCAGCAAAAATAAACATGTTTCGTCAACCCCATGTAAGTTATGGGGCAGTAATAACACACCTTTCAAAACGTGTTTTTCAGCCCGAGATAAACACGTTTTTTCAGACAACTGAATCCCCATGTAACATCAAGGCTCAGAAGAGCCCACACACTCAGCTCTTAACCCCAGTCTGCTGAAAGTGTCAAAACGTGTTTTTCAGCAGAAATAAACATGTTTCTGCAAGTTTGGTCAACCCCATGTAAGTTATGGGGCAGTAACAGCACTCTTTTCAAAACGTGTTTTTCAGCCCGAAATAAACGCGTTTTTTCGGACAACTGAATCCCCTTGTAACTTCAAGGCTCAGAAGAGCCCACACACTCAGCTCTTAACCCCAGTGTGCAGAAAGTGTCAAAACGTGTTTTTCAGCAAAAATAAACATGTTTCTGCAAGTTTGGTCAACCCCATGTAAGTTATGGGGCAGTAACAGCACACTTTTCAAAACCTGTTTTTCAGCCCGAAATAAACACGTTTTTTCAGACAACTGAATCCCCATGTAACATCAAGGCTCAGAAGAGCCCACACACTCAGCTCTTAACCCCAGTGTGCAGAAAGTGTCAATACGTGTTTTTCAGCAAAAATAAACATGTTTCTGCAAGTTTGGTCAACCCCATGTAAGTTATGGGGCAGTAATAACACACCTTTCAAAACGTGTTTTTCAGCCCGAAATAAACACGTTTTTTCAGTCAACTGAATCCCCATGTAACAACAAGGCTCAGAAGAGCCCACACACTCAGCCCTTATCCCCAGTGTGCAGAAAGTGTCAAAACGTGTTTTTCAGCAAAAATAAACATGTTTCTGCAAGTTCGGTCAACCCCATTTAAGTTATGGGGCAGTAACAGCACACTTTTCAAAACGTGTTTTTCAGCCCGAAATAAACGCGTTTTTTTCAGACAACTGAATCCCCATGTAACTACAAGGCTCAGAAGAGCCCACACACTCAGCTCTTAACCCCAGTCTGCTGAAAGTGTCAAAACGTGTTTTTCAGCAGAAATAAACATGTTTCTGCAAGTTTGGTCAACCCCATGTAAGTTATGGGGCAGTAACAGCACTCTTTTCAAAACGTGTTTTTCAGCCCGAAATAAACGCGTTTTTTCAGACAACTGAATCCCCATGTAACTACAAGGCTCAGAAGAGCCCACACACTCAGCTCTTAACCCCAGTGTGCAGAAAGTGTCAAAACGTGTTTTTCAGCAAAAATAAACATGTTTCTGCAAGTTTGGTCAACCCCATGTAAGTTATGGGGCAGTAACAGCACACTTTTCAAAACGTGTTTTTCAGCCCGAAATAAACACGTTTTTTCAGACAACTGAATCCCCATGTAACTACAAGGCTCAGAAGAGCCCACACACTCAGCTCTTAACCCCAGTGTGCAGAAAGTGTCAAAACGTGTTTTTCAGCAAAAATAAACATGTTTCTGCAAGTTTGGTCAACCCCATGTAAGTTATGGGGCAGTAATAGCACACTTTTCAAAACGTGTTTTTCAGCCCGAAATAAACGCCTTTTTTCAGACAACGGAATCCCCATGTAACTACAAGGCTCAGAAGAGCCCACACACTCAGCTCTTAACCCCAGTGTGCAGAAAGTGTCAAAACGTGTTTTTCAGCAAAAATAAACATGTTTCTGCAAGTTTGGTCAACCCCATGTAAGTTATGGGGCAGTAACAGCACACTTTTCAAAACGTGTTTTTCAGCCCGAAATAAACACGTTTTTTCAGACAACTGAATCCCCATGTAACATCAAGGCTCAGAAGAGCCCACACACTCAGCTCTTAACCCCAGTCTGCTGAAAGTGTCAAAACGTGTTTTTCAGCAGAAATAAACATGTTTCTGCAAGTTTGGTCAACCCCATGTAAGTTATGGGGCAGTAACAGCACTCTTTTCAAAACGTGTTTTTCAGCCCGAAATAAACGCGTTTTTTCAGACAACTGAATCCCCTTGTAACTGCAAGGCTCAGAAGAGCCCACACACTCAGCTCTTAACCCCAGTGTGCAGAAAGTGTCAAAACGTGTTTTTCAGCAAAAATAAACTTGTTTCTGCAAGTTTGGTCAACCCCATGTAAGTTATGGGGCAGTAATAACACACCTTTCAAAACGTGTTTTTCAGCCCGAAATAAACGCCTTTTTTCAGACAACTGAATCCCCATGTAACTACAAGGCTCAGAAGAGCCCACACACTCAGCTCTTAACCCCAGTCTGCTGAAAGTGTCAAAACGTGTTTTTCAGCAGAAATAAACATTTCTGCAAGTTTGGTCAACCCCATGTAAGTTATGGGGCAGTAACAGCACTCTTTTCAAAACGTGTTTTTCAGCCCGAAATAAACGCGTTTTTTCAGACAACTGAATCCCCTTGTAACTGCAAGGCTCAGAAGAGCCCACACACTCAGCTCTTAACCCCAGTGTGCAGAAAGTGTCAAAACGTGTTTTTCAGCAAAAATAAACATGTTTCTGCAAGTTTGGTCAACCCCATGTAAGTTATGGGGCAGTAACAGCACTCTTTTCAAAACGTGTTTTTCAGCCCGAAATAAACACGTTTTTTCAGACAACTGAATCCCCATGTAACATCAAGGCTCAGAAGAGCCCACACACTCAGCTCTTAACCCCAGTCTGCTGAAAGTGTCAAAACGTGTTTTTCAGCAGAAATAAACATGTTTCTGCAAGTTTGGTCAACCCCATGTAAGTTATGGGGCAGTAACAGCACACTTTTCAAAACGTGTTTTTCAGCCCGAAATAAACACGTTTTTTCAGACAACTGAATCCCCATGTAACATCAAGGCTCAGAAGAGCCCACACACTCAGCTCTTAACCCCAGTCTGCTGAAAGTGTCAAAACGTGTTTTTCAGCAGAAATAAACATGTTTCTGCAAGTTTGGTCAACCCCATGTAAGTTATGGGGCAGTAATAACACACCTTTCAAAACGTGTTTTTCAGCCCGAAATAAACACGTTTTTTTAGTCAACTGAATCCCCATGTAACAACAAGGCTCAGAAGAGCCCACACACTCAGCTCTTAACCCCAGTGTGCAGAAAGTGTCAAAACGTGTTTTTCAGCAAAAATAAACATGTTTCTGCAACTTTGGTCAACCCCATGTAAGTTATGGGGCAGTAATAGCACACTTTTCAAAACGTGTTTTTCAGCCCGAAATAAACGCCTTTTTTCAGACAACTGAATCCCCTTGTAACTGCAAGGCTCAGAAGAGCCCACACACTCAGCTCTTAACCCCAGTGTGCAGAAAGTGTCAAAACGTGTTTTTCAGCAAAAATAAACATGTTTCTGCAAGTTTGGTAAACCCCATGTAAGTTATGGGGCAGTAACAGCACACTTTTCAAAACGTGTTTTTCAGCCCGAAATAAACACGTTTTTTCAGACAACTGAATCCCCATGTAACATCAAGGCTCAGAAGAGCCCACACACTCAGCTCTTAACCCCAGTCTGCTGAAAGTGTCAAAACGTGTTTTTCAGCAGAAATAAACATGTTTCTGCAAGTTTGGTCAACCCCATGTAAGTTATGGGGCAGTAATAACACACCTTTCAAAACGTGTTTTTCAGCCCGAAATAAACGCGTTTTTTCAGACAACTGAATCCCCTTGTAACTGCAAGGCTCAGAAGAGCCCACACACTCAGCTCTTAACCCCAGTGTGCAGAAAGTGTCAAAACGTGTTTTTCAGCAAAAATAAACATGTTTCGTCAACCCCATGTAAGTTATGGGGCAGTAATAACACACCTTTCAAAACGTGTTTTTCAGCCCGAGATAAACACGTTTTTTCAGACAACTGAATCCCCATGTAACATCAAGGCTCAGAAGAGCCCACACACTCAGCTCTTAACCCCAGTCTGCTGAAAGTGTCAAAACGTGTTTTTCAGCAGAAATAAACATGTTTCTGCAAGTTTGGTCAACCCCATGTAAGTTATGGGGCAGTAACAGCACTCTTTTCAAAACGTGTTTTTCAGCCCGAAATAAACGCGTTTTTTCGGACAACTGAATCCCCTTGTAACTTCAAGGCTCAGAAGAGCCCACACACTCAGCTCTTAACCCCAGTGTGCAGAAAGTGTCAAAACGTGTTTTTCAGCAAAAATAAACATGTTTCTGCAAGTTTGGTCAACCCCATGTAAGTTATGGGGCAGTAACAGCACACTTTTCAAAACCTGTTTTTCAGCCCGAAATAAACACGTTTTTTCAGACAACTGAATCCCCATGTAACATCAAGGCTCAGAAGAGCCCACACACTCAGCTCTTAACCCCAGTGTGCAGAAAGTGTCAATACGTGTTTTTCAGCAAAAATAAACATGTTTCTGCAAGTTTGGTCAACCCCATGTAAGTTATGGGGCAGTAATAACACACCTTTCAAAACGTGTTTTTCAGCCCGAAATAAACACGTTTTTTCAGTCAACTGAATCCCCATGTAACAACAAGGCTCAGAAGAGCCCACACACTCAGCCCTTATCCCCAGTGTGCAGAAAGTGTCAAAACGTGTTTTTCAGCAAAAATAAACATGTTTCTGCAAGTTCGGTCAACCCCATTTAAGTTATGGGGCAGTAACAGCACACTTTTTAAAACGTGTTTTTCAGCCCGAAATAAACGCGTTTTTTTCAGACAACTGAATCCCCATGTAACTACAAGGCTCAGAAGAGCCCACACACTCAGCTCTTAACCCCAGTCTGCTGAAAGTGTCAAAACGTGTTTTTCAGCAGAAATAAACATGTTTCTGCAAGTTTGGTCAACCCCATGTAAGTTATGGGGCAGTAACAGCACTCTTTTCAAAACGTGTTTTTCAGCCCGAAATAAACGCGTTTTTTCAGACAACTGAATCCCCATGTAACTACAAGGCTCAGAAGAGCCCACACACTCAGCTCTTAACCCCAGTGTGCAGAAAGTGTCAAAACGTGTTTTTCAGCAAAAATAAACATGTTTCTGCAAGTTTGGTCAACCCCATGTAAGTTATGGGGCAGTAACAGCACACTTTTCAAAACGTGTTTTTCAGCCCGAAATAAACACGTTTTTTCAGACAACTGAATCCCCATGTAACATCAAGGCTCAGAAGAGCCCACACACTCAGCTCTTAACCCCAGTCTGCTGAAAGTGTCAAAACGTGTTTTTCAGCAGAAATAAACATGTTTCTGCAAGTTTGGTCAACCCCATGTAAGTTATGGGGCAGTAACAGCACACTTTTCAAAACGTGTTTTTCAGCCCGAAATAAACGCGTTTTTTCAGACAACTGAATCCCCTTGTAACTGCAAGGCTCAGAAGAGCCCACACACTCAGCTCTTAACCCCAGTGTGCAGAAAGTGTCAAAACGTGTTTTTCAGCAAAAATAAACATGTTTCTGCAAGTTTGGTCAACCCCATGTAAGTTATGGGGCAGTAACAGCACACTTTTCAAAACGTGTTTTTCAGCCCGAAATAAACACGTTTTTTCAGACAACTGAATCCCCATGTAACATCAAGGCTCAGAAGAGCCCACACACTCAGCTCTTAACCCCAGTCTGCTGAAAGTGTCAAAACGTGTTTTTCAGCAGAAATAAACATGTTTCTGCAAGTTTGGTCAACCCCATGTAAGTTATGGGGCAGTAACAGCACACTTTTTAAAACGTGTTTTCCATCCCGAAATAAACGCCTTTTTTCAGACAACTGAATCCCCATGTAACTACAAGGCTCAGAAGAGCCCACACACTCAGCTCTTAACCCCAGTCTGCTGAAAGTGTCAAAACGTGTTTTTTCAGCAGAAATAAACATGTTTCTGCAAGTTTGGTCAACCCCATGTAAGTTATGGGGCAGTAACAGCACACTTTTCAAAACTTGTTTTTCAGCCCGAAATAAACGCCTTTTTTCAGACAACTGAATCCCCATGTAACTACAAGGCTCAGAAGAGCCCACACACTCAGCTCTTAACCCCAGTGTGCAGAAAGTGTCAAAACGTGTTTTTCAGCAAAAATAAACATGTTTCTGCAAGTTTGGTCAACCCCATGTAAGTTATGGGGCAGTAACAGCACACTTTTCAAAACGTGTTTTTCAGCCCGAAATAAACATGTTTTTTCAGACAACTGAATCCCCATGTAACATCAAGGCTCAGAAGAGCCCACACACTCAGCTCTTAACCCCAGTCTGCTGAAAGTGTCAAAACGTGTTTTTCAGCAAAAATAAACATGTTTCTGCAAGTTTGGTCAACCCCATGTAAGTTATGGGGCAGTAACAGCACTCTTTTCAAAACGTGTTTTTCAGCCCGAAATAAACGCGTTTTTTCAGACAACTGAATCCCCTTGTAACTGCAAGGCTCAGAAGAGCCCACACACTCAGCTCTTAACCCCAGTGTGCAGAAAGTGTCAAAACATGTTTTTCAGCAAAAATAAACATGTTTCTGCAAGTTTGGTCAACCCCATGTAAGTTATGGGGCAGTAATAACACACCTTTCAAAACGTGTTTTTCAGCCCGAAATAAACACGTTTTTTCAGTCAACTGAATCCCCATGTAACAACAAGGCTCAGAAGAGCCCACACACTCAGCTCTTAACCCCAGTGTGCAGAAAGTGTCAAAACATGTTTTTCAGCAAAAATAAACATGTTTCTGCAAGTTTGGTCAACCCCATGTAAGTTATGGGGCAGTAATAACACACCTTTCAAAACGTGTTTTTCAGCCCGAAATAAACACGTTTTTTCAGTCAACTGAATCCCCATGTAACAACAAGGCTCAGAAGAGCCCACACACTCAGCTCTTAACCCCAGTGTGCAGAAAGTGTCAAAACGTGTTTTTCAGCAAAAATAAACATGTTTCTGCAAGTTTGGTCAACCCCATGTAAGTTATGGGGCAGTAATAGCACACTTTTCAAAACGTGTTTTTCAGCCCGAAATAAACGCCTTTTTTCAGACAACGGAATCCCCATGTAACTACAAGGCTCAGAAGAGCCCACACACTCAGCTCTTAACCCCATTGTGCAGAAAGTGTCAAAACGTGTTTTTCAGCAAAAATAAACATGTTTCTGCAAGTTTGGTCAACCCCATGTAAGTTATGGGGCAGTAACAGCACACTTTTCAAAACGTGTTTTTCAGCCCGAAATAAACACGTTTTTTCAGACAACTGAATCCCCATGTAACATCAAGGCTCAGAAGAGCCCACACACTCAGCTCTTAACCCCTGTAGTGATTCATAGCCGTTTCAGGGACGCCAAATATGTAATCATAGTGGCTCTCTGAAGGCACCAGTTCTGTAGGGTTTGGGCATTTACTGAGACAATTATTAATTGTAGCAGTAAATCACAAAGTTGATTCTTTTGGTGGCTTTAGAATCCAACCATGCGATATAACTCAAACAACGCACACCCACAGGTACTAATACACGAGGATACATTTATTAATACATAGAATATGCATATAAACCTAACAGATCTTATCGAGAGGGTTATCAGAATACAAAAGGTATATTCGGTCAGTTACAAAGAGTTACACATCAAGAGGACATACGTTCAGTATATCATTCATTAAGACCGTTTCGTAAAGTGAACTTGGTTACAACTTCTACATTAGATACTCAAACAAGTACATAACTCTTAGGAATTAAATTGATATCAACTGGTTGGGATAACAATTGAATTCTCGAGCTGTAATGCATTGAAGTTGAATACTCATCCAATCTCTGGGGATTCAGATCTCCTGCGGGCACAAAGAAACAGTTGCAGGCTGTTGCTGTCCAATCCGCGCTCTCTGGCTCGGTGCCAGGCTGTGATGTGCGGCTTGCGACGGTGCGCTGCTGATGCTCACTGTTGGCTTTAACTAGCAAAGTTTGTGCACAGGAGAAAAGATGACTGTGGGTCCCAGCAAGTCAGGAAGAGGACCAGTTCGTTATGATGAAGAGCTAGTTCTGAATAGTGATTCAGCTGTCCACAGTTCCGACCTGTTCACGAGGCCTGCTGCTGGTTACTCTCTGGCAACCTCCACTCTAGACTCTTAGAACAAAGGAAAGTTCTGGCACTCGGACACACTGGCCGTTCCGTGGTTGTCCGGGCTGAGTCTCAGGATGGTCAGGAGGCGCGCTGCGAGAATGTCCTGCCCTTGGGATTCTCCTTTGAATTCCTTCTGAATCTTGTCTGAATCTTGTTGAATCTCTCAGGCTCTCTGTGTTGCCTGTTTTTACCTGGAGGAACTTCAGCTCATTGATTGGCTGAAAGTTCCATGGGCATCAGAGTCCCACGTGGGTTACTTGGCCCTACCAGTCCCTGATTGGTTGATCAAGGTGAGATATGAGTCACTTAGTCCTGACACTTAGGAATGCAATCCAGATGTCCAACTCGCACTCCCTAGACAGATAGGCGCCAATGGGTGACCATTGATCATGATAGCCAGGCTTAGCTAAGTGCATCCCCCTTTGGGAGCTGTCCTTGGACCTTAAATCACCTTGCATGAATGGTTTCTCTGTGGCTGCACCACAGAGATGAACAGAGAAATGAGGCCTAATTTGGGAAAGCTCAGAAACACTTAATTCTGCATTATTATTAAGCCTCACCGCTACATATCCCCCCTTTTTGAAGGCCACGAGGTCCCGAGGCATTGTTGCCTTCAAAACAAAACAGAGTTAAGTGATGTCCCTTGCCATTAGAACATTAACCTTAAATGTCTACATTACTCCTCGAGAATTCATACCGGAACCAGCATTGGATACAAACAGGATGAATAACATCTGGAGTATGTATAAACACGGTAGGAGACATTATCTCAGTCTAGGAATTACACATCAGGAAGTTCACTGTCAATATCTGATACCTCTGTGGTAGATATTTGGGGAGAAGTCACTTCCTTTCTTTTGACATGCTACCTTTGACTCATTCGTGCTACCCAGAGTACATCTTGATGTGAGAGTACAGCATTCAGAGTACACTGTCAGTCATGATCCAGCTTCCCGGCAGTAGTGTTACAATAACAACAGTTCCTGTTCCCAGCCCCCCGATAAACCACAACACCTGTGTTGGGTATCTGCTAGGGTGATTTGGAGGTTTGTTCCATTAAAGCAAACTAACTACCTGTACCTCTTCAGGGCTTACTGTTTCTTGGATTTCTATCCAATTCCTTAGTGTGGCACCTGAAGGCATCCATGACCTCAAGTTTGGTCTTATATTGTCTGGTTCCAGACCGTACAGTGTTAAGTTACCATGCTGTACTATGGCCTCCTCGGGAACTTACAGGAAAACTGTTTGATTAGGTAGCTGCATTGTGGTAGCTGTATCATGCCCGTCACAAGTCATAGTGTCAGTTAAATCTGGTGTGCTGACCAGCCATTTACTTCCCACCTGCTCTTCATGGGGTTCATTAACCTCCCTCTGCTCGTTAGTAGCTTTACACCCTTCATTGGTGAATCGTTTAGACACAGCCAATGGATAGCTTTGGTAGCCATACCCATCTCAAGATTTGGAACCGAATTCAATCTTGGATTGCCTTCTGGGTGAGCTATGAGCGATGGGGTTAATGTCACACACTCCTCTACTGAGAAGAGTGGAATCAAGTGGGTTGGGATTTGTGCCGTGGTTAGACTGGCTACAGTGGCACTAAACTCCCTTAACAGGTCTTGTGTCAACATTCTGGCCTGTTGCACACAAGCATAAACCCACTGTATAACACCAACAATCATGTCCACTGGTTGGGGAATAAGATTTAACCCTGTTGCATAGGAAATTGCCTGTAGGGTATTCCCTAAGCTTTCCAACTTTTGCTGCTGTCGATACAGTCTGTCACTACCCTCTGGCATCTCTGACCCCTGCCTTCTTGGGGCAGTCAGGGTGAGAGTGCCAGTAGCACACAAACCTACCAGAAATAGCAAATGCACAACAGTGGTGGCAGCAATCAGTCCTCCCAAAAGTCTTTTCGGGTGGCTGATCCCAGTCATCTCCTTCTGAGTGACTGTTGCCTTTCTAAGCTGGCGCAGCGTGTACATGGTGTCTTTCTCAGTATGCCCTGTGGCATCTTGGGCACCAACATCCTGGAAATCTGTGGAGATCTGACGCAGCTGCTGATGCTGCTCCTCCTTTTCCAGGGCATTTGCTTTTTCGATTTGTTCATGCCTGTGCTCTAGGAACCCTGCAGGGGGCGGTGCAGCGGTGGAGCATGCCTGACCCTCGGCTGAGTGGTCATCTGGAGCACCTGAGTGATCTGGGATTGTTACCCTATTCTCACTGTTCAGGTTCACCCTGCACACCTCCTGATTGAGGAATCCCTCTATCGGCATGTTTACAATCGTTCGCTGGGGGTAGGTGTAGGACACCTGCTCGCTCCCCCCTTCCCTCGCTAGGGGTTCAGGGAGCTGCCCCAGCAGTGGGATAGCTAGTTCACTGTCTTTGAACTTACTATCACTCACCAGGCCCATGTCAGTGCAGGCGGGGATTCTGACATCCCTCTTTGCGATGTCCTGCACTGGCAGGCGGGTGACTTTACCATCCAGCTCCAGTCTGGCTGAACCACTGTTGGTCAGACTCAAACTGACAGACTGAGCTGGTGGCTGTAAGAAAACCGGCTCGGCTTTCATTCCCTGTCCCTTCTGGGGGACTGGGTGTGTTGGCAACCCTGCCGTTGAGGCAGGAACAATCAGGTGAGTCTCACTCACTACCTGGTAGTTGTGAGAAATAATGTTACCTGACTGCAGGTTCCCTGGGTCACAGCAGAGGGAATCGGCATCTGGGATCAGGTGTGTCCACAGCGCAGTAGTCTCAGCGTCCAGCTGGACCTCCTGTCTAACCTGTGAATGTTGCACTAGGGGCACCTGGCGGTGGCCCTGTGACAGCTGCTCAAGCAGATCCTCACTAATAGAGGACCTGTCAGGGCTAAGGGTGAGGGCTACATCACCAACCTGCTCTCCTGCCATCTGGATCCCTTCCACCACTGCAGGGTGGTGTTCCTGACCCCTCTTGGGTGCCAGGGTGCACAGGGAAAGCTCCTTTTCATCGCCAGGTGGGGAGATCTGCTCCTCTTTAGGGACGTAAAAGGTGTGTGCTTTACCTGGTGGATCAGGCGGCTGCTTGGAGCACCGCTCCTGTGGCAGGGAGGCTGTTGAGACCTCGGCCGGGACACGACTTCCCTGTATATTCGGGGAACAAGGAAATATTTTTATTTCTTGTCCAGAGGGAACAGAAGGAATCTCCACATAGGCTTCTGTGTTCGGTGGGCACTGTGTGAGCACAGTCTGCCTCTTGGCCCCCCTTTCCTTCTGTACAGAAGACTTAGGAGCCTTGACCTGTTTCCACACTTTGCCTTTCTGGTGATCCACCAAAGGTTCCTCTCTGAGTCGCATGCCCTTTTCTTTTTCTACCCGTTTGAGCTTGCCGTGTGACATCAAACACCTTTCAACCTCAGTGTCAATCAGTGTCTCACTGGGTAAGACATCTCCCATGGCAGCCTTGAGGTAAAAGCTTCCTGCTTTTCCTCTCTGTTTTACTGCCTGCTCTGTGACTTCAGGGGTGGAGTCAGCACTCGCTTGGGAGTGGCTGACCTCATCCAGGCAGGAACTCTTCCGCTCAATCAGATAGACTGAGGGAGGGAGAGGGGGCGGGTCTCTGCCTCCTCCAGTGGAGAGTATCAGCTCATTCACGTTTCCGGCAGCCTTGGGGAGCGGTTGTCCCTGTCCTAATAAAGCTTGTTCAAGCCTGGCCAGGCGGGCGGCTACTGAATCCTTTTGTTCAGCTTTTTCTAGCCCTTTCCCTCCCCCGGTGTTCTCATGGCACTTAGGACGCTGGGTGCGGTCCTGTGTGAGTGCTTTGGAACGGGGCTTAGCCAGCTCAGGAGCCTGTGCTCCTTCGAGCAGGGGGGAATTAACCCTGCTGGCTCTGACGGCGAACACAGTCGCTTTAACAGCTTTTTTCTCAGAGCGACTTTGGACATCATACTCCCAGGCTTTCTGCACGAATCTCTTAATATCAGTCATTTTCATGGTGTGTGCATCTATATGCATCAAGATCATCTTTCTGACTGACGGGTGGAGATTCGCAATGAATAAACCCTTGAAATGTGTGTTCTCTTCGCAACCCTCATCATTTCGCCCTGCAAAATAAGTTCGTCTAAGTCTCTCGTAATATTCGCGAGGGGACTCTGCTCTCTCGTGCTTAATGTTAAGAGCGGCGGCTATCGCGGCAGTCGGGTCAATAAACGCACTGTATTCTTCGATAAGTGCTTGACAAAGCTGCTCAAAATCATTACAGACTTCTTTCATTTGCCTAGCCATCCACTCATGTACAGCTCTGCTGGTAGTTTTTCTAACCAGAAACACTTTCTCCTGTTCTGTGGCGTTTGGCAGGTACTGCAGGTTATACCTGAGGTCCTGAATATAACTCTCGATATTATTCTCTGACACTGCGGGGTCAAATCTCTCTATGTCCTTCGCTAGCTCTCTCAGAGAATGGAGATTTATTCTACTAGCTTCTCCGCTGACGGAGATATGGAAGAGATCGTGGTCAGACTTGTCGCTGCTAGAGAGAGTGCTTAATAGCGACTCGAATTCAGACCTTTTAGCAACCATCGTTAAACTTAAAGAGTATTACTTTTAAGTACGAAATTACAGTTTTACCACAGAAAACCACAAGATCAAGTATGCAATCAACCCGGTAGATCGCAAAAGATCACAAAACAATCAAGCACTGCTTAAAGAGCAAGGGGAACTTTTTTTTCTTTTCGGCTTTCAGCACACTGTATTGTCGTGTATGAAACCCGCGGCGTTTTATATGAATTATTCGCTTGGTTGACTCATTTCAGTCTTGCCACGCCCACCCAGGGACGCCAAATAAATGTAGTGATTCATAGCCGTTTCAGGGACGCCAAATATGTAATCATAGTGGCTCTCTGAAGGCACCAGTTCTGTAGGGTTTGGGCATTTACTGAGACAATTATTAATTGTAGCAGTAAATCACAAAGTTGATTCTTTTGGTGGCTTTAGAATCCAACCATGCGATATAACTCAAACAACGCACACCCACAGGTACTAATACACGAGGATACATTTATTAATACATAGAATATGCATATAAACCTAACAGATCTTATCGAGAGGGTTATCAGAATACAAAAGGTATATTCGGTCAGTTACAAAGAGTTACACATCAAGAGGACATACGTTCAGTATATCATTCATTAAGACCGTTTCGTAAAGTGAACTTGGTTACAACTTCTACATTAGATACTCAAACAAGTACATAACTCTTAGGAATTAAATTGATATCAACTGGTTGGGATAACAATTGAATTCTCGAGCTGTAATGCATTGAAGTTGAATACTCATCCAATCTCTGGGGATTCAGATCTCCTGCGGGCACAAAGAAACAGTTGCAGGCTGTTGCTGTCCAATCCGCGCTCTCTGGCTCGGTGCCAGGCTGTGATGTGCGGCTTGCGACGGTGCGCTGCTGATGCTCACTGTTGGCTTTAACTAGCAAAGTTTGTGCACAGGAGAAAAGATGACTGTGGGTCCCAGCAAGTCAGGAAGAGGACCAGTTCGTTATGATGAAGAGCTAGTTCTGAATAGTGATTCAGCTGTCCACAGTTCCGACCTGTTCACGAGGCCTGCTGCTGGTTACTCTCTGGCAACCTCCACTCTAGACTCTTAGAACAAAGGAAAGTTCTGGCACTCGGACACACTGGCCGTTCCGTGGTTGTCCGGGCTGAGTCTCAGGATGGTCAGGAGGCGCGCTGCGAGAATGTCCTGCCCTTGGGATTCTCCTTTGAATTCCTTCTGAATCTTGTCTGAATCTTGTTGAATCTCTCAGGCTCTCTGTGTTGCCTGTTTTTACCTGGAGGAACTTCAGCTCATTGATTGGCTGAAAGTTCCATGGGCATCAGAGTCCCACGTGGGTTACTCGGCCCTACCAGTCCCTGATTGGTTGATCAAGGTGAGATATGAGTCACTTAGTCCTGACACTTAGGAATGCAATCCAGATGTCCAACTCGCACTCCCTAGACAGATAGGCGCCAATGGGTGACCATTGATCATGATAGCCAGGCTTAGCTAAGTGCATCCCCCTTTGGGAGCTGTCCTTGGACCTTAAATCACCTTGCATGAATGGTTTCTCTGTGGCTGCACCACAGAGATGAACAGAGAAATGAGGCCTAATTTGGGAAAGCTCAGAAACACTTAATTCTGCATTATTATTAAGCCTCACCGCTACACCCCAGTCTGCTGAAAGTGTCAAAACGTGTTTTTCAGCAGAAATAAACATGTTTCTGCAAGTTTGGTCAACCCCATGTAAGTTATGGGGCAGTAACAGCACTCTTTTCAAAACGTGTTTTTCAGCCCGAAATAAACGCGTTTTTTCAGACAACTGAATCCCCTTGTAACTGCAAGGCTCAGAAGAGCCCACACACTCAGCTCTTAACCCCAGTGTGCAGAAAGTGTCAAAACGTGTTTTTCAGCAAAAATAAACATGTTTCTGCAAGTTTGGTCAACCCCATGTAAGTTATGGGGCAGTAATAACACACCTTTCAAAACGTGTTTTTCAGCCCGAAATAAACGCCTTTTTTCAGACAACTGAATCCCCATGTAACTACAAGGCTCAGAAGAGCCCACACACTCAGCTCTTAACCCCAGTCTGCTGAAAGTGTCAAAACGTGTTTTTCAGCAGAAATAAACATGTTTCTGCAAGTTTGGTCAACCCCATGTAAGTTATGGGGCAGTAACAGCACTCTTTTCAAAACGTGTTTTTCAGCCCGAAATAAACGCGTTTTTTCAGACAACTGAATCCCCTTGTAACTGCAAGGCTCAGAAGAGCCCACACACTCAGCTCTTAACCCCAGTGTGCAGAAAGTGTCAAAACGTGTTTTTCAGCAAAAATAAACATGTTTCTGCAAGTTTGGTCAACCCCATGTAAGTTATGGGGCAGTAACAGCACTCTTTTCAAAACGTGTTTTTCAGCCCGAAATAAACACGTTTTTTCAGACAACTGAATCCCCATGTAACATCAAGGCTCAGAAGAGCCCACACACTCAGCTCTTAACCCCAGTCTGCTGAAAGTGTCAAAACGTGTTTTTCAGCAGAAATAAACATGTTTCTGCAAGTTTGGTCAACCCCATGTAAGTTATGGGGCAGTAACAGCACACTTTTCAAAACGTGTTTTTCAGCCCGAAATAAACACGTTTTTTCAGACAACTGAATCCCCATGTAACATCAAGGCTCAGAAGAGCCCACACACTCAGCTCTTAACCCCAGTCTGCTGAAAGTGTCAAAACGTGTTTTTCAGCAGAAATAAACATGTTTCTGCAAGTTTGGTCAACCCCATGTAAGTTATGGGGCAGTAATAACACACCTTTCAAAACGTGTTTTTCAGCCCGAAATAAACACGTTTTTTTAGTCAACTGAATCCCCATGTAACAACAAGGCTCAGAAGAGCCCACACACTCAGCTCTTAACCCCAGTGTGCAGAAAGTGTCAAAACGTGTTTTTCAGCAAAAATAAACATGTTTCTGCAACTTTGGTCAACCCCATGTAAGTTATGGGGCAGTAATAGCACACTTTTCAAAACGTGTTTTTCAGCCCGAAATAAACGCCTTTTTTCAGACAACTGAATCCCCTTGTAACTGCAAGGCTCAGAAGAGCCCACACACTCAGCTCTTAACCCCAGTGTGCAGAAAGTGTCAAAACGTGTTTTTCAGCAAAAATAAACATGTTTCGTCAACCCCATGTAAGTTATGGGGCAGTAATAACACACCTTTCAAAACGTGTTTTTCAGCCCGAGATAAACACGTTTTTTCAGACAACTGAATCCCCATGTAACATCAAGGCTCAGAAGAGCCCACACACTCAGCTCTTAACCCCAGTCTGCTGAAAGTGTCAAAACGTGTTTTTCAGCAGAAATAAACATGTTTCTGCAAGTTTGGTCAACCCCATGTAAGTTATGGGGCAGTAACAGCACTCTTTTCAAAACGTGTTTTTCAGCCCGAAATAAACGCGTTTTTTCGGACAACTGAATCCCCTTGTAACTTCAAGGCTCAGAAGAGCCCACACACTCAGCTCTTAACCCCAGTGTGCAGAAAGTGTCAAAACGTGTTTTTCAGCAAAAATAAACATGTTTCTGCAAGTTTGGTCAACCCCATGTAAGTTATGGGGCAGTAACAGCACACTTTTCAAAACCTGTTTTTCAGCCCGAAATAAACACGTTTTTTCAGACAACTGAATCCCCATGTAACATCAAGGCTCAGAAGAGCCCACACACTCAGCTCTTAACCCCAGTCTGCTGAAAGTGTCAAAACGTGTTTTTCAGCAGAAATAAACATGTTTCTGCAAGTTTGGTCAACCCCATGTAAGTTATGGGGCAGTAACAGCACTCTTTTCAAAACGTGTTTTTCAGCCCGAAATAAACGCGTTTTTTCGGACAACTGAATCCCCTTGTAACTTCAAGGCTCAGAAGAGCCCACACACTCAGCTCTTAACCCCAGTGTGCAGAAAGTGTCAAAACGTGTTTTTCAGCAAAAATAAACATGTTTCTGCAAGTTTGGTCAACCCCATGTAAGTTATGGGGCAGTAACAGCACACTTTTCAAAACCTGTTTTTCAGCCCGAAATAAACACGTTTTTTCAGACAACTGAATCCCCATGTAACATCAAGGCTCAGAAGAGCCCACACACTCAGCTCTTAACCCCAGTGTGCAGAAAGTGTCAATACGTGTTTTTCAGCAAAAATAAACATGTTTCTGCAAGTTTGGTCAACCCCATGTAAGTTATGGGTCAGTAACAGCACTCTTTTCAAAACGTGTTTTTCAGCCCGAAATAAACGCGTTTTTTCAGACAACTGAATCCCCATGTAACTACAAGGCTCAGAAGAGCCCACACACTCAGCTCTTAACCCCAGTGTGCAGAAAGTGTCAAAACGTGTTTTTCAGCAAAAATAAACATGTTTCTGCAAGTTTGGTCAACCCCATGTAAGTTATGGGGCAGTAACAGCACACTTTTCAAAACGTGTTTTTCAGCCCGAAATAAACACGTTTTTTCAGACAACTGAATCCCCATGTAACATCAAGGCTCAGAAGAGCCCACACACTCAGCTCTTAACCCCAGTCTGCTGAAAGTGTCAAAACGTGTTTTTCAGCAGAAATAAACATGTTTCTGCAAGTTTGGTCAACCCCATGTAAGTTATGGGGCAGTAACAGCACACTTTTCAAAACGTGTTTTTCAGCCCGAAATAAACGCGTTTTTTCAGACAACTGAATCCCCTTGTAACTGCAAGGCTCAGAAGAGCCCACACACTCAGCTCTTAACCCCAGTGTGCAGAAAGTGTCAAAACGTGTTTTTCAGCAAAAATAAACATGTTTCTGCAAGTTTGGTCAACCCCATGTAAGTTATGGGGCAGTAACAGCACACTTTTCAAAACGTGTTTTTCAGCCCGAAATAAACACGTTTTTTCAGACAACTGAATCCCCATGTAACATCAAGGCTCAGAAGAGCCCACACACTCAGCTCTTAACCCCAGTCTGCTGAAAGTGTCAAAACGTGTTTTTCAGCAAAAATAAACATGTTTCTGCAAGTTTGGTCAACCCCATGTAAGTTATGGGGCAGTAACAGCACTCTTTTCAAAACGTGTTTTTCAGCCCGAAATAAACGCGTTTTTTCAGACAACTGAATCCCCTTGTAACTGCAAGGCTCAGAAGAGGCCACACACTCAGCTCTTAACCCCAGTGTGCAGAAAGTGTCAAAACATGTTTTTCAGCAAAAATAAACATGTTTCTGCAAGTTTGGTCAACCCCATGTAAGTTATGGGGCAGTAATAACACACCTTTCAAAACGTGTTTTTCAGCCCGAAATAAACACGTTTTTTCAGTCAACTGAATCCCCATGTAACAACAAGGCTCAGAAGAGCCCACACACTCAGCTCTTAACCCCAGTGTGCAGAAAGTGTCAAAACATGTTTTTCAGCAAAAATAAACATGTTTCTGCAAGTTTGGTCAACCCCATGTAAGTTATGGGGCAGTAATAACACACCTTTCAAAACGTGTTTTTCAGCCCGAAATAAACACGTTTTTTCAGTCAACGGAATCCCCATGTAACTACAAGGCTCAGAAGAGCCCACACACTCAGCTCTTAACCCCAGTGTGCAGAAAGTGTCAAAACGTGTTTTTCAGCAAAAATAAACATGTTTCTGCAAGTTTGGTCAACCCCATGTAAGTTATGGGGCAGTAACAGCACACTTTTCAAAACGTGTTTTTCAGCCCGAAATAAACACGTTTTTTCAGACAACTGAATCCCCATGTAACATCAAGGCTCAGAAGAGCCCACACACTCAGCTCTTAACCCCAGTCTGCTGAAAGTGTCAAAACGTGTTTTTCAGCAGAAATAAACATGTTTCTGCAAGTTTGGTCAACCCCATGTAAGTTATGGGGCAGTAACAGCACTCTTTTCAAAACGTGTTTTTCAGCCCGAAATAAACGCGTTTTTTCAGACAACTGAATCCCCTTGTAACTGCAAGGCTCAGAAGAGCCCACACACTCAGCTCTTAACCCCAGTGTGCAGAAAGTGTCAAAACGTGTTTTTCAGCAAAAATAAACATGTTTCTGCAAGTTTGGTCAACCCCATGTAAGTTATGGGGCAGTAACAGCACACTTTTCAAAACGTGTTTTTCAGCCCGAAATAAACACGTTTTTTCAGACAACTGAATCCCCATGTAACATCAAGGCTCAGAAGAGCCCACACACTCAGCTCTTAACCCCAGTCTGCTGAAAGTGTCAAAACGTGTTTTTCAGCAGAAATAAACATGTTTCTGCAAGTTTGGTCAACCCCATGTAAGTTATGGGGCAGTAACAGCACACTTTTCAAAACGTGTTTTTCATCCCGAAATAAACGCCTTTTTTCAGACAACTGAATCCCCATGTAACTACAAGGCTCAGAAGAGCCCACACACTCAGCTCTTAACCCCAGTGTGCAGAAAGTGTCAAAACGTGTTTTTCAGCAAAAATAAACATGTTTCTGCAAGTTTGGTCAACCCCATGTAAGTTATGGGGCAGTAATAGCACACTTTTCAAAACGTGTTTTTCAGCCCGAAATAAACGCCTTTTTTCAGACAACGGAATCCCCATGTAACTACAAGGCTCAGAAGAGCCCACACACTCAGCTCTTAACCCCAGTGTGCAGAAAGTGTCAAAACGTGTTTTTCAGCAAAAATAAACATGTTTCTGCAAGTTTGGTCAACCCCATGTAAGTTATGGGGCAGTAACAGCACACTTTTCAAAACGTGTTTTTCAGCCCGAAATAAACACGTTTTTTCAGACAACTGAATCCCCATGTAACATCAAGGCTCAGAAGAGCCCACACACTCAGCTCTTAACCCCAGTCTGCTGAAAGTGTCAAAACGTGTTTTTCAGCAGAAATAAACATGTTTCTGCAAGTTTGGTCAACCCCATGTAAGTTATGGGGCAGTAACAGCACTCTTTTCAAAACGTGTTTTTCAGCCCGAAATAAACGCGTTTTTTCAGACAACTGAATCCCCTTGTAACTGCAAGGCTCAGAAGAGCCCACACACTCAGCTCTTAACCCCAGTGTGCAGAAAGTGTCAAAACGTGTTTTTCAGCAAAAATAAACATGTTTCTGCAAGTTTGGTCAACCCCATGTAAGTTATGGGGCAGTAATAACACACCTTTCAAAACGTGTTTTTCAGCCCGAAATAAACGCCTTTTTTCAGACAACTGAATCCCCATGTAACTACAAGGCTCAGAAGAGCCCACACACTCAGCTCTTAACCCCAGTCTGCTGAAAGTGTCAAAACGTGTTTTTCAGCAGAAATAAACATGTTTCTGCAAGTTTGGTCAACCCCATGTAAGTTATGGGGCAGTAACAGCACTCTTTTCAAAACGTGTTTTTCAGCCCGAAATAAACGCGTTTTTTCAGACAACTGAATCCCCTTGTAACTGCAAGGCTCAGAAGAGCCCACACACTCAGCTCTTAACCCCAGTGTGCAGAAAGTGTCAAAACGTGTTTTTCAGCAAAAATAAACATGTTTCTGCAAGTTTGGTCAACCCCATGTAAGTTATGGGGCAGTAACAGCACTCTTTTCAAAACGTGTTTTTCAGCCCGAAATAAACACGTTTTTTCAGACAACTGAATCCCCATGTAACATCAAGGCTCAGAAGAGCCCACACACTCAGCTCTTAACCCCAGTCTGCTGAAAGTGTCAAAACGTGTTTTTCAGCAGAAATAAACATGTTTCTGCAAGTTTGGTCAACCCCATGTAAGTTATGGGGCAGTAACAGCACACTTTTCAATACGTGTTTTTCAGCCCGAAATAAACACGTTTTTTCAGACAACTGAATCCCCATGTAACATCAAGGCTCAGAAGAGCCCACACACTCAGCTCTTAACCCCAGTCTGCTGAAAGTGTCAAAACGTGTTTTTCAGCAGAAATAAACATGTTTCTGCAAGTTTGGTCAACCCCATGTAAGTTATGGGGCAGTAATAACACACCTTTCAAAACGTGTTTTTCAGCCCGAAATAAACACGTTTTTTTAGTCAACTGAATCCCCATGTAACAACAAGGCTCAGAAGAGCCCACACACTCAGCTCTTAACCCCAGTGTGCAGAAAGTGTCAAAACGTGTTTTTCAGCAAAAATAAACATGTTTCTGCAACTTTGGTCAACCCCATGTAAGTTATGGGGCAGTAATAGCACACTTTTCAAAACGTGTTTTTCAGCCCGAAATAAACGCCTTTTTTCAGACAACTGAATCCCCTTGTAACTGCAAGGCTCAGAAGAGCCCACACACTCAGCTCTTAACCCCAGTGTGCAGAAATTGTCAAAACGTGTTTTTCAGCAAAAATAAACATGTTTCTGCAAGTTTGGTAAACCCCATGTAAGTTATGGGGCAGTAACAGCACACTTTTCAAAACGTGTTTTTCAGCCCGAAATAAACACGTTTTTTCAGACAACTGAATCCCCATGTAACATCAAGGCTCAGAAGAGCCCACACACTCAGCTCTTAACCCCAGTCTGCTGAAAGTGTCAAAACGTGTTTTTCAGCAGAAATAAACATGTTTCTGCAAGTTTGGTCAACCGTATGTAAGTTATGGGGCAGTAATAACACACCTTTCAAAACGTGTTTTTCAGCCCGAAATAAACGCGTTTTTTCAGACAACTGAATCCCCTTGTAACTGCAAGGCTCAGAAGAGCCCACACACTCAGCTCTTAACCCCAGTGTGCAGAAAGTGTCAAAACGTGTTTTTCAGCAAAAATAAACATGTTTCGTCAACCCCATGTAAGTTATGGGGCAGTAATAACACACCTTTCAAAACGTGTTTTTCAGCCCGAGATAAACACGTTTTTTCAGACAACTGAATCCCCATGTAACATCAAGGCTCAGAAGAGCCCACACACTCAGCTCTTAACCCCAGTCTGCTGAAAGTGTCAAAACGTGTTTTTCAGCAGAAATAAACATGTTTC
Source organism: Lepisosteus platostomus (assembly GCF_059453375.1). Taxonomy (NCBI): domain Eukaryota; kingdom Metazoa; phylum Chordata; class Actinopteri; order Semionotiformes; family Lepisosteidae; genus Lepisosteus; species Lepisosteus platostomus. The sequence goes on from NC_142612.1 coordinate 36,996,158, forward strand.
TGCAAGTTTGGTCAACCCCATGTAAGTTATGGGGCAGTAACAGCACTCTTTTCAAAACGTGTTTTTCAGCCCGAAATAAACGCGTTTTTTCGGACAACTGAATCCCCTTGTAACTTCAAGGCTCAGAAGAGCCCACACACTCAGCTCTTAACCCCAGTGTGCAGAAAGTGTCAAAACGTGTTTTTCAGCAAAAATAAACATGTTTCTGCAAGTTTGGTCAACCCCATGTAAGTTATGGGGCAGTAACAGCACACTTTTCAAAACCTGTTTTTCAGCCCGAAATAAACACGTTTTTTCAGACAACTGAATCCCCATGTAACATCAAGGCTCAGAAGAGCCCACACACTCAGCTCTTAACCCCAGTGTGCAGAAAGTGTCAATACGTGTTTTTCAGCAAAAATAAACATGTTTCTGCAAGTTTGGTCAACCCCATGTAAGTTATGGGGCAGTAATAACACACCTTTCAAAACGTGTTTTTCAGCCCGAAATAAACACGTTTTTTCAGTCAACTGAATCCCCATGTAACAACAAGGCTCAGAAGAGCCCACACACTCAGCCCTTATCCCCAGTGTGCAGAAAGTGTCAAAACGTGTTTTTCAGCAAAAATAAACATGTTTCTGCAAGTTCGGTCAACCCCATTTAAGTTATGGGGCAGTAACAGCACACTTTTCAAAACGTGTTTTTCAGCCCGAAATAAACGCGTTTTTTTCAGACAACTGAATCCCCATGTAACTACAAGGCTCAGAAGAGCCCACACACTCAGCTCTTAACCCCAGTCTGCTGAAAGTGTCAAAACGTGTTTTTCAGCAGAAATAAACATGTTTCTGCAAGTTTGGTCAACCCCATGTAAGTTATGGGGGAGTAACAGCACTCTTTTCAAAACGTGTTTTTCAGCCCGAAATAAACGCGTTTTTTCAGACAACTGAATCCCCATGTAACTACAAGGCTCAGAAGAGCCCACACACTCAGCTCTTAACCCCAGTGTGCAGAAAGTGTCAAAACGTGTTTTTCAGCAAAAATAAACATGTTTCTGCATGTTTGGTCAACCCCATGTAAGTTATGGGGCAGTAACAGCACACTTTTCAAAACGTGTTTTTCAGCCCGAAATAAACACGTTTTTTCAGACAACTGAATCCCCATGTAACATCAAGGCTCAGAAGAGCCCACACACTCAGCTCTTAACCCCAGTCTGCTGAAAGTGTCAAAACGTGTTTTTCAGCAGAAATAAACATGTTTCTGCAAGTTTGGTCAACCCCATGTAAGTTATGGGGCAGTAACAGCACACTTTTCAAAACGTGTTTTTCAGCCCGAAATAAACGCGTTTTTTCAGACAACTGAATCCCCTTGTAACTGCAAGGCTCAGAAGAGCCCACACACTCAGCTCTTAACCCCAGTGTGCAGAAAGTGTCAAAACGTGTTTTTCAGCAAAAATAAACATGTTTCTGCAAGTTTGGTCAACCCCATGTAAGTTATGGGGCAGTAACAGCACACTTTTCAAAACGTGTTTTTCAGCCCGAAATAAACACGTTTTTTCAGACAACTGAATCCCCATGTAACATCAAGGCTCAGAAGAGCCCACACACTCAGCTCTTAACCCCAGTCTGCTGAAAGTGTCAAAACGTGTTTTTCAGCAGAAATAAACATGTTTCTGCAAGTTTGGTCAACCCCATGTAAGTTATGGGGCAGTAACAGCACACTTTTCAAAACGTGTTTTTCATCCCGAAATAAACGCCTTTTTTCAGACAACTGAATCCCCATGTAACTACAAGGCTCAGAAGAGCCCACACACTCAGCTCTTAACCCCAGTCTGCTGAAAGTGTCAAAACGTGTTTTTTCAGCAGAAATAAACATGTTTCTGCAAGTTTGGTCAACCCCATGTAAGTTATGGGGCAGTAACAGCACACTTTTCAAAACGTGTTTTTCAGCCCGAAATAAACGCCTTTTTTCAGACAACTGAATCCCCATGTAACTACAAGGCTCAGAAGAGCCCACACACTCAGCTCTTAACCCCAGTGTGCAGAAAGTGTCAAAACGTGTTTTTCAGCAAAAATAAACATGTTTCTGCAAGTTTGGTCAACCCCATGTAAGTTATGGGGCAGTAACAGCACACTTTTCAAAACGTGTTTTTCAGCCCGAAATAAACACGTTTTTTCAGACAACTGAATCCCCATGTAACATCAAGGCTCAGAAGAGCCCACACACTCAGCTCTTAACCCCAGTCTGCTGAAAGTGTCAAAACGTGTTTTTCAGCAAAAATAAACATGTTTCTGCAAGTTTGGTCAACCCCATGTAAGTTATGGGGCAGTAACAGCACTCTTTTCAAAACGTGTTTTTCAGCCCGAAATAAACGCGTTTTTTCAGACAACTGAATCCCCTTGTAACTGCAAGGCTCAGAAGAGCCCACACACTCAGCTCTTAACCCCAGTGTGCAGAAAGTGTCAAAACATGTTTTTCAGCAAAAATAAACATGTTTCTGCAAGTTTGGTCAACCCCATGTAAGTTATGGGGCAGTAATAACACACCTTTCAAAACGTGTTTTTCAGCCCGAAATAAACACGTTTTTTCAGTCAACTGAATCCCCATGTAACAACAAGGCTCAGAAGAGCCCACACACTCAGCTCTTAACCCCAGTGTGCAGAAAGTGTCAAAACATGTTTTTCAGCAAAAATAAACATGTTTCTGCAAGTTTGGTCAACCCCATGTAAGTTATGGGGCAGTAATAACACACCTTTCAAAACGTGTTTTTCAGCCCGAAATAAACACGTTTTTTCAGTCAACTGAATCCCCATGTAACAACAAGGCTCAGAAGAGCCCACACACTCAGCTCTTAACCCCAGTGTGCAGAAAGTGTCAAAACGTGTTTTTCAGCAAAAATAAACATGTTTCTGCAAGTTTGGTCAACCCCATGTAAGTTATGGGGCAGTAATAGCACACTTTTCAAAACGTGTTTTTCAGCCCGAAATAAACGCCTTTTTTCAGACAACGGAATCCCCATGTAACTACAAGGCTCAGAAGAGCCCACACACTCAGCTCTTAACCCCAGTGTGCAGAAAGTGTCAAAACGTGTTTTTCAGCAAAAATAAACATGTTTCTGCAAGTTTGGTCAACCCCATGTAAGTTATGGGGCAGTAACAGCACACTTTTCAAAACGTGTTTTTCAGCCCGAAATAAACACGTTTTTTCAGACAACTGAATCCCCATGTAACATCAAGGCTCAGAAGAGCCCACACACTCAGCTCTTAACCCCAGTCTGCTGAAAGTGTCAAAACGTGTTTTTCAGCAGAAATAAACATGTTTCTGCAAGTTTGGTCAACCCCATGTAAGTTATGGGGCAGTAACAGCACACTTTTCAAAACGTGTTTTTCATCCCGAAATAAACGCCTTTTTTCAGACAACTGAATCCCCATGTAACTACAAGGCTCAGAAGAGCCCACACACTCAGCTCTTAACCCCAGTCTGCTGAAAGTGTCAAAACGTGTTTTTTCAGCAGAAATAAACATGTTTCTGCAAGTTTGGTCAACCCCATGTAAGTTATGGGGCAGTAACAGCACTCTTTTCAAAACGTGTTTTTCAGCCCGAAATAAACGCGTTTTTTCAGACAACTGAATCCCCTTGTAACTGCAAGGCTCAGAAGAGCCCACACACTCAGCTCTTAACCCCAGTGTGCAGAAAGTGTCAAAACGTGTTTTTCAGCAAAAATAAACATGTTTCTGCAAGTTTGGTCAACCCCATGTAAGTTATGGGGCAGTAACAGCACACTTTTCAAAACGTGTTTTTCAGCCCGAAATAAACACGTTTTTTCAGACAACTGAATCCCCATGTAACATCAAGGCTCGGAAGAGCCCACACACTCAGCTCTTAACCCCAGTCTGCTGAAAGTGTCAAAACGTGTTTTTCAGCAGAAATAAACATGTTTCTGCAAGTTTGGTCAACCCCATGTAAGTTATGGGGCAGTAACAGCACACTTTTCAAAACGTGTTTTTCAGCCCGAAATAAACGCCTTTTTTCAGACAACTGAATCCCCATGTAACTACAAGGCTCAGAAGAGCCCACACACTCAGCTCTTAACCCCAGTGTGCAGAAAGTGTCAAAACGTGTTTTTCAGCAAAAATAAACATGTTTCTGCAAGTTTGGTCAACCCCATGTAAGTTATGGGGCAGTAACAGCACACTTTTCAAAACGTGTTTTTCAGCCCGAAATAAACACGTTTTTTCAGACAACTGAATCCCCATGTAACATCAAGGCTCAGAAGAGCCCACACACTCAGCTCTTAACCCCAGTCTGCTGAAAGTGTCAAAACGTGTTTTTCAGCAAAAATAAACATGTTTCTGCAAGTTTGGTCAACCCCATGTAAGTTATGGGGCAGTAACAGCACTCTTTTCAAAACGTGTTTTTCAGCCCGAAATAAACGCGTTTTTTCAGACAACTGAATCCCCTTGTAACTACAAGGCTCAGAAGAGCCCACACACTCAGCTCTTAACCCCAGTGTGCAGAAAGTGTCAAAACATGTTTTTCAGCAAAAATAAACATGTTTCTGCAAGTTTGGTCAACCCCATGTAAGTTATGGGGCAGTAATAACACACCTTTCAAAACGTGTTTTTCAGCCCGAAATAAACACGTTTTTTCAGACAACTGAATCCCCATGTAACATCAAGGCTCAGAAGAGCCCACACACTCAGCTCTTAACCCCAGTCTGCTGAAAGTGTCAAAACGTGTTTTTCAGCAGAAATAAACATGTTTCTGCAAGTTTGGTCAACCCCATGTAAGTTATGGGGCAGTAACAGCACTCTTTTCAAAACGTGTTTTTCAGCCCGAAATAAACGCGTTTTTTCAGACAACTGAATCCCCTTGTAACTGCAAGGCTCAGAAGAGCCCACACACTCAGCTCTTAACCCCAGTGTGCAGAAAGTGTCAAAACGTGTTTTTCAGCAAAAATAAACATGTTTCTGCAAGTTTGGTCAACCCCATGTAAGTTATGGGGCAGTAATAACACACCTTTCAAAACGTGTTTTTCAGCCCGAAATAAACGCCTTTTTTCAGACAACTGAATCCCCATGTAACTACAAGGCTCAGAAGAGCCCACACACTCAGCTCTTAACCCCAGTCTGCTGAAAGTGTCAAAACGTGTTTTTCAGCAGAAATAAACATGTTTCTGCAAGTTTGGTCAACCCCATGTAAGTTATGGGGCAGTAACAGCACTCTTTTCAAAACGTGTTTTTCAGCCCGAAATAAACGCGTTTTTTCAGACAACTGAATCCCCTTGTAACTGCAAGGCTCAGAAGAGCCCACACACTCAGCTCTTAACCCCAGTGTGCAGAAAGTGTCAAAACGTGTTTTTCAGCAAAAATAAACATGTTTCTGCAAGTTTGGTCAACCCCATGTAAGTTATGGGGCAGTAACAGCACTCTTTTCAAAACGTGTTTTTCAGCCCGAAATAAACACGTTTTTTCAGACAACTGAATCCCCATGTAACATCAAGGCTCAGAAGAGCCCACACACTCAGCTCTTAACCCCAGTCTGCTGAAAGTGTCAAAACGTGTTTTTCAGCAGAAATAAACATGTTTCTGCAAGTTTGGTCAACCCCATGTAAGTTATGGGGCAGTAACAGCACACTTTTCAATACGTGTTTTTCAGCCCGAAATAAACACGTTTTTTCAGACAACTGAATCCCCATGTAACATCAAGGCTCAGAAGAGCCCACACACTCAGCTCTTAACCCCAGTCTGCTGAAAGTGTCAAAACGTGTTTTTCAGCAGAAATAAACATGTTTCTGCAAGTTTGGTCAACCCCATGTAAGTTATGGGGCAGTAATAACACACCTTTCAAAACGTGTTTTTCAGCCCGAAATAAACACGTTTTTTTAGTCAACTGAATCCCCATGTAACAACAAGGCTCAGAAGAGCCCACACACTCAGCTCTTAACCCCAGTGTGCAGAAAGTGTCAAAACGTGTTTTTCAGCAAAAATAAACATGTTTCTGCAACTTTGGTCAACCCCATGTAAGTTATGGGGCAGTAATAGCACACTTTTCAAAACGTGTTTTTCAGCCCGAAATAAACGCCTTTTTTCAGACAACTGAATCCCCTTGTAACTGCAAGGCTCAGAAGAGCCCACACACTCAGCTCTTAACCCCAGTGTGCAGAAATTGTCAAAACGTGTTTTTCAGCAAAAATAAACATGTTTCTGCAAGTTTGGTAAACCCCATGTAAGTTATGGGGCAGTAACAGCACACTTTTCAAAACGTGTTTTTCAGCCCGAAATAAACACGTTTTTTCAGACAACTGAATCCCCATGTAACATCAAGGCTCAGAAGAGCCCACACACTCAGCTCTTAACCCCAGTCTGCTGAAAGTGTCAAAACGTGTTTTTCAGCAGAAATAAACATGTTTCTGCAAGTTTGGTCAACCGTATGTAAGTTATGGGGCAGTAATAACACACCTTTCAAAACGTGTTTTTCAGCCCGAAATAAACGCGTTTTTTCAGACAACTGAATCCCCTTGTAACTGCAAGGCTCAGAAGAGCCCACACACTCAGCTCTTAACCCCAGTGTGCAGAAAGTGTCAAAACGTGTTTTTCAGCAAAAATAAACATGTTTCGTCAACCCCATGTAAGTTATGGGGCAGTAATAACACACCTTTCAAAACGTGTTTTTCAGCCCGAGATAAACACGTTTTTTCAGACAACTGAATCCCCATGTAACATCAAGGCTCAGAAGAGCCCACACACTCAGCTCTTAACCCCAGTCTGCTGAAAGTGTCAAAACGTGTTTTTCAGCAGAAATAAACATGTTTCTGCAAGTTTGGTCAACCCCATGTAAGTTATGGGGCAGTAACAGCACTCTTTTCAAAACGTGTTTTTCAGCCCGAAATAAACGCGTTTTTTCGGACAACTGAATCCCCTTGTAACTTCAAGGCTCAGAAGAGCCCACACACTCAGCTCTTAACCCCAGTGTGCAGAAAGTGTCAAAACGTGTTTTTCAGCAAAAATAAACATGTTTCTGCAAGTTTGGTCAACCCCATGTAAGTTATGGGGCAGTAACAGCACACTTTTCAAAACCTGTTTTTCAGCCCGAAATAAACACGTTTTTTCAGACAACTGAATCCCCATGTAACATCAAGGCTCAGAAGAGCCCACACACTCAGCTCTTAACCCCAGTGTGCAGAAAGTGTCAATACGTGTTTTTCAGCAAAAATAAACATGTTTCTGCAAGTTTGGTCAACCCCATGTAAGTTATGGGGCAGTAATAACACACCTTTCAAAACGTGTTTTTCAGCCCGAAATAAACACGTTTTTTCAGTCAACTGAATCCCCATGTAACAACAAGGCTCAGAAGAGCCCACACACTCAGCCCTTATCCCCAGTGTGCAGAAAGTGTCAAAACGTGTTTTTCAGCAAAAATAAACATGTTTCTGCAAGTTCGGTCAACCCCATTTAAGTTATGGGGCAGTAACAGCACACTTTTCAAAACGTGTTTTTCAGCCCGAAATAAACGCGTTTTTTTCAGACAACTGAATCCCCATGTAACTACAAGGCTCAGAAGAGCCCACACACTCAGCTCTTAACCCCAGTCTGCTGAAAGTGTCAAAACGTGTTTTTCAGCAGAAATAAACATGTTTCTGCAAGTTTGGTCAACCCCATGTAAGTTATGGGGGAGTAACAGCACTCTTTTCAAAACGTGTTTTTCAGCCCGAAATAAACGCGTTTTTTCAGACAACTGAATCCCCATGTAACTACAAGGCTCAGAAGAGCCCACACACTCAGCTCTTAACCCCAGTGTGCAGAAAGTGTCAAAACGTGTTTTTCAGCAAAAATAAACATGTTTCTGCAAGTTTGGTCAACCCCATGTAAGTTATGGGGCAGTAACAGCACACTTTTCAAAACGTGTTTTTCAGCCCGAAATAAACACGTTTTTTCAGACAACTGAATCCCCATGTAACATCAAGGCTCAGAAGAGCCCACACACTCAGCTCTTAACCCCAGTCTGCTGAAAGTGTCAAAACGTGTTTTTCAGCAGAAATAAACATGTTTCTGCAAGTTTGGTCAACCCCATGTAAGTTATGGGGCAGTAACAGCACACTTTTCAAAACGTGTTTTTCAGCCCGAAATAAACGCGTTTTTTCAGACAACTGAATCCCCTTGTAACTGCAAGGCTCAGAAGAGCCCACACACTCAGCTCTTAACCCCAGTGTGCAGAAAGTGTCAAAACGTGTTTTTCAGCAAAAATAAACATGTTTCTGCAAGTTTGGTCAACCCCATGTAAGTTATGGGGCAGTAACAGCACACTTTTCAAAACGTGTTTTTCAGCCCGAAATAAACACGTTTTTTCAGACAACTGAATCCCCATGTAACATCAAGGCTCAGAAGAGCCCACACACTCAGCTCTTAACCCCAGTCTGCTGAAAGTGTCAAAACGTGTTTTTCAGCAGAAATAAACATGTTTCTGCAAGTTTGGTCAACCCCATGTAAGTTATGGGGCAGTAACAGCACACTTTTCAAAACGTGTTTTTCATCCCGAAATAAACGCCTTTTTTCAGACAACTGAATCCCCATGTAACTACAAGGCTCAGAAGAGCCCACACACTCAGCTCTTAACCCCAGTCTGCTGAAAGTGTCAAAACGTGTTTTTTCAGCAGAAATAAACATGTTTCTGCAAGTTTGGTCAACCCCATGTAAGTTATGGGGCAGTAACAGCACACTTTTCAAAACGTGTTTTTCAGCCCGAAATAAACGCCTTTTTTCAGACAACTGAATCCCCATGTAACTACAAGGCTCAGAAGAGCCCACACACTCAGCTCTTAACCCCAGTGTGCAGAAAGTGTCAAAACGTGTTTTTCAGCAAAAATAAACATGTTTCTGCAAGTTTGGTCAACCCCATGTAAGTTATGGGGCAGTAACAGCACACTTTTCAAAACGTGTTTTTCAGCCCGAAATAAACACGTTTTTTCAGACAACTGAATCCCCATGTAACATCAAGGCTCAGAAGAGCCCACACACTCAGCTCTTAACCCCAGTCTGCTGAAAGTGTCAAAACGTGTTTTTCAGCAAAAATAAACATGTTTCTGCAAGTTTGGTCAACCCCATGTAAGTTATGGGGCAGTAACAGCACTCTTTTCAAAACGTGTTTTTCAGCCCGAAATAAACGCGTTTTTTCAGACAACTGAATCCCCTTGTAACTGCAAGGCTCAGAAGAGCCCACACACTCAGCTCTTAACCCCAGTGTGCAGAAAGTGTCAAAACATGTTTTTCAGCAAAAATAAACATGTTTCTGCAAGTTTGGTCAACCCCATGTAAGTTATGGGGCAGTAATAACACACCTTTCAAAACGTGTTTTTCAGCCCGAAATAAACACGTTTTTTCAGTCAACTGAATCCCCATGTAACAACAAGGCTCAGAAGAGCCCACACACTCAGCTCTTAACCCCAGTGTGCAGAAAGTGTCAAAACATGTTTTTCAGCAAAAATAAACATGTTTCTGCAAGTTTGGTCAACCCCATGTAAGTTATGGGGCAGTAATAACACACCTTTCAAAACGTGTTTTTCAGCCCGAAATAAACACGTTTTTTCAGTCAACTGAATCCCCATGTAACAACAAGGCTCAGAAGAGCCCACACACTCAGCTCTTAACCCCAGTGTGCAGAAAGTGTCAAAACGTGTTTTTCAGCAAAAATAAACATGTTTCTGCAAGTTTGGTCAACCCCATGTAAGTTATGGGGCAGTAATAGCACACTTTTCAAAACGTGTTTTTCAGCCCGAAATAAACGCCTTTTTTCAGACAACGGAATCCCCATGTAACTACAAGGCTCAGAAGAGCCCACACACTCAGCTCTTAACCCCAGTGTGCAGAAAGTGTCAAAACGTGTTTTTCAGCAAAAATAAACATGTTTCTGCAAGTTTGGTCAACCCCATGTAAGTTATGGGGCAGTAACAGCACACTTTTCAAAACGTGTTTTTCAGCCCGAAATAAACACGTTTTTTCAGACAACTGAATCCCCATGTAACATCAAGGCTCAGAAGAGCCCACACACTCAGCTCTTAACCCCAGTCTGCTGAAAGTGTCAAAACGTGTTTTTCAGCAGAAATAAACATGTTTCTGCAAGTTTGGTCAACCCCATGTAAGTTATGGGGCAGTAACAGCACACTTTTCAAAACGTGTTTTTCATCCCGAAATAAACGCCTTTTTTCAGACAACTGAATCCCCATGTAACTACAAGGCTCAGAAGAGCCCACACACTCAGCTCTTAACCCCAGTCTGCTGAAAGTGTCAAAACGTGTTTTTTCAGCAGAAATAAACATGTTTCTGCAAGTTTGGTCAACCCCATGTAAGTTATGGGGCAGTAACAGCACTCTTTTCAAAACGTGTTTTTCAGCCCGAAATAAACGCGTTTTTTCAGACAACTGAATCCCCTTGTAACTGCAAGGCTCAGAAGAGCCCACACACTCAGCTCTTAACCCCAGTGTGCAGAAAGTGTCAAAACGTGTTTTTCAGCAAAAATAAACATGTTTCTGCAAGTTTGGTCAACCCCATGTAAGTTATGGGGCAGTAACAGCACACTTTTCAAAACGTGTTTTTCAGCCCGAAATAAACACGTTTTTTCAGACAACTGAATCCCCATGTAACATCAAGGCTCGGAAGAGCCCACACACTCAGCTCTTAACCCCAGTCTGCTGAAAGTGTCAAAACGTGTTTTTCAGCAGAAATAAACATGTTTCTGCAAGTTTGGTCAACCCCATGTAAGTTATGGGGCAGTAACAGCACACTTTTCAAAACGTGTTTTTCAGCCCGAAATAAACGCCTTTTTTCAGACAACTGAATCCCCATGTAACTACAAGGCTCAGAAGAGCCCACACACTCAGCTCTTAACCCCAGTGTGCAGAAAGTGTCAAAACGTGTTTTTCAGCAAAAATAAACATGTTTCTGCAAGTTTGGTCAACCCCATGTAAGTTATGGGGCAGTAACAGCACACTTTTCAAAACGTGTTTTTCAGCCCGAAATAAACACGTTTTTTCAGACAACTGAATCCCCATGTAACATCAAGGCTCAGAAGAGCCCACACACTCAGCTCTTAACCCCAGTCTGCTGAAAGTGTCAAAACGTGTTTTTCAGCAAAAATAAACATGTTTCTGCAAGTTTGGTCAACCCCATGTAAGTTATGGGGCAGTAACAGCACTCTTTTCAAAACGTGTTTTTCAGCCCGAAATAAACGCGTTTTTTCAGACAACTGAATCCCCTTGTAACTACAAGGCTCAGAAGAGCCCACACACTCAGCTCTTAACCCCAGTGTGCAGAAAGTGTCAAAACATGTTTTTCAGCAAAAATAAACATGTTTCTGCAAGTTTGGTCAACCCCATGTAAGTTATGGGGCAGTAATAACACACCTTTCAAAACGTGTTTTTCAGCCCGAAATAAACACGTTTTTTCAGTCAACTGAATCCCCATGTAACAACAAGGCTCAGAAGAGCCCACACACTCAGCTCTTAACCCCAGTGTGCAGAAAGTGTCAAAACATGTTTTTCAGCAAAAATAAACATGTTTCTGCAAGTTTGGTCAACCCCATGTAAGTTATGGGGCAGTAATAACACACCTTTCAAAACGTGTTTTTCAGCCCGAAATAAACACGTTTTTTCAGTCAACTGAATCCCCATGTAACAACAAGGCTCAGAAGAGCCCACACACTCAGCTCTTAACCCCAGTGTGCAGAAAGTGTCAAAACGTGTTTTTCAGCAAAAATAAACATGTTTCTGCAAGTTTGGTCAACCCCATGTAAGTTATGGGGCAGTAATAGCACACTTTTCAAAACGTGTTTTTCAGCCCGAAATAAACGCCTTTTTTCAGACAACGGAATCCCCATGTAACTACAAGGCTCAGAAGAGCCCACACACTCAGCTCTTAACCCCAGTGTGCAGAAAGTGTCAAAACGTGTTTTTCAGCAAAAATAAACATGTTTCTGCAAGTTTGGTCAACCCCATGTAAGTTATGGGGCAGTAACAGCACACTTTTCAAAACGTGTTTTTCAGCCCGAAATAAACACGTTTTTTCAGACAACTGAATCCCCATGTAACATCAAGGCTCAGAAGAGCCCACACACTCAGCTCTTAACCCCAGTCTGCTGAAAGTGTCAAAACGTGTTTTTCAGCAGAAATAAACATGTTTCTGCAAGTTTGGTCAACCCCATGTAAGTTATGGGGCAGTAACAGCACTCTTTTCAAAACGTGTTTTTCAGCCCGAAATAAACGCGTTTTTTCAGACAACTGAATCCCCTTGTAACTGCAAGGCTCAGAAGAGCCCACACACTCAGCTCTTAACCCCAGTGTGCAGAAAGTGTCAAAACGTGTTTTTCAGCAAAAATAAACATGTTTCTGCAAGTTTGGTCAACCCCATGTAAGTTATGGGGCAGTAATAACACACCTTTCAAAACGTGTTTTTCAGCCCGAAATAAACGCCTTTTTTCAGACAACTGAATCCCCATGTAACTACAAGGCTCAGAAGAGCCCACACACTCAGCTCTTAACCCCAGTCTGCTGAAAGTGTCAAAACGTGTTTTTCAGCAGAAATAAACATGTTTCTGCAAGTTTGGTCAACCCCATGTAAGTTATGGGGCAGTAACAGCACTCTTTTCAAAACGTGTTTTTCAGCCCGAAATAAACGCGTTTTTTCAGACAACTGAATCCCCTTGTAACTGCAAGGCTCAGAAGAGCCCACACACTCAGCTCTTAACCCCAGTGTGCAGAAAGTGTCAAAACGTGTTTTTCAGCAAAAATAAACATGTTTCTGCAAGTTTGGTCAACCCCATGTAAGTTATGGGGCAGTAACAGCACTCTTTTCAAAACGTGTTTTTCAGCCCGAAATAAACACGTTTTTTCAGACAACTGAATCCCCATGTAACATCAAGGCTCAGAAGAGCCCACAGACTCAGCTCTTAACCCCAGTCTGCTGAAAGTGTCAAAACGTGTTTTTCAGCAGAAATAAACATGTTTCTGCAAGTTTGGTCAACCCCATGTAAGTTATGGGGCAGTAACAGCACACTTTTCAAAACGTGTTTTTCAGCCCGAAATAAACACGTTTTTTCAGACAACTGAATCCCCATGTAACATCAAGGCTCAGAAGAGCCCACACACTCAGCTCTTAACCCCAGTCTGCTGAAAGTGTCAAAACGTGTTTTTCAGCAGAAATAAACATGTTTCTGCAAGTTTGGTCAACCCCATGTAAGTTATGGGGCAGTAATAACACACCTTTCAAAACGTGTTTTTCAGCCCGAAATAAACACGTTTTTTTAGTCATCTGAATCCCCATGTAACAACAAGGCTCAGAAGAGCCCACACACTCAGCTCTTAACCCCAGTGTGCAGAAAGTGTCAAAACGTGTTTTTCAGCAAAAATAAACATGTTTCTGCAACTTTGGTCAACCCCATGTAAGTTATGGGGCAGTAATAGCACACTTTTCAAAACGTGTTTTTCAGCCCGAAATAAACGCCTTTTTTCAGACAACTGAATCCCCTTGTAACTGCAAGGCTCAGAAGAGCCCACACACTCAGCTCTTAACCCCAGTGTGCAGAAAGTGTCAAAACGTGTTTTTCAGCAAAAATAAACATGTTTCTGCAAGTTTGGTAAACCCCATGTAAGTTATGGGGCAGTAACAGCACACTTTTCAAAACGTGTTTTTCAGCCCGAAATAAACACGTTTTTTCAGACAACTGAATCCCCATGTAACATCAAGGCTCAGAAGAGCCCACACACTCAGCTCTTAACCCCAGTGTGCAGAAAGTGTCAAAACGTGTTTTTCAGCCCGAAATAAACGCGTTTTTTTCAGACAACTGAATCCCCATGTAAATACAAGGCTCAGAAGAGCGCACACACTCAGCTCTTAACCCCAGTCTGCTGAAAGTGTCAAAACGTGTTTTTCAGCAGAAATAAACATGTTTCTGCAAGTTTGGTCAACCCCATGTAAGTTATGGGGCAGTAACAGCACTCTTTTCAAAACGTGTTTTTCAGCCCGAAATAAACGCGTTTTTTCAGACAACTGAATCCCCATGTAACTACAAGGCTCAGAAGAGCCCACACACTCAGCTCTTAACCCCAGTGTGCAGAAAGTGTCAAAACGTGTTTTTCAGCAAAAATAAACATGTTTCTGCAAGTTTGGTCAACCCCATGTAAGTTATGGGGCAGTAACAGCACACTTTTCAAAACGTGTTTTTCAGCCCGAAATAAACACGTTTTTTCAGACAACTGAATCCCCATGTAACATCAAGGCTCAGAAGAGCCCACACACTCAGCTCTTAACCCCAGTCTGCTGAAAGTGTCAAAACGTGTTTTTCAGCAGAAATAAACATGTTTCTGCAAGTTTGGTCAACCCCATGTAAGTTATGGGGCAGTAACAGCACACTTTTCAAAACGTGTTTTTCAGCCCGAAATAAACGCGTTTTTTCAGACAACTGAATCCCCTTGTAACTGCAAGGCTCAGAAGAGCCCACACACTCAGCTCTTAACCCCAGTGTGCAGAAAGTGTCAAAACGTGTTTTTCAGCAAAAATAAACATGTTTCTGCAAGTTTGGTCAACCCCATGTAAGTTATGGGGCAGTAACAGCACACTTTTCAAAACGTGTTTTTCAGCCCGAAATAAACACGTTTTTTCAGACAACTGAATCCCCATGTAACTGCAAGGCTCAGAAGAGCCCACACACTCAGCTCTTAACCCCAGTGTGCAGAAAGTGTCAAAACGTGTTTTTCAGCAAAAATAAACATGTTTCGTCAACCCCATGTAAGTTATGGGGCAGTAATAACACACCTTTCAAAACGTGTTTTTCAGCCCGAGATAAACACGTTTTTTCAGACAACTGAATCCCCATGTAACATCAAGGCTCAGAAGAGCCCACACACTCAGCTCTTAACCCCAGTGTGCAGAAAGTGTCAAAACGTGTTTTTCAGCAAAAATAAACATGTTTCTGCAAGTTTGGTCAACCCCATGTAAGTTATGGGGCAGTAACAGCACTCTTTTCAAAACGTGTTTTTCAGCCCGAAATAAACGCGTTTTTTCGGACAACTGAATCCCCTTGTAACTTCAAGGCTCAGAAGAGCCCACACACTCAGCTCTTAACCCCAGTGTGCAGAAAGTGTCAAAACGTGTTTTTCAGCAAAAATAAACATGTTTCTGCAAGTTTGGTCAACCCCATGTAAGTTATGGGGCAGTAACAGCACACTTTTCAAAACCTGTTTTTCAGCCCGAAATAAACACGTTTTTTCAGACAACTGAATCCCCATGTAACATCAAGGCTCAGAAGAGCCCACACACTCAGCTCTTAACCCCAGTGTGCAGAAAGTGTCAATACGTGTTTTTCAGCAAAAATAAACATGTTTCTGCAAGTTTGGTCAACCCCATGTAAGTTATGGGGCAGTAATAACACACCTTTCAAAACGTGTTTTTCAGCCCGAAATAAACACGTTTTTTCAGTCAACTGAATCCCCATGTAACAACAAGGCTCAGAAGAGCCCACACACTCAGCCCTTATCCCCAGTGTGCAGAAAGTGTCAAAACGTGTTTTTCAGCAAAAATAAACATGTTTCTGCAAGTTCGGTCAACCCCATTTAAGTTATGGGGCAGTAACAGCACACTTTTCAAAACGTGTTTTTCAGCCCGAAATAAACGCGTTTTTTTCAGACAACTGAATCCCCATGTAACTACAAGGCTCAGAAGAGCCCACACACTCAGCTCTTAACCCCAGTCTGCTGAAAGTGTCAAAACGTGTTTTTCAGCAGAAATAAACATGTTTCTGCAAGTTTGGTCAACCCCATGTAAGTTATGGGGCAGTAACAGCACTCTTTTCAAAACGTGTTTTTCAGCCCGAAATAAACGCGTTTTTTCAGACAACTGAATCCCCATGTAACTACAAGGCTCAGAAGAGCCCACACACTCAGCTCTTAACCCCAGTGTGCAGAAAGTGTCAAAACGTGTTTTTCAGCAAAAATAAACATGTTTCTGCAAGTTTGGTCAACCCCATGTAAGTTATGGGGCAGTAACAGCACACTTTTCAAAACGTGTTTTTCAGCCCGAAATAAACACGTTTTTTCAGACAACTGAATCCCCATGTAACATCAAGGCTCAGAAGAGCCCACACACTCAGCTCTTAACCCCAGTCTGCTGAAAGTGTCAAAACGTGTTTTTCAGCAGAAATAAACATGTTTCTGCAAGTTTGGTCAACCCCATGTAAGTTATGGGGCAGTAACAGCACTCTTTTCAAAACGTGTTTTTCAGCCCGAAATAAACGCGTTTTTTCAGACAACTGAATCCCCTTGTAACTGCAAGGCTCAGAAGAGCCCACACACTCAGCTCTTAACCCCAGTGTGCAGAAAGTGTCAAAACGTGTTTTTCAGCAAAAATAAACATGTTTCTGCAAGTTTGGTCAACCCCATGTAAGTTATGGGGCAGTAACAGCACACTTTTCAAAACGTGTTTTTCAGCCCGAAATAAACACGTTTTTTCAGACAACTGAATCCCCATGTAACATCAAGGCTCAGAAGAGCCCACACACTCAGCTCTTAACCCCAGTCTGCTGAAAGTGTCAAAACGTGTTTTTCAGCAGAAATAAACATGTTTCTGCAAGTTTGGTCAACCCCATGTAAGTTATGGGGCAGTAACAGCACACTTTTCAAAACGTGTTTTTCATCCCGAAATAAACGCCTTTTTTCAGACAACTGAATCCCCATGTAACTACAAGGCTCAGAAGAGCCCACAAACTCAGCTCTTAACCCCAGTGTGCAGAAAGTGTCAAAACATGTTTTTCAGCAAAAATAAACATGTTTCTGCAAGTTTGGTCAACCCCATGTAAGTTATGGGGCAGTAACAGCACACTTTTCAAAACGTGTTTTTCAGCCCGAAATAAACACGTTTTTTCAGACAACGGAATCCCTATGTAACTGCAAGACTCAGTAGAGCCCACACACTCAGCTCTTAACCCCAGTGTGCAGAAAGTGTCAAAACGTGTTTTTCAGCAGAAATAAACATGTTTCTGCAAGTTTGGTCAACCCCATGTAAGTTATGGGGCAGTAACAGCACACTTTTGAAAACGTGTTTTTCAGCCCGAAATAAACGCGTTTTTTCAGACAACTGAATCCCCATGTAACTACAAGGCTCAGAAGAGCCCACAAACTCAGCTCTTAACCCCAGTCTGCTGAAAGTGTCAAAACGTGTTTTTTCAGCAGAAATAAACATGTTTCTGCAAGTTTGGTCAACCCCATATAAGTTATGGGGCAGTAACAGCACACTTTTCAAAACGTGTTTTTCAGCCCGAAATAAACGCCTTTTTTCAGACAACTGAATCCCCATGTAACTACAAGGCTCAGAAGAGCCCACACACTCAGCTCTTAACCCCAGTGTGCAGAAAGTGTCAAAACGTGTTTTTCAGCAAAAATAAACATGTTTCTGCAAGTTTGGTCAACCCCATGTAAGTTATGGGGCAGTAACAGCACACTTTTCAAAACGTGTTTTTCAGCCCGAAATAAACACGTTTTTTCAGACAACTGAATCCCCATGTAACATCAAGGCTCAGAAGAGCCCACACACTCAGCTCTTAACCCCAGTCTGCTGAAAGTGTCAAAACGTGTTTTTCAGCAAAAATAAACATGTTTCTGCAAGTTTGGTCAACCCCATGTAAGTTATGGGGCAGTAACAGCACTCTTTTCAAAACGTGTTTTTCAGCCCGAAATAAACGCGTTTTTTCAGACAACTGAATCCCCTTGTAACTGCAAGGCTCAGAAGAGCCCACACACTCAGCTCTTAACCCCAGTCTGCTGAAAGTGTCAAAACGTGTTTTTCAGCAGAAATAAACATGTTTCTGCAAGTTTGGTCAACCCCATGTAAGTTATGGGGCAGTAACAGCACACTTTTCAAAACGTGTTTTTCAGCCCGAAATAAACGCGTTTTTTCAGACAACTGAATCCCCTTGTAACTGCAAGGCTCAGAAGAGCCCACACACTCAGCTCTTAACCCCAGTGTGCAGAAAGTGTCAAAACGTGTTTTTCAGCAAAAATAAACATGTTTCTGCAAGTTTGGTCAACCCCATGTAAGTTATGGGGCAGTAACAGCACACTTTTCAAAACGTGTTTTTCAGCCCGAAATAAACACGTTTTTTCAGACAACTGAATCCCCATGTAACTGCAAGGCTCAGAAGAGCCCACACACTCAGCTCTTAACCCCAGTGTGCAGAAAGTGTCAAAACGTGTTTTTCAGCAAAAATAAACATGTTTCGTCAACCCCATGTAAGTTATGGGGCAGTAATAACACACCTTTCAAAACGTGTTTTTCAGCCCGAGATAAACACGTTTTTTCAGACAACTGAATCCCCATGTAACATCAAGGCTCAGAAGAGCCCACACACTCAGCTCTTAACCCCAGTGTGCAGAAAGTGTCAAAACGTGTTTTTCAGCAAAAATAAACATGTTTCTGCAAGTTTGGTCAACCCCATGTAAGTTATGGGGCAGTAACAGCACTCTTTTCAAAACGTGTTTTTCAGCCCGAAATAAACGCGTTTTTTCGGACAACTGAATCCCCTTGTAACTTCAAGGCTCAGAAGAGCCCACACACTCAGCTCTTAACCCCAGTGTGCAGAAAGTGTCAAAACGTGTTTTTCAGCAAAAATAAACATGTTTCTGCAAGTTTGGTCAACCCCATGTAAGTTATGGGGCAGTAACAGCACACTTTTCAAAACCTGTTTTTCAGCCCGAAATAAACACGTTTTTTCAGACAACTGAATCCCCATGTAACATCAAGGCTCAGAAGAGCCCACACACTCAGCTCTTAACCCCAGTGTGCAGAAAGTGTCAATACGTGTTTTTCAGCAAAAATAAACATGTTTCTGCAAGTTTGGTCAACCCCATGTAAGTTATGGGGCAGTAATAACACACCTTTCAAAACGTGTTTTTCAGCCCGAAATAAACACGTTTTTTCAGTCAACTGAATCCCCATGTAACAACAAGGCTCAGAAGAGCCCACACACTCAGCCCTTATCCCCAGTGTGCAGAAAGTGTCAAAACGTGTTTTTCAGCAAAAATAAACATGTTTCTGCAAGTTCGGTCAACCCCATTTAAGTTATGGGGCAGTAACAGCACACTTTTCAAAACGTGTTTTTCAGCCCGAAATAAACGCGTTTTTTTCAGACAACTGAATCCCCATGTAACTACAAGGCTCAGAAGAGCCCACACACTCAGCTCTTAACCCCAGTCTGCTGAAAGTGTCAAAACGTGTTTTTCAGCAGAAATAAACATGTTTCTGCAAGTTTGGTCAACCCCATGTAAGTTATGGGGCAGTAACAGCACTCTTTTCAAAACGTGTTTTTCAGCCCGAAATAAACGCGTTTTTTCAGACAACTGAATCCCCATGTAACTACAAGGCTCAGAAGAGCCCACACACTCAGCTCTTAACCCCAGTGTGCAGAAAGTGTCAAAACGTGTTTTTCAGCAAAAATAAACATGTTTCTGCAAGTTTGGTCAACCCCATGTAAGTTATGGGGCAGTAACAGCACACTTTTCAAAACGTGTTTTTCAGCCCGAAATAAACACGTTTTTTCAGACAACTGAATCCCCATGTAACATCAAGGCTCAGAAGAGCCCACACACTCAGCTCTTAACCCCAGTCTGCTGAAAGTGTCAAAACGTGTTTTTCAGCAGAAATAAACATGTTTCTGCAAGTTTGGTCAACCCCTTGTAAGTTATGGGGCAGTAACAGCACTCTTTTCAAAACGTGTTTTTCAGCCCGAAATAAACGCGTTTTTTCAGACAACTGAATCCCCTTGTAACTGCAAGGCTCAGAAGAGCCCACACACTCAGCTCTTAACCCCAGTGTGCAGAAAGTGTCAAAACGTGTTTTTCAGCAAAAATAAACATGTTTCTGCAAGTTTGGTCAACCCCATGTAAGTTATGGGGCAGTAACAGCACACTTTTCAAAACGTGTTTTTCAGCCCGAAATAAACACGTTTTTTCAGACAACTGAATCCCCATGTAACATCAAGGCTCAGAAGAGCCCACACACTCAGCTCTTAACCCCAGTCTGCTGAAAGTGTCAAAACGTGTTTTTCAGCAGAAATAAACATGTTTCTGCAAGTTTGGTCAACCCCATGTAAGTTATGGGGCAGTAACAGCACACTTTTGAAAACGTGTTTTTCAGCCCGAAATAAACGCGTTTTTTCAGACAACTGAATCCCCATGTAACTACAAGGCTCAGAAGAGCCCACAAACTCAGCTCTTAACCCCAGTCTGCTGAAAGTGTCAAAACGTGTTTTTTCAGCAGAAATAAACATGTTTCTGCAAGTTTGGTCAACCCCATATAAGTTATGGGGCAGTAACAGCACACTTTTCAAAACGTGTTTTTCAGCCCGAAATAAACGCCTTTTTTCAGACAACTGAATCCCCATGTAACTACAAGGCTCAGAAGAGCCCACACACTCAGCTCTTAACCCCAGTGTGCAGAAAGTGTCAAAACGTGTTTTTCAGCAAAAATAAACATGTTTCTGCAAGTTTGGTCAACCCCATGTAAGTTATGGGGCAGTAACAGCACACTTTTCAAAACGTGTTTTTCAGCCCGAAATAAACACGTTTTTTCAGACAACTGAATCCCCATGTAACTGCAAGGCTCAGAAGAGCCCACACACTCAGCTCTTAACCCCAGTGTGCAGAAAGTGTCAAAACGTGTTTTTCAGCAAAAATAAACATGTTTCGTCAACCCCATGTAAGTTATGGGGCAGTAATAACACACCTTTCAAAACGTGTTTTTCAGCCCGAGATAAACACGTTTTTTCAGACAACTGAATCCCCATGTAACATCAAGGCTCAGAAGAGCCCACACACTCAGCTCTTAACCCCAGTGTGCAGAAAGTGTCAAAACGTGTTTTTCAGCAAAAATAAACATGTTTCTGCAAGTTTGGTCAACCCCATGTAAGTTATGGGGCAGTAATAGCACACTTTTCAAAACGTGTTTTTCAGCCCGAAATAAACGCCTTTTTTCAGACAACTGAATCCCTATGTAACTGCAAGACTCAGTAGAGCCCACACACTCAGCTCTTAACCCCAGTGTGCAGAAAGTGTCAAAACGTGATTTTCAGCAGAAATAAACATGTTTCTGCAAGTTTGGTCAACCCCATGTAAGTTATGGGGCAGTAACAGCACACTTTTGAAAACGTGTTTTTCAGCCCGAAATAAACGCGTTTTTTCAGACAACTGAATCCCTATGTAACTGCAAGGCTCAAAAGAGCCCACACACTCAGCTCTTAACCCCAGTGTGCAGAAAGTGTCAAAACGTGTTTTTCAGCAAAAATAAACATGTTTCTGCAAGTTTGGTCAACCCCATGTAAGTTATGAGGCAGTAATAGCACACTTTTCAAAACGTGTTTTTCAGCCCGAAATAAACGCCTTTTTTCAGACAACGGAATCCCCATGTAACTACAAGGCTCAGAAGAGCCCACACACTCAGCTCTTAACCCCAGTGTGCAGAAAGTGTCAAAACGTGTTTTTCAGCAGAAATAAACATGTTTCTGCAAGTTTGGTCAACCCCATGTAAGTTATGGGGCAGTAACAGCACTCTTTTCAAAACGTGTTTTTCAGCCCGAAATAAACGCGTTTTTTCAGACAACTGAATCCCCTTGTAACTGCAAGGCTCAGAAGAGCCCACACACTCAGCTCTTAACCCCAGTGTGCAGAAAGTGTCAAAACGTGTTTTTCAGCAAAAATAAACATGTTTCTGCAAGTTTGGTCAACCCCATGTAAGTTATGGGGCAGTAACAGCACACTTTTCAAAACGTGTTTTTCAGCCCGAAATAAACACGTTTTTTCAGACAACTGAATCCCCATGTAACATCAAGGCTCAGAAGAGCCCACACACTCAGCTCTTAACCCCAGTCTGCTGAAAGTGTCAAAACGTGTTTTTCAGCAGAAATAAACATGTTTCTGCAAGTTTGGTCAACCCCATGTAAGTTATGGGGCAGTAACAGCACACTTTTCAAAACGTGTTTTTCATCCCGAAATAAACGCCTTTTTTCAGACAACTGAATCCCCATGTAACTACAAGGCTCAGAAGAGCCCACACACTCAGCTCTTAACCCCAGTCTGCTGAAAGTGTCAAAACGTGTTTTTTCAGCAGAAATAAACATGTTTCTGCAAGTTTGGTCAACCCCATGTAAGTTATGGGGCAGTAACAGCACACTTTTCAAAACGTGTTTTTCAGCCCGAAATAAACGCCTTTTTTCAGACAACTGAATCCCCATGTAACTACAAGGCTCAGAAGAGCCCACACACTCAGCTCTTAACCCCAGTGTGCAGAAAGTGTCAAAACGTGTTTTTCAGCAAAAATAAACATGTTTCTGCAAGTTTGGTCAACCCCATGTAAGTTATGGGGCAGTAACAGCACACTTTTCAAAACGTGTTTTTCAGCCCGAAATAAACACGTTTTTTCAGACAACTGAATCCCCATGTAACATCAAGGCTCAGAAGAGCCCACACACTCAGCTCTTAACCCCAGTCTGCTGAAAGTGTCAAAACGTGTTTTTCAGCAAAAATAAACATGTTTCTGCAAGTTTGGTCAACCCCATGTAAGTTATGGGGCAGTAACAGCACTCTTTTCAAAACGTGTTTTTCAGCCCGAAATAAACGCGTTTTTTCAGACAACTGAATCCCCTTGTACCTGCAAGGCTCAGAAGAGCCCACACACTCAGCTCTTAACCCCAGTGTGCAGAAAGTGTCAAAACATGTTTTTCAGCAAAAATAAACATGTTTCTGCAAGTTTGGTCAACCCCATGTAAGTTATGGGGCAGTAATAACACACCTTTCAAAACGTTTTTTTCAGCCCGAAATAAACACGTTTTTTCAGTCAACTGAATCCCCATGTAACAACAAGGCTCAGAAGAGCCCACACACTCAGCTCTTAACCCCAGTGTGCAGAAAGTGTCAAAACGTGTTTTTCAGCAAAAATAAACATGTTTCTGCAAGTTTGGTCAACCCCATGTAAGTTATGGGGCAGTAATAGCACACTTTTCAAAACGTGTTTTTCAGCCCGAAATAAACGCCTTTTTTCAGACAACGGAATCCCTATGTAACTGCAAGACTCAGTAGAGCCCACACACTCAGCTCTTAACCCCAGTGTGCAGAAAGTGTCAAAACGTGATTTTCAGCAGAAATAAACATGTTTCTGCAAGTTTGGTCAACCCCATGTAAGTTATGGGGCAGTAACAGCACACTTTTGAAAACGTGTTTTTCAGCCCGAAATAAACGCGTTTTTTCAGACAACTGAATCCCTATGTAACTGCAAGGCTCAAAAGAGCCCACACACTCAGCTCTTAACCCCAGTGTGCAGAAAGTGTCAAAACGTGTTTTTCAGCAAAAATAAACATGTTTCTGCAAGTTTGGTCAACCCCATGTAAGTTATGGGGCAGTAATAGCACACTTTTCAAAACGTGTTTTTCAGCCTGAAATAAACGCCTTTTTTCAGACAACGGAATCCCCATGTAACTACAAGGCTCAGAAGAGCCCACACACTCAGCTCTTAACCCCAGTGTGCAGAAAGTGTCAAAACGTGTTTTTCAGCAGAAATAAACATGTTTCTGCAAGTTTGGTCAACCCCATGTAAGTTATGGGGCAGTAATAACACACCTTTCAAAACGTGTTTTTCAGCCCGAAATAAACACGTTTTTTTAGTCAACTGAATCACCATGTAACAACAAGGCTCAGAAGAGCCCACACACTCAGCTCTTAACCCCAGTGTGCAGAAAGTGTCAAAACGTGTTTTTCAGCAAAAATAAACATGTTTCTGCAACTTTGGTCAACCCCATGTAAGTTATGGGGCAGTAATAGCACACTTTTCAAAACGTGTTTTTCAGCCCGAAATAAACGCCTTTTTTCAGACAACTGAATCCCCTTGTAACTGCAAGGCTCTGAAGAGCCCACACACTCAGCTCTTAACCCCAGTGTGCAGAAAGTGTCAAAACGTGTTTTTCAGCAAAAATAAACATGTTTCTGCAAGTTTGGTCAACCCCATGTAAGTTATGGGGCAGTAATAACACACCTTTCAAAACGTGTTTTTCAGCCCGAGATAAACACGTTTTTTCAGACAACTGAATCCCCATGTAACATCAAGGCTCAGAAGAGCCCACACACTCAGCTCTTAACCCCAGTCTGCTGAAAGTGTCAAAACGTGTTTTTCAGCAGAAATAAACATGTTTCTGAGAGTTTGGTCAACCCCATGTAAGTTATGGGGCAGTAACAGCACTCTTTTCAAAACGTGTTTTTCAGCCCGAAATAAACGCGTTTTTTCGGACAACTGAATCCCCTTGTAACTTCAAGGCTCAGAAGAGCCCACACACTCAGCTCTTAACCCCAGTGTGCAGAAAGTGTCAAAACGTGTTTTTCAGCAAAAATAAACATGTTTCTGCAAGTTTGGTCAACCCCATGTAAGTTATGGGGCAGTAACAGCACACTTTTCAAAACGTGTTTTTCAGCCCGAAATAAACGCGTTTTTTCAGACAACTGAATCCCCATGTAACTACAAGGCTCAGAAGAGCCCACACACTCAGCTCTTAACCCCAGTCTGCTGAAAGTGTCAAAACGTGTTTTTCAGCAGAAATAAACATGTTTCTGCAAGTTTGGTCAACCCCATGTAAGTTATGGGGCAGTAACAGCACTCTTTTCAAAACGTGTTTTTCAGCCCGAAATAAACGCGTTTTTTCAGACAACTGAATCCCCTTGTAACTGCAAGGCTCAGAAGAGCCCACACACTCAGCTCTTAACCCCAGTGTGCAGAAAGTGTCAAAACGTGTTTTTCAGCAAAAATAAACATGTTTCTGCAAGTTTGGTCAACCCCATGTAAGTTATGGGGCAGTAACAGCACACTTTTCAAAACGTGTTTTTCAGCCCGAAATAAACACGTTTTTTCAGACAACTGAATCCCTATGTAACATCAAGGCTCAGAAGAGCCCACACACTCAGCTCTTAACCCCAGTCTGCTGAAAGTGTCAAAACGTGTTTTTCAGCAGAAATAAACATGTTTCTGCAAGTTTGGTCAACCCCATGTAAGTTATGGGGCAGTAACAGCACACTATTCAAAACGTGTTTTTCATCCCGAAATAAACGCCTTTTTTCAGACAACTGAATCCCCATGTAACTACAAGGCTCAGAAGAGCCCACACACTCAGCTCTTAACCCCAGTGTGCAGAAAGTGTCAAAACGTGTTTTTCAGCAAAAATAAACATGTTTCTGCAAGTTTGGTCAACCCCATGTAAGTTATGGGGCAGTAATAACACACCTTTCAAAACGTGTTTTTCAGCCCGAAATAAACGCCTTTTTTCAGACAACTGAATCCCCATGTAACTACAAGGCTCAGAAGAGCCCACACACTCAGCTCTTAACCCCAGTCTGCTGAAAGTGTCAAAACGTGTTTTTCAGCAGAAATAAACATGTTTCTGCAAGTTTGGTCAACCCCATGTAAGTTATGGGGCAGTAACAGCACACTTTTCAAAACGTGTTTTTCAGCCCGAAATAAACGCCTTTTTTCAGACAACTGAATCCCCATGTAACTACAAGGCTCAGAAGAGCCCACACACTCAGCTCTTAACCCCAGTGTGCAGAAAGTGTCAAAACGTGTTTTTCAGCAAAAATAAACATGTTTCTGCAAGTTTGGTCAACCCCATGTAAGTTATGGGGCAGTAACAGCACACTTTTCAAAACGTGTTTTTCAGCCCGAAATAAACACGTTTTTTCAGACAACTGAATCCCTATGTAACTGCAAGGCTCAAAAGAGCCCACACACTCAGCTCTTAACCCCAGTGTGCAGAAAGTGTCAAAACGTGTTTTTCAGCAGAAATAAACATGTTTCTGCAAGTTTGGTCACCCCCATGTAAGTTATGGGGAAGTAACAGCACACTTTTGAAAACGTGTTTTTCAGCCCGAAATAAACGCGTTTTTTCAGACAACTGAATCCCTATGTAACTGCAAGACTCAGTAGAGCCCACACACTCGGCTCTTAACCCCAGTGTGCAGAAAGTGTCAAAACGTGATTTTCAGCAGAAATAAACATGTTTCTGCAAGTTTGGTCAACCCCATGTAAGTTATGGGGCAGTAACAGCACACTTTTGAAAACGTGTTTTTCAGCCCGAAATAAACGCGTTTTTTCAGACAACTGAATCCCTATGTAACTGCAAGACTCAGAAGAGCCCACACACTCAGCTCTTAACCCCAGTGTGCAGAAAGTGTCAAAACGTGTTTTTCAGCAGAAATAAACATGTTTCTGCAAGTTTGGTCACCCCCATGTAAATTATGGTGCAGTAACAGCACACTTTTGAAAACGTGTTTTTCAGCCCGAAATAAACGCGTTTTTTCAGACAACTGAATCCCTATGTAACTGCAAGGCTCAAAAGAGCCCACACACTCAGCTCTTAACCCCAGTGTGCAGAAAGTGTCAAAACGTGTTTTTCAGCAGAAATAAACATGTTTCTGCAAGTTTGGTCACCCCCATGTAAGTTATGGGGCAGTAACAGAACACTTTTGAAAACGTGTTTTTCAGCCCGAAATAAACGCGTTTTTTCAGACAACTGAATCCCTAAGTAACTGCAAGGCTCAAAAGAGCCCACACACTCAGCTCTTAACCCCAGTGTGCAGAAAGTGTCAAAACGTGTTTTTCAGCAGAAATAAACATGTTTCTGCAAGTTTGGTCACCCCCATGTAAGTTATGGTGCAGTAACAGCACACTTTTGAAAACGTGTTTTTCAGCCCGAAATAAACACGTTTTTTCAGACAACTGAATCCCTATGTAACTGCAAGGCTCAAAAGAGCCCACACACTCAGCTCTTAACCCCAGTGTGCAGAAAGTGTGAAAACGTGTTTTTCAGCAGAAATAAACATGTTTCTGCAAGTTTGGTCACCCCCATGTAAGTTATGGGGAAGTAACAGCACACTTTTGAAAACGTGTTTTTCAGCCCGAAATAAACGCGTTTTTTCAGACAACTGAATCCCTATGTAACTGCAAGACTCAGTAGAGCCCACACACTCGGCTCTTAACCCCAGTGTGCAGAAAGTGTCAAAACGTGATTTTCAGCAGAAATAAACATGTTTCTGCAAGTTTGGTCAACCCCATGTAAGTTATGGGGCAGTAACAGCACACTTTTGAAAACGTGTTTTTCAGCCCGAAATAAACGCGTTTTTTCAGACAACTGAATCCCTATGTAACTGCAAGACTCAGAAGAGCCCACACACTCAGCTCTTAACCCCAGTGTGCAGAAAGTGTCAAAACGTGTTTTTCAGCAGAAATAAACATGTTTCTGCAAGTTTGGTCACCCCCATGTAAGTTATGGGGCAGTAACAGAACACTTTTGAAAACGTGTTTTTCAGCCCGAAATAAACGCGTTTTTTCAGACAACTGAATCCCTATGTAACTGCAAGGCTCAAAAGAGCCCACACACTCAGCTCTTAACCCCAGTGTGCAGAAAGTGTCAAAACGTGTTTTTCAGCAGAAATAAACATGTTTCTGCAAGTTTGGTCAACCCCATGTAAGTTATGGGGCAGTAACAGCACACTTTTCAAAACGTGTTTTTCATCCCGAAATAAACGCCTTTTTTCAGACAACTGAATCCCCATGTAACTACAAGGCTCAGAAGAGCCCACACACTCAGCTCTTAACCCCAGTGTGCAGAAAGTGTCAAAACGTGTTTTTCAGCAAAAATAAACATGTTTCTGCAAGTTTGGTCAACCCCATGTAAGTTATGGGGCAGTAATAACACACCTTTCAAAACGTGTTTTTCAGCCCGAAATAAACGCCTTTTTTCAGACAACTGAATCCCCATGTAACTACAAGGCTCAGAAGAGCCCACACACTCAGCTCTTAACCCCAGTCTGCTGAAAGTGTCAAAACGTGTTTTTCAGCAGAAATAAACATGTTTCTGCAAGTTTGGTCAACCCCATGTAAGTTATGGGGCAGTAACAGCACACTTTTCAAAACGTGTTTTTCAGCCCGAAATAAACACGTTTTTTCAGACAACTGAATCCCCATGTAACATCAAGGCTCAGAAGTGCCCACACACTCAGCTCTTAACCCCAGTCTGCTGAAAGTGTCAAAACGTGTTTTTCAGCAGAAATAAACATGTTTCTGCAAGTTTGGTCAACCCCATGTAAGTTATGGGGCAGTAACAGCACTCTTTTCAAAACGTGTTTTTCAGCCCGAAATAAACGCGTTTTTTCAGACAACTGAATCCCCTTGTAACTGCAAGGCTCAGAAGAGGCCACACACTCAGCTCTTAACCCCAGTGTGCAGAAAGTGTCAAAACATGTTTTTCAGCAAAAATAAACATGTTTCTGCAAGTCTGGTCAACCCCATGTAAGTTATGGGGCAGTAACAGCACACTTTTCAAAACGTGTTTTTCAGCCCGAAATAAACACGTTTTTTCAGACAACTGAATCCCCATGTAACATCAAGGCTCAGAAGAGCCCACACACTCAGCTCTTAACCCCAGTCTGCTGAAAGTGTCAAAACGTGTTTTTCAGCAGAAATAAACATGTTTCTGCAAGTTTGGTCAACCCCATGTAAGTTATGGGGCAGTAACAGCACTCTTTTCAAAACGTGTTTTTCAGCCCGAAATAAACGCGTTTTTTCAGACAACTGAATCCCCTTGTAACTGCAAGGCTCAGAAGAGGCCACACACTCAGCTCTTAACCCCAGTGTGCAGAAAGTGTCAAAACATGTTTTTCAGCAAAAATAAACATGTTTCTGCAAGTTTGGTCAACCCCATGTAAGTTATGGGGCAGTAATAACACACCTTTCAAAACGTGTTTTTCAGCCCGAAATAAACACGTTTTTTCAGTCAACTGAATCCCCATGTACCAACAAGGCTCAGAAGAGCCCACACACTCAGCTCTTAACCCCAGTGTGCAGAAAGTGTCAAAACGTGTTTTTCAGCAAAAATAAACATGTTTCTGCAAGTTTGGTCAACCCCATGTAAGTTATGGGGCAGTAACAGCACACTTTTGAAAACGTGTTTTTCAGCCCGAAATAAACGCGTTTTTTCAGACAACTGAATCCCTATGTAACTGCAAGACTCAGAAGAGCCCACACACTCAGCTCTTAACCCCAGTGTGCAGAAAGTGTCAAAACATGATTTTCAGCAGAAATAAACATGTTTCTGCAAGTTTGGTCACCCCCATGTAAGTTATGGGGCAGTAACAGCACACTTTTGAAAACGTGTTTTTCAGCCCGAAATAAACGCGTTTTTTCAGACAACTGAATCCCTATGTAACTGCAAGACTCAGAAGAGCCCACACACTCAGCTCTTAACTCCAGTGTGCAGAAAGTGTCAAAACGTGTTTTTCAGCAGAAATAAACATGTTTCTGCAAGTTTGGTCACCCCCATGTAAGTTATGGGGCAGTAACAGCACACTTTTGAAA
Organism: Lepisosteus platostomus; assembly: GCF_059453375.1. Classification (NCBI taxonomy): domain Eukaryota; kingdom Metazoa; phylum Chordata; class Actinopteri; order Semionotiformes; family Lepisosteidae; genus Lepisosteus; species Lepisosteus platostomus. The sequence goes on from NC_142612.1 coordinate 37,025,557, forward strand.
ACGTGTTTTTCAGCCCGAAATAAACACGTTTTTTCAGACAACTGAATCCCTATGTAACTGCAAGGCTCAAAAGAGCCCACACACTCAGCTCTTAACCCCAGTGTGCAGAAAGTGTCAAAACGTGTTTTTCAGCAGAAATAAACATGTTTCTGCAAGTTTGGTCACCCCCATGTAAGTTATGGTGCAGTAACAGCACACTTTTGAAAACGTGTTTTTCAGCCCGAAATAAACACGTTTTTTCAGACAACTGAATCCCTATGTAACTGCAAGGCTCAAAAGAGCCCACACACTCAGCTCTTAACCCCAGTGTGCAGAAAGTGTCAAAACGTGTTTTTCAGCAGAAATAAACATGTTTCTGCAAGTTTGGTCACCCCCATGTAAGTTATGGGGAAGTAACAGCACACTTTTGAAAACGTGTTTTTCAGCCCGAAATAAACGCGTTTTTTCAGACAACTGAATCCCTATGTAACTGCAAGACTCAGTAGAGCCCACACACTCGGCTCTTAACCCCAGTGTGCAGAAAGTGTCAAAACGTGATTTTCAGCAGAAATAAACATGTTTCTGCAAGTTTGGTCAACCCCATGTAAGTTATGGGGCAGTAACAGCACACTTTTGAAAACGTGTTTTTCAGCCCGAAATAAACGCGTTTTTTCAGACAACTGAATCCCTATGTAACTGCAAGACTCAGAAGAGCCCACACACTCAGCTCTTAACCCCAGTGTGCAGAAAGTGTCAAAACGTGTTTTTCAGCAGAAATAAACATGTTTCTGCAAGTTTGGTCACCCCCATGTAAGTTATGGGGCAGTAACAGAACACTTTTGAAAACGTGTTTTTCAGCCCGAAATAAACGCGTTTTTTCAGACAACTGAATCCCTATGTAACTGCAAGGCTCAAAAGAGCCCACACACTCAACTCTTAACCCCAGTGTGCAGAAAGTGTCAAAACGTGTTTTTCAGCAGAAATAAACATGTTTCTGCAAGTTTGGTCAACCCCATGTAAGTTATGGGGCAGTAACAGCACACTTTTCAAAACGTGTTTTTCATCCCGAATTAAACGCCTGTTTTCAGACAACTGAATCCTCATGTAACTACAAGGCTCAGAAGAGCCCACACACTCAGCTCTTAACCCCAGTGTGCAGAAAGTGTCAAAACGTGTTTTTCAGCAAAAATAAACATGTTTCTGCAAGTTTGGTCAACCCCATGTAAGTTATGGGGCAGTAATAACACACCTTTCAAAACGTGTTTTTCAGCCCGAAATAAACGCCTTTTTTCAGACAACTGAATCCCCATGTAACTACAAGGCTCAGAAGAGCCCACACACTCAGCTCTTAACCCCAGTCTGCTGAAAGTGTCAAAACGTGTTTTTCAGCAGAAATAAACATGTTTCTGCAAGTTTGGTCAACCCCATGTAAGTTATGGGGCAGTAACAGCACACTTTTCAAAACGTGTTTTTCAGCCCGAAATAAACGCCTTTTTTCAGACAACTGAATCCCCATGTAACTACAAGGCTCAGAAGAGCCCACACACTCAGCTCTTAACCCCAGTGTGCAGAAAGTGTCAAAACGTGTTTTTCAGCAAAAATAAACATGTTTCTGCAAGTTTGGTCAACCCCATGTAAGTTATGGGGCAGTAACAGCACACTTTTCAAAACGTGTTTTTCAGCCCGAAATAAACACGTTTTTTCAGACAACTGAATCCCCATGTAACATCAAGGCTCAGAAGAGCCCACACACTCAGCTCTTAACCCCAGTCTGCTGAAAGTGTCAAAACGTGTTTTTCAGCAGAAATAAACATGTTTCTGCAAGTTTGGTCAACCCCATGTAAGTTATGGGGCAGTAACAGCACTCTTTTCAAAACGTGTTTTTCAGCCCGAAATAAACGCGTTTTTTCAGACAACTGAATCCCCTTGTAACTGCAAGGCTCAGAAGAGGCCACACACTCAGCTCTTAACCCCAGTGTGCAGAAAGTGTCAAAACATGTTTTTCAGCAAAAATAAACATGTTTCTGCAAGTCTGGTCAACCCCATGTAAGTTATGGGGCAGTAACAGCACACTTTTCAAAACGTGTTTTTCAGCCCGAAATAAACACGTTTTTTCAGACAACTGAATCCCCATGTAACATCAAGGCTCAGAAGAGCCCACACACTCAGCTCTTAACCCCAGTCTGCTGAAAGTGTCAAAACGTGTTTTTCAGCAGAAATAAACATGTTTCTGCAAGTTTGGTCAACCCCATGTAAGTTATGGGGCAGTAACAGCACTCTTTTCAAAACGTGTTTTTCAGCCCGAAATAAACGCGTTTTTTCAGACAACTGAATCCCCTTGTAACTGCAAGGCTCAGAAGAGGCCACACACTCAGCTCTTAACCCCAGTGTGCAGAAAGTGTCAAAACATGTTTTTCAGCAAAAATAAACATGTTTCTGCAAGTTTGGTCAACCCCATGTAAGTTATGGGGCAGTAATAACACACCTTTCAAAACGTGTTTTTCAGCCCGAAATAAACACGTTTTTTCAGTCAACTGAATCCCCATGTACCAACAAGGCTCAGAAGAGCCCACACACTCAGCTCTTAACCCCAGTGTGCAGAAAGTGTCAAAACGTGTTTTTCAGCAAAAATAAACATGTTTCTGCAAGTTTGGTCAACCCCATGTAAGTTATGGGGCAGTAATAGCACACTTTTCAAAACGTGTTTTTCAGCCCGAAATAAACGCCTTTTTTCAGACAACGGAATCCCCATGTAACTACAAGGCTCAGAAGAGCCCACACACTCAGCTCTTAACCCCAGTGTGCAGAAAGTGTCAAAACGTGTTTTTCAGCAAAAATAAACATGTTTCTGCAAGTTTGGTCAACCCCATGTAAGTTATGGGGCAGTAATAACACACCTTTCAAAACGTGTTTTTCAGCCCGAAATAAACACCTTTTTTCAGACAACTGAATCCCCATGTAACTACAAGGCTCAGAAGAGCCCACACACTCAGCTCTTAACCCCAGTGTGCAGAAAGTGTAAAAACGTGTTTTTCAGCAAAAATAAACATGTTTCTGCAAGTTTGGTCAACCCCATGTAAGTTATGGGGCAGTAACAGCACACTTTTCAAAACGTGTTTTTCAGCCCGAAATAAACGCGTTTTTACAGACAACTGAATCCCTTTGTAACTGCAAGGCTCAAAAGAGCCCACACACTCAGCTCTTAACCCCAGTGTGCAGAAAGTGTCAAAACGTGTTTTTCAGCAGAAATAAACATGTTTCTGCAAGTTTGGTCACCCCCATGTAAGTTATGGGGCAGTAACAGCACGCTTTTGAAAACGTGTTTTTCAGCCCGAAATAAACGCGTTTTTACAGACAACTGAATCCCTATGTAACTGCAAGACTCAGAAGAGCCCACACACTCAGCTCTTAACCCCAGTGTGCAGAAAGTGTCAAAACATGATTTTCAGCTGAAATAAACATGTTTCTGCAAGTTTGGTCAACCCCATGTAAGTTATGGGGCAGTAACAGCACACTTTTGAAAACGTGTTTTTCAGCCCGAAATAAACGCGTTTTTTCAGACAACTGAATCCCTATGTAACTGCAAGACTCAGAAGAGCCCACACACTCAGCTCTTAACCCCAGTGTGCAGAAAGTGTCAAAACGTGTTTTTCAGCAGAAATAAACATGTTTCTGCAAGTTTGGTCACCCCCATGTAAGTTATGGGGCAGTAACAGAACACTTTTGAAAACGTGTTTTTCAGCCCGAAATAAACGCGTTTTTTCAGACAACTGAATCCCTATGTAACTGCAAGGCTCAAAAGAGCCCACACACTCAGCTCTTAACCCCAGTGTGCAGAAAGTGTCAAAACGTGATTTTCAGCAGAAATAAACATGTTTCTGCAAGTTTGGTCAACCCCATGTAAGTTATGGGGCAGTAACAGCACACTTTTGAAAACGTGTTTTTCAGCCCGAAATAAACGCGTTTTTTCAGACAACTGAATCCCTATGTAACTGCAAGACTCAGAAGAGCCCACACACTCAGCTCTTAACCCCAGTGTGCAGAAAGTGTCAAAACGTGTTTTTCAGCAGAAATAAACATGTTTCTGCAAGTTTGGTCACCCCCATGTAAGTTATGGGGCAGTAACAGCACACTTTTGAAAACGTGTTTTTCAGCCCGAAATAAACGCGTTTTTTCAGACAACTGAATCCCTTTGTAACTGCAAGGCTCAAAAGAGCCCACACACTCAGCTCTTAACCCCAGTGTGCAGAAAGTGTCAAAACATGATTTTCAGCAGAAATAAACATGTTTCTGCAAGTTTGGTCACCCCCATGTAAGTTATGGGGCAGTAACAGCACACTTTTGAAAACGTGTTTTTCAGCCCGAAATAAACGCGTTTTTTCAGACAACTGAATCCCTATGTAACTGCAAGACTCAGAAGAGCCCACACACTCAGCTCTTAACCCCAGTGTGCAGAAAGTGTCAAAACATGATTTTCAGCAGAAATAAACATGTTTCTGCAAGTTTGGTCACCCCCATGTAAGTTATGGGGCAGTAACAGCACACTTTTGAAAACGTGTTTTTCAGCCCGAAATAAACGCGTTTTTTCAGACAACTGAATCCCTATGTAACTGCAAGACTCAGTAGAGCCCACACACTCAGCTCTTAACCCCAGTGTGCAGAAAGTGTCAAAACGTGATTTTCAGCAGAAATAAACATGTTTCTGCAAGTTTGGTCAACCCCATGTAAGTTATGGGGCAGTAACAGCACACTTTTGAAAACGTGTTTTTCAGCCCGAAATAAACGCGTTTTTTCAGACAACTGAATCCCTATGTAACTGCAAGACTCAGAAGAGCCCACACACTCAGCTCTTAACCCCAGTGTGCAGAAAGTGTCAAAACGTGTTTTTCAGCAGAAATAAACATGTTTCTGCAAGTTTGGTCACCCCCATGTAAGTTATGGGGCAGTAACAGCACACTTTTGAAAACGTGTTTTTCAGCCCGAAATAAACACGTTTTTTCAGACAACTGAATCCCTATGTAACTGCAAGGCTCAAAAGAGCCCACACACTCAGCTCTTAACCCCAGTGTGCAGAAAGTGTCAAAACGTGTTTTTCAGCAGAAATAAACATGTTTCTGCAAGTTTGGTCACCCCCATGTAAGTTATGGGGAAGTAACAGCACACTTTTGAAAACGTGTTTTTCAGCCCGAAATAAACACGTTTTTTCAGACAACTGAATCCCTATGTAACTGCAAGGCTCAAAAGAGCCCACACACTCAGCTCTTAACCCCAGTGTGCAGAAAGTGTCAAAACGTGTTTTTCAGCAGAAATAAACATGTTTCTGCAAGTTTGGTCACCCCCATGTAAGTTATGGGGCAGTAACAGAACACTTTTGAAAACGTGTTTTTCAGCCCGAAATAAACGCGTTTTTTCAGACAACTGAATCCCTATGTAACTGCAAGGCTCAAAAGAGCCCACACACTCAGCTCTTTACCCCAGTGTGCAGAAAGTGTCAAAACGTGATTTTCAGCAGAAATAAACGTTTCTGCAAGTTTGGTCAACCCCATGTAAGTTATGGGGCAGTAACAGCACACTTTTGAAAACGTGTTTTTCAGCCCGAAATAAACGCGTTTTTTCAGACAACTGAATCCCTATGTAACTGCAAGACTCAGAAGAGCCCACACACTCAGCTCTTAACCCCAGTGTGCAGAAAGTGTCAAAACGTGTTTTTCAGCAGAAATAAACATGTTTCTGCAAGTTTGGTCACCCCCATGTAAGTTATGGGGCAGTAACAGCACACTTTTGAAAACGTGTTTTTCAGCCCGAAATAAACGCGTTTTTTCAAACAACTGAATCCCTTTGTAACTGCAAGGCTCAAAAGAGCCCACACACTCAGCTCTTAACCCCAGTGTGCAGAAAGTGTCAAAACGTGTTTTTCAGCAGAAATAAACATGTTTCTGCAAGTTTGGTCACCCCCATGTAAGTTATGGGGCAGTAACAGCACACTTTTGAAAACGTGTTTTTCAGCCCGAAATAAACGCGTTTTTTCAGACAACTGAATCCCTTTGTAACTGCAAGGCTCAAAAGAGCCCACACACTCAGCTCTTAACCCCAGTGTGCAGAAAGTGTCAAAACATGATTTTCAGCAGAAATAAACATGTTTCTGCAAGTTTGGTCACCCCCATGTAAGTTATGGGGCAGTAACAGCACACTTTTGAAAACGTGTTTTTCAGCCCGAAATAAACGCGTTTTTTCAGACAACTGAATCCCTATGTAACTGCAAGACTCAGAAGAGCCCACACACTCAGCTCTTAACCCCAGTGTGCAGAAAGTGTCAAAACATGATTTTCAGCAGAAATAAACATGTTTCTGCAAGTTTGGTCACCCCCATGTAAGTTATGGGGCAGTAACAGCACACTTTTGAAAACGTGTTTTTCAGCCCGAAATAAACGCGTTTTTTCAGACAACTGAATCCCTATGTAACTGCAAGACTCAGAAGAGCCCACACACTCAGCTCTTAACTCCAGTGTGCAGAAAGTGTCAAAACGTGTTTTTCAGCAGAAATAAACATGTTTCTGCAAGTTTGGTCACCCCCATGTAAGTTATGGGGCAGTAACAGCACACTTTTGAAAACGTGTTTTTCAGCCCGAAATAAACACGTTTTTTCAGACAACTGAATCCCTATGTAACTGCAAGGCTCAAAAGAGCCCACACACTCAGCTCTTAACCCCAGTGTGCAGAAAGTGTCAAAACGTGTTTTTCAGCAGAAATAAACATGTTTCTGCAAGTTTGGTCACCCCCATGTAAGTTATGGTGCAGTAACAGCACACTTTTGAAAACGTGTTTTTCAGCCCGAAATAAACACGTTTTTTCAGACAACTGAATCCCTATGTAACTGCAAGGCTCAAAAGAGCCCACACACTCAGCTCTTAACCCCAGTGTGCAGAAAGTGTCAAAACGTGTTTTTCAGCAGAAATAAACATGTTTCTGCAAGTTTGGTCACCCCCATGTAAGTTATGGGGAAGTAACAGCACACTTTTGAAAACGTGTTTTTCAGCCCGAAATAAACGCGTTTTTTCAGACAACTGAATCCCTATGTAACTGCAAGACTCAGTAGAGCCCACACACTCGGCTCTTAACCCCAGTGTGCAGAAAGTGTCAAAACGTGATTTTCAGCAGAAATAAACATGTTTCTGCAAGTTTGGTCAACCCCATGTAAGTTATGGGGCAGTAACAGCACACTTTTGAAAACGTGTTTTTCAGCCCGAAATAAACGCGTTTTTTCAGACAACTGAATCCCTATGTAACTGCAAGACTCAGAAGAGCCCACACACTCAGCTCTTAACCCCAGTGTGCAGAAAGTGTCAAAACGTGTTTTTCAGCAGAAATAAACATGTTTCTGCAAGTTTGGTCACCCCCATGTAAGTTATGGGGCAGTAACAGAACACTTTTGAAAACGTGTTTTTCAGCCCGAAATAAACGCGTTTTTTCAGACAACTGAATCCCTATGTAACTGCAAGGCTCAAAAGAGCCCACACACTCAGCTCTTAACCCCAGTGTGCAGAAAGTGTCAAAACGTGTTTTTCAGCAGAAATAAACATGTTTCTGCAAGTTTGGTCAACCCCATGTAAGTTATGGGGCAGTAACAGCACACTTTTCAAAACGTGTTTTTCATCCCGAAATAAACGCCTTTTTTCAGACAACTGAATCCCCATGTAACTACAAGGCTCAGAAGAGCCCACACACTCAGCTCTTAACCCCAGTGTGCAGAAAGTGTCAAAACGTGTTTTTCAGCAAAAATAAACATGTTTCTGCAAGTTTGGTCAACCCCATGTAAGTTATGGGGCAGTAATAACACACCTTTCAAAACGTGTTTTTCAGCCCGAAATAAACGCCTTTTTTCAGACAACTGAATCCCCATGTAACTACAAGGCTCAGAAGAGCCCACACACTCAGCTCTTAACCCCAGTCTGCTGAAAGTGTCAAAACGTGTTTTTCAGCAGAAATAAACATGTTTCTGCAAGTTTGGTCAACCCCATGTAAGTTATGGGGCAGTAACAGCACACTTTTCAAAACGTGTTTTTCAGCCCGAAATAAACGCCTTTTTTCAGACAACTGAATCCCCATGTAACTACAAGGCTCAGAAGAGCCCACACACTCAGCTCTTAACCCCAGTGTGCAGAAAGTGTCAAAACGTGTTTTTCAGCAAAAATAAACATGTTTCTGCAAGTTTGGTCAACCCCATGTAAGTTATGGGGCAGTAACAGCACACTTTTCAAAACGTGTTTTTCAGCCCGAAATAAACACGTTTTTTCAGACAACTGAATCCCCATGTAACATCAAGGCTCAGAAGAGCCCACACACTCAGCTCTTAACCCCAGTCTGCTGAAAGTGTCAAAACGTGTTTTTCAGCAGAAATAAACATGTTTCTGCAAGTTTGGTCAACCCCATGTAAGTTATGGGGCAGTAACAGCACTCTTTTCAAAACGTGTTTTTCAGCCCGAAATAAACGCGTTTTTTCAGACAACTGAATCCCCTTGTAACTGCAAGGCTCAGAAGAGGCCACACACTCAGCTCTTAACCCCAGTGTGCAGAAAGTGTCAAAACATGTTTTTCAGCAAAAATAAACATGTTTCTGCAAGTCTGGTCAACCCCATGTAAGTTATGGGGCAGTAACAGCACACTTTTCAAAACGTGTTTTTCAGCCCGAAATAAACACGTTTTTTCAGACAACTGAATCCCCATGTAACATCAAGGCTCAGAAGAGCCCACACACTCAGCTCTTAACCCCAGTCTGCTGAAAGTGTCAAAACGTGTTTTTCAGCAGAAATAAACATGTTTCTGCAAGTTTGGTCAACCCCATGTAAGTTATGGGGCAGTAACAGCACTCTTTTCAAAACGTGTTTTTCAGCCCGAAATAAACGCGTTTTTTCAGACAACTGAATCCCCTTGTAACTGCAAGGCTCAGAAGAGGCCACACACTCAGCTCTTAACCCCAGTGTGCAGAAAGTGTCAAAACATGTTTTTCAGCAAAAATAAACATGTTTCTGCAAGTTTGGTCAACCCCATGTAAGTTATGGGGCAGTAATAACACACCTTTCAAAACGTGTTTTTCAGCCCGAAATAAACACGTTTTTTCAGTCAACTGAATCCCCATGTACCAACAAGGCTCAGAAGAGCCCACACACTCAGCTCTTAACCCCAGTGTGCAGAAAGTGTCAAAACGTGTTTTTCAGCAAAAATAAACATGTTTCTGCAAGTTTGGTCAACCCCATGTAAGTTATGGGGCAGTAATAGCACACTTTTCAAAACGTGTTTTTCAGCCCGAAATAAACGCCTTTTTTCAGACAACGGAATCCCCATGTAACTACAAGGCTCAGAAGAGCCCACACACTCAGCTCTTAACCCCAGTGTGCAGAAAGTGTCAAAACGTGTTTTTCAGCAAAAATAAACATGTTTCTGCAAGTTTGGTCAACCCCATGTAAGTTATGGGGCAGTAATAACACACCTTTCAAAACGTGTTTTTCAGCCCGAAATAAACGCCTTTTTTCAGACAACTGAATCCCCATGTAACTACAAGGCTCAGAAGAGCCCACACACTCAGCTCTTAACCCCAGTGTGCAGAAAGTGTAAAAACGTGTTTTTCAGCAAAAATAAACATGTTTCTGCAAGTTTGGTCAACCCCATGTAAGTTATGGGGCAGTAACAGCACACTTTTCAAAACGTGTTTTTCAGCCCGAAATAAACGCGTTTTTACAGACAACTGAATCCCTTTGTAACTGCAAGGCTCAAAAGAGCCCACACACTCAGCTCTTAACCCCAGTGTGCAGAAAGTGTCAAAACGTGTTTTTCAGCAGAAATAAACATGTTTCTGCAAGTTTGGTCACCCCCATGTAAGTTATGGGGCAGTAACAGCACACTTTTGAAAACGTGTTTTTCAGCCCGAAATAAACGCGTTTTTACAGACAACTGAATCCCTATGTAACTGCAAGACTCAGAAGAGCCCACACACTCAGCTCTTAACCCCAGTGTGCAGAAAGTGTCAAAACATGATTTTCAGCTGAAATAAACATGTTTCTGCAAGTTTGGTCAACCCCATGTAAGTTATGGGGCAGTAACAGCACACTTTTGAAAACGTGTTTTTCAGCCCGAAATAAACGCGTTTTTTCAGACAACTGAATCCCTATGTAACTGCAAGACTCAGAAGAGCCCACACACTCAGCTCTTAACCCCAGTGTGCAGAAAGTGTCAAAACGTGTTTTTCAGCAGAAATAAACATGTTTCTGCAAGTTTGGTCACCCCCATGTAAGTTATGGGGCAGTAACAGAACACTTTTGAAAACGTGTTTTTCAGCCCGAAATAAACGCGTTTTTTCAGACAACTGAATCCCTATGTAACTGCAAGGCTCAAAAGAGCCCACACACTCAGCTCTTAACCCCAGTGTGCAGAAAGTGTCAAAACGTGATTTTCAGCAGAAATAAACATGTTTCTGCAAGTTTGGTCAACCCCATGTAAGTTATGGGGCAGTAACAGCACACTTTTGAAAACGTGTTTTTCAGCCCGAAATAAACGCGTTTTTTCAGACAACTGAATCCCTATGTAACTGCAAGACTCAGAAGAGCCCACACACTCAGCTCTTAACCCCAGTGTGCAGAAAGTGTCAAAACGTGTTTTTCAGCAGAAATAAACATGTTTCTGCAAGTTTGGTCACCCCCATGTAAGTTATGGGGCAGTAACAGCACACTTTTGAAAACGTGTTTTTCAGCCCGAAATAAACGCGTTTTTTCAGACAACTGAATCCCTTTGTAACTGCAAGGCTCAAAAGAGCCCACACACTCAGCTCTTAACCCCAGTGTGCAGAAAGTGTCAAAACATGATTTTCAGCAGAAATAAACATGTTTCTGCAAGTTTGGTCACCCCCATGTAAGTTATGGGGCAGTAACAGCACACTTTTGAAAACGTGTTTTTCAGCCCGAAATAAACGCGTTTTTTCAGACAACTGAATCCCTATGTAACTGCAAGACTCAGAAGAGCCCACACACTCAGCTCTTAACCCCAGTGTGCAGAAAGTGTCAAAACATGATTTTCAGCAGAAATAAACATGTTTCTGCAAGTTTGGTCACCCCCATGTAAGTTATGGGGCAGTAACAGCACACTTTTGAAAACGTGTTTTTCAGCCCGAAATAAACGCGTTTTTTCAGACAACTGAATCCCTATGTAACTGCAAGACTCAGTAGAGCCCACACACTCAGCTCTTAACCCCAGTGTGCAGAAAGTGTCAAAACGTGATTTTCAGCAGAAATAAACATGTTTCTGCAAGTTTGGTCAACCCCATGTAAGTTATGGGGCAGTAACAGCACACTTTTGAAAACGTGTTTTTCAGCCCGAAATAAACGCGTTTTTTCAGACAACTGAATCCCTATGTAACTGCAAGACTCAGAAGAGCCCACACACTCAGCTCTTAACCCCAGTGTGCAGAAAGTGTCAAAACGTGTTTTTCAGCAGAAATAAACATGTTTCTGCAAGTTTGGTCACCCCCATGTAAGTTATGGGGCAGTAACAGCACACTTTTGAAAACGTGTTTTTCAGCCCGAAATAAACACGTTTTTTCAGACAACTGAATCCCTATGTAACTGCAAGGCTCAAAAGAGCCCACACACTCAGCTCTTAACCCCAGTGTGCAGAAAGTGTCAAAACGTGTTTTTCAGCAGAAATAAACATGTTTCTGCAAGTTTGGTCACCCCCATGTAAGTTATGGGGAAGTAACAGCACACTTTTGAAAACGTGTTTTTCAGCCCGAAATAAACACGTTTTTTCAGACAACTGAATCCCTATGTAACTGCAAGGCTCAAAAGAGCCCACACACTCAGCTCTTAACCCCAGTGTGCAGAAAGTGTCAAAACGTGTTTTTCAGCAGAAATAAACATGTTTCTGCAAGTTTGGTCACCCCCATGTAAGTTATGGGGCAGTAACAGAACACTTTTGAAAACGTGTTTTTCAGCCCGAAATAAACGCGTTTTTTCAGACAACTGAATCCCTATGTAACTGCAAGGCTCAAAAGAGCCCACACACTCAGCTCTTTACCCCAGTGTGCAGAAAGTGTCAAAACGTGATTTTCAGCAGAAATAAACATGTTTCTGCAAGTTTGGTCAACCCCATGTAAGTTATGGGGCAGTAACAGCACACTTTTGAAAACGTGTTTTTCAGCCCGAAATAAACGCGTTTTTTCAGACAACTGAATCCCTATGTAACTGCAAGACTCAGAAGAGCCCACACACTCAGCTCTTAACCCCAGTGTGCAGAAAGTGTCAAAACGTGTTTTTCAGCAGAAATAAACATGTTTCTGCAAGTTTGGTCACCCCCATGTAAGTTATGGGGCAGTAACAGCACACTTTTGAAAACGTGTTTTTCAGCCCGAAATAAACGCGTTTTTTCAAACAACTGAATCCCTTTGTAACTGCAAGGCTCAAAAGAGCCCACACACTCAGCTCTTAACCCCAGTGTGCAGAAAGTGTCAAAACGTGTTTTTCAGCAGAAATAAACATGTTTCTGCAAGTTTGGTCACCCCCATGTAAGTTATGGGGCAGTAACAGCACACTTTTGAAAACGTGTTTTTCAGCCCGAAATAAACGCGTTTTTTCAGACAACTGAATCCCTATGTAACTGCAAGACTCAGAAGAGCCCACACACTCAGCTCTTAACCCCAGTGTGCAGAAAGTGTAAAAACGTGTTTTTCAGCAGAAATAAACATGTTTCTGCAAGTTTGGTCACCCCCATGTAAGTTATGGGGCAGTAACAGCACACTTTTGAAAACGTGTTTTTCAGCCCGAAATAAACACGTTTTTTCAGACAACTGAATCCCTATGTAACTGCAAGGCTCAAAAGAGCCCACACACTCAGCTCTTAACCCCAGTGTGCAGAAAGTGTCAAAACGTGTTTTTCAGCAGAAATAAACATGTTTCTGCAAGTTTGGTCACCCCCATGTAAGTTATGGGGAAGTAACAGCACACTTTTGAAAACGTGTTTTTCAGCCCGAAATAAACGCGTTTTTTCAGACAACTGAATCCCTATGTAACTGCAAGACTCAGTAGAGCCCACACACTCAGCTCTTAACCCCAGTGTGCAGAAAGTGTCAAAACGTGATTTTCAGCAGAAATAAACATGTTTCTGCAAGTTTGGTCAACCCCATGTAAGTTATGGGGCAGTAACAGCACACTTTTGAAAACGTGTTTTTCAGCCCGAAATAAACGCGTTTTTTCAGACAACTGAATCCCTATGTAACTGCAAGACTCAGAAGAGCCCACACACTCAGCTCTTAACCCCAGTGTGCAGAAAGTGTCAAAACGTGTTTTTCAGCAGAAATAAACATGTTTCTGCAAGTTTGGTCACCCCCATGTAAGTTATGGGGCAGTAACAGAACACTTTTGAAAACGTGTTTTTCAGCCCGAAATAAACGCGTTTTTTCAGACAACTGAATCCCTATGTAACTGCAAGGCTCAAAAGAGCCCACACACTCAGCTCTTAACCCCAGTGTGCAGAAAGTGTCAAAACGTGTTTTTCAGCAGAAATAAACATGTTTCTGCAAGTTTGGTCACCCCCATGTAAGTTATGGGGCAGTAACAGCACACTTTTGAAAACGTGTTTTTCAGCCCGAAATAAACGCGTTTTTTCAGACAACTGAATCCCTTTGTAACTGCAAGGCTCAAAAGAGCCCACACACTCAGCTCTTAACCCCAGTGTGCAGAAAGTGTCAAAACCTGATTTTCAGCAGAAATAAACATGTTTCTGCAAGTTTGGTCACCCCCATGTAAGTTATGGGGCAGTAACAGCACACTTTTGAAAACGTGTTTTTCAGCCCGAAATAAACGCGTTTTTTCAGACAACTGAATCCCTATGTAACTGCAAGACTCAGAAGAGCCCACACACTCAGCTCTTAACCCCAGTGTGCAGAAAGTGTCAAAACATGATTTTCAGCAGAAATAAACATGTTTCTGCAAGTTTGGTCACCCCCATGTAAGTTATGGGGCAGTAACAGCACACTTTTGAAAACGTGTTTTTCAGCCCGAAATAAACGCGTTTTTTCAGACAACTGAATCCCTATGTAACTGCAAGACTCAGAAGAGCCCACACACTCAGCTCTTAACCCCAGTGTGCAGAAAGTGTCAAAACATGATTTTCAGCAGAAATAAACATGTTTCTGCAAGTTTGGTCACCCCCATGTAAGTTATGGGGCAGTAACAGCACACTTTTGAAAACGTGTTTTTCAGCCCGAAATAAACGCGTTTTTTCAGACAACTGAATCCCTATGTAACTGCAAGACTCAGAAGAGCCCACACACTCAGCTCTTAACTCCAGTGTGCAGAAAGTGTCAAAACGTGTTTTTCAGCAGAAATAAACATGTTTCTGCAAGTTTGGTCACCCCCATGTAAGTTATGGGGCAGTAACAGCACACTTTTGAAAACGTGTTTTTCAGCCCGAAATAAACGCGTTTTTTCAGACAACTGAATCCCTATGTAACTGCAAGACTCAGTAGAGCCCACACACTCAGCTCTTAACCCCAGTGTGCAGAAAGTGTCAAAACGTGATTTTCAGCAGAAATAAACATGTTTCTGCAAGTTTGGTCAACCCCATGTAAGTTATGGGGCAGTAACAGCACACTTTTGAAAACGTGTTTTTCAGCCCGAAATAAACGCGTTTTTTCAGACAACTGAATCCCTATGTAACTGCAAGACTCAGAAGAGCCCACACACTCAGCTCTTAACCCCAGTGTGCAGAAAGTGTCAAAACGTGTTTTTCAGCAGAAATAAACATGTTTCTGCAAGTTTGGTCACCCCCATGTAAGTTATGGGGCAGTAACAGAACACTTTTGAAAACGTGTTTTTCAGCCCGAAATAAACGCGTTTTTTCAGACAACTGAATCCCTATGTAACTGCAAGGCTCAAAAGAGCCCACACACTCAGCTCTTAACCCCAGTGTGCAGAAAGTGTCAAAACGTGATTTTCAGCAGAAATAAACATGTTTCTGCAAGTTTGGTCAACCCCATGTAAGTTATGGGGCAGTAACAGCACACTTTTGAAAACGTGTTTTTCAGCCCGAAATAAACGCGTTTTTTCAGACAACTGAATCCCTATGTAACTGCAAGACTCAGAAGAGCCCACACACTCAGCTCTTAACCCCAGTGTGCAGAAAGTGTCAAAACATGATTTTCAGCAGAAATAAACATGTTTCTGCAAGTTTGGTCACCCCCATGTAAGTTATGGGGCAGTAATAGCACACTTTTGAAAACGTGTTTTTCAGCCCGAAATAAACGCGTTTTTTCAGACAACTGAATCCCTATGTAACTGCAAGGCTCAAAAGAGCCCACACACTCAGCTCTTAACCCCAGTGTGCAGAAAGTGTCAAAACGTGTTTTTCAGCAGAAATAAACATGTTTCTGCAAGTTTGGTCACCCCCATGTAAGTTATGGGGCAGTAACAGCACACTTTTGAAAACGTGTTTTTCAGCCCGAAATAAACACGTTTTTTCAGACAACTGAATCCCTATGTAACTGCAAGGCTCAAAAGAGCCCACACACTCAGCTCTTAACCCCAGTGTGCAGAAAGTGTCAAAACGTGTTTTTCAGCAGAAATAAACATGTTTCTGCAAGTTTGGTCACCCCCATGTAAGTTATGGGGAAGTAACAGCACACTTTTGAAAACGTGTTTTTCAGCCCGAAATAAACACGTTTTTTCAGACAACTGAATCCCTATGTAACTGCAAGGCTCAAAAGAGCCCACACACTCAGCTCTTAACCCCAGTGTGCAGAAAGTGTCAAAACGTGTTTTTCAGCAGAAATAAACATGTTTCTGCAAGTTTGGTCACCCCCATGTAAGTTATGGGGCAGTAACAGAACACTTTTGAAAACGTGTTTTTCAGCCCGAAATAAACGCGTTTTTTCAGACAACTGAATCCCTATGTAACTGCAAGGCTCAAAAGAGCCCACACACTCAGCTCTTTACCCCAGTGTGCAGAAAGTGTCAAAACGTGATTTTCAGCAGAAATAAACATGTTTCTGCAAGTTTGGTCAACCCCATGTAAGTTATGGGGCAGTAACAGCACACTTTTGAAAACGTGTTTTTCAGCCCGAAATAAACGCGTTTTTTCAGACAACTGAATCCCTATGTAACTGCAAGACTCAGAAGAGCCCACACACTCAGCTCTTAACCCCAGTGTGCAGAAAGTGTCAAAACGTGTTTTTCAGCAGAAATAAACATGTTTCTGCAAGTTTGGTCACCCCCATGTAAGTTATGGGGCAGTAACAGCACACTTTTGAAAACGTGTTTTTCAGCCCGAAATAAACGCGTTTTTTCAAACAACTGAATCCCTTTGTAACTGCAAGGCTCAAAAGAGCCCACACACTCAGCTCTTAACCCCAGTGTGCAGAAAGTGTCAAAACGTGTTTTTCAGCAGAAATAAACATGTTTCTGCAAGTTTGGTCACCCCCATGTAAGTTATGGGGCAGTAACAGCACACTTTTGAAAACGTGTTTTTCAGCCCGAAATAAACGCGTTTTTTCAGACAACTGAATCCCTTTGTAACTGCAAGGCTCAAAAGAGCCCACACACTCAGCTCTTAACCCCAGTGTGCAGAAAGTGTCAAAACATGATTTTCAGCAGAAATAAACATGTTTCTGCAAGTTTGGTCACCCCCATGTAAGTTATGGGGCAGTAACAGCACACTTTTGAAAACGTGTTTTTCAGCCCGAAATAAACGCGTTTTTTCAGACAACTGAATCCCTATGTAACTGCAAGACTCAGAAGAGCCCACACACTCAGCTCTTAACCCCAGTGTGCAGAAAGTGTCAAAACATGATTTTCAGCAGAAATAAACATGTTTCTGCAAGTTTGGTCACCCCCATGTAAGTTATGGGGCAGTAACAGCACACTTTTGAAAACGTGTTTTTCAGCCCGAAATAAACGCGTTTTTTCAGACAACTGAATCCCTATGTAACTGCAAGACTCAGAAGAGCCCACACACTCAGCTCTTAACTCCAGTGTGCAGAAAGTGTCAAAACGTGTTTTTCAGCAGAAATAAACATGTTTCTGCAAGATTGGTCACCCCCATGTAAGTTATGGGGCAGTAACAGCACACTTTTGAAAACGTGTTTTTCAGCCCGAAATAAACACGTTTTTTCAGACAACTGAATCCCTATGTAACTGCAAGGCTCAAAAGAGCCCACACACTCAGCTCTTAACCCCAGTGTGCAGAAAGTGTCAAAACGTGTTTTTCAGCAGAAATAAACATGTTTCTGCAAGTTTGGTCACCCCCATGTAAGTTATGGTGCAGTAACAGCACACTTTTGAAAACGTGTTTTTCAGCCCGAAATAAACACGTTTTTTCAGACAACTGAATCCCTATGTAACTGCAAGGCTCAAAAGAGCCCACACACTCAGCTCTTAACCCCAGTGTGCAGAAAGTGTCAAAACGTGTTTTTCAGCAGAAATAAACATGTTTCTGCAAGTTTGGTCACCCCCATGTAAGTTATGGGGAAGTAACAGCACACTTTTGAAAACGTGTTTTTCAGCCCGAAATAAACGCGTTTTTTCAGACAACTGAATCCCTATGTAACTGCAAGACTCAGTAGAGCCCACACACTCGGCTCTTAACCCCAGTGTGCAGAAAGTGTCAAAACGTGATTTTCAGCAGAAATAAACATGTTTCTGCAAGTTTGGTCAACCCCATGTAAGTTATGGGGCAGTAACAGCACACTTTTGAAAACGTGTTTTTCAGCCCGAAATAAACGCGTTTTTTCAGACAACTGAATCCCTATGTAACTGCAAGACTCAGAAGAGCCCACACACTCAGCTCTTAACCCCAGTGTGCAGAAAGTGTCAAAACGTGTTTTTCAGCAGAAATAAACATGTTTCTGCAAGTTTGGTCACCCCCATGTAAGTTATGGGGCAGTAACAGAACACTTTTGAAAACGTGTTTTTCAGCCCGAAATAAACGCGTTTTTTCAGACAACTGAATCCCTATGTAACTGCAAGGCTCAAAAGAGCCCACACACTCAGCTCTTAACCCCAGTGTGCAGAAAGTGTCAAAACGTGTTTTTCAGCAGAAATAAACATGTTTCTGCAAGTTTGGTCAACCCTATGTAAGTTATGGGGCAGTAACAGCACACTTTTCAAAACGTGTTTTTCATCCCGAAATAAACGCCTTTTTTCAGACAACTGAATCCCCATGTAACTACAAGGCTCAGAAGAGCCCACACACTCAGCTCTTAACCCCAGTGTGCAGAAAGTGTCAAAACGTGTTTTTCAGCAAAAATAAACATGTTTCTGCAAGTTTGGTCAACCCCATGTAAGTTATGGGGCAGTAATAACACACCTTTCAAAACGTGTTTTTCAGCCCGAAATAAACGCCTTTTTTCAGACAACTGAATCCCCATGTAACTACAAGGCTCAGAAGAGCCCACACACTCAGCTCTTAACCCCAGTCTGCTGAAAGTGTCAAAACGTGTTTTTCAGCAGAAATAAACATGTTTCTGCAAGTTTGGTCAACCCCATGTAAGTTATGGGGCAGTAACAGCACACTTTTCAAAACGTGTTTTTCAGCCCGAAATAAACGCCTTTTTTCAGACAACTGAATCCCCATGTAACTACAAGGCTCAGAAGAGCCCACACACTCAGCTCTTAACCCCAGTGTGCAGAAAGTGTCAAAACGTGTTTTTCAGCAAAAATAAACATGTTTCTGCAAGTTTGGTCAACCCCATGTAAGTTATGGGGCAGTAACAGCACACTTTTCAAAACGTGTTTTTCAGCCCGAAATAAACACGTTTTTTCAGACAACTGAATCCCCATGTAACATCAAGGCTCAGAAGAGCCCACACACTCAGCTCTTAACCCCAGTCTGCTGAAAGTGTCAAAACGTGTTTTTCAGCAGAAATAAACATGTTTCTGCAAGTTTGGTCAACCCCATGTAAGTTATGGGGCAGTAACAGCACTCTTTTCAAAACGTGTTTTTCAGCCCGAAATAAACGCGTTTTTTCAGACAACTGAATCCCCTTGTAACTGCAAGGCTCAGAAGAGGCCACACACTCAGCTCTTAACCCCAGTATGCAGAAAGTGTCAAAACATGTTTTTCAGCAAAAATAAACATGTTTCTGCAAGTCTGGTCAACCCCATGTAAGTTATGGGGCAGTAACAGCACACTTTTCAAAACGTGTTTTTCAGCCCGAAATAAACACGTTTTTTCAGACAACTGAATCCCCATGTAACATCAAGGCTCAGAAGAGCCCACACACTCAGCTCTTAACCCCAGTCTGCTGAAAGTGTCAAAACGTGTTTTTCAGCAGAAATAAACATGTTTCTGCAAGTTTGGTCAACCCCATGTAAGTTATGGGGCAGTAACAGCACTCTTTTCAAAACGTGTTTTTCAGCCCGAAATAAACGCGTTTTTTCAGACAACTGAATCCCCTTGTAACTGCAAGGCTCAGAAGAGGCCACACACTCAGCTCTTAACCCCAGTGTGCAGAAAGTGTCAAAACATGTTTTTCAGCAAAAATAAACATGTTTCTGCAAGTTTGGTCAACCCCATGTAAGTTATGGGGCAGTAATAACACACCTTTCAAAACGTGTTTTTCAGCCCGAAATAAACACGTTTTTTCAGTCAACTGAATCCCCATGTACCAACAAGGCTCAGAAGAGCCCACACACTCAGCTCTTAACCCCAGTGTGCAGAAAGTGTCAAAACGTGTTTTTCAGCAAAAATAAACATGTTTCTGCAAGTTTGGTCAACCCCATGTAAGTTATGGGGCAGTAATAGCACACTTTTCAAAACGTGTTTTTCAGCCCGAAATAAACGCCTTTTTTCAGACAACGGAATCCCCATGTAACTACAAGGCTCAGAAGAGCCCACACACTCAGCTCTTAACCCCAGTGTGCAGAAAGTGTCAAAACGTGTTTTTCAGCAAAAATAAACATGTTTCTGCAAGTTTGGTCAACCCCATGTAAGTTATGGGGCAGTAATAACACACCTTTCAAAACGTGTTTTTCAGCCCGAAATAAACGCCTTTTTTCAGACAACTGAATCCCCATGTAACTACAAGGCTCAGAAGAGCCCACACACTCAGCTCTTAACCCCAGTGTGCAGAAAGTGTAAAAACGTGTTTTTCAGCAAAAATAAACATGTTTCTGCAAGTTTGGTCAACCCCATGTAAGTTATGGGGCAGTAACAGCACACTTTTCAAAACGTGTTTTTCAGCCCGAAATAAACGCGTTTTTACAGACAACTGAATCCCTTTGTAACTGCAAGGCTCAAAAGAGCCCACACACTCAGCTCTTAACCCCAGTGTGCAGAAAGTGTCAAAACGTGTTTTTCAGCAGAAATAAACATGTTTCTGCAAGTTTGGTCACCCCCATGTAAGTTATGGGGCAGTAACAGCACACTTTTGAAAACGTGTTTTTCAGCCCGAAATAAACGCGTTTTTACAGACAACTGAATCCCTATGTAACTGCAAGACTCAGAAGAGCCCACACACTCAGCTCTTAACCCCAGTGTGCAGAAAGTGTCAAAACGTGATTTTCAGCAGAAATAAACATGTTTCTGCAAGTTTGGTCAACCCCATGTAAGTTATGGGGCAGTAACAGCACACTTTTGAAAACGTGTTTTTCAGCCCGAAATAAACGCGTTTTTTCAGACAACTGAATCCCCTTGTAACTGCAAGGCTCAGAAGAGGCCACACACTCAGCTCTTAACCCCAGTATGCAGAAAGTGTCAAAACATGTTTTTCAGCAAAAATAAACATGTTTCTGCAAGTCTGGTCAACCCCATGTAAGTTATGGGGCAGTAACAGCACACTTTTCAAAACGTGTTTTTCAGCCCGAAATAAACACGTTTTTTCAGACAACTGAATCCCCATGTAACATCAAGGCTCAGAAGAGCCCACACACTCAGCTCTTAACCCCAGTCTGCTGAAAGTGTCAAAACGTGTTTTTCAGCAGAAATAAACATGTTTCTGCAAGTTTGGTCAACCCCATGTAAGTTATGGGGCAGTAATAACACACCTTTCAAAACGTGTTTTTCAGCCCGAAATAAACGCGTTTTTTCAGACAACTGAATCCCCTTGTAACTGCAAGGCTCAGAAGAGGCCACACACTCAGCTCTTAACCCCAGTGTGCAGAAAGTGTCAAAACATGTTTTTCAGCAAAAATAAACATGTTTCTGCAAGTTTGGTCAACCCCATGTAAGTTATGGGGCAGTAATAACACACCTTTCAAAACGTGTTTTTCAGCCCGAAATAAACACGTTTTTTCAGTCAACTGAATCCCCATGTACCAACAAGGCTCAGAAGAGCCCACACACTCAGCTCTTAACCCCAGTGTGCAGAAAGTGTCAAAACGTGTTTTTCAGCAAAAATAAACATGTTTCTGCAAGTTTGGTCAACCCCATGTAAGTTATGGGGCAGTAATAGCACACTTTTCAAAACGTGTTTTTCAGCCCGAAATAAACGCCTTTTTTCAGACAACGGAATCCCCATGTAACTACAAGGCTCAGAAGAGCCCACACACTCAGCTCTTAACCCCAGTGTGCAGAAAGTGTCAAAACGTGTTTTTCAGCAAAAATAAACATGTTTCTGCAAGTTTGGTCAACCCCATGTAAGTTATGGGGCAGTAATAACACACCTTTCAAAACGTGTTTTTCAGCCCGAAATAAACGCCTTTTTTCAGACAACTGAATCCCCATGTAACTACAAGGCTCAGAAGAGCCCACACACTCAGCTCTTAACCCCAGTGTGCAGAAAGTGTAAAAACGTGTTTTTCAGCAAAAATAAACATGTTTCTGCAAGTTTGGTCAACCCCATGTAAGTTATGGGGCAGTAACAGCACACTTTTCAAAACGTGTTTTTCAGCCCGAAATAAACGCGTTTTTACAGACAACTGAATCCCTTTGTAACTGCAAGGCTCAAAAGAGCCCACACACTCAGCTCTTAACCCCAGTGTGCAGAAAGTGTCAAAACGTGTTTTTCAGCAGAAATAAACATGTTTCTGCAAGTTTGGTCACCCCCATGTAAGTTATGGGGCAGTAACAGCACACTTTTGAAAACGTGTTTTTCAGCCCGAAATAAACGCGTTTTTACAGACAACTGAATCCCTATGTAACTGCAAGACTCAGAAGAGCCCACACACTCAGCTCTTAACCCCAGTGTGCAGAAAGTGTCAAAACATGATTTTCAGCTGAAATAAACATGTTTCTGCAAGTTTGGTCAACCCCATGTAAGTTATGGGGCAGTAACAGCACACTTTTGAAAACGTGTTTTTCAGCCCGAAATAAACGCGTTTTTTCAGACAACTGAATCCCTATGTAACTGCAAGACTCAGAAGAGCCCACACACTCAGCTCTTAACCCCAGTGTGCAGAAAGTGTCAAAACGTGTTTTTCAGCAGAAATAAACATGTTTCTGCAAGTTTGGTCACCCCCATGTAAGTTATGGGGCAGTAACAGAACACTTTTGAAAACGTGTTTTTCAGCCCGAAATAAACGCGTTTTTTCAGACAACTGAATCCCTATGTAACTGCAAGGCTCAAAAGAGCCCACACACTCAGCTCTTAACCCCAGTGTGCAGAAAGTGTCAAAACGTGATTTTCAGCAGAAATAAACATGTTTCTGCAAGTTTGGTCAACCCCATGTAAGTTATGGGGCAGTAACAGCACACTTTTGAAAACGTGTTTTTCAGCCCGAAATAAACGCGTTTTTTCAGACAACTGAATCCCTATGTAACTGCAAGACTCAGAAGAGCCCACACACTCAGCTCTTAACCCCAGTGTGCAGAAAGTGTCAAAACGTGTTTTTCAGCAGAAATAAACATGTTTCTGCAAGTTTGGTCACCCCCATGTAAGTTATGGGGCAGTAACAGCACACTTTTGAAAACGTGTTTTTCAGCCCGAAATAAACGCGTTTTTTCAGACAACTGAATCCCTTTGTAACTGCAAGGCTCAAAAGAGCCCACACACTCAGCTCTTAACCCCAGTGTGCAGAAAGTGTCAAAACATGATTTTCAGCAGAAATAAACATGTTTCTGCAAGTTTGGTCACCCCCATGTAAGTTATGGGGCAGTAACAGCATACTTTTGAAAACGTGTTTTTCAGCCCGAAATAAACGCGTTTTTTCAGACAACTGAATCCCTATGTAACTGCAAGACTCAGAAGAGCCCACACACTCAGCTCTTAACCCCAGTGTGCAGAAAGTGTCAAAACATGATTTTCAGCAGAAATAAACATGTTTCTGCAAGTTTGGTCACCCCCATGTAAGTTATGGGGCAGTAACAGCACACTTTTGAAAACGTGTTTTTCAGCCCGAAATAAACGCGTTTTTTCAGACAACTGAATCCCTATGTAACTGCAAGACTCAGTAGAGCCCACACACTCAGCTCTTAACCCCAGTGTGCAGAAAGTGTCAAAACGTGATTTTCAGCAGAAATAAACATGTTTCTGCAAGTTTGGTCAACCCCATGTAAGTTATGGGGCAGTAACAGCACACTTTTGAAAACGTGTTTTTCAGCCCGAAATAAACGCGTTTTTTCAGACAACTGAATCCCTATGTAACTGCAAGACTCAGAAGAGCCCACACACTCAGCTCTTAACCCCAGTGTGCAGAAAGTGTCAAAACGTGTTTTTCAGCAGAAATAAACATGTTTCTGCAAGTTTGGTCACCCCCATGTAAGTTATGGGGCAGTAACAGCACACTTTTGAAAACGTGTTTTTCAGCCCGAAATAAACACGTTTTTTCAGACAACTGAATCCCTATGTAACTGCAAGGCTCAAAAGAGCCCACACACTCAGCTCTTAACCCCAGTGTGCAGAAAGTGTCAAAACGTGTTTTTCAGCAGAAATAAACATGTTTCTGCAAGTTTGGTCACCCCCATGTAAGTTATGGGGAAGTAACAGCACACTTTTGAAAACGTGTTTTTCAGCCCGAAATAAACACGTTTTTTCAGACAACTGAATCCCTATGTAACTGCAAGGCTCAAAAGAGCCCACACACTCAGCTCTTAACCCCAGTGTGCAGAAAGTGTCAAAACGTGTTTTTCAGCAGAAATAAACATGTTTCTGCAAGTTTGGTCACCCCCATGTAAGTTATGGGGCAGTAACAGAACACTTTTGAAAACGTGTTTTTCAGCCCGAAATAAACGCGTTTTTTCAGACAACTGAATCCCTATGTAACTGCAAGGCTCAAAAGAGCCCACACACTCAGCTCTTTACCCCAGTGTGCAGAAAGTGTCAAAACGTGATTTTCAGCAGAAATAAACATGTTTCTGCAAGTTTGGTCAACCCCATGTAAGTTATGGGGCAGTAACAGCACACTTTTGAAAACGTGTTTTTCAGCCCGAAATAAACGCGTTTTTTCAGACAACTGAATCCCTATGTAACTGCAAGACTCAGAAGAGCCCACACACTCAGCTCTTAACCCCAGTGTGCAGAAAGTGTCAAAACGTGTTTTTCAGCAGAAATAAACATGTTTCTGCAAGTTTGGTCACCCCCATGTAAGTTATGGGGCAGTAACAGCACACTTTTGAAAACGTGTTTTTCAGCCCGAAATAAACGCGTTTTTTCAAACAACTGAATCCCTTTGTAACTGCAAGGCTCAAAAGAGCCCACACACTCAGCTCTTAACCCCAGTGTGCAGAAAGTGTCAAAACGTGTTTTTCAGCAGAAATAAACATGTTTCTGCAAGTTTGGTCACCCCCATGTAAGTTATGGGGCAGTAACAGCACACTTTTGAAAACGTGTTTTTCAGCCCGAAATAAACGCGTTTTTTCAGACAACTGAATCCCTATGTAACTGCAAGACTCAGAAGAGCCCACACACTCAGCTCTTAACCCCAGTGTGCAGAAAGTGTCAAAACATGATTTTCAGCAGAAATAAACATGTTTCTGCAAGTTTGGTCACCCCCATGTAAGTTATGGGGCAGTAACAGCACACTTTTGAAAACGTGTTTTAAAGCCCGAAATAAACGCGTTTTTTCAGACAACTGAATCCCTATGTAACTGCAAGACTCAGAAGAGCCCACACACTCAGCTCTTAACCCCAGTGTGCAGAAAGTGTCAAAACGTGTTTTTCAGCAGAAATAAACATGTTTCTGCAAGTTTGGTCACCCCCATGTAAGTTATGGGGCAGTAACAGCACACTTTTGAAAACGTGTTTTTCAGCCCGAAATAAACGCGTTTTTTCAGACAACTGAATCCCTATGTAACTGCAAGACTCAGAAGAGCCCACACACTCAGCTCTTAACCCCAGTGTGCAGAAAGTGTAAAAACGTGTTTTTCAGCAGAAATAAACATGTTTCTGCAAGTTTGGTCACCCCCATGTAAGTTATGGGGCAGTAACAGCACACTTTTGAAAACGTGTTTTTCAGCCCGAAATAAACACGTTTTTTCAGACAACTGAATCCCTATGTAACTGCAAGGCTCAAAAGAGCCCACACACTCAGCTCTTAACCCCAGTGTGCAGAAAGTGTCAAAACGTGTTTTTCAGCAGAAATAAACATGTTTCTGCAAGTTTGGTCACCCCCATGTAAGTTATGGGGAAGTAACAGCACACTTTTGAAAACGTGTTTTTCAGCCCGAAATAAACGCGTTTTTTCAGACAACTGAATCCCTATGTAACTGCAAGACTCAGTAGAGCCCACACACTCAGCTCTTAACCCCAGTGTGCAGAAAGTGTCAAAACGTGATTTTCAGCAGAAATAAACATGTTTCTGCAAGTTTGGTCAACCCCATGTAAGTTATGGGGCAGTAACAGCACACTTTTGAAAACGTGTTTTTCAGCCCGAAATAAACGCGTTTTTTCAGACAACTGAATCCCTATGTAACTGCAAGACTCAGAAGAGCCCACACACTCAGCTCTTAACCCCAGTGTGCAGAAAGTGTCAAAACGTGTTTTTCAGCAGAAATAAACATGTTTCTGCAAGTTTGGTCACCCCCATGTAAGTTATGGGGCAGTAACAGAACACTTTTGAAAACGTGTTTTTCAGCCCGAAATAAACGCGTTTTTTCAGACAACTGAATCCCTATGTAACTGCAAGGCTCAAAAGAGCCCACACACTCAGCTCTTAACCCCAGTGTGCAGAAAGTGTCAAAACGTGATTTTCAGCAGAAATAAACATGTTTCTGCAAGTTTGGTCAACCCCATGTAAGTTATGGGGCAGTAACAGCACACTTTTGAAAACGTGTTTTTCAGCCCGAAATAAACGCGTTTTTTCAGACAACTGAATCCCTATGTAACTGCAAGACTCAGAAGAGCCCACACACTCAGCTCTTAACCCCAGTGTGCAGAAAGTGTCAAAACGTGTTTTTCAGCAGAAATAAACATGTTTCTGCAAGTTTGGTCACCCCCATGTAAGTTATGGGGCAGTAACAGCACACTTTTGAAAACGTGTTTTTCAGCCCGAAATAAACGCGTTTTTTCAGACAACTGAATCCCTTTGTAACTGCAAGGCTCAAAAGAGCCCACACACTCAGCTCTTAACCCCAGTGTGCAGAAAGTGTCAAAACATGATTTTCAGCAGAAATAAACATGTTTCTGCAAGTTTGGTCACCCCCATGTAAGTTATGGGGCAGTAACAGCACACTTTTGAAAACGTGTTTTTCAGCCCGAAATAAACGCGTTTTTTCAGACAACTGAATCCCTATGTAACTGCAAGACTCAGAAGAGCCCACACACTCAGCTCTTAACCCCAGTGTGCAGAAAGTGTCAAAACATGATTTTCAGCAGAAATAAACATGTTTCTGCAAGTTTGGTCACCCCCATGTAAGTTATGGGGCAGTAACAGCACACTTTTGAAAACGTGTTTTTCAGCCCGAAATAAACGCGTTTTTTCAGACAACTGAATCCCTATGTAACTGCAAGACTCAGAAGAGCCCACACACTCAGCTCTTAACCCCAGTGTGCAGAAAGTGTCAAAACATGATTTTCAGCAGAAATAAACATGTTTCTGCAAGTTTGGTCACCCCCATGTAAGTTATGGGGCAGTAACAGCACACTTTTGAAAACGTGTTTTTCAGCCCGAAATAAACGCGTTTTTTCAGACAACTGAATCCCTATGTAACTGCAAGACTCAGAAGAGCCCACACACTCAGCTCTTAACTCCAGTGTGCAGAAAGTGTCAAAACGTGTTTTTCAGCAGAAATAAACATGTTTCTGCAAGTTTGGTCACCCCCATGTAAGTTATGGGGCAGTAACAGCACACTTTTGAAAACGTGTTTTTCAGCCCGAAATAAACGCGTTTTTTCAGACAACTGAATCCCTATGTAACTGCAAGACTCAGTAGAGCCCACACACTCAGCTCTTAACCCCAGTGTGCAGAAAGTGTCAAAACGTGATTTTCAGCAGAAATAAACATGTTTCTGCAAGTTTGGTCAACCCCATGTAAGTTATGGGGCAGTAACAGCACACTTTTGAAAACGTGTTTTTCAGCCCGAAATAAACGCGTTTTTTCAGACAACTGAATCCCTATGTAACTGCAAGACTCAGAAGAGCCCACACACTCAGCTCTTAACCCCAGTGTGCAGAAAGTGTCAAAACGTGTTTTTCAGCAGAAATAAACATGTTTCTGCAAGTTTGGTCACCCCCATGTAAGTTATGGGGCAGTAACAGAACACTTTTGAAAACGTGTTTTTCAGCCCGAAATAAACGCGTTTTTTCAGACAACTGAATCCCTATGTAACTGCAAGGCTCAAAAGAGCCCACACACTCAGCTCTTAACCCCAGTGTGCAGAAAGTGTCAAAACGTGATTTTCAGCAGAAATAAACATGTTTCTGCAAGTTTGGTCAACCCCA